>NC_134711.1:203481187-204741604 GCF_049634645.1 Pelodiscus sinensis
TTCATATTAATTGTCCCATTCTTGAAATTAATCATTTTGCACTCCTCCTTAGCAGCCTACAAATCCTCTCATAGCACATACAGTTGTGTGACTTTAGTTGCTATCTATTGTGAACATACAATTCTGTTTGAATGAAGCTGGGAGGGGAATTTGTGTTCAGATTAACATCACAAATTCAGAGAAGATGAAATGCTGTTGGTTTAGCAAAGATGTTGCTTGGCAAACAACTTGCCCTTGAGATCTTCCTTTTAGCTCTTCTACAATACGTATGCAGAAGGCTGGGATCTGTGTAGTATGTTTGCTCTTTCCTCTGACCCAAGCAGGAAGGAAAAAAAGCAGAAGGAAACGAAGCAGAAAGAAATTCTTGAGGTCTTGCTCTTTTTCAATTAAATATGAATTAAGGTGTCCTTGTTTGGTTAAATCAACAGATTTTTAATTTCCTGTGACTTTTCTTTTCTTTTTTGCTTGAATTATATTCACAGGCTATGCTTTTAAAAGTTAACTCTTGAGTGGACAAGTTTGCCAATAGGAGTTATAGCAAGAATTTTCATCTGGAGGAATGTCACCAGATTGCATCAATAATCCCCATAATTCCACATAAAACATTAACATTAAATATAGATTGTTATGCATGAAACCACTTTCCCTGAGTCATTTGCATTGAAAGCACCATAAAATGTATGTGTCTGATATTATTTTCCATTTGAAACAAATTTGGCTTGCATGGGAGCAGGGTTTAAGAGTTATTGTAGGTTTTTTGACATTGCCTAAACACCAAAGCTCCAATAAAGCACATCTTTCTCTGAAACTGAAACGGGCCTTCTAGATAAATCTGGAGTCCTAAGCTCAGGTCCTTTAATTTAGAACTTGAAAGACTACTCACTTGGCCAAACCGAGACTTCTTTGGAGTACCCTTTACAACTATCTCTGAGTAGCCATAGAAGGATTTTATGAATCCTTTATGGAAAAGCTGAAGGTTTTCACAGGATTTAAATCAATATAGATCCTCAAAAGACCTCTCATATTTATTAACAATGTCCTTTTCATGGGTTTATTTTCAATGATTTAACAAATTATAGAGCAACAACTTCAATGCAATACTGTATTAAATTCAGTAGCATAGTTGGAATATTTCCAGAAAAGTAATATGTTTATTTTTAACTCATTTGTATAGGACATTTCCAATAGAAGGGAAAATGGCTCCCGATGATGCCATGATAACAAATGAAAGAGGCCCAGGATTTGGGCACAGCAAAAGTGAATAGAAAGAGGAAGACTTTTGCCTCTATTC
The DNA here is from genome assembly GCF_049634645.1 of Pelodiscus sinensis. Taxonomy (NCBI): domain Eukaryota; kingdom Metazoa; phylum Chordata; order Testudines; family Trionychidae; genus Pelodiscus; species Pelodiscus sinensis. Next base: position 203,482,479 of record NC_134711.1, read on the forward strand.
ATGTTGCAGTTTGATTCCCTGGAATCTCTTGAGCTGTGGACACCCACATTATTTTCACCTGAAACACAGCGAGAGAGCTAGTTCCTAATTTTTTCATGAAGGGGCAATATTGCCCTTGAAATCCACATCACCAGAGATAAATATTTTCTTTCTTTCTTTGCTTGTATTGGTAGCCTGGCCATTACATAATATTTCTCTATGACCTTCTCTTTCATGTTTATTTCAAATAATATTATATACAGTATTACATGTACAGTTTTCTATGCATTTCTCACACTGTATCCACTATCCTTTGAGCAAAACAGTAGTGACTTGAAAGGCATGTGACCTTGATTATGAACAGGAGTGTTTGTGGTAATTTTTTATTATATCCTACTATACAAGCATTGTCTTATCAATTTAGTGTCATACTTGAATCCTTATCAAATATCTGGCTGGGCTAGCAAAACACATGTAAAAGTTAGATATAAGGAAATACCGCCAAATATAGTATCAGCAATTTGACTTAACATGGGTCAAATGAAAGCATAGATGTGGCTCTATTCTGAAATCTAGAATACTGTGTTGTTCCCACATTAATTCTACTGTGATTCATGTGGTTTAAAGTTTCCCTTTTGTTGCCTTTTCTGTTCTTCACAAAGTGGTAAATGGTTTCTTAATGTGATTTAGTCAGTCACTAAACAAAATTGACAGGAAAGCATTTTTTTCTGATATAACTGAGCTCTTGATTTGTTTTTGTTTTACTTGGACGAATGTCATCTTCATATGAAAGATAAACAACAATAATGGAGGATGACTCAGTGATACAGAACAATCTGCACTAATTAAAATACTGTATAATTTTTAACACACTAGGGGTGTTTCTACAGTCAAAATAAGATTGAATTTCCAAATAGAATCTTTCAAAATTTGGCGCTACTACACAGCACCAAATTCAAAATAACATGCTATTTTGAGATATCCCTTAACCCTCATGGAATGAGAGTTACAGGGATGCCAAAATAGTATGTCCGCTATTTCAAGACCAATCTCGAAATAGCGGGCATGTTCAAAAGAAGCTGGGTAACTATTTCGGGAAACTTTCTGTATCTCAAAATAGCCCTACTGTCTAGATGTATCCTAGGTGAATACACTGGAAAGTAATTAGTCATCGCTAAAGGCAACTAGATTATCATGTATTCCCAATGTAGTGTACTGATTTCTACTACAGGTTAACCCTTTCTAGTCTAGCACTCTCTGGTCTGGCAACATCCGAGGTCCAACATGATTTTATTTAGCCAGATGTCCACTTACCAAGGGTGTGGCTAAGTTTCTAGTGGTCCCATCAAGTTTGTTTGCAGCCACCAGTCCTCACTTTGTGTTCTCTGCTGTTATTTAGCTTTAATTTACGACTAAATGTCTTCTAAGAATCCAGTAAGCAGTGCAAATGCTATTCAGGGACTGATCTCTCACTCTATCCTGTTACAGTTATTCCACTGTGTTTGAGTAATTAAAAGTGCTTTAGCCTAGAAACACTTTATTCTCCAATGGGGCATTCACCTGTCAGATGGGAAACTCAGGTTTAGGTCTGCTCTAAATCATCCAGAGCAGATATCTGATCCTGACTCTCCCACAGACCCAGTTCCACAATCAGCCAAGAGTTTATAGCCAACAGCCCCAGTTCCACAATCAGATCCACCCTGCGTCCATGAGGAGCCCTATTAAAGTCACTGGGGTGCTGCAAAAACACAGAGCTCTGATGCATGGTGCTCACTGAAGGATTTCAGCCAATATAGATGAGACACAATGAGGCTGGTGATAATGAGTAGGAAATAAATGGGGAAGAAGACTGAAATCTACAGTGTCCACACTGATTGGATGCTGAATCACATTTAAGGGCAGCTGAAACCGGTTCCAGCAGGGCATCAGGTCAGGCGTTACTTTGTGTGGCTGATGCCTGAGGCTATCTGACACTTGTGCTTAAAGGAATCCCCCTGGACAGCCAGTTCTCAGCTTTCCCTGCTTGCTTACCTACCTCGCTGAGGGACAGCAAAGCATTTTTTTCTCTGTCTGCTTTGGTTACCCTGACTCGGGACACCACAGCACTCATCACCATGGAGCCAGAGCTGCCCCTGGGCACTCTGGTACTCATTTTGGGCAAGTTGCAGCAAGCCTGGCTGCGCTTTCTGCAGGCTGCCTGTCAGCCGACGGTCAGGGCAGTGTGTGTGTGTATGCTTCCGAGAAAAGGTTTAACGTCCGTGTCTTTACTGCTAGGACCGGGGTCCCATCGCAGAGGGTGGCCAGAAGGCCAACAGACGCCCCGTTATATAGGAAGAGCTTATTACACCTTAGATTTTAACTGCTAGAACACAGGGGTTCCTTTGCAGCGGGCAGCCTGGGAAAAGCTGGAAAGGTGCCCCAACGGATCTTGTCACCTGGGAGTGACACAGATCCAAACGCCCAAGCTCTCCCTATGTCTGTCCCTTTATGAACGGCGAAGTTCTTTTAAATTGTGCTTGGTTCTGTTACAGCAACTGAAGGAGTCAGGTTAAAGCTTAAACAGTTACAGGTTTATTAAAAGACTTATAAAAGCATATGGTTACAATGGCTATTGCTCTATTTCTTAAATGCTAACAAATACAGATTTTAAAAATGGTTACAAAGAAAATAAAGATAGAAAATAGAAATAATGGTACCAAATGACAGCTTAATCTTTAAAGAGCTCTAAGTCTATGTATATATATATACTTAAACAAAGGACCACATCCAGGTACAATTTTTACCCCTTTCTGTGCCTCTCGACTCCAGCGTGTCAGGCCAGGGCCGGTCTCTCAATTCCTAGGAAAGACGAATACGAGGTGGGCATCCCCTCTGGAACCTCGGGAGATCAAACACCAAACCCGACCAGCAGATAGATGGTGGATTGACACTCAGAGAAAATGCGCTGCTGGACCTATCTTTATACCCCTGGGGGCCCGTATTCTCTTTCTTATCTAAGATGACGAATTCTACTGGTCCGTTTTGTGGCGCCAGTTCTTACAAGCAAGTTTCAAGTTAATTTACACTTGCAAGAGAGATAACTAAATTGTGAATACTAGACATTTTTTACTGGGCGAGAGATTCCTCCCCCCGCGGATGGATGTGTGTTCGTATCAATATGGGTTTCAGTCAAGGGCACTCCTTGGCAGCCTCTTGGTCAGCAATTGGCGTATCTCTGTTTACAGCCATTCACGGTCACAGCATCCTGGGCCTTCTGCTCTGTGTGCCCTATGTGCTCCAGGCAAGCAAAAATGGATGTTACAAGGGGGGTTTCTGTCTGGCCACACTGCCTTGCAGCATCTGCTGCAGCCTGACCCCCACGCTGTCCTTCAGACCCTCTTGGGGGACAGGGAGGAGCAGCTTCAGCTCCTGGATGCCAGCGTGCCCCGCCACATCTGGCGGCTGGACACCAGGAGCGCGACTGGTGGGACCACATCGTCCTGGAGCACTGAAGAGAACAACAATGAACCCAGAGCTCCAGAATGAAGAAGGACACCTTCCTTGAGTTCTATGAGTGGCTCGCCCCTGCTCTGCAGCGATGGGACATGCACATGAGGGCCTCCATTCCTCTCCACAAGAGTGTGGCCATCACCCTATGGAAGATCTCCTCGCCTGATAGCTACTGATCCGTAGCGAACCTGTTCAGTGTGGGGAGATCCACAGTTGGAGCAGTGCTCATGCAGGTAGGGCAGTCTCTGGCCACAGACTGGGGGGGTGGGCAAGGAGGTGATGAGCTACCCCAGGAAAAAGGGGGGGAGGTGATGAAAATACCCTCCCCTGGAGGGTTTGGTCTGTCCTACCCGCACTATGGGCTGCCCGCGGTGGCCAGGATTGCAGGGGGGGTTGCTCCTGGGAGTGGGGGTGCAGGACAGTGGCAGGGAAGGAGCACAGTCAGTCATCCTGGCACCCCAGTGACTCTCAGTGGTTTTGTGTGTCCCTCTGCAGGTGGTCAAGGCCATCAACAGAGTGCTGCTCCACGGAGTCATCCATCTAGTCAATGTGGACGCGGGGATTGAGGGGTTTGGCACCCTGGGCTTCCCCAGCTGTGGAGGAGGGGCAATCGATGGGCTGCACATCCCCATCCATGCCCCAGACCACTACGCCTCCCTCAACATCAACCAGAAGGGATACTTCTTGGTCATCCTGTAGACTGTATCTGACCACCAGGGCCAGTTCGTGGACCTCAGCGTGGGCTGGTCTAGCAAAGCACATGATGCGAGGGTGTACCGCAACTCCTCCATGTGCCAAAAGCTGCATGCCGGAACCTTCTTCCATGAACGCCACATCAGAGTAGGGGACGTGGATGTGCCTGTGTACCTGGTGGGGGATGTGGCATATCCCCTACAAACCTGGCTGATGAAGCCCTACATGGGACACCTAAACCCTCCCAACAGGCCTTTAATGCCAAGCTCGGCAGGGCCCACATCATAGTGGAGTGGGTGTTCAGGTTGTTGAAGGCCCATTTTAGATGCCTCCTCACCCACGTGGAGCCATCTGAGCAGAATATTCTGCATGTGGTGACAGCATGCTGTGTGCTGCATAATTTGTGCAAGAGGAAGGGGGAGGCTTTCCTGCCAGCCTGGATGGCAGAGGCTGACCATTTGGCTGGCCTGTATGTGCAGCCTTGTACAGCTGCCAACCAGGAGGCCCATCAGGGGGCTGTCCATATCCAGGAGGCTCTGTGGGAGAGCTTCCACTGGGGGCTTGTGCCTCATTTCACCCTCATCCTTTCACTGACCCCTCCCTAACCCCCCTTCCCATTAAATAAAGACACATGTGTTGACAAAAACAAACTCTGTTTATTGAATAAAACTGGGGTAGGGGGGAATGAAAGCAGGAGATGGAGGAGGGAGCTGGAAGTGGGAGGCAAGGGGAGGAGAAGCTCAGGGTTGGGGGTCTTGCTGGTCCACCTGTCTCCAGCACTGCGGGTGCGGGGACCTCGGCATCCCTGGGGGAGAGCGGGTATGGAGGGTGGTGTGGGTAAACCCCGGGGGAGGAAGAAATGGGAGGGACAGTAGGAGTGGGAGGAGGAACGGTAGCTGTGGTGGCTGCTGGGCCTGGAGTTATCTAGAGGTATTTGAATGAGTAGATGGTTGATGTTTGGATATCCAGCATAATGAATATCTTCCATGATTTGAATAGGGAATTTTCAAAAGGCACAGAGATCTGTGCCTGTAATGGGTATTCAGGCTAGGTAGGGTTCACTAGGAAAGTAGAGAGAACAATGGACATGCAAAAAAAGATGTCTCTTGCTTAAGACAGAGTAAAAACGACTCGTGTTGCCTACCTGCTACCTGACCATTTACATCAAGGCAGGAGTCAAGCAACAGGGCTCAGCATTTCAATAGTATTTCAGAAAGGGAAACTTTAAAACCTGCAGCAGTTGTATTCACCTTGGTATTTGCAGTATTTCCCATTCTAACTGTAGGGAATAAAGCACAAAAGGGAAGACTGCAGAGCAGTGGAAATCCATTTTTAATGATATCCAACCACTCACTGTGTGAGCATAGCCCGTCTTCCTTCAGACATCAAAGGCTAGTAAGCATATAGCATAAGTTAGGAATCAGCATCAAGAAACCAACGTGCTAAAATCATTTGACATAACTGTTAGGTTATTTTGCATGTATTATAACATTATTTGCAGACTTCCCTACTTCACTAATTATTCCTCTATTTCAGAGAGGAGAACATAATGTGATTGATAAGAAAAGCCTGTGGTAGGCCTAAAATCTCTGCTGTGGAGAGAATCTTCTCAGGAGGCCCAGGTTAAGCAACAATAGCTCTAGAATTTCAAGTTTCTTATTTTATCAGGCTCTTTCATACCCCTGAAAATTCCCAAACATACCAGTTGTTTGCTACATTGCCAGGCTTTGACTTATATCTCTAAACATAGTGGGGGAGCAGGGGTATTGTGTACACAAGCACAATATTAACAAGATAGCTCTTCTGTCTTCTACATTCCTTGATTTGGTTTTGAGAGAGAGAAACTGGATTTAAAAATGCCTCTTTTTAAAATGCTCTGAGTCTATATAAGTTCATCTGAATCTACTCACTTCCCAGCAAGGAATCACTCCTTTAGAAACTTCTGTTGAATTTAACTAAAAAAATACTATCTTTCTTTTGCTTTGTGTGATTTTCCCCTGGGGACTTTAGAGGGGTATCCTAATAGGCCCCACCAGAGGTTTCTGGGAGACCATCTTACCCTATCACAGATGAAAACAAGTATTAATGAAAATCAGTAGTGCACACATTCTGTTCAGTGAGTACATTTGGCATGTCACTGCATTACAAAGTAAAACAAGAGCAGTTGTTGTATAGTTTGACACAATGCCATTTATTGCTAATAATCAAATACAAAATTCATGTCTAAAGTTTAATTCACATTCAGTTACTTTCAGCCTAACACAAGCAAAACATACCTCCCTTGCTACCCATGTACAGTGAAACCTTTGTTATTCGGCACTGTTTATCAGAAAACTTTGTTAACCGACATTTCCCCCAGCCACAATACTGTCACATCGTCAGGCGCACAGGCCTGGCTTGCTTTACCATGATTGTCTTAACAATTTTTATTTAAGAAGTACTGATAATCTTTTACTCAAAATAGAAATGTGAGACCAACTGTCTCACTCTACAAAACTACCAATATTAAAAACTTGAGTTTTACTATTATTGTCCATTGGTTTTTCCTAGGTTGATGGGACCCTCAGATAACCAGAATTTTTAGATAACTGGAACGCCCTAATCCCCGAACATGCCGGATAACACAGGTTTTACTGTAGTAGGAATTTGCCGCTGCACAAAAGATTCAAAAGTCGGCGGTGATGATGGTTTTCTCATGGCTTGTAATCTATGCCGTTACTGTATTCATATTAATATCCCAACCCTGGCTAAAGCTTAACAGACACTTTTGTATAATATATAGCTTGAAGTCTCTTCAAAGGATCATAATTTGGTTCATTTTAAAATCAATATATATTTCAGGGTGGGTGAAATTCATGGAGTATTCAGGTTTTGCAAACATCTAAAAACTGTTTGAGTTAGACAAATGTTATGCACATGCTACTCATTTTTCTTGCAGTTTGACCCAGGTTTCTCACTAAACAAACAACCTTTTACAGTTCTGTGAAAACGAAACCTCTGTTACATAATAGAGAAGACTGGTACAAATGAGTGCACGTAACCGTATATATAATATAACTGGGCAACTAAGGGTGTTCCCATCTAGTAAAATGATTTGAGATTTCAAATGTTTTCCTGGTCTACATTCAGATGACAGCCTTTTGGTATTTTTGAGTGAAAACAAGAGAAAAATAGAATAACCCACTATTCAATGAACTCACCCATGATGTGGGAGAGCCAGATTTAAGTCCCTATTCTGCTTTATTTGGAGCAGGAACTTGCAACAGGCTTTCCCACATCCGAGGTGAGTGACCCAGATGCCAATCAATTGGCTATTCAGGGACCAATCTCTCAATCTCTCCTGTTGAAGTTATTCCACTGTGTGTAAATACTTTAACCTAGACACACTTAACTCTCCAGTGGTGTTGAGGGCTAATGGTGTTCCCACTTCTAAGATGGAAAACTCAGGTTCAAGTCTGCTCTGAATCACCCAGAGTAAAGACCTAATCTGGGCTCTCCCACATTCAGGGGAAACAGCCATTATGCAGTTCATTTCTGGAGTATCTCTCTAACTTGAATTTCCATCCTGGAGCTGGGAAATTGTCCCAATTAAGATTTTATCAAAACTGACTCTTTTTCTGAAAAAAATTTCAGTTTTGGCAAAAGAGCATTTTCTTAATGTGAAAAGAAAAAGTTTACTGAAAAATTCCCGACCAGCTCTCAGTATATTCACATTGAGCCAAAATAAACTTTTACTTAAATTAGTGTAAACATGTAGTAACTGCTTTTATGGAGAAATAACTGAGCAGATTTTGGACCACAGTGGGTGAATGAGTGTTCCCAAATATAGTTTTTGGTTTGTTTTCCCACCATCATTTTGTCTTCCATTTTCAACTCCCAAATATCTGCCCTCTGCCCCCTCCTCCCACATCAACTAAATTTAACTGGAATTGAAGCTAAGTGGATTCGATATTTCACTCTGTTAATATGGGCCTATGTGACATTCTATAAAAAACAATGGCACAAAGCTGTACATTTATGAAAAGTGAAATCGGATTTTTATGGGTCCACACAGAACAGACAAGACTCCAGTTTCAATAATCCCATCAAAATATCCTTACACACTAAAATAAATGGAACCAGTGTATCTCTTAAGGACACTAAATCAACTGCATGGGCTAGGAATCTCTGGTCCCAGAAAAGCATGAAATTTTACACCTGCCTACACAATCCTTCAGACTTCTGTTATAATGGCCATTCTAATCAATTTACATGAACTTTCTTTTCAAGAGTGTTATCATGGTGTTCCTTTGCCAGAAGGAAAATCTGCAATGTCAAAACATTTCCTTTTAATTGTAAGAGCTGCCAAATGTCTAGTTAACTGAAAATAATGTATTTGAAAGCCATGCCTGCTGAATCATAACTGGCTCATGCTCACAACTGGCCTTTCTGGCCTTTATTTACCTGAAAATCTCAGATTCCAAGGAGGCTTCTGTTTGCTTCCAATGTGGCTTGAATTAAATGGATCAGAAAGCCAGACATGTCTTTTTTTAACACAAAAGAAAGTATGAAGTGGTAATTAGGTCCTATTAATAAACATTATGAGGAGGAAACCTTAAGTGCATGCTAGCTTTACATAAGAGATTGCAGGCACGTTTAAGTCAACAGATGGATTTTAAATAGCTCATTCTAAAAAAAGAAAAGGGAGAGTGTAATTGTTCACCAAAGGTAAATTAATTTCAGTAAGTTCTACAATAATGGTCTGGTTTCTGCTATTCCCCCATAGCTTTATGTTTTATGATACTGAAACAAAATTCTCACAGATACTCAGCATATACAGCAATGCTATACAGATATTTAATGTAGAATGATGCAGTGTTTCCTCACATTATGCATTTTCTCCATTTTGACTATGGAGCTCTATTTATAAAGTCAACTGACAATTAAATCTTTGTTGGACACTCATTATTAAAGCATAGATTCTCCATCTGCGGAGAGGTGGAGTATTTTGTGATGGACAAACAAGTATTATGGAGTCATGATCCTATTTCTTCCTTTTCCATATTGTTCAATGGAAGGAAGGTCATGACTTGATGAGAAGTGGATCCTGGTGTAGAAAAGATAGAGAGTAAACAATGAGGGATTTACTTAGGGACTGTATGATTGTTTTTCAATATGCAGTGGTGGTTTGCTGTAAATCTGGCTGTGTTGGTGGAGGAGCCCTTCCTGCTCAGCATGGAAACATTGCTTCTCAGAGCAGTGGTATGTCACCATAGGGCCTGGATAGGAACTCCATATCCACTGCTGTTCTTCCCCCACTTCTTCCTATCTGAGGGTATGTCTACACTACAAAGTGAACTCGAACTAAAAGACATTAGTTCGAATTAACTTTGATAGGCGCTACACATACAAACCGCTAGTTCGAACTTAATTCGAACTAGCGGAGCGCTTAATTCAAACTAGGTAAGCCTCATTCTATGAGGACTAACACCTAGTTTGAATTAAGTAGTTTGAATTAAGGGCTGTGTAGCCACTTAATTCGAACTAGTGGGAGGCTAGCCCTCCCCAGCTTTCCCTGGTGGCCACTCTGGGCACCACCAGGGAAACTCTTCTGCCCCCCTCCCGGCCCCGGAGACCTTAAAGGGGTACAGTCTGGCTATGGTGCCTGTGCCAGGTGCAAGCCTGCCAGCACCCAGCCAGCAGATCCTGCACCTGGCACGGTACGAGCCAGCGACCCGCTGCCACCCAGCCCTCCGCCTCTTCCCGAGACCAGGCTGGCGGCTCCCAGGAGCCTGCCCGGGGCCGCAAGAGGAGGGCGCCCACCGGATCTAGTGCGGAGATCGTGGACCTCATCCACGACCTCCGCACTAGACACAGGAAAGTGGCCGTCTAGGGAAAGGTTAGCTACCAGCCTGGCCACCCAGGAGCAGGTTTGCATGAAAATCAAGGTGGTCCAGTGAGACCCCTGACCCTGAGCCCTGAGCTTAGAACATGACAACATAAGAATGGCCGTACTGGGTCAGACCAAAGGTCCATCTAGCCTAGTAGCCTGTCTGCCAACAGCGGCCAACACCACGGACCCTAGAGGGGATGGACCGAAGACAATGACCAAGCCATTTGTCTTGTGCCATCCATTTCCAACCTTCCACAAACAGAGGCCAGGGACACTATTTCTAACCCCTGGCTAATACCACTCCATGGAAACAACCTCCATGACTTTATCTAACTTCTCTTTAAACTCTGTTCTAGTTCTAGCCTTCACAGCCTCCTGCAGCAAGGAGTTCCACAGGTTGACTATTTGCTTTGTGAAGAAGAACTTTCTCTTATTAGTTTGAAGCCTGCTACCCATTCATTTCATTTGTTGTCCTCTAGTCCTTCTATGATGGGAACTAATGAAGAACTTTTCTTTATGCACCCTCTCCACACCACTCATGCTTTTATAGACCTCTATCATATCCCCCCTCAGTCTCCTCTTTTCTAAGCTGAAAAGTCCCAGTCTCTTTAGCCTCTCTTCATATGGGACCTGTTCCAAACCCCTGATCATTTTAGTTGCCCTCCCCTCTCCCACCCTCTCTCTTCCCCTCTCCCTTTCCCTCTCCCACCTCCTTTTCCCAGTCTCCCCGAGTTTTGTTCAATAAAGAGAGTTTCTATTTTTGAACACACGTGTCCTTTATTTTGTACATCAGGAAGGGGGGCTAGGGAGGGGTAAGTGGAAGGAGGTGAGGGAGGAATGGGGTACGAGCCCCTGATGGGGAGGACTGGGGTGGCTCTGCACGCTCTTTGGGGTGGAAGCTATCCTGCAGCTCTCCGATTGACCCCCCCTCCCGGATGGCAGCCTGCGGCAAGTGCAGCCGGGCTGATGGCCGAGTGCTGTGATGTGCCAAGTGTGAGCACTCAGGGCACTCCAAGCCAGGACTGCTTTGCTGTCCCTCATCAAGTTAGACAAGCGAGCGGGGAACCCCTGAGAACTGTCTGTCCGGGTTTGGGGTTGGGTCCCTTTCAGCACAGCCCTCGGCTAGCCTGAGACAGCAGCTCCACGCTCTAAGTCCTAATCTGATGTCCTGCCGGCACTGCTTCCTGCCATCCTTAACCTCAGTTCAGGGTCCACTCAATGTGGACATGCTAGTTCAAATTAGCAAAATGCTAATTCGAACTAGTTTTTAGGTATAGATGCACTAGTTCGGATTAGCTTAGTTCAAATTAACGAATTCGAATTAAGTTAGTTCGAATTAGTGGTCTAGTGTAGACATACCCTGACATTCTAAAGAGTTTTAGGTATAGACTGATCAGTAAAAGAGGCAAGAGAGTATTTGAAAATAAGAAATTTAGACTACAGTATTTCTCTTTAATGAATGTGTACATCTTCTGATGTTCACTATGGGCTTCTGAGTCATATGGTGACTTTCATTTACCTTGTTAGATTCCCATGGTTTGATTTTTATCATCACTTGCAATTAACAGTATGTACCATGCAAAGTAGCCAGCTACTTCTGAAGAAAAATGACACATACTTCTTTGAAGAAGAAAGCAGATTTCTTCATTGTTTAGTAAAGTGGCATATCTTTCAAATTGCTAAATATTGTTTTATTCCAATATGCATACGCTCAAACTCTCTCATTGGGCACGTCTACACTGCAGGGCAAAAGTCTAACTAAGCTATGCAACTACATGTATCAGAAGTCAAAATAGCGTAATTTGGCTTTTGGCACTATCTACACAGCAGGAAGTTGAAGGAAGAACACTCTTCCTTCTACTTCCCATACTCCTCACGAAATGAGGGTTACAGAAGTCGGGAAGTCCTCCAGCTCAACATTATTTTGAAATAATGGCTTGTTGTGTAGACGCACACTTTGTTATTTTGAAATAATATCAAGTATTCTGAAATAATGCTGCTGTGTAGATGTACCTATTGTTTGTGTATATTTATATAAATAAAATATTTCTGTGCTGTAAAAAAGAAGCATTTTCAATATTTTCCCTTTCCAAAGCAAGAGCTGCTTATTTATAAAGCATGAGCTATGGAACCTAAGTGCCTCACAGAAAATCATCACCTTGAGGAAATCAAACTGTCCAACTACTACTTTGGCAAAATTAAATGCCGTGACTAATGTCAGCAATTATCCTCCTTTATTAATAACTATAAAGGGCTTATTTGTTTCCATGTTGGTGCTTACAAAATTGATCTCAGTTATCTTGAATGTTGAAGTGTGGGTTTACTAGTGTCTCTTTCTATATTGGAGCATAAGAGAGCAGCAGCAGCAGCAGGGCTAATTCTGTCCAGAGAAAAGTAAAATGGAGCCTTTACCCAAATATGAATTGATGATAGTAAATTGACATCAAGAAGTGGTTGCAGTTAGGACTACTGAGTATGGTCACAGAGATAAAAGGGTCATAGGCAAAACATCACTGGTACAAAGCCATCTCTTTAATGCCTGATTCAGCTGAAAACTACTTGAAGATTAAATTGAAGGACACCACACAAGAAGCATCACAATGTATCTGTTTAATGTTTTATAAGCTGAGAGTTGCATAAATTGAACAAGAGCCATGTAAAAGGGACAGATCAACACTGACAGTGCAGATGCAGTCAAGCCTTTTATTTAGCTCAAACATTAGATGCTGCCAAGCAAATCTGCACCTTTCATTTAAAATGCAAATTTCAGCAGAAGGTAATAGGAAGGCACCATATTAATACTAAATTAATGAAGATGTTAGTAATTTTTTTCTTTTGCTGGTGGCATAAGTACTTGTGTGATCTGCTAGAGCTAAGTAACAGGACAGTCACCTTTTCCTTTGAGGAGATTTAATTACCATAATTATCATTCATTTAGCCCTGATTAACATGCCTCCAAAGGAATGTTTCAAGGTAACATACTAAAGGTCCAGGCGGCATAGGCAAATACAACAGATGTGATTAGGTGCCTTATGAAATTTGCTGCTTATCATAATAATTGAGATGCCTTCTTGAAAGGCAGACTAAACCAACAATAGATTTCAGTCTGAACTGAGAGAATACTTGTAAGAGTTCCTGTAATAAAAACTTGCACTAGTAGCTCAAATCATCAAAGAGTTAGCATGCAAGTCCCATTGCCACCATAGATGTTGCTTGTATTATAATCAGCCATATATTCCTGTATCATGCTCTCTAGTAGTAGTAGTAGTAGTAATAGTAGTAGTAGTAGTAGTACAATGGTAACAAAATACCCTAGCTGAGATCCAGATCCCACTGTAATAGGCACTGGTGAAACACATAAAAGACAGACAATCCTTGCCCCAAAGAAACAGATGAGCCAAAGGAAAAGCAGTAATCATCCCTATTTCACAGGTGAGAAAATGCAGCAGAGAGCTTCAGAGACTTGCCCAAGATCACACACAGTTTATGGTACAGTAAGCAACTGAACCCAGGTTTCCAATATCCCTGTCACATGCCTTGGCTACAAGACCATCCTTCCCCTGTACTCTGATAATAATAATGCTAATAAAACCACTCTTACGTGACAAGAGAAACATATTTTCAGAACAAATGGCCGGACATATCCATGTATTATGCATAGAATCTGACTTCTAATTCTCACTAGCATATATTTTCAATGCGGGGGAGGGAAGGCACTCACAACAATCAAAATATATCTCTTGTCATAGGGGTACAAGACTCCGCCACCAGTCACTTCAGACCACATTTTCAGACACAGATGGGCACTTACTGAAATATTTAAAAAAGTCTAGGCTAATCTCTCATATTGCATGAGTTCTTTGAACCTCTATCACACTGGAAGTTCATGTTCATCTAATTACATACCATGACTTAATATATTTTTTTCAGAAACTCTGCTTCCCAGGATAGTGTCTCCCATTGTATAAGTATGGCTTAATGATTTTGTTTTTAAGTGCATATATTTCTATGTAGCCTTTTTTAAAATACGTGCTGTTTCCTTGTGATCAGTTTACCAAACAATCCAGAACATTAAGTATCAGTGACTATTACTCTTAATTATTTATCACGCCTTCTAATTTTTGTGTCATCCATAAACTTTATCAGCGATGATTGTATATTTTCTTCCAGATCATTGATAATATGTTAAATAGTAAAGGGCCAAGAACCAGCACCTAGAGGGCCATACTTGAATGAAATCATTTGATGTTTCCCCATTTACAGTTACATGTATTGGCCTACTAATTTGCCAGTATTTAATTCATTTCACATGAACCATAATCATTTTATATCATTCATAATGTCATGTGGTACCAAGTCAAACACATTACAGCTGTTTAAGGCTATTGCATCAAAAACAGTAACCTTTATGAACCAAACTTGCAATCTCATAAAAGATAAGTTAATGTGATGAGATCTATCTATCTATCTATCTATCTATCTGAGGCATCTGTCTGTGAGTCCATCTGTCTGTCTGCAAGTCTGTTTGTTCAAGAATTCCCCCTAAATGGTAACATCTAGGACCTCCAAATTTGGTCTTCAGCTTCCTCTTATCTAAACTTAAAGCAGGGTTTGGTTGTGGCAAGAAAAAGGGATGTGCCTGGAATTCAATTGTTTTTGAGAATATGGAAAGGGAAGCAGCTAATTGGAAGAACATGATACTCCACAGTCACCAATGAGGGCAGTGAGCACAGGGGACAACTGTACTGCAGAGTGACCACTGGGGGCAGCCGCATCAGGAAGAAAGTGGCTGGGGGGGATGGAGCTTGCCATCTTGCCTGCTGCTCACCCAAGTAAGTGGCTCTCCTGCCCCAAACACTTCTCCCCATTTGTCAGCCCCAGATCCAGACCAGAAGGGACGCCTCACTGGCCCCACTATTGTGCCCCACCCCTCTGGAGCACCACTGGTTTCTCCCCTCCCCCTAACCCATGAGTGGACTCCTCTTCCCCCCCATCCTTTAGACCTTTATTAGCCGAGTGGTAGTATCAGTCACTCCATTGTCTTGCCAGCATTAACGTCATCATTAATGTCAGCTCATTATATTCACCCTTTAAAAAATGGTACAATATTAGCTGCCTAACAGTCATTGGCAGCTTCCTTTATGCTCCAAGTCTTATTGAAAATCAACATTAAGGCTGTGTCTACACTGGCAAGTTATTCCAGAAAATCAGCCGCTTTTCCAGAAAAATTTGCCAGCTGTCTACACTGGCCGCTTGAATTTCCGGAAAAGCACTGACGATCTAATGTAAAATAATCAGTGCTTTTCCAGAGAAAACTATGCTGCTCCCGTTCAGGCAAAAGTCTTTTTCCAGAAAACTGTTTCGGAAAAGGTCCAGTGTAGACAGCACAGTAGTGTTTTCCGCAAAAAAGCCCCGATTGCAAAAATGACGATCGGGGCTTTTTTGCGGAAAAGCGCGTCTAGATTGGCCACGGACACTTTTCCGGAAAAAGTGCTTTTCCAGAAAAGCATCCTGCCAATCTAGACGTGCTTTTCCAAAAATGCTTTTAACGGAAAACTTTTCCGTTAAAAGCATTTCCGGAAAATCATGCCAGTGTAGACGTAGCCTAACTGTTTAGCGAGCACCTCAGACAGCTCTTTTTAAACTCCTGGATGCAAGCTATCTGGACCTGCTAATTAAAAATATCTAGCATTAGTAACTATTGTGTGATGGAAAGAGTGTTATCATCTTGTGATGAGGCTATCTAATCAGTTTATTCCCCAAATATAGAACAGAAATATTTGTTAAACACTTTTGCCTTTTCTGCATTATTACTGATAATTATATCACTTGCTTCTGGATATAGATCCATACCATTGTGAGGATTTTCTTTGTTCCTGATACATTTTAAAAGATCATTCTAATTGCCCTTAATTCTTCTAGCCATAGCTTTCTTCGTGTGCTCCTTGGGTGCCTGATCAATTTTCTAAAAGTCCTACTTTGTGATTTTAATTCATTACTCACAACTTCTCCATTCATCCAATTGTTATATGATTATTTACATCTCCCTTTATTTTCCCTCTATATTACATTGTTTAGTAACTAACACAACCTTCATCCTGAGCTGTGGGGTTTTGGCTTTTTCAATATCTACTAAGGTATTCTGAAACAAGCCTGAGTTCTCATTCACATTTTTCTGATTATTTTCTTCCTTCCAGCTAATTTGGCTCATTAGTTTTTTTTGGCTTTGGAAAATTAGCCTTATCTTTTACTGGTGGGTACTTTATTTCAATTGCACATTATAAATGTGACGAGTCACAGTCACTTGTATCTAAGTTATCACTATTTTTTACTTCTTTGATTAATTCTTCTTTATTTCTTGGGCCAAGATCCAATATAGAACTCCCTCATGTTGACTGCAACAGTTTTTGCATTCAGAAATTGTCATCTGTTAAGTTTAGCAACTCCAAAGTTGTGTTTTAGTACTGACAGCATGAGTATGTAGAATTCAAATTGAAGTCCTCCATGATCACACAACGTTTTTTCCCCTACACATTGCAGATCAGTGCATAAGGATATGGTCACCTTAGCAGGATTTGGTGATCTGTAGCAGACAATTAATATCACATCTTAGACTTTATGTGTAAGGACATACATCCATAAGCATTTTTGATCTTTTTTTTTCTGAGTTATCCGTGACTTGGAAACAA
Source organism: Pelodiscus sinensis (assembly GCF_049634645.1). Lineage (NCBI taxonomy): Eukaryota > Metazoa > Chordata > Testudines > Trionychidae > Pelodiscus > Pelodiscus sinensis. The sequence continues at coordinate 203,499,201 of NC_134711.1, forward strand.
GTAATACCATTTTTTACATAGAGTGTCACTACTCCTCCCCTTTTGCCCACTCAACCTTTCCTAAATAAATTATAACCATTGATTTTAACATTCAAATTTTGTGAATCATCTCACCAGGTTTAAATTCTAGAGATTAGATTGAATTTATGGTAAAAAATGAGCAATTCCAATTTCAGTGGAATCGGGATTCCAATCCCAGTTTTTAAATAGTTTTTCTTTTTTAAATTAGTAGAACTGGGATATATTTAAATAGAGTACAATAATTTTCATTGTCAATTGGTTTCTACCTATCTCTTCTACATAGAAATTAGTGTAATGAAGTCAAGGCAAATTTATGGCAGAAGAATGAACCAAAATTGCTATATTTTGATAGACACAGGCTTTGAAATATTTTAAATGCATTATTAATATTTATTAAAGCTCAAAAATTAACATAGATTCATGTTCTGTTGCTGCAAACACCTGAATTAAGTTACTCATGTGCATAATTTATGGTGGGATCAGAGTTTTCAGAAGCAAGTTAAAATAGTTACAAATGTAAACAAAATGAAAAAAATATAACTTGATGTTTGCTACTACTATCAGTGATAAAAATAACAAACACTTCAGGTACCAGCTATTATAAATCCCACAGGGAAGAATGATGGAGTTGTTATTGTGATGAACAGACACTGTTAATGAAATTGAAACTTACAGTACCATCATCTGGAGAACTATTCATGTAATAGAGAGATTGACTTTAATCTAATCCATGAACAAATGGAAAAAATACAAACTGTTTCATAACACTGAGTTATTTGACTGCTTTGTGCCCAGATGATGTTCAGACTTCTGGGTTCTATATCCTTTCCAAGAAGTAAAACAAAAACAACAAGCATCTAGGAAAATGTTTTTTACTTATAGAAAAGTTGAGTCAGGAGTTTTAAAAGGAATACAAATCTCTTTTCAAGCCACTCATCTTTCTTCTCACTGCCCTACATTCTGAAATCACAAGAATATTACAGATTTTTCAGAGAAAGCTATAAACAGTATTTTTTTCCATTTTCTCCCAGTTTATGAGATTTAATGCTTGGCATCCTATCTTGAACACTGATTATTGAAAATAAAGAAGAAAACATCCCATGAAAGTTATTCATTAGTTCATACATGGATGAAATTGGGGACTGGGTGGTTTAGAGGACACGAAGAAAAACAAAACATTTTACCTCTAGTCCATTGGTTTGAATTTGTCCCAGGCCAAAAATATAATTTCTTTCTATGGGTGGTTCAGTGACTAATATATAACTGAGTGAGAGTTAGTCACCTTTGTAACTGGAAGTGGACTATCACTAAGAGCGGGGAAAATCCAGTAGATATTAATTGAAACACTTATGTTAATTTTGACAGTGACCAAAGGTTAAAACAATGAGAAGTCCTGTAGCACCTTATAGACTAACAGATTTATTGGAACATAAGCTTTCGTGGGCAAAAAACCACTTCGTCAGATGCATGTGATTCACATTAGCAGGGTTGTCCTTAGCCTTAGATAGAATAGGCAGTTTTCTGGGGCACCACTCTGCCGGGACGGATGGAAGCAGTGGAGCATATGTAAGCAGGGGCTAAACTACTGCCTGCTATCAGCCAGCTAAAAGGAAAGAACTGCCCCGTGGGTGGGTGTGCTCACTCCCTCTAATACCATTAACTCACAAACATCCCACTCTCCCCACCTCTAATATCATCAATTCACAGACACTTACCTTCCTTCCTTCCCGCCCCCCCGTATCCCCCTCCTGTTCTGAAATGTGATTTGTCCTTTTCATATGTTTCATTTTTTTTTAATTGTATCCTTTGGTATATATGGTTGTGACTATTTTCTTCCACTGTGGCTACGTCTACATTGGCCCCTTTTCCGGAAGGGGCATGTTAATTTCACAAGTCGTAATAGGGAAATCCACGGGGGATTTAAATATCCCCCGCGGCATTTAAATAAAAATGTCCGCCGCTTTTTTCCGGCTTTTAGAAAAGCCGGAAAAGAGCATCTACACTGGCCCCAATCCTCTGGAAAAAAAAGCCCTTTTCCGGAGGATCTTATTTATGTGTAAGGACATACATCCATAAGCATTTTTTATCATTTTTTTCTGAGTTATCCGTGACTTGGAAACAAGTAATACCATTATTCAAAGTAGGAATAAGATCCTCTGGAAAAGGGCTTTTTTTCCGGAGGATCGGGGCCAGTGTAGACGCTCTTTTCCGGCTTTTCTAAAAGCCGGAAAAAAGCGGCGGACATTTTTATTTAAATGCTGCGGGGGATATTTAAATCCCCCGCGTATTTCCCTATTACGACTTGTGAAATTAACATGCCCCTTCCGGAAAAGGGGCCAATGTAGACGTAGCCTATTTGATCTGAGGAAGTGGGTCTGGCCCACGAAAGCTCATCATCTAATAAACCATCTTGTTAGTCTTTAAAGTGCTACATTGTCCTGCATTTTGCTCCAATTGTTTAGCTCTGCAAGATAATTAACTGTTAACGGTTGATATGTAAATACGGCTCATGCCAGGAAGGGGAAGGAATTAAAGGTGTGGTTATATAAATCCAATTCATCCAGGACTGATGGAGGATCAGTGTTGGAATGGAATGTGGTGTATTGTAACTTATTTGGGGCTGTTGTGGGGATCATAAATCATGCCACCCCTAAATGTGGGACCTGTAAAATATTACACCAGTGCTCGCAGGAGAGACACCATCATTGTAAGAGGTCTCAGAGGAACAAGCCTCCCCCCTGCCAGAGTTGAGTGAACTGAGTTGAGGGGGAAGGGCTGAGTCAGCCTGCTTCATGCCTGCCAGGTGTGAGCTGTAAGACTGTCTCAACCTGCTCCTTTCCCCCTGGTTTTAAAGACAGACCTAAAGCAGACTCCCTGAGGAGTCTTTTTGCTAATCTAGTGGAAGCTGGAATCTTTTGCCAGCCTAAGTGATGGCTAAAGAGTTGAAATCACTAAGAGCTGAAATCGCTGATTTGGCCAGGAGCCAGACCCATTGCAGCCAGTGGAGCGGCTGGTGGGAGCAGCCAGCGGAGCGGCTGGTGGGAGCAGCCAGCGGACTACAGGAGCAGCACAAACGTGGCCTAGCCTCAGGCTCAAGGAAGAGAGTCATCTGGATGATGTGTCAGGGTCTGCACTGATTGGACAGAGCTGTAAGTGGGGCATTTGAAGTGGGGTACAGAGAAAGTTTGGGTAAGTGAACTCTGTTGTGGTATTTTCCCAAGATAATACCATGTGACTTCTCTCTCTCTCATTAAAAGTTTCTTTTCTTCACTCAGACTCTGTGCTTGCGAGTGGGGAAGCATTTCCTCCCACAGGTGCCCAGGGGTGTGTGAATTTCCCAGGCTACTGGGTGGGGGCTTGAGCCGGTTCTGTGTGAGATGGACCCCTAGATATTGAACCCGGCTCTGGTTGCTGCCGAGCCTACCCGGCAGAAGAGTTACACATGTAACAGTAGGGCTGGGTCCTAAAGAGGGCCGAATGCGCTGCCTGCAGCACAGTCTGAGGGAGGGGATTGGCTGCTGGGGTCTCTGGGAAGGGGAGGAGATAGGGGCGGAAGAGCAAGTCAGGCATAGGGGCACCAGTTTAATAATCCTGCCTAGAGCACCATAAATCCTAAGGACGGCCCTGCACATTAGATTCAAACTAATACAGCTACCCCTCTGATACTTGTCACCGTGCAAAGGTTAAAGTTGATGCTAAGAAATATATTAATCTGGGGAAACTTGCCCTGTCAGTGACCTCCTCCATCCATTTTTTTTGAAAATGGAGGCTTCCAATGCATAAAAATGGTCCCTTTCTTTACATTCTGTTTGCTTCTGTGCACAGGAACAGACCACAATTATCAGCAGACTGAATGTTAGAGAAGGGAAAAAAATACTGAGTGGGAGGAAAAAATCCAAATTAAAATCTTTTGCTTGTGCTACTGCAATGAAATGGCTGCTTTGCAAACCAAGGATTCCCATCCTGTGATCCTTATATATAGTCCATGAAGTTTCTCTAAACCCTGGCCCTGAAGGGCAACCATGTTAAGAACAGAATCTGCATAAATTTATGAATTTAAAATATATGAACTGAGCCACACTCAGAAGCTGAGGTGTCTGAAGCTGCACCCTTTGTGAGTGGATGCAGACAGTGGCCCTCCCTTTCCCAATTGTCTCCCACTGCTCCTTTGTGGTCCAGGAGCAGCTCTGGTATAAGCCAGGACTGATCTGAGCAGCTGATCCTACTCTGCTGCAGCTACTAACTAGCTCCCCAACAGGCAGCCTATTACACTGCAAGTAAAGGACAGCTCTGATTGTTCTGTGTTCTGTCGCCCTCCCCTCACTGCTTCCTTAAAGGGAAGATAAGAGAGGGGGAGGCTTAGGGCTGGGTCAGTCCTGAATTGTGGGGGTGGGGAGTATGCCCTCAGACGGGCCCTTTCACCTGTCTGGTGATTCTGTCTCTTTTCTCTATGGCACATCCCATTTTCCTGGCACAACCAAACCTTTACCCTGCTTGAAGTTATGAGAAGAGGAAGCTGTATACTGAATTTGGTGGTCCTAGATCTTTCCATTTAAGAGGAGTTTTTGAACAGACAGGCAGATTGACAGACAGACAAACTCTGTCAGATATACAGTACATTATTTAACAGTTGCCCAGGCATCAGTGCCTTCTAGAGAGACTGGAATAAGCCAATGATGTAATAGCTAGAGGTCTTCAGTATTCAGAAAAAAACTCAGACTTGCTACAGTCTTGCAAGAGCATTTCATTGTGTCACATCACAAACATGCCTCATCCCGAGGTGGTGCGGCTAAATGACTGGAGTCTATAACACAGCCCTGGGGTACAGGGAAGCACGTCCTAATGGCTAATGTCAGTAGAAATTGTCTTCCGTTATGGGCAGCACAGCCTAATGGCTAGAGTCTATAGTTGGGGCAACAGCCCCAGTAGGGGGACACAGGCCCACCCTACTCTGCCAGGCCCTACCCAGGGCCCTGTTAGTGGCAGAATGCTCCATCACTCATTCAGCATGGAATCCAACCACAATATGCAGAGCGCACTCAGGTGGAGGATACCACTCTCATACCTTCCCTGAGTCACTTTCTACCAGAGTCAGTGAGGTCCCCAGGTCCTCTGGTTCCTCAGCACCAGCCTCTTTCTGGGGTTCTCTGGAGCTTCTGGGGCTCAAGGTGGTCTCCTGGGTCTGTGGCTCCCCTCATCTGGGTCTCCAGCTGGGGTGTTTGTGGAGCTCCAGCAACAGGTCCTTCTCCCCCAAGGTCCAGTCTAGATTGAGCTGAGTTGCTCCCTTTTATACTGCTCCAGCCCTTGGAGCATGCTCAGCGTAGCTATGGGGGGACATATATACCAGTGCAGGGTATATATACCCCATCACACACTGGTACAGCTAAAGAGCTTCCCCTTTTATCCAATGTCTGTAGATGAGTTAAATGAATTAAAACTCATATTAAATTATTAATCATAAATATTACATGATGTGCTGGATACATTAGCAATATGAGCAACTTGGTGGAATTTAATATTATAATTAAAATCTGTATAAAAGCAAACTATAAAAGCTACAGCTTTCAGCAAAATATTGAAAATCTTTAATGACGGGGCTTACCTCTTGGGCAATCCAGTTAGTAATAAAGAAGTTGTATTCATATTGATTTTTTTCTGTTTAAGTGGTAAAGTAAAGGAGTAAAGCTAACATTTGGAATAAAACACTTTTATACTGTCAAATTAGTGAAATACACTGTGCTGAAAGAGGCAGGAAACAAAAGGAACTAAAGCTAAACTGAGTGTTTCTAAATGAGTAGTCCTGTGGAACCTGGCATCTGGTCTACAATAATGGATAAATTCGATTTAAGACATGCTACTTCAACTATGGCAATTGTGTAGCTTAAGTCAAAATATCGTAACTCAAATGTTGGCGCTGTTCACAATATGGGAAGTTGAAGGGACCACACTCTCTCTTTGACTTCCTTTACTCCTCATAGAAGCAGGACTTCCAGCATTGACAGGAGTGTCCCCTCAATTTGAATTAGAATGTCTTCACTAGATCAGCTAATTCAAACCCCAGACAATCAACTATGGCTTCTTCAATCTTCTCTGTATTGTAGACATAGCCTTAGAGATAAACAAAAATACATAGAATTATGAGCTTTCGTGGATAAAACCCACTTTATCAGATGGAGTCCAACTCATCAGATGAAGTGGGTTTACCCACGAAACCTCATGATTCTAAATAATTTTGTTATTCTGTAAGGTGCCCCAGAACCACTCATTGTTTTTAAAATTACTGACTAACACGGCTACTCCTCTGAGGGTGTGTCTAGACTCTAGGTTTTTTTGAAAAAACAGCCACTTTTCTGAAAAATCTTCACTTACATGCACACTGCTATTGCATTCTTTAGAAAGAAAATCAAAAGAATGCAGGGCTTTTTCTGACATTGGTAATCCTTGTTCTATGAGAAAGAACGCCTTTTCCAAAAGAGCTCTTTTGGAAAATGGTATGTGTGGATGCAGAAGAGGGAGTTTTTTTGAAAGAAGAGACCTCCAGGAAAAAGCACAGGTGCGCTGATAGACACTCCATTCATAATAATCACAGCTTAAATGCGACATAGAGTCTATTCAGTGTGGACACTCTCTTTCGAAAAAGCAGATTGCTTTTTCGATGGGCTTTGGCAGTGTAGGCACTCTTTTGAAGGATGTTTTTTCAGAAGATCTCTTCCAGAAAAGCTTCTTCCAAAAGAAGCCTGCAGTCTAGATGTACCCAGAGTGTCTATAAGCACTTTTGACCACAAAGAGGAACAATCAGAAATGTAATAGTTTGATTAATAATACACAGACTCAACTCAGCAACACATGGCACAGTTCCATCATTGTTATTAAAACAAAGAGAACAGAAACAGAAGGTTTATGCAGCTGTTCTGGGTCGCTGGAGAATAGTTGTCAAAATAACTTTGCATTATATAATAGACAGTCAAGAACAAGTTTAAAGAACCTCAAAGAATGTTGAGTGATTTTGTATGAACTATATGGCCATTTCAGCAATTACAAGAATGTTGAAGAAGAATCTGTAACTTCAAGTAGGTATATCCTAGAGGGGACAACAGAAAGGGACTTCAGAAGATAAGTTGCTAATTGGAGCAAACCAGCCAGTGTATATCTTAAGATAGTTGCAACAGCAATGATGGCCTAATTTTACATAAGCCAGAATGACAAGATGTGTTGTACAAAGAGACGGGAAAATTCCAGTCCTGGTTTCAGTAACACAAATGCTGATGTCTCATTCCCTGATGGGATGGTGAAAGATGTCAGCCATCTTTGTGGCAGGTCATTTTGAATTTTCAGAAGAAGCCTGTGTCACCTTTGGATTCATTCATGCTAGCACCTCCAAGAAAAGGAAAGAAAGTTGAGCAATTCAGCAAAAAACAGTATAAAACAGCCTGTACTCTTCTACACATTGCTTCCTAAAAGCTAAAGAAATGTGGAACGAAGAAGACTTAGAACCTCATCGGACCCTCTGGGAATCTTTTTGGTGATGTCAAGTCTTTAACTGTCTCTTTCTATTTTACAGAAATCCAGGTGACTGTTTAGCGCACTGGGGGAAAGCCTAAAGTTGTGTAGACAATGTCGACACCTGTGGTGAACAATAATTGAACTGAAAGTTGGCAACTGAGAGACGATCTGGTGATAGGTAACATACTCATGAAATAGAATACTTAATTATATGTACTTCTGTATGTTTTTCAAGATTGTTACTGAATTACAATGTGTATCTTTACGCAAAAAATTAATGGACACAAATAAAATGTACAAAAACCAATAGGAGAAATCTCCCTGTATATTAAGAGCACATCTACACAGCATTACATAGCTGAAATCGAAATAGCTTAATTCGGCTTTTGGTGCAGTCTACGCAGCAGGAGGTCGAAGGAAGAACACTCTTCTTCCTGGTGTGTGAGGGTTATAGTTGGAGTAAGAAGACCTTGAGTTCAACATTATTTTTAAATATTGGCTTGCAGTGTAGCCACAGTCTTTGTTATTTAGGAATAATATTAGATATTCTAAAATAATATTGCTGTATAGACATAACCTTTTTAAACAATTTTAACAATTTTAAAAGTGGCCATCCTTCAACAAACAGCAACAACAAAACTTTTAGATTTCAGAGAAAAACTGTAGAGTTGCAGTGCATTTGCAAACTTGATGCTATTTATGTGGTTTTAAATAGGGACTAGGAATGGCTAGCTCACAGCAAAACAATTTTCCCTCATTTGGTATTCAGGCCTCCTCATCAACTGTTGAACATGAGCTACATCCACCCTGACTGAATTGGCCTCTTTAGTACTTGTCCACTTGATAACTCTCTTCTTTTCATGTGCTAATGGAGCCTCTCTAGTCCAGCATCCTCAGGACCCAACCAATACCGAACTAGAGAATTTACCGAACTATGGAAGGTCAATATCGTCTAGCAGCATTACCAACACTTCCACTGCTAACTGGGCTCTACAAGACATTTAGAGATAAATTAGAGCTAAATAACAGTACAGAACACAGAGAGCCAGGACTGGTAATTGTAATAAAACTTTATTGGCCACATCCATGATAAGTGGACATCTGGATAACAAAAATCATGCTGGACCACAGATGTTGTCAGACCAGAAAGTGCCATACTAGAGAGGTTCAACTTGTATATTTATGTTTGCTTCTGTAATTTCCACTCCATGCATCTGATGAAATGGGTCTTTGGCTACAAAAGTTTATGCCCAAATAAATCTGTTAGTCTTTAAGGTGCCACAGGACTCTCCGTTGACTGTGTTGTAATGGGTTCCAATCAAGTTTGCTGTAAGGTAGCTTTAAAACTGAGCAAGCTATTGTACAAGGTTTATAACACTCAAAACTGGAAGAGTTTCTCACAATTTCCTTTATTATTCCCTAACTTTTCCTTTCGTGGAAAATATTTGAAAAGAATTCACAGAATGAACTTACATAGATCATTAAACTTCCAAGAAAGTTTTTTTTTAAATATTCCCTTGTTACATTCTTGTGGGATCTCATATAATGGCATACATGTAGAGTTAAATAGCATTATCAGCCCTAGTATCAATGGCCCTTTTTGTCAAGTATTGTAAAAATAGTTTCAATAATTTTCTGTAGTTATTTCAAATGCTTAATGCAATTTTTCCCAAATATTGAATCATTAATAAAATTGTGCACTGTAGAGATTGTGCATGTCTAGACTACATGGCTCTGTCGACAGAGCCATGTAAAATAGTTTATTCGGCATAGTCAAAGAAGCGGAGATTTAAATAATCCCTGCTTCATTAAAATAAAAATGGCCACCACGCTGTGCCAATGATCAGCTGATCCAGCACAGCGCATCAGTCTAGACACGGCACAGTTGACAAAGGAAGCATACCAGAGGCATGCCAGAGCAGTCAACAAAGGCTTCCCTTGTCGCCCGTGCCGCGTCTAGACTGCTGCACCATGCCGGATCAGCTGATCGTCGGCACAGCGTGGGGGCTATTTTTATTTTAATGAACTGGAGATTATTTAAATCCCCGCTTCTTTGACTATGCCAAATAAACTATTTTACATGGCTCCGTTGACGGAGCCATGTAGTCTAAACGTAGCCTATGACTTTAGTCTAATTTCTATTGTTGGATTGAGTGTTTGGTGGTATTTGGTGGCCTGTTATATATGGGAAGTCAAACCAGATTATCCAGTGTCCCTTCTGTCCTTAAACCCTATGACTGTAAACCTTTTTGCAATTTGCCATTCTATTTCCTTACCCCTTCATTAGGAAATCTGACAGAGTCCTCCCATAGAGGTAAGCTGCTGTATAATTTATGAATATTAAAATAATGAAAAAGTAACATTAGTATTTGGGAAACAAAGTTAAACACTCTTAAAATTCAGAAAGTTATGAAGTTTGGATAAAATTTAATTCCTAGCCATCCTTAAGTATTACAAAAAATATTGGGATATATTCTTCTTTTGTCTACACCATGTCTATAATTAATTCTTGAACTTTAAATAGAGCACTTATCTAGTTCTTTATTCAACATTCACTCTTTGACAAGCTTTGGATGATTTAAAACTTACATATTAAATAACCCTGCTGAGCTAATGAGATGAATACCAATAATTAGTTACTGAAAATTTAGATTTTTCATTTCAAAGGTTAGAATATTAACAATCAGTTAACATGATTTATTGAAATATTATGCTTATACATTATTGTCCTACATAATTAAACGCTTTAAGTATAGATAATTGTAGAATAGATTACATATTAAGTGGGGAAGTTTATTTGGCTTTTGTTCCTCTTTGATAGCTTCCCTTTATTATATTTTTATCATAGAATCATAGCATAAGATTTTGAATTCTCTATTGATGGAGACAAGCAGTTAATCATTTATTTAACTTTTGTATCACCTGTATGTATACCATGTCTGTGTTTGGAGCTTGGTTTTGATGCATCAGGTAGTCTGGCTAGAGTTACAGAGTATCTTAATTTTTTCTAGCACGATAAATTTCCAAATTAATTTAATGAAATGGAAATGAGTTGTGGGAACATGTTGGTTTCAACAGGTTTTTTTTACAGAAGATTATAAACATTTTTAATTTCAGCAAGGTCAAAACATCTTGTTTCTACTTTATTGTTTTGATTTGTGTTATACTATACCTAATAAATTATGACTGAAGCAAAACATTATTGATAACATTGCTACACTATTTTTGGAATATTTTATTTCATGGAAAATTGCAAGATTTTGAATTTTTTCTCCTATTTTAGATTAAACCAGACTTTGAAATCTTGGCATTACCAGCAGCATGAACATTCTAAATTTTGACCAATGTTAAGTTAGCAATGACTGACTTTCACCAGCAAAGGGTGATCAACAGTGTTATCAGCTTGTGATTTTTATCACAAGACTTATGATATTTCTACGTCTATACTGCAGCCTTCTTCCGCAAAAGCTTATGCAAATGAAGTGCGGAGTAGAATTAATTAGAAGCCATTTTTGCACAAGGAGCTGTGTAGATGGCTTCTTTTTGTGCAAAAACCTGCTCTTGCTCAAGAGCCATTCTTCCTCATTTTTTCAGGAAGAATGGCTCTTGTGCAAGAGGGGGTTTTGCATAAAAAGGAGCCATCTACACAGCTCCTTTTTGCTCAAAGCCTCTTGAGCAAAAACGTCTGCTACTTAATTATGCAAATGAAGCACAATGATATTCTACTCCATGCTTCATTTGCATAAGCTTTTACTGAAGAAGGCTGCAATATAGACGTGGCCTAATTAGTGCTTTTGTTAAAGCCTCAGCTGTTGGAAGCAGATTGTTAACTGAGAATCTTCGGGTGGGGGTTGATTTGTTAGAGATTTTTTTTTGGGGGGGGTATTAGCCTTTATGGTTACAGAAGAAAATTTGAAAACAGGAATGCTACATTCTGCCACATCAGAAAGCAAACAAACTGTGAATGGCTAATGCACTACTTTATTATTTTGTCATATCTCAGGGTATTTTTTTAAAGCCAATCTCAATTATTGGTTGTGGGAAAGGAACAGGTGAGGAGACTGATGAGATTTGGGTGCTCGTGGTTTCAATAGTGTGTCAGATATTCCAGGCAGGTAGTTGCCTGAATAATGCTCTTTTTTTTTTTTTTTTTTTGTAATGATAGGATCAGCAAAACCCTTTGCTTTCCTTTGACAGCCCCAGTTTATTCTCTGATACCTGGAGAAACAAGGAAAAGATTATTTATTCTCTTAAACGTGGGCTTCCTTACACATATACAAAAATGTACACAAGTGGACTGAAAATCCAGTACAGCAGCAATTTATGCAATGTTAATTCATGCATGCCTTTTTGCTTTACACAACATTTTCTATTCAATAAAAAATGCAGTAACTATAGAAACTGCTACATAGCACATAGTAAGATGCAGGGCTTTTTGAAAACAAACAAATTGTATAGACATACAAGTACTAATCACAAATGCACATGTTCTCAGAGAACAGAGCTTTGTGTCTCATTCCTTGTCCCATTGTAACCACAAATGATACTTTCCACAATAGCCTACATCATCACCCTTCCACACATTCAGTGATGATATTTTTCTGCTTCATACCTTATGCTATGATAATGTACTTTAAACAGTGCTGTTTAACAGTTCTTCTTTCCAAGAAGAAGGCTCTCAAAAGAGGACTGTCTCACTCTTGGAAACTTTCACTCACTCAGAGTGCCAGCATGAATGTCTTCTTGCAACTGAGAGGTAATTAATAAACCCATGAGTCTATCAGTACATCCACCAGAGGTGAAACTCATGCATATTGAGACTAAACATATAGGATGGAAAAGACAAATGTGATTTATTTCACTGTCCTGAAATAGCAGCCTAATCTACTCTTCTTTCATTTGTTGTTGCCTCTATATATTACTTAAATCTGTTTCTTCGTACGAAAATGTTTGGCTTTTCATTCTTGATCACAGGGGCTATATCTACACAGCAGCATTATTTTGGAATAACTGGAGTTATTCCGAAATAACGGTTCGCATCAACACAGCAAGTAGTTATTTCTACATAATTTTGAAATAATGTTGAGTTGGAGGACTTCTTACTCCACTCTAGTAATCTTCATTTTATGAGGAGTAAGGGAAGTTGGAGGAAGAGTTCTCTCTCTCAGACTTCCTGCTATGTAAACAGCGGCAAAAGCTGAAATAAGCTATTTCAACTTAAGATCCTCAATGGACGTAGCTCAAGTTGCGTAGCTTATTTAGGTTTTAACCCTGCCATGTAGACGTGCCCTTAGAATTTAAAATAAAGGAATTTTTCCCTGTCTGGAAATCATCTACTTCATAACTGTGTCTATTAAAATTGCTCTTGGTTGCTATGTGAACACTGTTTTTCTTTTTCTTTTCCTCTTTGTGCTATTTAACACTTTCATGTCTAAAACTGTTATCTTTTTTTACATGATCTATTGATTATTTTAAAGTTCCCAATACTCTGGGATTTAGTCAGTATTCATGCCAAGATTAGGCACCATAGTATTAGAATTCCAGTTTAATAGGAAATCCTGACATGAATGGTCATATATTTAATAGTTTTATTAACACAGGTACCAAAGTTACAAACACTCCAACTTTGCAAGGTAGGTAGAGATAATACATCATGAGCTGAGCATCCATATATTCACACCATCCCTCGCAGAACAACTTTAAGTGATAGTTACCTTTCCCCTCACCATCATCACCAGTGGTACCTTTCAGCAGGTTAGACTTTACAGTATTCTGACTTGTGATTCTTATAACCTAGAGTTACCCTTGTTTAGCTACTTAAGCTAAGTCTTTTGGAGCCTTATGTCTTGATTAGTCTAGTTAAGTTATTATTTTACAAACATTGAGGCCTGTAAGTTCATTGTATTACTGCCTTAATTTATACCTATGTATATACCTATGCACCAAAACCTATTAACTATACCTTTAACATAGGAAGTTTCAAGAAATTATTTTATAATTGTTAACAGCACTTGGATTAGTTTATATCTACATAGTTTAAAGTTTACCTTCCTTAATATGTATGGGTATGTCTACACTAGCCCCCTAGTTCGAACTAAGGAGGCTAATGTAGGCATTCGAAGTTGCAAAATAAGCCGGGATTTAAATATCCTGGGCTTTATTTGCATCTTCCCATCCAGGCGCCATTTTTAAATCCCCTTAGTCCAAACTAAATGCCCATGGCTACATGCGGCAGTCAAACGTTAACTCGAACTAAGTCCTTAGTGAGGGAAAAGTACCTAGATTCTGTGCATGCCTCTCACTCTTGTCTGGTGAAGGGCTGGGGCAGAGGGGTAATTTACAGAATCCTAGTACTTTACCCTCATTCCTTTATTGTCAGGGGAACGGGAAGAAAGCAAATTGCATCCCAGTATGCACAGTTGCTGGCCCACTACCCCCATTCTCTTGAAATGGTGCCCTTGAGTACAGGACTCTATTGAAAGCTGAAGCTCCAACCACTGAGCCAGTGGGGAAAAGCTCCAACTGAAACATACTGACTGCCAGTGTCGGCTCATTCATCAGAAAGCCACTGCCTTCCACTGGGCTACTTCCTGCTGCCATCTCCACAGCTGCAGTGTGTGTCTCTGTCTCCTCTCCTTGGTCAGGGATGGGCCTCTCCTTACAGCTTCAGAACTCCTTGAAGACTCTGAGGAGTGCCTCACCTTCAGCCTAGGTTGTGGTGTCTCTGCATCTGGGTTTGCACTGTGGTTTGCCTGAAGAACATGGTGCTCATCCTCTCCTTCTGGCAGTCAGCCTCAACTGAGTTTAGCTGTTCCCTTTTATGTGTCTGTGCAACTGGAACATGCCCAGTAAGGTGGAAGAGGTGTGGCTTTCTCAGCCCTTGGCGCAAGGGTGGGCAAAAGGACCTCCGCAGGCTGGATATGGTCCACCAAGCAGGTGGATCCAGTCCACAAAAGCCCTGCTGCTCCCCTGCCTGCTGGCCATATAGGACCTGAGGGTAGGTGGAGCACATGAAGTTTCCTCCACCCTGAGAGGAGTGCAGGGCACTTAGAAGCGCTGTGTGCTCCTGGCGGAGTAGGAGGAGACTTTGCGTGTTCCTGATTGGCCTGGGAGTGGGGGAGCACGGGAAGTCTCCTCTCACCACCAGGGGCATGGGTGCATAAGGGGAACTTGGGGGGGCTCCTTCATCCCCAGACCAATCATGGAACAATCATGGTCTGGGGGTGGGGAAGCCTAGAAGCATCTTGGCCCCTCCCCTTCCATTTGAGGCCCCACCCCTTCTGGGACAGTCTTGGGTCACTTCAAAAATTCAAATTCAAAAAATTATTTCCCACCCCTGCCTTGGTGCATGGCAAACTCTCTCTTTCCCAGTGTGGGGCGAATGCGTCCCATCATAGGGCCCAACATGATTTGTTGCTCTTATCTGTGCATTAAATGATCAGAAGGCAGGTGGGATTCATTTAAACACAGGAAAGCATGTATATAACCTGCCAATTATGACAATCATATCAAAATCAACAATCAGTGATTTAAAAGAAATTTAAATGAAAAGGAAGGACAGGAATTATGTAATATATGTGGTTATAACAGAGGGATGAAATTAAACTGAGAAAGGAATCAGTTGGGGTAAACCTCAGAGGAATGGAAAAAAGAAAATACACCAGTCAACCCACTATTCTTGACAGCATGATATATAGGTTATGGAATACTCTTCTCTCAATGCAAGTCATAGAAACTACATTGCCTGAGATGTTTAGATTAAGTCAAGTTTATAAATCTGGCAAACTATCCTGTATTGGCATAGAGCTAGATAGTATCACCCCGTATGTCTTTTACATTTCTACTCAGGTAAGAGCCAGACAGATAATCTCTCATTATTCATCTATATTTATTTTTTAACTGAATATTTGGACTTTTAGGCTCTGGCAATACAAACTACAAACTAAAAAAAATACTTATAGTTCAACTATAGGAACTAACAACTTAATCCAAATCCAACTAAAATACGTGAAAGAATTCCCTTAGATTTCAATTTGAATTTGATGATACCAAAATGTTTTGCAGTAAGGGTTAAAGAGCCTTAACAAAAAAATATTGTCCACAACTACTGTAGCTGTAATTTGTGGATTTGGAAGATCAAAATTTGAGAACATGTATAATGCTTTAGTTTTAGTTTCAATATAATCTATAAATCATTACATTTTTGAACTGGTAGAATATAATTTCCCCCTCTCATAAGAATTTGAAAATTTAAATCTCTTTTCCCATCCAAAATTGAATAAAAAATATGACATCTTGAATCAGCAATCCAGAAAAAATAACTTTTTGATAACCTAAATGTTTCATTTTGATTTTGACCTATTCTGATTTTTTAAACTATAAATAAAAAGTAAATTTGAAATGGACAGTCATTTCAAACAACAGAATTTTTTATTTCAAAAATGTAAAAATGGTACATTTTCATAATTTCTAAAGTTCCTTTTCAATTTTTTAAATGGGCAATCTACTGAAACTAATCCTTTCTGGTTCCATGTTTCTGCTTTTGACAAATCAACATGTACCTATGACAAATTTTATTCAAAAAGTTCCCCAAAAGGTGCATAAATAGTATATAAATAACATATCCTTGGCAATAGAACTTATGAGGGCTGCAGTGATCTGCTCATTGTTCAGACAAAGACAGATTAGGTTCAGTTTGATCTGCTGACTTTGCCATTGTCTCCAGAAGGATTCCCTCACTCCAAGGATTTCTTATCAGAGATACTCCTGAACCAGTGATAGCAATAATGAAACTGCTACAGTAAACAAAGCACTGTCATTTAAACTACTGTGTCTCCAGTGATGTACTTTAAAACATATCACCTAGGCTTTGTTTGAGCAGAGTTTGACAATATGGCAGTTAAAATGCCTATAGTTCCCAGGAGCATTCTGGACATTAAAGCTTCCACTGATGCTGTCACCAGTGATGCCGAATCTTTCCAATGTCAGAACCAAGTAGCACTTCACATATTATCTTCACTCTATGTGAGGTAGAGTGATGGCTGCCTCTAGGGAAACAGAGTGCACTATATTGCCATGAGGGGATGGAAGCATGAAATATACTGTATTCATTTTCAGATGATCATAGGATTAGAAATGGTTAAATGAAGCTCCATGCTCTTTTGAATTGAAAGACTTCATTCATACACCAGAGAGTGGAATACATGCTGTATGATTGTTTACCACTTAAATATTTTAGGTACCCACACATATGGCTAAGCCAAGCACAGTGTAAGTGAAATTAATTACAGTACTTTATAGCATTTATGTCACTAAGTGTACTTACCCACTAACTTCATTGCTGTTACATTTACAAATTCAATAAATTATGTTGGGTCCTGAAAAGCTACCTAGTAATTAGTGTCAAGTGATTACTGTAATTAAAATCTATAAATCACGTGGGGGGGAAATAATGAAGCATAAATGGTTGGCGACTAAATTAAATAGGTCGAATAGCAGAAATACTAAAAATCTATTGAGATTTGAAATTTACTTTTGCTGTTTACATTTGTACAGGAAAGTCTCAGTAAATATCAGCTATGCCAAACTTTCATATGAAATCACTTGAAATGTGGAATCAGTCTCAGCTGATTTAAAATACTATAATTCCAGTGATTTGAAACTCTGTCTGGTAAGCTACTAAGGCCATAGTACACATGATATTTAATGCCATATTATCAGACACTGGCTCTAGTTGCACCTGTAATTATTTGCCGTGTGTGTGTACAGATACACACCAAAATTTACATATGAATAAAAAACATTTTGTGAAGCCTAAAAAATATTCCACAATATGTGTGAAATAGTAAAACTATAGACGTAAAACATACCTTTGTGGGGGTCACAAAAAACAGACCTAATTTAATTAAGGGTTTGTTTCATTTTAAAATATGACTTCAGTTATCACAGCTTGCTATTAGGAAAACTGCAATAAGCATATTGATTCAATCATATAATATTCGGAGTTCATGAAGGAAGGTCTTGATACAGTGAGTGTAAACTCCATCCCCAAATACTGGAAGAATGTGTACAGGAATTTTAATTCCAATAGCAAATATTTTAAATAAATATATCAAATCAGTGTGGAATTGAATAACTAGAGAAGAGAAAAGTACCATGTGTATATATTTATGAAAGAGAAAAAATGTGATCCAAACCCATTAGTCTGCCTCAATAATATGCAAACCTTTAATTATTTCTGCCTTTCAAATTTGTTTTAAAGACAGGAATGAATGAAAGTAAGATGGAATGCAACATGGATTTATCAAAGGTAGATTGTGCTAGACTAACTTGATCTATCTCTATCTCTAACTCTATCTATCTCTTTTTTTGATTGTATCCCTTTGGTATGTATGGTCATGCCAATTTTCTTCCACAGTTTGATCTGAGGAAGTGGGTCTGGCCTACGAAAGCTCATCTCCTAATAAACCATCTTGTTAGTCTTTAAAGTGCTACATAGACCTGTTTTTTGTTTCAGCTAGATTAAACTAACATGGCTGCATCTCTATTACTATTCCACATGCAAGGCACTACATTTAGCCATTTGGAATGGAAATCCATCAACCATATGAAAAAACTTGCACAGATACAGACAGACATCCTTTTTCTATCCATGTGCAAAAAGATGGACATCGAACCCAAAGGACTGAAAGTGAACAACCTAGTAAGATCAACATACTGTACTGACTACAGTGAGAGACTCTGCTTCACACTATCCAAGACATTAAGGAACCACCTGATAAGTATCTTATACAAGAAACAGAAAGACATCAAGAATGACATCTCTAACCTAGGGTATGTCTACACTACAAAGTTAATTTGAACAAACGTACGTTAGTTCGAATTAACTTTGATAGGCGCTACACTAGCGCTCCACTAGTTCGAACTTAATTCGAACAGATGCAGAGACACCACAACCTAGGCTGAAGCGCTTAGTTCGAACTAGGTAAACCTGATTGTACGAGGACTAAGCCTAGTTCAAACTTACTAGTTCGAATTAAGGGGTGTGTAGCCCCTTAATTCGAACTAGTGGGAGGCTAGCCCTCCCCAGCTTTGCCTGGTGGCCACTCTGGCCAACACCAGGGAAACTCTACTGCCCCCCTTCCGGCCCTGGACCCCTTAAAGGGGCACGGGCTGGCTACGGTGCCCGTGCCAGGTGCAAGCCTGCCAGCATCCAGCTAGTAGACCCTGCACCTGGCACAGCTCAAGCCAGCCACCCAATTCCCCTTCGGCCCTCCCCCTCTTCCTGGGACCAGGCTGGCGGCTCCCGGGAGCTTGCCCGGGATTGCAAGAGGCGGGCACCCACCTGGACTAGTGCGGACATCGTGGACCTCGTCCAAGACCTCCGCACTAGGCCAGGAAAGTGGCCATCTAGGGCAGGAGAGCTGCCAGCCTGGCCACCCAGGAGCATGAAAATCAAGGTGGTCCACTGAGACCCCCGACCCTGAGCCCTGAGCTTACAATGGCCGTACTGGGTCAGACCAAAGGTCCATCTAGCCCAGTAGTCTGTCTGCCGACAGCGGCCAACCCTAGGGACCATGGAGGGGATGGACCGAAGACAGTGACCAATCCATTTGTCTTGTGCCATCCCTCTCCAGCCTTCCACAAACTTTGGGCAGGGACACCACTCCTACCCCCTGGCTAATACTACTCCACGGATCCAACCTCCATGAATTGATCTCACTTCTCTTTAAACTCTGTTCTAGTTCTAGCCTTCACAGCCTCCTGCTGCAAGGAGTTCCACAGGTTGACTATTTGCTTTGTGAAGAACAACTTTCTGTTACTAGTTTGAAGCCTGCTACCCATTCCTTTCCTTTGGTGTCCTCTAGTCCTTCTATTATGGGAACTAATGAAGAACTTTTCTTGATGCACCCTCTCCACCCCACTCATGCTTTTATAGACCTCTATCCTATCCCCCCTCAGTCTCCTCTTTTCTAAGCTGAGAAGTCCCAGTCTCTTTAGCCTCTCTTCATATGGGACCTCTTCCTAATCTCTGATCATTGTAGTTGCCCTCCCCTCTCCCACCCTCTCTCTTCCCCTCTCCCACCTCCTTTTCCCAGTCTCCCCCAGTTTTGTTCAATAAAGACAGATTCCATTTTTGAACACAATTGTCCTTTATTTTGTACATCAGGAAGGAGGGCTAGGGAAGGGTAAGTGTAAGGAGGTGAGGGAGGAATGGGGTACGAGCCCCCAATGGGGAGGACTGGCCTGGCTCTGCGGGCTTCTGGGGGTGGAAGGTCTCCTGCAGCCCCCCAATTGCCCCCTCTCCCCAGATGGCAGCCTGTGGCAAGTGCAGCCGGTCTGATGGCCGAGTGCTGTGATGTGCCCAGTGTGGGCACTCAGGGCACTCCAAGCCAGGACTGCTTTGCAATCGGGGCACCCCTGAGAACTGTCTGTTCGGGGTGGGGATACACACAGCCCTCGGCTAGCCTGAGACAGCAGCTCCACGCTCTAAGTCCTCATCTGATGCCCTGCCGGCACTGCTTCCGGCCATCCTTAACCCCGGTTCAGGGTCCACTTAATGTGGACATGCTAGTTCGAATTAGCAAAACGCTAATTCGAATTACTTTTTTAGTCTGGATCCGTTAGTTCGAATTAGCGCTGTAGTGTAGACATACCCTATCTCTCCTGATCCATCTCAGGCACAATTTTTTTTTGTTTGTTTTTTATAGTCATGTTTCATTGGTGACTCATCATCAACCTGTGACCTAATGTACCCATTTATTTCTACTTCTCTATTATTTCCAGAAGATAAGCCCCCAGATTATAGCAGAAATGCTTGTTTTTAGTCCCTGAGGGTATGTCTACACTACCACCCTAGTTCGAACTAGGGTGGTAATGTAGGCAACCGGAGTTGCAAATGAAGCCCAGGATTTGAATTTCCCGGGCTTCATTTGCATAAAGCCGGGCACCGCCATTTTTAAATGTCCGCTTGTGCGGACTCCGTGTCACGCGGCTACACGCGGCACGGACTAGGTAGTTTGGACTAGGCTTCCTAGTCCGAACTACCGTTACTCCTTGTGTCACGTTTCACGAGGAGTAACGGTAGTTCGGACTAGGAAGCCTAGTCCGAACTACCTAGTCCATGCCGCTTGGAGCCGCGCGGCACGGAATCCGCATTAGCGGACATTTAAAAATGGCGGCGCCCGGCTTTATGCAAATGAAGCCTGGGAAATTCAAATCCCAAGCTTCATTTGCAACTCTGGTTGCCTACGTTACCACCCTAGTTCGAACTAGGGTGGTAGTGTAGACATACCCTGAGTTCCTTACATTTTTTTCTATTACATTTCATCCCATCTCTACTCCAGTCCCCGTGGTCATCCAGTTCCTCCAATATCGTTTTCCTATTTTCCTCTACATTCACGATGCCTCCCACCGTTGATGTAACCAAGTTTCTTTTGCATACTTCTACTTTTTGTGCTGAAGTCATCAATGAAAATACTAAATACTGATCTCTGATGAACTTGGGCTATAGTTTAGAGAGAAGGCCAATTATCATGCACTGTTAGTAGCCTAACAATTCTGCTTTTATCACAACCCATTGTTGCTTCCCCTTTAGCCAATTCTTTACCTAATCATTCAATTTTTTACTAGTTGTAAGTTTTTACAATATGAGTAGTATTTCTTATTTGGTAAGATGTCAAATGATTTACTGAAGTCCAGATTTTTCTAAGAAATTGGTTCTATCAGAGAGATAGAGATAGAACAAAAAACAGGACTATGTAGCATTTTAAAGACTAACAAGATGGTTTATTAGGTGATGAGCTTTTATGGGCCAGACCCATTTCCTCAGATCAAATTGTGGAAGAAGATTGGCATGTACATATATACCAAAGGGATACAATAAAAAAAAAGTGAACACATATAAAAAGGACAAATCAAATTTCAGAACAGAGGGCGGATGAGGGCAGGGAGGTTAGTGTCTGTGAGCTAATTATATTAGAGGTGATAATTGGGAAAACTATCTTTGAAATGGGTAAGGTAATTAGCATTTTTGTTGAGACCCGGGCGTAAAGTGTCAAATTTAAGCATGAATGATAGTTCAGAAGTTTATCTTTCAAGTCTGGTGTTAAAATGTCTTTGAAGCAGGATGCAGGTAATCAAGTCTTTGAGACAATGCCCTTTCTGGTTGAAATGGCAAGAAACAGTTTTTTCTTTGTGATACTGTCTGCTATCTATTTTGTGTGCATTGATTCTTTAGTGAAGTGTCTGAGACGTTTGTCCAATGTACATAGCAGACGGACACTGTCGGCACAAATTATATTTCTGGATGAGCAGGAATATGTGTTCTTAATCTTATAAGTGAATTGGTTAGATCCAATAATGGTGTCAGTAGAGTAAATATGTGGACAAAGCTGACAACGGGGTTTGTAGCAGGGTATAGCTCCAGGGTTGGTATTAGTGTGGTATGTCCTGTGGTTGTTGGTAAGAATCATCTTGAGGTTAGGTGGTTGTCTATAGGGGTATGTCTACACTAGCCACCCTAGTTTGGAATACGGTGGCTAATGTGGTCATTCGAACTTGCAAATGAAGCCCAGGATTTAAATATCCCGGGCTTCATTAGCATGTTCCCGGGCACCGCCATTTTTAAATGCCCAGTAGTTTGAACTACCTGCCAATGGCTACACGCGGCACGGGCTAGGTAGTTCGAACTAAAGCTCCTAATTCAAACTACCGTTACTCCTCCTGCAATGAGTCAGCTGGTTTGATTATAATGTCCGGGTTGTTTTTGAGACTCTGGATAGCATAGAATCATAGAATCATACAATACTAGGACTGGAAGGGACCTCGAGTGGTCATCGAGTCCAGTCCCCTGCCCCCATCCCTGATAGACATTTATCTAACCTACTCTTAAATATCTCCAGAGATGAGTGGCCTTTTTTCAAAAAATCTTTCCCTGCATCTAGACTGCAGCCACGTTCTTTCGAAAATAAATCAAAAGAACGCAGCAGTTTTTTCGACCGCAGAATACCTCATTTTACAAGGAATAATGCCTTTTTTCTAAAGTGCTCTTTTGAAAAAAGATGCTGTGTAATGCAAACTGTGCTTTTTCGAAAGAGAGCATCCAGACTGCCTGAGCGCGCTCTTTCGAAAAAGCAGCTAGCTTTTTCAGAAACTACTGGTTGTAGTCTAGATGCTCTTTTTTCGAAAGATGCTTTTTTGAAATATACTTTCGAAAAAGCCTCTTTCGAAAGAGGCTTGCAGTCTAGAAGTAGCCATAGGGATGATTTTGTGGAACAACCTCTCAGGCTGTGTCCAAACTCAGGGTTTTTTTCGAAAAAAGTAGCCTTTTTTCGAAAAAACATCACCTGCGTCTAGACTGCAGCTGCGTTCTTTCGAAATTAAATCGAAAGAACGCGGCTTTTCTTTCGACGGCGGTAAACCTCATTTCACGAGGAAGAACGCCTTTTTTCGAAAGTGCTCTTTCGAAAAAAGGCGTTCTTGAATGCCAACAGGGCTTTTTAGAAAGAGAGCATCCAGACTCACTCGCTGCTTTCTTTCGAAAAAGCGGCTTGCTTTTTCGAAAGTACTGCTTGCAGTCTAGACGTTCTTTTTCGAAAGAGGCTTGCAGTCTAGACATAGCCTCAGAAGGGTAGAGGGGAAAAATCTATGTGGTTTTAAGATAAAGATTAATAGTTTTCACAATCTGATTATATGTGATGAGTGCCTATTCCAGCATGGGATTAGATCTGATGACACAGGAAGCCCCTTCCAGTCTTAGGTGACACTAAGGAACTTTTTCCTTTTCTTACCTTCTGAAAAATGGTAATATCTCTTTCTGTAGTAATAAATGCATAAGTGCCAGTCGCCACAGATATCTTGTGGTCAATGTAAATGCATTGAGAATTAAAGTCCATTTAGAGCAATATAAATGAATTTTAAATCAATTTTGTGGTGAGAACATCTTTCCAGAATGAATTGCAAATGAAATGAAAAATTAGTTTTATGTTAATACAAAGTGCTGTATATGTGTGTGTGTGTATATATATATATATATATATTAACAAATACTGCTTTGAGATTGAGAAGATTGTTCCTATGGTAACCAGTTATTTGTGCTGCTTGCATCATCATATTTATTTCAGGAACTGGAACACAGGAGACAGGGGGTAGGAAAATGAACAGGTGCCACAGTGAATTAATTCTAAAAACATATTGGCTGTGTCTACACTGGGCCACTTATTCCGGAAAAGCAGCCGCTTTTCCGGAATAAGCTGTGAGCTGTCTACACTGGCCGCTTGAATTTCCGGAAAAGCAACGACGCTCTACTGTACAAAATTAGCTGCTTTTCCAGAAACGCTACGCTGTTCCCGCTCAGGCAAAAGTCCTTTTTACGGAAAAGCTTTTCCGGAAAAGGGCCACTGTAGACAGCTTTTCCAGAAAAGCAGAAGAAACAGAAAAAAGCGGTTTGGATGCCACGAGACCCCGTAGGAACCCTGGACTTCCTGGTAACCCCAACTGTTAAAGAGCTCGGACCCATCCTTTCTTCTCTTCCCTGCAGTGGGACCCAGCACCAGACCCTCCACTGCGGCAGCAGCAGCACCCCCAGCTGGCTAACCCCGGAGGCACAGGCTGCGTCAGAGGGACCAGCTTATGCGCCACCATGTGACCGCCGTGGAGGGAATCCAGGGCTCCATTGAAGAGCGGGTGCAGGGGGACCTGCAGTGGTGGCAGGAGGGCTGGGCTGCCTTCCTCACTGAGTGCCGAGGGATGCAAAGCTCGATGGACATGCTCACGGCACATTTAGTGCACACCATCCACTATGGCATGGCCGGACCGCATGCCCCCGCCATCCCTCCTGGAGCACAGCCCATGCCCCCTCCTATCCCTGCTCCTATCCCAGCTCCTGCCCCTGCTCCTGGCCACCTCCCCGTGCAGGCTGCCCCAAGGCGGTCTGCCCAGCGTGTGCAGGTCCCTCCCCCCGGAGGAGCGCTCGCAGGGGCCGCCCGTCACAGTAACTGCCCCCCCCCCGTCCCAGTTGAAGGCCCCCCCCCCGTCCCAGTTGAAGGTCTTCCTCCCCTCCCTGTCTCAGGTGAAGGTCTTCCTCCCCTCCCTCCCCCCGCCTTGTATTTTTCAGTTCATTCTTGTGTTGGTTCTTGTGTTATTCTAGTAACTGTAAGAAATGATTTGAGATGCCAATTAGCCACTTAAATTTAACAGGGTTACAAACTGTGGACAACAACTTCTTTACTCTATCACCGGGGGGGCCCTTTGTAAGTGGTCATTGGTTTGTGGCGCATAAAGAAATACTGAGACTTTTCAGTAAAATGTAAACCACAAACTATATTTACATAGCTAACAAACAAGCAAGAACGGTGAAAAGATGCACACTACAGATTATTAAACATAGTCTAGGCGCAGGGAGGACAATTGGGTAGTGTTGCTGGCCACCTCAATCCTTTGGTCCTTCCGGGCCTCAGGAGAGGAACAGCCAGGAGATCCCTCGATGGAAGACGAGTGGAATCAGGTACGCTGACTTGAGCCTTCCACACGAACCCCGAATCCTCTTGGTTGTTCTTCAGGACAGGTGATGGTGGCCTAAACCCTAGCCTAAACTAAAAAGAAAAACCCTACCTAAGCCCGACGCACCCAATGAACAGTCACGATGACGGCCGATGTGCTTTGACCGGACTCTTTAAAATTGGGGGGGAGATAAGGGGAGGGGGTGGGGAAGGGGAGGGGATGGGAGGAAGTAGTCTGGGGAGACCCAGGCGACCCTACTACGGGGCTTGGGCAAACATGTCCACCAGGGCCTCTCTGATGCGCACCGCATCCTGGTGCGCCTGGCGGATGGCAGCTGTGTCGGGCTGTTCCAAGGTCTGTGCCTCAGCTGCCATCCATGCAGGGAGGAAGGCCTCCCCACTGCGCTCCACAATGTTATGGAGCACACAGCACGCGGCCAGTACCTCCGTTGCATTCTGTTCACCCATCTCGAGACTGGTGAGCAGACAACGGAAGCAGGCTTTTAAACGTCCAAAGGCCAGCTCCACTGGGTTTCGGGCCCGGTTGAGGCGGTCATTGAACCGGGCCCGGTTCTGGTCCGGCTGCATTAGCCAGGGCATCAGGGGGTAGGCCGCGTCCCCGACGACGCAGATGGGCATAGGCACATCCCCGACAGTCAAGTCCCACCGGGGGAAGTAGGTGCCCGCCTCCAACCTGTGAAAGAGTCCAGAGTTCTGGAGGATGCGGGCGTCGTGTGCCTGGCCGGACCAGCCCCTGTAAATGTCCACGAAGCAGCCCCAGTGGTCCACGAGGGCCTGCAGAACAATGGAGCAGTACCCCTTCCGGTTCATGAAATGGCCTGCTCGATGCTCCAGGGCCTGGATGGGGATGTGGGTGGCGTCCAGGGCTCCCCCACAGTTGGGGAACCCGAGGGCAGCGAAGCCGGCCATGGTATCATCCACGTCGCGCAGGCGGATGATTCGCGGGAGCAGGACGTCATTGATGGCGTGGACGACCTGCAGAAGGGTGCAGAGAAACACAAGGGAACACATCACATACGGCAGGGGTGAGTGTGAGCTCCCTTGGGCCCCCTTGATTCCTTCTATCCACACACACACACACACACACACACACACCAGGGCCCCCACGGCCACCCCCCCCACACCAGCGGGCCTGTGCAAGGGAGGGACGGCCCAAACCCCTGGGCGACCCAGCCTGGAGTCTTGCTGTCCCTGGGCCTGGAGTGCTGCACCCTCCCCCCACCCCACTCCCCTGGGACTTACCTCCACGACGATCACTCCAACGGTTGATCTTCCCACCCCGAACTGATGTGCCACCGAGCGGTAGCTGTCCGGTGTGGCCAGCTTCCAGAGCGTGATGGCGACCCTCTTGTTCACGGGGATGGGTGCCCGCAGCCGGGTGGCAGCTCTCTGCAGCGCGGGGGTGAGCCAGGTGCACAGCTGCAGGAAGGTCTGCTTTCTCATCTGGAAATTCCTGATCCATTGCTGGTCGTCCCATAATCCGAGGACCACCCGGTCCCACCAGTCGGTGCTGCTTTCCAAACTCCAGACGGGCCTCTCTACGGTGGGGTGCTGATGCGACATGGTTGCCAGGACCTCCCTGGTGAGGAAGTCCCAGGCGATCAGCAGGCACTTGTACAGCTGAAACAGGGGCCCGAGCAGGTACATGGCCACCCACAGCTCCATAGCAGGCAGAGCAGGGCAGAAAAAACAAAACGCAGGGAAAAGCAGTTGGGAGCCAAAGGGTGGTGTCCCCAAAACTCAGAGGGCAACCACCGACCCTGCGAAGGGTGTCAGTCCCTGGCAGAGGCCCCAAGGCACGGGAGCAAGAGACCAACGGCTGTCCGGCGAGACCCCTTTAAGCACGTGTCTGAACGGCGCTCTGGCCCCACCCCCAGAAAGGTCTGGTGGCCTTTGCCCTCTTCAAAATGGCTCTGGGCTTCTGCTTTTCCGGAAAAGCGCGCTGCCAATGTAGATGCGCTTTTCCGGAAAAACGCATCGTTATAACGGTAACTCCAGGGCCAATGTAGATGCTCCTTTTCCGGAAAAACTTAAAACGGAAAACTCTTCCGTTTTAAGCATTTCCGGAAAAAGGTGCCAGTGTAGACACAGCCACAGGCATTAAAGTGCTTGACCTCTTCAGGTGAGAGCAAAACAACTTTATGTGATTTCATATGCTTGACACTTGAAAGTATAGTTATGCTCAGAAAAGGGACTATATAAAATTGGCAGTTCCCTGTGTCATCTGTACAGCTTCCATCTGTGTCATGAATCACCTCTCTGTAATTTATTGTCAAATAAAAGTCTTACTTCTCTTAGATCTGCAGAACTGATAGAGCTATGAGAGAAAAAGCAGGGTTCTTTTTTGGACTTCTTGTGCCAGAAGAACATGGGAAGAGAATTTATCATTCCTGTGAAATGTTGTACTCATTTTCCATCCATTGGAGCTGACACGTCTCTGCCTGACCTGATCATGTGAGATTCACTTCCATTTCCTCTGTTGTGAGCAAATGTCCAACATATGTCACCTCAAACTACGTGTCACTTTTTTTTTCTGGGTTGAGATTTATGTTCTTTTCCTTTCATGGATATGGAAAGCCTTCGATATCATAGCTTCCTTCACCTACAATGAAGATATCATCTGCAATTGTTTTCACACCAGGCATTTCTTCTAGTGCTCAGGTAAATCTTCTCTGGAACACCTCTGATGTTAAGTTTATGCCCATTGACCTGGGCAGCCATATGTAACAAGCAAATTAGTGTTCCAAAGTTTGGCAGTACAACCGATTCTTCATCCAGGCTTATGTGCTAAAACCAGTTCCTCACAGGACAGACTGTAAATAATCTGGCACTGGAAAGATCAAACAAGATATGATCAGTTATGGTCTGTAGCATTTTTGAATGCCTGAGTTCAGTGATTTTTCATCTATGCAGATGTTAATTTGGTTCATAGCATCCTTACCATCACTATCTAGCTTTGGAGGCAAACTGATCTCTATATGATCCATGATGACCCTTTTCTGCAGACTTGCAAGCTCCTTCCATACTGGATTCCTTTGGCTCACTGAAATTTTCATTTGCATTAAGCACACAGGTTCCACTATTCTTCCAACTTTCTTTTAGGTACCCATCCCCTTTAAAAATATCCCTAAATATTTTTAAAATGGTCTCTTTTGTCTATGGAACTCTTCTTGCACTGCATCTATACACTTCTGATACTGTACATTCCTATTCATATCTGTGGTTGTATTCCTCCAGAAGGTCTGTGATGTTTACCACTCACCATCACAAGCTTCAGTTGCTAGCATTTTGTTATTTTTCACGTTAATTGACTATGAGGTTACATTTTGCTAGTTGGTGCTTTGACTAAACGTGATTATACCGTGCCTGATTTTTGTAATGCATATGTTCTGAGTCCAATTTCTCCTGAGGAATCACATTGCAGGAGGACTTAGTATTCAACTGAAATTGCAGATGGCAGTTTCCTGTTAGCATTGTTGCTTGCACAACAACTTGTATGGTCTCTTATTGCTTTTGTGTCCCAGTTTGAAAGTTAAAGTACTCATTTCCAGGTTCTACTTTGACATATATGTTTTACAGGTAGGCCTTATTATTATATTAATGTAACAATCACCAAAACGTAAGGCCTAAGTAAATGTTTAAAAGCAGCTCTCTGAGCTGCTCATTGTTTACTTATGTAGGGGCTCCTGCTCAAAGCAGCTTAAACTCATAAATTTCCTTTTCAGTACCATGGAACCTCTGTTTTTTCACTGTCTGAAATGAGTCGATTTCAAAAATTATACCATGCATATATCTTGCTTTCAATTGTTTTTAAGAGATTGCTGATAGCATTATAAAAATACCAATGTAAAATAAGGAAGAAAAATGCAAAATATTGACATGAGAGAACAGACATGTATTCCCTCCTTTTGTCTCCTTCCTTTCAATGGATGAGTTTTGACCTGTTAAAACTTAGCACTAGGAACAAAATCCACAGATAGATTTAGGCGTGGGAGTAAGCAGTATTTTTGATCACTAAATGTGACTCTAAGTAGGTCTAAGGAAGTCTAAGTGGGTCAAACATATTATGAAATCTAGGCGGAAAAAGTAAGCTACAAAAACTTAGACATACTGTAGATATTTTTAAATCCACCTCCAAATTGGACAAGACAAGTTTGGTGCAAATGTAGAAAATACTCACACTGTCAATGGATACTCACATACACTCATATGAGAACATACTCAAGTTTTTTTTTCTGAATGAATTTAGCCAAACTCCAACTACATTTTACTTTGGCGGACAAGTGAATAGTAAATCCACATATTTTAAGGAAATCAACTCCTTAGCATCGCTGGAATTAATATTCCACTTAAAAAAAACATAGGAAAACGTTGATATATACTAAATGCTGTTTGTTTCCTATCATTTGTTAATAATGCAAAGCTAGATAAGGCACTAACAATGTAAACTCAAGCTACGTCTATACTGCAGACTTCTTGCACAAGAACTGTTTTGCGCAAGAGCGTCCACACTGCCATGTGCTTTTGCACAAAAGATGTGCTTTTGCACAAGAGCATCCATAGTGGAGTGGATGCTTTGTTGTGCAAAAAAGCTCTGATGGCCATTTTAGCCATAGGAGTTTCTTATGCAAGAAACTCCTGTTGCCCGTCCACACTGCCTTCTTGTACAAGAGCTCTTGCGCAAGAGGGCTTATTCCTCATGGAGAGAGGAATAACATTTGCTCAAGAAGCCCTCTTTTTTGATGCTTTGCTGAAAATGTACTTGCGCAAGAACATGCTTGCAGTGTAGATGCTCCACAATTTTTTGCGCAAGAACACTTGTTCTTGCACAAAAAGTCTGCAGTGTAGATGTAGCCTCAATGTTTATACTTCTATACATTTGCAATTCTTTAGTACTGACACTGCTGTCATTTAGTGTGTGTGTGGAGGGTGGGGGGGGGGGGTTCATTGTGATACAACAACTTCCTTTTGCTTTAAGGATGATTCATATTTTTTCATTTATAATATATTTAATTTATAAAATATTTTTCATCTCTCTCTCTCTCTCTCTCTCTATATATATATATACACATACATACATATATATTATAAGTTTACATTTATTAAAATTTTTGCACATCATTTATATGCACTCACACTAATGTGCTGCAATTCTCAATCTCACTATACAGCTCATATTGCTTCTTTGAATACAACACACTGAATTTTCTTCAAATATTTTCATCTCTCCTTTTGTTGAAATCATCTGTCTGCCTTTTCACCACTGACTAAGGGTACATCTAGACTACAGGCTTTTGTCGACAGAAGCTTGGTCTACAGATACTGTCAACAAAGCTTCTGTTGACAAAGAGCATCTAGACTATATCCAGTTCTGTCGACAAAGCACGCTGCTTTGTCAACATGACAGTGTAGATGCAAAGGACAGTGTAGATGCAATAATGCTTTCTGTCGACAGAACTCTGTCGACAAAATGTGTGATTCCTTGTAGAATGAGGTTTACAGCCATCGACAAAACTGCTGAGTTCTTCAGTGTAGACGCAGGTATAGTTTTGGCGACGAAAGTCCACTTTTGTCTACAAAACCCTGTAGTCTAGACATACCCTAAGGGACAAGTCACTGGCAAGCTATGCTACTTTTTAAAAGGTTCATGACGAAAGCAAAATGATCCACTATTTTGAAGTGCAACCTCATGGTCTATAAAAGGACTTCTAGCAGAGCTCCTTGCGCCCATGTTACTTCTTACCAAACACTTTTTCCTCAGACACTTAAGTTGTTAAAATCTTGTAATTACTGATGTAATAGAGATGTAGCAGACTGGGTTCTCATTATATCTATTTTATGAAAATAAAATGTTCATTTGTTTCAGTTAACAGAAAACTTTTATCAAATTACAAAATTTGTTAAGGAAAGATTTTATAAATAGAACGTTCCGTGAATTAGTGCTTGAGAAAGTCAAAATGAGTTTTGTAGATCAAGGGATTGATCTAACTCAATTAAAGTCAATCAAAAGAGTCCAACTGAGATCATAGGGAGCTGGATCAGACTTTAAATACATGGCAGTGTTTTCACCATACTAGTGAAAGTTTTCTGCATTACCCAACAGCTGTGCCTCAATGCTAACCTGAAAGGAAATATCCTTAGTTTGCAGACAGCAGTACTGACTTTACGTCATATGAAATCATGTGCCTCTCTGTTTAAGCTTCCAATTAATGACAATAGTATGGGTTATACTATCAGAGACTCATAGAATACTAGGACTGGAAGGGACCTCAAGAGGTCATTGAGTCCAGTCCCCTGCCCTCATGCCAGGATCAAATACTGTCTAGACCATCCCTGATAGACATTTATCTAACCTACTCTTAAATATCTCCAGAGATGGGGATTCCACAACCTCCCTGGGCAATTTATTCCAGTGTTTGACTACCTTGACAGTTAGGAACTTTTTCCTAATGTCCAACCTAAACCTCCCTTGCTTCAGTTTAAGCCCATTGCTTCTTGTTCTATCCTCAGAGGCCAAGATGAACAAGTTTTCTCCCTCCTCCTAATGACACCCTTTTAGATACCTGAAAACTGCTATCATGTCCCCCCTCAATCTTCTCTTTTCTAAACTAAACAAACCCAATTCTTTCAGCCTTCCTTCATAGGTCATGGTCTCTAGACCTCTAATCATTCCTGTTGCTCTTCTCTGGACCCTCTCCAATTTTTCCACATCTTTCTTGAAATGCGGTACCCAGAACTGGACACAATACTCCAATAGAGGCCTAACTAGCACAGAGAAGAGCAGAAGAATGACTTCTTGTGTCTTGCTCACAACACATCTGTTAATGCATCCCAGAATCATGTTTGCTTTTTTTACAACAGCATCACACTGCTGACCCATATTCATCTTGTGGTCCACTATAATCCCTAGATCCCTGTCTGCCGTACTCCTTCCTAGACAATGGCTTCCCATTCTGCATGTGTGAAACTGATTGTTCCTTCCTAAGATGAGCACTTTGCATTTGTCTTTATTGAACTTCATCCTGTTTACCTCGGACCATTTCTCCAATTTGTCCAGATCATTTTGAATTTTGACCCTATCCTCCAGAGCAGTTGTAACCCCTCCCGGTTTGGTATCATCTGCAAACTTAATAAGCGTACTTTCTATGCCAATATCTAAATCGTTGATAAAGATATTGAACAGAGCCGGTCCCAAAACAGACCCCTGCGGAACCCCACTTGTTTACCTTTCCAGCAGGAAAGTGTACCATTAATAACTACTCTCTGAGTATACAGTTATCCAGCCAGTTATGCACCCACCTTATATAGGCCCATCTAAGTTGTATTTGCCTAATTTATTGATAAGAATATCATGCAAGACTGTATCAAACTAAAGTCTAGGTATACCACATCCACTGCTTCTCTCTTATCCACAAGACTCGTTATCCTATCAAAGAAAGCTATCAGATTGGTTTGACATGATTTGTTCTTTACAAATCCTTGCTGGCTATTCCCTATCACCTTGCCACCTTCCAAGTGTTTACAGATGATTTCCTTAATTACTTGCCCCATTATCTTCCCTGGCACAGAAGTCAAAACTAACTA
Source organism: Pelodiscus sinensis (assembly GCF_049634645.1). Lineage (NCBI taxonomy): Eukaryota > Metazoa > Chordata > Testudines > Trionychidae > Pelodiscus > Pelodiscus sinensis. Next base: position 203,531,831 of record NC_134711.1, read on the forward strand.
GTCTGTAGTTTCCTAGGTTGTTCTTATTTCCCTTTTTATAAATAGGCACTATATTTGCCTTTTTCCAGTCTTCTGGAATCTCTCCTGTCTCCCATGATTTTCTAAAGATGATAGCTAGAGGCTCAGATACCTCCTCTATCAGCTCCTTGAGTATTCTAGGATGCATTTCATTAGGCCCTGGTGACTTGCAGGCATCTATCTTTTCTAGATGATTTTTAACTTGTTCTTTTTTTATGTTATCTTCTAAACCTCCCCCCTTCCCACTAGCATTCACTATGTGAATGAGCAGTTGTTCTCTAGAAATGGAAGTGAGACAAAAAGCTTATTTTATGGTGGTCTTGAGAAGATATTGCTATCTGGTCACTAGTGACCTGGCTCTGGCTTAGCCAATGACACAGATTTCTATTACTAAGCCTGACAATTGGTAAAGAATAGACATTTATGTTAAACTTATTATTTGTGGCACAAAGTGGAAATATTTGCTGAGTACCAATTTACTGATATATTCATCTACTGAGTCATTGAACTCCTCCATTTATAGGAAGAATATATATAATTTTAGCACGAGGTTTAACTTTTTCCTGAAAGGTAACCAATTTTCTTTGAAAACAATTATTTTTTTTGTAGTACCTGAAACACAGGTACTAACATAGAGTACAGCTGACCAAAGAGTGGTATAAAAGTTTGTTTCTTTCCCATATCAAAAAACTAATCTAGCGCTGTAGTTGTTCCAGAAACATTCACTATGACCTCTCATATTTATTAATTTAGATTAATAAGAAAATTAAAAATGTGTCTTTCTGCTGCAGCAGGTACAGACCTGTGAATTTACAGGTGAAATAAAACACTTGCTATGAATCGACATAGAAATTCTCGTGTTCATTTGCACATAATTGTTCTTTCATCTAGTATCTTTCATTACCTTTTCCTGTTTTATTGTAACTTGACCAATGAATTAACAGGACACATCTTAATTTAATAATTATGACTAGAGAAACTGCTCATTTTGCTGTTTTGTGGACAATTCCTCCAATATCCCTTGTCTCCTTCTGTTCTATCACACTCTTGAATGCTCAAGACTAGAACCTTTATTCTCAGCCTTTATTCCCAAGATCCTAAAACCTGAAAAATGAATTCTACATTGTTACATAAGTTGTATAATAAAATATTATTCTAAAGAGCATCAAATAAAGGAAAGAACAAATGAATGCTTTGGGGGCTGTGGGTGCATTTTTGGAGTCAATTAATATCTTAACCATTTGTAGGATTCCAAAATGGCAGCACAGTGGATTTGTAGAAGATTGCTTTGGTAGAAAGAAAGAAAGAAAGAAAGAAAGAAAGAAAGAAAGAAAGAAAGAAAGAAAGAAAGAAAGAAAGAAAGAAAGAAAGAAAGAAAGAAAGAAAGAAAGAAAGAAAGAAAGAAAGAAAGAAAGAAAGAAAGAAAGAAAGAAAACAAACTCCACAAAGCCTGGAGCAGGTCTAGATCTGGTTTCTCCTTAAAGACATTAGACAGTTAGGGTATGTCTACACTACAAAGTTAATTCAAACTAACAGCCGTTAGTTCAAATTAACTTTAATAGGTGCTACACATACAAACTGCTAGTTCGAACTTAATTCGAACTAGCGGATCACTTAATTCGAACTAGGTAAAACTCATTCTACGAGGACTAACGCCTAGTTCGAATTAAGTAGTTCGAATTAAGGGCTGTGCAGCCACTTAATTCGAACAAGTGGGAGGCTAGCCCACCCCAGCTTGCCCTGGTGGCCACTCTGGGCACCACCAGGGAAACTCGTCTGCCCCCCTCCCAGCCCTGGACCCCTTAAAGGGGCACGGTCTGGCTACGGTGCCCATGCCAGGTGCAAGCCTGCCAGCGCCCAGTCAGCAGACCCTGCACCTGGCACAGCACGAGCCAGCCACCTGCTGCCACCCAGCCCTCCTCCTCTTCCCGGGTTCAAGCTGGCGGCTCCCAGGAGCCTGCCCGGGACCACAAGAGGTGGGTGCCCACCAGGTCTAGTGCGGACATCATGAACCTCATCGAACTTTGGGGGGAAGCCGCCAACGTCCATGACCTCTGCACTAGGCACAGGAAAGTGGCCATCTAAGGCAGGATAGCTGCCAGCCTGGCCACCCAGGAGCAGGTTTGCATGAAAATCAAAGTGGTCGAGTGAGACCCCGAACCTGAGCCCTGAGCTTAGAACATAAAACCATAAGAATGGCCGTACTGGGTCAGACCAAAGGTCCATCTAGCCCAGTAGCCTGTCTGCCGACAGCGGCCAACACTAGGGACCCTGGAGGGGATGGACCAAAGACAATGACCAAGCCATTTGTCTCGTGCCATCCATCTCCAGCCTTCCACAAACACAGACCAGGGACACCATTTCTACCCCCTGGCTAATACCACTCCATGGACCCAACCTCCATGAATTAATCTAACTTCTCTTTAAACTCTGTTATAGTTCTAGCCTTCACAGCCTCCTGCGGCAAGGAGTTCCACAGGTTGACTATTTGCTTTGTGAAGAAGAACTGCCTGTTATTAGTTTGAAGCCTGCTACCCATTCATTACATTTGGTGACCTCCAGTCCTTCTATTATGGGAACTATTGAAGAACTTTTCTTTATGCACCCTCTGCACCCCACTCATGCTTTCATAGACCTCTATCATATCCCCCCTCAGTCTCTTCTTTTCTAAGCTGAAAAGTCCCAGTCTCTTTAGTCTCTCTTCATATGGGACCTGTTCCAAACCCGGAATTATTTTAGTTGCCTTCCCCTCTCCCACCCTCTCTCTTCCCCTCTCCCACCTCCTTTTCCCAGTCTCCCCAGAGGTTAATCCCCGCCCCCAGTTTTGTTAAATAAAAAGAGAATTTCTATTTTTGAACACACGTGTCCTTTATTTTGTACATCAGGAATGGGGTAAGTGGAAGGAGGTGAGGGAGGAATGGGGTACGAGCCCCCGATAAGGAGGACTGGGATGGCTCTGCGGGCTCCTTGGGGTGGAAGCTCTCCTGCAGCCCCCCGATTAACCCCCACCCCCTGGATGGCAGCCTGCGGCAAGTGTGGGCATTCAGGGCACTCCAAGCCAGGACTGCTTTGCTGTCCCTCATCGAGTTAGACAAGCGATCGGGGAACCCTGAAAACTGTCTGCCCGGGGTGGGGGTCGGGTCCCATTAAGCACAGCCCTCGGCTAGCCTGAGGCAGCAGCTCCACGCTCTAAGTCCTAATCTGATGCCCTGCTGGCACTGCTTCCAGCCAGCCTTAACCTCGGTTCACGGTCTACTCAATGCGGACATGCTAGTTCGAATTAGCAAAATGCTAATTCGAACTAGTTTTTAGGTCTAGATGCACTAGTTCGAATTAACTTAGTTCGAATTAACGAATTCGAATTAAGTTAGTTCGAATTAGTGCTGTAGTGTAGACATACCCTTAGTGACTCCCAAGAAAGAGATTTGAGGGAAACAAGCTTAGAGAATAATGCCTTAAAAATAAAAGAGTGGATACGTACAGTTTGGCTACTCCCATGAAGAAGAAATGGGATGCCAGGTGATTCATACATACTAAGGCCAGAAGGGACCACTGTGCATAACACAGGCTGTGGGACTTCCCTGAAAGAATTTCTGTTTCAACTAGAACACAACTTTTAATAAAACATGTTTGGGGAGCCCCCAAAAGACCTGCCATCAGGTAAGACTATTAAGAAAGTCTGGGGATAAAAGAGGGAAAGTCTTAGAATCTGGTGGTTTGAATAATTTGTGTGGGAATTTAGCAGAGTTAGCATGTGTCTGCAAGGGAAGTTAAAGTTTGGACAATTATCCAAAATGTAAATCATTATGCAAGCTGAGCTTCTAAAGTTTTGTGCTTGGATTCTTATTGATAGCTTGATCTTTTTATAATAACCCTAATCTAAATTAAATTCAAATTAAATTAACAGAAGTTACATTTCTACTAAGGTATTGTCTGAACCCCATAAATATGTGTTATATTAATGAGACTCTTGCCCATCTAATCAAAATTCCATAAAATTCTAAGGCATATATACAAAGTTGGACTTTTTGTATTGATTCTGAAAGGTTGAAAACATTTTGTTTCATTTCTAGTTCACCTCACTTAGACTGGATTGGTAGTATATCTTTATTCAACCAAATGCACCTATAGGGAAAAAAATGAAATTACTGTATGGAAATAAATGGTGAACCCATTTTTTTCTCATGGTATCTCTGCACATAGTAAGTTATTTTGTCTTAATATCATTTTTTTTTGTAATGGCAGCTACCCGAACTTCTTTAGTAACTCCTTCTTCATTAACGTTTCTCCAGTGTTGGAAACAAAGTTTATACAAAGAAACTTGATAAAACTTGTATTTTGGGGGGGAAACAGCAGTGTATTCACGTTGTAGCCACTGTCAGCTGCTAAACACAACCACTGCAATAAAACCCAAAAAAACCTGACCATGCATGAAGACTAATGCAGTTATTAGCATAACCGACAGACTGTCATCAGTGTAATTCAAAATGGTCTTCATTATGACACTATTATAAGCAAATGTTGAAGAGCTCTCTTGGGTACTGTGACCGTGCCCCCGTCCTCGGTCTGTGCCCCCGTCGTAAGGTCACCAGTCCTTGTAAGTCAATAACCCCGCTCCGGGAGTCAGTTCTGACTACGTCTGTCTCTCCCTCGGAAGAGGGAAGAAAGGGGGGCCCAGGCCCGCCCTCACTCACGGGCCTCAGCCGAGGGCCCTAAGGACAGAGACTACACTCGAGTCTCTGTCCGACTGGCGGGAGTGTGCCCCTAAACACACCAGCCCACGGGCTACTTCGCTGCCCTGTCCTGGGCTACTTCCTTCCTCCCCCTACCCCGTCCTCAGGGTGTCGATACTCACGACATTGTGTCCCCCCTGTGGAGACTGTCGTGAGTGCGTCTGGGTCTCTTTCCACCTCGGGGAGCCCCTGTGCTCTCCTCGTCCTCCCCTTTCTCCGGTGGCCGGCAAGCTTTTAAAATCCCCGCCGACCTGGGAGGGGTTTATGCGTCTCGCCCCCTTGACATCCGATGCGGCGCGTCCTCTTTCCCCGTCTCGCTGGAGGGGCTGAGTTCAACTCAGCTGTGCCGGGACGTCCCTCCAGCTGACCGGCGGCGTCAATCACCTGAGTCGCGGCGATGCTCAGCTGAGCTATGGTGCAAGAGCAACCGGCGCACCGGTGGTAGGTGCTCCGTTGCCCCTCTGCAAGGGCGCAAAGTCCCGGGGGTTGGGTGCGGGGTCTCGGCGCCCCGTCACAGGTACCAAAAAAGACCTTATAGTTAAAATGTGTGCTGATTACAACTACCAAGTGTTATGCCTCCAGGAGACACACAGAGGGACAAAAGCAGCCCCCAGATATTCAGGATGACTTTGGCTATGAATAGAGCACATGATCAATACAGCAGTACCATTTTCTTCAAACCTGATCTTGTCATCAACACATTATCATTGATGATGGAAAATGACACTGAAGTCCAGTCTGTAGACACTGGTCGCATTTCCATTGCATCTGTCTACAAAATGACATGCAAATAATGCAAGTTTGTTATCTCACATAACCTCAAACATAACAAGATGCAGGTGACTTTAAGAACCATGGCATCAAATAGCATAGCATAGCAAACAATGTAACTGATGAAAATTGTGCTCTAGTTGATTCACAGAATGATGCACATCACTTGAAAACTTCATTCAAAAAACCAAGTTCATTTAATGTCAGGTGATGGGATTAGGGCAACAGCCCTAATCTGGCAGTTGTCAGCAACAACATACATGGTTAATGTAACAAACTTAGTTTGGGTCTCGTTGCACAATTACAGCACCAACCCATTGCTATGCAGATCAACGTAGCCATAACATCAAACTCAGTACCATTCTGGCACTTTAATTTTAAGACTGTGAAATGGAAGAAAGTGAAATAAGCTCAATGCCTCTGTAAGAAAAAACCAAAGCATACCAGAAATTACAACCAATTTGTCAATATGGAGCATGCTGTCTCAAAGAAGGAGATTTCATGTAGCTCCAGAACAAATTATATGCCAGGATTAATATCCAAGGGTATGTCTACACTACCCCGCTAGTTCGAACTAGCGGGGTAATGTATGCATACCGCACTTGCTAATGAAGCCCGGGATTTGAATTTCCCGGGCTTCATTAGCATAAGCGGGGAGCCGCCATTTTTAAATCCCCGCTGCTTCGAACCCCGTGTAGCGCGGCTACACGGGGCTCGAACTAGGTAGTTCGGACTAGGGTCCTATTCCGAACTACCGTTACTCCTCGTGAAACGAGGTGTACCGGTAGTTCGAACTAGGAAGCCTAGTCCGAACTACCTAGTTCGAGCCCCGTGTAGCCGCGCTACACGGGGTTCGAAGCAGCGGGGATTTAAAAATGGCGGCTCCCCGCTTATGCTAATGAAGCCCGGGAAATTCAAATCCCGGGCTTCATTAGCAAGTGCGGTATGCATACATTACCCTCCTAGTTCGAACTAGGAGGGTAGTGTAGACATACCCCAAGTTATCAAACTGGCATCCAAAATACAAGCAGAAATTTGAAGCAGATCCATTTCCAGGGATATCATATGATTATGCTTTTCACTTTTTATTTACATAGGAAACAAAAAAGGCCTTTTTTGTCTCTCCTCCCACTATCATGTGTAGTTACTTTGAGTGGCTTTTATTTAATTGAATGAGAAATGAATGGGTAACATACATTCATAGAAAAATTTTAAAAAATCATGGAGCAAAATATGTGTAGGAGTCTTATTTCCTAAGCAATTGGAGGGTCTGTATGAATACCTGGTGTAACTTAAACCCTGAGGAAAGACTGCAATCTTCTTCCTCCCCCTCCCCCCCCCCCCCAGGGCTCTGGATTCTTCTATAATGGCTCCTGATGCCTCCACTCAATGAAACCTCTTCTAGTTCAGGGAACACAGTAGGCTTGCACTTTGGGAAAATGCTTAGCACCCTATCTCATACAGAGCACTGTCAGTTAGAGTGCACAAAGATAAAATAGCTAGCATGATTCACAGAATACTAAAACAAGAACTGGGACTTCATGATATATGGGCAACTCAGGATAAGAGAAAGCCAGAAAGTGGATTAGGATAATAAAAGACAAAACCAGTACTAAGGATGTTAAAATGCTATTATCTGGCTAATCATATAGTCGATACAATTTGTATTGACTATACGAATAGTCGATAAGTGCCACTCTGCAGAGCTGCAGCAATGGTAGCTCCAGGAGCAGTCTCGAGCTGGGACTGAGCAGTCCTGGCTAGTGCTAGCTCCAGAGCCACCCACTCAGCGCCTCTTACTATATTTAAAATGCAGGGGCACAGCAATCAGCGTGAGCTGGGACTGCTGAGTCCAGCAGCCCCCATTTGCAGCAAACAGCCCTGTCTACTGCAAACAGCCGGAGTAGCTTCTGATTGCGGAGGCAAGGGCTAGCCTCAGCCAGGAACTACTCTGGCAGCAGCCACTGCCCATGGTCATCCCTGGCTACCGCGATCAGGAGCTGGTGCTGGAGCAGCCTCTGTTCACAGCAGCCAGCCCTGGCTGCTATGACCAGAGACTGCTCCAGTACCAGCCCCTGTTCACAGCAACCCTGGGCTGGCTGCAGATAGGGGTTGCTGCGTGAGCAGCCCTGGCCACCGTGAACAGAGGTTGCTTGGCAGCAACAGTTCCTGTCCATAGGGGAGCCAGCTGGGACCTCTGCAGACAGGGGCTGCTTTGTAGCAGCATCCCTTAGCCCCCCAGTTGCCTCTGATAGAGGCATAAGCATAAGCATTTGCTTATCAGATAGTTGACTAGTCGCTTACATCCCTAACCAATACTACATACATTCTCCCCCTTCCAACATTTTCAGCTAGAACCAACCACTCTGTGCTTCTCATCTCCTGGTTCAGCAAATAGTGAACTGAGTCTTTGGTGTATGATACAGCACTGAAGTCATGGACCCTTAAGATAAAATAGCAAAATAAATAGTCTTCTTATCACGTATCCATATAAGAGTTGGTGAGAACATTCTTTTCTCTGATCTAGATTCTAACATGTAGATAGGCTGCCTTTGGTTTTCTGAATGTAACTCTCCTCAGACTCCAGAGTTTCTGATCCCTCCTGAGATGGCACAGCTCAATGTCCTAGAAATCCAAAACCACCACAAATTCTTCCCACGTGTAGAAATATAGAGTACAATTGTCCTCCTGGTTGAATTGCTTCTCATTCTCCTCCATTCCAAAATTAAAAGTAATCCAAAACCCAAAGTAAAACCAAACCCTCTGTCTCTGAGTTCTTTTTATAATTGGTTCTGCTGGTAGTGCTAACCAGTTTCATCTAATGCCCTAGACCTAGGTAATCTGCTACACTCAGGAACAAGTTCTCAAGCTGCTCACATTGTCAGTTCAGGATCATTCCCTCCAGGGGGGTTACAGTAATATAAGAATATGCACTACAAGACTTTTTTATTTTAGATTATACAGCAAACAGGATTTGACATAATGACCCCATATTTTTCATGGAAATATGTTTTTGAATATGAATTTGCATAACTCAAATATGCTTTATACAAAATGTGGCATGTAACCTCTTGTTGACAAGATTGTAATCCACTAAATGTGGATATTCTATTTGTGTATATGTATCATTCTTCTATGTAAAATTAAAGATGTGAAGTGTAAGCCTTCTTATTAATCGGGGTCTTCTAGAGAAAACCATTAATGGAATATACCAGTCCAGTGCTCTAAACAATGATTTATAAATAGTTTTGTTTTCTCCTGAAAGCTGAAACTGTAGTTGGTCCTACAAAGGCATATGACCATACAACCTGGTGCTGGAATCCATCTTGAATTTTGTGTTTTTCCATTAGAGTGGAGAGGCTACATAAAATACCTATTATGCCAATATCTAAGATACATTTTGCTATGCCAAAATATTGCAAAAGTGATTAATTAATAGATTTTCTGGCTGTCTCTTGAATTTTTCTCTTATTAAAAAATGGGATGTATTCATACCAGGTTGTTTCTGGTCTTTTGGGCCTGGTCTCGCTGCCCTGTACAAGTTATGCATAATTGGGCAAGCACTCCTGACTTTCCCCCACCCATTGTGGCCTGGCCTGTGTGTGTGTATACATGCATGCCCAAGTTTGAATCAGACCTACAGTGGTGTATTAAAGATCCATAATTTGAACAAGGCCAGAATGAGGACTAGCACTGCAGATATTGTTGTTCTGGTCATGGGAGAGCTGTCCAGGGTCCCCTATAAGAAGGCAAAAACTATAGGTATATAGTAGAAATAATTTCAATCATCATGTGTGTGAGGGGAATTATGGGGGTGTATGTGACTGACTGTTGGTGATTCAAACTAAATCCTTTTTTGTATTGATTTTTATTATATGAGGACACTCCCTACCTCTACAATATTTTACTCAGAAAATCAGTGCACATTATGTTTTCCTGCTTTTCACACTCTTGCCTGAGCGGGCTATGGTACACCATCAGATGATAAGGTTCTCAATGAAAATCGCCACTGTGAAAAAAAAATAGCTGCTAAATGAAGATGAGAACTCTATTATTGCTTCTCAAATAGTGATGGAGAAACTAGTTTGGAGAGAACAGTCGTTGAATCTGGAATTGTAGAAGACCTATTGAGGTAACCTTATCCATCTTCTGCTCTTCCATGTTTGTTGCCTACAATATGCTCTTAAGTATCTTATCCTAATAAGTTATAAGAGACGGCTCTGTATTGCTGCTTGCTTTTCCTAATTTGGTCTTCTCTGTTTCCACTAAGAAGACAAAATTTAATGTCTCTCATAGTCTCTATTTTTTGGTAGGTTCTTTCAGGGTATGTCTACATATCAAAGGTAATTCGAAATAACAGCCATTATTTCGAATGAACTTTCCTAAAGTCTACACAGCCAAATCGCTATTTCAAAATTAATTTTGAAATAGTGAAGCGCTTATTTCGAATTTGGTAAACCTCATTCTATGAGGAATAATGCCAAATTTGAAATAGCTAATTCGAAATAAGCGCTGTGTAGACGCTTATTTCAAAATAGGGTACCTCCAGCCCTTCCCAGTTTCCCCTGGTGGCCACTCAGGGCCAAACCAGAAAAACTCCTCTTCTCTACCCCAGCCCCAGAGCCCTTAAAGGGGTAGACTCTGGCCACACTGCACACACCAGATACAGGCCTGTCAGCAGTCGTGTCCCCTGACCCAGTGGTCGCAGAATGATTTGGGCAGCCAGTGCCAGCCAACTGTCCACTGCCCAGTCCCCCAGCTCCCAGGAGCCAGCCAGGGACCAGAGACGGTGGGCACCCTCCTGGACTAATGCGAAGATTGTGGACCTCATAGAGGTTTGGGGGGAGGCCTCCAATGTCCATGATCTCTGCACTAGACAGAAGAATACAGCCGTGTATGGTCGCATAGCTGCCACCATGGCCACCAAAGGCCACATGCGCACTGAGGAGCAGGTGCACATGAAAATTAAAGAGCTCCAGCAGGCGTATGCAAGGGCCACACAGACAGCTCCCCAACAGGGGCAGACACTTGTCCCCATTTTGATGCCCTGGATCGTATAATGGGGGGCGGGACGGTCCGTACCACCCTGGGGAGCAATGATCTGGGAGCAGAGGGCCCTGACCAGGGCGTGGAGGAGGAGCCACAGGAACCAAGATGGAGGGTGCCACGCCACCAAGATCCCTGAGCCGTCCCAACAGCAGAGTCACCAGGGTTGTCCGGGGAGGCCACAACATGTGAGTGCCATCACTGTCCCCTTAGTGGGGGAGGGAGGAGAGGGAGACCAGGGATCCACACATGGGCCCTGCTTACCATGGATCATGCAGAGACCTGTGCACGTGAGAGCACAAGACAGGCCACCCCAGGCAGGTGGCTTCAGCTGGCAGCCACACAGAGGCCTTGGCTTGATAGCCACATGCGTGTGTGAAAAGACATGACATGCTCCTGACCCCGGGATGGGACAGAGCAGGATGCCCTCCCTTCACAAGCCCCCTCTACACAGAAGCATTGGATGTTTGCCCCCCACCTCAGCCTAACTATACACAGCGCAGGGGCATGGGTGTGGTCTTGGGACAGCTCCCACTCCCAGAGATAACCAGACATTCCGACATGGCCTCTGTGCAAGCACATCATCTCTGACGGTGCAGGGCATGGTCATGTGGGCTGGGCTTCACCCACTGTGTCACCAGGGAGAACTGACCATTTCTCTTGTTTCTCCACAGCTGCACCAGCGACTCGTGCAGAGCACACCAGCCCTCCCGGGACATGCTCCTGCACCCGAGGGCTCCTTAGGACCACCCAAACACTGCAGGGGTACCAACAGCAGCACCTGAGGGCCCTACGAGCACTGCACCGTGGAGCACTGGGTGTAAGAAGATCGGGAGTTCCAGCGGGAGCTGCTTTCCCAGGGTCATGCTTTCTGCCAACACCTGCAGATTCTGGTGCAGAGTGTGCTGCCTCCTGCCGCTCCAGTGCCTGCTGCTCCCCAGCTAGCGCTCCTCTTCCCACTCCTTCTCCCCCTCTCACTTCTCCCTCCACACCCTCCTCAATCTCCACACCCTCCTCCCCATCTCTCTGGGGACGCCAAGGTCCCTGCACCCACTGTGCTGGGAGACAGTTGGCCCAGTGAGACCCCCACCCCTTAGCCCTGAGCTTCCCCTCCCCCTTCTTACCCTTGCTTCCTCCTTCCAGCTCCCTCCTCCCAGGTTCCCCCTCCCCTCTCCACCCTCTCTCCTCCCCTCTCCTGCCTCCTCCCTGCCCCCAGTTTTGTTAAATAAGGAGAGTTTGTATTTATGAAAAAACATGTTTTTTATTTGACATCAGGAAGGGGGTTTGGGGGAGGGTGGGTAAGTGGAAGGATGTGAGGGAGGAATGAGGCACAAGCCCCCAGTGGGGAAGACCAGGGAGGCTCTTAGTGCTCCTCAGGGTGGAAGCTCTCCCAAGGTATGTCTACACTACCCTCCTAATTCGAAATAGGAGGGTAATGTAGTCATACCGCAATTGCAAATGAAGCCCGGGATTTGAATTTCCTGGGCTTCATTTGCATAAAGCCGTCCGGCGCCATTTTTAAATGCCGGCAGTTCGAACCCCGTGCCGCGCGGCTACACGCGGCACGGAGTAGCTAGTTCGGATTAGGCTTCTAATCTGAACTAGCTGTACTCCACGAAGCCTAATCCGAACTAGCTACTCCGTGCCGCGTGTAGCCGCGCGGCACGGGGTTCGAACTGCCGGCATTTAAAAATGGCGCCGGACGGCTTTATGCAAATGAAGCCCGGGAAATTCAAATCCCGGGCTTCATTTGCAATTGCGGTATGACTACATTACCCTCCTATTTCGAATTAGGAGGGTAGTGTAGACATACCCCCAGAGGGCCTCCTGGATACTAACAGCCCCTCGATGGACCTCCCGGATGGCAGCCTTCAGAAAGTGGAGCCAGGCTGATAGCAACGCATCCATGAGAAGTACCAGAGTGCTCAGGGGCAGCTCTGGCTCCATGTTGCAGAGTGCTGTGGTGTCCTAAGTGAGGGCAACCAGAGTACTCAGAGACACAAATGCTTTGCTGTCCTTCATTGAGGTAGGCAAGTTATCAGGGATACCTGAGAACTAGCTGCCCAGGGGTGGCAGGTGTCCCTTTAAGCACAGATATCAGGCAGCAGCCCAGCACAGTAAGTCCTGACTTGATGCCCTGCCTGACCTGGTTCCGGATGGCCTTTAATGCAAATCAGTGTCCACTCAGTGTGGACGCAGTATTTCGAAATAGCAAAATGCTATTTCGAACTGCATTTTGTGAGTAGACACGTTATTTTTAAATATCATAATGTAGATATACCCTCAGGGACTACATGTTGGTTAATTTGTTCTTTCCAAATGCTTTCTCCAGATGCAAGCAGTAGAGATCCCACTCTATTTCATCATATTCCTATTGTTTCTTACACCCTTTGTATTGCTGAAGTTGACTCAAGAACAGTTCACTCATTCCTAGCAGTCATCCCAATGTTTAGTGCTATAGATTTGTTTTCTGTAGTTTTTCCGTATTCCTTAGCATTAAAGCTACCCCCTGGCTAAACCACTCCATGGACCCAACCTCCACGACTTGGTCTCACTTCCCTTTAAACTCTGTTCTAGTTCTAGCCTTCACAGCCTCCTGCAGCAAGGAGTTCCACAGGTTGACTCTTTGCTTTGTGAAGAACAACTTTCTGTTACTACTTTGAAGCCTGCTACCCATTCCTTTCCTTTGGTGACCTCTAGTCCTTCTTTATGGGAACTAATGAAGAACTTTTCTGTATGCACCCTCTCCACCCAACTCTGGCTTTTAGAGACCTCTATCCTGTTCCCCCTCCGTCTCCTCTTTTCTAAGCTGAGAAGTCCCAGTCTCTTTAGCCTCTCTTCATATGGGATCTGTTCCCAACCCCTGATCATTGTAGTTGCCCTCTCCTCTCCCAGCCTCTCTCTTCCCCTCTCCTACCTCCTTTTTCCAGTCTCCCCCAGTTTTGTTCAATAAAGACAGATTCCATTTTTGAACACATTTGTCCTTTATTTTGTACATCAAGAAAAGGGCCTAGGGAAGGGTAAGTGGAAGGAGGGGCGGGAGGAATGGGGTACGCGCCCCCAATGGGGATGACTGGGCTGGCTCTGCGGGCTTCTGGGGGTGGAAGCTCTCCTGCAGCGCCCCGATTGCTCCCTCTCCCCAGATGGCAGCCTGCGGCAAATGCAGCCGGTCTGATGGCCAAGTGCTGTCATGTGCTCAGTGTGGGTAGTCCGGGCACTCCAAGCCAGGACTGCTTTGCAAGCAGGGCACCCCTGAGAACTGTCTGTCCGGGGTGGGGGTCGGGACCCTTTAAACGCAGCCCTCGGCTAGCCTGAAACAGCATCTCCACGCTCTAAGTCCTCCTCTGATGCCCTGCCGGCACTGCTTCCGGCCATCCTTAAGCCTGGTTCAGGGTCCACTTAATGTGGACATGCTAGTTCGAATTAGCAAAACGCTAATTCGAACTAGTTTGTTAGTCTAGATCCGTTAGTTCGAATTAGCTTAGTTCGAATTAACTAATTCAAACTAAGTTAGTTCGAATTAACGTTGTAGTGTAGATGTACCCTTGGATCCACTTGTATTAGGCATGGGCTGGATACAGCATCTTCCTAATTTATGACCAGTGTAAAGTCACACACATATGCAAATAAAAACTTGAAATTAAGTAGACAAAAAGTAAAAACCTGAAATGTCAATACAAATTAAAACTAGGGCTATGTCTACACTGCAACACTATTTTGAAATAATTAGCACTATTCCAAAATAACTTAGTCCACGTCTACACAGCAGGCAGTTATTTCAAAATAGTGTCAAAATACTGTCAAGCTGGAGGGCTTCTTGTAACCCACATTGAATGAGGAGTAAGGAAGTCCATGGAAGAGTGCTCTGTTTTGAAATAAGTGCTGTGTAGACACACCTAATTTCAAAATAAGCTATTTCAAACTCAGTTATGCAATTGACGTAGCTCAATTTGCATAGCTTAGTTCGAGTTAAGTCCTGCTGTGTAGATGCACCCTAAGAAACGAAAGTTCCCCCACCCCCCATTCATGTGACTAGGTCTTATTCTTATTTATGTGATCCCCAGGAGAACAACAATACTTATTACCATAATGCTTCTCCCATATTTGAACAGAAACACTACAATGTGGCTAAACTTACCAATAACACAATGAAAATGGGAAATAGTGCATAGTGAATATAAAGAGGGCCCAATTCCAACCCCCATTGAATTCAATGGAAAAATTCCCAATGACTTCAACAAGAGCTGAATTGGAGCTAACCATAAATGACCAGGTATCCATAGGCTCACATTTGTGTATACGCAACATCCATCACATAGATTTAAATAATGACCCAGGTTTCAAACTTAGGATCAGTTCATACAAAATTTGTGAACACATAAAAGTGAAAATCATTAAATATTTTAGTTTATCAGAAGTAGTTCATACCTTAGGGTATGTCTACACTACCCCGCTAGTTCGAACTAGTGGGGTAATGTAGGCATACCGCACTTGCAAATGAAGCCCGGGATTTGAATTTCCAGGGCTTCATTTGCATAAGTGGGACTCTGCCATTTTTAAATCCCCGCTCGTTCGAACCCTGTGCCGCACGGCTACACGCGGCACGAACTAGGTAGTTCGAACTAGGCTTCCTAGTTCGAACTACCATTACTCCTCATTCCACGAAGCCTAGTTCGAACTACCTAATTCGTGCCGCGTGTAGCCGCGCGGCACAGGGTTCGAACGAGCGGGGATTTAAAAATGGCGGAGCCCCGCTTATGCAAATGAAGCCCGGGAAATTCAAATCCCGGGCTTCATTTGCAAGTGCGGTATGCCTACATTACCCTCCTAGTTCGAACTAGGAGGGTAGTGTAGACATACCCTTATTCAATTATTCAAGAAACACGTTAAACCTATGGGAGACTATGCAAATATATGGACCAGGAGCTCCAAATATGACACCTGCTCCAAATTATCTTACTGGGATATAGAAATCACCCTTGCTTGATTTTCCTAGTGTCAAGGAAAGATTAGTGCCTGAATGAAGAGCTGAAACTCAATCCATGCAAGAGGAAGTCAACATTGGATAGAGGTAGAAATATCTGAAGAACCAGTCAATAGAACACTAAAGCATTTGTACTCCTTTAGTCAGCGATATGCAGTCTCAGGTTCCTTCAGAATTCTTCCCTGCTCCCAAATGCCTATTGATTTCAGTAGGCACAAACCCTGCTACAATCTTTCTCATCAGCAGCTTTCTCTAACACACCCCAGTTGATTGCTCCTTCTGCTTCAATGCTGCCCTTCTACTCCTTGGAGTATACATTACACTGGTTTACACCACCTGATGTTGGTTTACTGATATGTCAATAACACTTCAATTTATGCCATCTCTACTTTGGCCCAATACTTCAGCATTCTGATGACAGAAATATAAAAAAGCCTTAAACATTTATATAGATAGCAAAATTGTACAGGTTTACAAGAGTAAGGTTTAAAAAAAACCAAATGTGCACACACACAGAGTTTGGAAGACATCACAAATATATCTGAGCAGAGAAATGTAATTCCATTTTGTAGAATAGTACAGAGTTTTGTAATTTGTATGCTTTCCAGTTAGAAAAAAAAGTGCAAATGATTAGTAATTCTCCATGGAAGGGAGAAGTTTCAGAGCTGCAGCCTCAAAATGATGATGAGTGTCTGGCTGCAGCCCCAGAGCAGCAGACCCTGAAAACTCTGGCTGGTTGGGAGCTAGGAACCTGAAAAACCTGGGAGCACAAGATCCTATCCTTCCAAACATTTGGTTCCTCATCAACCCAGTCAGAAAGGCTGCCAAGTAGTTGAGTGGGTAAGTGGGTACACAACCAGACAGATTTCCAATGGAAACTCCTGGCACATTGCCTGATTTGCATCAGACCTTTGTCAAAATCAAACTGTATCCATACAATATTTTGATTTTTATGAATTGTCATTTTCCAATGGAAAATTATTCTGTAATAGAATTTCTGACCAGCGCTAGACCTAGACATTTATAATTTGGATCATATGCTAGAATTTCTGCCCTAACAAAAGGATTAGGAAAAAAATTTCATGGTAGTGGGTTATTCCATAAGTGTCTGCTACAGGGCTTTTTGGCACCTTTCTTTGAAGCATCTGGTACAGGTTGAAACTCTCTAAACTAAGACTCTCTGGTCCGGGAACATCTATGGGCTGGCACGGATGTTGCAGAACCAAAATGTCCTGGGGGAGGGCCAGCAGCAGGGACTGCTGTGGGGGCCCACAAGGCAGTGGGTTGCCCAGAGTGAGCTGATGGCAAGGCTGCTGAATGCGTGTCAGTGGGGCTGCCTAGTGGGGTTGGGAGACCCGCGATGTGGCATCCTGGTGGGGCTGGAAGTGATAGTGGTGTCCTGGCGGAGCAGAGAGCTGCAGCAGTGGTAGCGGTGGCTCAGTGTGGCAGGGAGCATCAGCACACAGCTGCCTGGCAGGTCCCCAAGAACCAATGTGTGGTTGGGAGTTGGCAGGGCAGCGGATTTGATAGAAGGTGGGGGCCAACCAGGAGTCTGGCAGGCTGCAACACGGGGTAGGTAGCGGGGTCCAGAAATGACCATCCCTGGTCTGACAAAATCCTTTATCCAGGATGGGTCAGGTACCAAGTATGCTGGAACAAGAAGGTCAAACTTGTATTAATCACTGTCAGAGACCTCTGGAATAAAATCCTGGGCCTACTGTTGTCAGTGACAAATCTCCCATTTATTTCAATGAATCAAAATTTTATCCTGGTCTGTTCTCTGTCTATCATAAATTCCTAATGTTTCATGTTTCTGTGATATAATTCCACAGTTTAAACTGAAATTTGTTCAGTTACCATACTTTCCAGAGTCAAACCAAAAATAGAGGAAGGTGGCGTAGCTATCAATTTACAAGAAGTTCTCTGAAATTACTGATTTACCACTATCAGATTTCATGTAATAAACAAAACTGCTGGAAGATGCTCAAAGTTTCTCAACATTCTCAAATTTTGTTTCATTTCTTTACAGTACAACCCAGCACAAAATGTTTAAATAATTTTTTCCCACGCCTGTGGAGTCTTTTAATACTTGCTTTAATCACTTTGATCAGTCCTTAGTGCATCATAGCTTGTCAAATAAACTTCTTTGAACAGGTTCCTGTTTTGCATTTTGTAATCTAAGGAAAACTTGAATCTCTCACTAAAAGATGTCCAGCAGAAGTGGGGAAAAAAAAACCCTCTCACCATTGTAAACCAATTTCTAAATCAATTAACTAAGGTCAGGTAGTGCCCAGATTAATTAGGTTATGGGAAAAATATGATCATTAATTTTCAGACCTTTCACACTCATAAAAAATAAAAATTAAAGTGGATTTTTTTCAAGCTACAGATACTATATATGATACATTTCTGTGGTTTTATTTATCTGAAGATATAGGATACTTTGTTTTTGTAAATGTGTATGGTGGTTCATATTCTGACCACAGTTACATCAATATAAATCTATCCAATGATGTACCCATTGATTTACATGAGCATAACACAGAGCAAGGATTTGGCCTATTATCTTCCAAGAGCAATATGGTTGTCTAAAGTATGTCTAGACAGCAGAGGTGTCCCAAAAAAGCTCTGCCATGTCCAAGGAATGCATCCACTTTTTCGGAACAGTTTCCGAAAAAGTGTACGTGTTCTTTCAGTATCCCTGTATTCCTCTCGGCGAGAGGAATAAGCGATGGTCCAAAAGAGGAGTTTTTTTCTGACATTTGGCCCCATGTAGATGGACAAAAATTTGAAAAAGCCTTTTTTGGAAAAAAAGTGGAAAAAGATATGCAAATTGTGGTTCTTTTGAAAAGAATTTACACAATTTTTCAAACTGGAAATTCTTTTCTTATGCTCCCCATTTTCTTAAGCAATTTCTAAACATTGTAATAAGAATATATCAGCAACCATCCTGTGTTTCCTTCCTTGCTAAATACAGAAGTTGAGTCAAGGTGCAGCCCTTGAATGGTAACTGCTGGCTGAATGCCGAATTCTCCATTTCATTATACTGACGAGGTGATGAAGTACAAAGCGTGTACTGTACAGGGTAATTTAGCCATATGTTTCTTAAGGGATTGTGAAAGAGGATCAACAGCTTATAAATAGCCAATAAAACAGTTCTACTTTTTGGAGGGTAACATAAGGAAGGTCATGCTTTGCATTTTCTAAAAATTTTGTTTAAAATATGCCTAAATCCAGTCCAAACAAATCTAGATATATTGATTCAAGAAGTAATCTTGTATTAATTATTACCACAGTCACTGTATAACATTACATTTACATTGCAGTATATTTTAAAATCACTCCTCCCTCCATTAGGATCACAGGAGAGTTAAATTTCATTTAGCAAAATCAAAACCCAGAGGAGATTAATCTTTCTTTGGTTTCAACTACAAATGTATGTGGCACTACAATTGAAAATACTAATAATACCACAAGTTATCTAAAAGCATTATGATAATGTTTAACATTAAAGGTTTTGATTTTAGCTGTACTATTATTATTTAATAATTGAGTCCTCCCACTACTTGATTCTAATCATCCTAAAACCTGGCCTACAATCTTTCAGCCTAGCACACCCTTTTCTTGCTAAAAATTGGCTTTAAATTATCCTGTACTATTTCTGCACTGAAATCAAGGTACTCATTTGCATATGTTACTGGATTGGAGCCTGAATGCTCAGTACTATACAAGCTCCACAAAAAAAGAGAAAGGAGGAGCCAATGTTTGGGGTGCTAGCCTGGGATGGGAGAAAGCTGGGTTCTCCACTCTGCCACAAACTTCCTGTATGCCTTTAGCAAGGCATTTGCGATCAGAACACTGAAATCGGAGGTATGACTGCAAAATAGCTTTGACTTGAGCTAGCTCAAAATATAGCTGTTAAAATGCAGTGCATAGGCTAACTCAGGGGTGGGCAATAAGCAGCCTACAGGCCGGAGGCAATTAATGAGGGTTAGATCCTGCAGTTGTCAAATGTTTTATTTACCCGAGCTTCTGCAGGTACAGCTGCTTGCAGCTCCTGTTGGCCATGGTTTGCCATTCCCAGCAAATGGTAGCTGAGGAAAATGGTGGCCCAGGTCACACTGCTTTCCACAGCTCCCATTGGCTGAGATGGTGAACTGCAGCCACTGCGAGCTGCAGGCAGCCCTGCCTGAAGATGCTCATGTGTCTCACAGCCCACTAGGAGGTAACCCTGATCAATTATATCCAGCCCATAGGCTGCTTATTATGTATTCCTGGACTTACTCCTAGGTTAACCACTCCAATACCTACCTGGGTTCCAGCTGGGTTGTATAACCCATGCTGCCACAGTTTCATTGCTGTGGTTACTGAGCTGACTTCATCATAGCCATCTGGGATATGTCTCCACATGCTGTACTTATACCTCTGACTGCACTATGGGCATCTTCTTCATCTCCCTGTGCCTCAGTTGCCTGACTGTAAGCAATAATATTTTCCTACTCACAAGTTGTCAGGGTACTATGGTAAAAAGAAACCAGATAAGCATGTAAAATAGACAAGCAATATTCAGCTTTTAAGGGCTTGATCCAAAATCCCTTTGAAATGAATGAAAAGACTCCCACTGATTTTAATGGGGTTTGGATCAAACTCAATGTGCATAAACAGGATAAAAGTGTATATGTAAATAATGGCTTTGGATTGATTTATCAAAGAGCGAGAATTGAGTTTAGTCCCCTTCTCCTGCTTCTGATAGTGTTTTCTTCCAGTTTGGCACACATTTTATTTTGCCACTCTTTATCTAGACAAGGAGATTGCTTTTGAAAGGCAAAGTTTGTACTCATGTATAACGGTGCGTTTTGCTAAAATTTAAAGTTGTTAAACCATATGGGGCCAAATCCTGAGGTTCTGACAGTTTTTGTTTTAACTTTATCTGGGCAGACATCCCACTAAATAGGATTCTGCCAGAGTAGGGATTGAATAAAAATAAAATATTTTGCACTTACTTTTAGACAGACATTGATTTCAATAGGGGATTTCTAATTAAACATGGATGGTACAATATACCCTTTGTGGGGCCGCTGGATTTGGCACATGAACAGCAACTATTTTGAGAGCAATAATTTCAAAAGAGGCAGTGATCATGAATGTATGCACACACACATACACACATACATGTATCCCTTCATGTCTATTAGGAAAGCAAAGATGAAGTGATTTTAGCATCAACAAAATATGATTTGAACTATGATAATTAAAATGTCAGATCCCCACTTCAGTTATTCTGCATTTAAACTGGTGTAAATGAGATCAAAAGCTGACCCCATCTCAACTAGGAGACTTAAAAAAAAAGTATTTTATGTTTAAAAAGTCAGCATTTAAATAATTTTTTTATCAAAGCCAATTTTGTGATAATGATACCAGCATCCTAATGTTTAAACCCGTTGAAACTCATATATACTTTTTAATATTGTTAATGTCCTTCCTTCCATTTCTTTTCAGAATATTTAAATACAGATACTAGCACACAGACACCCAGAATGCTGTAGATGTTTTGCTATTCATACCATATCAGAAAGATTTCGCTTCTTCAGATCTCCATCTGGTAATCAAGTGCCTTTTAAACTGACCCAGCAGCTGTATGCTCAAGAAGAGCTAGCAATAGTCAATACATATTAATTATTTTGAATTATTAGGCATTGGTTCTATTTAGTAAATAATTATTTATTTTAAAAAAGGACTTTTAGTTTTGTTTTTGTAAGACTTTCCACTGTTTTTATTACACTTCTGGAAACTTATAAAAATTCGGAGACAGTTCTCCAGCATTACATTTCAGAGCAATTATTTTTAGCTTTATGCAAAGTTTAATTGCTTTTACTGTGTTTGTCATGAAAACAACATTCCCCGTATATTGTGCAAAATCCTGGAAGCAACTCAGTGCACAAGTACATGCTAAATCTGTCCTTGAGGATGTCCATGAAGATAAAAAAAAGATTGGGATGAAGATGTTAGAACCTATCAGATGCTCACAATAGGATGGTATACTAAGAGTTTGGGTGCAGTACATTACTTGGACATTCCCCTTTAGGAAATAAGGAATGGAATCTATCCAGTCTCATCAGTGACCCATTCTCCTCCTACAAAACATACAAGGAAGCTATTTTTCAGGCTGTCTGCTTAGGAACTCATGGAGGGACAATATAAGACAGTGCTTAGAAGTCAACAAGAATAGTCCGTATTATTTATGCATGTATGCCTCTCATCTAAATATTCCCATGGTCAGATTATCACTTTCCCTACAATAGTAGGAATGAGCTATACAAAAGAGGGAGTTATGCATGGAGCTGCCATAAACTAGAATGTGGGTGCATATTTATCCTACTATGGTTGTTCACGGCATGCATATATCCAATTAGAAATGACTCGGGTTTGGTCCTTATATGGAGTATATACTCACATTTCTGATGTTCATAACAGAGCATTGATAGTCTCACTAAATCATCACTTTGATCAATCGGTCCTTAAGTCCTTGTGTAGATTGCGCCAATCATAACACATCTTTCATTATTCTTGTATCCTGATCTTCCTTCTCCATGTGCAGCCATGTCTCATGATAAAATCTTTCCAACTGTTTGGAGGTTTCCTGAGCAGCCATTTCAGTTCCGATGGGAACCACTTAGTGACAGCTATAGTCCATCAATTGTCAGTAAGATTCACTATATGCCTGAATCATCACATTTTACTTTATCTGCTCTCAACATCGATGTCCTGAACTCTAGTCTGCCATTTGATCACTGCACTGGAGACTTGGTCATGGATTGAAATTCCCAGAATTCTTTCCACCTCCCTTTCCATGACAGACAGTTGATGGCTTTCTGCTCCTCTGTCTTCATCAGCACCCATATTTTGCTGCCATACAACACTGCAGGCAGTACTGGTGAGCTGAAAAGTCACGCATGTGTTGCCTTTTTGATTATTCCTAGGAGAACATCCTTGATAAAATTAAAGATGAAACAATGTGCTTTATTTTTTATGACAGTTCATCCTTCTGACCATGGTGCATGTTAATTTCTTCACCAGACTAGACATATTGCTCAACTTTTTCTATTTGTTCTCCTTTAATTGTTATTTGGGATTTTGGCAAAGTATCAAACTGAATAAATTTCATTTTGAGTAGTTAATTTTCAGTCCCACTTGGCTGCACTTTCTGTCATTTAATAGTGTTTTTTGACACAATATTGTCCACGAATCTGAGATGGTTTAACTGCTCTCTGTTTATGTTGATTCTACCCTTCTAGTTCATCTACCTCATTACAATTTATAGGCAGATTTTTAAGAGTTTTCATGAAGAGCTGTCTCCATGTTTCACATCTTTCTTAACTGGGATGCAAAGGGTAGCGTCAAATAAAGTTATATCTTTAGGGCTGTCAAAATTTGCTTCCTTTAATAGTTTGATATAGTTTTTGAGGGCGCCCTGCTCTACAAAAGATTTCAATGCTGCATTGATCTCTACACTGTTAAGTGCTTTTTAATAGTTGAAGAAGGTAATACATAAAATGAATTTATATTCTTTTCAGCATTCCAGTAGTGGTTTATAGTGAAAATATGGTCCATTGTGTTGAAATTCCTTCAAAAGCCTGTCATTCTCTTGACTGCTGCTGACCCAGACTTTGTGAAAGTCAATTTATTATTTTTGTGAATAGCTTGTAAACATATAAAAGCAGGCATATTGGATGATAGTTCTTTAGATTTTCACTATTGCCCTTTTTTACAGCAGAACAGTATTGAACTACTTCCAGCTAAATGGTATCCTCTGAATACCCTTTTTCAAAAGAACCTGTACTCCTGAAAAAATGAAGAGTACGGGTTTTTTCAAAAAAGGTGTTTTGTTTTTTTTGATAGAACTCTGTCTAGACTGTGCTTTCACTTTCAAAAAACCCTTTTTTGAAAAAGTGCTCAGACGCGAATATGCAAATGAAGTGTGGGATATTTAGATCTGCGCTTCATTTGCACTTTCGATTTGCCTCATTTACATTCTTCTTTCGAAAGAGGAATGTAGTCTAGACATAGCCCTCTTCTCACTTCATATTCCTATGTCTCTATAACAAGCTCTGCATTTCCGCCAAGATTCTTCTCTTCACAATTTTTGGATTAGGTTAAAAGGAGAAAAAAATAAGGGTGATGTCATACTAGGGCTCTACAACAGACCACTTACCTAGGTAGAAGTGGTGGATGAGGCTTTTTTAAAATAACTAACAAAACCATTCAAAACACAGGATTTGATGGTGATCAGGGATTTCTCATCTCACACCTACACATATCTTCCAGTTTGTCCCTCTTTTTCTCCCTCCCCCCCTCCTTCTTACCTGGGGGAAACCTTTTAAAGCAGCCCCACAGGCTTTAATTGGCTGCAGATGTTTCATTAGCTTGCTCCTTCAGGCAAATCATTAACTAGCCTCAGGTGTCTGCCTGCCTTAATTATTTGACAGCAGTCTCTGGGAGATTATTTCGGGGAAGAGAAAGCTATTTACCCAGCACCCTGCTTACTTGCCCTCCATTAGAGTATGGCAGCCTGCAGGTTTGGGTCTGTCACACAACATGATAGTACTTTCATCTCTTCCACTTTGCTTTCATCTCCTTTCTTCACTGTGTTTTGTAGAGACCAAAGATGTTGAAGGCTGTCCTTGCCTTTTCCATTAGATGATTGATTGAATCAGTATCCTAGCCCTGTCTATACTAGGGCATTATTTCGAAATAACCCCCCTTAGGTCGAATTTATAAGTGGAGCATCCACACTACCAAGCCCGTTCTTTCAGAATAATGGGCCGCTAATTTTGAAATCTGTACTCCTGCTTTTCTCAGGGAATAATGCTAATTTCAAAATAGTTATTTCCAAATAGCATTAGTGCTGCTATTTCGAAATAACTACTCCCCAGAAAAATTTGAACTAATTACTCCTCTGTGCTTCCTGGGACTCTAAGTAGAGTCCACATTAACTGACCCTGCCTTGGACTAATTTTGAGGCTTTCCCATAGTGGGGACATACTATTTCCATTTTGAAAAATTGGGAGTTATTAAGTCAAATGCAGTTATTTCAAAATAATTTCCTAGTGTAGACATGCCCCTACAGTTATGGGTGACTCTGAGAAGGCAGCTCTTCTTCTGGCTCCTGAGATTCTCAACAGACTCTCATCAACTGAACTCCCCATCACCATAACAGTACACAAGGAGTTGTGGCCCTTTTATGCATGTTGGGTTAGCTATTTCTTCATCTGCTCCCAGCCATACTGTTAGTGGTGGGTTTGCCTCCTCAGTTTAGCTAGCACCCAACCTCAAGAAGGAGAACAGCAGTGCTCTCCCTGGGTTGGCAGTTGCACACCTTAATAGTCCAGCTGAAGCTACTAAAGAATACATTCTGTTATTCTTGCTGTCAGAGAAGTCAGGGTCACTGCTGTGCCACTTTCAGATGCTGAAATAGGACTTTGTAGCAGAATCCTTACTGAATCATATGATGGGTTCAAAAACCCTGAATGTTTAACAGTCTTTTGACTGATTTACAAATTCCATATATGAATTAAGAGCTGTTACTGACATATACATTGTTTGATGGTTTCCCTAAATCATATTGCTCTTTTGTGTGACATAGAGGACACGATTAGTAACATCACTACATAAACTGTGTGTTTATTAGCAGTGGTATAAATAACTTTTCACTCATATAATAGATAATATACTATTGCTATAAGTCTTGCTATGGAATAATGTTTAATTTTCCCAAATCTATGGTACTATTGTGTTTTAATCCAAAGTTTTATAGTACAGAATCTGCTTTGTAGTCCAGTTTGTCCAGTCCAGTTCTTCCTGTTGTGTATCTTGATTTGGAATGAGCCTGCATGTTTTGCATGCTACAATAATAGTGTTAGAAAGAGACAGAGAAAATGTGTAAATAGACATTAGCCAAGATTAATCAAGGAATATGAACATTCTATGAAGTTGTTTGTGCCTCAGTTTAGTATCATAAGAACATAAGAATGGCCATTCTGGGTCAGACAAAAAGGTCCATCTAGCCGAGTAGCCTGTCTGCCGACAGTGGCCAGTACCAGGTGCCCCGGAGGGGGTGGACCGAAAACAATGATCAAGTGATTTGTCTCATGCCATCCATCGCCAGCCTCTGACAAACAGAGTCCAGGAACACCATTCTTACCCCCGGCTAATAGCCTTTTATGGACCTAACCTCCATGAATTTATCTAGCTTTTCTTTAAACTCTGTTAGGGTACGTCTAAACTACATGGCGCCATGTAGATTTGTTGTTTGGCAAAGGCAAATGAAGCCACGATTTAAATGATCGCGGCTTCATTTAAATTTATATGGCTGCCGCGCTGAGCCGACAAACAGCTGATCAGCTGTTTGTCCGCTCAGCACGCTAGTCTGGACGATCCCCTGCCGACATCAAAGCCCTTTGTCGGCAGCCCCGGTAAATCTTATCCCACGAGGAATAACAGGGCTGTCAACAAAGGGCTTTGATGTCGGCAGGGGAGCGTACAGACTAGCACGCTGAGCGGACAAACAGCTGATCAGCTGTTTGTCAACTCAGCGTGGCAGCCATGTAAATGTAAATGAAGCCGCAATCATTTAAATCGCGGCTTCATTTGCCTTTGCCTATGTGTCTAATCTACATGCCTCTGACGACAGAGGCATGTAGTCTAGACACAGCCTTATAGTTCTAGCCTTCTCAGCCTCCTGTGGCAAGGAGTTCCACAGGTTGACTATGTGCTGTGTGAAGAAGAACTTTCTCTTATTAGTTTTAAACCTGCTACCCATTAATTTCATTTGTTGTCCTCGATTATCTAGGGGACCCACTGGTTTTTAGCAGGCTTCCTGCTTCTAATGTACTTACTTAAAAAACATTTTGCTATTGTTTTTTGAGTTTTTGGCTAGCTATTCCTCAAAATCTTTTTTAGCTCTTCTTCTTACAGTTTTACACTTAATTTGACAGTGTTTATGTTCTTTTCTATTTATCTCACTGGGATTGGACTTCCATTTCCTGAAAGATGCCTTTTTGTCCCTCACTGCTTCTTTTACATGGTGGTTAAGCTTTGGTGATTCTTTTTTAGGTCTCTTACTATGTTTTTTAATTTGGGGTATACATTTAAGTTGGGCCTCTATTACGGTGTCTTTAAAAAGTTTCCATGATGCTTGCAGGGATTTGGCTCTCGTCACTGTGCCTTTTAATTTCCATTTAACTAACCTCCTCATTTTTGTGTAATTTCCCTTTCTGAAATTAAATGCCAGAGTGCTGGACTGCTGAGGTGTTCTTCCCACCACAAGAATGTTAAATGTTATTATATTATGGTCACTATTCCCAAGTGGCTCCCGGACCTGATCCTGCACTCCACTCAGGACTAAATCGAGAATTGCCTCTCCCCTTGTGGGTTCCTATACCAGCTGCTCCAAGAAGCAGTCATTTAAGCCATTGAGAAATTTTATTTCTGCATCTCTTCCTGAGGTGACATGTACCCAGTCAATATGGGGATAATTGAAATCCCCCATTATTATAGAGTTTTTTATTTTGGTAGCCTCTCTAATCTCCCTTAGCATTTCAATGTCACTATCACTGTCCTGGTCAGGTAGTCGATAATATATCCCTACTGCTATATTCTTATTATTGGAACATGGAATTACTATCCATAGTGATTCTATTGAACATGTTGATTCATTTAAGATTTTTATTTCATTTGATTCTACGTTATCTTTCACATATAGTGCCACTCCGCCACCCACATGGCCTGTTCTATCCTTCTGATATATTTTATATCCTGGTATGATTGTGTCCCACGATTTTCCTAATTCCACCAGGTTTCTGTGATGCCACTTTTGTCACATCTTGTCATTTCATTTACTGTCTATATGACAATTTATACTGTATTTATGCATTAATTTTTTATTTTCTGTTCCTTTTGTGGTCTCCTTTCCTTACATTTGCTATATGGCTGTTTATCCACAGGCATCATTTAAAGGCAATTGGAAACCTCTTTACATTGTTCTTGCCTTTAGGGTCTCCATAATCACCTAAATGTTGAACAGACTGCTATTAGAATAGATTTTTGAATGCGAACACTCTGAATGAATTTAAGAACACATCGGGAGCTAAATGTATCCTGGATTGTACCATTATGATTCCATCATCTTTAAAAGCTGCCCTTAGCTACATTTATACCCACACCAGGGGGCCAGAAACAGGGCCAGAACGGGAGATAAAAAACATTCCTGCATTGATAGTGGACATCTAACTAGCAGCGCTGGAATGCTAGTAAAAATGTCCAGACTTGAGCTTCTTCAACATGTGCATTCATGTTCAGTTTATTCTAAGCCTATCACTTGCATCCTGCATCACAAGCTGTGGGAAATTAGTTTCTAACTACATAGCCATGCCATGGTTGTGTCGTACACACCCTCTCCCAAGAAATAGTCATTTTGGTGCATCTCCTTGATCTCAGTTTTGAATGAAAGCTCTCCAGCTGCATATATGATATTGTATGTTATAACCATATCTGATGTTTAGGCACTCACTCAAGATGTATGCTAACCCAATTTTAGGATATTCTGAAGTGGAATGCGGTGGCAAGGGTACTCATCCGAGCGGTGGAAAACCCATGTGTCAAATTCCTGTTTCTTATCAGCCAAAGGGGGAAACTGATGTAGGACTCCCAAATCCTAAGGGAGTGCTTAACTATTGTGCTAAAGATTAGATGAGCAGCTGCTTTCTTTCTTCCAGCCATTTTGAGGAGGTAAGTGCACTCGACCATTATTCTTTCAAGAGATAGTTTGAATGGATGATTCCAGGAAGAGCTAATTGTGAATCCCAAGCAGCAATAAGCACCTCACTCTCCAAGAAGGAAAGGGCTCAGAAGAAACTCCCTTTATTATCTGCTCTTGGCTAGTTCATTCATAGCATGATGTCTTTTGTGGATCCCATTCTTAGACAATGCGTAATGCCGACAGGTGGAACAGAACCTGGGACCTCTGGAGCTTAGTGCATGAGACTCTACAGCTTGAGCTAAAAGCCAGTTTACTCTGACTATGGCTATTTTTTGCAGAAAAGGATATGCAAATCGCACTCTCAATTGCATATCTTCTTGCGATTCTTTTTGCAGAAGAGGTTTTGCCAATAAAAAGCACCGTGTAGATGGGGCCATTTGTCGGGAAACCCCTTTTTCACAAGATCTTTTATTCCTCAAAAATCGAGGTTTAAAATTTTCCCGACAAATGGCCCCATCTACATGGGTCTTTTTAGTGGCAAAATCTTTTCCGCAAAAAGAATCAGAAGAAGATATGCAAATGAGAGTGTGATTTGCATGTCCTCTTCCACAAAAAAAATAGTAGTGTAGCCATTGTACCACAGATAAGGCTGTAGAGCACACTCATTCTTTCTGTCTGTAAATCGTCTGAGTCAGTTTTTCTCAACCAGTGGTACGAGTACCCTTAGGGGTACTCAAGAGAAGTCTGGGGGGGTACGTCAATACAACTGAAATTTGGAGAAAACTGAATTTTTGTTTTGTTTTCAGTTTTACAGTGCTTTATTATTTTTCTACTTTTTACACCCAAAAATGTTATCACCTGCCAGGCCACGGTTAAGTGGTTTAAACAAATGTGTTGTAATGGTAGAAAAAAAATTTATGTATCTGAAAATTGTAGGTACTGGGGGTATTTATAATATTTTTAAAGGGGTACTTTATAAAAAAAGGTTGAGAAACAATGATCTAAGTGCCACTGCATGGGACAGTACACAACACCCAGAAAGTGTATGAGTTACATATGTCTATACTACAAGCTAGGCTTCTGATTGCTTCTGCTCATGTACACATATTCACCTTAGCTCTCATCAAACTAGAGATACTATAAATAGCAGCATAGTCACAATAGCATGCTCCTAGCAACAGAGGCATGAATGAACTGTGTCAGATACAGTGTCTTTCATGTTCAACACATTGTATATACTTTCCCCATTCCATAACTAATTAATTATTATCTCCATTTTATTGATGGAGAAATATAAAGCAATAAGGTTATTGACTCTCCTAAAGCTATTGAATGATTCACCCTAAAATTCTCTAAATATTCAGCAAGTCACTAAATCCATTAAACCCGGCACTTCAAAGTATTCAGATGGAAGTCTAAAAAATTCCAAAGTTGAAGGGATTAATTTAGACCAAGGGCCTTTCTCTAGAGAAAACTCAATATTAGTAGCAACCTATAATGTAAAAATTTCCAAAATAGAGCAATGTGCAGTCAAGTTTGATTAATTCCAAGCCTGTCAGTTGCTTCATACTTTAGGATGCTGACAAGTCACAGTGATTATATTAGCCCCTACACAGACATCCTACAGTGAACATTTTGCTACCTTTGCTCTCCACTGTGAGCCTGAATGAACCTAGCTGAAGAAGACCAATATTGTTTTACTGAGCCAGTGAGAAATCCTACCTACTACAAGGACAGAGAAACTGCTGAATTGTAAGGTAGCATTCTGAATTAGATTAATGTTTTGTAATACATTTGTGCACAGTTTGAGTGTTAGGGAGGAGCCTTAGACCTCATTGTGGATCTGCTGGAGAGACGGAAGGAACATGCAGTGGGCACCAAACACTGATAGCATCATTTTTAAATCTGATTTAAAAAAATCGGAAGCTGTCAGAAACTCAGAGAGCAGGAATATGGATAAAGCTGTGCAATATTCTACAGCATAATTTGTAGAGCTCAGATCATATTGCTTACTTCTAATTTACACTTTCAAAACAGCTGCATATTCACCGAAATGGAAAGGACCTATTAAATTGCAGTTTTGAAACCAATGTTTCTACAGATATTACTATAAAATATATGCACCTTAATAAGGAATAATATTGATAACTTTTCTTTAGCTTTAAAAACACCCTAAACTTATGATAACATTGTTTAGTAGTAATAAATATTTATATTTTGGTAGCATTCAAGAGCCACTTGGAGACCTATTGTGCTTAGTATTTTCTAAGCACAGAAAAGAGACAATCCCTGCACTTGCATGTTGATAATCTACAGACAGAAAGAGAGAAAGGATGGAGGGTATAAACAATCTGGTGAAGAATTGTACATCTAGATAACGGGGGCTTGGTTTCTCCTTGACACTCAGACTATGTACAAATGCATAGAGGTTGAGGTGGGAACCAGGAGAAGGAAAGAAGGGATGTAATGTTTTATTAAATGCTGTAAAATGGTCCCCTTCTCTTTTGAAAATCATTTTCTGATCTTCTGTTACACTCTTCCCTCTCCCCCTCCTCCCATATATCAGTGGGACTTTTGTTCAGGATTGAGATCTATGACATAAAGCATGCACACACTAGCACAGGTTCTTAGCTTTATGCCCATGAATAGTCCTACTGAGTTGAGGGATGCTACTCATTTGTAAAGTGAAGCACATGCAGTTTGCAGAATCAGGGCTCAAATCCATAAGCACATGTCTACAATAACTCCCCTTATTTTGAAACTACAAGCAGACCATCCACACTATCAAGCCTGCTATTTCAAAACAAGGGGCTGGTTATTTCAAAATAATAATTCCTGCTTGCAAAGAGGAATAAGCTTAATTCAAAATAGTTATTTTGTGAGTTATTATTTTGAAATAACTTATTTTGAAATTACCTGATAGTGTACACAGCCTAAATTATTTTCTTCGCACAGGTTACAGTTACAATTTTTGTTGTTTGAGTTGGAAGAATCTACAATCTTTAAAATCAAACAGCAAAACCCATGAAAATGTCACCAAGTAGATTTACTTAAGTCCTATAAGCTTTAGAGCATATTGTTGCAACAATCTTAACAGGGCTTCTTATCGATTACTGTTTGTTTTTTTCTAGACAATAGGTTGATTGCTTATTTGTTAGCCCTTATTGCAAATAATTAAAAAAGGCAAAATACAAGGTGATTGCCAGTGCAAAAAAAGCCTTCAGACAGAAAAACTTGCTCATTCATGCCATCTTGAGAAACATTGCTGTGAAAAGCAAGTGAGGCCCATTAGAACTAGGTCACAGCTGCTCATAATGAAGTATTATTATAAAATGATAGCTCTTAAACCCTCAAGGTGAAGTAAATGTAACTTGTAACCTGAACTGGAGTGTAATGAATTGCATTGGTCTTTAAGGGCAATAGGGACTTACCTATTCTGATCTGTCTTCATTTAAGTTCCTCATTACATTAGTATTTCCAGTGATCTGAAATTCATTATTAAAAGGCATATATTATAGGCTTTATTCTCTCCCTGTTGAAGTGAATGCCAAATTTTTCATTGGTTATTCTGTAAGGGTACATCTACACTAGCCCCCTAGTTCGATGTAGGGAGGCTAATGAGGGTGACCAGAATTGCAAATCAAGCCCGGGATTTAAATATCCCACACTTGATTTGCATGTTCCCGGCCGGTCGCCATTTTAGAATTTGACTAGCCCGAAGTAACTGCCTGTGTCTACACGCAGCAGTGAAACGGGATTCCGATTTAAAGCCCCTAATTTGAATTAGCTAGTAAACCTCATTGAAGGAGGAATACCAGCTAATTCGAGTTAGGGCTTTAAATCGGAATCCTGTTTCACTGCCACGTGTAGACACAGGCAGTTACTTCGGGCTAGTCAAATTCTAAAATGGCGACCGGCCAGGAACATGCAAATCAAGCGTGGGATATTTAAATCCCGGGCTTGATTTGCAATTCCGATCGCCCTCATTAGTCTCCCTAGATTGATCTAGGGGGCTAGGGTAGATGTACCCCAAGGGTACATCTCCACAGCAGCATTATTTCAGAATAACGAACTTTATTCCGAAATAACATAGTGTGCGTCTGTACTACAAAGTCTTTATTTTGAAATAATGTCAAACTGGAGGACATCTTACTCTGACTCATGATAACTGTCACTTCATGAAGACTATGGGAAGTTGAAGGAAGAGTGTTCTTCCTTCGACTTCCTGCTGGGTAGACCGTGCCAAAGCCAAGTTAAGCGATTTTGACTTAAGCTACACAATTGACGTAGCTCAAGTTACATAGCTTAATTTGACTTTTGCCCTGCTGTGTAGGCGTACCCGAAGAGAAAGATAAGCCATTTTTGTTGGAAAGGGAGCAGTATATTTCATGAGAAGGAGGGCCTTCAGGAATTTCTTCTAAAAGGATTATCTAAATTTTCAAGAGTGACAGAAGGAAGTGATTTTCATAGCCTCAGTTTACTGGTATACAACTTGAAATACCTTTTTCTAAAAGAGCTGAACAGCTACCCTCTAACATTACAACCCTTAAGGTGTCCCCAGTTGGAGGATCCCAAAGAGGAATCAGCTAGAGACTGCTACTGGGAGGTACAGAAGCAGCCAAAGCAGGAATTGCTACATAGGGGAAAGCATGTCTTTAAAAGGTATACACATATGATGATGGACAGCTCTGAAATACAGAATTTGAGTTAGAGGTTGTAGAATTGCAGTTTACTATACTGTTATGCGCAGTGTGAAAGCAAATGAAGGCTGAAAAAAATCCAGGGCAATAAAATATCCCAGAGAAAATTATCAAGACAGAGGAACATTTAATCAGAATCCAGGCCATTTAGTCAGGCTTGGATAGATAGATATGGTCACATTAATAAAAAAAAAGGAGGAACAAAATTGTGCATGGCATTAAATTTAATGCAGGTAAAAAACTGATAAAGCTGAAGAGCATCTTCCACTCTCCAAAGTATATACTGCAAATTAGGCTCACTGGCTGCAAACTACATATGACCTTTAAAAGCTGGTGGGGGGGGGGAGTGAGAGGAGTGAGGCATGAAATCATTCTAAATTTTGTTTCTGTTCAATGAATCTTTAAATAGCAGATTATATTTCACAGCATGAAATTCTTAAGACTGAAGTTTCATTTAGTTGGCAATTGCAATAAATACAGGTGGAAACATAATGGTACATGACATTGTTAAATCAAAATATATTGCTTTAATTGCTACCTCTCAGAGCATTCATCACAAAGATGAAGGAAGATATAATAGATTTAAATCAATGGCCTAACAACCAGGTATACTAAAACTAGTTACTTGGAATTCCAGGAGCTGAGCACCTAACAGAAGAAGTACTACCAATGGAACAAGATAAGCATTTGAGGACAGTTATGTAAACATATAGAATTAAATTAGATTTTTTTAAAAAATATAGGTTTAGATAGATTTATAAGTAACTTTATCATTACTAACTTTGGAATTCTTTACATTCGGATACTTGTGAATTAAATCACACAAACATATTAAAACACCTTCATTAGTGTGTAAAATTCATACAACCAGATAAAAGTTCATTACTGTCTAATTTAAGTAACATGATAACCAATATGGGAGTTCATTGGTCAATCTGGGAACAAAATTAAAAAATGTTTTGGGTCAAACTAAACATTTCGTTTTCAGTTTTGTTTTCTTTTCCAAATTAAATTTTTTTTAAGTAAAAGGAAATTTCCAAAATGAAATATATTTCCAGAACTAAACCTCCTTTTTATTTTCAACTGAAGACATTTTCTGCAATCTACCCCAAACTACATATTTGCGTATCAAACAGTTTCACACATACCAAAATCACCCAGAGCCAGTAATTACACTACTTCTTATTGTTCAGGCCCACTGACAGAGCCCAGTGATTCAACTGGGATTGAGCCCTTTAAATCATCGCTGGAGCACTGAGCCATGCGTTTTGGACAGCTCTGAGGGCTGGAGGCACATGCTGCAGTCTAGATGGTACTGAAGGCTAGCTGCCCCAGCGCTGAAGTGGTTCAGTATCTGCATTGCTCTGCACGGCAGTGGTAACCCCAACTCCGTGACTTGTCTTGGGGAGACCAGAGGATCTGGTCCTGCAGAACAGAGTAGTGGGGAGCCTCTGAGAGCAAGAAGACAGGTGTCAGTGACATAATCAGCACTCTGGAGAACAATCTCAAGGGGTCTTGTTCTCTGTGACTGCACCCTGCCACACATTCTACTTGTGCACAGATATAAATATAGATATTAAATAGGGAGTTTCTGGTTTCTTATAATATTAAAAGGCTTATAGGTGCCAAAAATGGACCATTCAACTCCAGTATCTGTTCTCTTTGTAGTCCAAAAAACCCTCAAAATACTGTCTCTCTGTGCACTTAAAAAATGTTCAAGGAGTTCCCTTCTTGATTAATTTAGAAATGCTTTTGCAGGCATCTCAGACGATGCATAGTCTCTTCGGTGGCAATATAAATTTTTGGGTGAATGTGTGATGAGGTCTGGCCAAAGGACTGCTACAGAGTGGAGAAAAGCCAGCCCCAGAAGGGCAAAAGGCCTGTTTATTTGGATTGGAGGGCTGCAGGACAACTAGGAACAGCCGACAGGGAGTGGGATCCAGGAATATTGGGGCAAGTTGACTATAATTCAGGCCTGTTGGAGCCCTTTAAAAGCCTCCTTGGTTAGAAGGGGAGAGGGGAGGAGAGGCACATGTGCGCATGAACGCACGCACGCACACACACACAGAGTTCCAACAGTATTAGAGCTAGAAACAGCAGGGGAAAGGAGTCCCAGAAGGTGTATCTGGGCTCTCTACCCCAGAAACCAGCTGTAAGCCCAGCCCCTGGCTAAGTGGGGAAGGTGGCTAACCCAAACACTGGCCAGGGAACGAGGGGCACTTGCCACAATGGATAAAAGTCACATTCCTCAAAAGAGAATATGTTCTCAGAGAACTTACTACAGACAAGGAGTTTTAATTTAACTCATATTGTTATTTCTATCAGATGTGTGACTATATGTCTCCAATTTAGGTGATTAGCAATTAAAGTGATTGTAAAGATTAGGATTTAAATAAACCACAGCATTAAATCAAAATTGAATTAAATGCTATTTGAGCTTCAAGGTACACTGAACCAAAACTGGTATGGAAGGTATGAAAAAAATATCGGGGAAGACAAGTCTGTTCTCTCTTATCACAGAGGGCAGGACAAGCAGCAATGGATTCAAACTACCACATAGAAGATTTAGTTTAAATCTCAGGAAAAGCCTTCTAACTGTAAGAACAGACTGCTTGAGGAGGTTGTAGAAGCTCTTTCACTGGAGGCTTTCTAAAAGAGGCTGGATTGCCATCTGTCTTAGGACACAATAAATCCTGCATCATGGCAGGGATTAAGACTAAATGGTCCTTGCAGTCCCTTCCAGCCCTATGATTCTATAGTTCTAAGATCAAAACGATGTAGAACATATGCTGATTGAATATTCCTATTCATAGGAAGAGGTTAGCTACACCAAACATTTGGAAAAATAAGGATGTAAGAGTGCAGGCTTGAAACAAAGGTCTGAATGTACATCTTCCATCTTAAAATCGTAAGTTTTTCAAGAGTGCTAGATATCTTTAATAAGGTATCTTATTAGCACATTATTAAATGTAGTCTATACATGATAAAAATTCTGCTAGTTGAACTTTTATCCCATCCTGAACTACCTGAACTGAACATGGAGGAAGAATGCCGATGGGGCAAAGGTTCTGCCTGTTTCCTGAATATTACTTATCTGCTATTCTTGCATACCTGCATCCAAACTCCAGATAACTTATGCAGTAGCTTAAGGGACAGACAGTTACTTTCTCTTGAACCTGCACACTGAGAACCAAGGAATAATTATGTCTCAAACTTTGATCCAAGGTGGGATGGCTTTAAATAGCCTTGTCAAGTTGAAAGCTATTTGTATATCCTCTTCACTACAATTTTACACTGCAGGCTATGTC
Source organism: Pelodiscus sinensis (assembly GCF_049634645.1). Taxonomy (NCBI): domain Eukaryota; kingdom Metazoa; phylum Chordata; order Testudines; family Trionychidae; genus Pelodiscus; species Pelodiscus sinensis. Next base: position 203,568,148 of record NC_134711.1, read on the forward strand.
TACACTGCAGGCTTCGTCTGAGGCTATGTCTACACTGCAGACTTCTTGCGCAAGAACTGTTTGCACAAGAGTTCTTGCGCAAAAGTTCTTGCACAAGAGTGCGTCCACACTGCCATGTTCGTTTACACAAGAGTGTCCATGGCAGCGTGGACGCTCTCTTGCGCAAGAAAGCTCTGATGTCCATTTTAGCCACAGGGGTTTCTTGTGCAAGAAACCCCTGTTCCCGTCCACACTAGCCTTTTTGCACAAGAGCTCTTGCTCAAAAAGTCTTATTCCTCATGGGGAGAGGAATAACTCTTACGCAAAAAGCCCTTTCTTCTGACGATCTACTGTAAACTTTCTTGCACAAGAATTGTCTTGTAATGTGGATGCTCCACAAGTTTTTGTGCAAGAACAGGCATTCTTGCACAAGAAGCCTGCAGTGTAGACATAGCCTGTGATAGCTAACTAAAGTTAGCCACCTTTGCAGGAAATACACACACTCACACACTTTTTGAGGTGAAGGCAGCATTTGATACACCCTACTTTTCTGCAGCAACCAAAGTTTTAATAAAATATGCCTAGTTTTCCAGATCACATGATGCTCAGGCCTCAAGACTCAAATGAAGATAACACCATCTACTGGCTATGCACATCCTAAATCCTGGTGTGTTAAGTACAACTATTTCCATTTTTCAGTTAGGAAAAAAATAGAGAAAGGATGTAATTGCCATACTCTGTTAATTAGCACTTTCCACCCTAAACAGTTCCCCAATTAAGTAAATGGCACATTTTATGGAGTAAAGTACTATTCAGCACAGGTGCATCTAGAATGGCAAGATTTTACGTAAAAGCAACCGCTTTTGCGCAAAAACTTGCCAGCTGTCTACACTGGCCGCTTGAATTTGCGCAAGAGCACTGACTTTGTAATGTACAAAGTCAGTGCTTCTTTCACAAATACTTTCACGCCTCCACTTGGGGAAAAGTCCTCTTTCACAAGAATACTTGCGCAAGAGAGCCAGTGTAGACAGGGAAGAACTGTTTTGCGCAAAAAAGCCACGATGGCTAAAATGGCAATCGGGGCTTTCTTCTACAAAATCGTGTCTAGACTGGCCATGGATGCTTTTGCACAAAAGCACTTTTTGCGCAAAAGCATCCGTGCCAATCTAGACACGCTTTTGCGGAAATACTTTTAACGGAAAAACTTTTCCGTTAAAGGTATTTCCGCAAAATCATGCCAGTCTAGATGCAGCCTACAAGTAAAGGTGCCAGAATCAGGATCAGAAAAATCTTTAAGCACGGACCTGAGAAAACTGCATAGTCCCAGGGATAACACTGGGAAGCATTTTGATTCAGAGGCATTTATCTCAGGCACAGTTTTTCTCTATCCTATGCCTTTCTTGCTTTGGAGGATCAGATGGTGAGAACTGAGTTACTTTCACAGAATGTAGCTTGCTTCCCTCCTACAGGCTGGCTAGCTGTTGGTCCATGCATAGGCAGAGCTAAGTTCCACCTACTCTGCACCTATCTCTGCTCCTTCCTCACATATTTCCTTGCTGTCTGGAGCACAGTGGCTTCATTCTGTCCCAGCCTCTAACAACACAGGTCTTCCTTAACCACAAAAGGAAGCAGGAAGTGGCCTCACTGTGCCTCCCATTTCCTGCACAGCCATTGAGTAGAAAAGGTGAAGGCCAAAACCTCAGCTTCTATTTAAATCAAGTGGCAAAATCACAACTGATTTAAAACTGAACCAAAATTTGGTCCTTATTTTAATTATTCTTTGATTTAAAAAATATAAGCCAACTCAAACACATTTCTGACACAAACCTTATGTCATAACTTGAAAGTCGTGAAAGTGCATGCATGATATGGAATGTCAATTTATGTCTTAGTATGACATACAATTACATAATATAATAATCAAATAGCATTTGAAGTAATAGCTATTCCTTCATACAGATTGCTTCATTCCAACACAGAGAACATTTTGATATGGAAAATAAAAGAAAATATTGCAACCTATAGTAAGTAGCACTATCTCTTCATTTAAAAATAATTAAAATAAAATATAACATTTTGACTGTAAATTATGTCATGATGCACATGCCATCACCAAATTATATCCCCTTCTATTTCTACTCCAGAGAATAATGAAAGAAGAAAATGTGACCCAAAGAGATATCTCAACTATATAAGTTGCTGGTGATACTCATGGTGGTACAGCTAATGAGCCAATACTTTATCAAGCCCATTCCTGACATTAAAATTTAGCTCTTACATGTATTGGCATGTCTATGGAACTCATCATCATAGTATCTTGCCAGACCAGAAGAAGAACTCTCTATAAACTCTAAAGCTTCTCTCTCTCACCAGCACAAGAAGGTCTAATGAAAGATATGACCTCACTCGCCTCCTCTCTCTAATACCCTGAAGTCCAACATGGTTAAAATACCACCACAAACAGTTTTCTCCTGACATTAAATATTTAGCTATTTCCCAGGGAAGAATAACACTAATTCAGCTCTAGGGTGTTTGCTGCCTTAGGCAAATTGTAAGATCAATAACCTCTCCTCAAAGGCTGCATTCATTCATATACGAAATATGTTACTGGCCTAGAAAACCTAGATGCTCTAGTTCACTGGTTCCCAACTGCTGGTCTGTGGACCAGTGACAGGTTGTGAACCCTTGCCTGCTGGGCCTTGGCACATTGCCAAACCATACCCCTGGCTTTTAATTAGCTCCACCCCTGGGGATCGCCATAAGGCAATTCCCTTCCCACCACTTCCCCACACAGCAGCAGGGTGAGTGAGGTGGCTGGCAGCCAGGTATGCTATGGCTGGAGCTGGGGCTATGGTGAAGCTGTCCCTACTGGGGCATAGTGAATATGCAAATATGCAAATAAAATGTTACCAGTTCACCAAAAGTTTGTGAATGGGTTTGCCAGTCCCCCGTATAAAAAAGTTTTGGAACCACTGATCTAATTAGAAGAAGTCTTGCATTATAAATATCTCAGTAAATTAAAATATAAGCCTAGCAGAAGGCCTAGTCTAATATTCAAACATCTGTGGTCACTCATTCTCCAACTATAATAACCAAATTATACTTGTATTTATCTGTCATTAATCTGTAGAGGAAAAAAAACTGGGATTCAAGTGTCCTATAGAAAAGACATAAAACAATTAAGAGATCACAATATTCCCAAAGGAAACAAAGCTTGGTAATTCAGATTCCTTTTGTTCTCTGAGAGCTTAATGTTCAATCAAAAAGTAGTTGGGTATCCTAATGACTTTATAGGCGCACAGTCCCACATTTCCATGTAAATATAGGAATGCTATATGTATCAAGCTGCCTGTTTAGACATATGTGTGCTCACGTGCATGTGCAAATAAGGATTTGCATATAGCTTTATGCTTACAAATTCAGTAGGCACAAAATCATATCTGCTTCCAGCTGAAAATCAGGTTCAAGACCCGATAAAGAAATTGTCCATTCTCATAATCTGGTTTAATGCACATTTTTATACTACAGCTATGAAATGAAGTGTGCAAGTAAAAATCCATTAAAGCCTTAATTTAGAATGTGAAAAATGTTATCAAACAAATGATGCAAAACTTTTAACACATCTCTCTATACTTCTTTCCCCTCCTCCCCCATATTAGAGAGCTTTATTGCTGTTAATTTATCATAAAGTCTTACAGTCCTATTGATCAACAGACTACAGTTTGTTGGGAAACAACAGCAAAGATATCTTCCTGTTTCAGTAGCTGATTATGCTGTGAAAAATTCTCCAGGGGAAATCTAAGGGCCAATAATAGGAGCACTTCTTGTGAAAACATACCTAGTAACTTCCCCTGCTGAGAGCTATATTAAAAGTCTTTTCAGAGTCAGGAGATAGATTGGATTCCCAGTACAGTTGGGAGAAAAATTAGTTTTGAAGCTTTGAAGTACTAAAACTGCCGAAACACTGTTATGGGCACGTGCAAATCCTAATGTATTAAATATAAAGTCTAAGCATCTTGGTAGATGATGGGAACATTTTAGATGCTCATTATTATTTGTAATTTACCAAAAATAAACATGCAAAAAGTTCATATTCTATTACTGAATATTCTGATTTTTATTACTGTTTTTGACTATTTATTCAGTAACTAGTAAATATAGTACAATTTGGAAATCATATACCAAATAGCACTTAACACTAGAGTAATAAGCAAAAACAAATCAAAAATATTTAAAACACTGAGACTCAGTGGGCGTTTTCAGGTGTTTGTTAGTAAACATGGATAGCTCACTTCAGAAATTCATTTTTGTGTGAATTAACTTATACGGTTATAAAACAAAAGTACTGTTTTGAAAATGCTAAAATCCCACTATTTCTAGTAAAATATGTTTACAATTCCTAATGTCATTCCCAAATTCCTCTTCATCACCTGTCCAAACGAAATCATTCTGGAATTTACAACTCCTTTTCATGAGTTCTGTTATCTCCTTCTCTCTATGCTTTTAATCCTACAATATATTAATTGACATGTGATGGCTCAAACTGGAAACAGTGCCTTTTTACCACAGATGACTAAAAACAAAATCCTACAAAATTGCACTGGGCCAGATTTCTGGCTCGTTAATTGGCAAAGTTTCCTTTAAGTCAATAAAATATTCAAATTGACCCAGCTTAACTGACTTCAATTATAGTACATTACCTGTTAATTTAGCCTACTAACAATACAGTATTGTCATTATTGCATTATATCCCTTCTCGTTTATGTTACTTGTTGTAATAACCGACATGGAAGATACCTTATTAATCTATCCTGATTGATTTCTGTCTTTTCTTTAGGAGACCTCTAAATATCAGAGCCCATTGTCATGGAGTGAGGAGTTTTGATTATGTTTGGCAGCATGCAACATCTTACAATGACTATGTTCCTGTGGCTAATACACATGCCTTTAGATATACTAGACATTACTACTCTTTTTGACCCAGAGGCTAGCCAAAATTTCTGGATCTTGGCGAGTGGGCTAGTTAAGAGGAGAAAACAGTATCAGTATTTCTTTGATGTGATTTAGATCATTTATAAAGAATGCCTAAAAGTCTTATTTCTCTCAACACTGCAGGAAACAGCAGGAGATTTTTTTTTGTTCACTCTTCCAAACTGCCTTTCCAGTCTTCACTTGGTATCCAAAAAGCTTTTCTCTTAGCTTTTTCAGAGGACCAGATTACCAGCCTTCTGTTACTGTCTGCTTGGCATTCTGTCACTGCTACAGCTGGTATTCTTCCTCTGTTTCACATAGAACAGAGCCATCAATCAAAACTCTATCACTACAGTTGAACCCCCAGTCCATATGATTCAACTTTTCCATGTGCCTGTGTTTTGGATTCTACTTCTATTGTTTCAGACTTCTTCACATTTATCCTCAATATAAGGCAGCAGCCACACTAGACCCAAAACAACAAGGTTTAATACAACCAGTAAACACAATGCCAAATCTGAAACCCTGTTATTAGAAACTCTGAGTTACCCAAATTCCTTCCCTATCCTCTAGCATAAGGTACCTCTCATTCTGGGGGAAGCCACAAAGGACTGGCACCGGGGAGGGCAAGTGCAAGACACAGCAAAGTTATCCGCATACATGTGTCCCCTCCTAGAGTCTCCCTCGTGAAGAGAGAATAAGCTGGGATCTCTAGTACCCTTCAGTTTCCTATGACTCAAGGGAAGATGGTTGACAGAGCCCAAGTGCTGCTATGATACTTGACCTCAAGGAAAAAGAGGACCTGTTCTATGAGGCGGAGCATTGCCCAGGATGAAAGGGTAAATCCATGACTCAACTCTGCACCCCTCCATACATATCCACTCATCCCTGGATGCAGGGACATCAGCAGATGCAGCTCAGAATATGTTTGAGCACAGGGAGCAAAAGAGGCACCATCTTGGTCTGGTGCAGAGATCGTGGATCTCATTGAGGTCTGGGAAGAGGAGGCAAACCTCCAGGATATCTGCACCAGACACAGGAATGCTGATATCCACAGCCAGATAGCCAAGAACCTGGGCCAGAAGGGTGACAGCCACACCCAGGGGCAGATCAGGATGAAGGTGAAGGAGATGAAGCAGGCCTATGCCAAAGCCAGAGAGCGCAGTTCCTGCTCTGGGGCAGCACCCCAAACCTTCCAGTACTTCGAACTCCACCACATCCTTGGAGGGGGTCAGTCCCTTTCCCCGCCCTTGTTGTGGACTCTGGGGAGCAGGCAGAGGGGAAAGATGAGGAGGCCAGCACTGATACCATGCCCTCCAGCCAGGAGTTCAGCCTGGCCCTGAAGCCATCTCTCCACCTCAGGATGTCACCCAGTGGTTGGACAAAGCTGGGGAAGGCCCACCAGATGATTTCTATTACTTTCTCTAGACACACATGGGGATAGGGGACAGGAGACAGGAGGTGAGGAGCTGCGTGCTCCTTGCCTGGCTTTCTTGGCCTCTGGATCTCGCAGCAGCCTGTGCATGTGAGTGCAAGGGACTGCCAGTCCAGAGCAGACAGTCACGATTGCTGTCACACAGGAACCTTGCACTTGTGATCTCAGGTTTCCTGCACAGGCCTGCCTTACTCCTGACCCCATTGTGAGATACCTTCCAACACAAGCCACCACTGAGGATGATGGGGTCAGACACACACACACACACACACACAGCAGAGCCACACGGGCATGCCGACACTCTTGGGGTAGCATATGCTCTTAGGCAAGCACGGCAAGGTGGAGAACACTGGTCCCCTGCTAGGGGAGCCTGCTGGGAGGGAGAGGATGTGGAGGGGACCCCAGTAACACTCTCTGTAGCAAGCAGCAAGCCACTCACACATGCCTCCACCAACAACCTTTCCCTACATTCCAGAGGGCAAGGATGCAAGTCCTCTTCCTGTGGGGCACCACCACTGTTGGGCCCAGCATATGCATGGCATGGAGGGAAGCCGAGCTGCCCCATCATCCCCCCTCCCTCTCACAGGTTCCCAGCCTGACTGGCACCTTCCCATGCCAGCTTGTCCAGGGACATGAGGGTAATGAGGCTCCCCTGGGACATAACTGCCCCTGTAGGTAAGTGCCCATTATCCAGGCCACAGATGGCCTTGTTCAAAGCACATCACCGTCATCTGACTTGAGACCTTTTGGTGTTGGCACAGAGCTAAGGTCACTGCTTCAGGCAGTGTATCCTGGGATGACCGCCCTTCTCAATTTTCTTCACAGCTGGACCAGCTGCAAGTGGGGTGCAGGCCATATCTCCTGCACCATCCTCCCAACCCCAGGTGACCTGCAGGCGCTGCCAACCCTGCACAGACCTCCAGCAGGAACACATAGACTGCCTCCAGTCCCTCCAGCAGTCTCTGGATCGGCAGAACTGGAGGTTGGATGTGGACCTGCAAGAGCACTGTGATGATCAGGATTTATGCTGCTCCACCTGGCAGGAGCTGTTCCAGGAGGCCCAGAGCACGTATACAGCATACAGCACAGTCACCAACCACGTGGTCGCCGTGATGGATTGGTCCAGCAGCCACCCCCCTGCATCTGCTTCTTCCTAAGACACTCCCCCCCCGCCCAGCACCAACTCCTGGTCCCACCCTTGCCCCTCCAGATTCTCCCCCTAGCTCCCCCAGCCAACAATGGCCCAGCATGTGAGTCGGTGAGAAAGCCCAAAGCAAGAGCCAGATCTGAGCCTCTCCTCCCACTTTCGCTTCCCTCCTTCCCCTCCCAGGTTCTTTCCCTGGTTCCTCTGCAGTTACATTTACCAAAATAGACAAAAGAGTTTCTTGTTCCAAAACAAAAGGTCTTGTTCATTTTGTTGCAGGGGAGAAGGAAGGAGGGCAGGGGAAGGGAGGAGTGTGGAGGAAAGGCACAGAGGGGCATTGCAGAGATCCCTAGTGGAAAGGCCTGGGGGAGAGTATCACAGGTGTTCTTTTCTGAATTTCTCCATCCCTGATGTTCACAGCTCCCTAACGGGCAGCCATGTGTGACTGTTCAAAAACCCTGACCAATCACTTGGCCTCTGGCCATCAACCTGGCAGGAATATCTCCCCTTTATTTTCACAAATATTGTGGAGGACACAGCAGGCCACAACATGGGGGACATTCTGCTTGCCAAGGTCCAGGTGAATGAGGAGACAACAGAATCTCCCTTTCAGATGGCAAAAAGCACTCGCCACAACCATGTGGGCCCTGCTGATATTAAAATATTCCTTGGTGGGTTCCAGGAGTCTAGTATAGGGCTTCATCAGCCAGGGGAGCAAAGGGTAGGCTGCATCCCCCATTATGCACTTGACCATGTCGACATCACTGAGCCTGATGGTGCTGTAAGTGAAAAAAGTGCTGGAATACATCTTCTGGTATGGGCTGGAGTTCCTGAATATATGGGTGTCATGTGCCTTCCCTGACTACCCGATGTTGATGTCTGTGAAGCTGCCTCGGTGGTCCATGAGCTGGCAACTGCTTTCCAATAGGTCTGGTTTCATGGCTGGAAGTGCTGTGGTATCCGCAAGGTCAACCAGAGCACACAGTAAGAAAAGTTTGCTATCCCCCAAGGTGTTAAGCAAAGGTGAAGAGCCTGAAACACAACTGTATAGGGGGGTCCCTTTAAGCACGAACCTCAGATACCCTCCATCTATAACTCTAGAAAGTGACTGCTGTCCAGATGCCCTGCCCAAAGTGCTTCTGGGGGTCTTTAAATGTGATTCAGCCTACAATCAGTGTGGAATTTCAAAATAGTTCTGCACTGTTACAATGGTCATTTGTAATGTAGACACGATATTTTGAAATAAGCTATTTTTCAATTTTTATTCTGAAATTGATTATGTAGAAATAAGTGTGCAGTGTAGACATAGCCTTAGTTACACCATGCATTATAGTCATATATAAAACCTTGAAGGGCCAGAGGATTACTATATATAACAATAATAATTACTTTGAAGGTTATGGCTAGAGCTGATCAGGATTTTTTTGTTGACACTTTTTTTCCACAGAAAATGTCTTTTTTCCTCAAATTCAAAAGATTTAAGAGTGATTTTGCCAAAAAAATCTTTCAGAAATACATATATTCATATTAAAATGTTTTAATATTTTATATTAAATTTCAGGATTGCAACACTTCTATTTTTAAGGAGAAAAAAGGTAAGTTAGGGAATATTTTTAATAAAAATTATTGCCTTACCTCTCCTGTCTCTCTTAATCTGGGGTCAACACAACTGCAAAAAATATCCTTTTGTTATGTTTATATTATTTTTGCATTATTACAGGACATAGTACGTATTTGTACTACTACTACTGACAAGTCATAATGACAATGAAATAGTGATCCATTATTTTATATATATATATTTTAAATCGTGAGGAGAAACTACATTCAGTCCTGTATGAAACATTTTTTCTAGATCAATGTCTCTTTGGTTTGTGCTGTAACGGAACAGTTTGCCATTTTGTGCACATTATGGATTTCCACTAATGCTGACATGTCATGAAATGATGAAAAAAGAAAAGAAACAAAAAGAAACAAAAAGAAATGAAAAGAAAAGAAGAAAGAAAGCAAAAAAAGAAATATGGAAAAACTTAAAAAATACAATTTGAAATAAAAATTGTAAAGCAAAAAATCATGAAAATTGGAAATCTGCAATAGAATTCTTCAGGGAAATTTTTCTGATATTGAAGTATCTCAGAATTTCTAGTTTGTGGGGTATTTGGAAAATATTTGTCTTTGTTTCACTAACATATAAGATTTTCAGAAACTACTAACTGAAAGAAATGAGGAACTGATTGCAGGCTTCTTGCACAAGAAGCTTTTATCGGAAACGATCTTCTGCAAAAACGTCTTGCGCAAGAGCGCATCCACACTTCAAAAGTGCATCAAAAAAGCATGCAATCTGGATGCTCTCTCAAAAATAAGCTGTGATTGCGATGGATGGAATGGCCACCAGGGTACCTATGCTTTTTCCTCTTTCCTCTTTTTGTGAAAAAAAAAAAAAAAAAAAAAAAAAACCCTCCTCCCCATCCCCACACACCTTTTTATGAAAGAGCTCTTTTGCAAAAAGGAATTCTTCCTCGTAGAATGAGGAATACCTATGCCATAAAAACTCCTTTGTTCTTTCAATTTTTTGCACAAAAAAGTGCTTGAGGTGTGGACACTCCGCGAGTTTTTTTTTTTTTTGAAAAACAGGCTTTTTTTTTTAATTACTCTATAGGGTAGACATAGACTTACTTTGGGTATTAATACACTTTGTTCCCCATCTGTAAAATGGGAATAATAATGCTCACTCACCCGTATAAAGTATTTTGCGATCTGTGGATGAAAAGTTATTTAAATGCTAAGTATTATTACTTCCATATAAACAAGGCAAATGTGCAAAATATGTTGCCAGATATAAGTTATGTGCCATCTGACTTAGAAATTTTGCTCACAGATGCAAAAATTGGCAAAGAAAAATGAAAGCTTACATAAAAAAATTAATAATCCATGCATCTTGCTGATAGTAATTTTGGGATGTTAGGTAGGAGAAAATTATTTCCCTCTTTCAGCAAAATATGACATGCTTGACGTCTATGACAGTTGCCTCATAAGCATTGGGAGAAGTTGTGCCACTGTATATATTACCTGGCTATTATGCTGTAAATCTGACATCATCACAAACTGAGTTACTAACAACATTAGATCCATGGTAGCATATTGTTCAGTTTCCATAACTGGCAATGCTGATCTCATCTTAAGTACTCCCTTAGGAATCAGTACAAAATTCATGCAAATTTCAGGTATTGCATTTTGTTCTTTTCATAAATTTATATGCGGGAAACTATATAATACAAAATATTAAGCAAGGCACCCCAAAAATGGGTAACTATTTGTTAACATTATGTTTACATTTTTATCATTTTTATATAAGCTGTTTGTGAATCTCCAGTTAGCTTTTAAAATAAGCAGCTGTTTCAAGTGTAATTTGAATCTGAACAGTTGGTACTTTCCCCTTTTTTCTCCTTTTCTTCATAGGAAAGGATGCACTGCTGTCTTTCACTGACTTAAGTGTTTACTGTTTGGTACGAAGTCCATTCTCAGGATCTAGTGAAAGCAACGGGAGTTGTACTTAAGTAAGGGCCATGTCCTTTTCTTGATGAATATTAGTTCTATGAAAAGCCAAAACTGTCTTTGCATAAACACACACAGGCTACGTCTAGACTGCATGCCTTTTTCGACAGTATTTGTCGACAAAGCCTCTGTCGAAAAAGAGCATCTAGATTACATTATGCTGATCAAAAAATCGCAGATGCTCTGTTGAAAAAAGAAGGCACCCAGAAGTGATTCTGCCAGGGCATGGGGGCAGCCTTTATTTACAGCTGCTGCTGCCTGCCCTTTGCAGAAATGCGTGCTTAAAGGGATCCCCCTGTACAGCCATTGCTCTGCTGCTACTTCTGGCTTGCCTACCTCTTAGAGGGAAAGCAAAGCTGCTGCAGCGCTTGCTCTAGTTGCCCTTCTTCCTTGGACACCACAGCAATTTATTTGCAAGGTTTTTTTCTGCTTTTCACATTGGTTTTGGCCATGGAGCCTGAGCTGCCCCTGGGCAGGCGATGGCCCCACACTGCCATACTGCAGCTTCTGCTGCATCTGCATGACTCTGTCATGAATCTCCTGCCCCATATGGACCCGGACCGAACTAAGGAGACTCTCCTCTGGGATGCAGGAGCTCTGTCCTTGCCCCCAAACTTTTTTCGGGACAGGCAGATTTGGAGGCACGAGACAAGTTCGGACTGGTGGGACCAGCTCAACATGCAGCTCTGGGATGATGACCACTGGCTCCGCAACTTTTGGATGCGGAAAGCCACATTCCTGGAGCTGTGTTTCCGGCTCGCCCCTGCTCTGGAACACCAGGACACCCACATGCAGCCTGTCATGCCCCTGCAGAAGCAGGTCACCATCGCCCTGTGGAAGCTGGCCACTCCTGACAGCTCCAGCTTCATAGGACACCAGTTTGGCAAGGGGAGGTCTACCATCAGGGCCGTTTTGATGGAGGTAAGTCACTCTCAGGGGACAGGCGCTGCTGAGTAGGGGGATTGAAAAAGGGATATTACCAGGAAAGGGCAAGAGGGAGTGGGGGATGGATTGGCACTCGAAGACTGTTCCTTGGCCACTCTTGCACTGATGTGGGGGAGGGGGGCGTCCTGACAAGGGGAGGGGTGGGTTGGGGGATAAGGGTTCTCCTCCCAAGTGCTTAGGTAACCTATCTAACTGCCTGGTTTATGTCTATTTGTTTCGTGCTGCAGGTGGTGAGGACCATCAATGCAGAGCTGCTGAAAAGGCTCGTCTGTCTCGGGGACCTGGACAACATCCTTGCCAGGTTTGCTGCCATTGGATTCCCAAACTGCGGAGGAGCCCTTGATGGGACACACACAATCCGTGCATTGCCCCATCGAGCAGCCCAGTTTATAAACAGGAAGGGCTACTATTCCATGGTGCTGCAGGCCCTGGTCGACCACTGGGGATACTTTACGGACATTTGTGTCAGGTGGTCTGGGTGGGCATATGATGCCGGCATATTCAGGAACTCCTACCTGTACCACAGGTTGCAGGCAGGAACATTTTTCCCCCAGCAGCACCTCGTACTCAACGTGCATAGTGGCTGATGCTGCCTACCCCCTGATGCCATGGTTCATAAAGCCCCACACCGGCCACCTGGATTCAAACAAGGAGCTTTTCAACACTCATCTTAGCGAGGCTCACATCCAGGTGGAATGCGCCTTCGGTCGGCTGAAAGGGAGGTTCTGTTGCTGTCTCACACACCTGGAGATGGGCGAATGCAACGTGACGGCCACATGTTGCACCCTCCATAACCTGGTGTAGAGGAAAGGGGAGGCCTTCCTGCTGGAGTGGGGGACAGGTCCTGATGGTGAGGAGAGGCAATTTCAGCAGCCCCGGACATCTGACATCCGCCAGGCTCACCAGGCTGGTGTCCAAATCCGAGAGGCCCTGAGGGAGAGATTCTCAGAAGGAGCCCACTGACTCTCCAGGGCCTCCCCCATGGGGGGTTTGGCCTGGCCCACCCCTACCTGTCCTTCCACAACCCTCACTCTCTTCCCATTAAGGACACATATAAGACACAGTTTTCTCTGTAAACAGAAATTTGATTTATTAGAAACACTAGCAGGAAAGAAAATGTGTGAACTGTTTATCAAAATCTGTAAAAAATAAAGATTTTGTAACATAACTGAAATGGCCTTTAACTGGAGTGGTAGGGGACTGAAAACCTGGAAGGGGGAGGGTGGGCTCAAGTAGGCCCTGATTGCAGTGTCCTGCCACCTTCCTGTGTCCTGGCATCACCACTGCCTTGGGATTGGGTGGAGCGAGACCTAGTCCTGTTCTGGGCAGGAGGGGGGAAAGGCAGCTGTTGGGCCTTTGTGGGATCAGGAGCAGGAGGGGCTGGGAGGGAAGTGGGGGGTAGAGGAGGCTGGAGGAGCAGGGGGAGCAGGGGCCTGGTGTGCTGGAGGAGCAGTGTCAATGAGAGGGGCAGACAAGGTGAAGAGCTCCCTCATCGTGGCACAGATGTCAGTGTGCGGCTGGACCAGCTAGTCCAGAAGCCTGGTGTGCCACTTGGCCTCTGCCTCCATCCTCTGCTGGAGGGTACTATTCAAGTCCTGCAGGGCCACTACGTGCTCCCTCAGCAGGTCCGTGTAGACCTGCCAATGCCTAAGAGTGCCCCAGGTCTGGGATGGTGGTGGAGTAGGTGTGGTGCTCCCCTGTTGGGTAGAGCATCCATCTGTGGAGGAAAAAAGGAGGAGACAATCAATGTCTGTGTGAACCCCTGCTGTCCCCAAGGGCATGCTGTGGCTGTCAGGGGCTCTCCTTTGGACAGGAGACTAAGGGGTGTTACACGTGACACTGCGTATGAATGGGGCAGTGGCCTAAAAGTCTCACAGGGGCCCCACAGTGGCAATGGGACTAGCTGACCCTCCACACTGCCAACCTGCTTGTGTGTGGTGACCCCTCAAAGCACTCACCTGATGTTCCCTCCTGGATATCCACAGATGCCTGGGAGGCCTCTGGAGTCTGGGACCCTGCTGCCTCCTCTTCCTCCTCCTCCTCCTGATGCAGCTCACCCGCCTCTCCTGCCTGGTCTTCCTCCCTCAGGAGGGGTCAGTCAACAATGTGGTGAGATAACCTGGACACCACACGCAGTGGAGTCTGGGCTTCCCCACTGCCCAGGATCTGCTCCAACTCCTGGTAGTAAGGGCAGGTCTCAGGGGCTGCCCTGGAGCGCGAGCTCTGGTCCCAAACTCTGGCATGTCCCTGCTGCAGCTCTTTTACGTTGACCCTGACATGTGCCATGGTGCGGGGGTGATGCCCTTTGGTGGCCAGTCCCTCAGCCAGTCGTTTGTAAATATCTGCATTCCTGTGGCGTGTTTGCAGGGCCTGCAGGGCTTCTTCCTGGGACCAGAGCTCTAGGAGGCTTTTGATTTCTGTCCCTGACCAGGCTGGTGCCCATATTCCCTGATTGCAGAATGATTACTGTCAATAGAACGTGGCCATAGTGCAGACACACGTACAGTTTTGTCAACAAAAGGCCACTTTTATTGACAAAACCCTGTAGTCTAGACACACCCATAGAGATTACCTCTAGACAACAGGCTTCTTTTAAAAGAAGGTTTTTTTCTGGAGGGATCTTTATCCACACACAATCCCCACTCAATCACTTTGGATTGATAAAAACCAAAGAATAGTTGCTAAGCCTATTTGTTTCTGTTTACCTGTATCTTGTTAGACACTTAAATATAACCTAATAGTTTATTCCCCTTTATGTCTTAATTGATTTATATTATGTATGCGTCTCTGTCAGGTAAGGTTAAGATCAAAGATATGAGATACTGTAGTAATATTATCTACACTGTTTTCAGCGTAGCTGTTATAATGACCAGGGCTCGACAAATCACTGAATCTACTCGCCCGTGGTGAGTAGATTTCAGCCGGTCGCCCCATTCACCAGCAGCGTGCGCATGCTCAATGTAGGTCTTGTGCATGCGCAGTGCGAGGCTGGCAAGTAGGTTTCACCGCCGTTTGCCAAACCTGATAATGACTGATTGCCATTATATAGTATAGGTTGGACCTCCCTGGTCCAGCATCCTTAGTACGGGTACATCTACACTAGCACATTAGTTCGAGCTAGGTAGAGTAATTAGGGCAAGCAGAGTTGCAAATGAGGCCCGGGATTTAAATATCCCAGGCTTCATTTTCATGTTCCCAGGTGCCACCATTTTTAAATCCCCCTTAGTCTGCGGCTACACGCGGCACGGAGTAGGTAGTTCGAATTAAAGATCCTAATTTGAACTACCATTACTCCTCATTCCACAAGCAATTGAATGGTATTGCAGGCCCTTGTGGATCACAAGGGATGCTTTGCCAATATCAACATTGGATGGTTGGGAAAGAACTCCTGCCTGTTCCGAAAGATGCGCTCTGGAACTTTTTTCCCCAACTGCACTATCGTAGTCAGTGAGGTGGACATGACAATCTGCATCCTGGGAAACTCCCCTGGTTCATGAAGCCCTACACGGGCAGCCTGGACCCTACCAAGGAGCACTTCAATGCCAGGCTGAACAGGTGCCGCATGGTGGTGGAGTATGTGTTCAGCCACTTTAAGGGGAGGTTCCGGAGTCTCCTCACCCATCTGGACCACAGTGAGTATAACATCTTCTTTATGGTGGTAGCCTACTGTGTGCTCCATGTTTCAAGAGCAATGGGGAGACTTTCTTGCCAGGGAAGGGGGCAGAGGTTGAATGACTGGCAAGGGCATATGTGCAGCAGGACACGAGAGCCATTCAGAGAGAACATCAAGGAGCTGGGCTCATCAGAGAGGCCTTGAGGGAGAGTTTCATACAATGTGAGCTATGAGACTCTTCCCCTTGCCTCTTCACAAGGGGCCCCTGAAATCCCTCTGTGTGCCTTTCCTTTTCCACTTCTCCCTTCCCCTCCCCTCCCTTCCCATCTTTCCCGCATCCCCTGCAGAACAAATGAAAAAGCCTTTGTTTGTGAGAAACTAGACTGTTTATTCAGGGGGATATACAACAGGGATGGACTGGGGAAAGAACCTGGGATGGGGAATGAGGTGGGAGACATATTTTTTGAAAAAACAGGACTGTTTATTGGGGGAGGAGGGATCATAGGACAAGGAATGCTGTGGAAAGAACCTGGGATGGGGCAGGTAGAAGGGGGTACAGGGATGGGGCTGGGAGTGGTGCCTGCCTCTGGCTATTTGAGAGGTGTCAGCTGCCTGAGAGATCCCACTGCCCTGTATTCTGGGATTCCAGTAGCCCCCGGGGAGCCTAGGAGGGAAAGCAGTGTGGGGGAGGGGAGGTGGCTGATGGCCTGCTCCATGCATGAGGTCATGCACTCCATCACTGAGGTGAAGGAGGAACACATGGTATTGTGCTTGCTCACGATCTGGTGCCAGGTGGCTTTCCTTTGCTCCCGGTTGGCCTGGTGCTCCTTCCAGTTGACAGCCTACTCCCAGTGCTCAGCCTCATGCTCTTGGGTGAGGGACTACAGGCAGGCCATCTGCTCACACCTCAGGTCCTCCTAGGTTCATTTCCTCCTGCAGATCCCGGGGAGTTGGATAGAAGGTGTGGGAGGTGAGGGATGCACAAAATTCACAGCTCACTCAGCTGTGAAGGGCAGTCATCCCAGGAGCCTCTGTGTATGAAGCCTAGCCTTAATCTCTGAGCCAACACGAAAAGTCTCAGTACAGATGATGGTGATGTGCTTCGAGCAAGGCCTTATGTTTACAGGGGACAAGTAGGAATGGGAAGGTTCTGGCCAGGCCAGGAGTCTGCAGGCAGGATGGGGTGACAGGGTGGCTCAGCTTTCTATTGTGTTGTGCACACTCTGGGTCAGAACTGGAGGCATCCCACAGAGAGAGAACTTCTATCCCTGCCCACTGGAGGGGTGGAGGAGGTGTTGGCGGAGGTGTGTGTGAGCAGCAAATGCTGCTTGCCAGAGAGAGTGCTAATTGGTTCTCCCCCACCACCCTTTCCTGCCCCCAGCAGGTTTCCATGAAGGGGATTAGTCTCCTCCACATGATCACACTTGACCAGAAGCAGATGCTACCTGAGTGAAGGCATGAGCCTGTGCCCTGTGCAGTACTGCTATGTGGTGCCATGATCCCAGCCTCCTTAGTGGTGGCTAGTCATGGGAAGGTGTCCCAACATGGAGACTGGAACAAAACAGGCTTCTTCAGAAACCTTGTGAGAAGGACCGAGGAGCTCCTGTGTGAGAGTGTCATGGAGGAGAAGTGACTGGATTGGTGATCAATATGTGCCCATGTGCACAGGTTGTTGCACAGTCCCCAGGTTGAGTAGGCCAAGAGAGGTGTGGGCAGCCCCTTGCAGTCCGTTGCCTGCCCCTGCATGTAGATAGGGGAAGTTATAGAACTCACTTGAAGTGCCTACCCCGAGTTCCTCCGAAGCCTGGAAGAAATCCTTGGAGGGAAGACTGGCTCCAGGGTGAGGAGCAGGTCCTGGCCGCTGGGCATAGCTGGCTGACCTCCTACTCATTGTCTGCCACTCTGCCCTCCTGGAGGCTGATGATGGGCATATCCTGGCTGGATTTCATGATGACGGTGGGGGACGTGACCAGCCCCCCTCCCAGGATGGCATCCAACTGGACATAACAACAGCAGCTGTTGGTGCCACTCCAGAGCATCCACTCTGCTCCCTGGCCTTGTGATAGGCCTGCTGGAGCATTTTTATTTTCATTCAGCACTGGTTGAGTGTCCGGTTGTGGCCTTTGGCATCTAGGCTGGTGGCTATCTGGCTATACACATCCACATTTCTTTTCCTGGTGTGGGGATCTTGGAGGTTGGTTTGCTCTCCCCAGACCTCAGTGAGGTCCAGTATCTCAACACCAGTCCAGGCGAGAGCTCCTCTGCCTCCCTGGCCAGTGGTAGCCAAGGGAGCAGCAGGAGTGCTGGCAGCTGTGGGAGGCTCTGGAGTCACTCATAGATGCCTCGGTTGCTGCTGTGTTTCACGGGGCTTTCACAGCTGACCACATGGGACAAGCCCTTCTCCTGCTGCTGGGACTTTTAAGCTCTGCAGGAGGAAGGGAGAAGTGGAGATTCCAGATGGGGCCAGAGTGATCAGAGCTGCAGCTATGAGAGGCCTCTGGAGACCAATTATTTCAAATTAGAAGCACTGGAGCATCCACACTAACTCTATTTTGAAACAACTATTTCAAAGTTAGTGTTATTCCCTGAAGAAAGCTTGGTAATATGGACACTCCACTTATAAATTCAACCTAAGGGGTGTTATATCTTAATAATGCCTTAGTGTAGACCAGGGCTATGTGTGTCTCACTTTCATAATCATTTTTTGTTTGATTGAGAAGAAGGGAAGCAGTTATGATTAATCTACACCAAAAGTATTTATTTCTAACTTTCTTTTCCACCCTCCTTTAATGGGCTCCTCTGATGTGGTATGTAATAAAACGAATGAAACCGACAGGCTAATATGTTCAGAACAAGTGTCATGAACCTTTGCATCTGAAAGCCACAGATTCCACTTCAAGGCAGATTGTTCAATAACTGAGAAGTTAGCCCAGTGTCAATTGTGATTAACTCCTTAGACACATCAACTAATTGCACTGATTATTAGCTGCCTTGGGATTTGCCAGACTGAATACAAAATTTAAACAGTCCCCTTGGAAACCTCAGTCTTTCTTGACACCAAGAATGCAGATTAGGCCCTGTGATATTAAGCCCCTCTCATTGTAATATCACAGAAAGTCCAAGTTCCTCTGTTCCCAAAGAACCAGACATATCACAAATCAGTTCCTTCTTAGATCTCTCTCTTTTATCAAAGATGGGCAACACTTAATCTGATCCCATAGTTAACATATGGGCTTCATTAATAAAATGAAAATGAAATGAGATATTTGTGCAATGCTATGAATTCTAAAGACAAAGAGAAAGAAACAAACTCTAGCCTATTGTCTTATAAAACTTCTGATCAAAGTAACAAAATCTTATAGAAAAAAACAACAAATGGTCTGGTAGCACTTTTTAGACTAACAAAAAATGTAGATGGTATCATGAGCTTTCGTGGGCACAGCCCACTTCTTCAGATGACTGGTCTATGTGACATGTTTTGTTAGCCTATAAAGTGCTGTAAGGGTATGTCTACACTACAGCATTAATTTGAGTTATCTTAATTAGAAATAGTTAATTCGAATTAAGCTAATTCGAATTAACACATCTACACACAAAATGCAGCTCAAATTAGCATTTTGCTAATTGGAAATACTGCATCCACACTGACTGGACACAGAATCGGATTTAAGGCCAGCCAGAACCAGGTCAGGCAGGGCATCAGTCAGGCAGGATTGTCTGTGTGTGGCTGCTGCCTGAGGCTATCTGATGCCTGTGCTTAAAGGGACACCACTCCTTGCTCCCTGGGCAGCAGGTTCTCAGGTGTCTCTGCTTGCTTGCCTACCTTGATGAGGGACAGCAAAGCATTTGTGTCTCAGCGTGTTTTAGTTGCCCTCACTCGGGACACCACAGCACTCTGCAACACGGAGCCGGAGCTGCCCCTGGGCACTCTGGTGCTTCTTGTGGACATGTTGCTGAGAGCATGGCTGCACTTTCTGCAGGATGCCAACCCGGAGGTCCATTGGGGAGCTGTCAGTATCCAGGAGGCCCTGCAGGAGAGCTTTCATCCTGAGGAGCACTAAGAGCCTCCCTGGTGTGCCTCACTGGGGGCTTGTGCCTCATTCCTCCCTCCTTCCACTTACCCGCCCCTAACCCCCCTTCCTGATGTCAAATAAAAACATATTTCTTGCCAAAAACAAACTCTCTTTATTGACTGAAACTGGGGTGGGAATGAGGATGGGAGAGGGGAGGGGGAAACCTGGGAGGAAGGAGCTGGAAGGGGGAGGCAAGGGGAGGAAGGGGGAGGAGAAGCTCAGGATTGGGGGTCTTGTTGGACCAACTTGATTTTCATGCCAACCTGCTGCTGGGTTAACATGTGGCCTTTGGTGGTCAGGCTGGAAGCTTTCCTGCCATAGATGGCTGCAGTCCTCTGTCTAGTATGGAGATCATAGACGTTGGGGGCATCCCCCCAAACCTGAGTACAGTCCACCCTCATCTCCGTCCTGGACCAGGAAGGTGCCCACCTTCTCCGGGCCCTGGCAGGCTCCTGGAAGCTGGCAGACTGCTCTTAGGGTGCAGTGGAAGGCTGGCTGCCAGTGGCTTGCTGGCTCATGTTTTTGGGCCACTGGGTTGGGGCAGTGACTGATGGCTTTGCACCGGCAGGCTTGGAGCTGGCACAGGCACTGTGGCCAGAGTCTGCCCCTTTAAGGGCTCCAGGGCTGCGGGGGAGGGAGAAGAGTTTGGCCCAGAGTGGCCACCAGGGGAAACTGGGAAGGCTGGAGGCCAGCTAATTCGGACTAAGCATCTACACAGTGCTTGTTCCAAATTAGCTAATTCGAGTTTGGCATTACTCATCGTAGAATGAGGTTTACCAAACTTGAATTAAGCGCCCTGCTATTTCAAATTTAATTCAAAATAGCGGTTTGCTTGTGTAGATGCTATGGAAGTTAATTCAGAACCTCGGATGTTATTCCAAGTTAACTTTACAGTATAGACATACCCTATCAGACTAACTCGGCTACCCCCTGAAATTCTAAAATCTTATAGGTTCAGCTTCTAAGCTTATCCCAGAGTATGTCTACACTGTCACCCTAGTACGAACTAGGGTGGCTAACGTAGGCATTCGAACTTGCAAATGAAGCTCAGGATTTAAATATCCCGGGCTTCATTGGCATGTTCCTGGGCGGGTGCCATTTTTAAATGCCCGTAGTTCGAATTACCTGCCCGCAGCTACATGCAGCACGGACTAGGTAGTTCGAATTAAAGCTCCTAAATCGAACTACCATTAAACCTCCTTGCAGGCATACCCCCAGATATTGCATCTGCAAGTCATTTACTCAGCAAAGTCCTTGCCTCCAAAGAGCCCTATAAAAGAGCCCTGGGTAAAAAGTAAAAGAGCCCAGGGTAAAAAGAGCCCAGTTTCCTTCCACTAGATGGCTTTTGTCCAAAAAGAAAACCTGTCATGTGGCAGTTCAGACCGCAGAGTTAACAGATGCAAAAGACAAGGTGGGAATGAGAGTTCACTCTTCAGTGAAGACATCCTGTATGACTCATACCTGGGTGTACATTTCCTTTTCATTGTTGCCTAATAAATTGTTTTCTATCTACAGAATTGAGAAATTTCCTCTGAACGTGTTGTTTTTAAACGAGACTATGAATTGACTATTCTCTCCATTACAGTATCTCCATTTTTACAGAGGAAACTCAACAATGATCAATGTCTCTTGTTATCATGTAGTCTGTCGCAATCAGGTGAGAGTTATGTAATGTAGAAATATTAGTCTTAACGTGAGAAATAAAAAGGGATCATCATATGAGTATTTATCTGGTTACCAGAATTAAGGACATATTTTATTACAAATTTTAACAACTTAATTTTAATAACATTCCACCAGCATTAAGCCTGACAGATTTTCAGTTGACACATAGGCTTAGATTTGGCCCAAGTCTCCAGCTTCACAGAAAGTACCTTTGAAGAGCAGCCAACTCCTGGGGTTTGAGATTATGCATTAAAGTGAAATATGTAAAAATAAGTTTTACAGATTAGTTTGTTTATATCCTGTATCATAGACAGAAAAGCATAGGTTTATAATGGATGAAACAGCTAAATTCCACTTTCAAGGTAGGTATTTTCAGAAGTTACACTATATGGGTATGTCTACACTACCCCGCTAGTGCGAACTAGCGGGGTAATGTATGCATACCGAACGTGCAAATGAAGCCCGGGATTTGAATTTCCCGGGCTTTATTTGCATAAGCCGGCCGGCGCCATTTTTAAATGCCGGCTTGTTCAAACCCCGCGAGGCATACAGATAGTTCGGAATGGCTTGCTAGTCCGAACTATCTAGCCCGTGCCGCGTGTAGCCGCGCGGCACGGGGTTTGAACAAGCCGGCATTTAAAAATGGCGCCGGCCGGCTTATGCAAATAAAGCCCGGGAAATTCAAATCCCGGGCTTCATTTGCACGTTCGGTATGCATACATTACCCCGCTAGTTCGCACTAGCAGGGTAGTGTAGACATACCCTATGGGAGTATAAGAGACTTTTTTCAGTACATTACCAGAGTTATAGTTTTGTATTTCTTTAATTATATAGGTGTATATAAAACTGAAAAAAACCTTTGAGCTAAAATTCCTCAACCATGTAACTCCATGAGCAGAGTTAGAGTAACTATTAATTTTATTTCCTGAATGAACAAGCTGAGGAAAAGATTTTTTTTCTTTAAAGCAAAAGTTTAATTCTTTGTTCTTCCTCAGGTATTTAAGCTGGAAATTTGTGCGACCAGAAGAAGAATGATATGCTATGCCCGCCAGCCTGTCCTCTTTTCACTCTCACCCCCTGCTTGCCATTCTTTATCTCTACTTCCCACAGCACTAGACTCCTTAAGAGAAGGCTCCTAGGTATGTCTACACTACGGGATAAGGTCGAATTAAGATACCCAATTTCAGTTATGGTAATTGCGTAGCTGAAGTTGAAGTACCTTAACTTGACTTTTGGTGCTGTCCACATTGCAGGAGATCAAAGGGAGAATACTCTCTCTTTGGCTTCCCTTACTCCTCATGGAAGCAGGACTACCAGCATCGACTGGAGTGGAATTAGAATGCCTTCATTAGCCTCACTAATTCAAACCCTGGAAGATCAATTACGGCAACTTCAACCTTCTCTGTTGTGTAGACATAATTCTAGACTTCATCTACACTGCAGGGTTTTTGTGCAAGAAGCCTTTTGTGGAAGAGATCTTCTGCAAAAACTTCTTGCACAAAACCATATCCAGACCTCAAAGCACATTACAAAAGCGATGTGCTTTTGTGCAAGAGAGCATCCACACTGCATGGACACTCCTGAGCAAGAAAGCTCCGATGGCCATTCACAGAATGGCCATCGGAGCACCTGTGTTTTTGCCAATAGGGGTTTCTTGTGCAAAAAACCCTTTGGAGAGTCTACACTTGCCTTTTTTGCAGAAGAGCTGTAGTCTTGGGGAGAGGAATAACTCTAATGGCAAAAGCTGTCTGTTCTGCTGATTTACTTGTGCAAAACCTGCTTGAGGTGTGGACTCTCCGCCAGTTTTTGCACAAAAAACAGCTGTTTTTGCACAAGAATCTTGTAGTGTAGATGTAGCCCTAGAGGGCTGATGCTGTGGAGGTGGACACAGTGCCTCACTTCTGCACAGTAGGGGTGAATGTATGTGCTCTAAGCATTCTAAGTGGAATAACTTGGTGTCAGGGCCTTCTTTCTGAGAAGGCTGTGTTGCAGTTTTAGTAAACAAACAATAATTAATAATAAGGACATTTCATTACTATAATATTGCTTTGTTGTTTTGTGGAAAAAGAGAAAGTGTTTCTTGCTTTCAAATATGTTTAGTCCTGTCCCCTGCATTCATGGCGGGACCAAGCACCATCTATACCAACAGTGGGCAGTAAAAGGGCAGTTATTCACCAAGATTAGTCCTTAGTGTCATGCCACCGCTATATTTATATGTGCCTCTGCAGGTACAAGTGATTGCAGCTTCCATTGGCTGCTGATCACCATTCCCAGCCAATGGGAGCTGGAGGAAGTGGTGCAGACTGGGACACTGCTTCCCATAGCTCCCAGTGGCTGGGAATGCTAATTCCTACAGCCAACAGAAGCTGCAGTCACTTGTAACTACAGTAAAATTCCAATAGTCCTGCATCCAATTGTACTGCACTCCCAATAGTCCAGCATCAAAATGGCAAGAGCCTTGTGAGTGAGCGTCTGCAAAAAACAAGTCACAAGGCAGCAGCAGCAGCAGCTGAACTGAGCGAAACTGGACAGGACTGAGTCAGTCTGCCACTGGCATTGTGTGATGCTGGACAATGCTTGTGCTACAATAAAAAGGGTTAAAACACTTTATATATAGTATGTACATATATAACCATCTTATAGTACAGTACCTCCTGATAGTCTGGCATATTCAATAATCCGGCACCACCTCGGTCCCAGAGGTTCCAGATGATCAGAAGTCTACTGTACTCCCCAGAATTATTCAAAGTAATTACTCCCTAGTGCTTTCTGGGGCACTAAGTCAAGATAGCGCATCCACATGAGCTTGCCTTGGACTAATTTCAAGGTTTCCCTGTAGAGTGGATGTACTATTTTGAAATAAATTATTTTGAAATAACCTGGTATTGTAGAAACCTGATAGTGTAAAAAACAGACATTTTTCTGAAAAAACTCTGCAGTGTAGACGTACCCAGACATTACCCAGGGTACAATCTCAACTGCTGAACAAATGTATCACCTCAATTATCTTCTCTGCCATGCCTTTTACACTTTTACTCACACATGGCCTCTATCATGTGATTTATGCCAAGATGAATCATATAAGTTTTATAGCCATGCACACCACTGAATCATATTGCAGAGTACTACCAGCAAATTCCCTTTCCCAGAATTGCCCCCAGAAATGTGCATTTGTACTTCCCAGCTCTCTGCTTCTGGAATATACAAGCTCACAGAAAGTCAATCATTTTATTATTAGAAAATGGCATACACATATTCTATAGTCTCAAACTGAGTTTCCCAAATGCTTCAATCCAAAAACAGTGGTTTAAATAAAATATGTTTATTAATTATAGAAAAAATATTTTCTGTGATTACAAAGTAATGAGGCATAAAAGTCAGAATCTGGTTATAAGAAAACAAAGTAAAACTATTAATATATAACTTAGTAACCTTAAGTAAATTCAAAGCAAAATATCTCTTCACTTTTCTCCTGCCTCCCTTCCCCCCCAGTTCTCTTTTCTTCAGTTGTTGTCAGTGCCATGAGCCAAGGGAAAGGAAGCAAAGATAATATGAGGAATTTCTTATAGGAATTCTCTTCTTTGAGAATTATCTCCTGTTGGGGTCTAGTAGAACAGCAACTCTATGGGATGCGAATGTCTGTTTCTTCACCAACATGCACATTTTTTGACCTCGCACCCTTTTTTCCTCGCTCTTATGCAGATATAGTCCATTTGATATTGTTAACACATGGCTGAGGTGTCATTTTAACTTTTGTCTCTGAGTACAGGCAGTCCCCGAGTTACGCGGATCTGACTTATGTCGGATCCACAGTTACGAACGGGGCCCTTCCTCTCCCTGGTCTCCAGCAGACCAGGGAGTGGAAGCAAAGCGGCGGAACACGCGGGCAGCGGACAGGGCTGTCTGCTGCCCACGCGCTCCGCGGCTTGGCTCTGCTTTGCTCTGCTTTGCCCCCCCGTCCCCCTGGTCTGCAGACTGGGGGACGGGGGGGCAAAGCAGAGCCAAGCCGCGGAGCACGCAGCCAGCTGACAGCCCAGACGCATCTGGGCTGTCAGCTGGCCGCGCACTCCCCGGCTTGACTCTGCTTTGCTCTGCTTTGCCCCCCCCCCCGTCCCCCTGGTCTGCAGACCAGGGAGACCGGGGGGGGGGGCAAAGCAGAGCCAAGCCGCGCAGCACGCGGGCAGCGGACAGCCCAGACGCATCTGGGCTGTCCGCTGCCCGCGTGTTCCGCCGCTTTGCTCCCCGTCCCCCTGGTCTGCAGACCAGGGGGACGGGGAGCAAAGCAGAGCAAAGCCACGGAGCCCGAGGGCAGCAGGACAGCCACGGCACATCTGGGCTGTCCCGCTGCCCCCGTGCTCCACGGCTTTGCTCCGGACACCTGTGGTACAGCAGCTGGGGCGCTGCCAGTTGGTCCCGTAGCGCCACTCTGGGCGCTACTGGACCAACCGGGCAGCACCCCAGCTGCTCTGCCCCAGGTGTCCTGATTCAGCCACTGCTGGTCAGTTTCAGCAGCGGCTGAATCAGGACGCCTGGGGCAGAGCAGCTTGGGTGCTGCTGGGTTGGTCCAGTAGCGCCGAGGAGCTGCGGCGCTACTGGACCAACCCAGCAGCACCCCAGCTGCTCTGCCCCAGGCGTCTCCAAGTCAGCCGCTGCTGAAACTGACCAGTGGCTGACTACAGGAAGCCCCTGCCCCGGGCTCCCTGGAATCAGCCGCTGATCAGTTTCAGCAGCAGCTGACTTGGGGATGCCTGGGGTTCTTAAGTTGAATCTGTATGTAAGTCAGAACTGGCGTCCAGATTCAGCCGCTGTTGAAACTGATCAGTTTCAGCAGCGGCTGAATCTGGACGCCAGTTCCGACTTACATACAGATTCAACTTAAGAACAAACCTACAGTCCCTATCTTGTACGTAACCCGGGGACTGCCTGTAGTTTGACTCCTCTAAACTTGGAACATATCTCAGTAAAGTCATGTAGTAGAATCTTATAACTGTACATAAATGTTGCCACATATGATTTACATGGACAATAATGTTTAGTGGAATATAACTTTTCAAATGATATCTCTCAAGCCATACATTTTGTGCAAAATTTATAATAGTTTTTACAATGGGGTAAACATATAGTTTGTCACAATTACCTACTATCTGCACATAACAGTGGTAGGTATGAACACCAGTGTTTTTTTGTAACCCAGATCTTTGTTTATAGGTCTCTCTTCAGTATCAGGCTGACACTTTACCTAGTTTTAGGAGTTTTCCCACAGGGAGACTCAAAGTTCTGGATATTTGTATGACCAGCAATAGAAGTTTGCAGCAATTTCCTCCACCTTCCCCTGCTTTCCATAAGAAAGTGAGCAAAGAAAACAAAGATACCAATACTGTTTATTTATATAATAGATTATTAATATACTTGTGACCTGATAGCCCACTCACCCCCCGTGCCTGATGGCTAGAGGCTCCCTGGTTTGTAATAAGAAAAGTCAGCTGACCTGACTCATTCAATACACCTCACAGTGTTGTCATGATCTTCATTTGGAATGTGACTTGTACTATATCATTTGAAAAAAGGAAAAAGAAAACACTGTTCCTTAATATCACTGAGAAATATATATTACAGTGCTCTGTGAAATTATGGATACTCTCTGAGCAAAAAAAAAAAAAAAAGGAACTCACCGGTGCCAAAAACAAAAATAGCAGCAAAACTTGGAGAGGGGATGATGGGGGGGGACGACTGGATTGCCTCGCGCCCCCCCTGGAATGTCTTCACGCCCCGCAGTTTGGAAACCCATGGTCTATAAGGTGCACAGGACTTCTCGTTTCAATAGGAATTGTTTTGCTTTACTTGTAATCATATTTCTCTCTTCTATTCTTCCTTGTTGCCACGTAAGTCTCTGTTCTGTGTCAATATACTTATTTAAAAAACAGCTAGGTACTGTGAATTAAGTTAAAGGTAATAATCCTCAGCCAAACTAGCAGGCTCATGTATGTATTCCATGAGTATGGAATCAGCAAAGTTGATGAATTATGTAAGGGTCCAATGAGAGGGATGGGACACACTGTCCTCTTTAAGCCCCTCCCTCCAAAGCAGCAGCTTAAAACACTACAGTGGCATACCAGGACTGCTGTACCAGCATTGCTATAGAGCTTCACTTGTTCATTTGCTTCAAGTAGTGATTCTTTAGGTCCTTGTGTGATTTTTTTTCAAATTTTGCACCACGAAACCCATACAAATAGGGAGATATTTATTGCTTGACAACCCACAAGACCTTGCTCTCACACATTCAGATTTGAGATATAGACTCAATATTAAACTATAATAAGTAGAGCTGGGAAGAAAATGGATTTCTCATCCCAGGTGTGTATGCTAAGCGCAGCCTATAGGCTATTCTGGAGCAGGTTCTCCTCTCTCCTTCCCTCCCCCCTCCTTTCCCCCCCATCTTTCCAGTTGGAGTTCTTCCTATTCATATTAATAAATAATCATGGGAGAAGAAACTTTAACCTGAGTCTACCAAATGCCAGCTAACTAACTTAATCACGGCTCTATGGAGTCAGTCCCTCATTCTCTGGCCCAATATTTATATCATTTATACAAAGAGGAGTAGCTCCAACAATAGGAATTGAGAGAGACCCATTCCCAACCTGAGACACCTTTCCTGATTAAAGCATAGTTAACACTGGTACAATCCCATAAGTGATTTGATTTCACCAAATCATCATTTTTGACAAACATCATTGTTGTAAAAAAAATTCCCAACAAGATCCAATGAAAAATGTACAATTTTAGCTTTAGACAGTTGTTTATCAAGAGGAAGAGGATGGGAGGATTATAACAGGAGCCAAAAACCATTAGTAAAAGACCAAAATTGCAATGAGTTTTCAATTATAAAAGTAGAAAGAAGGGCTCACAAACAAAAGGGAATAAACTAACAAGAAATTTGGTACAAGGGTGCTTCCATTCTGCATATGAGAGATGTAGAAAGAGTATTTTTTTTCTTAATTATCTAGTAGCGCAGTTGAGAGTAGTTATTTTAAATACAGGAGGCCAGCTGAGAATAATGACTATAAAAGTAGAACAAAAGAGGTAAATTAGGTTGTGTGATCTCAGCAAAGCAATTTGTGGCAGCATGTGTGACACTGACACAGGTTAACAATGAAAGCAAAGGAGAGAAATGACTTGAAAAAGAGAAAGTGTTCAAAGAAAGAATGCTTGTCTCTCCCCAGCATGTGAAAGCAATCCACTTGGGTACAAGTGAAGATGGAAACATTACTTGAAAGAGCTGCAAGGTTATTAATTAAAGAAAAGAAAAGAAAAGAAAAGAAAAGAAAAGAAAAGAAAAGAAAAGAAAAGAAAAGAAAAGATCACAACCAGCAGCAATTTAGAGTTCTATTATGAAGGACCCAATTCTTATGGGTGCTGATCACCAAACCCTCACTACAGTTTTTCTTTCACTGTAGGATCAGGCCTTAAGAAAAGCAGTGATGGAAGGGAAACGTTAATTCTCTTCCCACTTCTACACCAATTCTATCTGCGTTGATTTGTTTCATGGTCTCTCCCATCCTGTCCATTCACTAACCATACTGGTTAGAGCCCTTTGGAATTTTTTCAGCAAAACATTATCCCACAGAAAACCATTCATTTATCAGAACCAACACAGTTCCTGGGAAAGGGAAAGCTTTAATTCATTTCTCAGCTTGAAAAAAAATATGAAATTATCAATGTACCATTTTTATACTCTCTAAACAAAGAACAACAATAACAAAAAAAAAAAAAAACCACAGCTTTTCTGGTTCATGCTACCTTTTTCAAAAAAATTAGTTAATCATAGTTAAAAATTTAAACAACTGAAATTACAATAAGGCTATGTCTACACTGCATAATTTTTGCGCAAAACACCTGTTTTTGCACAAAACCTGTGGAGAGTCCACACTACAAGCCCATTCTTGCACAAGAAAAAGTACAGTAAAGAGTGAGAACACAGGACTTTTTGCACAAGAGCTATTCCTCTCCCCATGAGGAATAAGCCTTTTTGCGCAAGAGCTCTTGCGCAAAAAGGCATGTGTAGACAAGCAAGAGGGATTTCTTGCACAAGAAACCCCCAATGGCTAAAATGTCCATCAGAGCTTTCTTGCTCAAGAGAGTGTCCACACTGCCATGGACGCTCTTGTGCAAAAGCACATGGCAGTGTGGACACACTCTTGTGCAAAAAGTTCTTGTGCAAGAAGCCTGCAATGTAGAGTTTAAAATGTAAAAGTTTAAAATGACCGAAGACCAAATTCTTTTTGATTTGTCATCATTTGAAAATTTTCAAGATCAACTTTTCCTTTTACCTCAAAGGATATTCATTCAAATACATCGCAGGTGGGAAAATGCTTTCCTAATAGTTCTAAGTTCAGGCCAGCACATCACGGAAGGTATGATATTCTCACTCAATATTATGCTAACACTTGGTGTAATAAGTAGTGCCTCAGGACACAAAGCTAGTCAAGTAACAGGTTTTGTGATTACAGCACGTGGCATATTTCATCCTTCTTACGAGTCTTCATGGGAACCATTGGAGGACCACACACAAAAAGCAGTTTGACTGGTTTTCGCTTTTGCATGTTGATAGAACTTTTGTCACCAAGTCTTCCCAGTGTAGCCATAGCCTGAGACAAGAATGTTTAACAATCTTAATCCACAATATGCTAATGCCTAGGACTGAACCCCACTTTGAAGCAAGGGGGTGAAACCTCTCAAGGTCAATGGAGTTTCATTGGTTTACGCAGGGGTTTAATTTCTTCACTTAAGACCGCATTCCATGGTGTAGTAATGAAAGTTTTGAACTACAGGTGATAACTTGTTTGTTTCTTGTAATTAAGGTTAAATAATGATTACTGAACAATAAAACAAAAGAAATTGGGATGATGGTAGTCATTGTAATTACTTGTTTCATATCATGGCACAATCAATGAAAAGCATATACATAAAGACAGCATTCTGTAAAATGTTCATTAAAGTATGAGTATCTCTGTCTCTGCAAGTTAATATCCCAGGTACTTACAGTTGTCTCTGTTAGTGAGAATAACTCCAGGAAATCTCATTTACATATAAGTCAATTTTTTTCCCTCATACGTATCGAGGGAAATATTCTTAAAACAACTTCACTATCTTTTTTAATGAGTTACTGAAAAGGAATCTGTATTTTGCATCAATTTTCAGCATATCTTCAGAGCCCACTTGTTCATTCTGCTTTATAGAACCTAGCTGCACAACTTCTGAAACTGTTAAAAGTTAAGAATAATTGCCAGATGCACCTGATGGCTCATTATCACTACCTTAAACATTTCAGTCCTTCATTCTCTCCTTTTTCCCCTCTGTGAAAAATTTCCCTAGACAGTTTCACCGAATGGAACCTGAACTGAATAAGCTATGTGGAGAGTATATTACAGTGATGATTTCAATATACTCTTGATTTAGAAGGGCAATTTAAAATTGAGTTTGCTCATAAGGTTGCCCAAAATATTAATCTCAGTCATGTCAAATACATAAATAAATAAATAAATAAATAAATACAAAAGATAAAGCAAGATATAATGCAATAAAATTAAGTGTTTTACGTGGATTCTTTTCTTATGATCTTAGGTGACTGTACATTGTTCTGGTGGCTCAAAAATGTTTAACTGTACATATAACTTCCAATATTATTTTAGGCTGCTAGCAATAACAGCTCTTAAATAATAACTGACACTGAAAGACCAAACAGAAACATATTCAAGTGATAACAGCGAGGACTAACTGAAAATCACAGTTTCAGCAGGTAATAAAAGAGTACGTGATGAAACAAGATGATGAAATGTCCAAGAAACCAAAGGTTGGGTTTAATTGTATGTGACCCCTGAACTATTTTGGCTGAGTGGGTAGGCCTCAGAAAGGAAAAGGAAGGTGAGTTAAGAAGAAACATAAACAAAAAGGCACATCAGTGATCCTGCAGCAGAACAAACATGTTTACTTAGCATACAGAGTTACACATAAAAACGAGTGGTCCTGTGGCATTTTGGAGATTAACAAAAATATATAGAATCATAAGCCTCCATGGGTAAAACCGCCTTCATCAGTTTTCCAGTCCAAATCATCAGATGAAGTGGGTTTTATACTGAAACGCTAATGATACTGTATATTTTTGTTAGTTTCTAAGGTACCACTTTTTTTAAAGTTGCTGACTACCACGGCTACCCCTCTGAGCATTGCACGTAGTTTGCCTTTGTCTAAATAACATAGGGTACGTCTACACTACAGCGCTAGTTCGAACTAACTTAGTTCGAATTAGTTAATTCGAACTAAGCTAGTTCGAACTAACGCGTCTAGAACTAAAAACTAGTTCGAACTAGCGTTTTGCTAGTTCGAACTAGTAAGTCCACATTGAGTGGACTCTGAACAGGGCTTAAGGATGGCCGGAAGCAGTGCCGGCAGGGCATAAAAGGAGGACTTAGAGCATGGAGATGCTGTCTCAGGATAGCCGAGGGCTGCGCTTAAAGGGTCCCGACCCCCACCCCGGACACACAGTTCTAAGGGGTGCCCCGCTTCCAAAGAAGTTCTGGCTTGGAGTGCCCTGAGTGCCCACACTGGGCACATCACACCACTCGGC
This sequence comes from Pelodiscus sinensis, assembly GCF_049634645.1. NCBI lineage: Eukaryota > Metazoa > Chordata > Testudines > Trionychidae > Pelodiscus > Pelodiscus sinensis. The sequence goes on from NC_134711.1 coordinate 203,600,152, forward strand.
CATCAGCCCGGCTGCACTTGCCGCAGGCTGCCATCTGGGGAGAGGGAGTAATTGGGGGGCTGCAGGAGAGCTTCCACCCCCAGAAGCCCGCAGAGCCAGCCCAGTCCTCCCCATCGGGGGCTCGTACCCCATTCCTCCCTCACCTCCTTCCACTTACCCTTCCCTAGCCCCTCTTCTTATTGATGTACAAAATAAAGATAACGTTTCTTCCAACATTGACTCTGTCTTTATTGAAAAAAACTGGGGGAGACTGGGAAAAGGAGGTGGGAGAGGGGAAGAGAAAGGCTGGGAGAGGGGAGGGCAACTAACATGATCAGGGGTTGGGAACAGGTCCCAGATGAAGAAAGGCTACAGAGACTGGGACTGTTCAGCTTAGAAAAGAGGAGACGGAGTGGGGACAGGATAGAGGTCTCTAAAAGCAGGGGTTGGGTGGAGAGGGTGCATTCATAAAAGTTCTTCCTGAGTTCCCATAAAGAAGGACTAGAGGACACCAAAGGAAAGGAATGGGTAGCAGGCTTGAAACTAGTAAGAGAAAGTTGTTGTTGTTGTTGACAAAGCAAATAGTTAACCTGTGGAACTCCTTGCTGCAGGAGGCTGTGAAGGCTACAACTAGAACAGAGTTTAAAGGGAAGTGAGATAAAGTGATGGAGGTTGGGTCCATGGAGTCCTATTAGCCAGAGGGTAGGAGTGGTGTCCCTGCCCAAAGTTTGTGGAAGGCTGGAGAGGGATGGCACGAGACAAATGGCTTGGTCATTATCTTCGGTCCATCCCCTCCAGGGTCCCTAGGGTTGGCCGCTGTTGGCAGACAGGCTACTGGGCTAGATGGACCTTTGGTCTGACCCAGTACGGCCATTGTAAGCTCAGGGCTCAGTGTCGGGGGTCTCAGTGGACCCCCTTGATTTTCATGCACACCTGGTCCTGGGTGGCCAGGCTGGCAGCTCTCCTGCCCTAGACAACCACTTTCCTGTGCCTAGTGCGGAGATCGTGGACGAGGTCCACGATGTCCGCACTAGCCCAGGAAGGTGCCCGCCTCTTGCGGTCCAGGGCAAGCTCCCGGGAGCCGCCAGCCTGGTCCCGGCAAGAGGGGGTGGGCTGGGGGGCATCGGGTGGGTGGCTCTGTGCCGTGCCAGATGCAGGGTCTGCTAGCTGGGTGCTGGCAGGCTTGCACCTGGCACGGGCACCGTAGCCAGCCCGTGCCCCTTTAAGGGGTCCGGGGCCGGGAGGGGGGCATAGAGTTTCCCTGGTGTTGGCCAGAGTGGCCACCAGGGAAACCTGGGGAGGGCTAGCCTCCCACTAGTTCGAACTAAAGGGCTACACAGCCCTTAGTTCGAACTAGCTAGTTCGAACTAGGCGTTAGTCCTCGTAAAATGAGGTTTACCTAGTTCGAACTAAGCGCTCCGCTAGTTCGATTCAAATTCGAACTAGCGGAGCGCTAGTGTAGCACCTATTAAAGTTAGTTCGAACTAACGTCCGTTAGTTCGAACTAACTTTGTAGTGTAGACATACCCATAAAGTGTTCAATAACACAAACACTGGCTGCATCAAACAATCCCTGGTTCTCATATTAATCGCTTGTCAGCACCTCTATACAATTATGATAGTCCTAAAATTAAACACTACAAGAAAGCTTGGAGACTCAAGGATAGATTCAGATGGCTACAATTTAAAGTAAATTCCAAACTCCTGTTATTAGTATGCCATTATTGAAAGTACATATTTTGAGAACAACAACAATGGCAATCAGTACTCGTGCTGCAATGGTTACTCAGGAAAGGCCAATTAATCTAAGAGGAAGGATCCAAATTACTGACCTTAATTTAAGATTACAAGAAGCATAGCAGGAGCGAATGATGCCATACTCTGGAAAATGGTGACTACGCAGCAATCACAGTTCATTAATAACTTCTCGCTCCTTAACATTTTAGTTAGGCATTTGAGACCTCACACCAGAGCTGGAAGAGCAACTGAATAAGTCTCTATGTTAAGAACCTGCCTGGAGGTTGATCTCATTTTGCTTCTAGGACTTAGTGATATACATATAGATCCAACACAGGGGAATGTTTTCCTTAGTCATATGAAATTTGTATTGGGTATACATACCTCTTCCTGATATGTTCTCCCCTCCCGCTTTTCTTCCTCTGTGTACTCAGGATTGGACTTGCAAAGGAGAATATGAATTAGTTCTGCAATGCCAAACCTGAAGCACATTATTGGCTAATGCTGCTGTAGCAAAGGGTCCAGGCATCAAGTCTTAAGTGAACTTGCACACTCCCAGCAGCAATGATTTAGACATCCTCAGGGTTATGAAGCAGCTAAGCAGGGTATTTTAGCATCTAAAATTTGGCCTCTTAAGCAGCAGTTAGGCACCAACTTGAATCCCTTCATGGATCTATCCCTCAATTTCCACATTCTCCCTCATTATCCTCATGTGTCCTTATTCACACCTGTTTTACCTTTCCAGGCACTGATCTATTTCTCCTTTTTGCTTTCATAAACTTTTTGCAGCTCAAACACTGCAGAAATCCACTCTCATTTTGCATGCTGAAGATCCTAGGGTATGTCTACACTGTGGGACTATAAATAGCTACCCTGTGTCTTAGCAAGCCACCTGTTATTTCAAAATATTTTTCGAAATGCTCTTTCAGCATCCCTGTAACTCTTGTTCTATGAGGATTAAGGGATGTCTCAAAATAGTGTGTAATTTCAAGTTCAGGTGCTATGTAGACGTACCTCTAGATAGCAAGTATATCTATAAATGATACTTGCAAACACTGCAAGAGCACTGGCTGCAGCTCTTGAAAAGCAGAATCTCTCACTTTACATTTACCATCTGTTAACAAGAGGACAGTCAGAGGGCCAGAGAGACAGTAACATCAGTTGAAAAATCTGTTGGTTTTGCACTTGTTATGTTAGATATAATTTTCATATAAAATTCCTTTATGATAAATCACAATGCTTAACAGGTGTTCTGAATAGGGAACATAATGGCTGAAAGTACTTTAAAATCCAACGAAGAATCATGATACTCAAACAGAAAATCCAGTTCAATTAGCACAAGTATTTACAGTGAAAGTGGACACTTTGAAGACATCAGAAATGTTATTCTAGTCTTATAACTCACCATGAAATGAGCCATTATAAGGCAAACACAAATGAATGACATCCTTTTTTCTTAAGACTTCTGACTTTGCCATTCTCCTGCTGATATTTGAAAAGCCTTAAACAGCTCAATGGTAACTGGAAGAATATTTTTCTTAAAAGAAGTGTTTATTCTTCAGGTGTTGTTTATTTTAGAATCACATGATTCAAAACTGTTTCTGCAAGCCAGTAGCTTTGTTTCAGTCTCACCTATATCCTATGAGAAACCATTCAGAAATTAACATGTCTAGAGTAGGCTTCACCATTAACAGTTCAGAACAAACTGCAATATGAAATAATCTACTTTGCCCACATGGTATATCAGGAATTATTGTTTTAGCTATATTGTTTGTAAATGTAAAAAGCAGACTGAATTCCTGCAGATCAGTCAACACCTTTAGATTTTTACTGATTTAATTGATTTGTTCCATTGAGGACAGGGCTCTATTTTCTGAAATATGCTTGCAGCATAATTCCATGCTGCTACTCTCTAAAGTGCTCTTGGTCTGTAGGATGCCTACCTTGGCTTCTGTCAGACCTTGCAACACCTGCAACGATATTGCCTGAGGCCTTGTTGAACCTTACAAATCTGAGGATACATTGCCTCAGGCCTTGCTGGACTTTCCAGTGGTAGCTTTACTTCCTTTCTGTACTGCAACCTAAATTAGAAGTGATCATTAGTCTAGTTTCCAGGAAAAGGATGTACTTCATTAGATTCAAATGATTTGCTTCCCTCATGGTTGCTACATGCAGCACTTTTTAACAGCTTCAATTGCAAAGCAAAGAGTCAGGTGCATTATCCAGTGAAGGTGATAATGAATTAGTAGAAAATTAGTTTTATTGCTTAGGAAAGTGCATTGTGTAATACAATTTCAATGTTATCCTTCTTCTGTACCGTCAGGGAATACACTATAACTCTCAGAAATGCACAGATCAGGCCAATGTTGCAGCTTACTTAGTTCGTACTATATATTAAACTCTGACCAGACACATGATTGATTTTTAAAGTGATGTATACCTCAGAGTTCATTAATTTCTATGTGCTTTCACAGATGATAAAATGATGGAGAGCACTCAAACTCAACAACCAGGTAAAGTGAAAATGTGCAGGAGATATGCTTTTCAGTGGGTTTCTTTTCTGGATGCACACACATATTTCAGTTTGTGTTCTCTTGCAGAAAAAAAATATGGTTCACCCTTATCAAACAGTGTAAAAGGCAACCCATCTCTTGGTGCTTATATTGGCATTAATGGCTGAAAATCATTAAATACCTAACCCAATAACCATTGTAGTCCTAGTCCTAAACTAGTTAGGAATATTATATATGCACTGGAATCAGAGCATAATTGCTACCCCTCGTTATGCTGATATTGTGGTTGTTGTTATTGTTGTTTTAAGGTTCCAAGTAAGATTCCAAAATGAAGCTCATGGAAAAAATATTTGTGATCAGTATACATGTGTCCAATGTCCTTGATGTGATTTCCAGCTTCCTAAATATCTCTTCACATTGGTTATTCCCATTACTATATACACATTATTTCCCCATTCCAAGAAATCTACTGGAAACAACAAATCACACAGATTCTCAAACTATCGAGGCAAGTCAGTCTTTATAAGTTTAGTGAAAGCTTCTGCAAATCTTTTGAACTATTGTATATTTATTGTCAACTTTCTGCTGCAAATACAGCTGCCGCTGGGCAGCATTAATTTATACTAACAGCTAACACTATTCAGTTCTCCTGACTTCAGTCTATGCAGACATTTTTAAGACTACACTCATTTTTTCCAAACATACCCCTTCACTCTCCTTTCAGTAGTTTTTACTTTCTGTTGCTACAAAACTACTTAACACTGACTTTAAATTGCTCCAGATTTTCCTCCGTATAAATCTCTATGATCAAATCAAACATAGCAAGCCTTATTCCTACAGCTTTGTGTAGGTATTTTCACCTGTGGAAAGTGAAGGCAAAATTAAAATTCTTCACTTACAATACTGCTTTATAGCCATTTTGAACAATTCATATGCCGCATGTCTACGCAAAGGGCAAAGCAGTCACAAATTAGGCCCAATGAGGACTTTCATCAGTTATTATGCTAATACATTGCCTTCCTTTTCCCTGCAGTCTGATGGAGAATAAAGCCCATTAGCTAAAAAGAAGGGCATGTCTACACTGGTTATTTTCAAATAACTCCCCTTATTTCAAAATAAGAAGCAGAGCATCCACACTACCAAGTCTGTTATTTTGAAATAAAGGGCTGGTTATTTTTAAATGATAACTCCTGCTTGTGAAGAGGAATAAGTTTGTTTCAAAATAGTTATTTTGGGAGTTATTATTTCAAAATTATTTTGAAACAACCTAATAATGTCGACATAGCCAGAAAGTCCAGTCAATGAGCACAGTTTTTGAGCCAGAGTTATAGCATCACTTTACAACTGGCAATGAGAACAAATTGAAAACCAGAAACATTAACCCAAAAAAGCATTTTTTTTCCAGAATGAATGAATGAATAGCCATTTCTATGGGCACTCTTGATTCTAGTATGCTCCCCTCCTCAGTGGCTACTTTTCCACAAAGTGCGGGGAGTAGGACATACCCACTGAAGGGATATGGAGGAGCAGCAGGGCTGGGAGGGTGAAGGAGCAAGACCGGGAGAGGAAAGTGAGAGAGGGAGCATATAAAGTGCTGATGGGTAGGCAGTAGAGACAACTCATAACTGGCTGCTCTCTGGCACTTGCCCACACACAAAAGCTGCAGCAGAGTGCAGACAGCGCTGTTCATAGATGGGTTAGGAGGAGAGGCCCTGTTGGCTGAGAGACAGTATGCAGTGGGGCTGCACTGATGAATCAGCAGGAGAAGTGGCCAGCCCCACACTCTGCAGCTTTGCCCTATTACCAGCTCTTGCACAACCACCCCCATCATCAGCCACTGTTTCTTCCCACTCACCACTGACAGGGAAACAGGGATCTGGCCAGCAACAGAACCCACCACTACTCGATGAGGGGAGACAATTTGCCCATTTTTAAGAAAAAGTCAGATCACCTACAGAAAGGCTTACATTTGAGACCATCCCCTTAAAAATTGGACATCTGGTCACTCTAATGCTAGACAACTTTTCAAAAACTGAGTTGATTTTCAGTGCTGTCACCACCCTTTCTCCACCCATGTACAATTAGATCAAAGGGTTGCCCTGCACAAAAAACTCATACATTTGGGAGCGGATGGGTGAAGTACTGAACATTTTGGTATGTGTCTGAATAGTAAAAACCCATAAGGCAACATGGACATTTACAGAGAAAGTTAGATGAATTAGGAGAAGATTAAGATATGTGTTCAATGTCTATCTAAAAGTAGGCTACCATAAAAACGTAAAGAGTATGGAAAGAAAGGACTGTTAAGGAAAAGAGAGCAACTGTAAGAATAAAAATAGCATGTAATGTAATTTCTATGCCATTCTAAATGAAGGAGAGTTGACCCATTCACTGCCTATGGTAATATGAAGATTGTAACAAAAAAGTATTTATAGTGGATCTTATAATACAACAGTGCCAAAAGTTACATGATTAAAGACAACAACATTATCAGTGCAGTCATTGTGTCTCTTCACTCTAACACAGAGAGTTATATCTAGAGAGAAATGTGAATCTCTGTACTCACTGGAGCATATGGTACTGCTATTTAAATACTTTGCTTCTGAGTGTCAATTGACAGATTCCACCAGTGCACTACAGCAAACTTCTAAAAATTGTGTACATCAACTCTGCTACACTGATATTTCTACATATTTCCCCCATTCTCCCATTGTAAAAATATTTTCTATATATACAAGCAGATGACTCCTCTTGGCTGATTCATTTAGTGATGTCAGACTTTACTGTTTGGCGCATCACGAGTGTTTCCATAGTGATGAACTATAGTGCCAGTACATAGCAATTTAACATAATGAATCAGGAAAAAAAGAAGAGAGTGAGTAGAAAGATTTGATGTAGATTCATTTATAGGGATACATGATTATAACTGTGGCAGATGTCTGTCCTAAGGAGTGGATGTAAAACTTTCACTTGCTACATGGAGGGTGGGAGTTAAAAAAATCAGTGTTATCTAACTCTGCTCCAGTTGTAGTCAATTTACCATTGATTTCAGTAGAAGCACACAGAAACCATTGCTGTACACTTGTGTAAATCCCACTGAAAGATATCTTTTCAAGGGCTTTTAGAAATGTATTTCTACAGTTTCTGTAGTATATGAGAGCACTACTCAGTAATTAGTACATTTATGCTACCAACACTCCTATGTACTGCTATTATCCCCTTTCTGTTAATACAGAATTAAGACACAATGACCTACATCTCAAAGGTATTTAGGTGCCTCATTTCCAATTGAGTGTTTGGTACTGAAATATCTTTTGAGTCAATTTCAAGTCTCTATGCCAATTATTATTTTACTGTCTATATAAAGTAAATCTCCAAAAGGGGAAGTTTAGGCCAACCCCTCCCAGAATACATAAACTACAAAGCTACTTAACACTGACTTTAAATTGCTCCAGATTTTCCTCTGTATAAATATCTATGATCAAATCAGACATAGTGAGTCTTAGTCCTACAGCTTTGTGAAGGTATTTTCACCTGTGGAAAGTGAACGCAAAATTAAAATTCTTCACTTATAATACTGCTTTATAGCCATTTTTGAACAATTCATATGTTATTCATAGTTATTTTGAAATAAGCTATTTTGGATTTTTTTTCTGAAATAGCTTATTTCAAATTAGCACATCTACACTACAGGGAAGCCTCAAAATTAGTCCAAGTCAGGTTCTCTAATGTGGATGTGCTACTTCAATTTAGAGCCCCCGGAGGTACTGGGGAGTAATTATTTTGAATAGCCCTGGGGAGGAGCTATTTCGAAATAGCAGCAGTGGAGCGTACACACTACTGCTATTCCAAAATAGTTATTTCAGAATAAGCATTATTCCTCATGGAATGAGGTCTAGAGATTTCAAAATAAACCATCTGTTATTTCATTATTATTTCAAAATAAGGGAATTGATGTGTAGACATTCGCATTGTTATTCTGAAATAACGTCAGTAGGCTTCATTGTCTCCTGTAAGCTGAATTCCCTGGAGGACTACCTCTCCTGCAGTGCAGTGCATATCCAGCTGATTGAGCTGCACAAAGTACAATGATCAGTCAACTGAGCAGAGTGCAATGTAGGAAATACTCTCCTCCAGGGAACCGGGCCCATAGGAAACAACAAATCCCATAAGGCAAGATAATGTTGATTGGATTTGAAAGGGAGATTTTCACAACAATTCAACTGATAAAATTAATTCGATAAAAATACCTATATGAAATATTTCAATATTTCCAAATTGAGTATTTTTAAAATGTATTGCAAGAAAAAAATGTAAATTTATCTAATTTTAGGTAAAAATGAATGTAATGTCTTACAAGACGGAAATTCCAAATTTTATTCACTTCTATTATTAATGTATATATTTATGGGAGGTTGTCAGGTTTTATGAAGATCCACAGTAACTGAGCCTAGGCCCACCATCTGTGGCTGCAACTCCACTTGACAGCTCTATTAGTAACTAGAAAAAAAGCGATGCTAAGATCTTAGACTGCATTAAGAGTACTGTTCACAAGCACCTGAATGGATGAGCTCTGTGGTTCCTGATTGGGCTAGATACACTTTTTAAGCAATATAATGGACTTTGGATTGTTGATGTTACATATTTCACCGTCTGTTATCTAACTTCTGGCCTTGTCCTCCATTCTGTTAGTGCAACTCTGACCCTGCCCTGTTCCCTGATCCTGATTTCAGCCTCATTCTGGTCCCCGAAACCCTTTCTCTGGTTACTGGCTGCCCTAGTTCCATCTCTAGCTATGATTCTTTAGCTCCTGACTCACTGCTGAATCTTGGCTTCAGCTCCTGTTTTCTATATGATCCTGCTTCTGATTTTCATCTCTGACACCTGGATCCTGATTTTAAAAACTGTCTGTTGGTCTCTGGTGTTTGACTGTAATGCTGACCACCAGCCCAAACAGTCCAAGTTCAAGTTACTGATTCTGCAGTACCTAATAGGTAAGGAATGAGAACAGGGCAAGGTCAGAGTTGTACTAACCCTATCCATAGAATTAACTACTGATAATTAAAATATAAAAATAAACAAAGTACAATGTTGTACATAGGAATAGTATCATCCTGAAATTTAGTCTAAATGAAAATGAGCTAGAAATAATTCTAGCTATTATGCTTGCACTCAGTCTGCCCATCACTTTCTGTAGGTCTATAATCACTTTCTTATTTTTAAAATATTCTGTTTCCCCGTGGCTGTGGAAAAATACATACAAACAAGGGCTTCAAAACAGGCAGTACAGGAGAAAGGGAAATTGGCTATGCACAAAGTGCTGTCAAATATACTAGGCAGTCAACCTGAAGAAAAAGAGGTGTGTGTGTATATCTATCTATCTATCTATCTATCTATCTATCTATCTATCTATCTATCTATCTATCTATCTATCTATCTAATCTCCCTTAATCTCATTTTGAGTTACAGTAATCTTGGATTTTGCTTGTAACAGTAGTCAGTCAAACTTTTCTGGAGATAAATGCAAATTGTAAGATCACTGTGTCCCTTAAATAGACAAGTGAGTAGGTGGACAAGATATAGAGTAGGAAGAGAAGCAGTATGAAGAAATCATTTTCAATCAATTCAGGCTCAGAGAATTTCTGTCCTCCCTTTCACCTGTGAAAATCTATTGGAGTACATGGGTATAAAATGAAGTTAGAATAAAACCAGAGGAGTTGGAAGTAGTTTCAGGGTGGATTTAAAAAAAAGACTCAAAGTTTGCACATGTAACTCTGTATACATCAAAAATCAATGAGAGTTTTACCTTTGACATCAATGGGCACAGAGTTGGGCCAGCTATTGCCTCTTCTGAAAGTTTCAACCTGGAGAATGAATCTATTTCAATGCTGTTTTCTCTTTTGATACTGGAGAGCACTCATAATGGAAAACTTCTAAAACCTAAAAAGAAAAGAAAAGAAAAGAAAAGAAAAGAAAAGAAAAGAAAAGAAAAGAAAAGAAAAGAAAAGAAAAGAAAAGAAAAGAAAAGAAAAGAAAAGTCAGAATTCATTTGTTTCCTATATAAAGACAGCTTCTATGTCACTTTACCATAAAATAGAAGGTTAAGCTAAAATTAAACTATTAAACTATGTTTTCTATCCGCCCACATCTACACAGAATCGCTTACTGAGCAAGTTACATATTTTGGATAACTGAAGACAGTTGAAATCTAATTTCACTCCAATGATTTTCATTCTTACTGCTGGTTACCAAGTCCTATATATTATTGCTCTACAAAAACAATGGGCTGAAATAGAGAGCACTATCAGGGCACATCTACGCTGTAGGGCTAAAGCCAAAATAAGCTATGAAATTTGAACTATGTCAATTGCATAGCTTAAGTTGAAATAGTTTATTTCAGCTTTTGATGCTGTCTGCATGGCAGGAAGTCCAAGGAAGAGCACTCTTCATCTAACTTCCCTAATGCCTCATAAAATGAGGGTTACAGGAGTAGGAGTAAGAAGTCCTCCAGCTCGATATTATTTTGACATTATGTTGAAATAACTGCTTGCTGGGTAGATGTGGAAAGATCTGCTTTCGAAAGTGAGATTGCGAAATTTGCAAATGCTTTTTGAAAATAACATGCAGTCTAGACATAGCCTTAGAGTCTGTAGCAAGACATGAACCCCCCTGTAACATCCATCTTTGCTTGCCTGGAAGCATACAGGGCACACAGAGCAGTAAAATCAGCATAGTCTTTGAAGCCTTGACAGGAGGCCCAGATATGCCAGCTCAACCAGTGACCCTGGACAACTGTAAGCAGACATAAGAGGGTGGTCGAACTAATCGCTGACCAAGAGGCTGCCAAGGAGTGCCCTTGACTGAAACCCATATTGATACGATCACACACTCGTCCGAGGAGGGAGGAATCTCCCGCCCAGCAAAGAATGTCCAGTACTCCTAATTTAGTTATCTCTCTCTTACAAGTGTAAATTATTTGAAACTCCCTTGTAAGAACTGGCGCCACAAAAACGGACCAATACAATTTGGCATCTTAGATAAGAAAGAGGATATGGGCCCCTAGGGTTATGAAGAGGGGTCCAGCAGCACACTCACTCTGAGCATCAATCTGCCATCTACCTGCTGGCCGGGTTAGGTATTTGACCTCCCAAGGTTCCATGGGGATGCCCACCTCATATTCGTCTTTCCGAGGAATTGAGGGACCGACCCTGGCCTGACTCACTGGAGTCAAGAGGCACATAAGGGGGTAAAAATTGTACCTCTATATGTCCTTTGTTTAAGTATATACATAGTGTTAGAGCTCTTTAAAGATTAAGCTGTCACTTGGTACCATTATTTTTTATCTTCCTTTTTCCTTTGTAACCATTTTAAGATCTATATTTGCTAGCAGTTAAGTAGAGCAATAGTCATTGTAACCACATGCTTTATAAGCCTTTTTAATAAACCTGTAACTGGTTAAGTTTTAACCTGACTCCTTCAGTTGCTGTAACAGAACCAAGCACAATTTAAAAGAACTCCAGCCGGTCAGAAGGGACAGGTATAGGGAGAGCTGGGGCGTTTGGATCACGTCGCTTCCAGAGGACAGATCCGTGGAGCATCTCTCAGCCTTCCTTAGGCTGCCCGCTGCGAAGGGATCATGTATCCTAGCAGTCAAAATCTGAGGTGTAATAAGCTCTCCCTGTAAACTCGGGGGTGTCTGTCAGCCTGTTGGCTGCCCGCCACAATGGGACCCCGGTCCTAGCAGTTAAAGACATGGACGTTAAACTTTGGGGCATCTGTAGGCCTGTTGGTTGCCCACCGTGGAGGGACACCTGTCTTAGCGGTCAAAGACATGGACGTTAACCTTCTCATGGTGCCAGTCAGCCTCCCTAGGCTGCCCACTGCGAGGGGACCTTGTGTCCCAGCAGTTGAAGACTCGGGTGTAACACACACACACATACACTGCCCTGACCATTGGCTGACAGAGTCTAACAGATTTATTAGGGCATAAGCTCTTGTTGGTAATGAGTTTCTAATGCTATGTCTAGACTGCAAGCCTCTTTCAAAAAAGAGCATCTAGACTACAACCAGTACTTTCAAAAAAGCAAGCCACTTTTTTGAAAGAGCACCCAAGCAGTCTGGATGCTCTCTTTCAGAAAAGCATCGTTTGCATTACATAGCGCCTTTTTTCGAAAGAGCGCTTTTGAAAAAAGGCGTTCTTCCTCGTAAAACAAGGTTTTCCACAGTCGAAAAAACTGCCATGGTCTTTCAATTTACTTTCAAAAGAATGTGGCAGTAGTCTAGACACAGGAGAAGTTTTTTCGAAAAAAGGCCAATTTTTTTCGAAAAAAGCCTGTAGTCTAGACACACCCTAAGTACCACAGGATTCCTCATTGTTTTTGCAGATACAGAATAACTGGCTACCCCTCGAGAACTTTCTGGTCTGCTTTTTTTTAAGGAGAGCCTTTGCATGTTGTTATATATATAAATATATATATATGTTGGTTGTAAAATATTTGTATGAAAATGAACAATGATGTATAGCAAATAAATTCATAAAACTTGTGACCTGTTCATGAATAATTCAAAAATGGCAAAAGGTGTAAGTGCACTGAATACATTTTTCATTGGAAATTGTTCACCCAGATCTACATATAGTCCTTTTACCTACTGTACTATCATCTTCTTTAGTTCCGATGTTATTTATTTGTATATTTTCATTTCAGCTCTAATAATAATACAAAGTAAGTTTTTTAAAGTTTATTTTTAAACAGATGGCAACTTAAATTATACAGAATTAGACTATAGTACAGATTACTCATACAACACTTTCTCTGAGGTTCTGAAAAAAGAGTGGAAATAATATAAAAAGGCTGACTTTAAATTAATGTTACATTGTGTACTAGCAGATAGCTAAGTACAGTGGATTTCCATCAGGAGTGTAATAATATCTCGACCAGAGATTCTATTTAAATAACCAATGAAACTTAAGGATGGAAGTAAAGATTTTCTTCTAAAAATGCACTTTATGAAAGTTCCAATGGCCAATCTGAATTCCATCTACAGTAGACTTCCGATAATCTGGAACCTTTGGGACCCAGGTGGTGCTGGATTATTGGATATGGCAGACTATCAGGAGGCACTATAAGATGGTTATATATATATATATATATACTGTATATAAAGTGGCTTTTAACCCTTTTTATTGTAGCACAAACACTGTCCAGTGTCACACAATGCCAGTGGCAGACTGACTTGGTCCCGTCTGGTTTTGCTTAGTTCAGCTACTGCCGCTGCTGCCCTGTGACTTATTTTTTGCTGAAGCGCACTCATTAGGCTCTTGCCATTTTGATGCCAGACTATCAGGAGTGCCGTACAATTGGATGCTACACTATTGGAGTTTTACTGTTAAGATTAATATTATGTTTTCAAGTTTGAAACATCTTTTAATCATACCATTTTCAATATACCAGTTCTGGAATAGGCAAGTGTTTTCAATGAAGGCTGATAAGTAAATTAAATAAGAAAATAGTTGATGTTTTTGCTTAATCTAGCTTTCTTAGCAATCAGTAGTTTAAACCACACATTTAACATATTCAGAACAACAGCATAAATCAAATTAGTCTGCTGTTTATTAATTTACTTTTTTTTAATCCACAGTTCTAAGTCTAGACAAGTGTAAAGAAATTGGGCATATTTAAGGAGTTGTTCAATAGCTGGATAAGTTCAAAGAATATAAAGCTTGTAGAGTCTTTTCTGGAGATATTTCTAAAATGAATGCATTACTGTAGATCAGATGAAGGAATTGTTCTCATTTAAATACTACTTTTCTATTTTAAAAAAGTACTTTAAACATATCATAATGCTCTTACAGTAAAAAATTTGAAAGGGAAAAAATTAAGAAAGGCTTTGGATACTCATGGGTTTTGGCATTCAGTGTATGACTGCGTAACTCTGTTAGGGTATATCTACACTACAGCGCTAATTCGAACTAGCGCATCTAGACTTAAAAACTAATTCAAACTAGCGCGTCCACACTGATTGGATGCAGGGGCGCATTTAAGGCGAGCTGAAACCGGTTCCGGCAGGGCATCAGGTCAGTAGTTGCTTTGTGTGCTCGTGCTTAAAGGGACCCCCCTGGACAGCCGGTTCTCAGCTTTTCCGCTTGCTTGCCAACCTCGCCGAGGGACAGCAAAGCGTTTTCCTCTCCGCCCGTCTGTGTTGGTGCTTCCCTTCTGGGACGCCGCCGCAGGTGGCAACATGGAGCCAGAGCTTACCCTGCACTTTCTGGTGCAGTTTCTGGACTTGCTGCTGCAAGCCTGCCAGCAATGGCTGGAGGCTGCTTGGCACCACCTGGTGCACGTCAGCCCACTACCTCTCTGCCTGGTCACCCTGGGGGCCATGGAGCAGCTGCGGTGGCACCCAGGCGCCGGCGTGCCCCGCCGCATCTGGCGTCTGGACACCAGCAGCGACTGGTGGGACTGCATCATCCTGGAGCGCTGGGGAGACCAACAGTAGACCCAGAACATCAGGATGAAGAGGGACACTTTCCTGGAGCTCTGAGAGTGGCTCGCCCCTGCTCTGCACAGAAGGGACACTTGCACCACCTAACCTCAAGATGATTTTTACCAACCACCACAGGACATACCACACTAATACCAACCCTGGTACCTTCCCTTGCAACAAACCCCGTTGCCAGCTTTGTCCACATATTCATTCTGCTGATACCATTATTGGACCTAACCAAGTGAGTTATAAGATCAAGAACACATATTCCTGCGCATCCAGAAATATAATCTATGCTATCATGTGCCAAAAGTGTCCGTCTGCTATGTACATTGGACAAACATCTCAGACACTTCGCCAAAGGATTAATGCCCACAAAACAGATATCAGACAAGATCACAAAGAAAAAACAGTTTCTTGCCATTTTAACCAGAAAGGACACTCTCTCAATGACTTAACCACCTGCATTCTCCTACAAAGACCTTTTACATCTGCACTTGAAAGGGAATCCTCTGAACTGTCATTCATGTTAAAATTTGACACTTTCCAAAAAGGACTCAACAAACACTTGAACTATCTCACCCATTACCAAGATAGTTTCCCCAATTATCACCTCTAATACCATTAACTCACAAACATCCCACTCTCCCTACCTCTAATATCATCAATTCACAGACACTTACCTTCCTTCCTTCCCCCCCCCTGCATCCCGCTCCTGTTCTGCAATGTGATTTGTCCTTTTCATATTTGTTCATTTTTTTAATTGTATCCTTTGGTATATATGGTTGTGACTACTTTCTTCCACTATTTGATCTGAGGAAGTGGGTCTGGCCCACGAAAGCTCATCATCTAATAAACCATCTTGTTAGTCTTTAAAGTGCTACATTGTCCTGCATTTTGTGAGCTTTGACAGCTTTCCTGTCCTTGCCTTGCTTTAACTTGCCTGCTGATACTGATACTATACATTTTCTTCTGGATTTTAAACAAGTTACAGTCATTTCATGCATTTTATATCCCCTCTCGCCCCAAAAAGCTTGTGATCCCATTCATACAATTGCACGATGCATTTGGCATATTAAGTGGTTTTATATAACCTATGTCTTTGTTTTCTATGTCTGCTGCCATTGTAAAGAACAATAGCAGTTCTATAAATGTGTGTTGAATAGTATTATGTACTGAGACAATAATTGCAACATCAGACCAGAAACTTGGTGTGACAGACTCAATCTTAGACGTCCCCTTGAAAATGTCACTTGATGTGCTGAAATAAAAACAGCCTGCCTACCTTCCTTTTGGGTACTCCATTACCCTGTCCTGCTGAGCCAGACCCTCTGATTACCTCCAGCTTTGGCACTGAGTTGGGGTCACAGCCTACAGCAGAGTAATACAGACACTGGGATCAGCTCAGCTCTAGGAAGACTCAGTTAAAGGGACTTGACACAGCATTCATGTGCATAGCTCCAATGAGACCAGAACTACAGATAATTCCATCTTACTCTGTATAAAATGTTATACAGAGAAAGCTAACAAAGTTTGCTCCCTTTTTATGAAAGAGAGTTATCCACAGCTCTCTGCTCTCCCTTCCCCCCCCCTTCCCCGAGGAATGACTATTTGCACTAGGTTTATTAATAAACAAAAGTGATTTTATAGTATAAAAGGTAGGATTTAAGTGGTCATAAGAGATAGCAGACAAAACAATGCATGTTACTAAACACAATAAAAGAAAACATGCAAGCTAAGCAAAATAGACCTAGAGAACTTGTTACAAACTGTAATTTCTCACCTCAGCTCTTATTTCAGGTACATTTCTTTGCAGGATAGAGATATCCTTTCTGATGTGAGTCCAACAGTCCTTCTCCACCCCTCTCCTTAAAGTCCTATTGTTTCCACATGTTTTCATGTATCCTCTTGAGGTGAGTAGGCATCCTGTAAAGCCAGCTGAAGACAATTTTTGTTTATTTGCATTGCCTTATTTAGAATTTCCTTAGGGTGGGAAGATTTTGTTTGATTCCTCTACACCTCTGTGGAATAGTACAAAATTCAAGATGCATTCCAAAATCAGGTGACATGGTTGCAAGTCTACATGAGTCAGTGAGGGTATGTCTACACTACCTCCCTAGTTCAAACTAGGGTGGTAATGTAGTCAACTGGAGTTGCAAATGGAGCCCGGGATTTGAATTTCCCCGGCTTCATTTGCATGTTGCCAGGTGCCGCCATTTTTAAATGTCCGCTAGTTCAGACTCCGTGCCCCGCGGCTACACGCGGCACGAACTAGGTAGTTCGGACTAGACTTCCTATTCCGAACTACCTGTACTCCTAGTTCGAACTAGAGTGGTAGTGTAGACATACCCTAATAGTGTAGGACATCTTCAGGAAGACAGTTCTCCCCCACTCAATTGTCTCTTGCTAATAGGCTATTCACTCTTTGTCTGACATTGTTTCTGATGGGTGGGTAATAGGCTTTTTATATCATGAATGCAGCATTGACAATATATTTATAGTCAATATTCCTAATTTCAAATACAGGCATGGTATATATATGCAAATAGAATACATGCATTCAGTAGATTATAGACTTTCTAATGATACCGTACAATAACAGTTTTGCATAAAACGTTTTCAGGTTATGTTCATATTCATAAGTATATTTTCAGAAAGCACAGGGAAGACCCCACTTGGCTCCTATTTGCATATTTTAATGGTGCTAGGAGGCCTCTGAATCTGAGGATTCCCCTGGCATAGGAAAACTTCAAATGGCAAAAAAGCCTATTTGTCCATTATGTACATGTCTTGCACAAAGTGCATTTTGGCCAAACCTAAATATCGAGCCCACTGTGTTCACTCAAATCTCCAATTATTCAAAGGCATGCAAGAAAGGGACACACAGTATGAGTGCTGGAGGAAAAGTGCTTTGTTCCACTTCTCAGTTTGCAAATTATTCCAGTTTACACTCATGCTGACTTAAAAAGTCTCTGAGGGCTAGCCGTGTTAGTCTGTAACTTTAAAACGAATGAGTAGTCACCTTAGAGACTAACAAAAATATATGTTGTAGCATGAGTTTTTGTGGGCAAAACCTACTCATCTTACTATGGTTACTGCATATCAACTAATTACAATTGTTTCCTGCTACTTTATATTTATATTTAGTTATTGTATCAACGGATTGTCTGTAATTTTATGCTTAGGCTACAAGGAACGGATTTTCAAAGGTAATCTGAAAATCCCACTAGAAGCCTAGTTGTATCAATAGGCACCTAAATAATTTTGAAGATCTGTCCCCAAGTTCTTGGGGAAAGACTCTGCCTTTTTTGTTATACATGTATACAGCACCTAGCACAACAGGGACTGAACCTTTACTGGGACTTTTAAGTGCTACCACAACACAAATGATCCACAAAGAATATAATTAATAAACAACATCAATTGCACCATACTTCTGACTATGTTCCTAGACTTCCATTCTGACTTAAGAATTGTATATTGTGGGGTTCAATAAGACACTTGTGACTAGGTGTCACTTTCTAGTTCCTGATTATCAAGGGGTTAATCCTGAGGGTTTTTTTCCCCCCTCACCTTGCTCAAACTGTCATAGGTGGTATGAGAGCAGCTGCCTTGGGATGGGTGAGATCCATATTGGAGAATTCAAGTGAGCCCCAAACTCACTGGGAGAGAGGAAGGTTAACTTTACTTTCTGGTTATTACATTATATTTTTCTGTAGAAACCTTCTGATCTGGAAGAGTTTTGCTTATCATTCCCCCACTTAGTAACTCTTCATTAATTATATATTAATTAAACCATTTAAAACCTATATAAAAGAGATGGGAAATGTAAACCAGGAAAGAGAGACTGGTCGGCTGAGATTCCAGAAGACCGGGAAAGGATAAATTAGTGCCCATCTATAAAAAGGGAAATAAGAACAACCCAGGAAACACAGACCAGTCAGTTTAAGTTCTGTCCCAAGAAAGATAATAGAGCAAATAATTAAAGAATTAATCTGAAAACATCTGGAATATAATAAAGTAATAGGGAACAGCCAGCTTGGATTTGTAAAGAACAAATCATGTCAAACCAATCTGATAGCTTTCTTTGATAAGATAAAAAGTTTTGTGGATAAGGGGGAAGATGGTGGAGGTGGTATACCTAGACTTTAGTAAAGTATTTGATATTGTCTCACATTACCTTCTTATCAATAAAGTAGGAAAATGCAACCTAGATAGGGCTACTACAAGGTGGGTGCATAATTGGCTGGACAACTGTACTCAGAGATCAGTTATTAATCATTCATACTGGAAGGGCATAACAAGTGGGTTTCTGCAGAGGTGTTTTGGGACTGGTTTTGTTCAATATGTTCATCAACAATTTAGATATTGACATAGAGAGTACACTTATTAAGTCTGTAGATGATACCAGGTTGACGGGGTTGCACGTTTTTTTGAAGCATAGGGTCATAATTCTAAATGATCTGGACAAACTGGTGAAATGTTCTGAGGTAAATAGGACAAATGCAACGTACTCCACTTAAGAAGGAACAATCAGTTTCACACATACAGAATGGGAAATGGCTGTCTAGGAAGGAGTACTGCAGAAAGGAAAGTAGGGGTCATAGTGGACCACAAGCTAAATATGAGTCAATAGCATGGCACTCTTGCAAAAAAAACTTGATTCTGGGATGCATTAACAAGATTATTGTGAGCAAGACGCGAGAAGTAATTCTTCCACTCTACTCTGCATTGATTAGGCCTCAATTGTGTCCAGTTCTAGGCACCACATTTCAAGAAAGATGCGGAGAAACTGGAGAAGGACCAGAGAAGAGCCTCAAAAAATGATGAAAGTTCTAGAAAACATGACCTGGGAAGGAAGTCTGAAAGAGCTGGACTTGTTTAGTATAGAAAAGAGAAGACTGAGAGGGGATATGATAGCAGCTATCAAGTACCTTAGGGTATGTCTACACTACAAAGTTAATTCGAACTAACGGACATTAGTTCAAATTAACTTTGATAGGAGCTACACTAGCGCTCCGCTAGTTCGAACTTAATTCGAACTAGCGGAGCGCTTAGTTCGAATTAGGTAAACCTCATTCCATGAGGACTAAGCCTAGTTCGAACTTACTAGTTCGAATTAAGGTGTGTGTAGCCCCTTAATTCGAACTAGTGGGAGGCTAGCCCTCCCCAGCTTTCCCTGGTGGCCACTCTGGCCAACACCAGGGAAACTCTATTGCCCCCCTTCCGGCCCCGGACCCCTTAAAGGGGCACGGGCTGGCTACGATGCCCGTGCCAGGTGCAAGCCTGCCAGCACCCAGCCAGCAGACCCTGCACCTGGCAAGGCTCGAGCCAGCCACCCGATGCCCCCCAGCCCTCCCCCTCTTCCCAAGACCAGGCTGGCGGCTCCTGGGAGCTTGCCCAGGACCGCAAGAGGCGGGCACCCGCCTGGTCCAGTGCAGACATCGTGGACCTCATCCACGACCTCCGCACTAGGCACAGGAAAGCGGCCGTCTACGGCAGGAGAGCTGCCAGCCTGGCCACCCAGGAGCAGGTGTGCATGAAAATCAAGGGGGTCCACTGAGACCCCCGACCCTGAGCTCTCAGCTTAGAATGGCCATACTGGGTCAGACCAAAGGTCCATCTAGCCCAGTAGCCTGTCTGCCGACAGAGGCCAACCCTAGGGACCCTGGAGGGGATGGACCGAAGACAGTGACCAAGCCATTTGTCTCGTGCCATCCATCTCCAGCCTTCCACAAACTTCGGGCAGGGACACCACTCCTACACCCTGGCTAATACCACTCCATGGACCCAACCTCCATGAATTGATCTCACTTCTCTTTAAACTCTGTTCTAGTTCTAGCCTTCACAGCCTCCTGCAGCAAGGAGTTCCACAGGTTGACTATTTGCTTTGTGAAGAACTTTCTGTTATTAGTTTGAAGCCTGCTACCCATTCCTTTCCTTTGGTGTCCTCTAGTCCTTCTACTATGGGAACTAATGAAGAACTTTTCTGTATGCACCCTCTCCACCCCACTCATGCTTTTATAGACCTCTATCATATCCCCCCTCCATCTCCTCTTTTCTAAGCTGAAAAGTCCCAGTCTCTTTACCCTCTCTTCATATGGGACCTGTTCCCAACCCCTGATCATTGTAGTTGCCCTCCCCTCTCCCAGCCTCTCTCTTCCCCTCTCCCATCTCCTTTTCCCAGTCTCCCCGAGTTTTGTTCAATAAAGAGAGATTCTATTTTTGAACACAATTGTCCTTTATTTTGTACATCAGGAAAGGGGACTAGGGAGGGGTAAGTGGAAGGAGGTGAGGGGGGAATGGGGTACGAGACCCCGATGGGGAGGACTGGGCTGGCTCTGCGGGCTTCTGGGGGTGGAAGCTCTCCTTCAGCCCCCCAATTGCCCCCTCTCCCCAGATGGCAGCCTGCGGCAAGTGCAGCCGGTCTGATGGCCGAGTGCTGTGATGTGCCCAGTGTGGGTACTCAGGGCACTCCAAGCCAGGACTGCTTTGCAAGCTGGGTACCCCTGAGAACTGTCTGTCCGGGGTGGGGGTTGGGTCCCTTTAAGCACAGTCCTCGGCTAGCCTGAGACAGCAGCTCCACGCTCTAAGTCCTCATCTGATGCCCTGCCGGCACTGCTTCCGGCCATCCTTAATCCCGGTTCAGGGTCCACTCTGTGTGGACATGCTAGTTCGAATTACCAAAACGCTAATTCGAACTAGTTTTTTAGTCTGGATGCGTTAGTTCGAATTAGCTTAGTTCGAATTAACTAATTCGAACTAAGTTAGTTCGAATTAGCGCTGTAGTGTAGAAATACCTTTAAAGTTTGTTACAAGATAGTGGGGGGAAATTATTTTTAACCTCTAAGGATAACACAACAAGGAATGGGCTTAAATTGCAACAAGGTTGGACATTAGAAAAAACATTCTAACTGTTAGTGTGGTTAAACACCAGAATAAATTGCTTAGGATGGTTGTGGAATCTCCATCACTGGAAATATTTAAAAGCAGGTTGGATGGACATCTATCAGAGATGATCTGTACTGTGCCTGGTCCTGCTGTGAAGGTAGGGGACTGGACTTGACCTCTTGAGGTCCCTTCTGGTTCTAGTGTTCTATGATTCTATGAATGGGGGGAAACAGAACAAAGGAAGAATGAGAGAAAATGGGAAGAGTGTAGAAATGTAACAGAAGCACAGAAGGTGGGAAGGCAAGAAAAAACAACACAATTTTGTGCAACATAGTTGTGCCTGTTTAGAGTTCTGGCAAATTGTCAAAATGCCTGTGCTGGAAAGGTTGTGCATCAGTGTAAAATGAAGTTTATTAAATAGGCAAAGCAATATTTACAAACTATTCTGATTAAAGAACAGATGACCCACTGTAGATGCATGAAATAAACTTTGAATATCTTCAGTTGTGAATGACAGCAAAAATGGAAAGCTTAAAAAGAAACAGCAGATGCCCTGTGAAAATTAAACATTGAACGTTTACATTTTCAGGAGCTGGTACTTTCATTCTAGAACAACTTATTTGTCCTTGACTAGTACATACTTAATAGATATTTGGAAGTTCCACTTGTATCATTGTGGGGTTTTATGTTTTGGGGTATTTGGGGGGGGAGTCTGTTAGTCAGTTTGATTACTCTTATAGCCAGGAGTGAGGCAGAAAAGTGTGGAAAGCTGCCTTCTACTTCACCTTCTGGGCCTTTTGTTTTATACCTGAAAGGTTTTAGATGAGATTTGCATTTCCTCCTGGTCATATGGTTTATTTCCCAAATCATTCTGGGCATTTAAAGGGTAACATATAAGCTGCCAAAAGATGGTGTTAAATACAATTCCACTGAGCTGAAGGTGCAGCTTGATGATGCCAGCTGGCTACTGAGATCTGCTGCTGTGCAAGCCATTTACAAGGCTTCTGGGCATCTCAGATTTGAAACTGTTTGCTTTCCTAGGGTTTTTTCCCCATCTACACTTTCCATATCCTTTAGCTATGCACATGTGGGAAAACAGATTCTATGGGAAGTAGGTTTAGAAATATATTTACCAAACATGACCTGGATGGCCTACTAAAAATACTGCTTTGCTTAGCTTTATTTTATTATCAATATATTGTACCAAAAGAAAAATTGTTGATGGTTGTTTGGGATTTTTGTCATCTTATTTTAAATTATAAGATGTATTTTTCTCTTTTCTTTCATAGTTTTAGGCATTAAATTCTCCCTCATGACTTTTGCATTAATTCCCAAAGTGACATTACAGAGTATTTTTTTTTTGTTTGTTTTTTAACTGTGGATCATCTCATGGTGCAGCTCTGGCTGAATTATTTTTCTCATAATTACATGAAGTAACAGAAGAAAGTCCTGTGCTTAGGGCATTGCCCCAGAATTTAGAGATTTAGTTCAATCTGTTCTGATACAGATTTCCTGTAGGACTGTAAGGAAGTAACTTAGGACCATATTTTCAAAGATGCAGATATGTACCTAGTAGCATTTTCAAGGGTGCCTAATATCTAACTCCCATTGTTAGCTTAAGTGCTCCTGAAAATCCCAGAAGGGACTGAATTGCATCTATAAGTACCTCTAAAACTTTACAAACATGGCCCTTAGCCTCTCTATGCCTCAGCTCCCAATGTGTAAAAAAATGGGATATTAACGCTCCCTTACCCCAGAAGACTTTAAAGATTATGAGGCATTCAAATAGTAGAGTAATGGGACAAATACCCAATTTGGAACACCATATGCATAATACAGATTATATGATAATTACTAAAGTAGGGTAGATATGTGTAGGGGAAACATACAGAAATGTTTACCTATTTATAAATATTTAAAATTCAGTATGTGAAAAGAAATATATTTATAAATATTTATATTTATGTAGTGCCCCCTCTCCACCCAGGGCCCTTGATGACCTATGACCACAAAATTCTTCTCTGCAGTGGTTTAGCAGTATGGCTGACTGGGTTCAGTACAGTCCAAAGCAGGATAAGGTGGTAAATCTCTCCACAGGTTTAATATGCAGCAGGTTATAAAATTTCCAAATCCTTACTCCCTGGCTTGAGGACACAGTTCAGGGAGTAGGGGGTTCCCGAAACTGACTAACTAAAAGATAGTGCACTCACAAACTGCATGAATGATCCTCAGGTTCAGAGATGACTCTGGACTCATCAGTCATTGCAGAGGGCTGATCTCTGCTAGCAAGGATCCTCTTCAGGCAGGAATCAGGCTGCTTTGGTCCCAGGATTTCCCCTCACCACAAAGGGGTGCAGGTCTCAAGGTGCAGATTACACAACTGTACTAAAATCCAAACTGTAGTCTCCAAGCTCAGCATCCAGACACACACACAGCAGGCAGTAGCCCTGAACTAGCAGACAGAGCAGAGCTGACCATGTGGTGACTGGTCTCACAGAGGGAGGAAGAGAGCTAACTCAGCTTGGCTAGGGAAGTTTCCCAGCAAACTCTACGAACTGGGAATCAGGAGTGGAGAAAGCAAAAGCCCAGCTGAGGGATCTTGCTTTTGGGTCCCTAGAGGCCAGTTCTTAGGAGGAACCCTGCATGCAGGCCTGGGGCTTACCAGCTCCCCACACAGCCAGCCCTGCCCTCGCCTTGGCTGGCTCTAGACTCACTCCCAAAAAATGTCTTGTCCCCTCTCCTGAACTCCCCAGGAGGGGCAGCTCACTCCCAATTGGTTGCCGGGCAGACTCTGAGTTTACCTTGGCTCCCCCTCCCTACCTTCCTCCCTTTGGTATATATGGTTGTGCCAATTTTCTTCCACAATTTCATCTGAGGAAGTGGGTCTGGCCCACAAAAGCTCATCATCTAATAAACCATCTTGTTAGTCTTTAAAGTGCTGCATAGTCCTGTCTTTTGTTTCAGCAAGACCAGACTAACACGGCTACATCTCTATTACTACCAGGGACAGTGTGCCTCTCCTTGAACTGCCAACAGACAGAGCCCCAGGAATCTAGGTAATCTCTTTGGGGGTTACATTTATATAGTTCAGTCTTGGCATCTGATATTCAGTGAAAATTACATAAGCATATTAAATTTTATTCTTCCTTGTAAAAGCTAAGGATGGAATTTTAAAAGTGTCTAAATGATTAGAATCTCACAAACAGTTAATGGGATTCATGTTTTTATGTCGCTAAAGCACCATTGAAAATACCATCCCAAATTCCTTCTCCTTCTCTCTTTCCTGAAGGGGCCAACATTTTCTCGTACCAAGAAATAAAAAAGGAAAATTATTAACCAGGAGCTACATTGTTTTAAAGATATTTACTAGCATTTATGAAGGCAGTTTGATTACCTGAGGAAGTGAATAGTCTATGAATCCTTCATATGTAGACTTCAGCTTTTATGTT
The DNA here is from genome assembly GCF_049634645.1 of Pelodiscus sinensis. Taxonomy (NCBI): domain Eukaryota; kingdom Metazoa; phylum Chordata; order Testudines; family Trionychidae; genus Pelodiscus; species Pelodiscus sinensis. The sequence continues at coordinate 203,625,206 of NC_134711.1, forward strand.
CTAAAAATTCAGCCCCAAAGCCTTTCAGACCCAATACAACTCCAAAATGCTAAAACTAAGGTTTCAGTCCTTTGGTCTAAATCCAAAGATAGATATATGGAACCAGATTGAACTTGGGCCTTGTGCAGAAGGATTTCTCTGGGCCATATACTCCATATACAAGAATTAGGCACAGGTTTGGTCTCCGCATTCTCCTAAGTATGGAGATAGCTTCCTCGTCATATTTCTTGGCAAAAGTACCCAAAATGTGTCAGAGGTGGTGAAGCACACAAACACTGGCCAGATGACTTTCAGGGGAAACACGATGCACTACCTCCTATTTTCCCATTGAACTCAAGAAGCCATGGTGTCTTCTTAAGCCACAGTGGCTTTGGGAGCTCATTGTGAAATGGTACCAGCCAATACTGCCCCAAACACATTCCTGTACAAATAATTCAAATCTTCCGCATACTCCAGGGCTAAAGCTACACTATGAGTTTTTCCACAAGAGGCAATGCAAATGAAGTGCGGATTAGCATTTTCCCATGCTTCATTTGCATACTCTCTTTCATTCTGTTTTTGCTCTAGGTGTTTTTGCACACTGTGTGGCCGTGGATTTTTTATGCAAAAACTCCTTTTTCCACAAGATCCTTATGCCTCTCTGGGACAGACATAAGGATCTTGTGGGAAAAGGGTTTTTTGCACAAAACAGCCACAGCCACACTGCCTGTTTTTGCGCAAAAATCCTTAGCGTAAAAACAGAACAAAAGAGTATGCAAATGAAGCACAAGAAAATGCTAACCTGCACTTCATTTGTATTGCCTCTAGTGAAAAAACTCATAGTGTAGACAAAGCGTAGGAGTGAAAATCCCTGATGACCAGTATGCCAGCACAAATGTTGCATCGCAGATTCTTCTTCTTGGAGGCTTATGTTAGTTTTCAGTAATACATGGATTTCAGTGATACCTCTACAGATTCCCATTCCAGGTGAATTTCTCCTTATGTCAAGAAAGCATCCAAGTGAAATTAATGATATTACGCCTGTTGTTGTAAAATTATTTCTACACATCTTTGTGATTTAGATAATGCTTTAAATGGTAATTGATCTTTTAAGAGAAACTCAGGTGCAGGAGCCACATTTTGAATGTCTAACTATCCACTATACTAGGAAATTAATTAAAAACAATAAACACCGTATACAAATATCTTTTGTAACTATATTTTGTCCCAAAAAAGTGTGTAAAATGAGCTTTTTAATATTTTACATCCTATATTAAATCATATTGTCTTTAAAATCTTCAATGTACAAAATAGATTCTGAATGAAATTTCAAATACATTATTCCAGGGTAAAATATCAAGTTAATTTCCTTTTTGTCTCACCCCAAATCTTCCTCAACAGTTTCAAAAGTCTCAGGGTATGTCTACACTACCACCCTAGTTCGAACTAGGGTGGTTAATGTAGGCAACCGGAATTGCAAATGAATTTCCCGGGCTTCATTTGCATATTGCCGGGCGCCGCCATTTTTAAATGTCCGTTAGTTTGGACTCCGTGCCCGCGGCTACACGTGGCACGAACTAGGTAGTTCAGATTAGGCTTCCTATTCCGAACTACCGTTACTCCTCATGGAACGAGGTGTACCGGTAGTTCGGAATAGGAAGCCTAATCCGAACTACCTAGTTCGTGCCACGTGTAGCCGCAGGCACGGAGTCCGAACTAGCGGACATTTAAAAATGGCGGGGCCTGGCAATATGCAAATGAAGCCCAGGAAATTCAAATCCCGGGCTTCATTTGCAACTCCGGTTGCCTACATTAACCACCCTAGTTAGAACTAGGGTGGTAGTGCAGACATACCCCCAGAGAGTTAGGAGTGTTTGTAACTTTGAAAACAATGAGAGTACACCTGTGGCATCTTAGCCCTAGTCAACACTTGTTTGAAATAACAAGTGGAGAGTACCAACTAACAAGTCTGTTATTTTGAAATAACAAAACTAACAAGCCAGTTATTTCGAAATAATAACTCCTGCTTTCCATAAAGAATACCACTTATTTTGAAATAGTTATTTTGAAATAGCAGTAGAGGTTCCACTGCTGCTATTTCAAAACAACTACTCCTCAGAGTCATTCAATGTAATTGTTCTCCAGTGCTTCCTGAGGCTGTAAGTCAAGGTAGTGCATCCACATTAGGGTGCCTGCCTTGGACTAATTTCAAAGCTTCCCTGTAGTGTGGACATGCTATTTTGAAACAGTTATTTCAGGAGTTGTTATTTCAAAATAAGTTATTTTGAAATAATTTCCTAGTGTAGACTTGCCCTTAGGCTATGTCTATACTCGCGGCTTCTTGTGCCAGAAATATGCAAATGAGGTTAAGCGTGGAATATCTATGAGCCTCATTTGCATAACTAATGAGCCGCCATTTTTGTGGAAGAGGCTCTTGCACCAGAAGGAGCTGTCTACACTGCCCCTTCTTGTGCAAAAAACACCCTTCCTGTGCAATGCCGTTATTCCTGAAAATAATTGGAGTAACAGCATTGCGCAAGAGGGGGTTTTTTGCACCAGAAGGGGCAGTGTAGACGCTCCTTCTGGCGCAAGAGCCTCTTCCACAAAATGGTGGCTCATTAGGTATGCAAATGAGGCTTGGCGATATTCCACACTTAGCCTCATTTGCATATTTCTGGCGCAAGAAGCTATGAGTGTAGACATAGCCTTAGAGATTAATAAAAATATATATAGTATCATGAACTTTTGTGGAAAAAAGTGGGGTTTGCCCATGAAAGCTCATGGTACTATAAGTATTTGTGTTATTCTCTAAGGTGCCACAGGACTATTAGTTGTTTTCAACAATTTCAATCAAGGTTGGTGAAATACCATTTTAATAAAAGTAAACATGCTATCTCTACTTCCCACACTAAAAAAGGGAATATTAGCACTCCTCTAACTCAGAAGGATGCACTATAAAGGGTTTTTTTCTATAAATATCCTCTAGAGCAGTGGTCTACAAACTTTTGGGGCTGCCGGGCGGGTGGGGGCGGAGCCATGCATGCGCCACGTGCCTGGGGTGCGGGCCGCGCATGCGCCGGGTGCCCTGAACCCAGGGCACAGAATGGCTTTGGCCGACCCTGGTCACTAGGTGGGCGCACATAAATGCCTCGGCGGGTGCCATGGCACCCGCAGGCACCGCGTTGGAGACCACTGCTCTAGCGTTCTCTGTGTTTGCTCATGGTCAATATAACCTCCTCATGGATTTTTTTTCCTTCTATGTGCTCCTTTCTTGTTGACTTTGTATGCAAATAGGCTACCCTTTGGGGCAATAGTGGTCCCTTTACTCTTGTCAATAATAATATTGTGTTTACTGAAACACAAAACTCTTTCAAATATGTAATTCTACTGATAATTTTTGCACTGAATATTTTATTTTAACCTGGTCTCTACATAAAGCTAAATTCAAAAAGGGACTTAAGAGTATTTCAATGCTCAGCATTTTCCAAAATGCCACCAGCTCACGGTTCAGCTTGTCTAACAGGAAACGCTTTCACATCTTTCTTTGCCTCTAAAACAGCATTTAGTTGTCTAATATGGCATTTCAATATTAAAAAGATACTTTAGATATGGTCATGAGTGAGCTAAGTAGTACTTAATCAGTGGTGGTAATTGCTGCACTTTAATTTTAGTGTTGTTGTATACATTAAGCATATTAAAAAAGCAAAATGCTTTGGCACAGGCAGAGGCAAAACTACCAACTGAAGATTAAAATCTGTATTTGCTAGGCCATGGGAGTCCTAATCTCTGAATCCATTTAGAAAGCTGGTATAAAATCTACATTCAAAAGAAATCTTTAGATAAACACACACACTTTTTCTCCCCTATAATGACATTTGTTATGTCTGGGACACTTTCATACTACACCAGACATGATTGAATAGTGAGCAAATGACATTTCGAATCAGGACTTGTTGACAGTCATAACTAAGATTTAATATGCTGCACCCTAGAAAATAGGAAAGCTTCTCCTTGCTTTTTGGCTATAATGCTATTTCTAATTTCATTAATAAGAAACTTTTTATTTGTCTTTCTATGCAAGTATAAAGATGAAAGGAGCAAGATTATTATAATATTTTAATACCCATATCAGATACATTTCAGGTGAAAACCTTTCAGTTTCTTATCTTCTATTTTAGATAAGGAAAAACTTTTTAAATAGTTTCTTAAGAGAAACATAGCATGGCACAAAAATTATTAATTGGAGAGCTGCATTCCAAGCCTTTCTTTTCCAGGTGACTGGCTTATTTCCAGACCCTCACTGAGAAAGAAAGGGTATGTGTACACTTGCACCCTCTTTCAAGAGAGGAATGCAAATGAAGACATTCAAAATTGCAAATAAAGCCGGGATTTAAATATCCCATGCTTCATTTGCATATTCGCGTTATGGCGCTGTTTCAAAATAACAGACGCTATTAAGGTGCGGTTATTTCGATTCTTCTGTTCTACTCAGTACAGATTAGGTGTCAGTTGTGTCTAGCTCTGGGTACCACATTTCAAGAAAGATGTGGAGAAATTGGAGAAGGTCCAGAGAAAAGCAACAAAAATTATGAAAGGGCTAGAAAATATGACCTGTGAGGGAAGACTGAAAGAACTGGGTTTGTTTAGTTTGGAAAAGAGAAGACTGAGAGGAGATATGATAGCAGCCTACAAGTACCTAAAAGTATATACAAGGAAGAGGGAGAAAAATTATTCTTCTTAACCACTGATGATAAGACAAGAAGCAATGGGCTTAAACTGCAGCAAAGGAAGTTTAGGTTGAACATTAGGAAAATCTTCCTAACTCTCAGGGTGGATAAACACTGGAATACATTGCCAAGGAAGGTTATGGAATCTCCATCACTGGAGATATTTAAGAGCAGATTAGATGAACATCTGTCAGGGATGATCTAGATAAAGGGGGGGGGCAACAGGTGGTTAGCACACCAGATCTGGCCCGCCAAGCTGCTGGATCTGGTCCACAGCCACCTCGCCAGCACCCTTAGTACACAGCAACTTTGCAGCTTTAAGAAGCTCACTGCTAATTGTTCTGGATGCTGGGGAGGGAGGAGGGAGGCTTTGTGTGCTGCTCTCACCCCCTAGCAAAATCCCTCATTTCCTATTGGCCAGTTTCCAGCCAATAGGAGCTGAGAAATTTTGCTGAAGGTGACCAAAGCCTCCTCCCTCTCCCACTTTTCCTCCCTTCTCACTCCTTCCTTGCCTCCTTGTGCTGGAGCAGAGTCACATGAAGCAGCGAGATCAATAGACAGGCATGGAGTCCATCTTAGGTTGCTGCAGGGCAGCTGGCTAGGACACATATAGGCAAGTGCCTCCCAGCAAAAACCTGTCTGTCACCCCACCTCCTCTCTCCCCCAACTTCCTGCCCCAGGTCACCACCCAAACCTTCCATATCCCTTCTCCTCACCTCCTTAAGGTCACAACTCTCTCCCAGACACTATACCCCTTTCCATAATCCTCTCCTGCACCCATACCTCCTCCTGGACTCAGCACCCCAAACCTCTGCCCCAGATCACAACCTTCTCCTTCATTGAAACTGCCTCTCAGATCCCATACCACTTCTTACACCTCAGTCCTTTATCTCAAGCTCCCTTCTGCACTGCACCCAACATCTCAGACACTGTGCCACCTCCACAGATGTGCAGTCCTTGACCACTTACCAAAATCTTGGAGTGTCCCACCCCATTGCAAATTATTGTCCATCTCTAATCTAGATGGTGATGTACCCAGGTGTGAGTGCAGGAGACTGGACTTGATGATATCTCGAGGTCCCTTCCAGTTCCAGTGTTCTATTATTTTATAGCTCAGCGGTTAGAGCACTCTTCTCAAAACTCCTTTTAAATTCTGTTTCCCATAAGGGAACACCTGGTTCACCCACACCCTGGGTATATTCCTTTTACACTCTAACCATTAGGGTAAAGATAATCACTAGACTCCACTGCTACCACTTTCTTAAGCAGTTTGATTTTAAATGAGACTTGTTCTGGCAGTGTGCTCAGAGGCTGCCTACCAGTTTGGGCCCACATATAAGTGCTTGTCCAATTAGTTTTCCACATGTTTTTTGCATCACAATGAGGTTTAGGCAAGCAATAAAGATCCTACACACCTACAGTGTGGCAGCAGTGTGCACACTTAAAGACAGAAACTTAGTAGTTATCTAGAGAACTTTTACCCTGAGAGTCTAGATGCCAAGTGCATTTATGTGCCCACAGGGTTATGAATTAGCCAGTTAAGAGGGTTATGGATCATAGTGGAGCATATAACCCCACTCCTGTTCTTGGTGAATATGGGCCTTAGACCTCTTGCCTACCTGTATCATAGTATTTGCATCATAGATAAGGTTTGTAGAGTACATAAGGGCTGTGTCTAAACTGCAGGGTTTTTTTCGAAAAAAGTAGCCTTTTTTTGAAAAAACTTCACCTGTGTCTAGACTACAGCCACGTTCTTTCGACATTAAATCTAAAGAACGCAGCTTTTCTTTCGATGGTGGTAATCCTCATTTCACGAGGAATAACGCCTTTTTTCGAAAGAGTTCTTTCGAAAAAAGGCGTTTTTGAATGCAAACAGAGCTTTTTCAAAACAGAGCATCCAGACTGCCTCGGTGCTCTCTTTCGAAAAAGCGGCTCACTTTTTCGAAAGAAGAGGTTGCAGTCTAGACGCTCTCTTTCGAAAGAGGCTTTTTTGAAAGATTCTTTTGAAAAAGCCTCTTTCAAAAGAGGCTTGCAGTCTAGATTTAGCCCTATAGACATTTTCCAGTATGTGCTCCTGAATCACTATTAGGAAACACTGAAATATCTTTATTTGTATAAAGAAACTGGACCATTTTTTAAAACAGTCTTTAGAAGATTTCAGAGGATTTTCAAATGTCTAAAGGGTTTAGGAACACAAGGTCACTGCCAATGGGAATTGTGCTCTGAATCCTTTAGGGCAAGATTTTCAAAACCTCCCATGACCCCCCAATAACCTCTCTACTTTGCTCAATCACCCAGAAATTCTTCTTTGTTTGTATTTTACAGATTAAACTCATTCATTTAAGAGAAGTCATCAGCAGCACAAAACATGGTATCTAGAAAAAACATAGGGAAATTATTCACGGAATTGAATGTAGCACATAGAAGAGAATGGCCACATGTGCATCTGAGACATGGTTAACAACAGATGCCCTGACTATAAATATTCTTGCAAAATAGCTTAAGCAAAACATTCTCATGGGATGAAATTATACTTTTTCAAGATGATTTAAGGATAACTATATGTCATTTTAAAGGCATTAATCTGAAATATACATTCAGTTTGATTGATAACACAGTGCAATATTACAGTCAGAAAAGGGACAATGCCAAATGGGAACATGGAATAATCATTAACAGCCAAAAGGACAGGGGTAAGGGCAGATATATGTGTAAAATTATTTGTAATACCGAAAATATCATGATATGAGCATTCAAGCTAGTGCCACTCTAAAAGGTTTCAAGGGATACCTGCTATAACTAGAGGACTGCCTGCAACACCATAAAAGAGAGTAGCAATGATACTCTTTGTGCACTGGAAACTCATGGATCAATAGTACATAAACTCACTTCACTGTTGATCTTTCTGTCACATTGTGTTCAAAGATTTCATATGCTGTTAACAGCTGTGACTTTCATGCATTCTCTAAGGCCCTATTCCTGCAAACATTTCTTCATGTGCTTAATATTACTACTGAGAGTAGTCACATTTCTTTCAGTTGTGCATGTTTGCAGAATTGAGGCCTAAAAGTGGGATACATCAAACTAAAGTTTTGTGGGGTGTTTGAAAAAATATTTTATTTGTATTTCTTTATTTACATATAGGTTGGATCTCTCTGGTCTGGCACCCTGGGGATCTGAGTGGTCTCAAATCAGGGAGATTGCTGGAACAGGGGAGGCTGCTGGCTCCTCTCCCTGGGGCTCTCAAGGGTGGGCTTCCACCTTGGAGCCCTGCTCGCTGCCACCAGAGTTCCCTGGAGTTCCCCTGCCAGGATGTCTGGAAGCCACCAGTCCCACTTGGATGCTGCCAGCCATGCTGCTGCTGGTGGTTCCCCGGGGCTCTCTGACCAATACTTCCCTGCTACTGCCACCTGGCTCTGCAGCTTCCGGGAGTTCCCCAGCTCTTCCTGGCCCCACTGATGCGTGACAGGGGGTTCCCTGGCTGGGACGCCCAGCCACCCTGGACTGCTGCTGCATGTCTCCTGGGTTTCCTCAGCAGAGGCCACCACTGGCCCCATTTCCAAGGCAAGCCTAGCTCCCACTGGGGGTTAGCTGGCCCAGAGCTCTGCAGCTGTCGCCTGGCCTGGCTAACGCCAGGGGTTCCCTGGCTGGGGTGAGGGCTCTGCATTCCCCTCTGGCCTGTTGATGCTGGGTTGCCCATCCAGGACCAGGACTCCTGAGCCATCACCTGTCTCAGCCTCTGCTGACCCAGCCTGGACTCCCAAGCCCTGCCTCCTTCTGGCTGGCTCCCACTCCTTGCCTCCAGGACTCAGGGTACCTCAGTAGCCCTGCCAGACCAGGGATGTGGCTGAACCAGAGAGTCTCAGATTTGGGAGGTTCAACCTGTTTTTATTTTTAAAGTAAGTGATAGAAGTACTCCTGGAAGATACCCAGTAGACAATGCTAGCTACTGAAGTAAACAATTCACCTATAAAATGCATCACACATCTCCTCCCACTGCCAGTTCTATTTTCCATAGCCATTTTGCAAAGGAAACAAAAAGAGGCCAGATTCAGTTCTTGACCTCTCTAAAGACAGATGTACCAATTACTGCTAAATGAAAGGCTGGATTTTGAGTGTTGGATTAGAACACTGATACTGCTAATTCACTTTACAAAAACAACCAGCTATTACTAGAGTGATAATGGGATTTGATCATTACTAACCTGGGGCCCAATCCAAAACCCATTCAATCAGTTAAAGAGCTTTTCCATCACTTCAATGGCCATAGGATCAGGTTTTAAATTGGCAAGCCAGAAATGAAAGAATTTCTTATTTTTAGTCCACTGAATAATACAGTCCAAGGGAAGCTCAGTGTTGCAGATCACAATACATACATCAGTTCCGTAAGGGAAAAATTCTTCATCTTTTTACTACCAACTATAGCTTATTTGCTTGAATTAGATCTTTTCAGATCTGCAAGAGAAACATTAATCAGTAATCCATTGGGTATATAATTTTTTGAACTTTATCAGGCTAACATAGGATCATAGCCACATCACCCTCATTTTCAGACTACTATCTTGGCTTCTCATCCCTTTCTCGGTCCAATTTAAAATGAATCTGGTTATTTTTAAAACTCTACATGGACTTGTTTCAAGCTTCAACACAGGCCTTTGCTCATTATTATCTCTCTTGACTGCTTGCACATTTAGGTTACATCTATACTGCGCATTGTTGCGCAAGAAGATATGCAAATGAGGCGTGCTGATGAATATCACCATGCCTCATTTGCATACCTAATGAACCACCATTTTTGAGGCAGGGGCTTTTGCACAAGAAGGAGCTGTCTACACTGCTTCTTCTAGTGCAAAACCCCCGTCTTGCTCAGGAGCCGTTCTTCCTGAAAATAAGTAGCACTCAAATAAGCATCACTTATCATAGATTCCTTAAAACAATTGTTCTACCAGTTTGATCTTCCTTTATTTCTTAATTTGCCTAAATATGTCTATGAATGCCAATTTAAGAAATGAAATACCTTTCTTCACTTCTTTTTGAAATCTTGTAAAGCCCAAATAGGTGACCCGCAAAAGAAAGTATTTTGTAATGGAAGTATCCACTTCAATTTTCAACTGAAGTAGAGAAGGAAGAGTGTCAGTTCTTGGCAATTAATGATACCTCTTCTAGTTTTTTTATTTCTTGGCAAATAGTAAGAGGCAGTGGACCTGTCATAGATATTCAGCAAAGGCAAATGTTGCACTGACAGGGGTGACTAGAACTCCTCAGTACCATGGCAATATATATAGTACATAATATTTCTGGGGTATTGTTTATATTGCAGCTTTCTTCTTAGCATATGAACAATGTGCCTCAGGTGACATGTAACAAGGATTCATCACCAAATTTGGTGGGCTGTTTGGATGATTAGCTCCCCCATCCCAGTCTGTGTACTGACAGGGAGTGTGATAGTGTTTACATGTTTTGTTAGTCTTTAAGGTGTTGCTAGACTATTTGTTGTTTTTTAAGTTTTTCCATTTACAAACTAACTCATCTATCCCGCTGAACCATTTTACAGAGTTACTTGGGAGCCTTGTCATTGGCCAATACTCTTTTGTGCTATTTGCTGTATAAACACTGAACGGAATATATGACCCTGGCCTCCAAATGATGAAGTTCAATTATTTATCCTATGTAGTATTAATGAATTGAACTCTCCCTATTTGCTATTTACTGGCATGAATTTGTTTAAAGGCCTGGGAATACCGTGTATATCATGTTTTGTGGGTTAATACTTAATGTACTCTCCTGTTATCAAAATACATTATTTCGATACATATTTCCACACATTATTTCCATACATATTCCAAATACATGCCTAAGGACATATAATTAAAGAGGGCTTGTACAACTTAATAATCTGTCCTACCTCATAGACTTGCATAAAAATGGAAAACAAGACAGAAATCTTTGCCTGAAAATCTTACCCTGTTACCAAGTGTGGATCTTACTGGAAAACATTAATCGATGTCAATGTGTTTTGCTGATTTTGCTACAAGTGGCTTGTTACCTACTTTGACCTAGATTTGTAGGTAGAATAACTAAAAGAGAAAAAAAGACCGAGGGTATGGGCTGAACACTATTCCCAGAGGAATCTAAGTAGTAGCCAACCTTGGGAACAGATGTGGGCTAGATTTAGTGTTTTATTTTTATTCTTGTGTAATAAAACAAAAAAATATATGAAAGGGGTTAATTCTGATCTGCTGCATGCTCACCTTTGTAGAGTTAGAAGAAATTATTGGAACCACTTGTTTCTTTTGTTACAAAATACATTTTCATCTTAGCCTTTACCATCTGCCCAACAGAATAGTTTATATTTATTGATCATTCCGAAATTAAATGGAAATTTGACTCAATCATCTTGAATATTTTGCATTGTCTTTGCGAAAGAGGCCTCCTGCCTAGTAGTTAGTATTCATGGTAGTAATTGCCTCCAGTGGTTTCATTTTGAGGCCTCTGCTTAAAACATTCTGTTTTGGGGTAGGGCAGAGGAACCTAGGCCCTCCCACTCCACCAGTTCCAACCCAAGTCCCATGGATCGCAGAATCATATAATAGAATTATAGAATCCTAGGGCTATGGAAGAGACCTCAGGTCATCAAGCCCAACCCCCTGCCCAAAGCAAGACCAACCCAGCCAGGGCTTGTCAAGCTGGGACTTAAAAACCTCTAGGGATGGAGATTCCACCACCTCCCTAGGTAACCCATTCCAGTGCTTCACCACCCTCCTAGTGAAATAGTTTTTCCTAATATCCAACCTGGACCTCTCCCACCACAACTTGAGACCATTGCCCCTTGTTTTGCCATCTGTCACTACTGAGAACAGCCTCTCTCCATCCTCTTTGGAACCTCCCTTCAGGAAGTTGAAGGCTACTATCAATCCCCCTTCACTCTTCACTTCTGCAGACTAAACAGACCCAAGTCCCTCAGCCTCTCCTTATCAGTCATATGCTCTAGCCCCCTAATCATTTTGGTTGCCCTCCGCTGGACCCTCTCCAATGCATCCGCATCCTTTTTGTAGTGGGGGGCCCAGAACTGGACGTAATACTCCAGATGCAGTCTCATCATTGCCAAATAAAGGGGAATAATAACTTCTCTACATCAGCTGGCAATGCTCCTCCTAATGCACCCTAATATGCCATTAGCCTTCTTGGCTACTAGGACACACTGTTGACTCATATCCAGCTTCTCATCCACTTTTATCCCCAGGTCCTTTTCTGTGGAACTGATGCTTAGCTACTCTGTCCTCACCCTATAACAGTGCTTGAGATTCTCCCATCCCAAGTACAGGACTCTACACTTATCCTTGTTGAACTGCATCAGATTTCTTTTGACCCAACCCTCCAATTTGTCTAGGTCACTCTGGACCCTATCCCTACCTTCCAACGCATCTGCCTCTCCCCCTAGTTTAGTGTCATCTGAAAACTTGCTGAGGGTGCAATCTGTCCCCTCATCCAGGTCATTAATAAAGATGTTGAGAAGAACCATCCCTAGAAACAATCCTTGGGGTACTCTGATTGAAACCAACCGCCAACAAGACATTGAGCCACTGATCACTACCCGTTGGGCCAGACAATCTAGCCAGTTTTCTATATACCTTAACTATATATTTCCTTAACTTGTTGAAAAGAATACTGTGGGAGACTGTATCAAAAAATTTGCTAAAGTCAAGGTATATCACATTCACTGACTTCCCTATGTCCCTAGAGCCATTTACCTCATCATAGAAGCTAATCAGGTTGGTCAGGCATGAGTTGTCCTTGGTGAATCAAATGTTGATTATTTGAAGTTGGGTCGGCTTCTCATGTGGGAGGACCTTCCATCAGCCTCAAGTCAACTGCCCTGGGACACTTCCTACACCAATCTGCATCCCCGCTTGACACTGTGGCTACATCTAGACTACAAGCCGCTTTCGAAAGAGAGTGTCTAGACTGTAACCACGTCTTTCAAAAAAGTGATCTACTTTTTTGTAAGAGAGCACCAAGGCAGTTTGGATGCTCTCTTTTGAAAAAGCTCTGTTTGTATTCAAGAACACCATTTTTTGAAAGAGCACTTCCGAGAAAAAGGCGTTCTTTCTTCTAAAACTAGATTTACCTCAGTCAAAAAACCCACAGTGTTCTTTCAATTGAAAGAACATGGCAGCAGTATAGATGCAGGGGTAGTTTTTTTCAAAAAAAGTCCACTTTTTTTGAAAAAAACCCTGTTGTCTAGATACACCCTGTTTGTCCCTGGGGATCATTGCCTTCCAGAATTTCAGCCTTGGTCTCAGTCAATGTGGGCTGCAGTTCACCCCATTCTCTGGTAGTGCAGGCTTGCCTCACATCCATGCATGCAGCCTCCAAAGAGTATCTTTCTGTCTGGCTTTCAGACTGTGATTGAGCTTTTGGGCTGACTTTTAAACCCTGCCTCCTTCATGAGCATGCAAGGCATGGCAGAAAGACAGGGCCTCCTTAGCTCAGAGCTGTCACTCAATTATTTCCTGTCCAGTGGGGGCCAAGGGGGTTATACACTTAATTGCATGCTACAGATTATTTCACAGGGATATAAATTATATCCCAGATAAAATAGGGATATAAATTTTATATAAATTATATATAGCTATATAAATTAGATATCAATTATATCCAAGATATCTTTGAGATAGTTTTCACTGTGCGGGTATATAATATTTGTAGGAAACTAAATCTTTAATCTATATTCTACTATAATAATAATACAGAATTATGCAGAGGATGAAGGTAGTGGGGAGAAATCACTGTGAAGAGAATGGCACATGGTCAAAAAGGAAGTGGGGAGCAAGGAGAAAGTCGCCATAAAAACAAATGTTGAGTCACTCCAAAGAGAAATCAAAACAGTGAGCAGAGTAATTGTCAGGGAAAGAGATCCAGAAGAGTGTTCTTCATAGGGGAATTCCAGCCTGTGATCAAAGTAGTATATGCCCCCTGCTGAAGCTTCTAAAAGCCTACCATTTTATGAGGATCACTTGTGACTTTTGTAAAAGGATTTCTTTTTAATTCCAGATCCATAAATTGGTTATGTTAGAATGACTTGGGGATACAAGCCACATTTTTAAATACTGTTCTGGGTTAGAAAGTACCTTTGTGGTTCCTTGAATGACAATATTAATTGAAAATGTTGAAAGCCAGACACAGCAGCCTCAACCTCAGCAAATGCCAGCCTCTACAGTCAAATCTTTCCTTGCTCATGAATACGCCTAATGACTCCGGCGGGAGTGTTCACATGTGTAAAATGAGCAGAATTTGGCCTTTAATGGAAGAAAGGTGACAAATCTGTCAGTGAGAAGGGAAATACATGACATGTAGATGTGATCTTACTGCACACTCTTCTGGTTCATTTTCTTTACTGTCTGAAGACTTTCAAACTCCTGCATTTTAGAAATGTTACATTTCTAGCCTGTACTGTGTACTTCTGTGAAGAAATGGAGATGATGCCAAGAGCTTCAGGCTAAAGTGTTCTGGATGATCGCTCATCAAGAAGCTTCTGTTCCAAAGTTCTCCACAGAGCTAGCAAGACAACTCACACTACCAAACACAATAAATCAATAAGCTTTTAGAGCTAGTTTTAAATGGAAACTATTAACATTTCAGGAAAACCAAAGGATATCAGGAATTTAAAAAAATAATCAAAGAATTAACAAAACAAAGCATCAAAACCATCTAAAAGCAAGTCAAAGCAGCTCTGGCAAAATATCTGAGTCTGGCAAAATATCAAAATTTAAAAGTTCTGACAACTGTGAAGCATTAGAATGCATAAAATATGGGACACAGATTTATTTTAAACTCCTTGAATGTTAACATTATATGAGTACATTTTAGGAATATTTGTAGAAATGTTCATGTTTACTTAATAAATTAAAAAGAAAAATTAGTAGAGGTAGCATGGTAACTACCCTTCAGATATAACAGACTTACTCCAGTGTTTTTTCTTATACTTTTACAAAACTTGAGGCATATGAGAGTTATTATTCTGTAATATTTTGTTTTCTAGATTACAATATTGATTTGTGTTCCAACCATATAAGGAATTAAAGGCTCTGTGTTAATATTTTTGCGTAATCATTTTAGTCCATTCTGATGGATTTTTCTTTCCAAATGTATGGTGGTATATGCATCAGAAAAAAAAAAACTTAAAGGATGATGCTGTTAGCTGAATAAAAGACTAAATATAACTGCAGCAGAAATTAACCACACTCTAGCCTTGTTAAAATACATTTTTCAGGAGTGTTTGCAATTACAGCAGGCTTTTTTTTTATTATAGTAAGCTTCTAGTGCCCTTGCCAAACAGATGGGATAATAGACCAGTTCCTTAAAAGACCTCAGTACTATTCTCTGCTCTGACATTGATCTAGTGTGTGTGATCCAGTCAATGAAGATACCTGTTTGTGCTTCACTTTTTCCATCTGTGTAATGGGGATAGTAACACAGGTTGAACTTTTCTGATTTGGCAATATCTGTGGTCTGGCAGGACCATGGATTTTGCTAGACCACAGAGCCCTGGCTTGGGGCAGCCAAGTCCTGCTGCACTGGTGCAACCTTGGGGCAGCAGAGACCTGACAGCCCCACAGATGGCCATGGATCTCCAGCAACCCCAGAGAAACAGAGCCCCGGTGGCTCAGAGCAGTGGAGCCCCAGCAGCCCTGGGGCAACGGATCCCTAGCAGCTCTGGAACAGTGGAGCTCTGGGGCAGTGGAGCCTATGCAGCCTAGAGCAGCAGAGCCCCAGCAGTCCCAGGGCTGGCTGAAAAGCTGGGAGCTCAGTGGCCCAGGGGCAGTGGAGCCTGGGCATTTGCTCACAGATCTAGGGAGAGTCCAAAGTCTGTCAGCAGAGGGGACGACCTCCCTTGGTCCAGCAAACTCCCTCCTTTGGGACCAGTCAGGTCCCAACAGTGCCAGACCAGGGAGGTCCAACCTGTATTCAATCTCCTTTGTAAAATGCTATGAAAGTGTCAGCATTATTGCATGTATTTAAAGAGAACCTTTCACAGTAAGGAAAACTTTCTAACATTCAACTTCTGTAATTTTCCTTTGGCTTGCTGATTATAAACACTATTCATGTTTAAACAAGGGCTTGTTCCTTTCAAGCCTTTTTTCTCCTTCTTGGACTCCATGCACTAAAGAACATTGCCATGCTAACCACTTGGTGGACCTATAACATGCCTATGGCATATCTTCCATCACAGAAGTTGCATAGGAGTCACTGATATCTATACATATCATTGCACACATGTGAAGTTCAGTTGCAAGCAACTATAATTATAATTATATAAGAGAGCAATTTTATTCAAATAGTTATTTAGCACAAATATTTTATCTGCTGAACTGAGAGCCAATTGAAATTTTCCCTGCAAAAGATATTGGTGACATTCAATTGGTTCAGATAAAGTAAAACATAATTTCATGAAGTATGTTGTTTTAATATAAAAATATATTTTCCTCCTAGCAGCTCAAAGAGCTGTTTCACTTACTTTTGTTTTGTAGACAAGTTGTGTTTTGATTTTACACCTTCCAAAATTATTATGAATTTTAGTGTTTTTAAAACTAGTTTGTGACTTTTTATAAGAAAAGAGCCATATGTGAGGAATCTTTATGATTAACACTATTATTTGACAAACTGAAGTCAAGAGAGAGACTCTGACACAAGAAACATCTACCAAACAATACACTGGTGAGAGAGAAGAGACAGTCTTCTTCTCTTTGATCACAGAGGTAATGAAAGTTACATCCTCCTGAGCACTGATGCTATGTTAATTGTTTTATAAACCCAGAGTTCCTTCGTTCATCTATAGACCCTAGCATCACTGGTGCAGCAACTTATCTTATTTCATAGAGAAGTTCACCCAGAACTGAGATGGCCTCGCAAAATTCCAAAGCACATTACTAGAAATGCATCTCTTCCCCTCTAAGCACTTAGTTCATTACACTAGTAGAAGTCATGGGAGCTCTGAAGAGAGTGAGTTCTACCACCAGTGACTTGTGACCCACCATGCCCATGAGGAGAGTTGAGCTACTAGGAAAACAGTATTTCTTCCCCACCTGAAATTCTGATATTTTGACATTTGTTTTCATTCCAAATTGGAATGAAAAGTTGAAAGGTCTTGTGCAAAAAAAGTTCCAAGAAATGTTGTTTTAGGAACATAAAGTCATGGTTTTTCTATTATCAAAACAATGTATTAAACATAGCACTTCATCTCTTCTTCCATAGCTCTCAACCAGTGCATTCCCACAAGCTTCAGGTATCTTGTCCCTCCATATTTAATATGGGCATAGAGCTGGACTGTTGCAGGAGCTGGTCAGACAGTAGAGGCTGAAGAATCAACATCTCTCAGAATTCTTTCACTTTGTTTTTCTCAGTAAGCTCTTTGTAAGCACATACATACAAACACATACTCTGCTTTGTTTTGACATGTGAGGTGTTGCATAAATCAAATTATCAAAGGGGATGTATCTAACATTGTTCTAATCTTGTTGCTTGAGTAGCAAGTATCAGCTACACTTTCCCTAAATCCAGATATTATCCCAGTCTGTAGGAGCAAAAGACCTGAGTTCTCTCCAAAACTAGGAAAGCCACTGAGTTCAGATCTGTAAATACTAATTTTCTTTTCATTGATTGTTCTAGTCGCTACAGTAAATGAAGATCCATTGAGCATAGACAGTGATTATTGTATTGCACCTGATGATGAAGTAAGACTGACAAACTTTTCTGAATCAAAGTCACTAAAGTACAACATCGTATATGCTTAGCATGACACTGAAAAGTTACCCTTCCCTCTGATTGAAAGTTATGTCATAGCAAACACACATCTTTATGATTTTGTTAAAGTACAACAACCATCAAATTTCCCAACCTAAAAAGGAAACATGCATCACCAGCATGAAATACAAAATCAAATGCAAATGCTGTGTCAGGCACACACTGCACTGTAAAAAATTATTAATATTTTCTACTATAAATGCTGGTTTGTGGTGTTTTACCTGGGCAGGTACACTGAAACTTTCTTTAGAATAAAATAACAAACACCTAAATATTTCCAGAAGGTGACATTTATAAAAGTACATTTGGGGAAGTGACCTCCAAACCTATTTGATAATGAATAGTGCATGCTGCTCTTATAATTAGAAAGGTGGTAAGTGTAATCCTGGGAAGTTATGAACCAATCGGTTTTTGTTCAGTACAATCAAAATTCATTAAAACAATAATTAAAAGATACAGGGTCAGATCTTTAGCATAGCTCCACTGATTTCCTGTCTAGTTACACTATTTTAAAGTACCTTTTCATTAGTTAACCACAAATTATCACCAAATAATTCTAATGGCCTGCTGTTGCTATGAAACTCATTTGGATTCCATTATTTATTTTGTATTTCTTGATATACAAGAGCTCTTGTAAACAGAGCTCTTTTAAATTAAAACATAAATGGACTCAAAATATATTTCTCAATGGAGCTGACAAGGCAATGCACCCATTTTGAGCACTTAGAAGAAAACAATTTCCCAAACATTTCCACTCAGATGCTTCTAACAAAATATTATATATATATATATGCATGTAGTCTATGTGCTATGATAGAGATGAAATTGTTCAGCATGAAGTTAATCCTTTCAGCAATTCTCACAAGCACCAAGAAATTGAAAACCAAAAGCTGAAGAAAGCAAAATAGAGGGCCTAAGAATCTAGCCATCATTAAGTTAACAACTGTCAACATCAATTTGCTCTAAGTGAAAAATCAAGAAATATATCACTAATGGGTCCCTGCTGGTCAGATATTATGCCATCCAGCAATATACTGTAGCAGCATCCCACCAAAAAAAAAAAGATTTTAAAAGGTCTTCAAAAATACATTTGATGGAAACCTTTGATGCAGCCAAATGAGCCCTTATGAAAGAACGGCAAGTACACTTCAATCCACAACAGTAAAAAAAGAAAATACAGCACATTAGTATTGACCAGAAACTTTGTAAACCACTTTGATTACTTAAACTGAGAATATACTTTCATTCTATTAATCCAAATTCTATACAGTAAGTGGGGCTAGAGTGTGTGATAAGGAGAATGGTGTTTAAAGCAGCTAAATTGTCAAAGGCTTTCTAATATTGTGGAAAAGCACAATATATTCTTTCTTACTTTATATACGTATGTCATCAGATGGGTTATACAAACCCCACACTGGGCAACAAGGGGTTAAGAGATTATTTTGGCTCAAACAGCTCTGCTCCACCACACCTGCAGCAAATTGTCCATCTGCTGGAGGAATTAAAGGGCAGGGCATTAGCCCATCTGTGTGGCAGAGTTAGAGTTGAGCAGGATTGCAGCCCACAGCTATTACAGCATAGAACAGAAGCCTGAAGGCACTGATGCAGCTACCCAGAAGTCCCTCCCAGAGAGAAAAGAGGACCCACCCCAAAGACAGCCAGAGAGAGGGAAGTGTCCTGAGAATTTTGGAAATTGGTGACTCTCTCTTACTTCTTTGGGAGAAAGGCTGTAAAGGAAGAGGTCAAGGGAGGATAACTTTAAGCAGTAGTCTGGCATCCAAGGTTGACAGACAAAAAGCCTTTGGTTGGAGCTCAATGAAATAGGTAGCCCAGGCTCCTTTCCCCACAATCTCCTTGGCAGACAGGGATTGTAGCTGTGAGCTCTAGGCTATGTACCCTAACCATACCTCAAGTAAGAACCATTACAGGCCCATATATATGGGTTTAAAAACACTGAGACGCTTATCAGTGAAAATGAGACAGGGCATTAGCCAATCTCATTTGTCCTCATGCATGCCTTGCTCCAAAACAGATATAATAAAACATGCAATGTAGTGAAAATCCTTTCTTAAATCTTCTGAGAGCCAAAGGCTTACTGATCACCTGCTATTTCTGCTTTCCATTTTGTCCTATCAAAAGACTACTTTATTTCACAAATATTAACTACCATAAAAGTTTTAAAGAGGGGAGGTTGGAGGCTGGTTATCTGTGGAGTCTAGAATGGCAAATGATACGGTAAAGCAATACTGCAAATCTTTCCATCTCTCTGAAACAAATACATCCAATTCATTTGAAAAAACCCCGAGAACTCTCATTAGGTGGCAGTTAAGAATGGGTAAATCTCAAAAGCTCGTGTTGATTTCCAGGGATCTTTGTTAGCATCCTTATTTGTTTTGGAGGAATCAAATTTGGAGAGATTGATTTTGTATGTATTGTTTAAATAGATATCAAGTAGCCATTAAGACTCAAGAGCCAACTGTGCTGTTTAGACTTAAAAAGATATGACAGGAAAGGGGAGGAACAGAAATTAGGCATGCTAATTTCCATTTAGTGTATCTCAAAAGCAAAGTAAGATATGAAATAATTATTAATCAAGGATTCTTCAAGTAAAATTCAGCAGTCCAATGGTCCAAAGGCAGGAGAGATCCTAATTCTAGTATCTGAGAACATGTACTGTCCATAGAGTGAGTAGAAATGTAACAGATTCTCTAAGAAATTTGGAAATCAAAAAGGATAATTAAACTAGACTCTGGGAAAAACCACATTGTGACATAGCAAACCTAGAAAAGCTGTTTAAGCCTTCTGTGAGTCTAAGGGTATATCTACGCTTAAGGAATTACAACAGCAGTGCTTTGTAGATACTACCTATGCTAAGAGCTATTCCCCAATTCATTCAGGTAATCAACCTCCCCAAGAGGTGATAGCACGGTTGACAGAAGACGTTTTCAATCAACCTACCACTATCTGCAACTGGGTTTGATTGGCATAGTTTTTGATGTCTCTGGGGAGGGGTTATGGATTTTTCACCCCCCCCCCCCAAGAAATGTATCTAAATTATTATCAAGTCCCTTTATCATCTTTGAAACCTGTTAGTGCTAATAATGGTAGTGCACTTTATAAAACTGAAGTAAAGAGAATAAAGAAATGGCCAGGAAAGTCATACAGAAAGGGAATAGAATATATAACATTTTCTACATATTTATGAATCATAAATAAGATACAAATTGAGCTGTTGGCAAAACAATGAGCATAATGTAGAGGTTGTCTACATTGCACTGTAGTGCAGATTGTGGGGGTGTGAAATGCAAAGTTCCCTAAAATGTTATACGCCAACTGCCATATGAAGACATTATTGGCTTGCACTAAAAGGTATTTCGTTTGTGTCCCCTTCAAACAGGACTATATTAACATCTACCAGATAGCTTATGGTTCACATCAACAGCATCCACACAGTGCCATCAGAGTATAATATTTTGGTGAGCTTTGCAATTCACATCCCTTGTCCAAATTACAGTGTGGTGTGGATTTAGCAAGAGTCTCTGAGTCAGCAAGTATTTATGCTTGTGCTTTAAGCATATGAACAATCCCTTTGATTTCAATCTCCCATTTTCAGAGATTAAGAATTAGACCTCAGACAATTTATCACCTCAATATTTTCAACCACAAAATAACTAAAAAATCAAAGCTGTTGTCTTTTATTTTCATTTTTATTCTAAACTCCCATCTCTTTCTCTTTTGCAGTCCTGTACATGAGTTTATGTGGTACTTCCACACAACACATCAACCATATAATAGTTTGGACCTGAATACAGTAGGAAAAGCAGAGCCAGAATCAGGAGATGCTATGGTATCCAAGTGAGAAGTGTTAGTGTGTAACTCAATTAAAATCCTAGATTGCATGCAAGTACTACAAATACAATGGACAGACAAGCTCTAGAATAAAAGTACACAATATTTTAAAAAATCAGATATTGTTTGTAAATGGCTACTTTTACCCAGCATTGCCCTAGAGATATGTCTGGCTCTGCATACACTTCTTTCACTCCCTATTTCAGTTTACCGCATTGTAAGAGAATCTCTTATAGAACTCTCCATGCACAATTAAGCAACTATCAGTTACGAGGATTCTGCACTTGCACACTTTGGAGCTCTGCTTTTCTCTATAGGGAGCCAGCATTATCCTCAAGAAGAAAGAGGGATCTCTCTGCCCAAGGCTGTGTTGCTAGCTGCTTTAACACATTATAACCGTGAAAGCCCATACAGTTCAGTTCATGACTCCAGTTTCATTTTTAAGCACTACAGCTGATCACTTGTTTTTTTTGTCCTGAAGCCCTGAATCCTTTCATGGATATGTCATTGCTCTATCTCTGCTTTGTTGCATGGTTTTTGCAGATGGGTACTTTCTTTGACTAGAAAGCCTGTGCATAATAGCCGTTGGCACATCTACTATAATGCCATTATATTTAATGGGAAATTGCTTCAAGCTGCTGTACTCCGTTGTATTTGGCTGCTGTACTTCTTAGGGCCAAATGCTCTCCTGCTGTGGAAAAGCCACAGGAAGGAGAAAAGAGCTTAAAACTCAACAGATTATCCCACCAGGGGACTTGGGGGGTATGCAGCCATGCAGAGTAGTCCATTGCTGTATCCTCATTCAAGAGCTAAGCTCCAACTGTGAATGTGTACTGGTAGGGGAGCTAATGGTGCAACTAGGAGCAGCATTAAGTTTTCTATAGGTTTACACTCAGATTTCTACTTTTGGCACCGACCATATAGATCAATGGATCCAAAATATCATTCCTTTCTTCCAGCTATATAGACTTACTCTAAAACCAGGGTTCCCCAATTTGACACTACAGAAAGTCTTCTACAAAGAATGCAGGTAGAGAACTGCTAATCTCTATTCTTTATCCTTCATGGGATCCTCTTACTTGTGTTTTTGTACACCTTTGTTCCCTCTGTATTTCACAGTAAAAGGAAGTTTTTGACTCAGTCTGTATTGTGGAGTGAATGTATAGATGTCTTTGTGACCCATTCAGAGCTATCCTGCAGTACATTATTGACACTGCATGTTGGCCTTGTCATTGAGATGTTTTCTGTATAGTGGTTTCATCAGAAGCTGATCTGAAATACTGGCAGGAAGGAAGAGATGCTTCATATAACCACTTAAATATCTCTGAGGATTTGTTCTGAGGTCTCTGGCTCAGTCTCCTAGAGAGCCTACTGGCCTAGTTTGAGAAGAGTCAAACACAAAAGAGAACCTGCAAACACAAAAGAGCAAAACTAGAGTAGGATATAGAAAGATCACAGTTTCTCAAGAGAGCCATTTTTGGGGTGGGAGAATCAAATGGGAGCACACAATCTTGATGGGGTTTGAAGAACACAGGCCTACTGAAGGCCACTGTTAAAGGATGGTTGGGTTTTAGCAGGATAGACAGGTATGCAGTCTGTCTGCTGTTTCACAGTCTTTTTTATAATATTTTGTTCATATTATATCAATAAATATACATTTTTTTTCAGTTCTAGCAATACAGTAAGTGATAACAGAACTACCACCAGATCAGCAGTAAAGGCAAATAGTAGAGAATTTTATGTTTTTTCAGTGTCCATTTTCTCCTGCCTATAGGTCACTAAACAAGTCAGGTGGAAAACCAGTAAAAATGATGATATGTTACTATGTGTCCCTTAAATTCATCCATTAAACTCCACTCTGCATCAAAAGGTAAGTGAGGCTCTTCATCCTGCCAGAAGCCTCTGTACCCAGTCCAAGTCCCACACAAGTAAAGGGACAGAGGAGTAAATAGGTTGGCAATACAGCTAGAGGAGTTGTGAATTTCTCCTCTGCCTTCCATCCAATGGGGATGTATTTTACTTTCCATTGGAGTTCATGATCAGGGCCAATGTTATTTGTCCAGCATGTGAGGACTACAGAGGACATGGTCATAAGCTCTGAAATACTGATTGGGCTCGTCTACACTGGCCCCTTTTCCGGAAGGGGCATGTAAATTTCATGAGTCGTAGTAGGGAAATGCGCGGGGGATTTAAATATCCCCCGCGGCATTTAAATAAAAATGTCCGCCGCTTTTTTCCGGCTTTTAAAAGTAGGAATAAGATCCGACTTTGAAGTAGGAATAAGATCCTCCGGAAAAGGGCACTTTTTCCGGAGGATCGGGGCCAGTCTAGACGCTCTTTTCCGGCTTTTTTAAAAGCCGGAAAAAAGCGGCGGACATTTTTATTTAAATGCCGCGGGGGATATTTAAATCCCCCGCGCATTTCCCTACTACGACTCATGAAATTTACATGCCCCTTCCGGAAAAGGGGCCAGTGTAGACGTAGCCATTGATTATTGGATTGCTGATTACTGGATCAAGTGGCCATATTTCTGATTGTGCTAGGTAACATTCTGCATGCACTGAAAGTCTGATTTAATGGCTCCTACATTATAAGAAGATTAAAGTGACCTGAAATAGAAATGAGGCAGGTGTTTCAACATTTACAGAGAAGGGGCATTTAATTTAATAACTTGTTAATGAAAAAGTGTCCCATTAAATCCTATTATATATTGTACATTCTAGCTCATACTATTATATTAGGTCCATTGAACACATGCCTATTTTATGTATTTAAGCTATTAAACTCTGTTCCAAACACTTTTTCTCCTTAAAAGGTATTAATACAAATTAATATTATTAACTTACTGTATCTTGGGAACTATTGTTGCAAATTCAAACCCATATTTTCTTAATTTAAAATAAAAGTGAGAGAGATAAAATGATTGGATTTCATTATATATTTTCTTTATTCTTTCCATTGGAGACTCTCATTATATTTCCAGCAATGGGAACACAAATGAGCCATGAAGTCCCCTCTACTTTCCCTCAGTACTGAAAACAGCACTGAACATTAATACATCTATTAATATTATATACAAGCTTTAATTCAACAAGTTATTTATTCTGATTAAATATGAAAATAATCTCCTAAATTTTGAAACATGCCCAGAAAAATTCAAAAGAGAACCAAAAGAAGACACACTTCAGACTTGCAATTTGTTTTTATACCCCCCTCCCCGCATTGCATGAGCAAGAGTCTTATAAAAACAGATTATTTTATTTTAAAAATAATTATTCCATTTACCTGAGAATTAAATCTGCATTATTTTTTCTCACAATTATGCTTACCTGTCCTAAGAAACAATACCAGATGTGACCACTAAGACTTATGTTTAAAACCTCATTATCTGTTGTAAATATTTCTTATATTCCTGCCTCATGAATTTTGAGCTGGATGCACAGAAAAGATTATAAGAACTTTAAAAAATATATTTTTTATTCAATTGAAGGGAAGAATTCAAAATAATAAAGCTCAAAACATAAAGGAAGATAGCTCTGTTCCATGTTTTAACTATAAACTAGTATTACAGGTTATTCATCAATTTGGGATTAAAGATATTGTGACATAGCTACACAATCTCAAACGCATGTTGATCAGAACGCATCGACAGAAGAGCCAGCTGATTATTTCATTAGAAGGTTCTGGGCCTGTCTTGTCTTTAATCTTCTGACTTGGTATGAAAGGGTATGTCTAGATTGCATCCGTCTGTCAGCAGAGGGATGCAGATTAGACAGGTTGACATTGCAAATGAAGCGGGGATTTAAATATTCTGTGTTTAATTTGCATAAAAATGGCCACCGTTTTTGCCAACTCAGCACTTTGTCGGCAAAAAGTGGCAGTCTAGAGGGGATTCTGTCGAGAAAGAAAGCCTTTTTCAATAGATCCCTTATGCCTCCTGCAAGGATGTTTACAGGAGATGTCAAAAAAGGCTTTCTTTCTCCACAGATCCCACTCTAGACTGCCGCTTTTTGCTGACAAAGTGCAGAGTCGGCAAAAACGGTGGCCATTTTTATGAAAATTAAGCGCAGAATATTTAAATCGCTGTTTCATTTGCAATGTCTACCTGCCTAATCTGCCATTCCTCTGCCTACAGACAGATGCAGTCTAGACATACCCAAAGTGAACTTGGGCTATCTAGATAAAGCAGAATTAGATGTGTGTGAAGAGAAAGATAGGGGGGAAGGTGTGAATCATAACTACAAAGGGTGACGTTCCGGCCCTATTTAAATCAATGGCAAAAGTCCTATTGAATTTAGTTGGGCCTCATTTCACTCAAAAAGTTTACATAAGGGCAGCCTACTAATAAGGACAAAGGTTGGGCAAACAAATATGTACCTATTCAAATAGAATCCGCCTGTCAATATATATTACTTTGTTTTCTACAGGAGAAAGCAACATAAACATTTATAGCTACCAGATTATACTTTTCCACGTCCCAGACTTTTTTAGCACGTTTGGTTTGAGGATCAGGCCACCATGAAAGAATGGAGAAGAGCTCTGTGAACATGTCACTATCCCACTGACACATACAGATGCGGTTATCATCCTCCTACGGTAGTTCCATTCTTGTACGGATTCAAGATTATCCTTTTCATTTTCACACAATGCAAGATGTTGCTATACGGAATGTGACAGGCTTTCAGCATCCTTCCAAAGAGATTATGTTGTAACCAGGAGTCTAGCTGGGGAATATATTATGGAGCTCAGGGTGTGTACATGATGGGGGAATATGCAGGAATGGGAAGTGGCAGGGAAGTCATTCCCACAATTCTATGCAACCAGAGGATTTCCCTATGTTTGAGTGATCTTCCTGTAGCCCAGATATGGTGTTTTTATTATTGCATTGTGCGAATAGTGTGGCACAGACTAACTTCTGGAAGGTAAGACCTCCTTCAGCACATCAGAGTTGTAAGAAATAACTTCAGATATTAGGGCAGCATTTAGAAGCCGACCAATCACACAGCTGGCTCTACACCATACCCAACCCTCTCAAAAGCTCACTGGAAGTATGTGGGATGTGGTTGGAGAACCATACATGCTGCTCATCCCCAGCTACATAGCTGCTCTTAGGACATCATTACCAGCTCTCCTAGGTTCAGAGCAACCCTGCATCTTCTCTAAAGTAACTGGGGAAAGAACTCCCTCTAATTGTCTCTTAGACACCTTTGCCTTTTCCTGTAATTTAAGTCACATTTGTCCCTTCATGACTCAGATGCTACAGTGAGCATAGTCCAAGGTTTTTGCCTATTATTCCCATGTATCTGCAGCACCTGCAGTGTAGATGAGTTCTTAAATGCTGAATTGCAACAGCTAATGTTTAGACTTTTGCCATCTAGCAGAATCACAGAGTTAAATGCCCAGGCTCAGGGGGATGGATAGCTCCATGGTTTGAGCATTAGCCTACTAAACCTAGGGTTGTGAGTTCAGTCCTTGAGGAAGGGATTTGGGGCAAAAAGTTGTCAGGGATGGTACTTGGTCCTGCTGTGAAGGCAGGGGATTAGACTCAATGACCTTTCAAGGTCCCTTCCAGCCTCTAGGAGATAGGCAATCTCCTTTTTAATTTAATTTACAATGCATGGAGAGAGTTAGACAGCTAAGAGTGGGATTAATAAAAACCAGTAAGCTCAGAGGGGAGCTGACTAAGCAAGCCAATAGAAAAGGGATGTCTTTAAAGGGAATTAGACACCTAATAGGAGACACTCCCCTCTGCTCGGGATACACAACCATGAACTCTTTCCTGGAGTTCATTGCTTAAGTCTTACCAGCCCTTTCTTAAAACAAAGAAAATCAGCAAAGTGGAAGAAATAGACATGGTATATCTTGACTTCATGATACGGTCTTACATGACCTTCTCATAAACAACTAGAGAAAAATAACATGTATTGAGCTACTATAAGATGAGTGAAAACTCTGGGAAAACCATACCTAAAGAGTTAACAACAATGGTGCACAGTCATGGTGGAAGGTCATAGCGAGTGGAGTTCCACAGGGATCGGTTCTACAACCAGTCCTGTTCAATATCTTCATCAGTTGTTTAGATTATGGCATAGAGAGTACACTTATAAATTTTGTGGATGATACCAAGCTGGGAGGGGTTATAAGTGTTTTGGAGGACAGTTATATTTCAAAATAATCTGGACAAACTGGAGAAATGATCTAAATAGTATCAGTTGCTCACATACAAAATGGGAAATGACTACGTAGGAAGGCATATTGTGGAAAGGGTTCTAGAGGGTTTGCTTTATTTCACATAGGCTATGTCCACACTGCAGAGCTTTTCTGAGCTACCAGAAGTATTCCAGGAAATCTCTGCCACATCCAAAGAATGCGTCTGCTTTTTCAGAACAGTTTCTAAAAAAGCAGATGCATTCTTTCGGCATCCCTGTCTTCCTCATTGTATGAGGAGTAAGGGATGTTCTGAAAGAGGGTTTTTTTTCCAAAATTTGGTCCCCTGTAGACGGGACCAAATTTCAGAAAAGCCTCTTCCAAAAAAAAAAGCGGAAAAAACCACGCAAATTATGGTTTGAAATTTGCGTATCTTTTTTGATATAACTCTGCAGTCTAGCTATAGCCATACAGGTGGTGTGTGTCTTTGCCAGGTGGCTGAGACACTGAAGAGTCACCAACACACAACAGAAAAACATTGGTTTGTTTAGTCTGGAAAAGAGACAATTGAGAGATAACATAACAGCTTTTGAGCACAAGAAAAGGAGGGAGAATTTTTTTTCCCTTTCACCTCTGAGAAAAGAACAAGAAGCAATGGTCTTAAATTGCATCAGTGGAGATTTTTAAGAGCAGGTTAGAAAAGTACCTGTCAGGGATGGTCTATATTATACGTAGCCCTGCCATGAGAGCAGGGGACTAGACTAGATGACCTCTCAAAATCCCTTTCAGTCCTATGATTTCATAACCCAGTGGACACACAAGTTGCAGTCCCTACTCCAATGATTATATTATGCAAAGTGAATGAGCTTTAGCAAGAGAGATTTATCCATTCATCCATAAATCTCCAGCCCAAATTATTCAATGCCCCAGTGATTAGGTGTCTCAATGGGGAGATGTGAAACCTAGGATCAAGTCCCTGCTCCACATCATGATATATGATACTATGAATCCAGGACTCCTACGTCCTGGGTGAGAGTAGTAATCAACGGGCTGCTGGTATGTTTGCAGGTTTAAATATATAATTTTGATGAATAATGTTTATTTTAAAACTTGTTTGTATTTAACTGATGTAAGTTTTCATACTTATGGGAAATTGGGGTGTGATCAGATAATGGCAGCATCAGGCAATATTAAATTATTATAGACCTTAAGATAAAAAACAAACCTTCCCATTACAACACAAATGATCAACATATTAAGTCAAAATATACATAGTAAATATTGTCAAATCAAACTTAGAGTTCTCAAGCAGCATTTTTCTTACTTTTCCTATCGTAAATTTTGAATGAAAAGATTTGTTGTTGGTTTGTGTGTATGGTAAAATTGACATTTATCAATAAAACTGCAGTCCTTCAAAGCTATTAAGTAGAATACCTAATACCTTTGTGCTTCCTTGGGTCTATGATTGTTTGGGACTTGAACTAGTTCTTCATCTCAGAATGCCTACCAGATTAGACACCACAAGCAAGATTAGCAGGTAAACACTTAGTTAAAAATTTTTTTTCCAGAGTTTGGTTGTGAGCTAGATTCTGGACTGAGGCAGTCATGCATGTGCTTACTGCCAGAAATGTAGGCACATGGGGGCTTTCTTGGAAGAAATTTAGATGGCTAAGAATTTTAAACACCTCCAGACTTAAAAAGTATCTGAACAGCGGAGTTAGAAAACCTACATTTTGGAGTTAGGCATGTAAAATTGCGGTTAGGTATGTAAATCTTTTTTTATCAAGCTGTTTAACTTTTTCTGTATGCCCCTGGCTCCCAAAGCCCTAATAAAATAGCCTTTTGTAAAATAAATTAAGATTAAATACTTGAGGATTGTTTCTAGAAATTTTCAGTACTTTAGGGTTAGTTTATTTACTATTTATTTACTATTACTATTGGAGAGCAGAGATACTCCAATACCATGAGTAGTAATATTTTGAATATATGAGTATACCGCTGTACATATTTACAAGTAAGCAGTAATTTTTGTTTTGTTCTGTTTTATAATCTTACACAGGGCTCCTGACTGGTGTACAGTTAAAGGTTAATTGGTCTTTCTCTCTAAGAACAACATTTTTCAGGCTCCATTTTGATTCATATTGAAATAAATTTCTAACTATAATCTAACAGGTCTACAGCATGCACTCAGTTAAGGAAAAGTTTACTTTACAAGATCAATTCTCAGCTTGAGTAAATCAGTGAATTGATTTCAGTGGGCGACATCCATTTCTACCAGCTGAAAATCTGTTTCTTCACTTTCTGATGAAAAGATGTGTTTCAATGCTTTAGGATCACTGTATAACTTGAGTCCTGAGATTTAGTACTTACAACAATGATATTTTGTACAATAAAAAAAATCAAGGAAACGTTTTTTCGTCATGATTATTTTCTACTGCTTTTTGAATAATCATACCAAGCACAATAGCTCCTACATTTACAATCTCCTTATTTCAAGTTTTCTTTTTTGGTGAATTTTACATTTTAATTTTAGTTTTTGTATTTCAGTATATGAATCCATTTTGTTGCCTCTCCTTTGTTCCAGACTTACGAACTTTTTGTGTATGTAATTGAGAAAAAAAAAGGAATTCACTCACGTGCTAGAACAAGCGTAAAGCTTAATGCATAATTGAGACCTTTATTTGAAACACATTATACAGTTAAAGTCTTAAATATTATCTATTCCTGTGCAAGTAACCTAATATGTTTCTTATGAATGCAATGCTTTGCATTTATGATGACCATTTTGTGCCTTCCACATGCTCCAATGACATACTTTCTAAATTGAGTCAAATTTATCTAAACATTTTATAATAATTTTTCATGTATTTTTTAATCTTATTTAGCCCAAATGTGTCATTTAAATTGGACAGATTTTATTTTTAAAGTGATGCAGATGTCAAAGCTTTTAAATTACAGGAAAATATACCATCAATCCATAGTTTCATGGTAATTCTATTTTTGTGAGCTTTAATTGACATCCTGAATTCTATCCCTACTCTTCATTATTATAACAGTGACTTCTTGTACTGCATCATTTTCTCTTCTGTTATATCTATGCCTTTATATAACTACAAAATTGTAGACCAAAAATCTTGCATTTTAAGTCTCACTATTGTGGCCCAGATAATAGTAATACTCAGTTACCCTATTTACCTTCACATTGTTATCCTATATTTGGCTTTTCTATGTTTTTAGTTCTATTCATTAGCTGTTTTACATCTCTTGCTAGTTTAAAATGCTGGCATATCTATTTAAAAATGCAAGATTATCTTTGTTCCTGCAGTCATAGTATCTTCCCTCCTCTTCTCCCATGGCCATGTCTCTAACAAATTGCTTGCTATTTACAGCATGATCAAAAACTTGAGCAAGGTTCATAACCCAAATATCTCATAGGGATAATTATCTGTATTTAAGTTTCACTTGGTTTAGGACATAAAAGGTTTCCATCAGCAAGACTAAAGTTTGCATAATAGGCTTGCATTAATTTTAAGAGTTAAGCAATTAATACAAGCGTATTGTATTGTCTGCTCTATTTACTTTGTGAATAAATTTTAGCACACAGTTCTTTTCTAATAAATATTACTGAACAACTCAACAAACTGCTTTTGACATGTGCATGTGCACATGTTCATTCCTATAAGGGAAGTCTTCAAAGGTATGGGAACTTCCTCCTCATCTCTTTTCTGAGGATTGCAGCAAGGTTCTTCCACAAATGTATAAGAAGATATAGACTGAGATATCCTTTTTAATTTGCGATATACAGTTTGATGTCAACTTTGCTATCTTTCCATAATGAAGCATTTTCTACATGTCTAAATGGGAGTGGTGAGCAGACATTTTTCTTTAGATGAAGTATGGCTGGCCAAACCTCAATCCAAGTGACACTAAGGAAATGCTTGTGAGTTAAAGAAAGTGGCTGATATCAATGACCCAATTCAATAACCATTCAAGAAATAGATGCCCAATGATAATCTTAATGATAAGTCTGCACTATTCTCTTCATATAGAAACCCACAGGGCAAAATTTGCTAGTGTAGTTATTATCTCCTTAAAGCTGAACCTTAACACTCTAGGCCCTGGTCTACACTGAGGAGTTATTTTGAAATAACCCCCCTTATTTCAAAATAATAAGTGGATCGTCCACACTACCAAGCCCATTATTTTGAAATAATGGGCTGGTTATTTTGAAATCTATACTCCTGCTTTCCTTGGGGAATAACACTTTTTTTAGTTGCTATTTTGAAATAACATTAGTATGGACGATACAGAGCTGCTTATTTGAAATAATTGGCCTCCACAGGCCTCTCTCCAGAGGCCTCTTTCACCTGCAAATGTGATTACTCTGGCCACACCCACTCTGGTAGCCTCTGGAGGACTAGGATGGGAACCCATGCTGAGGGCGGGAAGGTGGCTGGTGATCTGCTCCATACATAAGGCGATGTGGTCCATCACCGAGGTAAGAGCTGGTGTGCCAGTTGGTTGCAGGCAGCCTTCCACTGCTCCTGGCCTGCTCTTCTTCAAGCCCCCAGGTGAGGGACTGCAGGCAGGCCATCTGCTCCCCTGTTAAGTCCTCTTCCTCCCATGGAGTCATGCAGATGGTGTTGGAGGTGGGGGGTGCACAGTGTCACTGTGTTCCAGTTGGGTGAGGAGACTCTGGAACCTCCCCTTTAAGTGATGGAACACATACTCCACCACCATATGACACCAATCTGGCATTGAAGTGCTCCTTGGTAGGGTCCAGGCTGCCCATGTAGGGTTTTATGAGTTAGGGGAGCGAGAGGTAGGCTGCATCACCCAGGATGCAGATGGACATGTCCACCTCTCTGACTCTAATAGTGCGGCTGGTGAAAAAAAAATGCTGGCGTGTATCTTTTAGAACAGTCAGGAGTTCCAGAAAACGCAGGCATCATGGACCTTCCCTGACCAGCCAACACTGAGGTCAGTAAGGCATCCCTTGTGATCCATGAGGGCCTGTAGCACCATGGAGAAGTTCCCATTTTTGTTTATGTAGTGCAAGGCACGGTGGGCTGGGGGGCAGGATGGGGATGCGCGTACCATCTATGGGCCCCTCCCTGAAGCTGGGGAAACTGATGGTGGCAACACCATCCATGATGCTGTCCATGGTCCCCAGAGTGACAATCCTCCATAGCAGCATGTGGTTGATGGCCTTGTCTACTTGTATGAACATGGCCCTTACTGGAGTTCCCCACGCCAAACTGGTTGCTGTCAGAGCAGAGGCTGTCCAGCATGGCGAGCTTCCACAGGGTGATGGTGATGTGGAAATTCTGGAGTCACTGCTGGTTATCTCATAGCTGGTCTTCTGCCACCAGAAGTGGTGTTCTACTGTGTCCAGGGATTGTGGGGTACTTGTAGCAGCAGGAGTACCCAGACCTGGATGCTGAGGGCCTGCTGTCTGGGCTGGTCATCATTGTGCTGAAACAACACCTGGGCAATGTGAATGAACTGGGCCATGATGTGCAGCACAAGGCCTGTGAGGCTGGTACTGCTTTGCAGCAGCTCTGGCTCCATGTTG
This sequence comes from Pelodiscus sinensis, assembly GCF_049634645.1. Lineage (NCBI taxonomy): Eukaryota > Metazoa > Chordata > Testudines > Trionychidae > Pelodiscus > Pelodiscus sinensis. The sequence goes on from NC_134711.1 coordinate 203,658,287, forward strand.
TGAATGCTGTGGTGTTTCCAAGGGCAACCAGAGCATACTAAATCCATGTTGTGTCTTGCAAGGGGGAAGGCAGCGAAGGAGTGGTATATGAGATGTGGTCATAGAGATGAACCCCTGAAAGTGAGTGTCACAGTTTGCCTGACCAAACAGCTACAGGAAATATCTGTGTAGCCTGGTGCCTTCCCCAGAGTTCTTCCAGGGGCGCTAAGTCTGAGGAAGGCTGCAATTAGTGTGAAGACACTATTTCAAAATAATTGTGATTTATTGCAATGCTCCCCCATAATGGGGACACATTATTTCCATTTTGTTATTTCAGGAGCTATTTTGATTTTACTTATTTGAAAATAATCGCCTAATGTAGACATCCCCTAGCTGCTGTTGAGGCCTTAGTAGGATTGATGTTAAAATATTGCATTCTACTCCAAACTAGGCTTTCTTGAAACAGCTCCATCAAGAGTTGGTGAATGTGTGACTTTGAAGCCTATTGTGACACATGCAAGTTAAATGACCCAAATTCTACCTTCAGAGACATGTTAGAAAAAGTATGTAAACAGTAATTAGAGCCATTCCATGTTGGATAGGCTAGAATTTTGAAATGCAATCCTTTATTAGAAAAGTAGAGGTGGTATTAATTGCATATGTTTACTTATCTTGTTAGATGTAAGCCATCTAAGCATACAATTCCTGTCTGTTACTATAGCTATTGATTTAAAAATCAAAAGGGAATATGAACAGTTAGAACTGGGTCCTGCCATGAGGGCAGGGGACTGGACTCGATGACCTCTTGAGGTCCCTTCCAGTCCTAGTATTCTATGATTCTATGAATCTTGGGTGAAGTAGTTTCATTGCCTATGTTTGTGATAATTTGCTTTATACATAAATTGCCTTATGTTAATCCATGTTGTTGATTATCATGATGCTTGAGAAACAGAAGGTTACATCAAAAACCAATTGTTCAGCCAGGTCTGTATAGTCAAGAGGCTGCTAGATAACTATATTAAAGCATCTTGGGACCAGATCCTTTCACTTCAGATCTGCTTGATACTTCATTCTAGGGAAACATATGTTAGAGTGTTAACCACTGCTATATTTTGTGAGTGTGATTCCCGCTACAATGTAATCTATAGGCATACTGATATGAAAGGCATATGCAAGTATGGAATCCTATTCCAAACTGTACAGAAATCAGAGACAAGTGAAACACTTTCCATATGTATTGATATATAATGGCACTGTAACTGATGCCACTGTATGGTCATATCTACACTACAAACTTTGATGCAAGTTACATCAGCATAAAAGCCACAGAAGTTAGTATATTGCTTATGAGTATGTGGGCTTGAGCTGGTAATGTATGTACTCACCAGGACTGTGCCAATGTACAATACAATATACTATGGGTAGCTATCCTTTTCTGTTGCCACCATTCAATGCAGACTTTTGGGACGTTTTGGCAATATACAACAGGGCCAAAATAAGTCATGAAGAGGTGACTGAAAGCATGGGGTCAACTTCTCAGAATGAAACTGTCTCCATTCCATTATGTCATTTGTTTCCCATCTTTTTGTGCAAAATCTGACAAAACTCACAGGGTGCATCTAGACTGGCAAGTTTTTCCACAAAAGCAGCTGCTTTTGCGGAAAAACTTGCCAGCTGTCTACACTGGCCACTTGAATTTCCGCAAGAACACTCACGATCTCAAGTAAGATTGTCAGTGTTCTTGCGGAAATGCTATGCTGCTCCCATTTGGGCAAAAGCCCTCTTGCGCAAATGCTTTTGCGCAAGAGGGCCAGTGTAGACAACGCGGTCTTGTTTTGTGCAAAAAAGCCCCGATCGTGAAAATGGCAATCGGGACTTTCTTGCACAAAACTGCATCTAGATTGGCAAGGACGCTTTTCCGCAAAAAGTGCACTCTAGACACTCTTTACCGCAAATGCTTTTAACGGAAAAACTTTTCTGTTAAAAGCATTTGCAGTAAATCATGCCAGTCTAGACATAGCCACATTGCTTCCTTTTCTGTCCACACTCTCTAACAGGATCATGGAGCCTACACAGCTCTTCACTACTGCCATAAATATTGCAAGCAGAGGATGCACAGTCCTTCAGTATAAGCAGAGCCATAAGAACGAGCTAATCAGTGGGGAGCATGATTTCTTGCAGGACAGGTTATTGTGGGACACAGTGAGAATCAATTCAAAGGTTGTTAGTGACATTCATGATGAGTCTGTGATTGTTGAACCTTTAGGTCTACAAAAATCTGCAACATGTGTTGCCATCAGAAAAGTCACATTATGTGCAAAACCATAACTTTTGGCTGGTGAGACTGTCTCCTGTTTCCTTCTCTAGAATGTTTGCAACAATCACCATCCAGGCCTTCTACTCACTATCTGATGCAGCAATGGCTTGCAGGATTTTATTGAACATGTCATCCCAAGATCTCATCTTCCTCCTTTTTATCTGTCTTAGGTATTCCAAAGCCTTCTTAATTCATAAACCCTGCCTATTAAACTGTGCTTCACACTTCCAAAGACATTCCTCTGAGTCCCTCTGTCTTTTCTAGTTGGTTCTTTAGACCTTTGATCATTTACACTCATATTTTCACAAACTTCCTTTTTAGATTGTTTCTCTTCTGTGGCCCAATTTTGTTTGTGATGTTTAGTGTTTAAGGGCATCGGAGCTGACTAGGTTTAATATCCATTCATATGCAGAGTATTTCTTTCAAAGACAGATACTTTTTAAGCTTTTATATCATGCTTGCTGTCCTGTTGGTAAGGAAGCCAGACTAGAAAATGGGTGGCAGAAAAGGTTGAATTTCATACACTTTTTGTTCAAAAATTAGATTATTCCTACTAACCCAGCCGAGAGCAAATGGTGCTAAAAAGATAAACTTCCCCATAAAGGCTCTGCAGAAAGATGGTACCCATGAGAGTAAAGCAAAGCTTTTCAGGCAAATCTTCTTCCTTATTCTGAGGAGAGGTGTGAATCCACATCTCCTACCTCCCATGTGAATGCCTAAATCACCAAGCTATAGAGTCACTCTCTAATGGGCTAGTCTAATGAATACTAAAGTATTTATAAAAAGAGGAAATTTCAATAAGAGAAAATGAGAGCAACCTATCCCAACATAGTTTGTAGCTTAGCAATCATGGGACTCACATTAGTGTTGGAAGACTTGAGATAAAGTTCCCATTCTAGAAATAAGATTCAAATCTGAGTCTCCCACTTTGCTGTAGAATTTTCCAAATGCTGACACATTGTGAACATTTGAGAAGTGAATATTTTCCCTGATTTATTTGGTTTGCCTCCAATAAAAAAAAGTCAAATATTCATCCATCTCCAGTGCCTACTGCTAAGGTTCTCCCTGTTTATTAACCTAGTTCTTGGAATGGTGAAGAAAAGCCATGATTTCTCCTGACCATCTTCATCTACTTGGGGTCACCTCATGTACCTATAAAAATAGTCAGAGTGGTACCTGAGTTCTTCTGAGTGCAGGGGCCACATGTAATGTTTCCAGAAGTGGGGAGGAAGTCTTCCTGTCCTCCTCCAAAGAACACCTGCCTTAGGGTCAGGCAAAACTCATTTCCAGACAATTACACTTGGCAAGCTATAGACTTCTGAAAATAACTCTGGGCTTCATGGTGAGCTATGGTAATGCACTCACATTTAATTTTATAACCACTGTCTGCCTAGAATCTTTAACTAAGTCTGGCGTATATTTCTAAGCAAATCACAACTAAGGAATAGCAAAAGGCTCCAGGCTGCAAATACTTATTATTAATTATCAGATTCTCATTTAATTAAGACCTATATTTCTACTGTTCAATCAGTGATTTTTGAATTGTTTTCATCAGCAATGGCACATAAATGAAGAAGGGAAAGAGGAACCAGTTATGCGTATAGCTCATAAATCATCAGTGTCACTGATTGCTTATATAGTATCATTTTGCATGTATCCACACTTCACTGAAAGTCTTTGTTTTGAAAAGGTTACTATGCATAGTTTCACTGGATTAGTTCTCTGTCTGAACTATCGTGTTATTTTCAATATGGATTTGCAGACTACAATACATTTATGTGGCCTCAAACAATACTTAATTGTCTATTATTTCTGGTGTTGTACTAGGACCTAGGAGCCACATTTATGGACCAGAACCCCATTGTGCTAAACTCTCTACAAACACAGAACAAAAAGTTGGTTCCTGCCCCAGATAATTTACAATCTAAATAAAGCATTTAATATGAATAATGAGGATTAAAAAGAATAGGAATCACATGCCATAATGAATAGTCTTTCATACAAATGTAGATAGTGTATCACATACATACACAAAACAAAAACCTTAGAAGATATTCAGAGCTTGCAGCTAGACCAGAATTGATAAACATGTTTAATGTGACATCTTATTTTTTTCTTGAAGGTCATAGCAGAAGAACAGAAATAGTCTGTGTCATCAGTTAAGCTTTAGAACGGCAAAACCACATTTGATTCATTTCAAGAATTTCTCCAGAGCCTGTGAAGGCTTTTTCTTGACTTTAGCTTTCACCAAAGGAACCATCCCATTTATATTTCCAGGAAATTAATTAACTTTTTGACATTGGGGACTTTGGTGAGACTTAATATCTATGCCTCAGACTATTTGTAAAATTTGAAAAAAAAAGGCTTTGCAGGAACCAGAATTTCTATCCCAATACAAAATTTGTATTTCTGAGAGGGAAAAAAAGTTCTGAGTTGACACAAAATAAGGAGTAATTGTTTTCCTGTGGAACAGATATTTTGTTTTAAATACTTACATTTCAGAAGACAAAACAGATTCTCAAAACATTTTCTGGGCTAGCAATATGTTTTTCTGGTCTGCCTAGCTCCTCAGCTGCCCAGCCAAATTGCCCATAGATTTGAATAGGAAGCCACCTTGCTGACTCCGAATTTTTAAAAAATTTCCACAAGTCAGGCCAGCTGGGGAGCCCAGGGATCCCAGAGAGCAAGGTGGGGCATCAGGAAGTCAGCCAAGCAGACATACTGATCAGCTGACTAACTTGGTTGGTTTCTCAGAAGTTCTGACAGAATCAACACATACCCAAAGAACATCTAGCTCCATTGTTAAGACTTGCTTTAAGTGATTGCAAATGAAAATAGTCAGATCAAAGTAAGTTACTAAATTATAATGAATAGGAAAAGCATAGCTAGTTCTCATCCACTAAGAAACGTGTTACATTCAAATTCTTGTCTTAAACGGGTATTGTTATTTAGGTAAAAGCTTCAAATCAGAGTTGATCTTTTATTCTGATTTGAGTCTACAGCTTCTTTAAAATGCTTTGTTTCCTTTTCAGGTGGGCCAGGGAGTTTACAGAGCCAGTGGAAGACAAAACCTGATTGCTTCCCATTGCTTAAATAGGCTTTGCCCCAGGGTAGGAACCTTTTGTTTGGCATTCCCCATTCCCATGGAAAAAATATCAGGTTCAAAATGGATTCCAGTATCAAGTGTCGTATCTTTCCAGGATCAACTACCTTATGGGCTTAAAAGACAAACACAATTATTCACAAGTCATTGCTTTGATGACTGAGTCACTGAGTTTTCAGGGCAACAATAATAGCCGTTATTAGCATATTTAGAACTATAAACAGATCCACCTTTTATATTTCTAACTTCACATACAAGAATGATATTTGCACAAAAATAGAATATATAGATCCAGCACAGCTCCAACAAATGTAACTAGAAGATTGATATGTTACATCACCTGATTTGCATAAAGCATCTTCAAGTTAGGCATATTCATATTCATAAGCCAATTACTACAAAGCATGGGGAGGTATAACACATAAAATGACTGTTGCTGAGGGCAGAATTAGGCCCTTTCTATTTACTTTTGAGCATCTCAGAAGCCCCCCTTCCTTAAGTTGTTATTTCACTTTCACAGGATTGCCGAAGTACAATCACTTAGCCCTGGTCTACACTAGGGAGTTATTTTGAAATAACTTCTCTTATCTTATATATAGTAGCCCATTGTCTGTGAGTCTGTAATTCTGATGTACACGGCCAGGCCCCGTGTACGTTAGCGCCCCATCCCCTGCCCCCTCCCTCCGTGGCGGTTCGGCCCAGCGCTGCGCTATTCAGCTGGGCCCCGGTGGGGGAGCAAGGAGCGGCAAGTGGCCCTTTGGCAAGCTTGCCACCCTGGGCCCAGCTGAGTGCTGGCGAGAGGTGTCCGGGGATCCGTGGGACTGGCCGGCAGGAGGAGGTGGTGGGAAGCAGAGCTGGGGGGAGGGAAGATTGGGGGCTATGGTGCTGGATGGGAGGGGGGGGGCGGGAAGCAGACCTGGCAAGGGGAGGTGCAGCCACTGACCATAGCCGGACCGCAAACGGCTGCTTGCCACCGCTTGCTCCCCGGCTGCGGCCCAGCTGAGTGGCACTGGTGCTGCGCTTCTCAGCTGAGTCCCGGTGGGACAGGAAGGGAGGTGGGGCGGTGATGTACATGGTCAGGAGGTGGGGCTGTGTATGTCACCGCCCCCCCTTCTTCCTCCCGCCGTGGTGCTGAGTGGTGCGCCCCTCAGCCGGGCCACCGCGGAGGGTTGGGGGGGTGGCGTAGACAGCCCTGCCCAGTGGGCATGTACGTCACCGCCCAGCCCCTCCTCCTCTGCGGTGGCCCAGCTGAGCGCTCAACACTCAGCCGAGCCACCACGGAGGGAGGGGAAGGGGGCAGGGCGGTGACATACACGATGAAGGGGCAGGGCCATGTACGTCACTGCCCCCTTCCCATGCTGTTGTGGCACTCAGCTGAGTGCTGCACCCCTCAGCTGGGCCTCCAGGGGAGCCAGCAGCACAAGGGGCTATTTGGGCTCCCCTGCGGTGGCAGCGGAAGGGAGGGCGGTGATGTACACAGCCCCGCCCCCTGGCTGTGTATGTCACCACCCCACCCCCCTCCCTCGTGGCAGCCCGGCTGAGCAGGCAGCACTCAGCCAAGCACCACGGTGGGAGGGAAGGAGAAGGGGAAGGGAGGCGGGGAAAGACAGTGGGGAGAGCAAGAGACAGGAGAGGGAGAAGAGAAAGAAAGGGACAGAGAGAGAGGCAGGAGGCGGAGGAGAGCTGGGGGGGGGGAGGAAGTAGGAGGAGAGAGAGACAGACAGACAGAGCGAGAGAGCTCAGGAGAGAAGACCTGAAAATCCCGTCTTATGACGGGCTAATTGGCTAGTTTCAAAATAACAAGTGGAGCATCCACACTACCAGGCCTGTTATTTCAAAATAAGGGGCTGGTTATTTTGAAATAATAAGTCCTGCTTTCTACAAGGAATACAGCTTATTTCAAAATAGTTATTTCTAAACAGTGAGGCTGTGTCTAGACTGCATCCCTTTTTCGTAAAAGGGATGCAAATTAGACATATCGCAATTTCAAATAAAGCGGGGATTTAAATCCCCCCCGCTTCATTAGCATAAAAATGGCTGCCGCTTTTTTCCGGCTCAGAGCTTTGCCGGAAAAAAGCGCCAGTCTAGATGTGGATCTTTCGGAAAATAAAGCATTTTCCAAAAGATCCCTTATCCGTCTGTTTTTACTTTCCACGCTTTTTTTGAAAGCATTGTCATGTTTTATTATCCCTCCTGAGCTCTCTTGTTCCATCACTGGATATGTCTAGATTACATCCCTCTGTAAGCAGAGAGATGTAAATGAAGCACTTCAAAAGTGCAAATGAAATGGGGATTTAAATATCTCACGCTTCATTTGCATAATCATGTAATGACACTCTTGCATAATCACGTAATGATGCTCTTTCAAAAAAGCTCTATTTCAAAATTGAAACCACAGTCTAGACATGGTTCTTTTGAAAATGGGGCACTTTCAAAAAATGTGGTGTACAGGATATTTTGAAAAAAATTCTAATTTTTGAAAGAACCGCGTCTAAACTGCAGGTTCAATTTTGAAATAGTGCTTTATCGAAAGAGTGTCATTATGTTATTATGCAAATGAAGCGAGGGATATTTAAATCCCCACTTCATTTGCACTTTCAAAGTGCTTCATTTACATCCCTCTGCCAACAGAGAGATGTAGTCTAGACATAGCCCCAGTGAAACACTGAGTCAGTTTTTCTCTTCACATTTCATTGTATACCACAGTGAGCTGGAGTAAGGAAAGTGAAATTCTGCCCACAGTTACACGTATGTAATTCTGCTGAAGTCAATTAAATCAATGTATTTAACTTAAAAGGTATAGTAACCATTGGAATAACTAACAAAGGAAATGGTGGATTCTTTATTCTTCAAATCAAGACTGGTTGCCGTTCACAGAAGATAAGTTTTCATTAACCATGAGTTATTGGACCAATGTAGGAGTTAATGGGTGAAATTATATGTTCTGTATTATGCCGGAAGTCACAGGAGAGGATTGAAATAATCCTTTCTCATCTTCAAATCCATTAATCTAAAAACCGGAGAATTTGATCTTTTCTTTCCAATTTTCTTTTCATTATACTTTTATTGCAAAGGCTACAAAACTGTATGCATTCATCTTCTCTATTTTATTCTCACATTATTTTTCTTACAAATATTTAGATTAGATATTAAAAATGCTAATCCAAAAGCTCTGAGCACCCAGACAGTAATTAGACCTACAGCAGCATTAATACCAATGTGGTTTTGCTGTCCTACGGTGGAGGGTACAAAATTTTATAGAAATTTAGAGATGGAAGGGAGCTAGAAAGGTTATTCCACATGCTGAGGTAGGAATAAGATGAACTTAGATCAACATATTTGCCAACTATGCCAGTGAGCAGCCTTAAATAATCATATTCAGATGACAATTTACCTCAGCCAGTAGACAATACAAACAGAAAAGCTTTTCAGCACTGAAAAATTCCTATGGGTATGTCTACACTACAAACTACACTACTAACAGTTGTTAGTTCGAATTAACTTTCATAGGGGCTACACATACAAACCGCTAGTTCAAATTTAAATCGAACTAGCAGAGTGCTTAATTCGAACTAGGTAAACATTCTACAAGGAGTAACGCCTAGTTCGAAGTAAATAGTTTGAATTAAGGGCTGTGTAGCTACTTAATTCGAATTAATTGGAGGCTAGCCCTTCCCAGATTGCCCTGGTGGCCAAACCAGGGAAACTTTTCTGCCCCCCTCCCAGCCCCAGAGCCCTTAAAGGGGCACGGTCTGGCTACAGTGCTTGTGCCAGTTGCAAGCCTGCCAGCACCCAGACAGCAGACCCTGCACCTGGCATGGCATGAGCCAGCCACCTGCTGCCACCCAGCCCTCTGCCTCTTCCCAGGACCAGGCTGGCGGCTCCCAGGAGCCTGCCCGGAGCCACAAGAGGCAGGCACCCACTTGGTCTAGTGCGGAGTTTGTGGACCTCATCAATGTTTGGAGGGAGGCCTCCAACGTCCACGATCTCCGCACTAGGTACAGGAATGCGGCCGTCTAGAGCAGGATACTGCCAGCCTGGCCACCAAAGGCCACATGCAAACCCTGGAGCAGGTTTGCATGAAAATCAAGTTGGTTCACTGAGACCCCCGACCCCAAGCCCTGAGCTTAGAACATAAGAATGGCCGTACTTGGTCAGACCAAATATCCATCTAGCCCAGTAGCCTGTCTGCCGACAGTGGCCAGCACCAGGTACCCCAGAGAGGATGGGCCTAAGACAATGATCAAGCAATTTGTTTCGTGCCATCCATCTCCAGCCTTCACAAACAGAAGCCAGGGACACCATTCCTACCCCCTGGCTAATAGCACTCCATGGACCCAACCTCCATGACTTTATCTAACTTCTCTTTAAACTCTGTTATAGTTCTAGCCTTCACAGCCTCCTGTGGCAAGGAGTTCCACAGGTTGACTATGTTCTGTGTGAAGAAGAACTTTCTTGTATTATAATATTACTTGCATAAGGGTTGCAACACTGGTACTAAAGGACTGTGGACCAAATTCTACTCTTGGTTTCATCATAAATCCAGAGTGGTACTGAGTTCTCAGCAACCTGACCAAAAGAAGAACTTGACCTTTATTGAAAAGAATTTGTTACTGTGCACAAAGAGTACTGTAGAGGATAAAGAATAAATTGCCAGTCAGATCTCTAGAGTACACCTTACAGTCCCATGGAAATTAATGGCTTACCATATTTCAGTGGGTCAGTATAGACTTGGATATGCAAGTTTGAGGATACTGGCCTATCCCTTGAGACTTGATGTATAACTCAACCCCAGTTAGCCCACCAATGTCTCTATAGTTGTGTCATTGGATGATAATATGTGCTGGCTTTAAAAGTGAGATGAATTGGCAAATCAGCTTCTGAAGAGTTGTGTGCCAACAGCATGGTCTCTTAAAAGCCAGCTGGTTGGCCAGTGTTTCCTTCTTTACAGCCTCTTCCCTTTTCTCTATGGTATGAAATTGGAACTGTAGTCAAACTTTAAGTTATGGGGGATAGGTCTGACTTCTGCATCCATAATTATTTTTATCAGAAAGTTTTGGGCTTAGAGTTGGTTTGTGAGGATTTTGCTAAGAATTCAGCTTTCATTCCAGAAATGGAAATCAGTGAGGAGGAGAAAGAAGTGTTATTTACTCTCACCTTTAATTTCCATTACTATCTCTTGAACATTGGAACAGAATAGTTTAATTAATGTGGGTTCCTTTTTAATTTGAGTTTGTAAGACCTGGATTTACTTTTAGAGAAAGAGAAATTGTTTAACTGTAATTGTATCTGTCTCTTGATAGCATCAGCTACCAATATATCCACTCACCAGCTTCTCTAAGGGTACATCTACACTGCATGCTTATTTAAAAATAAGCTATTCTGCAATAGTTACTCTGAAATAGTTTATTTCAAAATTGCATGTCTAAACTGCAGGGAAGCCTCAAAATTAGTCCAAGGCAGGCTTCCCTAATATAGACGTGCTATCTCAATTTAGAGTCCCAGGAGGCACTGGCAGGGTGTCAATGGGCTCTGGGTCTGGGTCACTCAGTGGTCCTGGCAGTGCAGCCCAATCTCTAGGGCCTGGTAGGGGCTCTGGCTGTCTTGGACAGTCTTCAGGGCCTGGCAGTGATCAAGGTGGCCTTGGCCCATATGCAGAGTCCAACCGAATTGTCACTGATACTGTGGGGCAGCCATGTCTGCCTTCTGGGGAGCCCAGGAGAGCGTCTGGCTTGCTCGCTCACTGAGCTCTAACTGAGCTCTCAGCCACGTCTTTTATAGTTCCAGCTCCACCCTTCTGCTTCCTGTGGATGGAGCTGGGCAGCTCTGGCCCCAACCACCAATGACTCTTAGGGAGTGGTTCTCCTTCTGCATCAGCAGAAGGCCATGCTGACTCACTACACTCTCTTAAAATGTGGCTGCTCCAGCCCAGAGGTGGGCGATAAGCTGCCAGTGGCCTAGACATAGCTTGCCAAAATTAGCCCTTAGTGGACTACCAGGCACTTTATTTAACGGAGCATTTATTTTAGGTAGAGCCTCTCACCATTACTGTTAGTTGCAGTTTGACATTTCTGTCCAGTAGGAGCTGTGGGAAGCAATGGCCCAGCAGATTTAGGTACAGGCAGTCCCCGGGTTACGTACAAGATAGGGACTGTAGGTTTGTTCTTAAGTTGAATTTGTATGTAAGTCGGAACTGGTACATATTGTAGGGGAAACTCTAGCCAAACATTTTTTTTAGTTTTGGATAGCATAGGGAAAGGTTAACTCCCCTCTAATGTTTGTTTTGCTGTCTGTTCCCCTGTTCAGAAGATTTCACATCTATTTCTGTCCCTGTGACAAACTCAGGACTAAAGGAGTAACTCATCAAATACCAAACAGCTCTGCACCATGCTTTGAGCTAATAGCTTTATTTCCACACACCACCCAGGGTTCTAGGAGGAGGGTCCTTTTTTTGCTAACACATTGAGGCCAGCACTTTGTTTGTTTTGGTGGAGTCTTTGTTTGCCCAGGGAGCCCAGCATGTATAGGGGGAGGAGGGGCGGAGAGGCTGCTTTTGTCTGCTGTTCGGCAGCCTGTTGCTCAGGGGAGGAGGGGGGAGGCGTGCAGGATGCGAGGCCGCGGGGGGGAGGGGGGCAGCGGGCGTGGGGAGGCACTTTTCCTCTGCCCGTCAGCTCTGCGGGATCCCTGTCCCTGTGGCCAGCTGCTGCAGGCCGAAGAGGAGGAGGAGGTGGATTCTAGGACCCAGGTGAGCGAGCCCCGGGGACGCTGCTGCGCTCCGGGAGCCCGGCATGTATAGAGGGGAGGAGGGGCAGAGAGGCTGCTTTTGTCTGTTCGGCAGCCTGTTGCTCAGGGGAGGGGGCAGCCTGTTGCTGGCGGGGGAGGGGGGGCAGCGGGCGTGGGGAGGCACTTTTCCTCTGCCCGGCAGCTCTCCGGGACCCCAGTCGGAGCCGGCCCGAGGAGGAGGAGGATCCTAGGACCCAGGTGAGCGAGCCCCGGGAATGCTGCTGCGCATGTGCGGGAGTTGCCTCACCCCGTTCGTATCTAGGGATCCGACGTAAGTCGGATCCACGTAAGTCGGGGACTGCCTGTATGTGGAAGCATTTTGTGAATTCTTGTTGATTTTGGCCAATTGTTTCCGATGAAACAAATAACACGTGTATATTTTTAGACAAGTTGAATAGCTGGAGACAGAGAAAATGATTCTATAGCTGGCTGCAGGGATTTGAATCTGGGCATCCCACTCCCCAGACGTGGGTCCTCACCTCTGGGCTACTAGGATTTTCTTAGAATGTAGCTCTTTCTTTTGTTGTTATCTTAGACAAAAGTTCCTCACCTGAAACATGAGTAAAGGCTTTAGTTTGAATCTATATTGGAACTAATATACAGTTACAGAATTTACATTCATTTTGATGCTCAGGTTTTTTCCCCCGAACCGACTAAATTTCTGTTCAACAACTATTCATCTTTAATTAGACACAATTTCAATTCCTTTTTTGAATGTATTGCATGTTTATTTGCTTATATATTGTAAACTCCAGTGGAAAGGTTGCTTGATTTGCACACTCATGTTGTAGACAATTAATTTAATATTAATCAGGAGATAAAGAAGTGAAAGTGCATATCTTAATTTTTGACATCCCACTGCTTAGTTGCATATGCTATACTTTATTTTCACGTCATTGCTTATTAGTGTACATATGCCTTTTCTTCCTTTTATTTTTGGAAACTATTCTTTTGAACCTGATCAGACCTTTTCTAAAAGGAAAATGTAACCAAATGAATGAATGTACATTTAAATATGGAGCTCTCCCCCGCCTTCCAAAAGTATTGTTTAAAATTGCATTAGCTTAACTCTCTGAGGTTATGAGTTTAATAGCATTTCTAATTTATGACTGAATACAAAACTATTGCAAGTCACCAGGAGAGACATTATCTCTCTTCTCACAAATAGAAAGGGCATTTGCAGCCTTATAATGACAACTAATGTTTCTTTTCTTTTGGTTAATGTTTGCCAGCTTCTGCAAAAGAACACTTGCTAAGTAATATCAGGATTTATCATACATTACATTTCATCTTTGTTGTATTAACAAAGTGATTATTCATTATGTGCAACCATGTATACAATGAGGTTACAACTTTTACTACAAAAGCTATCATAACTGTTAATTCTTATCTTAGACCATAGGATCACAAAATATATATAGAGAGAGTGAGAGACAAAGTCTGAACCCTTCAGTCACTCCTCAGTTAAGCAATTGACTATCTTACTCAGCTGAAGTGAGTGTCAAAACTCCCATTGATTTCAATGGAGTCCAATTTTAACAGCAGTAGCAGGGGTTCTACATCTTTCATGATATGAACTTTTGCCTCAGAGTGACATCTGAGAAAATAATGTAGAATCTAGTACATTTGCTCAAGTAACAGACCCCTTGAACTGATTGTTTCCCCAGATGTTCTTCTGTTAAACAGTCATAGCAATGTAGCACTACATTATTTGTAGCTTGTCTACACTGGATTTGAGGACGATCCTCCCTGGCTGGCTCCACAGACTGGGGATAGCACTTTACAAATAGCTGTGAAGATGGTGCTTTGAAATTGTAAATCAGGCTAGAGCTCAGACTCTCAAGCCCACCCACTCTCAGATTCAGCTTCAATTTCTATGCAATTATTTGTAGAACACTCATTCCCATTGGCAGCGTAGAAATGCCCTTGAAGACTCCCATTGACTACGCCTGGACATCATTGTCCTCTTCTGCATACATAAACATCAAAGGAATTTGGGCTTTGCAGTTTTAGAGGGCAAATTAAAAATAACCAGCATTCATGACCTCATTCTGCATTTTGAAAATAGTTTTAAGCACGAGAAATGGGACTTGTGAGAATGATGCTACTCTGTACAGAAGACAGGACAGGCAGATATTCCTACAGTTACGTGGCTCTGGATGAGACATGGTCAGTCCACGCACATGAACAATCTTTGAAACATATTATAAAAAGGGACCAGATATATGCATACTAGCTGGAGTTACCTGGCATTGCTCGGTCCCACTTCCTGCCTGCCAATTTGCTCACCCCCGCCCACCCCCCGCCAGCCCTGCTTCCTGCACCAGACGGTGCTGTCTACTCTGTCCCTTCTTGTGCAAGAAAAACCCTCTTGCGCAATGCCGTTATTCCTGAAAATAATCAGCCTAGTGGCATTGTGCAAGAGGGTTTTTCTTGCACAACAAGGGGCAGTGTAAACAGCTCCTTCTGGCGCAAGAGTCTCTTCTGCAAAAATGGTGGCTCATTAGGTATGCAAACAAGGCTCGGCAATATTCCACACTTAGCCTCATTTGCATATTTCTCACACAAGAAGCTGCGAGTGTAGACATAGCCCCACAGTCCATGTGTCTTCTGTGATGAATAGTAGACATGAAATCAGCCTGGTGCTTTAAATCAGACATCAAAAATACATAATCATGTCCCATACCATACAGGGGCATAGGAAGGGCTTTGACAACACCTCAAAAACTAAAACATTAAATTGGGTAGTATTCTCCCACCTCCCTCTCAGAACAAAAGGGTATGGAAGTTGCTAGATATGTGTTGCAAGTGGTGAATTTCATCTAATATGTATGGGCATTGAAGTCAGCAGTGATTTGGTTCAGCATGATTTGCTTTTCCTCTTTACGATGTTAGGGAAAAATGTGTATGAATTTCAGGTGGGATATTAAGGAGACATTTAAAACATCTTTCAGGATTCCAATATCGTGCAAGAAAGATTCAAGGTGATATGCTAATTTGTCATCAGGGGGTTCCATGTGGAAGCAGTAACCCTCCTGTAAATTGCAATTAGCAAGGTCAGGACATTCAGTTACAAATTCTGAGCTGGGAGTATGTTCTCCTGTGTGTGTGTGCAGCTCCCAATGGGCCTTAACCATACTAGGACCTTTGGTTTCCTCCTCAGCGCAAAATGCCTATTACTAACACTATTAATACAATTATAATAACATTAAAACCATGGTATAAATACCATGAACATCAGTGAATATTGTAATATTGAAAACATACACATCAGCAGGTGTGTTGGCGCATCAGGGTTCCCCCGCCTCCTTCACCCCCATAGTGTCACGAACAGACTCCACCAGCCAGTAGAATAGAGGGAGTTTATTGCTTTTCCAGGATACAGCACAGCATAGATGTAATCTGGTTACAGGGCCAGGCCTAGGATGCCTCAGCCCCCCTTCAGATGGGGGAGACTGGGCCGCTAACTCCCAGCCCCCTTGCTAAGGCTGCTTCCTCCATGATTCCAGCCAAAAACTGCTCTCTTCCAGCCCTGCCCTCCAGAGAGGCGTTGGTCTCTGCCTTCCTCCCTTTGTCTCTGTCCCTGGGAGGCAACTGGTCAGACAGGTTGGGAGACCCTGGCCTTGAACTTTAAAAGTAGGCATGAAATCTGGCTTACGTATTTCGTTGCTTGTACCAAAAGATGTCATTTGGAAACATGAGCTGTACTTTCTGAAATTTTGCAAGAAATGTTTTGATCTGGATGTTAATCCTGACCAATTATTGTAGTGGTTCTGGAGGAGCTTGGAGTATTGGTACCCTAATTTTACCACTCAAACAGCACATTCCTGGTGTTTCTCCAATCCACTTTAGAGTGCTACAATGTAAACATACTTTGTTCATTCACCCGATATCAAATTGAGGCCAATTTTCATAATTATCAGTCAGATTATAACAAAATGCCTTGCCTTCTAGTATTGAACAGTGTGTAGTTCTTGAAGTTGCTTGTATTACATGTTGGTTATCAAGCCAAACCTGCCTCCGTTCCACACTTTCGGCTGCTCAAGATGCTGCATTTGTAAGTCACAGATTTTCGAACCATGTCTGTCTCTGGTCTTGACTCTTGGATGCCCTTAATTCTGCTTGTATTACACGTTCCTTGTCTAGACGAATCTGCCTCTCTTTTACACATTCAGGTACTCTTGATAAAGCCATTCTTTTTGAACCTGCCGTCTTTCTTCCTAGCTGCCTATATTTTTAGAAGGGCATAATATTTTTATAAAATGGGCTAAAAAATGCAATGTGTTGTGTATTGATCCACTTTTTTAGGAAAAATATAAGTTGACAGATGATATAACTGAGGTGAGGAGCCTGAGAGGAGGGAGGGGTAAGGGAGCTGTGTGCCTGCTGCCAGCACCCGAGCCCTCCCTCCTCTTCCTTGTCCTCCCACTGGCCTTAGTGAATGACTGTCCCCACCGCTTCCTCTGGGAAGCCGTTTCTCCCCGTAATGCCAAGCTCTGTGCAGCCCCAGGGAGAGGCATCAGTCTCTCACCTCTTCCCTCCCACAGTACCTTAAAACCTTCTCCTGGATGAAAGGTTATCCCATGCAAAGTTTGGTTGCAGTAGCTCTTATAGTGTCCAACTTATTAGCACACAAACTTACAAATATTCTCCTTTATATATTAAATAAATGCTACCTCATGCCATTTTTAAAATAGTGGAAACTTTCAGAATCCTGTATCATCACCAAATGCACTAATTACCTAGGCAGTATCAGGTACCAAATTCAATATTCTTACTTTTTCATGTAAATATAACAGCAGGATTTCTTTTAATCTCACTTTATTTCTAGACTACAAGCTTGCATAGAAATTGTAGTCAATTATATGGTGTGCCAAAAGAAATGTATGCATATGTGTTGCATGGTTGTTTATTATCCGTGTCTTAGATCTGGAAGTAACTTCAGTAGGAATATAGAATGTACTCAGATATTGTCCTTTATAGAAATACTTTTCTGAATCACTATATGCATTTTATAAAAAAAGTGATGCAGAAAATAAAGGATTTCAAAGTTAAAATTTATTTTATACCTGATGGCTGTGTCTATACTGGTGCAATCTTCAACCAGAGCTATGCAAATGAGGCTCAGCATGGAATATCGCCGAGCCTCATTTGCATAACTAACCAGCCGCCATTTTGTGGAAGAGGCTCTTGCGCAAGATGGAGCTGTCTACACTGCCCCTTCTTGCTCAAGAAAAACCCTCTTGCGCAAAGCAGTTATGCCTGAAAATAATCAGCATAACGGCTTTGCGCAAGAGGGTTTTTCTTGCGCAAGAAGGGGCAGTGTAGACAGCTCCATCTTGCGCAAAAGCCTCTTCCGCAAAAATGGTGGCTCATTAGTTATGCAAATGAGGCTCGGCGATATTCCACATTGAGCCTCATTTGCATAGTTCTGGCGCAAGATCACGCCAGTATAGACACAGCACAGCCCATGGGTACGTCTAGACTACATGCCTCTGGCGACAAAGGCATGTAGATTAGACTACCCGGCATAGGAAAATGAAGCGGTGATTTAAATAATCGCCACTTCATTTAAATTTAAATGGCTGCCGCACTGAGCTGATCAGCTGTTTGTCGGCTCAGCGCACTAGTCCGGACGCTCCGCCGTCAACATCAAAGGCATTTGTGGACCTCCCGGGATGAGGCATACCTAGGAGGTCGACAAATGCCTTTGATGTCGACCACAGAGCATCCAGACTACCATGCTGAGCCGACAAACAGCTGATCGGCTCAGCGCAGCAGCCATTTAAATTTAAATTAAGCGGCGATTATTTAAGTCGCCGCTTCATTTTCCTGTGCCGGGTAGACTGTCGCCAGAGGCATGTAGTCTAGATGTACCCTTAGTGTAAATCATATTATGCTCTGTGTTCAGACTCTGAATTCCCACTGATTTTTGAGTTGCATATATAGAATAGTAGAATCTGGATTCATCAGTAGTACTTTTGATTTTAGTTTTGTGTTTAACCATTCATTCAGCAAGAACTTAAGTGCTTGGGTCTATGGATGTTTTTAAAACTAGGATCTTGCTGAATTATAGTCAAAATGTTCATGATGAAGCATCCTACAGATGCAAGGCAGTCAGTTCCAGGACCCAAATGCTTTTTTTAGGTTACATATACACATATATCAACAAAAATGCTAAACTTATATCTCTTAAGGGTGTAGAAAAAAAACACCACTAGAAGCACCAGTGTGGACAGTGCCATATCAGCGGGAAACATTGGGTGTGTCTAGACTACAGGGTTTTGTCGACAAAAGTGGACTTTTGTCGACAAAACTATACCTGCATCCACACTGCCTTTGAGTTATGTCGACATAACATCGACAAAACTCAGCAGTTTTGTCGACGTATGTAAACCTCATTCTATGAGGAATAACGCCTTTTGTTGACAGAGTTCTGTCGATAGAAGGCATTATTGCATCTACACTGTCCTTTGCATCCACACTGTTATGTCGACAAAGCGGCTTGCTTTGTCAACAGAACTGGATGCAGTCTAGACGCTCTTTGTCAGCAGAAGTTTTGTCGACAGTATCTGTCGACAAAGCCTTTGTCGAGAAAAGCCTGTAGTCTAGACGTACCCATTGTGTTTGTTGGAGGTTGTTTAATTAAGTCAATGAGATGTTTATCTACCATCAGTATAGGGTAGTTCCCTGAGCAATCTTAGCCCAGGTCGACACTAAGAAGTTATTTTGAAATAACTCCCGTTATTTCAAAACAACAAGCTGAGTGTCCACACTACCAATAATGGGCTGCTTATTTCAAAATCTGTACTCCTGCTTTCTTTGGGTAATAATGCTTATTTCAAAATAATTAATTCAAAATAGCACTAGTGTGGACACTCCGCTGCTGCTATTTCAAAATAACTGTTCTCCAGAAAAATTCAAAGTAATTACTCCTCAGTGCTTCTTGGGGCTCTAAGTCAAGGTAGTGCTTCCACAATAAAGTAGCCTTCCTTGGACTAATTTCCAGACTCTCCTATAGTGGGGACACGCTATTTCAATTTTGTTATTTTGAGAATTATTTCAAATTTAGTTATTTCAGAATAATTTCCTAGTGTAGACATACCCTTAGACTGTGTCTACATTGGCACCCCTTTCCAGAAAAGGGATGCTAATGTGACACTTTGGAATTGCAAATGCCGTGGGGGATTTAAATATCCCCCGCGGCATTTGCATGAACATGGCTGCCGCTTTTTTCCGGCTCGGGGTTTTGCCGGAGAAAAGCGCCAGTCTAGCCGGGATCTTGCAGAAAAATAAGCCCTTTTCCGGAAGATTCCTTATTCCTATTTCAAGTAGGAATAAGGGATCTTCCGGAAAAGGGCTTATTTTCCACAAGATCCCGTCTAGACTGGCTCTTTTCTCTGGCAAAACCCCGAGCCGGAAAAAAGCGGCAGCCATGTTCATGCAAATGCCGCGGGGGATATTTAAATCCCCCGCGGCATTTGCAATTCCGAAGTGTCTCATTAGCATCCCTTTTCCAGAAAGGGGTGCCAATGTAGACACAGCCTTAGAGTGCCACAGTAGCATCAAACACAGTACTGACGCTGTAAGCTTGCTAATGTGGACATGGCCTTAGTTTCATGGTACCTATGAATAGATTTTAATGATGACAACTTGACTTTAAATGGATTTGCATCTGTTTAGAGCGAGATTATTTGACCAGAAAGCAAATGACAGCTGAGCTGTTTTGAAGATACACCATTTTAGAATTCTTTTGGGGGAAAATTAAGAGAAATTGCCATTCATGATGAAGTAGATGGAGAAGCTCTTTAAAAATACTTTTAGCAATCATATGTAGGACTCAGGGTAATGACTGAAGGTGAAGAATGGGGAAAAAATGGAAAGCCTCTGCAGGAATATGAGGGGTTTTTTTTTGTTTTTTTGTTGTTGTTTTTTTCAAAAAGCAAAGCATTAACACAGAAATTAGGAAAAGAAGTAGGTTTAATAGAATTTCATAAGTCCCAAATGCAATCTGAATTGAAAGCAATAAGCTTTACAGTTTTTGTTTTGTGTTTTTGCTGTTAAATGCCATGCAGAATTTTAATCAGCAATCTTCATTCATAAATTCATCTCCAGTCCTTACTGCAAATGGCATGTAATATACTCACGTCAAACTCACTCTTCCTTCTTGCTTAAAAGGCAGAAACTAGATATAGCAGACAAAAATTGGGAGCATGAATCTGTTCATTATGTAATAAATAGCACACTCTACTTTGAGAATGCTATCAGTACATTGGGCAGGCATTCTTACTCATTTGGGACCATCAAATTTTCACTGTCTCCTTTACAAATAAAAGAAAATACTGCAGAAAATTACTACTTACCAGCAATGTAATCTTTAAAGTGATGTCTTCCTGAACCTTCTTTCAATAGTCTTCTTCTTCATTCTCTTATGCTGGGATTAGTGTGCTGTCCACATGGATTATAGAAATATGCACCTCTTCCAAGGTATATCAAGTCAAACTTAGATGACAATATTAACTCCCAACTACTTCGACTGAGGAGATAAAAATAGGATTTTAGCTTTCACTGGACTATTAGCTTTAGCCAAATTATTTTTAGGGTACATTTTTAAAAAAATCATTATTCATTCATCGAATCATAGGCTGTGTCTAGACTACATGCCTCTGTCGTCAGAGGCATGTAGATTAGACAGACAGGCAAAGGCAAATGAAGCCACGATTTAAATGATCGCGGCTTCATTTACATTTACATGGCTGCCGCGCTGAGCTGACAAACAGCTGATTAGCTGTTTGTCGGCTCGCGCGCTAGTCTGGACGTTCCCCCTGTCGACATCAAAGCCCTTTGTCGGCAGCCCCGTTATTCCTCGTGGAATGAGGTTTACCGGGGCTGCCGACAAAGGGCTTTGATGTCGACAGGGGGAACGTCCAGACTAGCGCGAGAGCCGACAAACAGCTGATCAGCTGTTTGTCGGCTCAGCGTGGCAGCCATGTAAATGTAAATGAAGCCGCAATCATTTAAATCGCGGCTTCATTTGCCTTTGCTGAACAAACAAATCTACATGCCTCTGCCGACAGAGGCATGTAGTTTAGATGTACCCATAGAGCTGGAAGAGACTTTAGGAGGTCATCGAGTTCAGCCCCCTGCCCAAAGAAGGACCAACCCCAACTAAATTATCCCAGCCAGGGCTTTCTCAAGCTGAGACTGAAAAACCTCTAGGGATGGAGATTCCACCACCTTCCTAGGGAATCCATTCCAGAGTTTCACCACCCTCCTAGTGAAATAGATTTTCCTAATATCCAACCTAGACCTCCCCCACTGTAACTTGAGGCCACTGCTCCTTGTTCTGCCATCCATCACTACTGAGAACAGCCTCTCTCCATTCTCTTTGGAACCTCCCTTCAGGAAATTGAAGGCTGCTATCAAATCCCCCCTCACTCTTTGCTTCTGCAGACTAAATACTCCTAAATCCCTCAGGCTCTCCTCCTAGGTCAAGTACTCCAGCCCCCTAATTATTCTGGTTGCCCTCCAATGGACCCTTTCCAATGCGTCCATATCCTTTCTGTAATGGGGCCCCCAGAATTGGACACAATATATCAGATGCGGCCTCACTAATTGACATGGCAATATTTCATTGCTTTGCAAAGACGACACTTAGTAAGCGTAAGGGATGGAAAAATGTCTCCTGACTACTATTTATTCATTCTGAATTGTGGGGTGGGGATAATTACTGACATGTTAATTCAAACAAAAAGGCCATAGTACTACTTTTATTTAAGTGCTCTATAGTTACTTTTGAAACAAAGTATTATTTTTAATAATGCTCATATCTACTCTTTAAAGTGTGAGAAAAAAAGACTACCTGAATTTATGGGAAACTGTGGAGAGAGCAAATAGTGACAGAATTATGGCATTTTGTATTTACATAAGCTAAATGAAGTTTATCTCTTAGGGCAATAGAGAGTTTAAGGCCTTTGTGTGGTTTTTATTTATATAACACCTTCTAATTCCCCCAGCAAATGACTACTGGTTACACACACATTTCCTATTTTTTTAATGTTAAATCTATATCCTTCTTATCCTTAACTTTGTGTATATATTGGTTTCATGGGCCTTGTCTGAAGGGAGGCTACTTATAAGAAATATATACTGTAGCCTTTAAACAGCACAGTATTATGGGGTCTATATACTTGTGGTGGTGCACGTGAAACCTACACGGGACCTGAAATCCATAAAGGACAATACTGGGCCCAGGTAGACCTGCTGCTATCTGACTGCAGCATGTGCTCTGGCTGTAGGAGCCGATTAGTAGAAGCTCAGAATTCCAGACTAACAGCAGATGGACTTGCTGAAAGGAGGATAAGTGTTTACTGTGGAAGTTAGCTCCTCAGGCAAAACCAGAGTACAAGTCAGGCCCTTCAACCCTCTTTGAGAACTAAGGAGCCTTATGAGACTAATAATTTTGAATTCTTTTAAATTTCTGATTGTTTGTATGCGAAGGAGCCATGCCCCAAACTGAAGAAGAATATGAGTAGGATGTGTCCTAGTGTGGCAAATGAGGAACCTCTTTCTGGAGGACTTTGTGGGTGTAAAAAGGGTCCTAGGTTTGAACTCAGTGCAGAGGGAGGGCACAGGCCCCCTACTGTGCACAGTTAGGAGCAAGGCCCTGGTGATTCCTTTGCATTCCTATTTTCCCTGTAGATTGGTGGAACCTCTTTGCCTGGGAGGCATAAGACAGGAACTTGGTGGGCTAAACACTAGGTTATCTGGACTGTTTGAGATTGTACCATAATACTCTGTAACATGCTGTAGTTTCTGAAAATGCAAATAATTTCTCATTTATGTTATTCAGTTTCTCATTTCTTACCTCACTCCCTGTCAGGGCTGTTCCCCACTCTTGCACTCTGAGTGCAAAAGATGGGGGCCTGCAAAGAGCCAGGAGTAATGAATAAAGCCTTCCCAAACAAGTAGCCGTAAAATACATAGTGTATGACAACATCATAATTTCTTATGTCACATAAGTCTGATGCACAACTCTGTTTACATAGTTGTTAGAATTTTATACCTCTGTTTATGAAAGCTCTATTAAATATTTCATAGTGTTTGTCTAAATATAGTATATTATCGGCTCTGATGCAACAAAACACTGCATCATGTGCTTAATTTGAGCATGTGACCAGTCCCATTGAAGTAAATTAATGTGCCTTAATTGCCTTTTTGGCTTGGAGCCTTAGATACCACCATTAAGTATTCAGAGCTGCATCTAATCTGGTATACATTGGCATTAAGGGAGCTACAATGATTTAGAACATCTGTGAATACAGCCTTCAATAGTTTATTTGCCCATAGTCCTAACTGAAATACCACAGGTTTTCCCTTAACTTGAACCAGAGAACAATACTTAACTTTAAGCATACACTTATATCTCACTGAAATCAACTGGACTTTACTTTAATTTTTACTCAGACATTGTTGAACACAGATATACATAAACACATATGTAAAGTTAAGAATATGTTTAAATATTTGCTAAACCAGGGTACAAGCATGAAACTTATTTGCAGGAAGGAAGCTATGAATATAGTCATGTAAGTAATGGGATATAGTCAATTTTTAAAAGAAATAAAGGTATATTTTGCTATTTCAGGTCTTCTTTTTGTTCTTATAACTAAAGATTCTACTCAACTATTGTACCTTAAAACAGTTTGTTTGATAGAGCTTTGAAAATCTCACTATATTTACCTAAACATTTTTGTATATCAGGCCCCCAGTCTTGGATAAGTGTCTTCTCATTAAGTCTAAATTAATACATGTAATCTGTGATGGATTTACCTACCAGATTAGAAGTCAAGGGGGATCCCAGACAGACATAAGTTGATCTTTCAATTGTGAGCACCTGCTGATGAGAGCAAAGCTACACCACCAAGCCTCAGAATGGGATGGGGAATATATCTTCTGCCAGACCGTCGCTCGCACTCCCACACTGGAGTTAAGGCTGAGTATGTCTTAGGTCAACATTTCCCAAACACTACCACCACTGAACCAACAATAGCACTGGTGTCAGTGCAGAGGGGGAAGTCTGATGATGATAACTTTCTCTCTGAAACAAGCAAAATGCAGAAACCCATCTTGCTGTGAGTCACAAAGGCACAGTTTGGATAGCACTTATGT
This sequence comes from Pelodiscus sinensis, assembly GCF_049634645.1. Lineage (NCBI taxonomy): Eukaryota > Metazoa > Chordata > Testudines > Trionychidae > Pelodiscus > Pelodiscus sinensis. The sequence goes on from NC_134711.1 coordinate 203,682,640, forward strand.
ACTAGGGCAATAAACTTAGTAGATACTGTCTTGATTTTGAGTGGTGTAGTGTCAGACCTGAAGGTCTTTACTTCAAGAGAACGTTTATCTCAGTAGTCACTGTGTGCGGTATGATATTCCCAAACCTGAACAGCAGTGCTTTACACTCACGTAAATAACAAAAAAGAGGAAAGCAGTGAAGTATCAGGCGTACACAAAAGCTAATGGCATTCATTCAAAATGGGAAATCACAGTGACTTTTGTATGCAGCCAATTAGTCCCACCAATACTGTAGGATATTAAGTTGAGTTTAGGCAGTAGCTTTCCAGTATGCATACACAGTTTTAAGCGGGGAGGTTGTTTGTTTTGTTTTACATTATAGTGGGGAATTTTATAACTTGTGAAAGGTGCTGCCTATTTGACAGGCTGGAGATTGAAGTTCTCTGATTACTATGACATTGCCTCTGTCTGATTAAAAAAGCTTGATTAAGAGTAGTACCAGCTTTTCTACACCCCGATCCCTAGAAGGTGTGAATTCTTATAGCTATAATGAAAGGAGATATGACAGTTTACAGAAGCTCAGAATTTCTGGACTCCACTGTCTTATCAATATGTCTTAGCTCTTTCCTAGAGAGAACATCACTAGGACAGAAATGATAATTCACTTTCTATGTCTACACTGGCGGGTTCTTGAACAGGAATATCTTGCGCAAGTATACTTGTGCAAGATCTCTTGTGCAAGAAAACGTCCACACTGGCAGGAAGCCCTTGCGCAAGAATGTGTCCCCAGAAGAAATTCGGGCATGTCAAAAGGTCACCAGCAATGTCTGTGGGCATGCGCCAGACCCCCACTGGGAAACATACTTAAAGGGACTCCTGGACAGCCATTTCCCTGTGTCTGCATGCTCACGCACCCTTTTGAGGGAGCAAGAGCCACAACAGCACCTGTCACCTCTGTTCCTGGTAAGTGCCCCTGGGCACCCTTGCTGCCACCATCACAGCCATGGAGCCGGAGGAGGACCCCAGCCAGCAACGTCCCCTCCTCATGGCCATGGTAGAGGCTGTGGAGCTCCTCCAGCAGGGGTTCACATTGCTCCAGCAGGAGCTGGAGACTGGGCAGCAGGTGCAGGACCTCGCAATGGCTGCAGCTAGGCTCAGGCACCCACACCCCACCACTGACAGGTGCCTCTGGAGCTACGACACCAGTGAGGACTGGTGGGAGCGCCTGGTGCTAGGACAATGGGGAGACCAGCAATGGGTATAGAATTTTCAGATGTGCAGGGAGACATTTCATGAGCTCTGCACCTGGCTCACCCCTGCGCTCTGGAAGCAGGACACCCACCTGCGCCTCACCATCCCCGCGGAGAAGAGAGTTGAAATAGATCTCTGGAAACTGGCCGCCCCGGACAGCTACCGCTCCATGGCGAACCAATTTGGGGGGGGCAGGTCCACCGTCAACACGGTCGTCTGGCAGGTAAGGACCTCCATGGACCATGGGCTTGTCCTGGGGGAGGGAAGGGACCAGACTGGGTGGGGGGAGGCTGTAGGGGCAGGGGGAAGCCCCGCACCTAGGGAGTCATGCTGTCTCTCCTGCACACAGCCCCACTGGTGCGTGTGAGGGGAAATCCCGGGGGGGGAGAGGGCCCTGGCCTGTGTGGGGGGAGGGGCCATCAAAGGGAGGGTGAGCACACCCCAGGGGCCCATGTACACACTGTGTCTCATTCCATGCATCCCCTGTGCTCCCATGTGCCCCTCTGCAGGTCGTCAATGCCATCAATGACGTGCTGCTACAGAGGGTGATCTGCCCCCATGATGTGGACACCACCATTGCCAGCTTCGCCAGCCTCGGTTTCACGAACTGTGGGGGAGCCGGAGATGGGACCCACATCCCCATCCGAGCACCAGAGCACCGAGCGGCCTGGTTCATAAACCAGAAGGGCTACTGCTCAGTGGTGCTCCAGGTGCTAATGGACCACCAGGGCCAGTTCCAGGATATTTATGTGGGGTGGTCCGGCTGGGCCCACAACGCTCGTATCTTCAGGCACTCAGGCCTGTGCCACAGGCAGGAGGCGGGCACCTACTTCCCCCAGCGGGAATTCACCATTGGGGATGTCAGGATGCCAAACTGCATCTTGAGGGATGTGGTTTACCCCCTGATGGCCTGGCTGATGTGGCCATACACCGGCCACCTGGACCACAGCCAGGCCACCTTCAACAGCCACCTGGACCGAGCCCGCAATCCTGTCGAGTGCGCCTTTGGGCATCTGAAGGCACGGTTTAGGTGCCTTCTGACCCGCCTGGACATGGGGGTGCAGCACATGGGGGTGCATCAGGTCATCTTGGCATGCTGCATGCTCCATAATATTATTTAGGAGAGGAGGGAGGCCTTCCTCCCGAGGCAGATGGCAGGTGAGGGCCAGGCCTACCAGCAGCCCCAAATGGCTGCCTCTCAGCAGACATAGGGTATGTCTACACTACCCCACTAGTTCGAACTAGGACGGTAATGTATGCATACCGCACTTGCTAATGAAGCCCGGGATTTGAATTTCCCGGGCTTCATTAGCATAAGCGGGGAGCCGCCATTTTTAAATCCCTGCTGCTTCGAACCCCGTGCAGCGCGGCTACACGGGGCTCGAACTAGGTAGTTCGGAATAGGTTCCTATTCCGAACTACCGTTACTCCTTGGGAAACGAGGTGTACCGGTAGTTCGGAATAGGCACCCTAGTCCGAACTACCTAGTTCGAGCCCCGTGTAGCCGCGCTGCACGGGGTTCGAAGCAGCGGGGATTTAAAAATGGCGGCTCCCCGCTTATGCTAATGAAGCCCGGGAAATTCAAATCCCGGGCTTCATTAGCAAGTGCGGTATGCATACATTACCCTCCTAGTTTGAACTAGGAGGGTAGTGTAGACATACCCTATCTGCCATGGGCTTGGGTCCAGGAAGCCCTCTGGGTGATGCTGGACCAGGCTCCACAATAGGCCGCCCCTACACCTCTGACCACAGGGATGCCACCGTACCTCCATTTCCCGCTCCCATCACCACCCCTTCCCGCCACCCTTCTCTCACCTCCCAATAAATAAAATGCACTTGCTATAGATAATGTACTTTTTTATTTACCTGGGGAAGGGAGTGCACTGTGGGGAGGGGGCAGAGGGGACCCTGAACTGGGAGGGCCTCATGGTTCTGAATGGAGGCCTCTTCCTCCCCCATGGGTACAGGGGCACCTCTGCCCCTCATGCTGGTTTGGGGCAGGCTGCACCAGGAGGTGCCAAAGGTGGGGGACCTCGGGAGGAAGCATAGGCAAGGGAGGGGGAGAAGCGGGCGGAGAGCTGGGGGTACCAGAGGGGGGCCTGGCAGCATTGGGCTGCTGCACAGGGCCCATCCAGTTGGCAATGGTGCCCAGGAGAGTGCAGACACTGTGGCAGTGCTCCAAGAACTGACCCCACATCCACTCCTGCCACTCCGCATCTGCGCGAATCTTCTGGGTAAGAGCGCGCTCCATGCACTCAATCGCACAGACGTGGCAGCAGAGCAGGTGATGGCACTGCGACGGGCCCTGGATCCTTTGCGCTGGTGGGATGGGGCTGGAAGGTCCCTCGCTGGCAGGAGGGTCCCACTGCAGGAAAAGCAGAGGAGAGCAACATGGTCAGTGACCCCTGCCCCAAATGGTGTTCCAGAGCACCGTGCCCTCCTCCCAGCATGCCACGATGCCCGGGGACAGGTATGGCTGGTGAGGGGGAATTCCCCTGGGGCAGCAGGAGGGTGGGTCCCAAGGTGGCCCAGGAGCCCCCAGGGGGCCGCATGTGCTTGGGGGGGCCTGTTGTGCCTTCCCCAGAGGAAGCTACAGTGTCCCGAAGGTGGCCATGGATGTGTACTGTGTGCAGCACCCTTTAGGCTGTGTGGGGTTAGGCCTGCAACCTTGGGGCTGGCCTACTCCTGGCCAAAGCTCTCTCCCCCCCACTCCGGTATGGTCGAGTGGAATCCCTGGGGTCCCAGGCGTGTGCTGGGGCTAGCTGCTGCTTCTCTGTGCCACTTGGTCTGGCTGCACGTAGGGTTGCCAGATGGTTTCAACAAAAATACCAGACACACTTGACGCTACATGACAGTCTACATTACATCTTAGCTAAAAAATACCAGACATGTATATTCTCTCATTTATAGCCTCTCAATTTGTTTCCCGAACAGAAAGCTCAAAGACTGGACTGTCCGGTTCAAAACTGGATACCTGGCAACCCTAGCTGCATGAGGTTGCACGTGCTGCATGCCTCTGCGCAGCATGTGGCCAGGCTGTGCCATGTGCCACTACCTTTTCCCCACCCTGTGGCCCTCCCCGCCACCCTTCTCCAGCACACTTGCGAATGGTAGCCACTGCACTCACCAGACAATCCCTTGCCGGCTTTGGAGGATGCCCAGGACACATCCTGACTGCTGCTGGGCCAGGATGGTGAGGTCTGGCTGCTGTCCTCTGCTACCTCCTCCTCGTCCAAGGACCGGTCTCCCTCCTCTTCCTCCTCCTCCAGTGGCCTAGGTTGGACCACTGGGGTGGCCACCGTTGTGTCCACCTGGCCCAGCAGGGGACTGGCTCCTTTGTCCCCCAAGATCTGGTGCAGGTGGTGATAATAGGGACAGGCAGTGGTTCTGCCACCCCCACACTCGCTGGCCCACACGTAGGTGAGGCACGGGTCCTTCACCTTGGCCTGGACCTGTTCCAGGGTTCGGGCCGGGTATCCCTGCGTGGCCAGCACTTGGGCCATCTGGATGAAGATGTGTGCATTCCTCCTCCAGGACTTGGGGTCCCAAAGGGCCTCCTCCTTTCCCCAGAGGTCCAGGAGGGCAGTCACCTCAGTGGTGCTCCTGCATAGAGCCCGCCGCTTGGTGCCCCTTCAGGCCTGCTGGGTGCTCTGGGGTGGCTCCTCCATGAGGTCTGAGGGACCTGGCTGAGGCTGGGCAGCTGCCATTCCTCCCTCTGGCTGCTACCCGGGCCTCACATGGCAAATGGCTGGGCTGTGTGCCTGTTCCTTTCAGGGGGGGCCAACTAGGGGGAACCAACAAGTGGTGATTTCCTGTACGGAGTAGCCACCTGTGTTTTTCACTGGAGGCCAATTCTTGTGCAAGGACACGCTTGCCGAACGTCCACACTGCCCTCTTGAGCAAGAGCACTTGCACAAGAGAGCTTACGCCTGATAGAAAACAGTGTAGCTCTTGCGCTAGGAGCTGTCTCTTATCACGCCGTACTGTACATTTACTTGCTCAAGAGCGGATGGGCCGTGTAGATGCTCTGCGGATTCTTGCGCAAGAACGGCTATTCTTGCGCAAGAAGCCACGAGTGTAGACATAGACCTAGTGTGGTTACTGAGCAGTGCAAGTGATACCTAGACCACAGCAACAGTTAAGACCAAGAGACCTCTACAGCATGGGCTGGGAGCCAGCTGTCTTTTAGCTCAGAGGGTAGAGGCTCCAGTACTCTGCTTCAGAGGTCCCACGTTCAAATCCGCCTGGTGGTGGTTACATGTGCATTTGGTGTGGATACCTGTCCCTGCAAGAACTGGACTGTGACTACCCAACTCATTTCATATACTACTGCAGGTTGAACTTCTGTAGTCTGGCACCCTTGGGACCTGATAAGTGCAAAATCAGAGAATTTGTTGGAACATAGGGGGTCAATACTGACCATCAGCATTGCCAACATATCCACAGCTTACTGGGCTCTTAGAAGACATTTAGGGGTAGTTAGAGCTAAATAACAACTGAGAACACTGAGAGCCAGGACTGCTGGTTGTAAACAAATTTTAGGAGACCACAGGAAACTTGACTACATTCATTATAAGTGGATATCCAGCTAACTAAAATTATTCCAGATCAAGGATGTTGCCAGACCAGAGAGTTCTGGACTAGAGAGGTTCAACCTGGACTAGAGAGATTCAATACCTGTAGTATTACCTATTTAGGCTGAATCAGTGATCTCAATATATGGTTTTAAAATGAACCTGGTCTAGATAAGCTGTTATTGAACCTGCTAGCTAAAACAAATCTCAAATATGTGTATATATTACATATTGTTACATTACTCTATGAAATTTCTTGAAGGTTTTTGTTTAAAAAAAACAACCATTTAATTGATAATGAACAAATACCAAGTTCTGCAAAGACTCACCAAGATGTATATTGCTTACATGTGTAGTCACAGTTAAATATAAGTAAATAAATAAGACGATCTTACAGTTGATTCCATGAGGATGAACCTTTGAAGCAACACAGATCAGCAGCAGACTTGGAGCTTACATCTTTGCAAGATTGGATCCTGAGGCCTTGATCCCATTCCTGCAAACCTCTGGCATTTTAATAGAGTAACTTGTTTCATACATTTATATTCTTTCTGGAGAATAAATCAATCCAATAATATTTGTACTCATAATATAGGAATAACTAGAAGGAAATAATTGTTAGGAGGCTTTTTGTGAATTAAAAAGGGGAGTTTGTGTGTGTGTATGTGTGTGTGTGTGTGTGAGAGAGAGAGAGAGAGAGAGAGAGAGAGAGAGAGGCAGACAGAGGTGGTGGTGGTGGTGGTGGTGGTAGTGAGTTTTAGTCTGTGATTTTTTCCATTGTGTCACCTTCCTTAGACCCATCTCTGGCTTTTATGCTAGTTCTTCAAAAATATTTTAATAAAAACTAAAATGATTGCTTCTTCCTTTATTCTCTAGATACTGTGCAAATTAGAGGCCACCCCAGGATGGACTGAATGGGCTTACCACTCCATTCATATACTTACTGAATGACTCCTTCAGTCAAAGCTGCTATAGAGGAGATCAAGGACATGATAGAGATGGGTGTAATTTGACCCTTTGAAAGTTCATGGGCCTCTCTGGTGGTCCTAGTTCCCAAACTGGATGAAAAATTTTTTGTGCGGACTATCACAAGTTAAATTCTGTAATCTGCCAACAACTATCCAATGCCCCTCACAGATAAGCTATTTGAGAAACTGGGACATGCCCAGTTCATCTCCACCCTAGACTCAACCAAGGGATACTGGCAAGTAGCTCTGGATGAGTCAGTCAAGGAAAGGTCAGCCTTTGGGTATGTCTAGACTACATGCCTCTGGTGACAGAGGCATGTAGATTAGGCTACCAGGCATAGGAAAATGAAGCGGCGATTTAAATAATTGCCGCTTCATTTAAATTTACATGGCTGCCGCGCTGAGCCGATCAGCTGTTTGTCGGCTCAGCGCAGTAGTCTGCACGCGTGGGTGTCGACATCAAAGGCATTTGTCGACCACCCAGGTATGCCTCCTGGGATGAGGTTTACCTGGGTGGTCGACAAATGCCTTTGATGAAGACACCCACGCGTGCAGACTACCGCGCTGAGCCGACAAACAGCTGATCGGCTCAGCACGGCAGCCATGTAAATTTAAATGAAGCGGCGATTATTTAAATCACCGCTTCATTTTCCTATGCCTGGTAGCCTAATCTACATGCCTCTGGCGACAGAGGCATGTAGTCTAGACGTACCCAAAATTACACGTGGGGCTGCATGAATTTATTCTTCTCCCTTTCAGGCTATACAATGCACCCACAATATTACAAAGACTTGTTGATAATCTGTTGGTGGGATTTGGTGAATTTGCAGTGGCCTCTTTGGATGATGTGGCTGTATTCATTGATTCATGGGCAGAACACTTAGAACACCTCCAATCTGTCTTCCAGCACATAAGGGAGGCCAGGCTGACTGTTAAAGCTAGGAAGTATAAAATAGGCCTAAACAAGGGTAAGTTACCTGGGCCATCAGGTGGGTCAAGAAACTATTTACCCACTACAGGCTAAAGTAGAGGCTATACAAAACTGACCTGTCTCTAAGTCAAAGGAACAGGTCCAATACTTGTTACAATTGGCAGGATATTACAAGCAATTTGTACCACACTATAATCAGATCTCTGCACCACTAACAGATCTGACCAGAAAAAAGCCACTAAATGGCTAAGTGGACTGAGAAGTGTCAGGAAGCTTTTAAGCAGCTTAAAACTGCTCTTATGTCTGACCTGTCCCAAGGGCCCTAGACTATGACAAACCTTTCTTCATCACCATGATGTGTCAGAGTGCGGTGTGGGAGCAGTTTTGATGCAAACAGGGCCAGATCAACAATTCCACCCTGTTGTGTTCCTCAGTAAAATACTCTTTGAGAGGGAAAGACATTAGTCTTTCTCTGAGAAGGAATGCTGTGCCATTGTATACACTCTAGAGAAGCTACAACCATATATTTGGGAATGACCATATATTTCGGTCTTCACCGAGAAGTCTGGAGGTGTGCCTAACGTAGTGAATACAAGCAGAGAGAGGGTAAGTTTAGAAGATAGGATACACAAAAAACAAGTTAAAAATCACTTAGGAAAGTTAGATGTCAGCAAGCCACCAGGTCCTGATGAAATGCATCCCAGGATACTCAAGGAGCTGATAGAGGAGGTATCTGAGCCTTTAGCTATGATCTTTGAAAAATCATGGCAGACAGGGGAGATTCCAGAAGACTGGAAAAGGGCAAATATTGTGCCCATCTATAAAAAGGGGAATAAGAACAACCCAGGAAACTACAGACCGGTCAGTTTAACGTCTGTCCCAGGGAAGATAATGGAGCAGGTAATTAAGGAAATCATATGCAAACACTTGGAAGATAATAAAGTGATAGGGAATAGCCAACATGGGTTTGTGAAGAACAAGTCATGCCAAACTAATCTGATAGCTTTCTTTGGGTACGTCTACACTACAGCGCTAGTTCGAACTAACTTAGTTCGAATTAGTTAATTCGAACTAAGCTAGTTCGAACTAACGCATCTAGAACTAAAAACTAGTTCGAACTAGCGTTTTGCTAGTTCGAACTAGTAAGTCCACATTGAGTGGACTCTGAACAGGGCTTAATGATGGCCGGAAGCAGTGCCGGCAGGGCATAAAAGGAGGACTTAGAGCATGGAGATACTGTCTCAGGCTAGCCGAGGGCTGCGCTTAAAGGGTCCCGACCCCCACCCCGGACACACAGTTCTAAGGGGTGCCCCGCTTGCAAAGAAGTTCTGGCTTGGAGTGCCCTGAGTGCCCACACTGGGCACATCACACCACTCGGCCATCAGCCCGGCTGCACTTGCCGCAGGCTGCCATCTGGGGAGAGGGGGTAATTGGGGGGCTGCAGGAGAGCTTCCACCCCCAGAAGCCCGCAGAGCCAGCCCAGTCCTCCCCATCGGGGGCTCGTACCCCATTCCTCCCTCACCTCCTTCCACTTGCCCTTCCCTAGACCCCCTTCTTCTTGATGTACAAAATAAAGATAACGTTTCTTCCAACATTGACTCTGTCTTTATTGAAAAAAACTGGGGGAGACTGGGAAAAGGAGGTGGGAGAGGGGAAGAGAAAGGCTGGGAGAGGGGAGGGCAACTAACATGATCAGGGGTTGGGAACAGGTCCCATATGAAGAGAGGCTACAGAGACTGGGACTGTTCAGCTTAGAAAAGAGGAGACGGAGGGGGGACAGGATAGAGGTCTGTAAAAGCAGGGGTTGGGTGGAGAGGGTGCATTCAGAAAAGTTCTTCATGAGTTCCCATAAAGAAGGACTAGAGGACACCAAAGGAAAGGAATGGGTAGCAGGCTTGAAACTAGTAAGAGAAAGTTGTTCTTGACAAAGCAAATAGTTAACCTGTGGAACTCCTTGCTGCAGGAGGCTGTGAAGGCTAGAACTAGAACAGAGTTTAAAGGGAAGTGAGATCAAGTCATGGAGGTTGGGTCCATGGAGTCCTATTAGCCAGAGGGTAGGAGTGGTGTCCCTGCCCAAAGTTTGTGGAAGGCTGGAGAGGGATGGCACGAGACAAATGGCTTGGTCATTGTCTTCGGTCCATCCCCTCCAGGGTCCCTAGGGTTGGCCGCTGTCGGCAGACAGGCTACTGGGCCACCTTTGGTCTGACCCAGTACGGCCATTGTAAGCTCAGGGCTCAGGGTCGGGGGTCTCAGTGGACCCCCTTGATTTTCATGCACACCTGGTCCTGGGTGGCCAGGCTGGCAGCTCTCCTGCCCTAGCCGGCCACTTTCCTGTGCCTAGTGCGGAGATCGTGGACGAGGTCCACGATGTCCGCACTAGCCCAGGAAGGTGCCCGCCTCTTGCGGTCCAGGGCAAGCTCCCGGGAGCCGCCAGCCTGGTCCCGGCAAGAGGGGGTGGGCTGGGGGGCATCGGGTGGGTGGCTCTGTGCCGTGCCAGGTGCAGGGTCTGCTAGCTGGGTGCTGGCAGGCTTGCACCTGGCACGGGCACCGTAGCCAGCCCGTGCCCCTTTAAGGGGTCCGGGGCCGGGAGGGGGGCATAGAGTTTCCCTGGTGTTGGCCAGAGTGGCCACCAGGGAAACCTGGGGAGGGCTAGCCTCCCACTAGTTCGAACTAAAGGGCTACACAGCCCTTAGTTCGAACTAGCTAGTTCGAACTAGGCGTTAGTCCTCGTAAAATGAGGTTTACCTAGTTCGAACTAAGCGCTCCGCTAGTTCGATTCAAATTCGAACTAGCGGAGCGCTAGTGTAGCGCATAGGAAAGTTAGTTCGAACTAACGTCCGTTAGTTCGAACTAACTTTCTAGTGTAGACATACCCTTTGATAGGATAACTAGCCTTGTGGATAAGGGAGAAGCGGTGGATGTCATATACCTAGACTTTAGTAAGGCATTTGATACGGTCTCGCATGATATTCTTATTGATAAACTAGGCAAATATAACTTAGATAGGGCCACGATAAGGTGGGTGCATAATTGGCTGGATAACCGTAGTCAGAGAGTTGTTGTTAATGGTGCTAAATCCTGCTGGAAAGGGATAACAAATGGAGTTCCGCAAGGGTCTGTTTTGGGACCCGTACTGTTCAATATCTTCATCAATGATGTAGATATTGGGATAGAGAGTATGCTTATTAAGTTTGCAGATGATACCAAACTAGGTGGGGTTGCAACTTCTTTGGAGGATAGGGACATAATTCAAAATGACCTTAGCAAGTTAGAGAAATGGTCAGAGGTAAACAGGATGAAGTTTAATAAAGAGAAATGCAAAGTGCTCCACTTAGGAAGGAACAATCAGTTCCATACATACAAGATGGGAAGCGACTGTCTAGGAAGGAGCATGGCGGAAAGGGATCTAGGGGTCATAGTGGACCACAAGTTGAATATGAGTCAACAGTGTGATGCTGTTACAAAAAAAGCAAATATGATTCTAGGTTGTATCAACAGGTGTGTTGTAAGCAAAACTCGTGAAGTCATTCTGCCGCTCTACTCTGCACTAGGTAGGCCTCAGTTGGAGTACTGTGTCCAGTTCTGGGCGCCACATTTCAAGAAAGATGTGGAGAAATTGGAAAGGGTACAGAGAAGAGCGACAAGAATGATTAAAGGTTTAGAGAACATGACCTAGGAAGCCAGGCTTCATGAACTGGTCTTGTTTAGTTTGGAAAAAAGAAGATTAAGGGGGGACATGATAGCGGTTTTCAAATATCTAAAAGGGTGTCACAAGGAGGAAGGAGAAAATTTGTTCCTCTTGGTTTCTGAGGACAGGACAAGGAGTAATGGGCTTAAAGTGCAGCAAGGGAGGTTTAGATTGGACATTAGGAAAAAATTCCTAACTTTCAGGGTGGTCAAATTTTTTGAATAAATTGCCAAGGGAGGTGGTGGAATCTCCCTCTCTGGAGATATTTAAGAACAGGTTAGATAGACATCTGTCAGGGATGGTGTAGACGGAGCTTGGTCCTGCCTTGAGGGCGGGGGGGCTGGACTCGATGACCTCTCGAGGTCTCTTCCAGTCGTATGATTCTATGATTCTATGACTCTTTCATCTGCTGACTCACCATTCTGCTCTGAAATAACTTCACACAGTGAAAGAGACTAACAAGAAACTCCTTCAGTGGAGTTTGGCTCTCCAAGATTTTGACTTTGACATACAACACAACCTCATGTGCTTCTAACAAAGTGGCTGATGCACTCTCCCATGAAAGTTTCCCAGATTAAGCCAGTTAAAACTCTCCCTACATCTAAATCATTGTATTCCATGCATGTGGGAAATCATATTTAGTTTTTGTGTATTCAGTATTAAATGTAGCGTATGCATGTACTTTATTAACTATGTTTTATCCTAGACCTCCAGGAAGAAATCACAGCCAGTATGGGCCAGCCTGTCCAGAACCGTCTGTGATTTGGGGAGCATGTGATGGATAGGAGGAGTGCTGGTCAGTGTTAAACTCAGGTAGCTAGCAGGGGTGTTGACAGAAAACCAGAAAAACCAATGAGATACAGTGCTGAAATGTGAATTTTATGTGGATACCTTGCCTGCTTTTTGTGTGTGTGTGAGTTAAGTCAAGAGTTGGGAGACAGAATGATTGAAACCCAGTCAGGACAATCATGCCTCCAAGGAATTCAGGGGCATGGAAGTGGACTGAACCACAAAGGGGTTATGAGTAAATAAGCAAAAATGTGTATTTAGTTGCTATCAGGGTATTTTTCTTTGTTTTGGTTGTTTGCTTAAACCTCACTGTGTGAATCCACGCTTTCCCTCACCCACTCGCCATTTAAGCTACAGCCCAAAGATCTATGGTTCTTTGAGTTATTTATCTGTTACATTCTTAGTTGCTCTATAACACCTAGCAACAAAGTATGCTATATCAAGTATATCTTTTTGTTTTGTTAATACAATCACCTTTTTAAGGAAATGGTTTGATTTTTGTGTCCGGGAAAGAAACAGGAGATCTGTGTCTGTGTATGCATGCCTAAGACTGAGTGGTCAGCTACCAGAGATTGCAGTTTGTTTTCTGTTTTTTCCAAACTCTCTTGTGGTAAAAGAGCTTGGGGATACCCTTCTGGAAGAAGCCCAAGTGCTTTCTTCCTGGGGTCAAGAAGAAAGGGGTTTCTTTGTTTCACTTTGTGGTGGCAATTACCTTCCAAGACCAGGAGATCTATGACCTTGGGTAGCTTTTAAACAAAAGCCTATAGAGGCAAGATTGTACTGAATACCCTCTTATACGGTTCCGAGTCTTGGGTTACCTACCGGCATCACTTGCGTCTCCTTGAGCGCTTCCATCAACGCTGCCTTTGCACCATCCTTAACATCCACTGGAATGACTTCATCACCAACACTGAAGTCCTCGAACAGGTGGAAGTTACCAGCATTGAGGCCATCCTATTGAAGTCACAGCTGCGTTGGGCAGGGCACATCTCCAGGATGTCGCCTGCCCAAGATTGTGCTGTATGGCGAACTCGCCACTGGCCACTGCAACAGAGGAGCACTGAAGAAGAGGTACAAGGACTCTCTGAAGAAATCCCTTGGCGACTGTCATATTGACCACCGCCATTGGTCTGCTTTAGCCTTGGAACGAGAGGCCTGGAGACGCACCATTCACCAGGCTGTCTCCTCCTTCAAGAATACACATAGGGCTGGTCTTAAGGACAAAAGGACATGGAGGAAGAATCGTGACACCACAGCAGTAAACTCAGAACAGAATTTCCCTTGCTGTCACTGCGGCTGAATCTTCCTGTCTCCTGGACTCCTCAGCCACCAACGAACTTACATCACACGTGGACAAACCCCTTCCTAAATCTTCGTTCGCGAAGTCAAGTCATGAATGAGTAGAGGCAAGATAATGTTAAGGTCTCTTGTAGGCCCCTACATTCTGCATGTGGAGTGCCAGAGTGGAGAACAGCACAGGCATGTTTCTCAGGTTGCTACAGTTCTCTCAGCCTCCTCTCTCCTCCCTCTGGCCCAGTTTCACTAGTTGTTCCTTTCTTTGAAACAGTGTAGGCACAGATCTCCCAACACAGCTCAGAAAAGAGTAGAAGGAATAGAAAAGTAGCTTAAAGCCATTTTTGCACTCCTACAATCTATGCTGCCCGCTCAGTAGATACAATTTAGAGCAGCCAAAGGGTAGAGCTGAATTTGTGTTGGCAGCCTATGGCCTCAAGGGACCATTCTAGCCACTGGGGATTGTGAGAATCATTTCTGAAAGAACACAAGTTGCAGGAGTCCTTTTCAAATCTGAAAAATAAATGTTTTGCATGCAAATCCCTCTCTTTTAATTAAATAATTATCTAGGGAAATGTTTTGGTGTATTTATTCACTACAGAATTATCTGCTTTTCAGACCAGATTGCCAAATTAAATTCAGGTGAGCAGAGAAATCCATTTCATGTTTATTCTCCTTGTTTTTCCAAGTAATATAATAGACTTCAGTTAGTCAGAACCTAATAACTTCTGTTTTTTCCTCTTCTTCTGACACTTAATTTTCTTGCATTTCTTGTAAAGGATTTAGATTGCCTTCTGAGAATAGTATAATCTCAATGTTGTCATTTGTAGCTTGTCTTAGTTAGCTGAGAGTTTTTTTAAAAAATAGAAATTTATATGCCAGGATGCAAATAGAAACAGGTGAGACATAGAGGCTCAGTAATAAATATCATTGTACTCTGAAAATCACAGGCTGAACATCCACAAATCCAACTTGAGTCACAGAGAGATAGAAATACTTTGCAACTCTGAAAATCAGGCCAAAATTCAACAGAAGACATCTAAATTACAGTGCATGTGTGCACAGCATTTGTCATCTATTGTACAGATTCACATGAGGAGTAGAGGAGATGTGAGAGTACCAGAAAGATACAGGAACTATTATTCATTCTTAATCATCATTAATCGTTACTCAGCAGCTGCACACATGCCCATTTTCCTTCCCTTTGAGCATTTAATATAACCTTGCTAAATGTGCTATGTAGATTCTGAATTGAACATGAGCTAATGAGAGTGGAGAATGAAATTATTTCCACCTTTTCTGGAAATATTGAGCAAGTTGATTTACTGTAGAAGTATAGTACTCCCTCACTCTTGAGTGGGGAGGGAGAACACTCAGTCTCACTACATATGGATAGCAAGTAACAGTCTATAAGGGAAATTATGGCCCTTCTGGCAGCTATTAAGGAGAAACATGGGGTGATATACATCCTATTTTGTCCAGGACAACCCTGGTTTTAATCTCTATCCAGAACATCCTAACTCATTTGATGAAAATGGAGATTGATGCTATTTGCTCTTCTCAACTATTAGCTGGCAAGATCAAATGAACAAATGCCCAGTTTACCAAAAATGTTGGATGGATTCCTGTAGAGACATAAGGAGAAGCATTGAATAAGATGGTGAAGCAAGGTGCCTGGCAGCAGAGCTTGTGGTGTCAGCACCATACCCAGGCATTGCAGAAATTAGGGATCAGAGATAAAGTGAAGATAAAGTTCTCAACCCCAGCCCCAGCTGGCATGGGACACAGAGCTTGCAGTAGGAAGTTGGTGACTCATGTAAGCTCCTGTTTTTAGTTCAGGAAATATGGTCACCTTAGGTGTATAGCAACACTCTGGGCAGGGTAGAGCCACAAACAGTCTTTAGTCATAGAGACTTCCGGCTGTGGCAGATAGTAAAGAACAATTTATTAGGGGAGCTCTGTCTGAGGGTGAGCCCACAGTTGCTTCCCATTCTGTATTTGTGAAATTGATTGTTCCTTCCTAAGTGGAGCACTTTGCATTTGTCTTTATTAAACTTCATCCTGTTTAAATCTCTCTAGTCCGGCACCCTTGGGACCTGACTAGTGCCGAAACAGAGAATTTGCTGAACAACAGGAAGTCAATATTGTCTAGCAGCATTACTAACACTCCCACTGCTTACTGGGCTCTTAGAAAACATTTAGGGATAAACAGAGCTAAATAAAAGCAAAAAAAAAAAACCCTGAAAGTCAGGACTAGTGCCTGTAAACAAACTTTATGGGACTGCAGGAACCTTGGCCGCACCCATGATAAATGGACATCCAGCTAATTAAAATCATGCCAGAGCACAGATTTTGGCAGACTAAAGAATGTCAAACTAGAGAGGTTTAACCTGTATTTATGAAATTATTTGTTACCTAAAGTAGCAGAAAAAAACCCACTTAGACAATAGTACAACTACAAGGAAATTTCTTTCCAGAGCATTAAGTTTCTCCACATAGAGCATAATTTTGTCCTTACTGAGGTATCTATGATAGATCTGGGATAGAAGAAACTGAGTTTGTATTGTTTCTAAGGGACGAAAAATACTCCTAATAGCTATTTGGTTTAAATTTTGTTCTTGTTGTAAATAATACAGATTACCTTTATTTGCCCAAAACAGAAAAAAAAAATCTCCATAGATTCACAGAATCCCATCAAAGGTCTTTGCTACAAAATACCTTTGAAAAGCAAAAGCAAAACAAACAAACAAACAAACAACAACAACAACAACCTGCTACCTGCCCACAACCTTCAGGAGAGATACTTCAGCAGAATCTGCTCCCAGAGAGTCAACTGAAAATGAGAAAAATACTTAGTGAATTTTTGCATGAAAAATTTCACTCCACCATAAAAAGAAAAATTATGGAAAAAGTCAACCAAATCTGTTCTAGGCCTCTCTTGATCTGTGGGAAGGGTGAGGGTCACATAGCCTTCCTTGTTTCCCAAAAGGCCTTGTCAAAAGCAAGGATTACAAATATGGCTGCCAGAAAGGATGACATTTCCTAGCAACTTTGATCTTCTGACTCTCAGAGAAGTGATTTGCTGGAAATTAAGGTGAGCTAAACTTGTTCTTGCTGTTGGGAGAAATTAGTTATAGCCCATTTTGTTCGTAAGACTTCAGTCTCATTCCCTAAAGCTAATGAGCTCTATAAGAAACCTTAGACAACTTTTCTAGAGCTATTTCCAACCAACCAGTGGTCATGAATACTGGAAAGGGTTTGTTCTAGCCTAAGGAGATTTCCCTCATAAACTTTAAAAGGCAAATGCATTCCATTATAGTGTTTCTGCTGACCAGTAAGGGTGCTGGCTATGTGAGAGGAACTGCTTCTCTTTTTCATACTGTACTGCCTCTCTTTTCACACTATACTGCCAAGGCAGAAAACGGTACAGGCGTGTTAGTTGCATTTTCCTCAATATAAAATGAAATGGAGCAGCTTGCAGGCCACGCTCCAAGGCTCTGTCTTCACTGCAAGTTTTTCGGGCAGAAAATATGCTAATGAGGGACTCATTAGCATAAGTTGCTATCTCATTAGCATATTTTCTACCTGAAAAACTCGCAGTGAAGACAAAGCCCAAATGCATTCTTCCTCAAGTGGAATCCATATAGTTGCTGCAATTCAGATTCCACTTCAGGTGCATGTGCTCTCTGTGTGTGCTTTTGATCAAAGATTTTTTGGTAGCCATAACTATTTGATTTGTACATGTACGCCAGACATCTTTCTTCCTTATATCAATGACATATATAAAGAAGGCCCAAGAGCTGCAATATAAACTTTTAGACATATTACACACAGTGGCCTCTGTTCCAGTAGCTTTGCCAGTTCATGAGGCTGTGCTGGAATCTGCAATGGCCATCTGATAGACTCCTGCCACAGCACCACCCTACAAGTAAAGAGGTTCACAGAAATGTATTATGCGCCAGCAAGAAATACAGAATCATTATTTTGCTATTCCCCACCAAAATCTTTAGTTGTGGAAATTGTCAATAAGCATGACACACAATATCATACACAAACTAAAATTTACGATAAAAACCAAAAGTAACTTGTTCATCCTGGGTCATAAAAGTTATTCCTCAACAACCCTAAAATTTAGGATTTTGAAGTGCCAAGTTAAATTTAACAGTTTCATTGAGCACTTCACTGTGGAAACTTGTGAGTAGATGGAGGCCATCTTACCTGAAGGCTAGTCCTTAGCAAGGACCTCACTTACAAGTCTCACTAAAAGATGCTGACCCTGAAGCTTGCTTCATCTCCTCCATTGTCATTATGCATCAGATGTCTTGACATTAGCTATCTGAGCTTCCTAGGGATATAGAAAATACTATACTGTCAAAGACCTCCCTTTAAATGGACTTAAATACATCCATCTGGTCTATCCACTCCTCCAAAGGTATTCTAAAAAATAACGGCAGTGAAAGCTGCTCACCTATTCTGGCTAAGAATAATTATTTCCCTCCACCTTAGTAATTGGCTACCCAAGGACTGGTCAAGCAGTAAAGTTTTCTCTGCAGTACAAACAGTAATGTCTTTATCTAAAGGTTAGAACTTCAACTCAACATTGAAAAGTCTCCACTTTGTACAAAAGACTTTATAGTGTCTTCTCTGAATGACAGTCAGGCTATGTCTACACTACATTTTTTTGCGGAAGAGGCAATGCAAATAAAGTGCTCATTAGCAACTTTGCATGCTTCATTTGCTTTGTCTCTTCTGATCCTTTTTGTGCAAGAGGTTTTTGCACAACAACAAGCAGTGTGGATGTGTCCATTTTGCACAGAACCCCCTTTTTGTGCAAGATCCTTATGTCTCTATTTTACAGACAGACCTCTTTGCCACTGTCATCCGCTGGTGGTACAAATTTCTGTTCATGAAGCGGTCTGGGTCCACAGTCCTTCCTTATTCCTTGAATTAAGGATTTTCTCTTTGTATGCCCTCCAACATGAGCAGGATCCAGACTAACTGTTGTAACAGCAGCTTAGCTAAGGAACCATATCTGACTTTCCGGATTTCCTGTCCAGTATTGATTTTTCCGGTTATTCCCTATCCGCTCTCTTGGATGCCAGTTGGACTCTTCATCCCAAGCTGGGAATTATTTAACTAAGAGGTTAGCTTTTTGGTTATTCTCAAGGAAGGAGCAGGAGCAGACATACAATGAGTATGATTAAATAGCTAGTAAGTAGCTATATGAAACAATGTCAAAAAAGAGGTGAAAGGAAGTTTCACCACTACCATTTCCAGTGACAGTTTTAATGTTTTCATCTTCCCTTTTGGGAAGGTTCTTGATTACCGCTTAAAGTCAGACTTTACTATGAGTTATGTCAAGGCTATCTGGTAGGATATACAAGTTTGTCATACTCTGTAATGTGATTTTTAGTGTTTGCCCATACCATTATGTCAAAAAATCATCAAGGGATTTTTTCTGCATATTAGATAGCCTACCCCAGGGATTTAAACTTGGTCCTCATGTGCCATATAGAAGCTTCTTTTAAACCACTGAATAGAGGGCCTCTATTCCACATGTCTATGAAAAAAACTTTCTTGATTGTCATCACTTCTGCCCCCCAAATTTAAGAAATTTGGGCATAATGGCAGATCTCCCTTTACAGATTCCTCAGGGAAAATATCTCACTAAAACTACACCCAAATTTCTACCTAAAACATCTTCTGAATTAAACATTAACCAGATTATTCATCTTTCAATTTCTCACCGTCCCCGAAAAAAACCCTATGCCAAATCAAGAAGGAAGTTGCTTTCCATATCCTGAGTGGCAGCAGGAGGGGATTAGTCTTCTACCTGATGGAACTAAGAAATTTAGGATGTCTCTCCTAGGCAGAGTATTTGATTTTGAAACAAGAGTCAAAGAATTCATACTCTCCAATCAATGACTTTCAAGGTGAATGTCTGGAACCATCAATAAATATTATGGTTTTTTATGGGTTTGCCTCTTTCAACCTTGTTCTGGAGTACTCTTCCATTCTACAGTGTCCCAGTCTACTTTTGTGACACTACTAAAAGATGTTCCACTTGTAAATATTTGTAGAGCTACAGTCTAGACCTCAATACAAATTTAATCTCAGCACTTTGCTTAGCAGATCAGATGTTGCAGTAGAAAATGCAGTTCTGTCTTCATTCTTGAACTGATTCTGAATCTCCTTCCATAGATATTGCTCAGGCATCACCTGAAGGAGAGAAACATGAGGATACAACTCAAATAAGGAGGAAGGGTATGTCTACACTACCACCCGAGTTCGAACTAGGGTGGTAGTGTAGACATACCCGAAGTTACATTCAGTTTGTGCAGTTGAATCTCCCCCTGCTATCAGTACTCCACCACCCATTACTTCCCCAACTACTTTACTATGGAGTTTTGTATCAAATGATTTTGTGGTAAAGGATTTGAGGGCTGTTTGCTCACAACATGCTTAGATAGCAAAGATCTGGAGTGCTGAATTTTCATGGCTACATTATACAACTTTATTCTAGAACTCTAAAAGGATCACAGGGCGATAACTGATCTGCTGCAGAGAGGTTAATCACAAACAACTGCATGATCACAAGTCAGATCCTCTGGGCTTGATATGCAGGGACTCTATTTTAGAGGCAGGCAATATGAATACTAAGAATTACTTCAATCTTCTTTAGGCCATTTCTCAATATAACATCTTTGTTACAGATCAAATCAGTTCATTTCAGCCATACAGCTCTGTATGTCCTTGGCCCAAGGGCTTGATCACATGCATCAGCCAAATAGACACTGTTGCTAGCAATTTCTGATCAAAGGTGCATGAGGCACAGGTGCAGCACCTAAGAAGAACACATCTAAAATTCTTTAGTTACTGTACAATATGAATAATGGTTTCTTCCTTGACCTCCTTCTGCAAAGGTGCAGTATGAGAAGATTTAGAAGTGATTTCAGTGAGATCTTATATGACAGGCTATAGCAGGGTAGGATTTTATGAATTTCTGGTTGGGAGACTTTTTTAAATGGAAATTTAATCCTTTGAACAACTATATTGATCCATTTTCTAATGCTCTGCTTCCATGTGTGGGGTGCTAAGTGTTCTATATAGTCAGAGTTTCTCTTCACAGCAGCACATTTCTCACAGCCCAGTTGGCTTTTCTCCCGCTCCTGGTTCCAGTCATCCTGTCTATTCTGCCCTTATTCCTCCCTGTTGCTATTCAAATAACTGTGAGTATTCTGTTCATTATTGCTTTCTTTTAAGTCATCATCCTCTTATCCCACCATGCCACTAGAAGTGTAGGAGAGTTCGTATCTGAGGAAGAATAATCCTTCCCCATAAGAGAAGTTGGATATGTAACATGCTTCTTCTTTATCCACCAAGGCAACCCCCAAAATTGATACAGGAAGTTAGGGGCATTATTATTATTGGTGGTGGTGGTGGTGGTGGTGGTTGTTTGTTAATAATAATAATCATAATAATCCCTCTCCAGCCTTCCACAAACTTTGGGCAGGGACACCACTCCTACCCCCTGGCTAATACCACTCCATGGACCCAACCTCCATCACTTTATCTCACTTCTCTTTAAAATCTGTTCTAGTTCTAGCCTTCACAGCCTCCTGCGGCAAGGATTTCCATGAGTTGACTCTGTGCTGTGTGAAGAAGAACTTTCTGTTATTAGTTTGAAGCCTGCTACCCATTCATTTCATTTGGTGTCCTCTAGTCCTTCTATTATGGGAACTAATGAAGAACTTTTCTGTATGCACCCTCTCCACCCCACTCATGCTTTTATAGACCTCTATCATATCCCCCCTCAGTCTCCTCTTTTCTAAGCTGAAAAGTCCCAGTCTCCTTAGCCTCTCTTCTTATGGGACCTCTTTCAAACCCCTCATCATTGTAGTTGCCCTCCCCTCTCCCACCCTCTCTCTTCCCCTCTTCCTTTCCCTCTCCCACCTCCTTTTCCCAGTCTCCCCGAGTTTTGTTCAATAAAGAGAGATTCTATTTTTGAACACAATTGTCCTTGTACATCAGGAAGGGAGGCTAGGGAGGGGTAAGTGGAAGGAGGTGAGGGAGGAATGGGGTACGAGCCCCCGATGGGGAGGACTGGGCTGGCTCTGCGGGCTTCTGGGGGTGGAAGCTCTCCTGCAGGCCCCCCACTTGGCCCCTCTCCCCAGATGGCAGCCTGCGGCAAGTGCAGCCGGTCTAATGGCCGAGTGCTGTGATGTGCCCAGTGTGGGTACTCTGGGCAATCCAAGCCAGGACTGCTTTGCAAGTGGGGCACCCCTGAGAACTGTCTGTCCGGGGTGGGAGTTGGGTCCCTTTAAGCACAGCCCTCGGCTAGCCTGAGACAGCAGCTCCACGCTCTACGTCCTCATCTGATGCCCTGCCGGCACTGCTTCCGGCCATCCTGAACCCCAGTTCAGGGTCCACTTAATGTGGACATGCTGGTTTGAATTAGCAAAACACTAATTCAAACTAGTTTTTTAGTCTGGATCCGTTAGTTCGAATGAGCTTAGTTCGAATTAACTAATTCGAACTAAGTTAGTTCGAATTAGCGCTGTAGTGTAGACATACCCAAAGGGACCCGGGGCTCTGAGCCACTACTGCTACTACAGTAGAGGCTGGAGCCCTGGGCTTATTAAATGGCTGCCAGAGCATTGCATGCTCAAAGTACCAAGGGCTATGGTTGCCATGCTCTGAAGGGTGCTGAAGGCTGCTTTGGGGTTGGTGTGGTGTGCTCTATGTGTGCTGTGGCCTGGCTTCCCCAGCCCACTCCTTCTTCCTGAGACTCTGCCCTTCCAGTAGCATGGAGCCACTCCCCCACACATACACCTTGCCCAGACACCCATGGAAGCTGTCAGTGCCCCTGTCCATGGGGAAATCATGTACCTGACACAGTTAGAGGGTCTGTCTTTTGTTAGAATGCTCATTTCTAGCATCACACAAATCAAGTCTGGACCAAAGATTGCAGGCTTCCCAATCCAAGCTTAATAGTTTAATTCTAAGAAGATGCAGTGCCTTGTCATGGTAGTATACCACAGGTCATTTCTGCCATTTGTCACTAGTAGGGTCAGGCAGCTTAGCAGCAGAATCGCTAGCATCCTCATTAATTTTCAATAGCAGGAATCACCTTTGACTCTACATCTGAATTTGTATAAACTGCTATCCCAAGGCATCTGCATTTTTATCATGGACTTGCTCGACACAATGCCCTTGCTTTCTAGCAGACTATAAACACATAAAGGGACATTTTTAGATTGCCTAGAGCATGAGTAGACTGCATAAAGCTTTACCTAAGCTGTATATATAGGTGGATCAATAAGAGGACAACTTTTTCTTCTGATGCACCCACTTCATTATAAGATGTCTTGATGTCCTTAACTCCAGTCATTCCCTTGAGCACTGTAGTCTGAACAAAACCCATTAACATGGCTTTCACAATGTGGTACAATTTAAATCAGCTTTATTTAGAGTCAATTAAGTGGCACATTGCAGTAAATATTGTATCACAAAATTCACAATCCCTATTTAAAATAGTTCAGTTGAAATGTGCTAAACCTTGTCATTTTCATCTTATTTCTCTCTCAAAGTATTGTCCAACAAGTAAAATATATGGTAGGTGTCCTATGAATGCTTCCACCTTTATCACCTAGTCCCTCTAACTGATATATCTGCTTTTTACACCATGTATCAGGTATGTCAGATAAACAACACTTGAGCCTCTAAAGAAAATTGGGCACTTTTCTTATTCACAGGACATAAAGCAACATAATCCTAACCGACTACTTTCATTTATGGGTACAATTAACATAGACTAGAAACTGAAAGTCTTTCTCTATGAAAGCAGATAATTGCAGCAAAGAATCATGAATCAGATTGTATGTTGAAATTCAGGAACACTTATTGTATGACCTTGGTAAAGTCAGATGACTTCTTTGTGCTTCAGTCAGTCCAGCTAGTTAATTGGTGAAACACTGTTCTGAACCTTACTACAAACCAGATGTTGCATTTAAGTTGCCAGCTTTCCCTGGTAAATTAAACAGTCTCTTACATGCTAGGCTTGCATGAAATGCCAGAAATTGTAAAGGACAGCCAAACTATATCCTATTCACCCTAGCATGAAAGTGAAAGTTTGTTAACGCCAGTGATGATACAGCTTTTTATGTCAGAATCCAAAATACAAGTTGTTGAAATTATTCTAGTGCTTGATTCTCACTCCACTGCCCTCATCTTACATATCAAAAAAATGCATTAACTGGCAGGATGTTATAGGCAGGAATATGCTGGTCCTTTCCTGATATGTTGTAGTGGAGAGGAGGATGCAAGAAGATTGCTCTTTGCTTAGCACAGTACATGCAAGGGCCAGACATTATAGTATATTCTGATCTCAGGACACTATAAGGACTTCCACTCAATCTCCCAGAAGTTGCACAGTAATTCAAAGGGGCTAGGGAGAAGCCAGCAAAAGGCTAGATACAGTCCTGTCCCTCCTCCACACTAGTTCATAAGATCAGATTATTTTTAGGCGGTAATGTGCTGTACGTCATAAAAGGGTACATCAATGGATGCCTTCTTCCCCTACCCCCACATGAGGAAGGTCTAGAAGTAAGAAAGTTTCATAGTGTGCTCTCCCTCTACCTTAAGTGCATCTCCTCATTATCCCAGATTCAGGGCTATGCTTTAAATGTTCATCTTGAGGAGTATGAGGAGTTAGGGGGGAAATGGATTTCAAGTTGCTTTTAGGGAGAAACTTGCTCACTGTGCATGTTTTTTGAAAATAGCAGAGAGGATTTTGTTTTCTAGGGTTGGAAAAGTTATGCTGCTGCTCTTAGGAAATGCCTTTCTTGCAGTGTATTATAACCGTGGTCTATTGTGTGTTTTTAAATTATATCTTACCTCTTCCTGTTTCTAATCAAAGTGTCTAAATCTTTTCTTTTCTTTTCTTTTCTTTTCTTTTCTTTTCTTTTCTTTTCTTTTCTTTTCTCATTGTGATTAGTGATAGGTGAATACTGTGAAAATAAAAATTGACATGTAACATTTGGTAATATACGCAGGGATGGGGTTCACCTTCTGAGGAAGGGGAAGAGAGTATTTGGATTCAGACTGGCTAAACTAGTGAGGTGGGCTTTAAACTAGGTTTAATGGGGGCAGGTGGCCAAAGCTCACAGGTAAGTGAAAAACATGGAGACCTGGGAGATGGCTCAGAAATGGGAGGGTGCATAGACTATAATAGCAGAGATAAAGTAGAGTCAAGGCAGAAATGGGGGAAAAATCAAATCAGTAGCTTAGATGCCTATAAACAAATGCAAGCAAGAAGTATGGAGAATAAGCAGGAAGAACTTGAAGCGCTAATAAATAAATACAACTATGTCATACTTAGTATCACAAAGACTTGGTAGGATAATACACACGATTGGAATATTGGTATAGAAGGGTACAGCTTTCTCAGGAAGGACAGGCAGGGAAAAAGAGAGGAGGTATTTCTTTATATAATAAAAATGAATACACTGAAGCTTTGTCTACACTGCAGGGTTTTTGCGCAAGAGATTTTTCGCGAAAGAGATCTTCTGCAAAAAATTCTTGCACAAAAGCATGTCCACACCTCAAAAGCACATTGCAAAAGTGATGTGCTTTTGTGCAAGAGAGCATCCAGACTGCACGGATGCTCTTGTATAGGAAAGCTCTGATTGCCATTAATAGAATGGCCATCAGAACAGCTGTTCTTTTTCCGATAGGCTCTTTTTTCCACAAAAACCCCCTGCAGAGCATCCACACATGCCTTTTTGCGTAAGAGCTATAGTGCAAAAAGGAGTTATTCCTCTTGGGGAGAGGAATAACTCTACTGGCAAAAGCCCTCTGTCCTGTCGATTTACACTTGAGGTGTGGACGCTCCACCAGTTTCTGTGCAAAAACCTTATAGTGTAGACATAGCCTTAGACTGATGTGGAGATGGCCATAGGAGAGAGATTTGTTGAAAGTCTTCAGGTTAGGTTTAAAAGGGTAAAAAATAAAGGTGATGTCATGCTAGGGGTCTACTACAGGCCACCTACTAAAGCAGAAGAACTGGCTGAGGCTTTTTTTAAACAACTAACAAAATCATCCAAAGCTCAGGATTTGGTTGTGGGGGGCACTGGAACTATACAGATATATGCTGGGAAACTAAAACAGCAGGGTGGCCAACCTGCTTGATGGGCTGGATCTGGTTCGCAAAGGCTCTCTTGCCCACCACTGTTCTATCAAATGTAAATACTTTCTCTCTTGTTCTTTCTCACACACACTGCATGTGACACAACTGGGAAATTGCATCAAGGAAACATCTTCAAGAAGGCAACTTTAAAAAAGAAAGAGAACTTTTTCAAATGTCCTAAGGGGTAAGTGTAGTTGTGCAGGCTATGTCTACATTGCAGGATTTTGCTGGCAGAGAGTATGCTAATGAACACTCATTAGTATTTGTCGTGTTGCCATTTGTATGTTCTCTGACGATGCTTTTTGTGCAAGAGTTTTTTGTACAAAAACAAGCAGTGTAGACGGGCCCGTTTTGCACAAAAGCCCCTTTTGCACAAGATCCTTATACCTCCTTTTTTGAGACATAAGGATCTTGCTCAAATGGGTTTTTTTGTGCAAAACAGACCCGTCTACACTGCTTGGTTTTGCGCAAAAACCTCTTGCTCAAAAAGCATCGGCAGAGAATATGCAAATGACAGCGCAACAAATGCTAATGAGTGCTTCATTAGCATACTCTCTGCTGGCAAAAGCCTACAGTGTAGAAATAGTCTATACAGTAAAGGAGGGGAAAATATGTATTTCCTCATGACAAAATCTGTGTGATTATACAGGTCAATTTTTATTTTCACAGTATTCACTTATCACTAATCACAATGAGAAAAGAAAAGAAAAGAAAAGAAAAGAAAAGAAAAGAAAAGAAAAGAAAAGAAAAGAAAAGAAAAGAAAAGAAAAGAAAAGAAAAGAAAAGAAAAGAAGGTGAACCCCATCCCTGCGTATATTACCAAATGTTACATGTCTTTCACAGTATACTGGATTGGGCAGTTTTATACAACACATATCATAAATGTATGCTACAAGTTCATTTGCTGACTTCAGTAATCTGGAAAAGTGTATCTCTAAATTGTCCAACTACTGGAATCAGTTCAAAAGACACAGGAGACCTACTGGATGCATACACACACACACACACACACACACACACACACACACACATACACACAACTTTGCTCACAGCTTCCAGTCAGTTTATATTTCATTTCAGTCACCAGAATAAAATGCTGTCCTAGTTTTGCTTCCTATGTCCCAAATGGAGATGATAGAAAAAGTGGCTTCCTTCTGCCCGTAAATGTTGTTTCCTGTTGCTGTATAACAATAGCCGAAATTCAGGGGAAGCTGCAAAAATAACAACCTTACAGAAAACATTTTAGATCTGAAAACCCATCTCTACTTGAATGAAGGATCAGTTGTAGTGATGTTCCCTTTTGTGTTTTTAACATTGCCATACACTACTCAAGTACTTCTTGATATAGATTATAGAAAATATTTGTCAGATATTATTTTATTTTTCTTTATTGCTCTTCTATTTGTAATATAGATTTTTAAACTGTGGAAACATTTTAAATATGTCTTTTCAAATAAATAAAACACAGGTATTTAAATTGACTTCCTTAGGATTTTTTCCCTTTAAGTAACGTTAAATAGATCCAATTTATCAAGGCGTAAATCTGCTATAATGATGTTGGGACTCATTAAAAACAAATCAGTGAATCAAAAAGAAACTTCAAATAAAATGAACTAGCGAGCCTCTGTGGTGAACTGCTGTGCATAACTGCAATGAGTTCTCAATCCCCGCTTCAAGGGCACAGCTCTCAATTTCTATATTGTGCCTTATTAGGAAGCATCTCTAAATTATAACCTTCCACAAACATATCTCTACATTTGTCTTCAGTGGAGAAATTCAACCCTATCTGTCTGATCAGTCTAGAAATACACTTGAAATTCAGAGCCTTTTCTCCACTATTTTCATGTAGCTTGTCCTTTCTTCTTAATATTGCCTGAGCCCGGCCAGGATGGGAATCTATATTTCAGTAAAAAGATTCTGAACCTCATCTCTCATTGAGTGCGTACAATTCTGAATTCTTCACCAGAACAGTGGAACTACCACTTAGAAAGTTAATATAGTAAACAGGAGTGGTTAGTTTTCCTTACATATTGACAAGAGCAATTATTAGTATTTGGTGAAGAAAGAGTCTCAGCCAAATATACTTATCTTGTATATTTCCTGGAAAAAAATCTGAGAGCATTTTAAAAAATTCTCTCCTAGAACCATTGTCATTTGGAAAAAAACTTAGAAATATGTTTATCTTCCTCTCAGCTCTTCAGAGTCTTATTCCATGAAAATGCTTATGGCTACAGAATCATGGAATCAAAGAATTGTAGGATTGGAAGGAACACTGAGAGGTCATTTAGTACAGAACCCATGAACTCATGGCAGAACTAAATATTATCTAGATCATCCTTAACAGGTGTTTATTTAATATGCTCTTAAAAATCTTGAATGATAGAGATTCCACAACTTTCCAAGGTAATTTATTCTAGTGCTTACTCACTTACACAGTTAAGAAGCTTTTCTTAATGTCCAGACTAAACCACCCTGTCATGTTCTCTCATGCCTTATGAAAATTGCCCTATTAAAATGAATATACATAACTCAAAGATGGTTTATGCAAAGTACATCATGTGATATATCATTTTAAAAGGTGTAATCTCTTGAATCTGTTTATCTTATCTGTGTATGTATTTTTTTCTTTTATGTGACGTTAGAAATATTAAATGGGAACCTGTTTTATTAATTCACATATTCTAGTAAAAATCATTAGTGATACTTTAGAAACTTAATAGCTGGATGACCAAGTCAAAGTCCTGTGAATTTTTTTCTTGTAACCTAAACTATGGTTTTGTCTTACCAAGACATGTGGCCAAACCATCTGATACTGGAGTCCATTTTGCATCTTGTATTTTTCCCCTCAAGATGGGAAAACATTTAACTGAGTACAAAAAATTCCTGCCTTGGGTAAAAGAGATATAAAGGTGGGAAGCCAAATAATAGTGGGATAGCCAGATGCGAGGAGACCCCAACTTATAAACCATTTTGCCTCTTGGAAACATCTTAGACTGAACAGAGTGAACGATTTGCCCCAAGCAAGGAGGCTGCCTAGCATGTGAATGAGATGAATAGAACAACTGTCAGGGTTAGAATTTGCATGTAACAAGTTTTTTAGAGTATTAGCATTAGCTGGCATTTTTTGTTTATTTTGGCTTAGTATCTTTGATTTGTCTGTTTTTACTTGTGATCACTTAAATCCTACTTTTTATATTTAATTTTATATTTAATTTTTATATTTAATAAACTCTTGTTTATTATCAAGCCCAGTGTAAATAATTTTTACCTGAGGGGAGAAAACACTGTGCATATCTGTCTTCCATTGATATAAATTGCAAACATGTAAGTTTTCACTATGTAAAACTTTTATACAGAGTAAATGGGGTTTTGGTCCTCCTTGGGGCTATGTTCCTGGACACCCCAGAGGGCAGGTGGGTGGGATCACTGGCATGACCAGCACATAGGGTAACGACACCAAGGAAACGCCTGTGATCCAACATATTGTGCACACCCATGCTGCAATTCAAGCCTTGTTCCTTGTCCTATCCGCAGAGGTTAAAGAGAATATATCTTCTTCCTCCTCCTTGTAACCATCTTTTTTTGTACTTGAAAACTGTTATGTCCCTTCTAAGCCATCTCTTCTCAGAGTAAACTTGTTTCTTGTATAACTTTCCTCATAGGTCATGTTTTCTAGTCCTTTAGTCGTTTTTGTGGTTCATCTCTGGCCTTTTTTCAATTTGCAGACATCTTTCCTGAAATGTGGTGTCCAGAACTGGACACAGTACTACAACTAGGGCCTAATCTGTGCTGAGCAGAGTGAAATAATTCCTTCTTCTGCGTTGCTCACAAAACTTCTGCTAAAACATTCCAGAAAGATGTTTGCTTTTTTGCAACGGTGTTATAGTGTTGATTCACGTTTTGTTTGTGGTCCACTTTGACTCTTATGTCTCTTTCCACAGTACTCCTTCCTATGCCATCATTTCCCATTTTGTATGTGTGCATAGGATTATTCCTTCCTAAGTGTAGTACTTTGCATGTATCCTTATTGGATTTCATTCTTTTTCCTTCAGATAATTTCTCCAGTTTGTCCAGATCATTTTAAATTTGAACCCCTCCAAGCTCGGCATCATCCACACATTTTATAAATGTACTCTTCATGCCATAAATCACAGATATGAAGATATTGAACAGAACTGAATGTAGAACTGATCCTTGAGGACCTTACTTGCTAGGCTTTTCCAAGTTGATTATGAACCACTGATAAGTGTTCTCTGGGAAGTTTTCCATCCAGTTATGCAAACACCTGTTAGTTTCTCCATCTAGACTGTATTTCAGGATTGTTTATGAGAAGGTCATGCAAAAATTACAACTGCCCTGATGAGAGACTTTCATATTTTTCTCTACATTTGTATCAACAAAGTGCAGTATACACAACATGCTTGATTTCATCGCTTTATCTGGCCTCTGGGAAGTGTCTCACAATGCCCATTCTGACTGTTCTGGTCAGCAGTTTGAACTTTGCTTCCCTGTAGCCAGGTAATCAACCTCTGCCCCTCCCTATTACAAGTTCTAGGAATATTTGAAATTCTACTCACAGCTGGCTCGGCATGGAGAGGTCTCATTGTATCTTTACAGGTGACCATGGGCAATTATCACTTGGAACACTGCAGATCAGTTGGATCTGATCAATAGATGGGAAGAGGAGTCTGTCCAGTCACAGCTGGCTTGATCCATAGGAATTGGGATACCCATGGGACATTTCTTGAGGTTGTGTGAAAAATGCTATGATCAGAACACACTGCAGTGCGGATTGAAGATAAAAGTGCTGAGGCAGGCCTCTCACAGTGCATGTACACACAGTTGATGATAGTCCCTTCAACAAAGGAGCAAGTGTGAATGTTGTATTCTGATGTTTATTATGTCAACTTTTGGTTGTCAATATCACTTTGATCGACAAAGTTTGGTAGTGTAGACGAAGACAGAGAGATGGTATAGACCTGGATTTACTGTGAAGTTGCTCCTGCTAAAATGCATAACACACGCTCCAGGTTTTCTAGTTTTACATATGCTTAACAGGTCTTTTAGGAATGTTTAGTGGAGGAAGAAGGTTCAAATGGTATCATGGAATGGTGCAATACTATTTTGCTCTTCAAGGAATATTCCTATGAAATACAGTACTAGCTAGAGAAGAATAAAGCAGCAACAGAAAAGCTGACACACATGTATATCCTGCTAACTCAGTTTTGATTGATATACCAAAGAAAGTTTGTGAAAGCTGGATCTATTTAAAGGCATATGTTCAACAATCTCATTTATCTCTTTGCTTGTTCTTCTTTTAAGAGTGATTTTTGTGCGTGTGATTGAGCTTTATGTACTAGAAGCACATGACAGTGAGTTAAGGATGCAAATTTGCTGAGCGATATAAAAAAATGTGCTATGTATCTTTCTGTTGTTGACACACCAATTGTTTGTGCTCTGGTAAAATTAAAGTACAGCTCTACTCTAAAGAGTGCCATGTAAATGTATCACTTCCATGTCCAGGGCTCGACAAATAATGCAATCTACTCACCTGTGGCGAGTAGATTGCAACCCGGAAGAGCTGGGTTCGCCACAGTTCAGCGAGTCCTGTCCATGTCTATTACTTGTGTGTATTTAGAGTCGTAGCTGCTGGCTTACAAATAATTCAAACACTTTTTTTACTTCTGTTAGTCTTCCATAGATCCATTCATTCATTCATTCATTCATTCATTCATTCATTCATTCATTCATTCATTCATGCCCGTTGGCATATAGGGCAGCAACAAAGGTCCTCCACATCTGTCTGTCTCTGACCAGCCTCTCAATAGTGCCCTAAGTGTAATTCATGATCTTCATTTCTACTTAAACGGTCCAGCACCATGTTGTCTTGGGTCATCCTTGTTTCTGCTTCCCTTCAGGGGTTCACTGCACAGCAATCTTTGTGATGCAGCTTCCATCTTTCCTGAGCATGTGCCCAATCCATCTCCAGCATCTTTTCATAATGATGTCATCTTGTCTACACCAGGCAAGCAGGTCCTGATTTGAAATTATTCTTGGCCAAAAAGTATGGAGGATCCTCCGAAGATTTCTGGTGTGAAAAGTCGACAATTTATCAAGGTCATACTCTGTCATCCACCAGCATTCTGATCCATATAATAGTGTTGATAAAAAACAGCTCTGATAAAACTTCAGTTTGGTATGGATGCTGTACTGTGATGACTTCCATACAGCATTCAGACTCTTGAAGACATTTATAGACTTACATAGATAGTACAGTTTAAATAGAACAAGCTGGATTCTATTCTTTCCTCTTCACTTTCACCAGTAATTTTTATCAGGTCCAATCAGATATAACAGGGCAACCTCATTTGTTAGTAATGATTCAGGAGAAGAAAAGAGCACAGCTTAACTATCAAATTTCAGGATGAATTTGCATTTTAAAATATGTATATTTTTTGTCAAGCAAGCATACAGAAACCCTTTAGAAACAGTTAACATGGTACCCTACAAAGTGAAATTTTACTCATTTTTCCGAGTAGAATTATATATACTTTAAGGTAATATTTCTGGGAGGTATAAAAAATTTATGCCTAAAGAACCTGTACAGTATACTGTCTAGGATCCAGTCTTGCTCCCATCACAAACAATGAAAATTCTGTTATACACTTAATAAGAACAGCAATTTGGGCCCAGTCTATTTCTTTCTTTCTTCATCTTCTTCTTCAGATTAAATTTCACCCTTTTTCCATCTTAAATATCTGCATCTTAAACCTTCCTTTCATTATTGTTCAAATCAATAAAATATAAAGTGAAACTTCATAATGTATACTTTTATTATATGTAATAGGTATTACTCGTGTTCAATGATAGACAAAATACTGCAAGATTGTTTTAAATATCATAAGGCTATGTCAACACTACAAAGAAAATTCTGAAAAAGATAAGCAAATAGTAATCACAATTTGCATATCTTTTTCCACTTTTCTTCTGAAAGAGGCTTTTCTGACATTTGGCCCATCTACACAGGGTCAAATGTCAGGAAAAAACCCTCTTTTGGAACATCCCTTCTTCCTCATAAAACGAGGTTTACAGGGATGTCAAAAAAATATGTCTACTTTTCCGAATTTTTTTCGGAAAAGCAGACGTTCCTTGGACACGATGGAGCTTTTCTGGATATCTTTGGTATCCCATAAAAGCTCTGTAGTCTTGACATACCCTAAGATGAAATATGTCAAAAAAGTTTTGTGTGAAAAAAGAGAAATTGCTCTCCTAAAAAAGAAGTAAAAATCTCATTTAAAAAAAACCAAACCAGTCTCATAGAAAAGAAATTTTACCCTTCATTTAATGACTCTCTCATAATTACTGGGCGAACTGTACACCTGAGTCTTCCTAATCTCTTAAGGTGCACCTCATCTAGGTTTTGGTCTCAGATCATTGTTTGCCTCTTTGGGTGGAATCATATGGATTCTGCCATTTGCAGACTTGGCTCTGGGTAGCAGTTTCTTGTAAATCATGAGTGATTCACCGCAGCAGCTCTGACATATGTCCATACCCTGCATTTCCATCCCTCCATAGTAATGACATTTCTTAAGTATTTCTAAGGTGTTTTTGGTACCTAAGCAATGATTTAGAGTGTGACCCTAGTAAGCTTCTTTTTTCCTTTTTTTTTCTCTCTGCATGTTAGAGGGTTGTGTGTGTGTGTGTGTGGGGGGGGGGGGGGTCACTGAGCTCAGATGTCATTTATTTAACTGCTGGTATCAGTATACCCCTAATAAGTTGGAACTGAGGATTGTCATATATGTTTAAATATCATTTTCAGAATTAAATCTTATAAAAAAGTGCACTGCTCCCAGACCTGACTGACATTGGGTACTGTGAGATTAACAGTTTGCTCTGCTTTTTGGGCAAGAATGTGAAAATTATCACTTTTATTACTGTACTTAAATTAAATTAACTTTTTGTGTAAGTGTGGTAACTCCACTAAAGTCACCATTATTTGTTTGATTTTGAAGTAAATGCCATTTGACATTTTGTCAAGAACCTTTTTTTCTCCTTTGGAAAAATGTACATTTGACAACCCCAATGTGTTGTTGTTTTGGGGTTGTTTTTTTCCAATTAATATCGATTTCATTGAATTGTTACTATGGCACATGAGCAGGAGTGATAAAACATGTAAAAAAGTTTTGTTTCAATATGTGACAGGTTGGCTTGCACATGGGCTTCAAAGCCTCAAGTAAGCCAGTCCTAATCACAGAAAGAGACACATCTGGGTTCTATCAACTTATCCCCACGTAAAAGAGAGTGGAAAGTTGAAGTAAAGGGGAAGCTGGCTTGGATTAAGAAATAAGTAGAAGTTAGGTTTGAGGCCTCAGTTAGCTATAGTGCAGAAGAACGTAGGAAAATGAAGTTGCAAGTGAGAGAGAAATCAAAGATAAATTGGAGATAGAATTTAATAGGAAAGTAAGAATGAGCAAGGACATGATCCAGGATTATGTTACCATTATGTTTTCATTATGGCTGTTTAAGCAAGATTTTTAATTACCATTTTTGACAATTGTAAATGTTTTATTAAAATGCTATCTATATTGATAGTGTGGGAAGGATATTTGTGCAGATGTTAATTTAAATATAATGGATAATGCAAAGATGTTAAGAAATTGTTTGAAATATAATTATGGCAAAGGACATTTTATTGTTAATTAGTATTCTAATGCAGTATAAAAGTACTAATTTTGCTAAATTGCAAGCAAGTACCAATTAAGCTTCAATCAAAAAGGTACCATTAGGTTTCAGGGTTAAAAACTTGATTCAAACCAGGTGTGAGACTTCCTGTGGTCAGAATTGGTTACCTGAGGCTTTCCAGCCACAAGCATCTGGAAGAAAATAAGATGATAGGTAACAAATCATGTCATACCAATCTGATAGCTTTCTTTGATAGGATAACAAGTTGTGTGGCTAAGAGAGAAGCGGTGGGCTGGAAGGGCATAACAAGTGTGGTTCTGCAGAGTTCAGTTTTGGGACCTGTTTTGTTCAATATCTTCATCAATGATTTAGATGATGGTATAGAGCGTATGAATATTAAGTTTGCAGATGACACCAATCTGGGAAGGGTTGCAACTGCTTTGGAGGATAGGGCGTAATTCAAAATGATCTGGACAAACTGGAGAAATGTTCTGAGGTAATTAGGACAAATGCAAAGTACTCCACTGAGGAAGGAACAATCAGTTTCAAACACATAGAACGGGAAGCAGCTGTCTAGGAAGGAGTACTGCAGAAAGGTTCATAGTGGAACACAAGCTAAATAGGAATCAACAGTGTGACTGTGTTGCAAAAAAAGCAAACATGATTCTGGGATGCATTAACAGGAGTGTTGTGAGCAAGACACGAGAAGTCATTCTTCCACTCTACTCTGTATTGATTAGGCCTCAACTGGAGTATTGTGTCTAGTTCTGAACACCATGTTCCAAGAAAGATGTAGAGAAATTGGAGAAGGTTGAGAGAAGAGCAACAAAAGGGATTAAAAGTCTATAAAACATGATCTATGAGGCAAGGCTGAAGGAATTGGGCTTGTTTAGTTTAGAAAAGAAAAGACTGAGAGGGGACACAATAGCTGTTTTCAGGTATCTAAAAGGATGTGACAGGCAGGAGGGGCGAGGAGTCCTGTGGCACCTTATAGACTAACTGAAGTGTTGGAGCATAAGCTTTTGTGGGAAAAGACCCACTTTGTCAGATGCATGTAGTGAAAATTTCCAGAGGCAGGTATAAATATGTGGGCCAGAATCAAGCTAGAGATGACGAGGTGGATCCAATCAGGGAGGAGGAGGTCCACTTCTAGTAGCTGATCTGGAGGTGTGAATACCAAGAGAGGAGAAGTTCTTTTTGTAGTTAGCTAGCCATTCACGGTCTTTATTTATTGTGTTGATTGTGTCAAACTTGAAGATGAACTGTAGCTCAGCAGTTTCTCTTTGAAGTCTGGTCTTGACGTTTTTTGCTGCAGGATGGCTACCTTTAGAGCTGCAATTGTGTGTCCAGGGAGATTGAAGTGTTCCCCCACAGGTTTTTGTATATTGCCATTCCTAATATCTGATTTGTGTCCATTTATTCTTTTACGTAGGGACTGTCCAGTTTGGCCGATGTATATAGCAGTGGGGCATTGTTGGCACATGATGGCATATATTACGTTAGTAGATGTGCAGGAGAATGAACCAGTGATGGTATGGCTGATCTGATTAGGTCCTTGATGGTGTTGCTTGTGTATATATGTGGGCAGAGTTGGCACCGAGGTTTGTTGCATGGATTGGTTCCTGAGTTAGAATTATTATGGTGCGGTGTATAGTTGCTGGTGAGAATATGCTTCAGGTTGAGGGTTGTCTGTGGGCAGGTGCAACACTAAGCCTGTTGCCCACTGCCTCTGCCCCATTCTTCTAGTTGTTTGGCTAGCACAGATCCAAAGGTGTAATTGGGATGACATGTTCAGTGAGTAAATGCAGTCTCTTCACTTGGACAGGGCACAATTAAATGAGTGAAGGAGAATGATGCTTCTGGAGATGTGAATGAAGTGTGAGAAAATGAGAATGTGCAGGGAATGCAAAGTGAAAATACAGGAGGACAACTTGGGGATCCTGTGGAAGCTGATTACACACCTAGTAGACTCATGCCTAGGAGTCAGATGCACAGAGAACCCCCTCAGCCCATGCTGAACCACATTCCCTCCTCACCAGGTTGCATAGACTCCTCCCTCACATATCCTAGAATGTGAGGAAGGGGGAGAAGTCAAGAGCAGCCTTATACTCAACACCTCAGGGATGTCTCCTGGAATAAAAGGCTGTCATTCTCATACCTGTGTGATTGCTGATCAGG
This sequence comes from Pelodiscus sinensis, assembly GCF_049634645.1. Taxonomy (NCBI): domain Eukaryota; kingdom Metazoa; phylum Chordata; order Testudines; family Trionychidae; genus Pelodiscus; species Pelodiscus sinensis. The sequence goes on from NC_134711.1 coordinate 203,719,160, forward strand.
AATTTGTAATATGCTGATTTTCCTTACCCCTCTCCCCGAAGCTCCCACCCTGAACTGCTTTTCTGTATTTGTATTCTTGTGTTCCCTAAATAAAAATGTATGATTTCTCAACAATGGTGTCTTTATTGCTTGTGTTGCATAAGGGTAGAAATGGGTGGGTTATAGGGTTTATAGGCATGCACAAGGGCACCTTGTGAAGAGCAACATACATGACTGTCATAATGCTGTCTAGCCATTCACAAAGCTGTTTTTCAAAGCCTTTCTAATTTGCAGTATCCCTCAATGTGCTCTCCTTATTGTCCTAGTGTGTCTGCTCATAAACTTTCTGGGTAGGCGATTTGCCTCCGCCCCTCCCCCCACACAATGGCATAAAATTTTCTCCCTATTTTCACAGATATTATGGAGCACACTGCAAATTGTCTCGGCAATAGGAATGTTGCTTTTGCTGAGGTATAACCTAGTCAATATACTGTGCAACCTCCCCTTTAAATGTCCAAAAGTACATTCTACCACCATTCTGCACACGTTCAGTCTGTAGTTGAACTGCTCCTTACTGTGGCTCAGGCTCCCTGTGTACAGAGGGGAAGAGAGAGGGTGGGAGAGGGGAGGGGGAAACCTAGGAGGAGGGAGCTGGAAGGGGGAAGTCAGGGGAAGAAGGAGGAGGGGAAGTATAAAACTATGGTACGCCATGTCTTCAGTATTGTGTACAGATTTGATCTCCTCACCCCAGAAAAGATATTTTGGCCTTGGAAAGGGTTCAGAAACGGGCAACTAAAATGATCAGGGGTTTGGAACAGGTCCCATATGAAGAGAGGCTAAAGAGACTGAGACTTTTCAGCTTAGAAAAGAGGAGACTGAGGGGGGATATGATAGAGGTCTATAAAGGCATGAATGGTGTGGAGAGGGTGCATAAAGAAAAGTTCTTCATTAGTTCCCATAATAGAAGGACTAGAGGACACCAAATGAAATGGATGAGTAGCAGGCTTCAAACTAATAACAGAAAGTTCGATTTCACACAGCACATAGTCAACCTGTGGAAATCCTTGCCGCAGGAGACTGTGAAGGCTAGAACTATAAAAGATTTTAAAGAGAAGTGAGATAAAGTCATGGAGGTTGGGTCCATGGAGTGGTAATAGACAGGGGGTAGAAATGGTGTCCCTGGCCTCTGTTTGTGGAAGGCTGGAGATGGATGGCATGAGACAAATGTCTTGGTCATTGTCTTCAGTCCATCCCCTCCAGGATACCTAGTGTGGGCCGCTGGCGGCAGACAGGCTACTGAGCTAGATGGACCTTTGGTCTGACCCAGTACGGCCGTTCTTATGTTCTTATGTTCTTATGTTCTTATGTTCTAAGCTCAGGGCTCAGGGTCGGGGGTCTCACTGAGCCACCTTGATTTTCACGCAAACCTGCTCCTGGGTTTGCATGTGGCCTTTGGTGGCCAGGCTGGCAGCTATCCTGCCCTAGACAGCCACTTTCCTGTGCCTAGTGCGGAGGTCGTGGATGTTGGAGGCCTCCCCCCAAACCTGGATGAGGTCCACGATCTCCACAGTAGACCAGGCGGGCACCCACCTCTTGCGGCCCCGGGCATGCTCCTGGGAGAGACGGAGGGCTGGGTGGCAGCGGGTGGCTGGCTCGTGCCGTGCCAGGTGCAGGGTCTGCTGGCTGGGTGCTGGCAGGCTTGCAACTGGCACGGGCACTGTAGCCAGACAATGCCCCTTTAAGGGCTCTGGGGCTGGGAGGGGGGCAGACGAGTTTCCCTGGTTGTGCCCAGAGTGGCCACCAGGGAAAGCTGGGAAGGGTTAGCCTCCCACTAGTTCGAATTTAGTGGCTACACAGCCCTTAATTCGAACTACTTAATTCGAACTAGGCATTAGTCCTTGTAGAATGAGGTTTATCTAGTTCGAATTAAGCACTCCGCTAGTTCGAATTAAGTCCGAACTAGCGGTTTGCCTGTGTAGCACCTGTGAAAGTTAATTCGAACTAACTAAATGTGAACAGCTATAAAGCCTGTGATGCTCATCATGCTGACACCTGAGGGTACAATTTAATGGCTATACGGAGAACCATGTGAGTCACATTTTCAAGAGCCATAGATAAGTGAAGCTAAATACTACATATAGAAATGCTTTTCAATAAACAATTAAGATAATCTCTCCCTGCAACCCTAGTTCCTTACTTAGGAAATGAATACAATTGTTGGTGTCAACTCACTGAAGAACATTATAGAAGTGATGGGTGTTTCAGGGATTAAAGGGAAATTAAAGGAGATTAAACGTATGGGTTACTTTTCCTATTTGCTTCATGTGTTTAGAGATAGGACCAAGCATGAATACAGCAGAAAGATATGGATTTTGGGGTGCATGAGCAGAAGATAGGAAAAGAGGAAATACAGTGGTAGCAGAATTGAGAACTTGGCAATTCAGGCCTACAGAAATTATATGAACATAGGAATTTCCATACTGGATCATAACCATGGTCCAACTAGTCCAGTATGTGTTTGGCAATAACTAGCAGCAGATGCTCTGAAAGAAGTGTGACAAAGTCCCTTGTTAGCTCCCCAGGGGTTCTGTGCTTCTTGACAGTTTCTTGTGTGCCTCAGAGACTCCTGGTGACCCCTTCACTGACGTGGGACTTCCCCAGAGGCAAGGGTTCCCGCTTACCAAGTCATTCTCATCACAAGCAAGTCCTGAGTGGGGAAGGGGGAGGGGAGAACAAATTTCCTTTTTCTGGCCTTTGGTCTGTTCCTGTCTCCCCAGCAGGATAATCCTCCAAGAGAAGGGGGTAGGAGTCCAACAGGGTGCTGCTCAAGCTACTGTTGAATTGAATGAGTTTTTAAAGGGAAATAGAGAGGGACAAAAGAGAGGCAGGGTGCCAAAAAGCACCCTCAGGCCACAAAGAATCACTTAGAAGGGAGACCTGTGCATTAGGACATTTCTAAAATCAAACATTGTGATTTATTTTTCCGTTCAAAATTAATTTTGTATTGAAATTTCCTTTGATTTTAGTTTAGAATGTTAAATGAAAATGAATACTCAAAATCTAAACTAAAAACACACAAAACAAGTGATTTTTTTCACTTTTTGAGTCACTGAAAACCTATAAAAATGTATTCTTTTCAAATTAAAAGAAGTTTTCTCTGCCTTTTTAGAATGGCCAGCTAACACACAAATTCATTATTTTCACAGTTCTACATTTCACCCACTTATATCAGGGTGAATCTATTAATGTTTCCGCTTGTGTTATCTACCTACATATTTGATATATTTTAATATCTAGAATCCCAGAAAGGCATTAAATAAGTTTAAAAATGTATAGATATATGAGAATAATACTTATATCCATAAAATCCTCAGGTTTTATTTGAGCATTAAACATTAACTGGACAAAAAATTGTGAAGCAAATTTGTACTTTTCTATAAGTAGAACAGGAAGAAAAAGTTATATAACCTACAGGCATGACTTTCCTTAACACATTTGTGTGCTTAGTTAAAAGTACCTGCGGGTGGTGAACTGGTTCATTTTAAAGGATTCTAAAAGGACACTGCAGTTTAGAGATTCTAATAGCCTGGTTTTAGTACAGATGCTTTACATTCCGATATGCAGATATCAAAACCCAGACTGTGCTGCTACCATTAGGTAGAATAATATGCTTTTAAGTTACATACAGCGTTTCTTTCTTGGGTCCAGGGTTTCAAACTTGACAAAATAAAAGAAGAGGTATATGAATACGCATAAATTGAAGATGCATTATGCAAAATGCACCCTGTAGCATATCATTACCAAAGTTATAATCTGTTGAATGTGTTTATTTTATTTGTGTGCATGTATCATTCCTGTTTTTGAAGTTACAGATATGAAGCATAAATCTGTATATTAATCTACATGTGGTAAGTGAGGCCAATAATTGTATTCATGAAGCTTAATGGTCAGATACTCTTGTTCTTTCTGTAACCCTGGACTGTGGTTGGTCCTGCCAAAACATGTAGCCAGGTCACCTGATGCTGGAACCCAATTTGGATGCGATACTTTCCCACAGCAATTGTGAAATTTTAAAACTAAACAAAAAGGATTCCTATTTTTGGCAACTGGATAGAAAGGTGGGAAATCAAACAATAGGATCTCTGCTGCAAGATATCAGGTCACCCCTGCTTGCCACCCTAGATGACTGCTGGAAATATCTAAGACCAAACAAGATCAAGGATTGGACCGAAGTTGGGAGGCTTCCCAGCTTGTGAGAAAAGAAGATTAGAACTACAGTTAGCATAAGAAATTGCATATAACAACTTTCTTTGAGTATTAGACCTAAATAGCATATTTTGTTTTATTTTGCTTAGTAACTTACTTTGATCTGTCTTCTATTACTTGCAACCATTTAAATAGTACTTTTAAAGGAAAGTAAGGATTTGCTTATGCCAGGAAAATGGGATGTACCTGGAATGGGATTGCTTCTCATAAAACCATACTGGAAAGGGACAGAATCACCAGCCAGGTGAAAAGGACTGGCCTACTCTTGAGGTGCCCTTTAGGGAAGATGGAGTAGGGCTGAAGATCCCCTCCCCAAATTAATACAGGAAAGTTGCTGGCTGTTCCCCTTTGTCACTGTCAGGGAACAAGAGGAAAGTGCACAAATGTAACTTAGTTAAGGACCCAAGTAACATGCGGTAAATGTACTAGTAATTAATAATATCACTTCTGTTTATTAAACCCAGTGTAAATAATTGTTACCTGGGGAGGATGGGGACATTAGCTATGCATGTCTCTCTTTCATTGATAAAGGGGGAAACAATTTGTGAGATTTAATGGGGATTCTGGTCCTATTGGGGCTGTGCTTCTGGGTGTTGTATCAAGTTCTTATGACTGAGCCTTCCCAGAGCTGAGATGATCTCAATATGTGTGTTGCTCTGCTATAGGCTGTGACCCCAATTCTGTGCCATTATTGGAGGGTCTGGCTTAGCAAGACAGATTATTGGGGAGCCCCAGAGTGCAGGTAGGTAGGCTCAGTACTGTAGTATAATCAACCCATCAAATGACAGTCTCAATTGTATCTCTGTGACCAGACTTGTCACATCATGCAACATTGCACTGTCTATGCCTCCTTGCCAGGAAGGGCACAAGGTCAAATTAGTGAATGCTAAAGACTATGAAAAAGTTGCTATATTAATATCTCCACAGTGATTTCTGGAAATGGAGAGGAAGGAAACTTTCTCATTTATTACTCTTTTTTTTCTTCTATTCATGCTAAGACTTGGAAATATATTCAAGCAGTTTCTCTCTTACAGTTGTCTTTCAGGAACTAGAATTTACTCACAATATTTATGCCAGAAGGATAATGAGGAGGTTTGCTGATTTAATGTTAAAGAAAAAGCTGGACATTGTGCCTTTATTTCTAGAAGTATCCTTAGGGGTGGTTTGACTCACCTAATCATCCATGACTTTTATAAGACATGAACAATTTGGGTCATGTGATTTCAAAACCACCAGTATTATAACAATTCTTGGATGCTTTACTATTTCTAGAGCAGAGTTTTATTAGTTCTGGTCCATCTGATCAAAAATAATGACTAACTCTGAAGCAGAAACAATTAATTTGAGCATATTCAATAGCATCACACTATGTGTTGGTAATCTGATAGAAAATTATCTGAAATATAAATATCATTTTAAAGAATGAAATATAAATATCATTTAAGGAAAGTTTTCACTTCAGTGCCAGAAATGTTTCTGTAAAAATTACAGTGCATTAGAAGGTCCCATTTCCTCTTACTCATTCATCATTTTCACACTTATTCTGAATAAGGAATGGTGATAACCTTCCAACCGAGACATTTATCTTTTGGTTATTTTTTAACAGAAGAGACTAGAAGAGACCATTGTGATCATATATACTAACCTCCTGCATGGTACAAGCCAGAGAATGACCCTAAATTAATTCCTGTTTGAACTAGAGCATATATTGTAAAATACAGCCAATTTAGATTTGCATGTTTCTAGTGATGAAGAATCTACCACAGCCGTTGGTAAATTGTTTCTGTGTTTAATTCCTCTCACTGATTAAAAGTTTGTATCTTATTTCAAGTTAAATATGTCTGTCTTCAACTTCCAGACATTGGATTTTTTTTATTCCTTTTCCTGTTAGATTGAAGAGCTCTCTGTTCTAACATTTATATTCCTAAAGGAGGTACTTAAAGACTGTGATCAAATCACATGTTAATCTTTTCTTTGTAATGCTAGATAAACTCAAGGAGAACAAAATCACTATGAAGGCAGGTTTTCTAACTGTTACAGCTATTCTCTGAATCTTTTCACTCTTTTCATCCTCCTTGAACTGTGGACGCCAGAACTGGACACAGTATTCCAGCAGCAATCTCACCAGAACCAAATATAGAAGTAGTATGACCTTCCTACTTCTACTTGAGATTCCCCTGTTTTACAGCCAAGGGCTAAAATAAGCCATCTAGCCACAGCATTATACTGGGAACTCATGTTCAGCTGATTATCAAGAATGACCCTAAGACTTCTTAAATCAGAGTCTCATGATAGTGTACTAGGGTCTTTAAATATGTTTATTTGTGTTAATATACGTTCTTTGCTCCAATAAGTATGACTTTACACTTGGCTGTACTGAAATACATATTCTTTGCTTGTGCTCAGTTTACCAAGCATTCCTGATAGCTCTGTATCAGTGACCTGATTTGCCATTTCCCCAATCTTTGTGTCATCTGCAATCTTTATCATAATTATTCTGCGTGTACTTACAGGTCATTGACAACAAAATTGAATTTAAAAGTGCTAAGAACCAATCAATGTGGAAACCCATTAGATATTTAGCTGCTCCTTGATGATCCCATTTACAGTTGTATTTAGAGATCTAACAGTTAGACAGGTTTTAAATCATTGAAAGTGTGCCATATTGATTTTGTATCATTTCTAATTTCTTAATCAAATTGTTATACAGTCTGAATGACTTACACAAGTCTAATTATACTACCTCAATATAATATACTTAATAGAATACAAAGTAATGCAACTGAAAAAAATGAAAACAAAAGTCATTTCAAAATGAAAAATCATTCAGATCATTTTCAAATGGGATATTTTCATATTGTATAAAAAAACTCCTTCATGGTGTATGCCCTGCCAAATTCTGATGAAATCAACACAGTTTTGACAGAACTGCCTTCTCTTAGAATATGGCTGTGTCTAAGTTTCTCCAAAAAGCACTAATTTATTGTTTAGTGAATGAGGCAAAGTTGTTTCTCCTGAAAACAATAATAATTATAAAAATAAAAGATTGCTTAGCAAGCAAACATATTATACAAGGCTGTCCTGGAAAGTATTTTACAAATATGTACAGTTTTCTTCTGGTTATCTTTGCTTTGTGGTAAGGTTTGGATAGGATTTAACTTTATTGTATAATTAGCATTTTATGTGACACAATACATTCTTGACAGGGATGGTGTGGGTATGTGTAATCCTTGTTCAGAATTGGGGGGGTGGCTAGATATCATCTCAAAAAACCTTGCAGCCCCACATTTCTGTATCTCTGTATGATCAGTTAGGCCTCATACGACTCAGTGCATGATCAGGACCCAAGCACTGAAAGCATATAAAATCTAAACTAAGCTTTTAAAATCATTTTGTTTAAAAAGCTAATCAATTCAGCTCTGCAGTACATTGGTAAACCTCTAATGTAGTGTAGACATTAGAGTTATCAGGATCCACAGTATACGTCAAAACATGTTTTTTTTCCATTTCTCTCATAAAATAGTATATTTTACTTATTTCTCATAATTTTGAATTGGGATTTTGGGAAGGGAGAAATGGAGATGAAGGTCTTGGGGACAACTATGCACATAGAGGCTGTGTCTAGATTACATGCCTGTGTCGTCAGAGGCATGTAGATTAGACACATAGGCAAAGTCAAATGAAGCCGCGATTTAAATGATCGCGGCTTCATTTAAATTTACATGTCTGCCGCGCTGAGCTGACAAACAGCTGATCAGCTGTTTGTCCGCTCAGCGCACTAGTCTGGACGCTCCCCTGCCGACATCAAAGCCCTTTGTTGGCAGCCCTGTTATTCCTCGTGGGATGAGGTTTACCAGGGCTGCCGACAAAGGGCTTTGATGTCGGCAGGGGAGCGTCCAAACTAGCGCGCTGAGCGGACAAACAGCTAATCAGCTGTTTGTCGGCTCAGCGCGGCAGCCATGTAAATTTAAATGAAGCCGCAAGCATTTAAATTGCGGCTTCATTTGACTTTGCCAAACAAACAAATCTACATGGCTCCATCGACTGAGCCATGTAGTTTAGACGTACCCAGAGTGTGGGTCAGGCTTAACTAAAAACAAAACCTAGAGGAGAAGGAGCTGAATGGTAAACATAAGGGAGGGAAGTACAGATTAGGAGCAGGCTGCAGGGAGAAACTGTTATCGCTTTCTAGGACTAATGTGTGGAGAGACTGGGCAGATCAAGAGGAATTGGCCCTGGATCTTCTCCCAAGCAGTGAAGACTGTCCAGGAAAGACATGAAGCAGCCATCAGGGGAAAGTGAGCTCCAGCACTGTACTTCCAGGGAGAGAGCCCAGGGAGAAGTTCAGCTGAGGAACTGAGATGAATTAAGAATCAAGCTCAGGGACATTGGAAATGAAATTGAACATATGTACATTTTAGTTTGGTATTTTGTTGAGTGATTCCAGGGCAGAGTCTTGTAAGTCCTGGCCCTACAAAAAAGATGAATGTAGATAAGATGTAAGAAAGACCTGCTGAATGGCTGTGGTAGGATAATATCTCCCGAGGCAGCAACAAGACATCTGAAGAAGCACATATTAGCTACTGATAACAGAGTATCTAGGCTGGAACCCAGTCAGTGGAGATGGTTGCTAGAGGCCCTGAGAAGGAAATAAGAATGAAAGAGAAGTCTAAAGGAAGTTTATATGGACTACTGAGCCCAGAATTAAAGAGGAAGATTGGATGCAGATATCAGACATTTCTTTCTGTTTTTTGGGAAGGGATGGGACTAAATGTGACCAGGCTTGAGAGAAAACCTTGTGAGAAGAGACCACTGAAGAAGAGGCTAGCTCCTCCAACCACTCTACGCTACACTCGTTTTTCCACACACTAGCTTGAGTCAACTGATGCAAATATATTTCCTCAAGCTGGGATTCACAGCCTCATTGGAAGTGTATAAATACTCTTTATAAACTAATTAAGGCAGATTTGGAGATTTCAGAGTACCTAAATGGATTTTTCCCCTCATTCTGCATCATGGTTATATTGGGAAGACAACTATCTGATCCCCAGTTTGGTAATAATGATGAGGCAGTTAGTGGCTGAGATGTCAAGAGAAGATGTGCTGATTCAAACTGATAAGCTGTACTGTCTAATGTAGATAATTTTTGTTGTTCTCCAAGAATTCTTAAGGAACTTATCAATGCAGTGGATGAGATGTTAAAAAATCATATCGCAAAATTAGCTACATTGGAGAAGATGGCACATGTACTAATCTTTAAAAAAAAAGGGTGAGGGAAGAAGAAATGGGTTGATTCAGGGATTTATAGACCTTATTTAAATACGAGATAATTTGGATGAAAAAATAATTAAGGATAAATCAAATGAAACTCTGCTACTCCAAATTACTAGAATGCTATGATTATGTCAAAGCTAATGAATCAGGGAGGACTGGAAGATTTAACGTATTTGGAGTTTCATAAATCCCTTAACAAAGCTCCTAATGAGGTTATTAAAGAAACTAAGAAAGTGTAAGGGAGAAGTAAAGTGCTGTCCTGGATTAAAATCTGGGTAACGGACAGAAAACAGCACAGATAAATGATCAATTTTCAGCTTGGCAAAATATCAAATGGAAAGTGGCAAAAATTTCAGAGAATTCAAAATGATTTAGGTTATTTAAGATGCACAAGACTAGGAGGAATCCAAAAGTACAAGGTAATGTATATTTATATCTGAAATACTGAAACAAAAAAAGGGGTGCAGGGCAGGGAGGTGCAGAACTAAGGAAAGTTGGCTAGGAAGTCTGGGAGGACACACCAGAGCCACGTGTGCAAGGACTGTGCTGCAGTTGGCAGCCCTATTCAGCTCCTCAAGGGGAGCCAGGGCTCCCTAGCATGTCTTAGGGTGGCGGACAGGGCTGCACAGCCCAGCTCAGTCCCATCAGGCCCTGAGACTGTGGAGGGACTGGAGCTGCATGGCTCGGCCTGGCCCCGGCAGCCCTGTCTGGCACTGGGGCTGAGAGCCAAGGGGAAGAAATCTTGCGACAGGGAGACATTTTCTCATGACCTGTGGCCAGCAACATGGAGAGCTCTGGCCCCATCTGGTCATTCTCTTCCTAGTGTGGTTGCCCCCTGTGGTTGCTCTGCAATATAACTGTCCCCTGCACTCTCTGCCCCTAGTGGTCAATATAGAATATAGCTGTCCCATTCTCTCAGCCCCTTCCCTTTCTTTGTTAAGGAAAACAGTCAAATTCCAGGCATTTGCAATTTTCCTGGCACAACCAAACCCTGACCTTGCTTTAAGTTAGGATAAGAGGAAGCTGCCTACCAAATTTACTGGGCTTTGCTCTTAAAGTTTAGGAGGAGCTCTTGAACAAACTGACTCACAGATGAATGGTGTAATGGACAGACAGATGTGTAAACTCTCTAAGGCCGTGTCCACACTCAGGGGTTCTTTCGAAAAAAGTAGCCTTTTTTCGAAAGAACTTCCCCTGCGTCCAGACTCAAGCCGCGTTCTTTTGAAATTAAATCGAAAGAACGCGGCTTTTCTTTCGACGGCGGTAAACCTCGTTTCACGAGGAAGAACGCCTTTTTCGAGGGAGATCCGTCGAAAGAACGTGAGTCTGGACGGGGGGAGCCCTTTCTTTTGAAATTATTGGCCTCCAGGAACAAGCCCTGGTGGACAATCTGGGCCATGGGTTGCACGTCTGTGGTTCCTGGCTGCAGCCATTCCTTAAAGGGACAGGCACCCTCACAGACACTTGTTGCAGACAAGGAGCCAGAGCACACGGCGACCTTGCTGCAGCATGTCACAGCCCCAAGAGCGTCCTGGCCCTTCCTCCGAGCCTTCTGGGGACCCAGCCAAGGGCTCCAAGCGCCGGGCACCATCCTGGTCCGGCGCAGAGATAAAGAGCCTGCTGGAGCTGTGGGGAGAGGAGGAGGCCTTACAGGCTCTCGAAAGCCGGCGGCGAAACGCCGACATTTATGGCCGCATGGCTGAAGCCCTGGCCCAGAAGGGCCACTACCCCCGCACCCAGGACCAGGTGCGCTCCAAAGTGAAGGAGCTGCGGCAGGGCTACGCCAAAGCCAGGGAGGAGAGCTCCCGTTCTGGGGCAGCCCCCCACTACTGCCCCTACTACCCAGAGCTGGACCAGATCCTGGGTGGCAGTGCAGAAGCACGCACACCACGGCGGTTCGTCCAGTCTGGATTGGCAGACCCCGTGGTGGACGCTCCCGAGCGGGACCCACAGCAGTCTGGAGACGGGGACATGGTGCCAGAGGAGGAGGACAGCGAAGAGACGGCGACCCTCACCCTGGAGCCAGTCACCCAGACCTCTGAGGCCTCCCAGGCGTCATCTGGCGCGGGAGAGGAAGCAGCAGGTGAGTACAGTGAGGTTGTGTCACACCCGGGGGGGGAGGGGGAGGTAGGTGGGTGGGTGCACAGTGGGTGATGCACAAGGGAAACCTGTCATGCTCAGGCTGATGCCCAGGTCACACACACACACACACACACACACACACACACATACACACACAGTGTGACCTTCAGAATGTCTGATTCCCCTGTCTCAAGGGAGAGGGCATGCCCTTTTGGACAGCTGTTGCACACATGACTGATTGTGATAGAAATGTAGCCGTGTTACTCTGATCTGAGGAAGTGGGTCTGGCCCTGGAAAGCTCATCCCCTAATAAACCATCCTGTTAGTATTGTAAGTGCTACAGAGTCCAGTTTATAGGACTGATTGTGTCTTCTTCTTTTCCTCCACAGCCGGACCAGACGTGGAAGAGGGCCGCAGCACCCCAGCCCCACCTCCATCTCCATCTCCATCTCGGAGACATGGGAGCCGCAGACACAGGCGTGTCTACACCGACATCCTCCGGCAGCACGTCGAGGCTGTGCAGGAGCAGAACGCCATCCTGCTACAGAGGGCGGAGGCAGAGGAGCGGTGGCGTGATCGGCTCATGAATGAGCTGGTCCTGCAGCGCACGGTGCTGTACGCCACCCTGAGGGAGGTCAGCGGCTTGCCTGCTGCTGTGCCTGATCCTGCTCCTCCAGCACCCCATGACCCCACCCCACCAAACCCCCCTTCCACAACAGCAGCCCTTTCCCCCCTTGGACCTCCCTCTCCCCCAGCCCCCCCAGCTCCCCAGCCCCTCTCTCCCCCTGGCCCTCCTCTCCCCCAGGCTTCCACGTCCCAAGAGCCCCCCAGCAGCCAGCCAACCGACAGGTGCATCACCCGATCCCGTAGCTGGGGAGCACCCCAAACACGAGGCCCAGGCAGGAAAGGGAAATCTGCCAAGCCCCGTTCAACCTGATCCCCTTCCCCCCTCCAGGTTTCCAGTCCCCTTCCCCCCTCCAGGTTTCAATCACCCCCATCACCCCACTTATTAAGCACAAACAAAGGGTTAAAGGAACTGTTTGTTTATTGTATATAGTTTGGCAACAACAAAAATGAAAAATTTTTTTGTTATTTTGCCACATTGTTTGATAATATGTACAAAATTATAAATAAGTAAAGAGAACATTTTATTTTGAAACACACCCTGGTGTAAGTGATGTGTCCAAACTGGGTCAGGAGATGGGTTGTGGAGGGAAGCTTCTATTGGGGGCCAGGGCCCAGTCCCCAGGCAGAAGCCCCTCAGTGCACTCAGTGGCCTCCACTGGAGAATTGCTCCCGGAGGGCCTCCCGGATGCCAACTGCAGACCGGTGAGCCTGGCGGATGGTAGCTGTCCGGGGCTGGGCAAAGAGCCTCTCCTGGGCATCAGCAGCTCTCCCCAACCCTGGTAGGAAGGCCTCCCCTTTCCTCTCCACGAGGTTATGGAGGATGCAACACGCGGCCACCACCTCGGGGATGTTGGTCTCCCCCATGTCGAGGCGTGTGAGCAAGCACCGGAATCTGCCCTTTAAACGGCCAAACGCACATTCGACCTGGTTGCGAGCCCGGTTAAGGCGAGCATTAAACTGCTCCTTGCTCGCATCCAGCTGGCCGGTGTAGGGATTCATCAGCCACGGCATTAGGGGATAGGTGGCATCAGCCACTATGCACACCGGCATGTGCACATCCCCAACCGCAAACTGGCGATGGGGGAAAAATGTTCCTGCCTGAAGCCTCCGGTACAGGTACGAGTTTCTGAAGATGCGGGCATTGTGTGCCCGCCCTGACCACCCAACACAAATGTCCGAAAACTGTCCACGATGGTCGACCAGGGCCTGGAGGACCATAGAAAAGTAGCCCTTTCGATTGATGAAGTGGGCTGCTCGATGGGGCGGTGCACGGATGGCAATGTGTGTCCCATCGAGCGCTCCTCCGCAATTGGGGAAGCCGAGGGCAGCAAAGCCGGCCATGACGCTGTCCAGATCCGGTAGACAGATGAGCCTGTTGAGCAGCTCCGAATTGATGGCCCTCACCACCTACAGAACGAGACAGACAACAAAGTGTTAGAAGGGGTGCCTTATGTCTTAGGAGGAGAACCCACTGCCCACCTTCCCTCTCAAACAGCCCGGGAATCCCCTCCTCAGAACCCCCCCCCCCCGCCACAATTCAGGGTGAGTGGAGGAGCTCCCTCCCACTCCCACTCCCACTCCCACTCCCACTCCACTTGGCCCTTCCTGACAGTCTCCCTTCCCCCCACCCCAAACTGTGACTGTCCCCAGACAATGAATTACCTCCATCAAGATGGCCCCGACAGTAGATCTCCCCACGCCAAATTGGTGTCCCACGGAGCGGTAGCTGTCGGGGTTGCCAGCTTCCAGAGGGCAATGGCGACCCTCTTTTCCAGGGGGATGGCGGGCCGCAGGTGGGTGTCTTGCCATTGCAGAGCAGGGGCGAGCAAGGTACACAGCTCCTGGAAAGTGGTCTTTCTCATGCGGAAGTTCCGTAGCCAGTCTTGGTCATCCAGATCTCCATCACGAGCCGGTCCCACCATTCAGAGCTGGTGTCAAACCTCCAAACACGCCTGTCCACGAACAAGTTCGGAGGCAAGGGCAGTGTGGCTGCCGGACGGGGGAACCCCTCGTCCCTCTGGTCTGGGTCCAGCTCGGGAAGGAGCCTCATGATTGTCTCATGAAGATGCAGCAACAGCTGCAGTATGGTGGTGTGGGGCCATCGCCTGCCCAGGGGCAGCTCTGGCTCCATGCCAAAAATAAGGGTCTGCAAGCAGAAAAACCTCAAAAGAAAAAAGCTGCTGGGGTGTCCCAGGAAGCTGAGCACTCCAAAGCAGCACTGCAATGCCTTGCAAAATTCCTCAAGGGACAGCAAAGGCAGCTGCAGGAGCAGAGCAACGGGTGTTCAGGAGTGTCCCTCTCACCACGCCTCTCTGCAAAGGGCAGGCAGGCAGAACCCGGAAGGAAATGCTGCCCCCATGCCCTGGCACAAGCAGTTCCGGGTGGCTTTCAATTTCGAAAGAGCGTCCAGCAGTCTGGATGCTCTTTTTCGAAATAGCGGATCAATCTTTCGATCCGCGCATTGTAGTCTAGACGCGCTCTTTCGAAAGAGCCTCTTTCGAAAGATGATTTCGAAAGAGGCTCTTTCGAAAGAAGCCTGCAGTCTAGACACAGCCTAAGGGTATGTCTACACTTGCACCCTAGTTTGAACTAGGGATGCAAATGCAAGCATTCAAAATAGTCAATGAAGCGGGTATTTAAATATCCCGTGCTTCATTAGCATGATCTTGCCGGCACGTTACTCTGAATGCCAGCTGTTTCGAAAGTGAAAGTGCACACTGGGAGACATTAGTTCAAACCAAATCCCTTGGTTCGAACTAATGTTACTCCTCAAAAAATGAGGAGTAATATTAGTTCAAACCAAGGGGTTTGGTTCGAAATAATGCGCCTCGGCGCATACTTTTACTTTTGAAACAGCTGGCATTCGGAGTAACGTGCCGGCGAGATCATGCTAATGAAGCACGGGATATTTAAATCCCCGCTTCATTGACTATTTCGAATGCTTGCATTTGCATCCCTAGTTCTAACTAGGGTGCAAGTGTAGACATACCCTAAGATAGATAGATAGATAGATAGATAGATAGATAGATAGATAGATAGATAGATAGATAGATAGATAAACCTGTGTACTATCTCCAAGAGTAATTTGCAGTAGCACAAGTTACTACCACACTATTCTGTGTGGTTATCCAAACACTATAGTTCTGGATAAGCCCCTCTCAATGATTTTTTTGCCACATACTTTTGTGCTTTTATGAAATGCACACTGGTGTGAATACGGAGGCAAAGTGAACACATCCATATCCACAAAGAAACACACTCTCACTTGTCTTTTCTAAGTTTGGAAAAACATGGTGTGAAAATGTACCATGCATCTGATGAAGAAACAGTATTTAGCTACTTAATTTAGTGTTTGTTTGGGCAGTTAATTGTTTGGGCATGAGAGTATACATTTTCTTGCAAACTTTTTTATTCTAATTATAATGGTTACTCTTTGTTTGTAAGTATTCAAACCTAGTTTGCACAGACAAATAAAATCACTGAATGTGATTCCATAATATAATACCAAATCAGAGATCAACACATTTAATTACTATTTGAAGATGAAGAATTCTTGCTAGATGACAGAGTAACATACTGTAGCCCACTTCCTCAATGCACGTAGGCAGACTGAAACAAGCTGGTAACTCCTGCTGTCTAAATCTGTGACAATTTGTGAATGAATCATACTATACTCCTTAGAACCTGACAAAAGCAATGCTCATTCTGCATCTGGCATGGAATATAATTTTCATATTGAAGAAGTGGATTGATTGGTTACTCCTGTAGTTTAATTTACATAGTCTCCATCATGAGCTATCTTCTGCACCCATCAAAAGAAGCAAGGGGGTATAAAAAGTGTTACTAATCGCCCACCATAGCTACTCACATTTATCACAGTGCAAGGGAAGATGGTACTTGTCACATGACAGGTTTTCCCCTTTCCGCATAGTTGGAAAGAAGTTAGGTGGGAAAGGAGAAGAGATGGAGAGGAACAACGAGGGACCAAATTTTGACTGGGGTGTAATTTAGTCCCTGCTCTGCAACTTAATTCTTTCTTTTACACGGGTCAGATTGCAATATGCCAGATGAATATTTTGTTGTGAATTGCAGAGAACCATGTGTATTTAGTTTCACGGGTGATTCCCAGAACAGACTGAAACCCCATTATTATACCAGAATCAATATTCTACTATTGATGAAATCTTAAAGCATTACACTGATTGAGTTTGATGAACATACATTCTTCTTCTGATATGTAACTCATAGGAACCATGGGCAGATGAATTGTGTGTTTCCCCCTCAAACTACTGCCATTTCATGTGTATCTTCTTGACTAAAAGGGTATGAAAAGTAGTATATCTTGGCATTACATTCATGCGATAGTAATATTACTCTGGGTTTGATATGAAGTCACCTTGTCTCCAATACCTGCTCAAAAATTGAATAGCTTTTAGTGGTTAAATATGAGAACTAAGCATGGTTGCTTCCACTGTCTTTCAGTTATGAGAAAGGCTAATGTAATCCTTGAACTATTTATTGAAACTTATTTTGGGACTAAATGTTTGTGGCTTGGAAAAAATCAGTAATTATTTCTCATTCTTTAACTAATGAATGCAGGAGATCAGGAGATGTATAACATTATCCAAAATGTCTTTTTCAAGTACACTGCAAGGGAAACCCAGCCAGTCTTTCCCTTCCCCCACAATTGGCATACATATAAAGGAAATGGGCAGAACAAGGCACCTA
Source organism: Pelodiscus sinensis (assembly GCF_049634645.1). Lineage (NCBI taxonomy): Eukaryota > Metazoa > Chordata > Testudines > Trionychidae > Pelodiscus > Pelodiscus sinensis. Next base: position 203,736,116 of record NC_134711.1, read on the forward strand.
GCAATCAACTGAGTGATTGGCAGAGTTCCAGGCTGTTGCATTCAGCACTATTCCTCATATTTATACTTTAAATGGATTGAGTGATATATCTGGGTCAAGATAAATTGTGCATTAAGAATGTCACTTTTAAATTGTCAGGTGGAGAGGCATCTTCTGCTCTTGCTCTTCCCTCCAGAAGCTCTCTTCGCCTGCTTTTCTCTCACTCGGGACAATAAAAAGAAAATAAGATGTTCCCAGTTTCTACTGCAGATTCTTCTCCAACCTCTGCCAGCCTCACTCTTCAGTAGTAGATCTCGTGGCCCCCTGCTGTTGGCTCTGCTGCACCACAAGCCAGGAAACAGTCTTCTGAGAGGAAAAAAGCAGCAATTTTGGGACCCACTGAAATCAAGGCCCAGGCAGACTAAATCAAAGGAGCTGCCTAACAGGAGCCAGCAACGTGCTCAAGGATGTTCTCTTCACTACAGTCAAAGGATCTAGGTTGGGCCATGGCCCACTGGCTACAATCAATTTTCAAAGAAGAAACTGAAAAGGGATAAGAAATAACTTTTGTTTATAATGGGCTTGAAGAGCAAGGACTAAGTGGCCCAGTGTATGGATTGCTAAAGGGCCACAGAAGACCCCCAAAGGTAGGCTGACTCCTGCAAGGAGAGGCAGGAGATAAAGAGAATGGCAGCATTGCTTCTCGACAACAAGGGGGCTCTCAAGTATTACCTGGCAAAGTTTTCTGTTTTTATAATTCCATGTTCATGTCCATCAATTTATTTTGATATTTCTCCTGAAATTGTATGACAAGTGTTTCTGCAGCAATGAGACTAGGTAAATCATGCCCACACTTTGCTTTCATGAGTACAAATTTACTATATTACATTGTATATTATTTTAAGCATAGTTTTACTGGTTATTACATATTTAATTTAGAGAAATAAAAGTTTTGCATATTTTGAAAAGTGTGTACTGATTTTAAAACTACAGTAAAACTCCGGTGGTCCGGCATCCAGTCGTCCTGTACGCCTGATGGTCCGGCACCAACTGCAACCCGGAAGTGCTCTGGCAGCTGCTTCAAGTTGTTAGTGTAATTGATTAACTGCGGCTGGATCTGCAGGCGACAGGCTTACAATTTATCTTTGCTCTATCTATTGCCTCTGGGGGGCGGAAGGGGAAGGAGAGAGGAAGGAGAAGGGGACCGAGGTCGGCGGCAGGGGCAAGGGCACAGGCGCCAAACTCTCTGTCATGTTGCAGGGTGGTGGAGAGGAGGCAAGAGGCAGGCAGCCGCATTCAGGAAGTTCTAATCAGTTACACTTACTCTGGCTGGATCCACAGCCAACAGGCTCTCAATCTACCTTTCCTCTCTACTGCCTGGAGGGGGGGGGGGGCAAGGAAAGGTAGGGGTCGGCGGGGGAGGGGACGGGGGTGTGCCAAACTCTCCCTCCTGCTGCAGGGAGGCAAAGCCTGCAAGCGGCAGAACAAGAGAGGGAGGGAGAGGCAGGCAGCTGTTTCAAGAAGTTCTAATCAATTGCACTGCCCAGACAACAGGCTCGCAATCTACATTTCCTCTCTACTGCCTGGAGAGGGGAGGGGGGAGGCAGGAGGGGGGGGCAGTGGGAACGGGTAGATCCGCAGGTGACAGGCTACTGCTGAAACTCACAAGAGATCATCTCCCCTCTCTGTCCCTGCTGCTTTTACCAGTAGACCGGATAGCCCCTACCTTCCCCTGCCCCCCCTCCTCCAGGCAGTAGAGAGGAAAGGTAGATTGAGAGCCTGTCGGCTGTGGATCCAGCCGGAGTAAGTGTAACTGATTAGAACTTCCTGAATGCGGCTGCCTGCATCTCGCCACCTTTCCCCTTCCGCCGCTCGCAGGCTTTGCCTCCCTGCAACAGGAGGGAGGGTTCAGCATCCCCCCGCCCGCCGACCCCCTACCCTCCCCCACCCCTCCAGGCAGTAAAGAGGAAAGGTAGATTGCGAGCCTGTTGTCGGGGCAGTGTAATTGATTAGAACTTCTTGAAACAGCTGCCTGCCTCTCCCTCCCTCTCTTGTTCTGCCGCTTGCAGGCTTTGCCTCCCTGCAGCAGGAGGGAGGGTTTGGCACACCCCCACCCCCTCCCCTACCCTCCTCCTTGCAGCGCTGTTCCCCTCCGACGAGACCCGCCCCTGCCAGAGTACCTCCTGATAGTCCGGCATTTCTGACAATCCCGCACAACCTGCGTCCCAAAGGTGCCGGATTATCAGAAGTCTACTGTATTTTGTAAAAAACAAACAAACAGTGAGTTCAACTGGGCATGATATCCGGGGGGTCAGATTATTCTATGTTAGTGAGTATTAAGATAATTCTTATCTTCTATGTTCAGCAAAAAATATACATCTGTGGAAATCAGATTGATTTGTGGACTTTTTTTCTGACTAAAAGTTGGGGTATGTTTATAATTAATTTTATTCAGAGTATATATTTCAATCTGCTATTGGTGGAAATGTAAAAACATCCGTACTGGGACAAATCAAAGGTCCATCTAGCTCAATGTCCTCAATCAGTGGTCAATGTTAAGTGTTTCAAAACAGGTTATCATCAAGTGATTAGGGGGCTGGAGCATATGACTTACGAGGAGAGGCTGAGGGACTTGGGTCTGTTTAGTCTGCAGAAGTGAAGAGTGAGGGGGGATTTGATAGCAGCCTTCAACTTCCTGAAGGGAGGCTCCGAAGAGGATTGAGAGAGGCTGTTCTCAATAGTGACAAATGGCAGAACAAGGAGCAATGGTCTCAAGTTGTGGTGGGAGAGGTCCAGGTTGGATATTAGGAAAAACTATTTCATTAGGAGGGTGGTGAAGCACTGGAATGGGTTACCTAGGGAAGTAGTGGAATCTCCATCCCTAGAGGTGTTTAAGTCTCGACTTGACAAAGCCCTGGCCGGGTTGATTTAGTTGGATTGGTCCTGACTAGAGCAGGGGGCTGGACTTAATGACCTTCTGAGGTCTCTTCCAGTTCTATGGTTCTATGATTCTATGATAAGTGATCTATCCCCTATTATACATTCCCAGCTAAAGAATCACCTGTTACTGTTCCTCCTGCTAGACAAACATCTCTGTTGGATTTGTACCCCAAAACTAGATCTATGTGCTTCCAATTTCTCTTGGTTTGAGAAGGATCCAACACTATCTCTTCCTTTGGTTTCTCTGGGTCATTGGAAGGATGAGGACATCAGTTTCCTCAACAACAATTGGAATCAGGCAGTGGAAAAATGCAGCTGCAGTTTGAAATGATTCTATACTCATAATTTTGGATTATTTGAACAGAGTGCTGTGATTTCAGGAATATTGAAATATTTCATCTATCTTAAAAATGTAGAAGTGAAATGTTTCAAGATTTCTGAATCTTTTTATTTTTTAAAAATATATAAGCTTTATAGAAAATTGTGACTTTTTGTCTAGTTTTAGAATGAAAAAAAAAGTTAGAATTTCCTGCAGGATGGAAATGATAAATTTTGATCAATTGTAACTTAGATTGATAGAGGATCTGCCATCTCTCAAGGTAAGTTGTTCCAATGATTAATTACGCTGACTATTAAGAAATTGCTCATTATTTCAATTCTGAATTTGTTTTGCATCAGCTTTGAACCAATGCATCTGATAATGCCTTTTTCTGCTAGATTAAAAAGCAATTTACAATCAGAAATCTCTCTTCCATGTACATATTTGCAGAATGTTATCAAATCACCCTTTAAACTTCTCTTGAAGAAACTAAATAGATTGACCCTTTTAAATCTGTCACTGTCAGACAGGCTTTTCAGATCTCTTACATTCTTGTAGCTCTTTTCTTGAACCCTTTATAATATCTCAACACCCTTTTTGAAGTGCAGAAACCAGAAGTAGACACATTATTCCAGTAATTATTTTATTAATGACCAAATACAGAGAAAATAGAACCTCTTTACTCCTATTTTATGTTCCATTGCTTCAACATCCAAGGATGACATTCATCCTTTTAACTGGAGCATTGCACTGGGAGTTCATGTTCAGTTAGTGATATACCATGACATATAAGAACTTTTCACTATCACTTCATTCCAGGATACAGTTCTTCATCTGTCAAGTGTGAACTAACTGAAAAACAGAATTTCCTTCCAATAAAAATATAGATTATTGAAAAAACTCATTCCCAAAATGATGAAAGGTAAAAGAACTGAAATTTTTCATAGAATGGAAAATCCAGAAATATTACATTTCAGGAGAACTAAACAGATTTTTTTTGTTTGCCTTCTACCAGCTTGGCAAGCAGGCTCCCTGCCAACCTAGGAAGCTAGACAGTCTGGGAGATGGCAGTTTGGGCATCTGCAGAGACCCACCAACTAAAGAGCCCATCAAATGGATTTCAGGGGTATTGGCTAGCTGGCAATTCACCATCTCAAAAATTGGCCAACCAGAGAAACTTGAGAGGAAGCCTGATCGCTGACTAGCTAGCTATTGAGATGGCAGAAAACCAGGAAAAGAGGAGGATGGAACCCATTTGATTCTGGTCTAAAAGTACTGTAGAACTGATACATTTCCATGTAACATTTTGATTCTGTTTTCTGGTGGGAAAACTGTTTTGTCAGAAACTGTTTGACCAGATCTACCAGCAGTTTGTTGCTGGATCTATGACCTTATGCATGGCTATGGCAGAATGCATATTATTTAAACGACCTCCAGATTTTCTGGTCACCCAGCTTGGTTTGTATAACTGACCAATCCCCATCAGTGCTAACTGCTCCACCAAATTTTGTATCTTTGAAAATTTTGTTAGCAATTATTTTAGATTTTCTTCCAGATGTTGAAGAGCGAAAACAATTTCTATCTGAAACCATAGGAGGATGGTTCCACATTTACAGTTGCTTTTTGAGATATATCAGTTAATTTGTTTTAATCCATTTTTATGGGCTTCATTGATTGTGGATAGTTGTTCTTTTAAAATTAGAATGTCATATAAGAATAAGTCTATCACATTTATCTCTATCAATCAGAGTTGTAATCACAAAGTATACCAAGTGTGTTTGACCAGGCCTATTGTCCATAAAACAGTGGTGATTGATATTAATAATGCTGCCATTCTTTAATTCATCATTGATTTTATCCTATGTCAACCTTAATATAATTTTAACCTGGAGTGAAAATCTGGCTAGATGATCTATCACATATGACACAAGTCGTACTCTTTACCATCTTCAACTATTGGCTCAACTTTAAATTTGCTCCAGTCCTTTGGAATTTCCATAGTGTTCTAAGATTTGGTAAAAATTAATAACCATGTTTTAGAGATCTCATCAACTAATTGTTAGTATGTGTGGTTGTGTGTTATCTGCTCCTGCTGATTTAAATGTGTTTAGCTTCAATAGTTGCTCTTTTATAACCTCCATAGTTAATTCTGACTTGACAGACTGTGAAGAGCTTCAAAAAGATCTCACCAAACTAAGTGATTGGGCAACAAAATGGAAAATAAAATTTAATGTTTATAAATGTAAAGTAATGAACATTGTAAAACATAATCCCAACTATATACACAATATGATGGGGACTAATTTGTCTTCAACTACTCAAGAGAAAGATTTTGGAATCATTGTGGATAGTTCTCTGAAAATATCCACTCAGTGTGCAGTGGCAGTCAAAAAAGCAAATAGAATGTTAGGAATAATTAAAAAAGGGATAGAGAATAAGACAGAAAATACCTTATTGCATCTCTATAAAACCAAGGTACACCCACATCTCGAATACTGCATACAAATGTGGTCGCCTAATCTCAAAAAAGATATATTGGCATTGGAAGAGGTTCAGAAAGGGGTAACAAAAATGATGAGGGGTTTGGAATTGGTCCCATTTGAAGTGAGATTAAAACTACCTGGACTTTTCAGCTTAGAAAAGAGGAGATGAAGCGGGGCGTGCTAGAGGTCTATAAAATCATGACTGGTATGGAAAGAATGAATAAGGAAATGTTATTTACTTATTCCCACAACATAAGAACTAGGGGTCACCAAATGAAATTAATATGCAGCAGGTTTAAAACAAACAAAAGGAATTTTTTCTTTACTTAGCGCACAGTCAACGTGTGGAACTCTTTGCCAGAGTATGTGGTGAAGGCTAGAATGTTAACAGAGTTCAAAAAAGAACTAGATAGATTCATGGAGGTTAGATCCATCAATGGCTATTATCCAGGATGGCTAGGAATGGTCCTAGCCTCTGTTTCTCTGGAGATAGGTGACAGGACAGGGATCACATGAGATTAACTGTTATGATCCCTCCCTCTGGGGCATCTCATATTGGCCACTATTGGCAGACAGTATACTGGGCTAGATGGACCTTTGGTCTGACCCAGTATGGCCGTTGTTATGTTCTTATGTTCTTATGACAATATGATTATACCATTCTTCATCTTTCCAAATTCAGAATGTAAAGAAAGATTATTTGAAAATTCTGGGTTTTTTAAGAGAGAATTTTGTACATTGTTTTTCATTTATATTCTTTATTATTGGAGCAAGTTGAAATTTTTCTTATTTCAGCAGAAACATGGGGAGTTTTAGATAAAAGCATTTTTTTAAATAAATGCAGGAAACAAATATAGAAATTTATTAATGGCAGAATTTATTAACTGTTTGTTAAATGTTGACAGTGCTCTCAGAACTTCATGAGAATGAGAGAGGCAGACAGGCCCCACACAATAAAACAGATAAAGAATTTAAGATGCTCTTGGGACATCTAGATGAAGGTATTAAGTTTATTTTTGATGCATCTCTTACATGCATATTACTAGTGTATTTCCATTAAAGTTTAGCTGCCATGTCTTTATTCGTTAAGATAAACTGTTTGAATCAAGGCTGTGCCAAAGGAGTTCTCTGGTTTAAGTCCACACTATGAATAAAATGGTCCTTGTAAAAAGAGAGAATGGAGCCTACAACTCCTGATTTGTGACAGATACTCAGCTCCTGACAGGAGATCCTCCATCTCTATCCAACCAGCATCATTGATTAAAAATAAAAGTCCAAACAAAACAATTGGATATCAAAGCAGGATGTGCACCAATAGTGTCTGTCTTGGTTTAATCCCCAGGATCACCATGCTGGTTACAAATCATGTTCCTCCACATGATCTTTAGTGATTCCTGTGCACAGGCAAGGGAATTGGTAGACACAGTCCACACTGTGCTAACCATGCATATAGTCTCTTCCATAAATGCAACATGCATGGTTAATTACTTGCTGCTTATTTCATTGTTTACAGAACATTACAAATTGCTAGCTGAGGCATATACTTCTGGCAAGTTGAATTATGCAAAATCCTAGCTTTAAAAATTGTAAAATCGTTCTTTTTCCTCATTATATAACTTCAATCACACTCAGTCAGAAGTTCATATTAGCAAAATAAGTGTTCTTTTTCTTGTTCAGTTGATAGGTGTGGATATCAGAGACATTTAGCTTAAGTACATTTTGTGCAAAGCTATTTCTGAATAAATATGTTTAATAGGATATGTCTTGATAGTGTTGTAACCCACAGCCTTTGCTGCTGTATGAAGTTAATGTGGCTATGTCTCTAGTGGTAATAAAGCTACATGGTGTCTATGTTACCTTGACAATACAGCTTTCATTTCTGCTGTCTAGAGGTCACAGAATATGACATTTCAATTCATCCAATACAAAATCCCTGCTCCCTAGGGCAGAGTCTATAGTTAGTAGACCAGTAGCTGATGTGCAGTGGGTAATAATCAAAATTAGTATAAGAGTTTGAAAAATTACAGGTTACTTATAACTCTTAATTGTAGGGGTTTGTGCCTCTCTGTTTTAATTCCAGACATCTATATAAGAAGAACCATTTATTAACTTCATTCAATATCAATCCATGAACACACAGATTACATGCTTTTTGTTGTTACATCTTGTTGAGCTAAGTAAGGAATATATTCCAGTAATGTGTCACTGAAAAAGAGGGGGTGGATGCCTAAAGCATGGCATTCTTTTAGTAGGGGAATCTTTTCTTTTTGCATTAAGCTGCTGCCTTGATCTGTAAAAACAATGAATAGACTTTTGATATTTAGGCTGTAGGCCAACTACTATATAGGTCCCTGAGGTTCATTCCCTGGTTCAGCTGGTAGGAATTAGGTAACCATTGTATGCTCTTAAATGTTTTTCAGCATTTTTAGAACATAATTACTCTAGTTCAGGGAGAAGCTGTCACCGAAGTTTGAGGAGTCACTGGACTCTGGACGTGACTTTCAGCCAGCAGGTGGACAGCCAGCAGGTAGAACAAAAGATTCATTAGTTCACAGGGATACAGCATAGAACACACTTGTTAGCACAGGAACCAGAGGCAGTCAGTACATTTCATCTTGGGGACAGAGTGGGACCAGAGCCAAGGCTCTTGGCCTCCTCCCTGTATCCTGAGCCAGCAGAGACTAACTCACACACTCAGCACTGGGTCCCAGCTGTGTAGGCAGCCATGTCTCCTCCTTTGTCTAGCTTCCCAGGCAAAAGGTGTCACCTGGTTGCACACCCTGTCCCCAGGCTCATGTTATAGAAAGTATCAACCATTGTGTGCATTCTGGGACTGGGGCAGCCTGCCTCACTGAGAGTCACACCCAAAATTCCCAGCACATCTAGGGAAACTGAGGCAGACACACAGCATTACCATTGGACAGCAGTAATCGCATGTAAAATAACAGTGAATAGAATGAATACAATCTCCACTTTGGCACAGAAGCCCAACTATTTCATACCTTTTTTTTCAGCTCTGGGAACTTGATCAGGTGAGATTCTAAGAGCTTGCAACTATCACTGAAGTCTATGTATTCACCACCTAATAGATGAAAAACGTATTTGGTAGCATGCAAGTGCTTAAGTGATAATGATACATAGCTATTATCTAGCATTTTCCATCCCTAGCTTTAGAAAATCTTTACATTTTACTGATGGGAAAATTGAGACATTGAGTGGTGAAATAGCCCTTATCACTGCCCTGCAGTGGTATTGAGGTATTTGTCTGTATGACTGGTAGAAGAGAATGATGCTTTATGGCATAGGGGGTGGATGGGAGACATAAAAAACTGTTGCAAAAGTGGTCCGAAATTAGGTATTTAAAAGGGTCAGTCCTGTGCCTTCACCCTCCCCCTACACATGGAGCAGGCTCGTAGGCACCCACATTCTCCACCCATTGAGGTGATAAATATGACAGATTATTGGCTGTATCTGCTATGGGCATTAGACTAGCCACCCTGTTGAAGGGGCTGGGAAGAAATTTTTCTCTTGCCACCATATTTACCTAGAGGCGTTTTGGATTTTTCTGCCTTTCTCACAGGAGGTTCAGGAGGGCCCTGTTCTGAGAGAACATGATGGGTGGTAGGTCACATCTTGCAACAAATTATTTATTTGTGTAGCGGATGTTCTGTGTAGGTGCTCTATAAAATGAGAGATTCAGTAACTGATAAATGTCTTGGGAAAGGAGAGAAGAGATGTGGTCAGTAATGGAATGTGCTGGTGGCACGAAGCCAAACACCCATGTACAGTAGTATTCCAATGGTGCCGGATTATCGGATATTCTGGACTATCAGGAGCTACTATAAACTGGTTATATATATACAGTATACAGTATATACAGTATATAGTGTTTTAACCCTTTTTATTGAACATACTGTATACAGTATACTGTAATGTTTTCATTTTTAACCCCTTTTTGCTCAGTTCAGCTGATGCTGATGCTGATGCTGATGCTGCTTGTGACTCATTTTTTGCCAAAGCTCACTCACTAGGCTCTTGCCATTTTGATGCCGGACTATTGGGAGTGCCGTACAATTGGAGTTTTACTGTATATAGCCCACCTTAACCTTCCCCAAAAGAGGTGTTGGTAAGATTCCAGAAATGGATTTGCTGGAGACACCTGGGTGGATAAGGGGAGGGATCTGGTTAAAGCACTTCCTCCCCATTATTTAGGTAAAAACATGGGGGGTTACCTGCTCTGTATATTTTATCTTCTGGGTAGGCCCAGACATCTAATAATAAAGTTGCAGCCTTATTACACCCATAGTAAATGTCCCCAGTCTTTCTTTCAGCATAGTCAGACTATCACTTTTGTGGTCAGTGGCTCAGCTAGGAATAAAACCAAGTTTTCCAAAGTCCCATTCCAGCATTCTGTTACGCTGCACCACAGAACTACTGCTTCCTTATACTATTACACAGGTTGAACCTCCCTTTTCCAGCACCTTCGGAACCTGACCAGTCCTGATTGAGGGGATTTTCTGGACCAGGGGAGGTGTCTCCCAACATGTCTAGGGCTAAGCTCCTACCCCCTGATAGGGCTGCAGCCCAGCACCACTGCTGTCTGCCTAGCTGTGGCTTTGCAGGCTGGAGCTCCCTATCTGCCATTGCTGCACCCGAGCTCCATGGCTGGGGCTGGAGCTCCCTGCCTGTGGCTGGGGCTGGAGCTCTGCAGCCACTGCTGACCTCTGCTACCTCCCAGCCACAGTGGGAAGAACTCTCCACTGTGCCTCCCTTCCTTCCACGTTCCCCCCCCCCCCCCCACATAGGGTTCTCAGCTGAGTCGCTGGCTTCCCTACCGAACTCCTGTCCTGCAGCTTAACCTCCCTATACATGGGCTCTGTGGTCCAGGAACATCTCTGGTCCTACTGGACCACGGATGTTGCCAGACTAAAGAGTCCCAGCTAAGGGAAGTACAACCTGTATTCCCTCACTTGAACAGTGATGATATAAAATTAAATATATACACAGCAGATTTGCCTTACTAATTGCCAGATTATGCGATCTTTCCTCATATTAAATAAAAAATCTTACCTCAGGATCATGCCATTGATTTATAAAAAGTGACATCTCTTGGATAAGGTACTACCTAATTGAGCAAGAGTTTGTCTTCTCTTCAAAGTTTACTTGAATTATAACTAGAAAGTTGCCACTCATTTGAGTCCTGTCCCCCTCACACAAACTCTTAATTCAACGGTGGCCATGTTTTGAGCACCAGTTGACTCCTTGTTGGGCAATATAGGCTCAAGTTAACACAATTTGTCAGCTACTCACATGATTAATGTTGAGTATGTCCATGTGAGTGCCAATAGTCCTCCAGTGCCTTCTCACAATTCCCTTCCATGTGCTTAGGAAGGTCAGACAAATGTTCCCACAATTCACACAAAGGAATTCTTAAAACCGCTCCGCGTACTACCTCACAAAAACCCATGAGATATGCCCTCAAAATTTCTAACACCACACACACATGAAAGCAGCACCAGTGTGGACACTAGGGGTACGTCTAGACTACAGGCTTTTGTCGACAGAGGCTTTGTCAACAGATATTGTCGACAAAACTTCTGTTGACAAAGAGCATCTAGACTACATTCAATTCTGTCAACAAAGCAAGCCACTTTGTCAACATGAGAATGTAGATGCAAAGGACAACGTAGATGCAATAACGTCTTCTGTCGCTAGAACTCTGTTGACAAAAGGCATTGTTCCTCATAGAATGAGGTTTACCGCAGTTTACAAAACTGCTGAGTTCTGTCGACATTATGTCGACAGAACTCGGCAGTAGTATAGATGCAGGTATAGTTTTGTCGACAATTATCCACTTTTGTTGACAAAACCCTGTATTTTAGACACACCGTAGGAGTGTGTCTACACTGTACCCATAGCTTGCAATAAACTATGCAATTTGAGCTATGCAAAATGTGTTATTTTGAAATAAATCACTTTTTGAAACTTCCGTTACTCCTCGTGGAATGAGGTTTACAACGATGTTGGGATAGCAAGCCTGTTATATTTTGAAATAACAGGCTTGCTCAAAAGATGCAGAATAGTTATTTTGATATATCAGAAGTATCCCATAACAGCTCTGCCTTCTAGACATAGCCTAGAGTACTAGCTCTAGTGTTATTTTGCAGTGTGGCTATTGTATTTGGGAAAAGAAGGCTTAATTTGCAGGAATACATTAGACATTTTAAATAAATAACAAACCTTGTAATTTGTTTTAAATTCACTTTCTGCAAATATTTGTGAAACTTAAATTCACTAGCGTAAATATTCCCATAAAACAAACTTTAAATTCGCACATGCAAGTATTCTCTCCAGAAGTATCCATTAACATAGCTAATAAGGGAACAGATAAAATACAAACCAAATCATTAGACTAATCACACATAAGAATCCTGGGTTAATTTTTGTTTTCAAATCCAAAGAAGAAACAATCACAGATTTTTAAACAAGTATAGTCTAGGAAGTAAAAATCTGTTTGCAGATATTTTGTAGACACAAAATGTGATTAAATTCTTTTAGGAATCACCCATTAAATCAGTGTCTGAGGTTCCATTCAACATCAGGATCCAAATGCATTTTCAATTCTCAGAAAAATGGTGTATTTTGAGTGTTCATTTGAAATTATGGTTCTGATTGTTGTAGTTTGGTGAAACAGAGTGTGTCAATCCAAAGAACTAACCAGGAGGAAAAGGTTATCAAAATGCTGATTGCAATGGGCATTTGAAGATGAGAGTTGGGAAAAAGGGGTGGGAGTTGTAATTAGATGTTTGTAGTGGAGTTCATCTCCTTCTATGGATACTGAACAATTGTATCGAAATAACTTTTTATCCTTGGCTATAAAAACCCTCCAAAATATTTTTTGGCCTCGGAATGCACCAAAGGACAAGAATTTAAAAGAAAAACTGAGAGACAGATAACACTCTAAGGGCTTTATCCATCTCCTTTTACATATTAGCAACAGACATTGGCAACAGGATTGTTTCAGACAGTGGCAGGAATTTGCAATGCCTAGATTTTCTCTTTGAAATATTTTTAAATTAAATTTATATTAATTTTTCCATATGCTCAATATCCTCAAACAATATGACACAACAGGATTTTGTTATATTCTGATATAAAATATGCTTTATGGATTTAACAACTGAATACCAGCAGAAAATAAATGCATCATTTTCTACAATATAGTTATATTACTGAAATAGGTAGGTTTATATGAAATGTCTAATTTACCATACTGGCACAATAATTACAAACTTCCCTACATTATATCTATTATTATTTGTTTTCTACATGCTGCTCTTTTAAGTGGAGAGGAGCTCTATTTCTGCAGCATAGGCAGCTGTCACCAAAGAAGCCACCCAAGATTTTGTCATTTTGACTCATTCATGGTTAAAGAATCAATTTTTCAATCCCTTTGCAGACTGAGGGCCAGATCTTAAAATGAGGTTAATCATCTGATGATCTTGCCCTTTGAATCTTCTACCAGGTACAAAGATCCAAACATATTTTCCAGGTAATACTAATGAAAGCAATTTTTATTTAGCAATTTTTAAAGATGTTTGCTCCAATGTAAGACTTGATCTTCTGGATACTTATGCTCATGATTAACTGCAAACTTGTGAATATCCCTGTGAAATGAGTGAGATTAGTGCATGTCTAAGCATTTTGAGTGCTTCTGTAAGCATCTGCAGGAACAGGGCCTAATGCTTCATTCTGAAGCTTAACTAGATGAGATTTTGAATAGATTCCTTACATTTTCTGTTTCTTTTATCATCTCAATATTAATGTTCTCCAATATTTCCCTTTCTGTTTAAGGGTACTGTAGTTATTCAGGGAGGCGGTTGGGATTTACTACCAAGGTGACCTCATAAGTCTCTGGCTCCGTTGATGATGATAACCAGAGGCTGCTTGCATGTGTGCTCAATGATGTGGGCCCAATAACCACAGCAGACCTCGAGAGGGCTTCAAAGACCACAAACCAGAGAAGGATCGAAGGTGCCAGGCTAGATTTATTGTTAAGCAATGTACAGTAATAGTTGTCAGAAGTCTCTACTGCTCCATGACGCATATGTACTTGCCACAATGGAATGACTCAATCAGTGGGAAATTTCCACTGCCATCCAGTCATACAAAGACTGTACCGTCAAGTCACCACCTTATATACAGGTACAACAAATCACACCTCACTGCTGATGCATCAGGTTGCAACCCTCTGACGCTACTTAGATACCACCCATCATCTTGTACCTTGTGGTTTGATTAGATAATCTATATCCATTATGCTGTCATTTTAGACCCTTTCCTGAACCTAGGTCTGTATCTGTAAGGAGCTTTTTTAATGAGCTAGTGATACCATGTGATTTCAACTTATGACCAGTACCAATTATTGCTCTGCAGTTGGTACCTAGCGTCAATTACTGTTTTGCACTCTCAGCCCCGTTTGTGCCAAGTTCTGTGAGCTGGGGCCTGTCTCGTGCTCACAGCTTAGCTTTGCTTTATGTTAGCCATGTTTTGTCCATTGTTAGCTAGGCCTCAGGCCTCAGACCAGGCCTGTGCTGCATTGGTTTATGTTTTAGGTGTTCATCTTACTACGTCTACACAGTAGTGTTATTTCAAAATAACTGATGTTATTCCAAAATAATATAGTGCGCATCTACACTACAAGCTGCTATTTTGAAATAATGTCGAGCTAGGGGACTTCTTACTCCGACTCATGGCGACCCTCATTTCACAAGGAGTAAAGGAAGTTGAAGGGAAGTTCTTCCTTCAACTTCCTGCTGTGTAGATGGTGCCAAAAGCCGAGTTAAGCTATTTCGATTTTGGTTATGCAATTGACGTAACTGAAGTTGCATAGCTTAATTTGACATTAGCCATGTTGTGTAGACATACCCTTAGTTATTATGTTTCTATTACTACATTATTCTGACTGTTATTTTTTTCCTGCCTTGAAATTATGGATTCTTTTCCACCACAGAACGGAGTACATGCTTTCAATGCAGTTGCATTCTCATTATTATTGTCATCAGCCTTAGTAATGGATTAACTATCATTCTCATCACAAAAAGCAAGTTCATTATCTGATAAGACAAAAATTTCTTCTGATACATCAAGAGATATTTGATTTGCCTTATTTATATTCTCAGTAGACATCTCTCTCTCATTTGCTGGAGATGAGAATTATCCTATAATAAGTAAATTGTCATTCTACTCATTACTCCATTCTTATTGAGTTTTTTTTTTCTCCTTCTCAACACAGGATCTGTATTTGTTTTTTGCTTTCCTTCCCTTAATTGGTTTTTGATTCCTGAAATAAAGTAGTTGTTCCACTATTGAATATATAAAGCATTCTCTAATTTCTGTGTGAAAATTTCATGTCTAGCTATAATTTCAATAGAAAAAACTAAATTTTTAAATATTGTAATATTTATTAAATTTAATTAATTGCTTAATTTAAATATATATTTATTTTCTGTAATTATTTAATAATGTGCATGAGGTGCTGTGTCTGTGTTAACCCCCATGACAGACCTCAGTTGTGGAATTCATGCTAATCAATTCATTCAGCAATTTTTATTATTATTATTATTATTATTATTATTATAAATTTTCATTTGAAAAAGTGGTCAGAGTGAAGTGAAGAGATCTTGCTAATTCACTGCCCCTCCCTCTTTAAATAAATTGTCCTCTACTGATGTAACTGTAGCCGAATCTTCTTTTGGAGACAATGTGGGAAGATTTAAAATAACATAGGAGTAGTGGCCATGACTATTTCCAAATGGAGATGGTTCCACCAAAAAGTGCAGCATCCTCTGTAACCAAGGACAATAAAGTTTCTTTGGATGCATCTATGCTGCAGAGAAAGATCCGCAGCAGTGAGTCTGAGTTTGGCTCAGTTGACACAGGCTCAAGGGGCTCATATCATGGGACAAAAATAGTATTGTAAACATTCAGTTATAGGCAATTATATATAGATATGAGTCCTGCTGCTCTTGCTGGGTTAAAGATCTCAAGCTCCAGCCTAAACCCCTATATTTACACTGTTCTTCTTAGCTCCATAGCATCAAGTCAATGGACATGGGCTCTGAGACTCACTGCCATAAAGTCTCTTTTTCAAAGTGTAGATGTGGTCCATTGTGACCACTGTTGTTCAGCAGACTCTGAATGTGATTTCTATCACTACTGTTCTAATTTTTCTACTCCATAAGCTTTATTTGTCACAAGTAGTCTCATTAGCAACATGATGCATGAGAATAATGTAATGAAATTTGGATGTGCTGTCCTCTTGGGTCTTCAGTGGGAAAAGTCTATAAAGTAAATGACTGAAATAAGGGGGGAAGGTATTGCAACTTAGTGTATGAAAACACAGCCTAAGCTATCTTCAAAAAAGTAAAAGAGGGGAAAAACTTGTCTACAATTTTGAAAGGAAAAAAAATGGTGAGGAAGAGAAGTTTTCTGAATTGTTTGAAAATTGAACAATAGTTGGAAATACCAAATATTGGTTAAGCAATAGGCCGCATGGGGATTTTACTTACCACTAACTAAAGATAGGAAATTCACATTTTAACGTCATGAAATTTTACGAAAGTTCATATTACTGATCCAATATGCTTCATATGTAAGCAGGAACATGGGCTGTAATTTTCCCACTATACATGTGACATTTCAGAGAAGTTGCAGAATTGGATCGAAACTTCTTATACGTGTGTGTGTGTGTATGTGTGTGTGTGTGTTTATTTATCTGTAAGAGAAAAAAAGGAAGCTCAATGTATTGTCCCAACTTCCTGCAATAAAAAGAGACATTTCAGAGGGAAGGAAAGTCAACAATAATAAATAAACCCCCAAATTCTCAAAGCCACAATGAATGAGGAAGAAGTAGGAGAAAATTCTAGGGAGGGAGAGTCAGAGGATGATTCAAACCAAATTCCTGATAGCAAACACTTCCAAACTGTGGAAAGTTAGCATCCAGATCCAAATGTTGAAACTCAGGGACAGCTCTCAAAAGAAAATTTTTGGAGAATGAGACTCAACAGCAGACATAGTAGGAATATTTCTTTCCTCTGTGTTTTGATTACTGTGGAAGTAAAAACAGGGGTCCCAAAATCCATTGGAGCAGGGGTTTTCTATTACCCATGTTCCGGGGCCCAAGCCCAACTATAGAATAGGAAGAAGTAAGAACTATACTTCAGACGCAAAAAAATGATGACCATGATAAATCAAATGTATCATTTCAGTCCACCACTGGACACCCTCCACACACACACACAGCTGACCTTTAGAATCATTAAGAAAAATAAATAAATTTAAGCATGGAGTAAGCCAGGTAAATACAAGGGTACTAATTGGCTGTAAATATGTGCACACTATGATCTGGAATATGCCAGTTTTATTCAAATTTCTAGTACTTTCTTTCTCACATAGCCTCTGTATGCTGCCGTGGTGCTTCTTACCTAGTCAATTTTAAGGAAAGTGTTACTTTTTTTATAAATCTATTTATCTAGCTACCTAGAGACTCCAAGATGTCAGTCAGGATGTCCTGAGATGACTTTTCGTCTGGCCAGAAGGTGACCATCACATCCAGATATCTTTGGCTCCTCTTGCATGACAAAAACTACATACTGTAACTTGCATTAACAACAAATTCTTGGTGAGAGATTTTAAGGGGAACCATTTTTCTTCTTTTGGCCTCTTTTTAAAGTCCCTTTGCCTGGACAATTTCCTTGTGTTTTTATCTTATTTTAAATACCCTTTTTCCATCATAGAAAATATCAGGTTGCAGTTTGCTTTTTTGCCATTCCATTTTCTGGGTGGGAATCTAGCATGCTTTCTCTGTGCATATTGGAAATTCTTAACCAAGGGGCAAAAGTCCTGGCAACCACTCTTTAGGGTGGGTGTGGGAAAAATAAAGTCATGTAAGTCATGTTGCTCCTGGCCCTTTGGTGTAAGCTTTGCTGTCTCCATTTCTTAATATAGAATACATTTCAAGGGAGTGCTTTAATCCAGCATCATTCTGTTCTGCTTGATAATTCTGCATGAAAGTGTTGTTTGTTGTTTCCAGTTTGGTCAGCCGGGTTTCTGCTAGATTAGATCTAGCCTTCAAAATGCTTGATGAGTTCTTTGTTTTTAATTTGACACCAACGAAGAGCCCGCCTGCATGCTGGAAATTAACAGAGGTGGTATTCCTTGCCACATGCTGCCCAGAGAGCCTGTGTCTGAGCTCTGAAAACTGTGTTTCCAGATGAGGGGAAAGGGGGAAATAGATGTCACTGGCTACTTTTAGTTTGCTACTTTTTTTATATTGCCCTAAGTTTTACACCTTGCTTCTGGGATAGTTAAGAGGCATAACAATAAGATCTCACGTCTAGTATTAATAATTGTCAAGGCAACTTTGTTCAAATACCTGAAAGATCCCTCCAATTATCGTTGTAGTACAGTAGTTCCTTGGGGTCCAGCCATAGACCAGGATTCCTTCGGGCTAGGCACTGTACACACAAAGAATTAAAAGAAAGTCCCTGCCTCAAGGAGCTTATCACGTGTTTATATTTGCCAAGATCTCCACCCTCACTCCAAGCTAAAAGTTTTTCTTACTCCAGCCATTTTATTTTCTTAAAGTTTTCTTAGCCCATCACACAGTGACATAATGCACAAAATGAAATATCAAAGAAACTGCCAAGGGAGACACTAAACACCACATGTCATCCTTAAATGCTGGAGCTGGGAGTGGCAGAAAGAAAGATATATATATGTAGTTTCTTCTTTAAAAGAAAAATGCTCAGGAAAGTGTGGGAGTGAATTTCATGGGAGGGAAGATGAGTCTCTGGGTCTTCTCTTTAAATGAGGAATCTGTAGAAACTGGTATCCCAAGGTGATTTTACACTTCTCAAAAATATATTTAGAAGAAGAAAAAACAGCTGCACAGCAAATATTAATGAGGGAGCTGCTCCTTGCACTACTTCCAAAAAGACTCTATCCTAAATCTAGAAATCATCTGAGTTCCTCACTAACCATAACTTCTGATTGGATGGTATTTAGAGCTACTTTGAGTTACTCATCAGAAAGTATAATCCACATTTAGACATATTCCTATGGAAACAATGAACTAAGCCTGTCAGTCAGGGTGACAACTCCACAGTTACAGCTTAAGAGTCACACTAGGAAAGAATTAGAAAAGGAATGAAATGTACTGCTCTGTGAGTGTGGGAGTGTTATAGTTTGACTGCTCAGCTGCTACCCCTCATCATTTGTTTCTAGAACATAAACTCAACTCAGCTGTTTTTAGTCTACTCCTTTTTAAAAAAAAATAAAGCCCTGAAATGTGTGATTACAGTAAATTAGAACCTGATTTCAAAAGGGGCATCAGATCTGCTTTGTGGGAATGTGGTCAATGCATGTTCCTTAGATATCTACCTACCTGAATTTTTTTGATGCACCAACAATTACTGGCCATGAGTTGCACCTGCAACTCTGTGCCTCCAAACTTAGGTCGCATCCCTAAAAGCAGGTCTATAGAGTGAAACTTGCTTCACCATGGAGAGTCATCAATATCAACTTGCACAGGTGATGGAGGGGGCAATTTGGGGGAGGCACAGTTCATCCTGCAGCAGTGACCGCTGTTTCTAATAGTTTCTCCATTGGATTTGATTGGTGTTTTAAGACTTCAGGGTCTGTGGTCATCTATGAAGGACAGACACAAGGATGGCATCACCTTTGGGAAATAGGTGTGGAAGCCACTGTGCACTCTTGCTACAGAAAAGAACCTTCAAACTCCCATCATAACCTCACCAGGGAGCAAAAGAAGTACAGAGACCATTAAAAGTCTTCACATCAAGACAAATTTCATCTTAAATGAAGAAACATACATTCTTACTTCACAGTATTATTAACAAATATATGCTATTAGCCTACAAAAGGACATAAAAAGTGAGAGCAAATTAAAATATAATTGAACATTCCCTACAATGGACATACAGTGAAAGTTGAATGGGCAGAGGGTGCAAAGTTGTCAGAAAGTTCTCAGTTGTAATTTCTTGATTCTGAGCCAGATCTTTGTGCAGGTCTTGTGAGCCTGGAGGATGCTCTAGGATATATTTGTCTAGAAAGAACTTTTATGGAATTGGTAATAGTTGTGATAGATATGACAATTTCCTGCCATATCTTTGAGAGTTTTTATTGTGTTACGTTTGTGTGTCATTTTACCTTCAAAATACAGCCCAGAGGTATTCACTCATCCACTCTTGCGCGTGAGATAAGCTTTTATCAATTATCTGCCCCTTCTGGCACCCAGGCAGACACTGGAAATCTGAAATGATGGCATTCCAGTCCCCCTGTAGGTCACATGATATGTATGACTTTCTGTGTTTTGTTAGACAGTTTCCTAATCTTGCAGACAAAGGTTAGATCCACCTCATACATCCCATGCTCAGATGACAAGAATGGATGGTAGGTAATTAGCTTCTTCACTGAAGACACACGTTTTTGCTGAACCAATAGAAAATATGAAGAGGCTTGTTCTGTGGGTTTCCTAGATTTTTCCTAGACTTTTTTTCCTGACCAGAATACTGGAGTGAATTGTAATAATTTAATTTTTGATAGGATTATATTTCTCCTTTATTGTCCCTTCCCTGCCCCATACATAGGCATTTGAGCATTTTTGGGGAGGGAGGGTGGTAAATCTAAGGTTTTAAATTATATATCTACTCCTAATTATAGTCTTAGAACTTGTATGAAACATCTTATATTTGATTGTTTCAATAAAGTATTTACTAAAGAAGTTGTAGGCTTTGCAGCAAACAGTAAAAGATGCTATATTGCTCTACTATTCTTTACAATTATGAATCGTAAGGCTTCTAATTTTAAGAATTTTACTTGGGTTTTCACAGGATAAGAATTTTCCCTATACTGTGCTGGAAGAAAATTATTCTTTAATTATTCAGATATTGACTTTTTAAAGCAAGTATCAACCATTCTGTTATAGCTACATGCAGGTTGTGCATATACAGCACACCATGAAATTTATATTTGATAGTTTTCAATAGTGAAATTACATCAATGTTTTTATAAATGTTACTTATGCTTTTGTGAACAGAGGTATCTGGTATACTGATAGCTATCTGATTCAACATTGATAGCACGAGTAGAGAGATTACCAATACGAATAGGTAGAACAAAAAAAGCCTCTATGCCCATTTGGAATCCAAACAATATTAAGGTTGAGTTAAGTCCAGTTTTCTTTTGTTTTTTGTCTTTTTACCACCTGTGTACTTTTTCCCTTTCTGCAAAGTAAAGAAAAATACCATGAGTGTATCTCACCTTGATAAATCATGAAATTGTTGGGAATTTTACAAGAAAGTATGTTCTGATAAGATTTTCAGTCCTGTTTTTTATCACAGAGGTTTTAAATTAATTCCGATTAATATACCTTGTGCAGAGTTCATCCATATTGCAGCTGTCTCTCTTTAAAGAGCTGCTTATTGCTAGGTAATAAAATGGGCTACTTGCCATGAACAGCATGCATCAAAAGATAAATTGTCTCTCCTGAATGGAAACAGTTTCAAAGGATGCCAAATGCAAACTTGATGATATGCAGAGATTCTTGGTAGGCTATAGAGGTGGGAAGGTTATTCGATAATAATGTATCCGGCGGATTAACCCTATCCTTATTTGTAAAAAATCTACAAGCAGGTTGTGACTCCTGTTCACGTGCTTGCTGTTTTCAGTTGTGTGTGTGCACAATAATGCAGGCAAATAAATGAAGACTATTTATTATTCATGAAATGATTTTGTCTGTGAGTCATTACTCATACCAAATCAGTGGTAACCTAAATTTTTTAAGACATTATTATCTATCTTCTCAAACTGTACCCCAAGGATGTACTAGAAAGAGACGCATTCACTCCTTTTGCTTCCAAAATGAAAGAGACTTTGCATTCTTCCTAAGGCACAGCAGATTGAACCAAATTTTGCCATATCTGGTCACTTGATCAGGACATGCAGGTAAAGGAAAACAGACACAGGGATGGATTTAAAGGGCTGTCTGAAACTTAACAAAGGGGGGCAGCTGTATCCCTCCCTTCCACACACATACACCTACTCTGGTGGCATTGCTAAACATTTAATGTTGTGTAGTGTTGGATGGGATATCCACAAAGGGGATAGAAGATACCCCCAAAGAATCTCAGTCTGCAGAGACTTCAGGTATATTCTTATTATAGGCAGATATTACTCTAGCCATGCCCTAGTCTCTTTTGTCTCTGGCAGCTGGCCCTTTTAGCTTTCATCAACAGTGGCTGGAAGATGCAATGGACTAGCCTTTTGATATTCCTCCTGATATTAAAATTCTGCTTTTATTCCTTTCAAACTAAATTGTGTCTCCATGATGCTGTGAAGGAGAAGAAAAAGCCTCCAGACCACAGCTAATTTTGCCCATTGGGGAAAACCTTCCTAATTTCAACTCAGGTAATCTGTCATCAGGTGATCAGCCTCTTGGAAATGCAGCTCAATATAACTTAAGCTACAAGGAGGAAAGATAGAGTCATATAAGTGGCAAGATCGTCTCCAGTCTGATAGAACTACTATAAATTTAGAGATGGACTGGGAGAGGGACTCCATTCCTTTAACCACTGCCACCCCTCCCCCTTGCCTCCAGGTAGCCAATAGGAAGCAGAGAAGACTCTCTCCTCCCTATATCACATGTGTATGGGCATTTGGAGGAACAAGGAGGGGCTTGATTTATCTGGGCATGAGGTATCCCCTTACACTCTTAAGAGTTAGCCAAACTGGCCAAACTGCTAGTAAAGGGATGTGAATTTGTTGAGCCAAGACTATTGTAAAGCAGCAACGGAATATGTAATGTGCACCGGATTTCATTTGTCTTTGCTATTTACATAAATTTAAAGGCACCATGATGCACTTTGCATCATGAGCCAGACCACAGCCAGCTAAATCAGAAATAGCTGCAGTAGCTTCATTGAACCTATGCAAACTTAAACCAATGAGGGTATGTCTACACTAGTTCGAACTAGCAGGGTAATGTAGGCATACCGCACTTGCAAATGAAGCCCGGGATTTGAATTTCCCGGGCTTCATTTGCATAAGCCGGGCGCCACCATTTTTAAATCCCGGCTAGTTCGAACCCCGTGCCGCGCAGCTACACGCGGCACGAAGTAGCTAGTTCGGATTAGGCTTCCTAATCTGAACTAGCTGTACTCCTCATTCCACAAGGAGTACAGCTAGTTCGGATTAGGAAGCCTAATCCGAACTAGCTACTCCGTGCCGCGTGTAGCCGCACGGCACGGGGTTCGAACTAGCCGGGATTTTAAAATGGCGGCGCCCGGTTTATGCAAATGAAGCCCGGGAAATTCAAATCCCGGGCTTCATTTGCAAGTGCGGTATGCCTACATTACCCTTCTAGTTCGAATTAGGAGGGTAGTGTAGACATACCCTGAGTAACTAGCCTGAAATAGCTAGAATGCTTAACCATTGTCTTCCTCTTCCTTTAAATAGGCCATTTTCAGTGATGCAATCTAATGAGAGCAAAAGAGATATGTAAAAGCATGGGGAAAAGAATGGTTTGTGAGGCAATTGACAAAGTTAGTTTTAAACATTTTTAACCTAAAAGTTAAAACAAGGACATTGTGGGAGCACTTAAAGCTATCTTTAAAATGGATTCATAGGAGTGTTGGCATTTTATACTTAGGTTTTGTTTTTCCTTGTCTATCAGTCATAAGAAAAAACGGCTGTAAGTTTGCAAATATAGGTAAATAAGATGGATGATATATATCTTACATTGTGATATTTCTTACAGCTAAGGATAACGGTTGCCTCCAGCATCTAGATATACTCATTCAGGATCATATTTTCTTGTTAGTGGAATATCCTTCAAGAGATCAAAGCCTGACTTGCAACTACATCCCTGTGTTTGTAGATCATCCTAGATGTAATAGTTTTGAAAATGCTTCTTTCAATGGGGATATGAATAATTTAAATCAACTACCCTCCTTCAGTTCCAATAAATTAATTGTTTGCATTCAGGCCTGTTCTAGTAATGTTGTCCCACCATGGTGCTGAAAATAAAATGTTAATGGCCATGCCATTTTTCACAATTATCCTAAAGATATGCCTCCCTGCAGAAAGATAAATGTTATGATAAGTGGCAAAAAAGATACATCCTGGTATAAAATAGAAATTGCCTAAGGTAACTGTGACTGAGCTGTTCTTAATGGAAAAATGGAAATGGAGAGCTTGATTTCCTTCTACAATTGCTATTGGATTTTTTTTATTGAAGCTGTGAATCTGAAGATAAACTTTACTATACATTTATCCCCTGGGACACTTAAAAATTCTACAGCTATGAAACAATACCAGTGTAAATTCATCAGATGCACAAACCTCTTGATAAAAAAATAACGGATACATTTAATATTACACTTAGTAGAATGCAAATGCAAGTACTTACTGAAATGTGGGGGAAATGTTCTCCATGACATTGCAAATATGCAACAGCAAAACACTGATTTTGCAAAGGTATCACCATTATTATGGTAATTTATATAAAGTGGTAAATGACTTCCAGTTTTAATGGCACCAGCATAGAACTTATTGGTAGTAGTGAAATAATAGCTTCCTGTTATTTACAGTACTTTATTTTTTTGTATTCCTGTACATTTGCAACACTGTTTGGATCCAAACTACTATCTACTGATGTTAATGGCTAAGTTCTCTCTGAATTAAGTGGATGCAAGATTAGATCTTTGAAGCATCTATGTTCCCAATGTTCACATTGCTGCATATTATGCTGCACTCTGCTAATAATTTGTTACAGAGTTGTTCTTTATTCATTAAGCTTCAGCTAATGGTATCTGCTAAGATATGTGACTCCTTGGGTATGTCTACACAGCAAGGCTAATGTTGAATTAAGCTACACAATTTCAGCTGTATCAATTGTGTACCTTAAATCGAAATGGCTTTTTTCAGTTTTTGGTGCTGACTACACAGCAGGAAGTCAAAGGAAGAGTGATCACTCTTCCTTTGACTTCCCTTACTCCTCATGAAATGAAGGTTAACATGAATCAGAGTAAGAAGTCCTCCAGATCAATATTATTTCGAAATAAAGGCTTATCGTGTAGACACGCACTATGTTATTTTGGAATAATGTCAGTTATTCTGAAATAATGCTCCTATGTAGATGTACCCTTTGGGATGTTCACAAACTCACTGAAAGGAGTTCTTGCTAGAGAATTCAACATTTGGAAATTACTAATGGAACTCTGACTGTTGGCTTGTCATGGGCTCGGTTTCAGTCCCCTGGTGGGATAACATAATGTTGATAAGTAGAAGCTGTGCCTGAAAAATTGTCTCACGGTGAGAGACTGCTCTGGGTTAAGAGTTATGGAAGGAGATAAGCCAGCCTTGGAAACAACAGGATATTGTGTGAGGAATTTTTGTCCTGTTTTTCACAAAATGAGAGTTACATATGGACTTCTGTGACATGGCATGTAAATCTCATAAACCCGGAATGCATGGACTGGGTTAATTCAGGCCTAAAAGAGGCAACAATTAGATAAACTGGCATCAATCACACATTTATTATAAAGTGGTTTGGCATCTGGGCCACCAAGGTTCATGAGTAAACAGATGGAAGTCTTTCCTAAAGCTCTTAGTAAAAGACTTTAAGCTAAAAAACTCAAACAACAGCTTGGCCAGGAGCTGCAGAGTGTGCATAGGCTGATTCACTAACCCTTTCTTTCCCTTCTATGGAAGGGATTTGGTGGAACCAGCATCCCCTTTAATTCCTTTTGTTTTCTTTGGAATCAGCTATAGAAAGCCTCAAGGGATTTCTGTTAAGCTGAGACTAAAGGGGGTAATGCACAGTTTGCAAATAGCTAGGGTAGAGAATAAAAGATTTATTCTCTGAACCTAAAATATAAACTTGTGTCCATTCTAAAATGAGTAGAATTTGTTCAGGGAGATAGTCCTTCCCTGTGATTGGATCACTTCACAACCTCAATTTAAAAATAGCTGGCTTCCTGATTGAGAGAAAGCATAAACCAGATTAACAAGCTGTCTAGCAAATTTTATATACACCATAGATTGGTGCATATGTAAACTGACTCAGCTGGCTCTTACTCTTGGTACGCCAAGCCAGGAGTAGGAGATGATGTGCCTAGAGTTATACAGTGATTTAGCTATTTTCAGCTGGTACACAGCCTCAAGGCTGTTCCAGGGCCATCCCAGAGCTACAGGGGAAGGGAGCAGCAACTAGATACTTTGTGGTGCACATTTCATCTAGTGAGTCCAGTAGCAGAGAATCTGGTATTCAATCTTCTGTCACTAATTCCCATGGGGAATTAGTTGTTAAGATAAATTTCTTCAGAAATTGAAATCTACTGCATAGTTAAAAAATATTGATCTCACATAGTAGTCAAAATTGAGTGGCCAGTTTAGAAAATGTCTTTTTATGCAAATAGAAGACTTCCAGTGTCAGAGGGCATTTTATCAACATTTTTTTCCCTTTTGGTTATTCATTCCGTGAGCAAACATATGTTTCTACAGATAGGTTGACCAGACTTGTGCAAATCCTGTCCCTCCTCAGTTTATTCATGCTGTTTCTGCCGTCTTTCTTTTCTCCCTGTTGTTCATGTATGTTTTTATTATTACTTATTTCAGTTTCAACTAAACTTAATTGATCTAAGGTTAGAGCCCTGGACTCTGTGGAACTGGGCTTTATCTTGGCTCTCCCATTGGCTTAGTGGGTGACCTTGATCAGGGAGACAGTATTGAGATCTAAGAATTTTGAGTGAGCACACAAACTGCAACTTGATACAGAAAGTAGATGTTGGACAAGGTGAGGAAATAGCTGATTAGGATTCCATTGCAGTAATATTTTTTCATTCTTCTCTTCCTCACACCTAAAAATCTATTGTACAACGAGATCTTTTTGTTAGCTGAATACACAGGTCATACAAAGACAGCTGTTTAAAATGCTTATGGCTATCAGAGAGCATCCATAGAACCAGCAAAGTAGATAATTTAATTTGGATATAGAATTGCATTTTATCAACTTGTTTTGGTGGATTTCTAGGACATTTTGTAAAAAGAAACCCCCAACCCATGTTTTATTAGGATAATAAAAAGCATACAAATCTCTTATAGTGCTCTTTAAAACACCTAAAAGCAGGATTTATGACAGCACAGAAAAACTCTGCTCAATGGGTTTTAAAATTCTTTGCAACCAGTGGCTAATCATTCTTACTTATTTTTTTTCCAAAAGATGACACAACTAATTTATTGTAGCAGGTAACAGATTTTTGCATATAATCACATAGAAGTATATTCCAAATCTAGACATCCCATCAGGGAATTGTGATCTAAATGAAGAAAACAGAAATATTTGAAAACCAAAAAAAACTATTAGTGCTTCCTTGACAAACACCATGCTACCTGTTCGAAGTAACAAGTATCAGAGTGGTAGCCGTGTTAGTCTGAATCTGCATAAACAACGAGAAGTCCTATGGCACCTTATAGATAAACAGTCTGATGAAGTGGGTCTTTGCCCACGAAAGCTTATGCTCTAATAAACCTGTTAGCCCATAAGGTGCCACAGGACTTCTTGTTATTTATGTTTGAAGTAAAATACTCTCAGAACCTAGAGATCCCAGATGTCAGGAAAAGATAATAGACTACCTGGTATTTCCTTTATTCTGATTAGACTGTAAAGATCATAATATTCAATTATTACTCTACAGCCTTCAAAAAGGCCTGGTCTATACTAGACCAGGAAAATCGGCTTAAGGTACACAATTTAAGAGTCGGCTTAAATTAAGATGAGCATGGCAGTGTCCACACAGCAGGAGGCCAACAGGAGCAAAAGCTCCCATTGGCTTCCCTTACTCCTTGCAGAAGGAGTACCAAACGCTGGCAGGGGCTGCTTTTAGCATTTGGTTTATGGGTCTATACTAGACCCACTAAATCAAATGCTAGAAAATCAACCTCTAGAGCATCAATCTCATAAATATAAATGTGCTCTTAGATTGTGACCTTTTTGGATTCTTCTTTGCGAGGTATTCCTGAACAAGAAATTGTAGTGTGAGACTCACCCACTTTGCCTTCATCTCTGTTCACAATCATGCTTTGTGAAGATTTTGATACTAAAACAAGCTTCCCAATCACAAAACCCTGATAATGCTGGTTGTGATCTATACCTATGCAATGCATCTGAATATTATGAGGCAACTTTTATACCTTCCCTCAATATCTGAGCACTCCTTTCACAGAAAATTTCACATAGCATAGTAACATATCAACATTCTGGAAATGAAATATCTAAACCAACTTTCATGAAGGCTGCATAATGCCTTGTTTTAGTATAAGAACATTTCTGACAATTAGCTGGTCAGTTCTGGGATAGTCAATTTCAGGATTTTGTTCATTTTACATAGCAGTGTTTGTTATTTGACACTCTCATACATCTGCTAAGATTTTAGCATTTTAAGGCAGATATGTCCCCATTGTGACTTTATTACATATTCCTCTTGTCAATCCTGACAGGTACAAGAACTGCTGTTGGGAAATCTTTCTTGAGGGTGATTATAGATACCTTATTGAAAACCACACAAAACACCTGAAGTAGTGAGTAACAAACCAAACAAAAGATGTTTCAGACATGAAAAAAATACCATAGCATGAGCAATTATAGAATCTTTGTATCTACATTTTGAAATATTCTCTAACTGCTATGCTTTAATTCAAGAAAATTATATTAAGGACTTAACGTTGGTCTTTAAAATAAGGTGCAAAGTATGATAGATGGGAAATAACAGGAGTTCCCTTAGGGTACGTCTAGACTACAGGGTTTTGTTGACAGAAGTTTTGTCGACAGACTCTGTCGACAAAACTTCTGTAGACAAAGCGCATCTAGACTACTGAAGCAATAGACAAAACTATAGACAAAACTTTTTGCTTTGTCGACAGAGAGCGTCCAGACTGCAGGACGCTCTGTCGACAGAAGAAAGTACCTGGAACTGCTTTGCCAGGTCACAGGGGCAGCATGTACTTCCTTGTTCTGCTGCCTGCACTTTGCAGAGACGCATGCTAAAAGGGGCACCCCCCCGACTAGCCCTTGCTCTGCTGCTGCAGCTGCCTAGAGGGATAGCAAAGGTTCTGCAGTGCCTGTTTGGAGTGCCCTGCTTCCTGGCACAGCACAGCAGTGTGGGTTTTTTTTTTTTTTTTGAAGGTTTTTCCTAATCTTTGTTTACCATGAACGAGAGCTTCCCCTGGCCAGGCGCTGGCCCCACTCCACGGTGCTTCAAATGCTGCTGCAACTGCATGAGACTATCATGCTGTTAATGCCTGGTCTGGAACCTGAACCCAGACTGGAGCCCCTCCTTCAGGATGCAGCAGCACTGTTCCTGCCTCCGAACTTTTTCCCGGACAGGTGATGTTGGAGGAGGGAAACAAGTACGGACTGGTGGGACCGGCTCATAATGGAGCAGTGGGATGATCAGGCTTGGCTCCAAAACTTTAGGATGCGGAAGTCAACCTTCCTGGAGCTTTGCAACTAGCTTGCCCCCACGCTGCAACGACAGGACACCCACCTGCGCCCGGCCATCCCACTGGAGAAGAGGGTAGCTATTGCCCTCTGGAAGCTGGCCACTCCTGATAGCTACCGGTCAGTGGGACAGCAGTTTGGTGTGGGGAGATCAAGTGTTGGTGCTCTGTTGATGGAGGTAAGTCCCTTGGGGATGGGGGGAGGGTAGTCCGTAAGGGGACTGTAACCAAAAAAAGGTGGGTGGGGGGCAATGGAGGGGAGGTGGTGGAGGGCTCCTGTGCCTTACACCATCATACTACTGGGAGCAATCACTAGGGGGGGTCGCCAAAG
Organism: Pelodiscus sinensis; assembly: GCF_049634645.1. Classification (NCBI taxonomy): domain Eukaryota; kingdom Metazoa; phylum Chordata; order Testudines; family Trionychidae; genus Pelodiscus; species Pelodiscus sinensis. The sequence continues at coordinate 203,765,748 of NC_134711.1, forward strand.
GACTTAGACAACCCCTCTTACTTCATAATCTGTGTGTGCTTGTATGTGTCTATTTTTGCAGGTGGTGAGGGCCATCAACTCAGAGCTGCTGAATCAGATTGTCCACCTCGGAGACCTCGACACGATCATGGCTGATTTTGCAGTGCTGGGATTCCCAAACTGCGGAGGAGCGCTCGATGGAACGCACATTCCCATCCGTGCACCACCCCATCGAGCCACCCGGTATATCAACAGGAAAGGGTACTTTTCCATTGTGCTGCAGGCCCTGGTTGACCACCGTGGACTATTTATGGATCTGTGTGTGGGGTGGTCAGGCCGGGCACATGATGCTCGGATCTTCCGCAATTCACACCTGTACGAAAGGCTGCAGACAGGAACCTTCTTCCCCCAGCGAACCTGTGCTATTGGGGACGTAGAGATGCCGGTCTGCATTGTGGCCGATGCGGTGTACTCCTTCATGCCCTGGCTTATGAAGCCATACACAGGGCATCTGACCCCGAGCAAGGAAGTGTTTAATGCACACCTGACACGCGCCCGTTTACAGGTAGAATGCGCATTTGGCCGGTTGAAGGGAAGGTTTAGGTGTCTGCTAACTCGCCTTGACATGGGGGAACACAATATCCCAGAGGTGGTGGCAGCATGTTGCATCCTCCACAACCTGGTGGAGAGCAAAGGGGAGGCCTTCCTCCCAGGTTGCGGGCCAATGGCTGAAGTGGAGGGCAGGCAGTTTGTGCAGCCTCGGACAGCTGCCATTCGCCAAGCCCATCAGGCAGGGGTTCGCATCCAGGAGGCTCTGCGTGAGCGCTTCTCAGCTGGAGCCCTATGACTCCCCAAGGTATCCCCAATGGGATCTGTGGGCCTTCCCCTCCATCCCAAAACCTTCCCTTCCACAATCCATCCCTGCATCAGCCTCTGAACAGTTAAGGCGCACACACCATGTTAAACTTGAAAAATATGCTTATAAAGGAGTAACGTAAGAATTTAGATCTGTTATACAAAATAGAATTGTTCAACAACAGTGAAAAATAAAGTTCTTTTTTTAACTAATAACATGTGTTTATAACTGAGGTAGTGGGGCGATTTCAACCTGGAGGGAGGAGGGATTTCCAACATGGAGTGAGGGAGGGAAGGAGGGAGGAGGGATTTCCAACATGGAGGGAGGGAGGAAGGGCAGACACCTTAAGGGTAATGGTGGCCTCGCCTGGGCCGCAAGGCTTTGCCACCCCTGGTCCGTGGACGCAGCCGTCCTCGGGCTCGAGTGGGGGCTGACAATGACTCTGCCCTAACAGGGGGGGAGGGGCAGGGCTGGAGGGGTGGCAGGGGCTGAGGGAGAGGAAGGGGTGGTAGGGGCGGAGGGAGAAGAAGGGGGGTCAGAGGGGCTGAGAGGGAAGATGGGGGGTCAGAGGGGGCTGGAGTTGGATGGGCAGGAGGAGTCCCCAGGGGGAGAGGACCTGGCACAGCCAGGGACTCCCAGACGGTGGCACACATACTGCTCCACTGTGGGAGGAAGTCCTGCAGCAGGCGAGTATGCCACCGAGCCTCCTCCCTCGCTCTTTCAGCCATGGTCTCCTGCATGTTGGCCATGGTCCTCTCCATTTTCTCCATGGCCTCCACATGCCGCTTTAGGAGGTCATTATAGGTCCTCCAATGCCTGCGGGTGCTGTGGGACCGGGTGGGTGGTGGCACAGGAGTTGTGCGGCGGACAGCTGCTGCAGGTCTGGCTGTGGAGAAGAAGAGGGAGAACCGATCAGTGTTAGCAATTCACACACAAGTCCATACAACAAGGGATGGGAATGTTGTTACTGGTAGGCCACGTCTGGCCTTGCCAGCTGCCTTGGCTGCACAGGGGACCCATTGTGGCTAGGACAATGTCCACCTCCACCCCCTAGATCCTCCCGCCCTCCACTGTGGCTGTCCAGGCCAGATCAGTGTGCAGGCACAGTAGGACAGGGGCCTGCTGCACCTTGGGTCTCCCATGCCCCCCACCCACATACCCACCACCTGCCCACCTGCTTGTACATGCACAGAGAGATACAAGCTGTCCAGGAGGGAGGACCAAGATGTGAACACTGCTCTGCATCCTCTCTGCTCCCACCTCCCCTGTTCTGTGTCTGTGACCCTGCCTGCACTCACCTGATGTTCCTTCTCCAGCATCGGACGGTGCCTGCGAGGCTTCCTCTGTCTCTGGGACAGGCTGCAGACTCAGGGTCAGGGTGTCCTCTGTCTGCTCCTCTGCCTCCTCCTCCTCCTCCTCCTCCTCCTCCTCGACATCGTGCCTGGGGACCTCCTGCCGGCTATTCTGCACTGGTGTGTGCAACCCTGTCTGCACGAGCACCGGTGCAGACATTGGTTCCTGGCCTCCCAGGATGCGGTCCAGTTCCTCACTGGGGCTGCACCTGACGCCGAGCTCTGCTCTCGGGCCTTCATGTACCCCTGGCGAAGTTCTTTTACTTTGGCCCAGACCTGTTGGAGTGTCCTGGGATGGTGCCCTTTATCGGCCATCCCCTGAGCCATGCGGCCATAGATGTTTGCATTCCTGCGCCGGGTGTGCAGGGCCTGGACTGCTTCCTCCTCCCCCCACAGTTCTAACAGTATCAGGACCTCTGTCCCTGACCAAGATGGGGCTCTCTTTTTCTCACCTGAGAGAACTTGGGCTGGCTCCCTCAAAGCTCCTTGGGGGTCTCGTGGCGCTGGAGCTGCACACATGGCCACAATGCCTGCCAGGGATGTCTGTGCCTTTAAAACATGGCTACAGACAGGACCAAGAAGAGGTTTTTCCTAAAGAAGGACTCTCCAGCAGGGGGCTTCCCTGGAGGTCTCCTTCTGTCAACAAAAGGAACCCCTGCGTCCAGACTGCCCTTTTTGTCAACAGAACTCTGTCGACAAAGACGTTATGCCTCATAAAATGAGGTTTACCAGAGTCGACAAAACTGCTGAGTTCTGTCGACGTTATGTCGACAGAACTCAGCGGTAGTGTAGATGCAGGTATAGTTTTGTTGACAAAAGTCCACTTTTGTCAACAAAACTCAGTAATCTAGACACACCCATAGATATCGCTGACAGCTTTTGAAAGGTGAATTAAGTGATAACTCATCATGGGCACAGCTCTGTTATGAGAAAGAAGAGGTAAATATGTTACTATTAAAGAAGAAATCATTAGCAAAGAGGTCTCAGATTCACATCCTGTGGGCTGATCCAGCTCAGTGTGATTGCACAATCCGGGCCAGGTCATCTAGCTCTTGTAAGAGAGGGCCATCCCCTGAGCATGTGACTTCGGGATGGGGAGGTCTGGCACCATGCAGCAGCAATATTCATGGCCCCCTACTCCTCACCCACAGCTCCTGCTGTCATAGGAAAGCGGAGGGCAGTGGAGCAAGTGTGCACTCTACTTTCCTCATAGTTTCTGCTACCACAAGGAGTGAAGGGGAAGGGGGTTGCGAATGCTGCCACTGAGTGGTGCCAGTCCCCTCCACCTCTGATGATCCTGGGCCATATTGCACAATAGCTCCATCTGGGACTGCTCAGAAGTTTGTGTTAGTTTAAGCATCCATATGCTGAAATATAAAAAATGAAAATGGACTGGACTAAACAGGGATTTACACTTAAGATATTCGGTGAAATTCTGACATCATTACATTTTATCTCAAGTATGGGAAACTTACATTTGTTTATGGGCTAATCAAGCGTGACTTAGTACAGTAGAACCTCATAATTTCAAACACTAGAGTTACAAGCTGACCCATCAATCATATACCTCATGTTGACTGTAAGTACATGATTAGACAACAGCAGAAACACCAATGTCTCCCTCAAACATCAACCATACTGCAGCACCGTATTAAAAGAAAACTACTAAAAATAAAAATAATGCATTTTTTCTTCAGTAAAGTTGTGTATCTGTATTAAATCAATATTCAGTTTTAAACTTTTGAAATAATAATCATGATGTTTTGTTCAGTGATTAATATTTCAGAATTATGAAGAACCTCCATTCCTGAGGTGTTCATAACTCTGAGGAGCTACTGTAGCTATATTTAACTGGCCATCATACTAGCGCATATAACAATCATCATGGTGTTTTCCTGCCTGTATCAGTTTTATATAGGCAATCACCTGCCCAATCAAGTTAATAGACATTGAGAAAAAGAAAGAAAGAAAGAAAGAAAGAAAGAAAGAAAGAAAGAAAGAAAGAAAGAAAGAAAGAAAGAAAGAAAGAAAGGGTGTGTCTAGACTACATGCCTCCTCCGACGGAGGCATGTAGATTAGCCAGATCGGCAGAGGGAAATGAAGCCGCGATTAAAATAATTGCGGCTTCATTTAAATTTAAATGGCTGCCCCGCTCTGCCGATCAGCTGTTTGTCGGCAGATTGGGGCAGTCTGGACGCGACGCGCCGACAAAGAAGCCTTTCTTCATCGGCACAGGTAAACCTGGTTTCACGAGGCTTACCTGTGCCGATGAAGAAAGGCTTCTTTGTCAGCGCGTCGTGTCCAGACTGCCCCGATCTGCCGACAAACCGCTGATCGGCAGAGCGGGGCAGCCATTTAAATTTAAATGAAGCCGCGATTATTTTAATCGCGGCTTCATTTCCCTCTGCCGATCTGGCTAATCTACATGCCTCCGTCGAAGGAGGCATGTAGTCTAGACACACAGAAAGAAAGAAAGAAAGAAAGAAAGAAAGAAAGAAAGAAAGAAAGAAAGAAAGAAAGAAAGAAAGAAAGAAAGAAAGAAAGAAAGAAAGAAAGAAAGAAAGAAAGAAAGCTTACACTTTAAATGGTGTTTATAGGGCTTTCATAAACACTATTACTCTACCTTCTTTCAAGTGACTGATGGAGAGGAGGTATCTGTATGTGGTTTGCAAAAAAAAAATATCTCTTCAGCACCATGGACAGTACCGATCAGACCAAAGATAATTTTAAAGTCATTTGTATGCTCCCTCTATGGCCCATCACCATAAAAAATACCCTAAAATGAAGTACAAGCTTGATCCTTCATTTTTAATCAGGGCAAAAAAGTAGCGGGATTTGAACACCAAGGAGAAAAGGATGGATGGTAGATAAGAGATAAAGGGCCATTAGTAATCCTTTGGTGAGAAGGTAAGGGTGAGACAAGTGTAAGTTTCATTTAAAATGGAGAAGGAAGAGTTCAGATGATATCAAGGAAGAGTGAGTGACACAGTATTGAACTTATTACAGTAATGGCTCCATTTCCTACTGAGCAAAGATGTAAGATTGAGTCCTCCAACATAACTAGGGATTATAGTATTAAAGGCTGTAAAAGTAAACCAATTTAAAATCCACCTTCTACTTTACAAGCAGCCATGCTAAAGGATCCAGGGCAGATGCAATACAATGAGAGTTACCCAAAGCAACAAGTAAACTAGCTTCTGTATTTTGCAACACCTGCAAGTGGCAGCTAACCAGTGCTAGAAGCCCTGCTCCAAGAAAGTTACAGTAATCTATCCTTATGTCAACAAGGGCACATGTTGTTTTTGTAAGGTGATATTGAGGTCTATAGAGAGAAATACTTGCATTACATTGAATGTGTTTGTTATAATGGGAGTCTTCAAAGAACAGACCTGTACACTCCATTACAATGAATATTTTCTTCTTCCTCTTTGAACTCAGTCTCCATCTACCATTGTAGCACAACATTCCAACACTAGAAGCAATGTCCTGAAAGTTAAATAAAAACAACAAAACAATACTACATGAGAACATGAGCATCACCATAGATGACCATTAAGATTGCAAACCTTTTTCCGATTCTTTTTTCAGAAGAGGCTTTTCCGATATTTGGCCCATCTACATGGAGCCAAATGTGGGAAAAACCTCTTCTTTTGGAAGAGTCCTTATTAATCATAAAATCAGGAATATAGGGCTTCCGAAAGAAACCACTTGCTTTTTTAGAAGCAGATCTGAAAAAGCGGACACGTTTTCTTGATGCGGGAGAGTTTTTCCTGGATACCTTTACTACAACGGGGGCAGGAAATTAAAGCTCTATTTCAGAAACAAAATGAAAATAGGGAACCTTAGAATTAAGTCATCAAGATCAGTGGTAATCTTATTTCTGTTGTTCACACTGCTTGAATAAAATCAGTTTTTAAATTAATTTAGTTAAACCAATTCAAGCCTCTGCTTAGACACAATTATATCCATTTAAATCTGGCTTAGAAGTCAAGTACATACACATAATTTCTCAAGATGGGGAGTAGATTTTATTTTAATAATTTGTAATTGTGAGGTTATGTATACATTGTGTAACTGATATAGAAACTGAAAAAGCTGAAGACCTTTATTTAGAAACATTTCAGTTGTTGAAGATTCAGTTCTCTTATTGATAAAACATCAGATGACTTGATTCAGTTAGTTCATTAAATTAGTTTATTAAACATAGAGAAATCAACATTAACAGAAAAGTCTATACATTTTCAGTCTCTGGAAGATAGGGTTGCTGCTTATATCATCTTCATTTATTCCACATTAGATTACAATATCTGTTTCTTTTCTCCACTTGTTTGTAGTTGATCATTTTATTTTACACATTGCACTTTATTAATTAAAGACATACCTCTTCTTACCTACTGTCTAATTATTTTCCTGGGTCATATGAAGACCTCCAGATGACCGTGAAGCAGCATCAGCTGAAATGGTATGGCCATGTAAGAAGATCATCTTCTAAGAGGCAATACAAGGGAAGAGAAGAAGAAGAAGCAGAGGCTACGCCTAGACTTCAGGATTCTTTTGGAAGAAGCTTTTCCAGAAGAGATCTTCCCAAAAAACGCCTTGTGAAACAGAGCGTATACATAGCAAAAGCGCATCGAGAAAGTGATCTGCTTTTTTGAAAGATAGCATCCACATTGATTGGACCCTATCTCACATTTAACTTGTGATTACTACGGACAGAGTGGCCACCAGGGTACCTGTGCTTTTTCCTGGAGGCCTCTTCTTTTGAAAAAAAAAACCTCTTCCACATCCTCACAAGCCTTTTTCTCAAAGAGCTCTTTTGAAAACAGACTTCTTCCTTGTAGAAAGAGGTTTACTGCTGTCAGGAAAACCCTTGCATTCTTTTGACTTTCTGTTGAAGGGAACACAATTGCAGTGTGGATGTAAGTGTAAATGGAAAAACTCTGCAGTGTAGACATACCCAGACAGAAGACAAGATGGATGACATCATAAAAAGAGGACAGGAATGGACTTTATGGATATTCAAGCACTGGCACATTAGTATCGGGGTGGAGACAACTGGTGGATTTCTTATCAGTGATGGTGCCCCACAGACCAATGCTATTATGGTAGTTATGATGATGATGACATGTATAAGAACCAGGCATCATACACAGTTTTCCTACTAGTACATTTGAACTATAAGTTTAGCATGTGTTGCAAAGCATTCTGGGAGTACAACATATATCACTTAGCATAAGTACAAAGCCTTTCAGAAATATCTGACACTGGCTAACACAGTTCACTTTCCATGCATGTGTCCTTGCTTTTGGCAGTTTGATTCTCTTACTTTAAATTAACGTAGATATCTTTTTAAACTATTTTAATAAATATTGCATTTCTATAATTGAAGCCCCTCAGGCAACAGTGTTGCAGCAGACAATAAAATGAATGAGCTCCTCCATTGCCTGAGGGACTCCAGCACTAATGCTATTAGGAAAAATTGAAGAAATTAGCATTGCAATATTGCATTACCAATTTGAGGGGGAGAGGGTCTCCTGAAATATCTAAAACCCATCTGGTTGTGAGAAGCATATCTGTCTGACACCACTTTACTAGTCAAATGCAATGTGAAGTTTTCTTTGGCGCTAAATCTATTTTCTTCAATTAGTAGAACTGATCAAGTGATAACCTACAGAGTGGAAAGAAATAAAAAAACCATGTAAAATTGTCTGGAACTGTTCTATAGGGAAGCTGTTGAAGATAGATTTTTCTCTGAGCACATGGATTGTAATAAAGTAGGCCAAAAAAAGCAAATACTCATTTCCATTTTTTTCTCTGTGCCTTTTAAAGCTTTATTACAACCAAGCAAAAAACTAACTGCTAGCTATTGGATTTCTGTGCTATGGTAGGTCTCCTCATTGCTCGTTTTCGCAAACATGTAGGTAGAACTGGCAGAGGAGGATAATTTTGTTTAATGACAACTTTTGACTTTTAAAATGTTTTTGTTCTGCATTGGGATGAAAGTAAAACCTTTCAACTGTTTTTACAACAAGCAGTTTTGCCAAATCTCAGCTTTTCAATTCAGATCTCTGTCTCCTAAGAAATGACCACAGGTGCAGATCCTCATAAACCTTCCCAGTTAAACTGTGGAAACAGACACATCACAGCAAAACATTTTGACTTTCATAGGACAAAGCTTATTTCAATGATATTATATTTAATCAAAAATCTTCTGACCAGCTCTACCCATAAGTTAGGAATATGGTCTCTTCCATAAACCCAGTTCATTGCCTAGATATGCACTGCTTCCAAATGAGTCATCATTTTGCCCTTTTAGTGCTGCAGAGGAGGTAATATGACCCTGTGAGCTGGCATATAAATAACCAGGTCTGGATTGAACTCAGCTTTGGAAAAACCTATGGGAAACTGCTCTGATGGAGGAAATCTCCACAAAGAGAATGCCTTGTGGATTTGCATCCCTATTGTTCGAATACAGGAGAGGGGTAGCAGGACTTCCTCCCTTTCCCATGGAATAAACAGAAGACCTCCATCCTCTCTCTCTCTCTCAAAAAAAAAACCAAACAAACAAACCCTCAAACCTAGGAGAGACCAGGAGAAGGCCAGGGCTCGACTTTTCAGGGAAATGTTTATAGTGCTGGAGGTGGGACAACATGTCTACTCCCAGCTGTGGATCTGTATTCTTGTAAAGCTCCTGCCTCATCAAATGCCCTCTCCAGGTTCAAGAGGACTAGGGAAGAAGGTGATGTGAATGACTATGAAAGATACATGTGTAGATACAGAAAATACAGTCAGGGCGATAGGGTGCAAACTGGTCTGCATGCTTGAAATAATTTAAAAGTTAATTCCAGGGTGTTCTGGGAAAGATTGCTTTTATACTGTGTGTACACATAAACACACAATTATTTCTCAGTCTTATTTTTGAACAATATTTTATCTTCTTTTGGGTGGGTGCATTTGAGAAGAAAGAAAGAAAGAAAGAAAGAAAGAAAGAAAGAAAGAAAGAAAAGCATTTTAGCATTAGAGTTTTTTTAAATCTTTATACTCAAACAGGGTAATTTTTCATGCTATAAAACAGAATTTATAATAAAATCATTCTATAAATTGTGCATAGTTTACTTCATTTTAGGATTGTGACCCATGTATTTGCAATCATAGCTTAGTCTTTTACTATCACAGCCAATTTCAGTGGAACAGAAATGTGACCTACATCTCAAAATTAGCATTCAGATTTTTTTTTTCATCTTTTAGCTTTCAGAACAAAGAGCTCTTGCCTGAAGATATTTACTTTGATTTGGCATGTTAGCATATTTTTATGATTTAGTCCATGTGCCTTGCAAATCAGAGGATTTTCTTGCAGAGATATTATATATTTTATAATTTTACATGTTGAAAGTGCACTAGCACACCAAGGGCTCAGAGAATACATTTACTGAGATTAATGTTTATAAAAGTGTCCTTTTGTATTTCTTCTTATTTTAGTATTGCTTTGCTACTTAAGTTCAGCACCTCAAATGTTTTTTTTTATTTTCTTAATAATTATGTGAGACAAACTGAATTAAGTAGTAGTACAATATGTTGATACTTTAATTAAAATAAATCAATATTCAAAAAATCAATGCACAGTGCTTGGTTTCTGAAACTTTCTTTTATTAAGCTATAGAGCATACCTGGACATAGTCAGCACAGTATCCTTTGGATTGCTATTGTAGGCCTTTCCACAGACTTAAGTGGTATGTTATATTGTATGCTTTCCCCCTTATTTTATTAATAACCAAAGGCTGATTTTGTCCTTCAGGGTCTGGAGGGCAGTGTGAGTCAGATAAGATTTCAAAGTTTATTCAGACTTTCAAAGCAAAGACAAGTTGTGGGGAAAATAGAATGCTAACAATTAATTTGGATGTTATCTGGCCTGCAGAGGAGTAATCTTCCTACTTTTGTGATATAAAAATTAAAATATTTTTTTTTAAAGAGCATCATGGTTATACTTAAGGATCTGATGAAATAAGCTGGGAAAGGGAAAAGCCATTGTCTATGTACCAATATTGGGGAAAATAGGAAAAATGGTGGGGGGAATTGTGAAAGCACAGCTGTCATAATAAATGTAAATGCAAAATCTAAGGCTGAGATGGTATGGGATAGTATTTGAAAATTTTTAAAATAAGATGATAGAACTTTAGAAATGTTTCCATTATGCTGCAGTTATGAAAAATAAGATATTGCTTCATGTATCTTCCTCCTTACTAAGAGTTTTGAACCAATATTTGGAAGCAAGGTTAACTAAAATCTTTTGAAGTATAATGGATTTAAGTTTGATGTTTTCTAATGTGATAGAGGGAAGTTGTTTGAGACGGAAAATGAACTATTCTCCAAAAAGCCATTCTGTAAGCTAGGAAAAATGGATTCTAGAGTTGTCAGATGGGGTGTTTATTATGAAACAGTACTTTAGAGTTTGGAAAGACATTCTCAGGATTAATCCAATATGATAGGGTAGGAAAATAGAGGAAGAGTTAGCTGGGTCACTTCTAGTCAATGAGACATGAAATCAGTATGGCACTTCTAATGATGTTGTGATGGAGTATCTAACCCACAAAAGGCAGAGCAGGTTTTCAAATAATTAACCTGATAGGATGCACCTGTAACCCCCAAGGAGATTATTTGGATTCCCGGGGCCTTATCTGCTGGCAGCTCAGGGAGAGGCACTCTGAGTTTGCCTTGGCTTCCCCTCCCTACCAGGGCCAGAGTCTGCCCAGCAACCCATGGGGAGTGAGATGCCCCTCCCAGGGGGAAGGAGAGGCCATTGTTGAGGGGAGTCTGTAGCCAGCAGGGCAAGGGGAGGACTGGCTGTGTGGGAGCTAGTAAGCCCCAGGCCTGCATGCAGGGTTCCCCCTGAGAACTAACCTCTAGGGACCTGAAGGCAGGATCCCTCAGCTGGGTTTATGTCTCCACTGTTGATTCCCAGTTGTGGAGTTTGCTGGGAGGCTTCCCCAGCCAGGCTGAGTTGGCTCCCCAGCTCCCTGGGTGAGACCAGTCACCGCATGGTCAGCTCGGTTCTAGCAGCAAGTTCAGGGCTGCTGCCTGCTGTGTGGGTCTGAATGCTGGGCTGGGAGGTTATAGTTTTGAATTTTGGTGCAGGTGTGTGGTCTGCACCTTGAGCCCTGCACCCCTTCGCGGTGAGGGGAAATTCTGGGACCGAAGCAGCCTGGTTTCTGCTTGAAGAGGATCCCTGTGAGAAGAGAGCAGCCCCTTTGCAGAGACTGAGTCATCTCTCAACCTGAGGCTCATTCATGGAGTGTGTGATTGCACCAATTTTTAGTTAGTAAGTCAGGTAATTTGTTTGGGGATTTTATTACTGTTGCATAAATTGCAAGGTTCGTCCCCTGGAGGCCAGTCTAATTTGCCCACAGAAGAGAGTCACACTTTCAGGCTGGGTCCAACTCCATTTTATTGTTTGCAAGCAATGGTCAGCCAAGGAGCTATTGCTCAAAGCAAAGCTGACCCTGGGTGTTGGCTAAGCATCCTTTTTTATATTTTCTTTAACTTTCTTATCCAACTTGGCACGTCTTGATTTGTTACCTTAGCTTCGTGTTGCAGCGTTATTGGTTAGCATATTTCAACTCTATTCCACTCAGTAACAACCACCAGTACAGCTTACTTAAGTAATAGCAATTAGCAAATTTCCCTAACTCAAGTAATACGTGTAATCCCTTGAGAAATGGGTCTAAACAGCTAGTTCCCCTTTTTACTACAGCTTCTAAAACATGCGCAATTAGATATGTGCTGTTTCAAGCTTAAATAATGGAAGGGGGAAGAACCACACATAGTTTTTACTATATTTTACTACATTACCTGCAGCATATTAAACCTGTGGAGGGATTTACTGCCTTCTCCCATTTGTGAGTCCTTTGGGCTGTACTGGACCTAGTCAGCTCTACTGCTAAACCACTGCAGAGAAGGATTTTGTGGTCAACAGTCATCAAGGGCCCCAACAAAGTACGTGTACCAATGGGACACTAACCTCACAGTTGCTGGGCACTGGTGACCCTAAAAATAGTGTTTTACCCTGTTCTGTTATAATTGTCTCCTGTTTAATATAATTGTGTTTATTATAGTGTATGTGTTTGTGCTATTTTCTAGGAGTCTCCAACTATCTGGAAAATACATGGGGATTATCCTGGGCTAGAATTTTCCTCCCAAGCTGCCCTGGTGACCCTGCTAGGAAGGAGTGAGGGGGTGGAGGCACTGCCAAGTACATGAATCAGAAAGAATAAAATTGAGTGGGTGGTGGGATCCAGAAGAACCCAGACCTATCCATCCAAACCTGAAAGGAGATTGGCTTTAAAAGAAGGTAACCAGGTGGAGAGGGCCATGGCTTGAAAGGCTAATTGATGGTAAATCCCAGCTGTGAAGGGGCAGGCTGAGCTTACATAACGATGATCTCCTGTTTGGTGCACCCCAGAGGTTTTGGAGCTGATCAGTATGTAGGGTGAAGAATTGGTGTAATTACCACTGTAAGGCTACATCTACACCGCAGGCTTCTTGTGCAAGAACCCTTTTGTGCAAGAGTTCTTGTGCAAAAGGTCTTCCACAAGAGTGTGTACACACTGCCATATGCTTTTGTGGAAGAGATGTGCTTTTGTGCAAGAGTGTCCATGGCAGTGTGGATGCTTTCTTGTGCAAGAAAGTTCTCATGGCCATTTTAGCCATAGGGCTTCCTTGCACCAGAAACCCCTGTTGCCTGTCTACACTGCCTTCTTGTGGAAGAGCTCTTGCGCAAGAGGGCTTATTCCTCGTGGGGAGAGGAATAACTCTTGCGCAAGAAGCCCTGTTTTCCAATGCTTTACTGTAAATATATTTGCGCAAGAACCCATGTGCAGTGTAGACAGCTGTTCTTGCGCAAAAGGCCTGCAGTGTAGACATAGCCTGAGTGACCTGTAGGAACTGAGACACATACTGTCACATTTATCAAGCCCTGTATGAAAAGAGATATGAGCAAGACACCCTGCAATGCAGAGCCAACATAAAAGAGCTCAAGCAGGCCTGCCAGAATGTGAAGGAGGCGAACTATCAGTGTGATGCTACACCCAAGACGTACAATTTTATAAAGACCTAGAGGCAATCCTGGATGGGGACTCCATGTCTACAGGCAAGGACCTTGAAAATGCTTCTCAAATATGGAAATTGTGTGATAAATTTATCTGTTGCATGGGGGAAATGCTATTGTGGTTCATAATTATGAATTCCATATAATGAGTATAAATAAAATGACACGTGCCCTCAGAAAAACCATAGCATTAGAGTGTTGGAAAGATGTGAAAAGAGGATAGAGGGGGCCAAAAATTAAAATTTAAGAGAAATCCAGCAACTCATGCATCATCTTTGGAATTATTTGGATAAAAACCAGAACTGTCTTTTTTGTCTGAGAGATGTCAGCTATTACAAGTCTTTTTGCATTTGTTAATTATAACAGATGTTTCATTCTTCCATTTGTCTTACCACATCCTGGTAACTGAGCAAATAAAATAGGAGATGTTCTGGGAAAGTAATACAAATTTAAACAGAGGATCTGGTGAACCTTCCCTTCATGTGGGAAAGCTGTAAAACACCAGGTGCAATTTCTTACATTTTGGAAGATAATAGACAAAACAAAAATAAACAAAAGCAAAAGATAAAAATCCTTCCCTCTATTTACTAAGAACTTTAGAATAATTTACCAATTGCAAATTAGAATTGGTTTTATCTGTAAACAAAATAAGGCTTATAAAACCAAATTGATGACCATTTTAAAATATGTTAATAGGTATTTTTCTCTTTGGTTATGTGTGGAAAGCTACATGAGTGTGAGAATGGAATGGAATTTGGCATCAGTTAGTTATTCTAAAACCTCGCCTATGCTGGTAGGTGTATTTCGGGTACATATAGCTACATGCCATATTGAAAAGCAGGCTGAATTATATGCAGACCTCAATGGTTCAGGAGCCAGTTAGTGATCAACATTAGTAAAAAAGCCATAGTATTTTGAACTCATCGTTGCAGTTACTATTTTTAGATATATGTAACCCCTGTTTGCTTGATATGGCACTTTGTCCTCCTTCTAGTAGTAGCTAGGCCAAGCCATGAGTCATGCCCCTGCTACAGCCTTGACTAAAAGTCTTTTAGCTCATGTAATAGAAGGTTGTGCATCAAGCTCCAGAGGTCACAGGTTCAATCTCTATTGCTGACATCCTTATGTGAGTTGATGTCGTATATATACCATATGTAATTCTCATAGCAAAATGACTGGATAAGTACTGTTGTTTTACCAACTACGATTGGTTAATAACAAAGGTAAAGCAGCCAGATTAGTTGTTAAACTGGTTAATACAATAGCAGTGCTTTAATATGTGCTGCAAAAAGCCTCAGGAAACACATTAAAGAGCTAGCTACTTGTGGCTCCCAAGCCACAGTCTAAGGGTATGTCTAGGCTACAGGGTTTTGTCAACAAAAGTGAACTTTTGTTGACAAAATTATGCCTGCGTCTACACTACTGCTGAGTTCTGTCAAAATAACATCGACAGAACTCGGCAGTTTTGTCAACGGGGGTAAACATTCTATGAGGAATAACGCCTTTTGTTGACAGAGTTCTGTCGACAGAAGGCGTTATTGCATCTACACTGTCCTTTGCGTCAACACTCTCATGTTGACAAAGCAGCTTGCTTTGTCGACAAAACTGGCTGTAGTCTAGATGCTCTTTGTCAACAGAAGCTTTGTCGACAGCCTCTGTCGACAAAAGCCTGTAGTCTAGACGTACCCAATGTAGCATTGTGATAGTCAATTGCTATGCGCAGTATGGAAAGATAATGGCAGCAGGGAGGCAGTGGAGACTCTACACTGCTAAAAATGTCAGTGTAGGCCTCAGAAGCATTACTTGGACATCTAGGATATATAGCGTAGTGAATAATCTATAAGTTCCTGGTGTGTTTTTATCTACTCGCCTAAGCAGTGTCTCTCCGTCTGTTATATACTCCTTGTACATAGTAAGCTTCAAGACTGCTACTAGGAATTCAGGCTCCTGTAACTGGCTACAAAGCTTCCATCATAGAAAGATAAACAAAATGCCTTATCTATAAGATCCTATAGTGCATCACCAGGTAAGGCTGTGAAACTCTGATAAGGTATGTTGCACACAACATCACCAAGTGGCAGAAAAATATATAATGGCATCTAGCATTCAATTACACTGTCAACACTGGTTTTTATACTGCTGTTAGGAGGATGTGCAGAAATTTGCTATCCTATGATTGCTTAAATAAAATGTATCTTGTTCGCTCATTTACTGTGACAAAATATCATGTAAAAGTGAGATCATTAATAACTCCTGGAAGCAAAGATTAATTAAAGGAACATGGTAATGGCTGGAAGTTAGCAAGGTTTTGATTTATAATAAGAAATAAAGGAGAATTTCAGAAAGAAAACCTTAAGAAGGTTCACTTTCAAGGGGTGATAACTTTAAAACATAATTTTTAGCTCCCTCGCCATGTTTTTTTCTGTACTATTGAGGAGTTATTGGTGATATTAGACACTTATATTACAAATTGAACCTCTCTGGTCTGGAAATCTCTTCTCCTGCAACACTGGTGATCCAGCAGGACCATGGATGTTGCTGGACCAGAGAGCCCCAGAGGTTGCCAGTGGCTGGGAATTCAGCCGGTCTAGTAGCAGGCAGTCTGCAGGATAAATGGCCTGGGGTCAAGGAGTCCAGGCATCTGGAGCAGAGCCGATGCCTAGGGGTAGGTAGCCCCACTGGCCAGGAGTCCCACTGGCTTGAATGTGGCCAGCCAGGAATGGAACCCCACCAACCAGAGTGGATCAGCTGCCAGGGTCAGGGAGCCCCATCTGCGGGGAGCAAGGCAGTGGCCCAGATTGGAGTCTCACAGTGGGCCATGGGCAGTTCAGAGTCCTGGGAAAGGATGATGTCCAGCTGACAAATAGAGTATTGAGTAGCTCTGTGAAGGACTAAAGCTCAAGCCTGGAAAGAGTACAACTAGTTCAAGCTTCTATTCTTGGTTTGGGAATTGTTTAAACACTCTGGCAAAGATGTTTCTGAGCATGATGGCCCTGAATCAGAGATGGAGCCTGAGAGGAATGGAGGTACACAATGAGCCCAAGACAGGGCTGGGAGGGAAGGCCTGTGGTCAGGCTGAGGAAGGAAGGAACCCAGGGAGGAATCAAGAAACCTGAGTACACAAACCTTGCCTGCTTATTTAATGGTCCTACATACTCATTGGAGGGAGGAGGGGGTTCCAGTGTTGGATACATGATATTGCCCCGTATTACATGATATGGGGTTTTTCCATAGTTCCTCCCAGAGCTGAAGACCAACAAATGTTCCAAGGCTTGTTTCATCAGCCTCCATGTGTCTGGGTCACTAGAGTAGCTCCATTTCCAACTATTAACTTTTGACCTGCCAACACTTGTTCAGAGGCAATTTAAACATCTCCAGGTGAATGGATCCTTGTCCACGCCTGCTGGAAGACGTTTAGCAATGGCAGCGTGCATTTCCATTTTAGCAATGGAAGCATGCATCCAGTGTTTAGAGCTGTATGCGCCCCATTTTCCAGTGGTATAGCTAATGGTGTCTGGGGAGTTGAAAGCAGTTCCGGTGCAGTTAGGAAGCTTTTCCACAATTTCAGGCAGTTAACTGCCATGGTCTGGCCATGCTGTAGATGTCTGTTATCTCTGTCCTGTCTTAATCATTCTTTTTTGGTGGTTACTGCTCTCTTAATAACCAGTAGAGCAAGCCCAGAAAGCATTTGAAGGCAGCCCCCGTTCATTAGTTTTAGATATTCTGTGATGTAGCAGCAGCAGTCATTCAGCACAGAGTCACCTTCTTTGCGTGAGCTGATCTTTCCCACAACAGATGTGTATATTTGGCTGCTGAATAGCAAAGTGGAAATGTTATGGCTCTTAGTGTTGCTAGATTGATTCCCTATTTAGAATCTGCAAGCTTCCTCGGTATGATGTTCTGGTGTAAGACAGAAATGCTGACTGGAGGAATGATCTGAGTAAATTTTAAGGCCTGCCACCTGTAATGGATATAAGTGATGTAATTTATCACTATGTACTCTTGTAAATGTTGTGTAGAATTGTAAATTGCAAGAAAATGTTTGTAAGACCATTAATAAGGGAAAATGGTCCCTTAAAATGTAGTTTTAAATAGACTCCATTTTGGAAAACTACATCTTCCATTTTGTACCTGGAACTTTCCAGATTTGTCTTTTACAATTGGGTATGGCATAGAATGTGCAGGTAGAATATTTGAGTTCAAAACCTGAGCTACCTGTCAGTTAAATTTGCATAAACATGAATATGTATGAGCATTCTTATTAGCCAATCAATTCAAACCACGCTGGAAAAGCATCCTTGCCATGTCCAATCAGTTAAAAACATGTAGATAATGAATATGCATGAAACCACCCTATATAAGTTTGGACCGAACATCAGTTCGTGCTGGTTCCTGGACGTAGCTGGGGCCTGCAGCGTCATGTGTTTCGTCGGGTTAGTAGAGCATCCTAGCCTGGGCTCTTTTCAGAAAGAATACCTTAATGGTATTTTCCATATATAGAATCTTTACTATCTTAATGGTACTAGGTATCCTTGTGGTACCGAACATCTTTATGGTGTTCTAGCCTTCTTCCTTGGGTTACATGACGGAAGGTCATTCCCACCTTTAGTTTAGTATAGTTTAGTTCTTAGAATAGGATAGATCTCCCATGTGTCAGCGACAGGTGCGTCGGTCAACGTAAGGTCGGCCTTCATCGTGTTTGTTCGGCGGGCGCGTCGGAGGAGTGTAGGGTTTTATTTTAGGATTAGAATAAGTTAAGTACAGGGTCTACCATCGCCCGTTCGAGACGCTACCGAAGAGCGTGAAAAGGGCTGACGAGAAAACGATTCATGGAAGACGAATCGCCGGTCGTCGTTCCCAATTCCTGTCTTCGTGGGACTATCCTGCCTCGAATCGCCCGACGAGGGATCGCCTGGTTGTTCCTCGCCCGAGGCTCTAAAACAGCCAAAGGCTTGAGGTCACCAGCTTCTGCGGCTCCACTATCGTCGAAGACTCTGGTAATATTCAAGGATTTGAGGGGACTTCCCCTTCCTATCCTTTAGGTTATTGTAGAACGGGGACTGCCCCCGGGTTAATGTTAAATCGAGATATTGTGTTTTAAAATTTTACTTTGTCAAACAATATAGTCCTGTTGTTATAAAATGTATACCTGGACTTATGTTTTTATTCATTGCGGTTTTGCACTTTACAACGGTGAATAGATACGGTAGAGGTCCAACCTGTTTTACCATCCCTAGAGGATTGGGAAGTGCCGAGCACTTCTTTGAGGATTGCCCTCTTACACCGTTGGCATCCTTGATCTGTTGGTACTTATTAAAAGTATTCACGTAACACTGGGATCTAATTGTGCCTTTTGTCTTCACACTCTTTTTCAAGGCACACATGGAGATCAAGTGTCTCTTCAAGGTAGAAAGGAGTCAAGCAGTAAGCAAGTGATGCCCCGTTCCAATACTGAGTGGTCTATTGTCCTTCCAATTCTGAAGAGAGAAGAGACTCCCTGGTGTTCTGGCTGGGTTCTCACACAATTATAATCTACCTGTAAATTAGCATTTGGGGTACATCTACACTGCTCAGCTATTTCGGGATACTGGAGATATCTCAAAATAGCTACCTCACGTCTACACAAGCCGCCCATTATTTTGAAACATTTTTTCGAAATACAGGCAAGTTATTTCACCATCCCAGTAAACCTCGTTGCATGAGGGAAAAGGGATGCCTTGAAATAGTGTATTATTTTGAAATTTGGTATTGTGTAGACATGCCAAATTTCAAAATAAGATATTTCGAAATAAATTTGAAACAAGATATGCAATTTGCATAGCACAAATTGAGGATTTTATTTCAAGTTTAGGGTGCTGTGTATTTGCACCCAAAGGGAATTAGAGTTATTCTGTCTCCTAAAATTAGTTTCTGAACAGAAGTCAAATATATCTTTGTAACAGATGGTTAAAAGTTTACTGAGTGTGATGATTTGGGAATCTGTCTATAGAATTTAAGAATTCCATGTGAGTTTATGTACACTGTAGCTTCACTGAGCTGCAAACACCATAGTGCTTTTTCTTTCTCTATGATCTGTTTCCATATTGGATCCCCCAAATGATAGCAAAACAGTCATTGATGTCAAACACTTGACCATTGAAATATAATATCTCTAAACATTAGATTGGCTTCCAATCATCAAATTGGTTTAGCAGGGGACAGATTGCCATGGCAACAACATCACGCAGCAGTGGTTTATGCTCACATAGGAAGCTAACCAGTGTGTTAATTCATACAGAACTCAAAGTTACAAATGGGAATATTTATGGGGTCTTTAGGTGTTTTGTCTTTAGCTCAAAAAGAGAGAGTAGAAATCCAGCATATAGGGACTGGTATCTGGCAGTGTAGAAGAATCTGCACGGCCTTCTCTGGCTTGACATAAGTCTGGCTAAGAAGTCCAGGCTCTGTTAAAGTCTGATGCTGGTTAAAACAAGTATGTGGAAATGTGACTTCTTGCCCTCGGTCATTGGGTAAGGCCTGACAGTAAATTGCTAACAAAGTGCTGAAACTGCTAAGTGTGATCATGAATAACAAGCATTGCTAAAATTTCCAGAATTATTACGCGGTGGTTGCAGGAATAGGGGGCAACGTGGTTGGCACACCTTGTGTTTCTCAGAAGTGCTAGCTGCAAAACGGGTAAACAACTTAAGATAATGGTGTAGATTAGGATCCAAATAAATATAGTAAAGTAAAGGGGGCTAGCATATTTGGGATTGCTAGACCAGGGAAGAGTGTATGGCTGGGACAATATGTGTCAATGAGGGGTGTAAGCAACCAAGTCTCACTTTGCTATAAAATGAGCTTTTGCAAACATATGCTTGAGAGGTAGGGAACAGGGTAGACCCACAGATACTGCTCATTGTAACTAGAAGCCAAGGCCCTGTTCATCCAGTCATGCAGTGCAAGACGTCACAATGCATGAGAACCAATGAGACCACGAACCTCCTGTCTGGAGCCCTGTTTGGGCAATGGGTGAATTGTAAATGAATCAAGCTTAATCTATAACAAAATCATGGCTGAAATGTGTTATAACTGTGCTGTGCTTACTTGTCTTGCTTTGTTTATATCTACTATACTGGCTGTAGGATTTGTAAAATTTTATGATGGCTGTAATTGCTTAAGCTTTTTTAATGAATAGGGAAGTTGTTAAGTTTTTCTCTTTCTAGTGTGTTTTGATTTCCCTCAGATTCAAAAATCACTGAACCACATGACAGGCAGACGGTCTTTCCTGCTTCCTGGGCACAGATGGCTCCAAGAGAAGTGGTCAAACAAGTAAGGTGCAAAGGAAGCAAGCAGACCTACGATACAATGTTTTGTCCACCAGCCATCTATTGACCCAAACTCTGGATAGTATAGTAATTGAGGTAAAAGTTGATTGCTTGCCCAGAGTCTGAATCAAGAAAGTACAGATCACAGAATAATTTATGTTTGAAAAACTTAGAATTGCCATGTTGCCTGTTAAACTGTAAAGCTGAAAAGCAGAAACTTCACACTGCTGGGGTGGAGTTCTAGAAGGTGTTTTTAAGTAAGGGAGCAGTGTCTGAAGGGTCATCTTTTGCCCACAGGAGCTAGGCAGCTGAACTGTGGGTTCCAGGACTCAAAGATGACAGATAGCATATCTGCATGCTAAGTGCGTGCCTAGGGACCTTGAGGTTAGGGCAGTGTTTGGATTCTGTTCAGTCTCCAGAATCTGAGAAAGCTCAGCAATGGGCTGTGAGCATGCAGAACTGACATATTCTCAGAAAACCAGAAATTCTGGTACTTTCAGAAAGGACCATCCATGATAACAATGAGTTTTCAAAGATAATTGACAATGGTGCTGCAATCACATAAGCCAATTCTTTCAATATTCTCACCTGCAATAGACTTGGCCCCATGGTCCTGTGCATGTCCAGATTTTCTAAATATCCCAAAATGGCTATTCCACATCTTTTGAGCATGCCCGTTATTTTGAAATACAAAGGGCTTGCTATTCCAACTCCCTGTAAATCTCATTCCATGAGGAGTAAGGGACATATTGGAATAGTGATTTATTTCAAAATAAGTGCTGTGTAAAGAGTGCTAAATTTTGAAATAAGCTATTTCGAAATAACATTGAAATAAGATACACAATTTGTGTAGCTCAAAATGCATATTTTATTTTGACCTACAGTGCAGTGTAGACACACCCTTGGTGAGCAGCAGGTCAAAAGTAGTATGAATCTCGCTGGGGACAACTTCATGGTGTAGGAAACAATGCTCTCCAAAAAACTTCCTGGATTGCTTATGCACTGCTGTATTGTTCTCTCACCAGATGCCAGGATGACTGAAGTCCCTCATGAGAACTTGGGCTTGGTATCTAGAAACCTCTATTAGTTGTCCAAAGAAAGACTCATCTACCTCATTCTCCTGGTCTGGAGGTCAATAGCAGATGCCCAATACGATATCACCTTTGTTGCTGTTGCCTTGAAACTTAACCCAAAGATGCTCAACAAGCTTTTCTCCAATTCCATACTGGATATCTGAGCAATCACAGTGCTCTCTTCTACAGTGCAAATCTTCCACCATTTCTCCCCCACCTAGCGAGGCCAACAGACTTACCCCTGCCCCTGGACAGAAGGCAAGGAGCTGGGGCAAGCCTCCCTCAGGGAATCCTCAGTGCCACATTGAGTGGACTGCTGGTGCTCTGGTAGCAATTTAAAGGGCCTAGGGCTCAGGCTGCTTCTGCTGCCACAGTGGTGCCCAATAGCCCTTCAGGCCCTTCTGAATGTCCAGGCCCCAGGGTAGTTACCCCTCCCATCAGTCGGCCTGCCCCCACCTGTCCTTCTTGAACAGTTTATACCCATGCATGACAGTGCTCCAGTCATGAGAGTTACCCCACCAGGTGTCTGTGATTCCAATCACATTTTTTCCTGTTTGCTTTTCAGACTTCTTCCATTCATCATCCCACACATGTAACGTCACCCTACACTTGCAATTTTTGCCTAGACAAAGATGAGGACTGAACCCAGGGATTAGACTGACGGGGGTGTACTACTGTATACTACTTATCAGACATGTAGGCTGTTTACCAGCATTAGATCTAAGTCCCTGATATTTTGGTGGATTTATACTCCCCACCACTTAAGTTAGGAAGTTAATAAAGTCATGGCCATGTGATTTTTAAAATCCGTTCATGTGTCTGTTTCATTTTCCTGCATGTCCTGATCACAGCAAATGAAAATTTAAGCCCTTAGGTTTCAAAGAAACAAACCACCAAATCACTGATTTTTGCTTGTTGGTAAGACAGTGCTCAGCTCTTCAAGGGTAAATTGGCTAGAGCCACATTAGCCTCTGTCAAATCAAATATGTGGTACTTCAAGGACTAGGTTGAGATTCATGGAACACTTTCATTAAGATGATAACTTTCATTTATTCATAGCAAAAATCTTTTCATCTCCATTATCAGCACTTAGTTGTGCCAAACTTTTAACAGTTTAATGTACATAAAAATTAAAGAACATTAAGGTTGCAATGTCAAGCACTCAAAAGTTAGGAAATGCCATAATTAAGCATGCAGCTTTAATCTGTCCCCCTTGTGCTTATGCATTAGGATATGATTTTTAATTGCATCATATGCTCTTTTATCCACTGAATCCCTGCCTCAGTCAGTGTATGGAATAGATAAAAGTAATTTAATAAGCAACTTGTCAATATTTTCTTTTTTCAGTATATGGCCCAGATCTTATTTATTGTTGACTTTTAAAACTTTACCTGGAGATAGAAAAGCTCATGAGCAAAATAATTTTAAGTTGTTTATTATAATATTTGAGGATTTAACTGATCTTTACAATAGCCCTGTGAGATCACAGGGTGAAGTTATCTTTAATTTATAAAGTAGGAACTGAGACCTACAAATTAAGCTCAATAATATTCACCAAAAAGCTTTTTTTCCCCAGAATATATAGCATTATAAGGCATTTCTGGTGTTTATAGCTTGGATCCAATTGACTTCAGCTGTAGCTGTAACTAACAAAGCAAAAAATCAACTTTTAAGTTCAACCACTGAAAAAGAGGAGTAGCATCTGATTGACCTAAAACAGGAATCTTATCTTTTCTCAGTGTGTTCTCTCTGATTTGTTTTGTTTAATTAAATTCAATTTTGATTAATTTTATCATTTCTGATTTTTTAAAATAAGTTTATAGGAAGTTTTGTATAAGAAAAATCTCCATTTTTATTTTATTTTTTTAATAATTTGTTGGATTTTTGCCGAGAACTTGGGAAAATGGGCATGAATTCAGAATACATTTTGGTGTTACTGAATCTGCATCTTTCACAAAAAAAATAAAAAAGCCCGCACAAATTCATCTAGCTGTGTTCATCAATGCTTGACTTTGTGACTACCCTGTTCTTTAATATATTTTTGTGTGTAATTTCCTAGGTGTAAGAAAACCCTAAAATTAAATCATAATGATATAATTGTAAAGAATCATCAGCTAAGAGCCTGGCTTATAATCAGTTCTGGATTTTAGTTTTGATATTAAAACAGAAAAATGCTGTGCTTTTTTACATATGGAAGGTGCTCAGTTACTTTATTAATCGTTGGCAGCATAAAGCCAGTGCGTGCTTAGATACATCAACCTTTCAGAAGCTTTCAAATAAAGTTCTTAAGCTTCTGTATTCCTCTGACATTATTTCTTGATGAGGGTGTCAAAAAAAACCCAAGCAGCTGCTTTTCTGTAAATTTTCAAATCAAACCAACAAGTCATGTGTTTTGACATGTCACCTGATCAAGTAACATTTGCTTACAGATAACACCTGAAAAACATACATATGTTAACTATATTGTGAAGAAAAAGTAGTCATGTTACAAGTTTTTCCTACAATTTTTTTCACTGGAGCAGTGGAGACCATCTTACCTTAAAGGTTTTCTTTGGAATTGTGTACTTTATTTCATTTTCATGCCTTTCAATGTGTGTTTTTAAATATCCAAGCAACCTGTCAGAACTCAAATTGGGAACCTACTGAAAATAAAATTCATTATAGTCTCTTTAACAGCTGCCCAAACCTACTAAAATAAATCACTATAATAACTGTAGCTGTGATAGGCAGATTTGAAAATAGAATTTATGAGGGGCTGATTTATTAAAATTGAGCCAAAATCCTCCAGTACCTTAGTCTGAATATTCATACACTCTGCCAATGTACTGACTGCAAAATATGTCCAACAACAATTAAAGCAGTATCTGTTTTGCGGAAGGTATGTGAAAGCCAAAATAGCATTGTTTTTAATTTACTGATATATAGCATTTGGGCCCCCATGGTATTTGGTTTCTTTCTTATAAGTAATTAAAATGAATGTTGACTGTTCTCTGTATGAAGTAGTGTTGTAACCATACTGGTCCCAAGATACTTGACAGACAAAGTGGGCGAAGCAATATCTTTTATTGGACAAACTTCTGCTTACACAGAGCTTTGTAGGTCTGGGAAACTAACTCAGTTTGTCACTTCTAAATAAAAGATGGAGCACATTGTTTTGCATAAGCAGTTAACACGTATTTCAGGGACCAATCAAAGTAATACCCCTCTAGTGACTGGAAGGAAAAGGCAAGGGGGAGAAGCAGCAAAGGGCAAGGGTAGGTTGTTAATGGGTTATAGAGAATTATAATAAGTCATAAAATCAATGTCTCCATATAAAACTAGTGTGTATACTCAGGCTGTGATTTTCAGTGTCTGGCAAACTTATGAATTTAAGCTCCTAGGATCATCTTTGGAAAAGTGGTGTGAATGTTTCCTTGAGGAAGAAGACAGATAGACCAGATGAAGAGTGATCACTTTGGCTACGTCTACACGACAAGGTTTTTGCGCAAAAACCTGTGGAGCGTCCACACCTCAAATGAGCTCTTGTGCAATTAAATGGGCAGATAAACGGCAGAACAGAGGGCTTTTTCCACCACAAATAAACCTCCTTTTCTGAGGCATAACTGCTTTTAGCGCTACAGCTATTGCACAAGAAGGCAAGTGTGGACGTTCCAGAGGGGTTTCTTGTGCAAAAAGCACAGGTGGGAAAAAGCACATTCATAGAATGGCCATCAGAGCTTTTTTGTGCAAGAGCATCCATGTAATGTGAATGCTCTCTTGTGAAAAAGCACATGGCTTTTGTGATGTTCTTTGAGGTATGGATGTGCTCTTGCACAAGAAGTTTTTGTGCAAAAACTCCTGTGCAAAAACTCCTGCACAAAAGGCTTCTTGTTCAAGAAGCATGTAGTGTAGACGTAGCCTTTGTGAAAACTGTTTATCTATGTGGTGTTTTTCTCTTTTATCATTCTCCTGTGAGTTCAGCTGACAGTATAGTGATTATTTGGTTTCGCCCACATACTTATTATTGGGGCATTTAGCCCAGGATAAGGTACACTATGTATTGTGATAACAGTGGGTAAAATCCATGGATCTGAAAGAAGATTGTGGGGTGGGAGGTAACCAATGTAGCAGTGGAGATATGGCTGCAGATTTTGTCTCTCTTGCTCTGGTAATGTCTGCTGCTATGTTGAGTTGGCATTCTGGCAAAGCTGGCTCAAGTAACAATATGGCTACGTCTAGACTGGCATGATTTTCCGCAAATGCTTTTAACGGAAAAGTTTTCCGTTAAAAGCATTTGTGGAAAAGAGCATCTAGATTGGCACAGATGCTTTTCTGTCGACAGAAGGTGTTATTGCCTGTAGGATTGCGTCTAGACTACAGGGTTTTGTCGACAAAGCAGCTTGCTTTGTCGACAGAACTGAATGTGTCTAGATGCTCTTTGTCGACAGAAGTTTTGTCGACAGTATCTGTCGACAAAACTTCTGTCGACAAAAGCCTGTAGTCTAGACATACTCAGAGTCTAGTACAGCTATTCTTTTGAACTCACCTTGTGGAGAGAAATCAACTTGTAATATCTGTGGCAGTACAAGTGGTAGCAGTCTTTGGGACTTTTTTGGAGGGGCGTAGGGTGGGGGGAAGAAGGGCTCTAGTCCAGGCCTAGATTAAATACTAGACATAAGAAACTCAAGACTGGGGCCTCCAGATCTGATATCCGGTGCTGTATCTGAGGCTGTCAGTGTAATGTCGTCATGCACAGTCTGTAGCCTATAAATAACCAACTGAGTAGAGATGGTGGGGAATTTTCTGTTGAAATGATTAACAGAAAATGTAATTCTGATTATCAAACTTCTTCTTGGGGAAAATGCAGTGCTGAATCACAGATACATCATGAGAGATCTAACTGGAGGAGAAAAGGGAAACACAAGGAACCCAACCCACAACTCCACGAGGCATCTTAGACAGACCATATTTTAATGAAAAAATGACTTGAAAAGAAACATTTCAACTGGGAATGTCAGTATTTCATTTTGACTGAAAATGTTGACATAATTTTGTGATATTTATTTCTGAACTGAAATTCTTCACAACTTTTACATCAATGAAAAAATAATGACAGTCTGACTTTTCATCCTGAGTCAGGATGAAAAGAAATGTCAAAATTCTATCATTTTACATGGGATAGAATCCAGTGTGGCTTTCTTTCTTCCCTCTCAAATCTAAGATGGAGGTAAGTGACTCCAGGAACTGCAGGCTGCCACATAGGCTAGTCACCATCTCATGGGCAAAACCCAGTTTATTCCAGTCTTGAATAGCGGAAAGAAGACTTATATTGCATGTAGCAGCAATAAGACTTCCAACAGTGGTGATTTGTGATCTACCACAATTTCAAATATTCCATGCTTGAATTTGATATATTCTCATGATGTCACCCTTAGTCGCTATCCCTTTAAACACTAAAAGTCTTGTGTAAGTAGCCCTTGGGCTAAAATCTTGAACAAGAGTGATATGCAATGCAGTCATGTAGAATTAAACAATTTTGCTCTCTTGTCATCTTCAGGTCTCTTTACTAGTGGGTTTCTTTTTCCTCTTTTCCAAATGTACCCCAGGGAAGGCCCTTGAACTAGAAAGATGCTTTACATAGATAAAACTTTTAAAATACTAGCACTTAAAATATGGCCTCAGGACAGTCACTAAATAAGTCTTTAAAAGAAATTCAGTGATGGGAGATATCGGGGGTGGGAGACGGAACAGATCAGCTTCATATGACTTATGGAAAAGCAAAGGCTTTTCTTAAATCAAAGACACACAATAGACACAAAAGAGTATGAAGACAGCTAACTAAATATTGAACAAATTTGTAAGTGTTTGTATACAAATACAAGAATCTAAATACTAAGATGGGTGAAACTTGAATTTGTGGTATTAAATGAATAGAAACCACAGTAACTTGATGGAATGATGATACTTAATGGGACAAGAGAATACCCGCATACAAAATATATATGAATGTCAGAATAAATTACTCTTGAGAGGAAGGGGCACTATATGAGAAGAAAAGCATACAGTCTGTGATGCTAGCAAATCAAAAGGCACCAGTTCATGCCAAAGTCCCAGGATTAACTGAACACTTACAATACATATCTTGAAACCCATCCTGCTTCCTTGTATGTTAGTATTATCAAAATAACATGCCAAATTAATAAGAATGCATTTAGCATTCAGATGTTATGAAATTCTTGTAGGATGCTGTATGTATTGTTCTCACTTATAACCTCTACCGCCCACGGTGTATACATTTACTGAGAGTTGTGAAACTCATCAAATTGATAAGGAAATATCTATTAAGGCAAAGTGCTTGTCCTGTGTACAAGATGTCCCATTGAAAGCATCACAAGGTATTGTGTAGCATCAAAGGTGAGATGCTTTGATTGCACTCTGAATTCCTTCCAGGAAAGAGAGACCTACACATGAGATCTACTTCAGAAAGGGATCTAGGGGTCGTAGTGGACCACAAGCTCAATATGAGTCAATATTGTTATACTGTTGGAAAAACAAAACAAAGAAAGAAACATGATTCCGTGATTTTTCAAAGATGATAACTAAAGGCTCAGATACCTCCTCTATTAACTCCTTGAGTATTCTAGGATGCATTTCATCAGGCCCTGGTGACTTGCACACATCTAACTTTTCTAAGTGAGTTTTAAAAGTGATTTTTATTTGGTGTTTTTTTTCTGATCAGAATTACTTTTAGAACTGAATGAACATTTCCAGTTGAACACTCTTATTTTAGATTTTTCTTTAACTTTTTCTTCTTTTTCTAGCACAGATATTTATATAGCTTTACAGTGCCCACTAGCCATGGGTATGGGCAGTAATTTTTTAAAATGAGCAACTTTTCCCAACACACATAATGCTACTGCATGAAACACAGAAATATCAGCATTTATTATCACCTCTGCCTGTTCTCCAAAAGCTTAGGTGAAAACATGGATCTTAGTAGCATACCTTTGGGTATACATATTGAGAGAGAGAAAGAGAGAGAGATGCTCAGGTAGGCAGGAGAGCTACAGTTTTCTAAACCAAACCTAGCATTTAAAATTCCACCTGGGCACTAATAGGCAGTCAGTCCAGATTCTGATTCTTACCAAGCAGCCGGCTGCACTCTGCACTAGTTGCATTTTTCAGCAATCGCTTCACACAAAATGCAATGGCCTTGCCTAATCCTTAGATGTCAAAAGTCTGAATTACAGTAGCAATGCCTTCCTCCAAAAAAATGAAAAGTTTCATTTTCTGGGTCAGGCACTGATACAAATTATTTTTTCTAATAAAAAATAGTTCTAGCTTATGAAAATGCAAATGGCTCAAAGTGACAAAGATCTGCTATGCATTCTTGAGATGACACATGAAAAAAGGAAATAAGGAAAACTATTATTAACATTTCAAATCACCATACCCAACATTACTGTAAGGAATAAATTTTAATACCCTCACTGGGGCTAGTTCAGATCAGCTGTATAGACAGAATTGAACACATCAGCAGTGGTAGCCATAAATTAATATATCTGGGAAGTGGATGCATTAACATAATTAATAGAATGGGGATAGAGCTATAGGTTATAAAAAAATTATTAAATTGAAATGGAGGGGGAGCATGAGAATGACAAAGATAATGAAAATGTAATGTTTGGTGCACATATTTTCATCACTTATAATAATGCAGAAATTAGTATATAACTCTCATTTTTCTTTTATTATTCTGATCAACACATGGTACTATTATATGAGGGAATTATAGCTAGAGGGTTTTTTTTCCACTGAGCCCATTTTTCACCAGGTACAGTTAAACAATATTTCTAAAGGCAGATCTATAATATCAATTAAGTCAATTTATTTCTGGGGTGTAAAAGAGCCTCCGTCCCCTGGTGACACAAGTTTTGCACTATTCATACCAGTGCTGCTTTAGCAGGAGATGATCTCCTGTTGCTATAGCTTATATTTCCCATTCAAGTGAAGTAATTGTGCTGACAGAGTACTCTCCTGTTGGCACAGGGTATCAGTGCATCGGTGCTGATCTAGCACTGCAGAGTAGACTTGTCCTAACATACCCCAGTACATAGTCATTCCAATGAATAAGACTTCCTTTTAGAAAGAGAAAAAACTTATTAAATTTATTAAATTAAAGAATTTCTTGCTCATGCACTAGAGAAAAAGTCATCCCATTCCTTAACCAGGAGACATTCAATAGCAACTGCAGCAACTGTATTTATCATTTCATTTCCAACAAGTATCCAGTTGCTTTCCCCTTGTAACAATCTTTTTTCCATTTGTCTCTGGAGATTTGGAGACAAGTGAATGAGGTCAGATAAAATGAATATAGACATGAGCTTCCACTTTAACTAATCCTCAGTTAACCCTTCTATGGATTTCTGAAAAGAGTTCAGTTACTCTCTTTTTCCATTTCTTCTCTGACTGTTCATTCCCAAGGTTAGGGTCTAATAACTAAATCTGCTTCAAATCTGAGGTTCTGAGTATATGCCCTGTAATTCCATAGAGTGGAGGTTTCTCAGCTACTTACAAGAAATGCTAAGAACGTTTTATATCAGAGTCTTAGGACCAACTGAGGAAATACCAAAATACACTAAACAAATCTATACTACAGTGCTATAGTGGGACAGCTGCATCAGTGCAACTACATAGCTGTAGCCCCACCTGGAGAATATGCACTGTGCTGAAGGGAGAATGCTCTCCTGTTGGCATAATTTCTCTACCTCTGTGACAGGTGGAAGCTATGTTTTTGGGGTAGCATTTCCTGTTAACATAGCGTCAGTGTAGACAGCAATTAAGTCACTAACTTATTTTGTTCAAGGGGATGGCTTTTTCACACATATGAGTGATGTAAGTTACATTGACTCTCATTTGTTTCCACCTGAATTAGAACCGAGACATACTAGAAATTGGGATTGGACCCCCAACACTTAGGCTACATCTAAATTACAACCAGTACTTTCTAAAAAGCCAAGCTGTTTTTTTGAAAGAAAGCACCCAGGTAGCCTGGCTGCTCTCTTTCTAAAAAGCACAGTTTGCATTACATAGCGCCTTTTTTCGAAAGAGCACTTTTGAAAAAAGGCATTATTCCTTGTAAAACGAGGTTTTCCGAAGTCAGAAAAATCTGCCTCGTTCTTTCGATTTACTTTCAAAAGAATGCAGCAGCAGTCTAAACACAGGGGTTTTTTTTAAAAAAAAGGCTACTTTAAAAAAAAACCCTGTATTCTAGAAACACCATAATTGTGTATCCCAAAATGTGCTTTTCCCCACCTAAACTTGGAGTCTGGAACCCTCTCTACTGTTTTTCCTCTGGGTGAAGAAAGAGGGCATTAGGATTGTCTGTCATCTCATCGCTTCCTGTCTTGGGGAGAGTGGCACGATATCACTTTTAATCACCCGTTCTGGTTCTTGGAAGCTAGACTTTCCCCCTCTTTAAGAGCTACTGCTCTTCATACAAAGAAGAAGGCGTCTGCTCTTCATAGTGAGGGCTAGAGTAGTTCTCATACCACTTTATCTTCTATTTCCTCCTCCTTTTTTTCTCCATGCACCCCCTATCTTTTTCTACATGTGGAACTAATGACCATCAGAGGTCAAGTGTAACAGCATATCAACAAAATTTCTCTTGCTGTGTTCACAGGCTTTAAATTTGCACTTTGGCAATTATTTTGTTTGGCACACAGGAAAAAATAATATACTTAATATCTGATACTAAGAACAATATTTTAATATGGCAGGTTTGCAAATAAGTAGCTGAGGATATTGATATTGAAAATAGTTGCAAGGCCTTAATTGAAATGTATAATGTGAGATTACAGAGAAAATTCTAACTGTGTTTTATGTTCTTGTGTTCATCAAAGCCATAGTCTGTGGATGTCAGGCCATAGAACAAAGCAAATTTGTTTCAGAAGGCTTTTCACTGAAGCTTTTAAACACATTTTGTATGTCAGCGAGGCAGTTTTCTGCATGTTAACAAAGAAGCAAATAGTGCACTCTAATAACAGATGCAAATTATACCCTTATTTCAGCTGTTTGTTTTGATTGTCTGAGACAGACAGGTAAGTGATTTCCCACCCCACCAATTAGGCAGTTTCATTGGACATCACAAGAGACTTTTTTTAGGAGGGATTTGGGATGATTTTGGTAACGTTATTATTGTTGATGAATATAGTAAATC
The DNA here is from genome assembly GCF_049634645.1 of Pelodiscus sinensis. Classification (NCBI taxonomy): domain Eukaryota; kingdom Metazoa; phylum Chordata; order Testudines; family Trionychidae; genus Pelodiscus; species Pelodiscus sinensis. The sequence goes on from NC_134711.1 coordinate 203,797,614, forward strand.
TCTAATTAGAATTCTCTCAAGCTCAGCCTCAGAGTTGCCAAAGTTTAATATCCATTAGCATGGGTGACCCTTCCAGATGCTCATGTTATCATACTAGCCCATGCGGTTTCTTGAAATGCAAAAGGGCAGACATGTTCTCAGTGTAGAGTTTGCATCAGGACCCATCTTTTGGTTTTGGCATTCTAGTTAGGTTGGTTAGATTTCAGGAAAAATCTTTCTAATTCTCCCTTGCTGAAGGTGAAGACTGTTATTTCTTGTTTTTCTTCAGTGGACATGGAGATTGATCACTGTCCCCTTTATTTTAGCCTTCTACATATTTAAAGACTGTTCTGAGGTCCCTCCTCAGCATTCTTTCTCAAAAGTAAATGTGTCCATTTCTTCATAACTCAGGTTTTCTAAACTGTATATAATTTTTTATGCTCCCCTCTGGGATTTCTCCAATTTCTTCACCTCTTTCTTAACATGTGGTACCCAGAACTGGACACAATACTCCAGCTTACTCCTCAACAGTGTCAAGTAAAGGGGAAAAATTACTGCCTATGTCTTATGTAATATATTACTTTTAATACTAGCCTTTTTGCCAGTCTCTCACATTATTGACCCATACTCAATGTGTGATTCACTATATACCCCCCAAACCTTTTCAGCAGTACCGCTGCCTATCCAATTATCTCTATTTTGTATCAGTACATTTTACTTTTCCTCTGTGTAGTACTTCATACTTGTTTACAAAGAATTTCATTTTCAGACCCATTTCAGACAAGTTCTCCACTTTATCAAGGTGTGATTTCTAATTCTGTCCTCGAAAGTGCCTGCAATTCCACTTATAGTTGGGTGTCATCTGCAAAATTTATAAGCCCACACTTCACTCCATTATTCTCCTAAGTTTAGAAGCTGCCTGCCTATGACAGTTTGGGGAACATGTCTGTGTCAAAATATGAATTCCTCTGTTTTATAGTATTTACCTGTAACCATCAGAATGAATTTAATTTTCATTTTTCTAGCAAAAACAATAGGCTATATGTGGAAACTGATTGATGGCCATCAACCAGGTATCAAGCTTGATTAATTCAACCCTAGTGTTAGAGGCAGATCTCTTGACTTCTGAGAACTCTTTGCTAGAATGGAAAATCCCTGCAGAAGGACATGACCAAACTGTCATCAAGTAAGAGGAGCCATGTCATTACCAGAACTAGAAGTCTCAGCTAAAAGAATGGAGGTAGTAGGGACCTGGATTACCTTAAGGACTTAAATCAAACCCAGAGACTCAGAACAATGGTGAAACCAGTCTAAAGTGGACTGCATTAAGAAGCTTTGTTTGGTCTAACTCTAACTCTTGTGCTGTCAAGGTAAAGTACATGTGAGTGTGTGTGTGTTCAAGGTTTTGCAGAGGAACTTGTGTTCCTTGCTTTAATGTCATGCAGCTCCCAAAGAGTTAAACAGGAACCTAGAGTGCCTGACTTGTGACTGTGAAAGGGTGCCTAAAATATTGAGTTGGCTTAGGAGTTTCAGAATGGGTCTCATGGTAGAGAGAAGATGGGCAACAGATACTGAATCTGTTTGGCTGCCACCAATCTGCCCCAGACCTAGCCCCCTGAGGACAGTCGAGAAGTTGACCTGCTCAGGTACTCTCCCTCCGCCTCCCCCTCCCCCAGCCTCCTGCAACCAACTGAGATGCTTCTGTCCTACCCAGGCTACCTGCTCCATGTGGCCACCCAAGAAAATGCTTGTGCCCCTGCTAAGCCAAGCCTGACTCCCTCTGTTCTCGAAAAAGACTCATCTGCCTGCAGTCAGAACCAGGTTGGAAATTGCATCCATCACCCACTGGGAAAACAGTTACACCAGCCAAATAGATGATAGGGAACTTTGTGCCAGAGAACGATTGACCAGATAGGTGACCTGATTGGCTGTAGTGCCTAGAAACAGTGATCAAGGCTGCCTTTGCAATAGCTGATTGGCTGCCAACAGCTGATCCTCCCATGTGTGTTCAGCACCCACTGTGTTGTCAGATACACAGGCACTCAAGGAGTCAGTATCTGACAGCCTAATCACATGATATAAATCCTTGGCCAATGCATGGAAAAGTACCATGTAGTTAATGAGACACTAAATATATAAGATCACAGATGTTTCTAAAACCAATAAGCAGATTGCATGTTAAATGCTTTCAGTAGAGTTATGCTCATTTATATCTGAGATTTCAGCTTACATGTTATGTGACTGCCCAATACATACACTTTATTGATAACATTATTTTATATCTGTTTTCTCCCTGACATCATGTCACATGATCATTTACCAAAAAGTTGGAGTAGTAATTCAAAACTAGAAAAGGAAATATGAACATATCATCATAGGACAGATGAACAAACTGACCATGAGAAAAAGTAGGATGAAGGACAACTCAATTTTTTCTCAAACTTCAAAATTTGAGGAAAAGGTGTGAGCTGAACTTGAATTATGAAGGCACTGGTAATCAATAAATGATAACAGCACGAAAGATAGTCAGCGACAAAGAACAAACATTGATTCAAGAAAACTTTGCATCTTTTCCATCAACCTTTGATAAATTTGAATATGGGAATTCTTTAAGAAGACTTTGTTTGGTAGCTAAAAAGCTATGATTCCACAATTTTGCTTAGAAAATCATGCTGGTTCCACAGTAAGTGAAGGCAATAGCAAGAAATTAAAAATTCAATATATAAAAAATTGTAAAAAGGGGGAAATAAATAGCAAGTAATATAAGTTATAAAGTGTAGAAAATGGCTAAAGGAAGCTAAAGTTAAAAAGAGAAAATCCAGGGCTAATGACAGTAAGAAGAAATTTAAGAATATGTATATAAGTATACTAGATTTCCGATAATCCAGAACCTTTGGGACCTAGGTGGTGCCGGATTATCGGATATGCCGGACTATCAGGAGGTACTATAAAATGGTTTTATATATATATATATATATATATATATACACACAGTATATACTGTATATAAAGTGTTTTTAACCCTTTTTATTGTAGCACAGCATTGTCCAGGGTCACACAATGCCAGTGGCAGACTGACTCAGTCCCGTCTGGTTTAGCTGCGGCCGCTGCTGCCTTGTGACTCATTTTTTGACAAAGCTCACTCACTAGGGTCTTGCCATTTTGATGCTGGACTATCGGTAGTGCTGTACAATTGGATGCCGTGACTATTGGAGTTTTACTGTATATAGAAGAGACAGAATAATCAAAGCAAGTCCAGTCCTCAAAACTCACATAACAGAGTGAGACTGAACCAAGATGAGCCAGAAAAACAGGATGAATCTGTAATCGTATTGCTTTTCAATAAACCTTACAGAAAAGAGAGAAATCAGAAAAATTTGGAATAGTGCTGTTTTGGCACAGCTAAATGAATGCTTAAGGTTGGAAAACTAGAACTCAGTGTTATTGGTAACCAAATTGACTATAGCTCTTTTTTGTTAAAACACAGAGAATGTTAAGAGTTTATAGAAGAAATCTAAAATAAAAATTAACTTCATAAAAATATCACAGTATTTTTAAAAAATACAATCATTTAAATAAAGCACGTATATTTTTATTTTATTTTATTTTATTTTAAAAAACCAAAAAGCCTTAAGTGAGTTAAGGACCCTAGCAACACTGAGTAAATCTACTACAGGTTGGACCTCACTGGTAAAGCACCCTCAGGATCTGATTGGTCCCAGATGAGGGGTTTTGCCTCACCAGGGGATGTCATTTCAGGCCTTCTGCTGCCAGTCCCATCCTGCTGCCTGCTCCCGCCCACTCCCCAGTTTCCTGGTTCCCTCTGCAGCCCAGCTGAGCCTCATGCCGGCTCCCAACCTCTCTCCAGCCGAGCTGAGCCACATACCTTTTTCAGGCCCCCCACTCCTCTGCAGCACACTGAAGACTCTCTGATCCTGGAATATCCATGGTCACACTGGACCACAGGGGCGTCCACATTACCAAGCCCGTTATTTCAAAATAATAGGTTGGTTATTTCAAAATAATAAATCCTGCTTTCCACGAGGAATAATTCTAATTTTGAAATAGTTATTACAAAATAGCGGTTGTGTGAACACTCCCGTGCTTCTATTTTGAAATTATTATTTTGTGAGTTATTATTTCGAAATAAGTTATTTTGAAATAATTTCATGGTGTAGACAGTACAGGATTGGCTGGGAAAGCTAACTGCTTAGATGTAATATATTTAGACTTCTGTAAGGCATTTGACTTAGTACCACTTGATATTGTGAGTAAGATTTTATCATTATAGACTATCAATTAAACAGATTAAGAATTAGCTAAACCAGAGAGCTAAAATAATAAATAGTCATCACTATTTCTAGTAGGGTTCCACACTGATCAATATCTGGCCCTACACTAATTAATATTTTCAGCAACAATCTGGAAGTAAATATAAAATCACTCCTAGACTTTTTCAAACAAAGTGTTTGATACCACCAACTGCAAAGTTATACAACAGGGAACAAGGAATGCAGGCCATACCAGTAAGATGGTGGACTGTATCCTGGAAAATAGAGATTAAGAAGAATTTAGGAATCAGAATGGGCAATGCTGTGGCAAAAAGAGCTAATGTGATACATATGTATGCATAGAAATATAGTGAATAGAGTAGGGAGGGGCTTTTACTTCTCCCTAAAGCATTGAGAGACTGATGCTAGAATACTACACATAGTTCTGGTATCAACAATCAAAAAATGCGGTTGAAAAGGTGCAGAAAGTATCCACAATAATAATTTGAGGGCTAGAGAATAATGAACTCAGAGACATATAGTTCATTCTGTTTACATTTTAAAAAAAGACTGAACAAAGACTTGAATGCCGTGTATGTATCTTCACGTGGAGAAAATACAGGCCACTAAATGGCTCTTTAATTTTATGCAGAAAAGAATAACAAGAGCCAATGAATGGAAGCTGAAATTTAATTTAGAAATAGGTACATTTTTTAAAAAGATAGGGTGATAACCACTAGAGCATCTACCAACTGAATTGGTAAGCAAATGTTTTCCTAGAAGCTATGCTTTATCTTAGACTCAGTAATTGGGCTCAATACAATGGGTAACTTAGTGAAATCTTAGAGTCTTCAGTATACAGGAAGTCAGACTAGATGGTCCTTTCTAACCTTAAATTCCTCGAATCAATAAATGTTGGTGAACAATATTATATTGATGTCATATTAAATAGTTGAATAAATAAATCTCTGATGATAATAATGAAGCATAAGCACAGATTTATTTAAGTAACTAATATCTGAATGCCCATGCTGTTGTGCAAGTGTAATTCATAAAGTAATGGATTTTTTTCCATTGCTGATTGAACCTAATAATATTCTAAACAGAACTTTCATGGTTTCAGTTGTTTCCATCTCTTCACATTGACTCACCAGACATTCTAGACTTCAAAATAATGTTTGAGGTTATTGTATGGCTTGTTGTGTTGATTTGCATGCAGCTTGTATTGAGCTGGGAGGTTTGGGTTAATTTATACAAGTGGCAAATCAAAAAAGTGTGCTGCAGTGTAGTATTTTGTTTGAGGTTACTGTGGTGTTGAGTATGGGATTGTGTTGATTTATGACTGGAGGTGTTGTGCTGGGAAATATGTGTTGGTATGAATGGGTGGGAGGTGGGCAAAGTAATCCGTCATCTCTCCATCTCCCTCATATAACCAATGACAGTGTTGCATGCAAATGTGCTGTAAAGGTGGTGATTGGTTATTACCTTGGCTATCAGAATGGTCTATACATGCCTAGCTCTAGTTGTAAACAAAACAGGTTCAAACAGTAAAGTAAAAAAGATTGCAAAGATAAAAACTGGGATGGGGACAGACCATGAAATCCAGTAATAATTAAACCAGGTGATATGCTGAACAAAGAGAGCTCTTGGCCATGCTTGAGCAGCCTCCATCACTTTCACACTGATTCAAGATATTTTAGGGTTCAATGTGACATTACTGGAATTTTATTGTACAGATAATTAGTTATTAAATCTATGTTGGTGGCCATGAAATTAATATTTATTATATGTTTAAACTTGCAGAAAACGTTCCTTATCCCCAAATGGACATAATACGTCTGATTTGTGAAACTATGAGTAATGATATCAATATGTGACATTTTAGAAAAATATGATTATGATTAAACTGGTCTCCCTTTAATGTTTATAGACCCACAAAGAACTGAAAGGTTCAAAAGTAACTAGTGATTTGAGGGGACCCTATTTTGGGGAGCACAACTTCTGTAACCCCTGAAAGATCCTGATTTTCAGGTTATTTCCTCAGCACTTGCTGAGGATCAAGCCCCTTTAAAATGCCATAGGTTAGTCATCCAAAAATTGAGGCACCCTCCACATTGCTAGTGAGTTTAAAAGGATGTCTGAAATGCAGCAGAGGGACCAATTTAGTTCTAAAACTGTGGTTAGTACTTTAAAATATATCTCCACATATTCTGAAATGTGCCTCTCTTTAAAAGTTAGCATCTTTAGATATCAGTCTTTAGTCTATGAAAATCAGAGTCCAGATGCCTTAAAGGGGCAACTGAATCCCTATGAATAAGTAATTTAATCAATAGGTAGCGTTCAGTACAACTGAGGTCTTTTGGAAATTGTACTTTTAACTGTGGGACAACTACAGCATCCCCAGAGCTCTGTGTAAGCTTGAAAGATTGTCAGTCTCACCAACTAATGTAGATCAAATAATAGATATTACCTCGCCTTCCTTGTTTCCCTACTATCCTGGGGCCAATATGAGCACGACAATGCCTCTTACAAAAAGGGATGAAGCAACCAGGCAAGGAGGATCAGCCTCCAGGTTAGTTGTTTACATGAAACTAACACCCAAGCACCTAAGGGAAAGGCAATGGTGGACTGTTCCAGGTAATGCAAAGACATTGAAAATTAAAAATAAAATCCAGTTTTGAAAATCTAAAGAAGGGGGAATTTTCCCTCCACTGCATAACCATAAATTACCTGATTAAAAGGGCAGGTGTTTGAAGCGAAGGATGTCCAGCAGCAGAGAGCGACCATCTAAGCAGGGTACAGTTTGGGCAATCCCAGCTCCCCTCTATGATAAAGGGCATCCTAGGAAACTGTTCAGAGGCAATAGAGAGACAATATGTAATTTGAATTTAAAAGGGAATTTAGATAAAAAAGAAGTGTGAAGCCTGACATTGCATCAGTTTGCTTTCTCTGTAACATGTATATGTTTGTTTTCCCTATTTCAATGCTGAAGGTATGATTTTTCTATTAAATACATTTGTTTGTTTAGCCCAAGCAGGTCCCAGATGTTCAAACTGTGAGGAGTGTGTTTTCCAAAGTGAATTGATAATTGGGGTCAGGTTTTATGCCTTCCGGGGTGAGGAACCAGAGGCAAAAACTCTGAGTGTATGTTAGTTAAAAACTTAGAGAGACAGACTTGGGGAGAGTTAGAACTGGAAGGGGTGGTTGAGGTCACAGTGGAAGGAATAACTAGGCTAGTGGAAGCCAGGGTTAAACCTTATGTTTATAGGCTGATTACTGTTGCCAAATGTTCATGTCAGAGCATTTTAGTATGAAAATTACAAGGAAGGAAGTGGCAAAATCCTCTACTGGTCTGAATGTCCCCAAAATATACAATGGAGTAATCAGTACAGGAATTTCCCCACTCCATTATCAGCAAATTGGGGGTCACACTGCAAACACTTGCAAAAGCAGACCCTAAAGGATTCAAACATGAATAGCCAAAGTGCAAGGTTACAATTTATTATTTTGTTTATTTTGGGTTAAGGGAAACAGAACACAGAACGAGGAAAATGAGCCAATTTGTCCAATTTGTCAATATGTCCTTGAACATAATGGATAAAAAGACAGTTGGGTGTGTGTGGTTGAAATATGGGTAAAGGGAAGATGGTCAAAGAGCCTGACATGCTCCAAAGGGAAAGCATAAACTCCTTGGCTGAGTCTAGACTGGCAAGTTTTTCCGCAAACTTGCCAGCAGTCTACACTGGTCGCTTGATTTTGCACAAAAGCACTGATGTTCTACTGTCCAAAATCAGTGCTTCTTGCGCAAATGCTTTGACGTTCCTGTTCGGGCAAAAGCCCTTTTCCGGAAATGCTTTTGCGCAAAAGTGCCAGTGTAGACAGCTGAAAAATGTTTTGTGCAAAAAAGCCCCAGTGGCGAAAATGGCGATCGGGGCTTTCTTGCGCAAAACCGTGTCTAGATTGGCACGGACGCTTTTCCACAAAAAGTACTTTTGCGGAAAAGCCTCCATGCCAATCTAGATGCTCTTTTCCGTAAATGCATTTAACGGAAAAACATTTCCGTTAAAAGCATTTGCGGAAAATCATGCCAGTCTAGACGTAGCCCTTGGTTTGGGAACATTTGAAATCCCATCACCTGTAGTATAAACATCACAGAATCACTCAATCTATTCATGAAACAATACTTGTGAAATGTGGTAAGATATACATCTTAAGAACATAAGAACAGCCATACAGTGTCAGACCAAAGGTCCATCTAGCTCAGTATCCTGTCTGCCGACAGTGGCCAATACTAGATGCCCCAGAGGGAGGGAACACAACAGGTAATCCTCACGTGATCCCTCCCTTGTCACCCACTTCCAGACAAACAGAGGCTAGGGACCATTCCTACCCATCCTGGCTAATAGCCATTGATGGACCTAACCTCCATAAATCTATCTAACTCTTTTTTGAATCCTGTTAAAGTTCTTGTCTTCACATCTTAAATGCCTGACAGTCTGTGTAAAACATTGTTCTATCGACAAAAATGTCTGGACTGTACCTGTGAAAATATCATAATTGCAATTTCCAGTTTTATAGCAAGTCTTTTTACCAACTGACCATGGAAAGTAAAATCTGAGTTAAACCTAAGATAGTCCTAAGAAAAAGAACAACATTTCTCATCATGGATTGACACTACCTGGCCATTCACAGAGACTGAGTATGAAAAGTAAGAATAATACCTGAAGGATCCAAGTCCCACCTTAGACGTCTAACTCAGAAGAGACAAAGTAACAGGGTAAATAACAATCCAGTATATGATTCAGTCTCATATATCTATTTAGTAAACTCTGTCTATATACGGAACAAATCTTATTATGTCCTTGTTACAATGTCATAATGAATCCCAATATCTGAAAGCAAAATTTGTTGTTTTTCCAGATGGCGGAATGTGAAACAATATCTGGACCCTGATTCAACAAAGTTACACAAGCATGTGAGTAGTCCCCTTGAGTTCAATAGAACTGCTCATTTGCACAAAGCTTTTCACATGCTTAAGTAATTTTCTGAATCTAGACACTGGGGTCTTATCCAATGCCCCTTGAAATCCCTGGGGAGGTTCCTACTGACTTCTCTGGACTTTGCATCAAGCATTTAATGAGGAAGACGGAGAAGGACAAAAGGAGTCTATGAATTGCCATGGAATGTTTGACTTCCAGAGAATGATATTGTATCAAGTATAGGGTGTAGCTTAAATATCTGGTGTTCCCTTTGCATTGAAAATGCACACTTTAAAATGTCAAAGAATTATGTGAGCTAAACCTTAGTGCCAAGACAATTCTATAAGAAATATGAGGGTTCATTTTATGATGGAGATTCTAGTTTTAAATTTGTCCCTCTAAAAGACAATCAACCTAATTCCTTTGTATTGATCAGCTAATACAGGGGTGGGCAAAAGGGCCTCCACGGGCCGGATCTGGCTTGCCAAGCAGGTAGATCTGGCCTGCAGAGACCCTGCTGCTCCCCCGTCCCCAGGCACGAAGCCTCCTCCCACCCTGCCAGGAGCACGTGGCACTTTGAAGTACCGCGTGCTGCTCACAGAGTGGGGGGGAGAGCAGAGGAGGTTCCCCCCAGGTCAATCAGGGCCTGGGGGTGGGGTAACTGTGTGAAGCTTCCCTCGCCCTGTCTCGGCCCTGCAAGGAGCCCGCGGCACTTCAAAGTGCCACAGGCTCCTTTCAGGGTGTGAGGAGGCTTCAAGTGCTCCCCCGCCCCCAAGCCCTGATTGGACTGGGGGTGGGGGAGTGTGCCAAGCCTCTTTCCGGGCATGGATGTCTAGTGGGAAGGAGTGGCAAATGGGCTACCCCACCCCCGCCCCTTCCGGGGTGGCCCGGGGCTACTTCAAAAATTTTTGAAGTGGCCCCTAGGCAAAAATTATTGCCCACTCCTGAGCTAATAAGTACCCAGTCTGTGTATTAGAGAGATATGATTACTGGGTTCACTATTGTAACCTCTAGACCATATCTCCTGCTGGTATAAATCAACATAGTTCTTCCAACTTATATCAGCTGCTGGGGGGGGGGGGGTAGTGCTCTAAATCTACACTTTTGAAGTTGCTTTTCACAGATATCTGAAGCCCTCACCTCTGTAAGCCTCTAGACTTGGAATGATGCCATTAGTGCACACGTGTTTTCTGGTGGAATTCAGTGTTTCTGACTAAGGTCATTTTTTCAGTTTCTAAATCTACACAATATTACTGGTACTGTTTATCAATCTTCAAGCTAACATTGCAATGAACAGATTGCTGTCAATTCAGCACACACACAGTGAATTCAGTGTTTCTGACTGGATTCTCATTTTCTGTCTATCAGTCCTCAGTTTTAGACTGTTAGATATCCCTCAAGCTGATGCAGTCTGAACACAACAGCACAATAATACACACATCAGGCAGCCCTCACAAAATTCCTGAATTCTGTATTACTTGTGTATTCATCATTACTGTTTGCTTCCTTATTCTTCATGACTCAAAATTTTATTTTGATGAAAATGAAGTCTCAGCAGCTGCAAGGACTCTGCATGGGGAAAAAAAACCCTCTATATAGTCTAGAAAAATAAGTAGCATTTGAAAAGCTAAGACTTCACTGTAAGTGGTGGAAAGTTTCGTTTAATCTTTCCTGTCTCACAAAAAAATAAAAAAAGCTGCATATTATATATTCAAATTTAATCTGCATTTTTAGCTTTAACAAGGACAAATCATCAGGGACACTACTGTTAATATATTAATTGACAGAGAATTGTTGATACTAGTGACAACTTTAAAACTGAAGGGTAACCCAGGGAATAGATCTGTCTCATCAGAATATGTCTTTGGACTCAATGACCTATAACATCAGAAGATTGTGTGAAAATGCCTCCTGGGGATATGATGGACAAAGTAAAGTACTATAATGTAAAGTACTATACATTAAGAGAGAACTCCCTGAAATCTCCTCCATACATAAACCTCCAAAATATTATACAGTTTGATATTAAAATATTATTGTTATAAAGACCTCTCAGATGACTCTTATAAAACAAGCATAGTACTCAGAAAATGAATATGATCTGAGGCAAATGAAAACAATTATTTCTGACCACTGATTTTTGCACTGAAACATTGACTAGAGGAAAGTACAATAAATATACGTGGTGGCATCAAAAAAGGGCTTCTTATAATTTTGGAAAAGCAAAAAGCTGACGTATATTATTTCAATAAGCATGATTATGTGAGGGGTTTATTGTTTGCTTAGAACAGTGATATTGCACATGTAGAATTGAAATATTCAGCATCATTTGCATATGAAGAAAGATTAACCTTGGTTTCCAGTAACAAGGTTTAGATTTGGGATGTTAAGTGCTGCAACAGTGAGCACTATAATAGCCAGCTTTTAGGTCAGGGGTGGGCAAAAGCCTCTCAGAGGGCTGGATCTGGCCCGTCTAGGACTTTGATCTGGCATGAGAGACAGTTCTAGGCCCCATCTCCTAATGGGCGTGCCCAACCTGTAGCACCCATGCTGCGGGAGAAGGAGCTCAGTCCCACCCATCTTCCCCCATGCAGCCACTGGAGAGTGCTCCCTCCTCCTGCAGCAGGTTAGGCTGTGGCGGGAAGAGGCAGCACTGGGGCTGAGGCTTCTCAATGGCACCCTGGCCATGTGGTCCAGGCCCGGCTCTGGAAGCTGGAGGAACCGCTGCTATGGCCACACAGTCTGGGGCTGGCCCTGGAGGCCAGAGGTGCAGCGGCTCTGGGGCCAGTCCGGGGCTGCTTGGCCACAGCAGCGGCACTTCCAGGGCCGGCCCCACGCCACATGGTTGTGGCAACGGCACCTCCGGCCTCTGGGGCTGGCCTGGGGCCGCATGGCCATGGTAGCGGTGCCTCCAGGGCCAGCCTGGGGATGTGTGGGCACTGTAGCACCACCGCTGGGACCAGCCATGGTCCATGTGGCCATGGCAGCAGTGCCTCCAGGGCTGCGTGGATGCAGCAGTGGCACCTCCAGCCTCCGGGGCCAGCCCTGGATTGCGTTGCCACTGTTGCAGTGGGGCCTCCCTCCAGGGCAGCCAGGACAGCATGGCTGCAGCCGTTGCTACAAGGGGGCACAAAGCCAAATAAGTTTCCCCCTCGTGCCCAGACCCCCACCCCCACCCCAATCACCTCACTTCCCTCCCTCCCAAGACCTCATACCCCCAGCTTGCTCCCACACCCTCCCTTGTTCTTGCACTCTCTCTTCTGGTCACACTCTGCACCCTCCCTTGCTCCTGCTCCCTCCACCTGGCCAGACACTCTACTCTCAGCCTGCTTCTGCATCCCAGCTTCCTTCCACCTCATCCCTATCCTACTTGTTGGCTGCCCTGTCTCTCACACTGTACCCCTACCCCAGAGCCTAGGGAGGTCCATACAATCCACTAACTTCAGAACCCCAGAAAAGCAAATCTGGTCTATGGGAAACCTTGAATCTCAGTCCCCCCGCGGGGGCACCAGAGGAATGAGGTGTCTTTGTTGAGGCCACATCAGTGAGCGATGGGATTTTGATGGAGTTTTTTTGCTTCTGACTTGTGTGGTCCCCAACTGATATTTGTGTGGGTCAGTGACCTCCCCACTGCCATAACTTGTGTGGTCCTCAGCTGATTTTTTTGTTGGTCAGTGACCCCCGATCCCTGCCATAAATAAAGAAAACATTGAAACCTTTTGTGTTGGACATAATATTTTACTTTATTTAAATTAAAATTTAATAAACTAACATGAAAATGTTAACATGCTTAATCTGTTTCATAATTTAAATTAAACTGATCTCACTAGCTGCAGCTGGTTCGGAAAATAAGGTCACCGTACCCAGCAGGGTAGTTCTCAACCTCACCCCTTCTACCTGAGGCCCCACTCCTTCCAGGTCAGCCTGTGACCCCTTCCAAAATTTGTGAAGTGGCCTCCCTTCCAAAATGATTGCCCACCCCTGTTTTAGGTGCTCGTCTGCCCAATGGAATTCACAGTGTTGAGTTGAGGTGACCAGGGTACCTAAACAATACAGTTAGGTCTCTAAGGCTAAGCCGAGACTGCAAGCCCCTTTCGAAAGAGGCTTTTTCAAAAGATACTTTCGAAAAAGCCTCTTTCAAAAAAGAGCGTCTAGACTACAACCAGTCTTTTCGAAAAACCAAGCTGCTTTTTTGAAAGAGAGCACCCAGGCAGTCTGGATGCTCTTTTTCGAAAAAGCACAGTTTGCATTACATAGCACCTTTTTTCGAAAGAGCACTTTCAAAAAAAGGTGTTCTTCCTCATAAAACAAGGTTTCTGGCGATTTATTTTCAAAAGAACGCCACGTCAGCCTAGACGCAAGGGAAGGTTTTTTTGAAAAAGACTACTTTTTTGAAAAAAACCTGTAGTCTAGATACACTTTTTAAGAAGGAAAGCCTCAAAAGCACATAGAAGCGATGTCTACAATATAGGGTTTTTTTCCGGAAAAAGATACTCAATTTGTGAAGCTTTTTCCAATTGCTTTTCCACAAGAGGCTTTTCCTCCATTTGGCCCTGTCTAGACAAATGTCTAGACAGGGACAAATGGTGGAAAAGCCTCCTCTTTCAGCAGAGCCCTTATCCCTCATAGAACAGGGTTCTCTGAAAGAGTGCATTTGCTCTTCTGCAAAAAAAAAAAAAAAAAAAAAAAAGCAGAAGAGCAAATGCGCTGCCTGGATGTGGTGGAGTTTTTCCAGGATACCTCCAGTATCCTGGAAAACCCCCTCAGTGTAGACGTATCTTGAATGGGCAGTTGCCTAAGTTAGCCAGTAAGAAATGCTGAGGAGAGAGTGTAGTCTAATCTGAGGTAATAAGGAGGGTCCTATCTGCACTTGGAGCAACCTGAAACAAAGTTACTCCTAACAACTTCACACTACATAATAGAAACTCTGTCCATATAGCTACCAAAGAGACACCAACATAGGAGCAAACTACATGAGTTACACCACCATTCACCTGCTCATCTGCTAATGTGATCTATGTCATCATGTGCCAGCAATGCCCCTCTGCCATGTACATTGGACAAACTGAACTGTTTCTATGCAAAAGAATAAATGGACACAAGTCAGACATTAAGAACAGTAACAGCAATCAGCAGGAAAGCATCCTCTCCCTAGGCACTTGGTTAGAGACTTGAAAGTTGTCATAAAAAAACCCCTTCAAAAATAGACTGCAGCATGAAACTGCAGAACTCGAATTCATATGCAAACTTGTCGTTATCAGTCTGGGCATGGGCAATGGGTGAAGGCCCAACTGGGGAAGGCAGCCTAGCACCTTCAGCAAGCTCCCACCCCTTTCACCTTTAGCAACCTCCAAGGAGCCAAGCCCCACCCAACCCTAGGCCTGAAGCCTGATCTTTCCTGGCCAGTCAGAGGCCGTGGCCCCAGCCCTCCTGGCTGGCAAGACAGCCAGGCTACCAAGTTGTAGCCCCAGCCTTCAGGGACAGCTGAGGAGCTGGGATCCTCTGGCACAAACCCAGTCCTTAATTTTGGGAAGGCAATGCCTTCCCTTGCCTATGTTACCCATTGCCCATGAGACTATGTCTGAACAGAGACTGGGAGTGACAAGCTCACTACAAAAAGTAATTTTCCCCTTTTTGTATTCTCACTTTCTCATCAACCATGTCCACCTTGATTGAATTGACCTCGTTGGCCCTGATCCTCCCCATAGTAATATAACACACCTGTCTTTTCATGTGTATATATACCTGCCAAACTAAAGTTACCATTTCAAGTGTGTGTCCACTGCGCTAAGCTACTTCCTACTGATGATCCTTCAGTTTGACCCCCATAATGCAAGTTCCTGTGGTGACTTGTCTCTAGTAGTATCCCCTTGTGAACCCCGGATAGCATCCTGCTGTCGACTCAGATTCCTCCAGGTGGGGCAGCCTTAAGTTTGGTATAGTGAGAACCCAGCAAGATCTCCAAGCTGGGGTTCCTTTTAGGCTGGGTGCTCCTAGACCTCTTTCTCCATCTCCTTTGGCCATGGACACTGTGCTTAGTTCCAGGTAGCTGTCTCAGCTGGCAGGCTGGTAATACTTTCCCTCAGGCAGAGAGACAGCTAACTCCCAGCTCTTCACCAGTTATCCCTGCACTGAGCCAGGCTCCCTCCTTTTGTCTCCCCTCCAGGAGTGAAATTTGCTGCACATAAAATGGAGTTGGTCTAGGTGGATCCAAAGACACTACTTAACCCAAGCTGTGCCCTGTGCATTGTTTCCTGCTTCACCACAGACCCATACTAGACAGTGTCTTAACACAATGGCTGTGTCTAGACTGGCAACTTTTTCCACAAAATCATCTGCTTTTGCGGAAAAACTTGCCAGCTGGCTACACTGGCAGCTTGAATTTCCGCAAAAGCACTGACGATCTCACGTAAGATTGTCAGTGCTTTTGCGGAAATACTATGCTGCTCCTGTTCGGGCAAAAGTCTTTTTCTGAAAAACTTTTGCGCAAAAGGGCCAGTGTAGACAGCAGAGATTTGTTTTCCACAAAAAAGCCCCGATCGCAAAAATGGCCATGGATGCTTTTCTGCAAAAAGTGCTTTTGCAGAAAAGTGTCCGTGCCAATCTAGATACGCTTTTCCGAAAATGCTTTTAATGGAAAACTTTTCCGTTAAAAGCATTTCTGGAAAATCATGCCAGTGTAGACGTAGCCAGTGATTATAGCCTAAGAGGTTAAAGAGCCAAGTTCAAATCCTTTCTGATCAGCTAAGCGGGCTTGAACTAGGTCTCAGACATTCTGAATGAGTGCTCTAAACATTGGGTTAAAGGTGATAAGATAGGGGGCAACTATCATCTCCTCCTGTTATAATGTATAGGATTAGATATGTTCAAAGCTTCACATTTAAGCAGCAACTGAGTGGACATTTGGTAAATGACAGCAGCAGAGTTAAGGGACTAGAGTGGCTCTTAAGCATTTAAATCTCTTTGTTAATTTAGCTACCATCATCCAAGATCTTTAGTGGGTGTTATGTGGTGTACAGACATCGTACTGCACCTCTGCACAGGGGTGCTTTTCACCTATAATGATAAAATTTAAAAGTAATCTGTGCTTCAGGCAATTTGAACCCTAATGGTGCAGTGAGATCTACTAACACAAAATTATTCTCCCATCGTGTTGAAATCAATTTGCAGGAGTGCTCAATTCCTTAACCCTCCCAGGTGGGTGCTGAACACCTATGACTATGTTGTTTTAGGATGAATCAGAGAAGAACAATGGATATAGAGCTGTTAAATGAATTTTTTTGTATGGTATGTGATTCCTTTGGCTACAAATGCTGCTATATTCCATTCACTACTAACTCTGCTTTATAATCCATGTGGATTGATTAAGCAATAACAATTGAAGCAGGTGGCATTTACTGGTAAATGAATAACCATCAGGAAAAGATAATCCTGCTTGGTCATTACTTCCCCAGGAAATGACCCGCACCAAAGTCATTATTGTTTCTAGCACTTTTATAATCCTTTTTACCATTTTACCTGGCACCATCAACCTTTCAGACTGTGCTGCAAGAGGAAAAGTATATTTAGTCTACTGCTTGGGAGTTAAAACATTATTAAAGCAGCATATTGTAATTTCAGATTTGGTATATAATATTCTGCAATAGTTTTAATTAGTAAATTATAACAGAGCTCCCATGGGGATTGCACATTACAGTTATACAATTACTAAATTTCTTCACCCCATAATTAATGTTATCATCTTAAATAGAAAAGAGGGGATTATCAATGGTTTTTCTACATTTTGCTTAGCGCTGCTTTCATTCTTTTGGTACATCCTGTCATGGCAGGATGTGGGCAAGAGGCAGCTAGCAAGCTGGATCTGGCCTACCAAGCCGCCGGATCCACCCTGCAGCCACCTCGCCAACACCCTTACTACAGAGCATCTTTGCCACTTTGAACAGCTGGTTGCTAATTGCTCTGGACTCTAGAGAGGGAGGAGGGAGGTGTTGCCTGCTGTGTCTGCCCCCAGCAAAATTCCTCAGCTTCCATTGGCCAGTTTCTAGACAATAGGAATTGAGGCATTTTGCTAGAGGCAGGGGCAGCCTATGAAGCCTTCTCCCTCTCTCACTCCTCCCTCCCTGTGCTGGAGCTGAGTCATGAGGAGCAGCCAGCCTAGCAAATAGGCATGGAGCCTATCTCAAGTTTCTGCAAGGCTGCTGGCTGGGAGGCTGCTTGGTAAGTGCCTCCCAGCTAGAGTCTCCCCTCCAACTACTTGCCTCAAACCACAACCCCCTCCAGCTCCAGGTCACCACCCAAACCATTTGTATTCCCTCTCTCCACCTCCTCCAGGTCACAACTCCTTCTCAGACCCTGCACTCCCTCCTATAACCCTCCCCCAGTATCCTCTCCTGCACTCATACTCCTCCCTAATCCTGCACTTCATTTCCCTACCGCATGTCACCACCCAAACCTTCTGAATGCTCTTTCTCCTCTTCTCTCAGGTCACAAATCCCTCCCAGACCTTGCATACCCTCCTACATCCCTCCTGCAGATCAGAATCCTCTCCTGCACCCATACCTCCTCCTGCACCCCAATCCCCAGATCAAAATCCCCTATTTCACCCAAACTTCCTCTCAGATCAATTCACTGTATGTGATAGCATGATTCTAAGCAACTTTTATCAGAGCAATGAGATTGTCTCATTGTTTCAATTTTCTAATAAAACAATCCAAAACCGAGAGAACAGCAAACATATAGATGCTATGTACAGGCAGTCCCCGACTTACGCGGATCCGACTTATGTTGGATCCGCACTTACGAACGGGGCTTTTCTCGCCCCGGAGCTTGCGGGCGGCGGGACCACCCAGAGCGTAGCGGTCCCGCCACCACGTCGTCTGGGGCGAGAAAAGCTGCTCCGGGTCTCCCTAGTGTGCTAGGGGGGACTCCTCAGCACATCAGGGAGACCCGAGCAAAGCCGCACAGGCGGCAGGACCCCGCTGCCCGTGCGGCTTTGCTCCTTTGCCCCGGAGCAAAGCCGCAGAGGCAGCGGGGTCCCCCGCCTCTGCGGCTTTGCTCCTGTCTCCCTGCTGTGCACAGGGGCAAAGGAGCAAAGCCGCACGGGCAGCGGCGTCCCGCCGCCTGTGCGGCTTTGCTCGGGTCTCCCTGCTGTGCTGGGGGGGACTCCCCCCCAGCACAGCAGGGAAACAGGAGCAAAGCCACAGAGGCGGGGGACCCCACCACCTGTGCGGCTTTGCTGGAACTCCCCCAGCACAGCAGGGAGACAGGAGCAAAGCCGTAGAGGCGGCTGGCCCTCTGCGCCTCCGCGGCTTTGCTCGGGTCTCCCTGGTCTGCAGGGGGAGAAGAGGGCGCAGCTAGTGCGCCCCCCCCCCCCCCCCAGCAGACCAGGCTTTTGTTGCGGGACGCCTGGGGTAGAGCAGCTGGGGTGCTGCCGGGTTGGTCCTGCAGGGACTTACCCGCCAGTGCCCCAGCTGTTCTGTCCCAGGAGTCCAGATTCAGCCGCTGTTGAAACTGATCAGCGGCTGATTCCAGGAAGCCGGGGGCAGAGCAACTCTGCCTAGGACTTCCAGTAGTCAGCCGCTGATCAGTTTCAGCAGCGGCTGAATCTGGAGCCAGTTCCGACTTACATACAAATTCAACTTAAGAACAAACCTATAGTCCCTATCTTGTACATAACCCGGGGACTGCCTGTATTTGTAAAGATATATTTCACATCGCATATAGGTATAATAAAAAAAATAGATTGAATATTTATTACATCTGGCTTCCATAGTATAGAAGTGTATTCATCTTCCCAAAATAGTAATTTTTTTCAGCTTTTACAATGTGAGACAAAACAAAATTATATTGCATCAGCAACTGAAGTGAACTATCCAGGTACAACAGGCATTATCTAGATTATTACAGATATATATTTGACTAATCTACTCTTTAAAATCTCCAATGATGGAGAGTCCACAACCCCCTTAGGTAATTTATTTCAGATGGACAAGTCCTTCGTCTTTTGCTAAAAGGGTGACTACAGATGGTTTCAATTAAAAAAAAAACTGTCTGAAAGGGAATCAGCGTTACCACCCCATATATATGTTATCTTAAAAGTAAAGCCTATGTGAACCCAAGTGCAATATGGGGGGAAAACTGCTATTCAGCATGAAGTTGGGGAGGAAACACTTTGGGGAGAAAGGTTTCAAAAATCTTATCTGGACAGAGATTGGCAATCAGAGTGAACTGTTTTAAATTGGCCTTTAGGTGCAATCAGTAAGAATAAGTCTACACCGAAACATTATTTCAAAATAACTGGTATTATTTCAAAATAACTTAGTCCACATCTACACAGCAGGCAGTTATTTCAAAATAATGCTGCAATACTGTCAAGCTGGAGGTCTTTTTACTCTGACTTCTATAACACTCATTGTATGAGGAGTAAGGGAAGTCAGAGGAAGAGTACTCTATTGCAAAGTAAGTGCTGTGTAGGCGTTCCCAATTTCGAAATAAGCTATTTTGAAATAAGATACGTAATTGATGTATCTTATTTGTAAACTAATTTCAAAATAAGATACGTTATTGATGTATCTTATTTGTAAACTAATTTGCTCAGCTTAGTTTGAATTAAGCCCTGCTGTGTAGACGCACCCTAAGTGGCAACAACGTCAATTGTTAGTTAAAGGGTATGAAAAGGAAACTTTTAAAAGATTCATTGATGGTACCTTCCTAGCTACTTTGGAGTCGACCAATATGGGACAAACCTACCTTCTCTGTAGCCCATTTGTAAGTATCTTGATAAGATGCTTATAAAGATTTTTTTCTTGTTTATGTGTAGGAAAGTGCTTATTTTTTTAGGCTTGTACACATATTTAGAGTAATTGTATAAATATCATTTGGTTTTTTTATTTAATAAAAATGTTTATGGTTAAATTAGTGTCATGGCAATACCTTGTGTAAATAACTGGAGCACTTGCAAAGAAAAATTAATGGGTGCACAGTTCTCACCAGCAGCCTAGTTTGCCCTCTGTCCCTCCTCCACTAGCATATCTTGCCTGCCAGCAGCTCGCTGACCAAATTCTACCCCTCCCTCCCAGCACCTCCCACCTACCGCAAAACAACTGTTCTGCAGCATTCAGGATGTTCTGGGAGGAAAGGAGAGGAGCAGGGTCATGACATGCTGGGGGAGAGGAGGCAGGAAGGAGGTGGAGTGGGGGTTGCTTGGAAAAGGGATGAGGCATGCTCAGGGGGTTGTGGAAAGCGGTGGATGATGTTGGGGAGTATCAAGCACTCTCTGACTGAATGGAAAGTCAGCATCTATGTGTAATTCCAACAGGATTCCATAGTTCAGGGATAACTGCTGAACTTCAAGGCATTTCGAAAGCTAAGCCAACCAGAAAGTTCAACACGGATGCTTTTTTTTTCCATTTAAGGTTTTCCATTTAACAAATACTTTGCCAACATTCTCTTTGAGTTTCAGAAGTTTATACATACAGATAGTATCACATTCAGACAACTGCAGCAAAACCTAAAGCAAAATATATCATTGTATTTGGGGATTAATGATTGTCTTTTTGGTTTTGGTTTTTAATGAGTTTGGAATATTTCCTTAGTTGCTTAGCAAAATTTTCAGCTCTCTCTGAACTCCAGGCTTAAAGCTGTGAGGCTGACCCTGCACCTGTCTATGCAACTGCAGATGGCTGATGTAACACAGGCTATTGCCTTCAAAACAGGAAGGAGGAGGAGAACCAGATTGCTTGTGTGAGATGAATGCACGTTTCCAAAATGCTAATTATTTGTTCCCTAAAATATTACAGACATCGTATGCATTTACAATTGGGACTCATCTTCATGCATCATTAAAGGCCTAACGTATACCTTTGAAGAAGGAGAAAAGTCTGTTCAGAAATTACAAAATTTTTAGCTTTATGCCAAGCGACTTGCAGTATTATTCATTAATGAATTTTATTTCTTCTTTTAGTGAATTAAAGGAATCAGAAGCAGAAACAACTAGAATACTCCCAGTGACTTAAATAAAGACTTCAAGTATAGATTTCATTAATTTAAATGAAGCATTACCACACAGGCAAAGTATAAATCAAATATATTCATCATCCTTTCATTTAAAAAAATCACTGAATTTTGTAAGTAAAGGAATTGTCAATGTCCTTACGCAGTTAACAAGAGAGACATCAGAATATATAATTAACCACAATGGTCTATTAAACCAGTAGAAAAAGAATAAAATTGGTACCTTTACAGAAATATAAAATAGCATAGCAGTATTAGAACTTTCAAAAAAAATAATGGTTGATTTTAAAGATAAACTGGGAAAAGTATATCAAATTCAAAAAACAATTTATTTAAATATTGAAAATGAGGCATGTTATAGCTCACACCAAATATACCATAATATACCATTATTCACCAAAGAAATAGATGAACAAAAAGTTTAAAAATTAAACTTAGAGCCTACTATATAATAAAGAGCTTTACTGTGCAGTATTTTAGGTCTGTTATCAGCATTGAATTGATAAATGATTTTCAACTAGATTTAGTGCCACTCCTTACTAATGATTTTATACAAAAGACACAATCTAGACTCTATAAATGCAGCTATTTTGATCACAGGATCTCTTAGGATCACAAAAATCAGAACAACTCCATTTGAGATCTATGTATATTATATAGGCATTGATTCCATCATCAGGTAAAAGCTGCTTTGAATTTTTCATTTAAAACAAGGGTTTCCATCTATATATGAAAGATATATCTTTTCCCAATTAACCATAACTCTGGCCTACAGTGTCTCCATAAGAAAAAAAATGTAACATGCCTCTAATCTAACATGGGACTACAAATATTAAATTCGCTTGATTATATACATATAGTTACTGCATAATATCGCTATATTGCAAAACCATTTGGCTCCTCTAACTGCTCTAACTGCCTTCTTCTGCTCTAACTGCTCATCTGCATCTGTTCTCCATCTCTCCCCCTATGTCAGGGCTATTTAAAACAGCCCACAGTGACGTTTGGGTTTACGCTGGGATCAACACGTGGCCCCCGGGTAGGATCCTTTGAACATGGCCTCCACTGGGAATATGATCCACAATGGCGAGGCATCTCCCAAGCGGGGTGAGCATTGAAAGATGCAAGCAGATGGACTGGCTGAAACAGATGGGTACAGGGTGTCAGCATTTCTAGCCCCCCAGGGAAGAGGTGCCGGGAGCAACGGGACATTATGGGAAGTGCTGAATGCTTAGTTTTGTGGGCAGAGCCTGAGAGGTGCTAACGGGCTCACACTGGCCACATTTGGATCTGGCACAGTGGCTTAAGACTTAATCTTTGTATTCATGTCCATTAGTGTGAAATAAGATATTTGCATATATATGCATCTATATGTAACCTCACTTAAGTTGCAGCCCTTGGCATGTGCTGTGAGTATCATTGTGGCCCCTGGGGCTTCCAAAGTTGAGTAGCCCTGTCCTGTGTGGTGACCCCAGCGCAGGCTTCACCACTCACCTTCCCAGTGCTCTGCAGCTATTGAAGCTAGCCTAGGGTGGGGGTCAGCAGTCATGGTGAGGGGATCTGGGCCCCAGGAGGGGGACGTGGAAGGGGTGAGGACTCCTGATGTGGTTTCTTGGCTCCCCTGCTAGTTCCCAGGTTGCCTAGAGGTTCTGGCCCCATCAGCTGTAGGCCATCCCGCTACCACTCTTGCCCATGGCATTTGGGGTATATGTTCCTCTTCACATATGCCCCTCACCCATTCAGGGATGTAGTAATCTGTCAGCAGTGAATATCTTTTTAGGGGTAACCTTGTTTCTTAGTATGCCCACACTACCAAGTTTTTTTTTTTTTTTTTTTTGCCAAAAACTCCTTTTTGGCCATAAAGCAGTAAGAGGGTTCATACTGCAATGTAACTTTTTTTGAGAAAAATGCTCAGTTTCAGTGACAAAATTCATCCATCTCTATGAGAGACTTTTGTCTTTTCTCCTCCTTGTATTGCCCGTGTAGACTCTTTTGTGTGTTTTGTTGATACAACTGGCTTCTGCCGATATCCCACAATGCCTACCCTGATGGCTCTGCTCAATGTTTTATCTCTGCTGCTCTGCAAGCATGTGTCTCTCTCCTTTCAAAGCTTTGGGAAGTGTCTGACAGCTGAGTGTGCTGCTCTGTTGAGAGAACAAACAAAGAGCAAATCACTAGAATACTCCTGTTCTGCCATGCCCTAGGAGCACTGCTGCAGGCAGACAGTTGCTTCAGGGGGAGAGGGGCAGGCTGCTGTGCTGCTTTGACATTCCTTAGCATGGAGAGCTCACAAAGCTACTCATATTGCCGCTCCTGACAGCTGAGGTGGCTGTTGGAAAACTTGGAGGGAATCCCGAGATGCACTGGGATGAACTCTGCCTTTCCACAGCACTGACTATGAGATACATGCCCACAGTGCATTGCTTACTCTGTCAATGAGCCCCCATTGTGGTCATGATCTGTCTACAGAGGGAGAAAGTTTGACCACTTTCTGTCAATTTTTGTTTTGTTAACTTTTGGGTGTCAACATTCATCTGAAGAAGTGCAAGCTTTTGACACTTGACTAAATATTTTCTATGATACCTGAAACCAAATGTGGCCATGAAAGCTCATGATACATGTTTTGTTAGTCTTTAAGGTGCTGCAAGACTATTTGTTGTTTTTTAAGTTTTTCCAGTTACAGACTAACTCAGCTACCCTCTGAAGACATTAGTTTTGTCAGCAAAACTTTATAGTATAGACATACTGTCACGGGGTGAAGCAACCCCACACTAACTCCCCGAGAAGTTAAAAAGAGAAAGCCGCACAGAAGAGAAAGCCGTGCAGCAGGGCATTACCGGGGCCAACGGCACGACATGCACCATTGCGTCCAGTGTCACGGATGACATCGTCCCCTGGCGCGGTATGATGTCACTGATTCACGACGGCCAAGGGCCGGGGTGATGTCATTATCTGGGGCCGTAGGAACATTGAAAAGGTGGCCCGGCCCCGGGGAAAAAAGAGGGAGATTGAGTACAGCGGAAGGCAGACACCAAGTTAGGAGAACCGGTCTCCCATCCCCCACGCCTGGGCGAGGGAGAAGGTCGCACCCCGGAAGGGGGGAACCTGCGACCATACTAGATGCCGGAGGTAGGAAGTGGCCCAGGGCAGGGTTGTGAAGCCCATGAGTGGGCGTGTTTAGGGGTAACAACCCCGTCCACTAAGACAGGGAGCAAATTTCCCTGCCTCACGGCCGTGGGCCGGGGCGCGGGAGAGTGAGTGGGTCCGCACCCCCCTACCTCACTGGTGTGGCGAGACGTTGAGCCTTTACTCGAGTGGAGGTAGTACCCAGGGCATTTTTGTGGAATCACTCTATTGTATAAGTATAAAATGGATAAGGGTGATGGTTAAACACGATAAATAGGTTGGGACCATGACCCCACTGATTGGTCACTTTACACATACCTTTAAACATACTGTCCTTGTAAGAGTTCAAACAACAAGTAGATGAAAATCTTCATATCATCTATCTTTATTTTCTTTTTCCAGAATTCAACTTGATGTGAGTAGCCTTCTCTCCTATAGGTTTTTCAGTGGTATAAATAGGCCACTGATCCATTCTTTGTGTCCTGATGTTCCACAAATGGCCTGTTTACTATTGATTATTCAGAATCCATGTGATAAATACTTTTCCTGACTAGATTCACAGGTTCAGAGCAGGAAGTTTTACAAAACTTACATATTACCTGTAGCACTGTATATGGACACTACAAGTAAGATTAATGTAATGTAGCAATTTATAAGCATTTTATAGAGTATAAACATTAAACACATTCTTGCAAGTTCAACTTTGAACAGCAATAACCTATAGATGAGCTGGTCTGGTTTCCAGCAATGAATTATGCAGCCGATGCCTTCGGCCTGGGTGAAAGATGGCTCCTGTTTCTCCAGCATCATAGAATGACTTGATTTTTTTATTTGTAAAAATACTGTTCTTTTGAGCCTTGACTAAATATTTTCTATGATGCCTGAAGCCAAATGTTTTGTAATATGTCACATGTGTTTGTATTTGTGCTGGAGTGCCAACTGCAGAGATGAGCAAAACCTCTTCAATTAAATTCAGGCACTTTTATGAAAACCTTGAGATGGCAGGAGATTGGTACTTGCACTGAACCCCATTCTGTTCCCAAGTTGCAGGGAAAGCCATATTCAAAATTATTCTTTCAGTTGGAATAAACCAAAAATAGGGAAAATTACATTGCTGCTGAGTGGACAAACTTTCCAAGTGTCACACACTCAGGACTCTCCCTTTAGAGGTTATGTCAAAATGAGGCTGCCCCATATGAGTACTTGTGACTATCCAATGGTAGGTTGTGCTTTGAACATAGCCAAGGGCAAGTGGAGATACTGTCAGGTGTTTCCATGCCAACTCTTATCTTATTTTGTTAATTGGATTTCTTTACAAAGCAAGTACTGTATTTGGCATGAATTCAGAGAAGTGGTTTTTATGTCAAAAGCACTCATTTTGGGTGCATTGCATTCTCCTGGCTAGGGACTGATCTGAATTTCAATGAGAAGAACAGAAATTGTGAGCTTTGATTTATTCAGTGAAATGTTGAGTGTTTTTAAAGCCTCTTTCATGTCTTATGGAATTTTGGTGCAAAATACAGAAAAATGGTATCCAAATCCCTAATGACGTACACACCATGGGGCAAAATCATCCCTGGTGTAACTCCCCTGTTCTTTGCATTCCAATTACATTTCATGCAGCAATAATAGTGTGACAGCATCTATCAAGCCTTCTCTGCCCCCTGCTGGAGATGTCAGCATCCTGATACACTCTTGCTTAAGAAACACCTACTGAAACCAGACTCACAACATTTAGTCACAGGGTCAGGAACAGACCCTGGCCAATTGAGACCCAGAAGGTAAGAAGACTTCTTTGCTAGCTCTCATGGGCAGTGCTGGGTGTGGCTGGGACAGGAGAAAAGCACATTTGCAGTAGCCCAGAATCAGTGTAAAAGTGCTACCACCAAACAGCTGCCTTCTATGTTTGCTTAAAAGGCACATACTGTCAAATTCAGTTTCTTATTAACTGCTTAATACCTATAGATGAGCTTAAGGCATGCTGCAGACAGGTTACCAGTCTTTCAGACTAAGGCAGAGAGTGGGTCAGAGCTAGATTAAGACATGCTGAGACCCTAAAATATGTCAAGTTTAAGAGGCCCCACAGCATTAACAAAAAAAAGAGGGGGGTATTATTCTAACAGAAACGACAATGAAAATAGAAATAATAAAGTTTTATATTTGCATATATATTGGTATGTAGGTGAGGATGCAACTAAAAACAAGTTTTTTTTTTTTTTATTTAGCAACCCCTCATAATCTTGAGGCTCTATGACAAGAGTGGCCAAACTGCTGCTCACGAGCTGCATGTGGCTCTTCAATGGAAAAATTGCAACCCCCACACCCGCAGCTGTTCTGCGTTTCCCTGCTCTGACCTTTTTCCTTGTATGGTCAGGGTACCGGTTGGGGAAGCGAGATCTGATGCTGTGGCCAAGATCTGAAGCTTAGGCCACACTTGGCTCTTAAAGGGGCAGCATTTTTTTTCTCAACAACTTCTTTCCTTTGGCTCTTTGCACTGTATCCATCACTATTTTGGCTATTTATCTGTAACGGATTGGCCACCCCTGCTCTATGATGTAGCTTTCTTAGCTTGTACATAAACCTGCCATAGGACCAGGTACACCAGAAAAAGGTGTGATAGCATGGCAATTCCTGTGGAATAAATAAATGAATATGTCATGAACCTTCATGGACACCCCAATGATGTTTAAAGGTTGACATGGCAATTGTACAAGCTAGGCCTAGAAAAAAGGCAAACAGATACAACGCTTTGCACTCAGAGACATGATGAGTTAATTCTGTTTAGCTAATAAACAAACAGATTGAGAGGTGACTTGACTAAAGTATAGAGGTAGTTTCATAGGGAGAATATATTGGGTACTAAAGGGCTCTTTCACCTAACAGAGAAAGGTATAACGAGAAGTAATGAATGGAAGCTGAAGCCAGACACATTCAAATTAGTCACCATTTTTGAACAGTGAAGGGATTAACCATTGGAACCAACAACCAAGGAAGTGATGAAATCTCCATTTCTTGATGTTTGCAAATCAAGACTGAATGCCTTTCTTGAAGAAATGCTTTAGTTAAACACAAATTATTGAACTTAGTCAAGTGGCCTGTGGTGCAGGTTGCCAGACTAAATGACCTAATGGTGTTCTATGATATTAAATTCTATGGTCTATATGCTCACCCAGAGATGGTATTATGATGGTTGAACTGGGGTTTATCCAGTATCATCACTAGCATTAAATGACATGCAAAACCATACGTTTTCCTCATTTAAAGATAAATTGAATTCAGTTTCTTACTTCCTTTTTTAACCTCATTCTATGTATTGAATTATACGGTAGGACCAAACAGCACATTTTTTTTTCTGGCAGTACCTTTTCAATGTCTGATCTATTCATAGCTCTTTACTCAGTAAAGAAAGACAGAAGGATTGAAAATTGTTTATCAGTTTTTAATATGACTTTGAACTCTTTAATTTGCCAAGCAGGGTATGCTGAATGAAAGAATTTGTTGGATCAGGGAGGGCACTGTGGGGTTTGGGCATGAGGGGGTAGAGGTGGGACATTTACCTGCTGTCCCTCTCCGGGAGGCATACGTAGATCTGTGTTCCTTACTGCACCCAGGCACTGCTCCCTTCCCTCCCCAACCTCTGCCACAATGGGAACAACAAGGAAAAGCCTCGGGGGAATCAACTCTGCCCACTGCCAGCTGGAGGCGAGGGTCAGAGGCGGACTGCAAAGTTACTTCCTCCTGTGTAGCGTAAGTGTTCCTGGATTAGGGACACCCGGAGTATGAAGGCTTAAATGTACTGTAGTAGCAGTGCATCATTCCATGGTGCAGAAGACTGGAGCTCAGATGCAATCTCAGGCTTTCCATTTCCCGGGTCAATGGATAATTACCATGCTGTGTGTCAGGAGAAGAGAGTGTAAGTGGCAAGCATCTCTTCTTTCTTAGCCCAGCCTAAGTGATCCCCCATTGCTAGGGGTTTCAGAACTGGCTATAACTCTGAATGTCTTGCCCTGAGCAACAATTAACAAAGTCATTTCTACTGGAAGGAATAATCACAGATCCCTTTTACATAGTATATAAAGGGACCCGATTAACTAGCCTGCAATCATGCACTACAGTTTTTGAAGATATGTATGGAATAAATAATCTATTTTATATTTGGATCAATACAGAAATTATATGAGTCAGGTGGAAATTTGCACTAATAAATATCTAGATATAGTCATTTGATTTGGAAATAGAAATGAAAATAAATATACCATTATGTGAGTATTCTAAATAAACATAATTATCTTGCATTTCAATGGAGAATGTTCTCTCAGAAAGCGATTGTGCCTGCTGCCGAGTTTTGTCTTTATGCAGTACTATTCAGCCAAACTTTGGTGCTTTTGAGCTTTTGCTTTCATTCTTCATCACTGACAACAATTTAAACAGTATTTGCCTTCTTCCAAACTCTGAACCTGAGCATTTCACCCAAGAAAGCTAAATAGCTGTGCAACCAATCATATTGTAATGTGTTCTGGCATTATACTCCTTCCTGTCATATCACAAACCAGCAGGTTTACAACAGATAGTGACAAACCTGGACATGAATACTACTGCTAGCTGAGCTGGGATGTATGCTGTAAGAGCCCAGTTCAGGAATAAATCATGCTGCATTCACACTGATTGCACTATTTATTTGTTGCAAACATACAGTGTTACCTTGGAATGGCAGTAATTACACTTTTTCTGCTCAGTAACTAAAAAGTAAATGGCAATTATCATGTAACTTTATGTAGAATTATAATAAGTGGGTAACCTCCTTTTCATCAGCAATAACAACTATAGTTCCTTCTCTCCTCCTTTACACTTAACCCTTAATACATTTCATAATGGATTATCTTTAAAAAATTGTACACTCCAGAAGATTTTGATTAGCATCTGAATGTTTGGGTTAAATATATCTGAACCTTTAGCTTAAGTCTGAATGTCATCACTGTCTTTCACAAATTAGAATTTCCAAGACTGCTAGCTATTCCCTCCCAAATCTCTAATTAGTAGTTTTGTTAGTCATTTTTGTAGCTTTCTCATCACATAGTAGCTGCTACAAATATCTCCTACCTTTTTTGACATAGTGTCACCTTCTGGACCCTGTGAGTGTCAAACAGGAAGTAGGTTAGAGAAACCAGAGACTCCTTGCTTCCTTAAAAATACAATACTTTTTCAGAACCTATTTAACTCAGAGCTAACCCAGAATTTTCAGACTATACATGGCTTACCGAATCTTAAAGCCAGATCCAAACCCATTTAAATAAATGGAAAGACTTCCATTGATTTCAATTAGGCATTCACTAGGTTATCTCATAGTGCAATAGATGATGGTAAATGCATGGCAGCAGCTGACTTTGTAGGATGATAGCTTAGGAGAAGCTTTAGGGATGGATAATTTATTTGGAGACCTAAAAGGTTTGAAGGAATGACTAGAGCACTTTCATTCTGGGGCTAGAGGCAAGTAACTAAGGCTACGTCTACACTGCATAGTTATTTTGGAATAAGGTTTTCTGGAATATTATTCCAAAATACCTTATTTCGAAGCACCACGTATGCAGGGAAGCCTCAAAATTAGTCCAAGGCAGGCTTCCCTAATGTAGATGTGCTATCTCGATTTAGAGCCCCAGGAGGAATAACTTAGAATGGCCCTGGTGAGGGGCTATTTCGAAATAGCAGAAGTGGAACATCTACACAGCTCCTATTCCAAACTGGCTATTTCCAAAATAGCCATTTTGGAATAGGTGTTATTCTACGTAGAATGAGGTTTACAGAAGTCGGAATAAGTCGGAATAAGTCGTCTGTTATTTCAAAATTATTCCAAAATAACTTTGCTGTGTAGACACACTCTCAGCTAAAAAATAATGTTAGAACATACTGGCCGAAGGAATATCTACTAATCATTTCATTTTCGTTACTCTTATTTAACCCTCAGTGAAATTTAGAATCATTGTCAAGATTGGAGGATGCTTTTTACCGAACTATGGCACTGACCTTTAGCCAGCATGATTTGGTGTAGCTCCATTGATTCAATGACTTCAATGGACCTTGCTGACTTAAGACTGTCTGAAAATATGGCCCCAGTTCTTTTCTTTTTTAAAAGATATATCTGGATGTTTCCTCAGGCAATGTACTTGTAGGGCTTTACAAATTGCAGGGCTTTCCTACTGCAAGAGGGAATTATCAGTTTAATAAAGGTATTTTCCAAAAAAAATCTGCATGGCAGTGAAAGAATAAAGATTATTCACTTTTCAACTGTGACCATTGTAAGCATTTTGCAAAAATAGCTGCTGAGTATAAGATGCCTTCAAAGAAAGCTGTTTGTATAATTGTTTGTTCTTTATCAGACAGGTTAAAAGGATAAATTTCTTAATTGATATCCAGTGCTTGCCAACACAAAAAACGACTTTCCTCCCGCTTTGCATTTTTACTACAAATGTAGGCCTCACGTACAGCTTCTTGAGTTGTAGATAATAGTCATATTGATTGGCATGGATACTACTCCTCTGAGTTGTACATACAAAAAAATAAGATTTATTTAGCTTGGGTGGAAGCAAGGTAAATGTTTAATATCTGTTTTTCCTGATTGCTCAGGCAAATGCCATTATATCATATCATAGTGGTAGTGGAGAGCACTACTGTAATTTCCTAATATGAATGGTTTTCATTATGCAAAGTGACTAAGAAAGGGAGGTAGGGAGAAAATGTGAGAAAAGTGGCAATTGAGACATCAGGCAACATCAAATTGCAGAGGGAAATAAGTTTGGGAAAATGTCATAGGCAAAAGCAGTCTTTAACTCCGGCAGCTGGGCTACTATATTTATAGTTTTATATTAACATGTAAAACACATTTTGAATTTTTAAAAGGAGAATTAATGGTTCTGAGATGGTTAGTTGACAGCATAGGAGAATTAGATCCTTTGTTCAGTCATAGAAAGAAGTAACAGGGAGAGTGACAATTAATTCACTAGATTTCATACAGGCCTAAGGATCTGCCTTTATGGATCAGAATGGTGCGCTGAGGCTTTTTGTAGTAAACTTCTCCAAACAGGGTCTGTGTCTTCTTCTGTGTTTCTGCAGCACCTTGTACAATGCAGCTGCAACAATGATTGGTGCCTCCTGGCACTGGAATAACATAGCAATAATAATTAATATATATCTAGGAGGATTATAAAAATATCTTCTGCAAAACTGAATTTAATTGTTTCTGTCACATAGTTATCACTCCTTGAGCTGAATTTAAATGCCAAGTGGCCATCTGAGAAACTCTTTTTAATTATATTACAAAAATGAGAGAGAGAGAGAAAGAGAGAGAGAGAGAGAGAGAGTATCATGAAATTGGGTTTGAGGAGCCATTCAGTACAACCACACACTAGTACAAATGTGCAACGTGGAATTTGGGTTCATCATTGTGAGTGTAGCTTTAAATTTAGATTAACTGGCTAATGATAGAAGGGCATGCATAAATGCACAGCCATAAATTGTTGCACCAGCAGGCAGGAGAGTTTAAATGACAGTAATTGTCACCTTTGTTGGCAGTTTCAGCAGAAAAACAAAGGAGTGAATAAACCTGGAGTCTAGGCCCTTTCAGCCCTAGATGTAGTCCCCTCATAACAGAATCTAAGCATATTCACAGGATGAGTATGCAAAGTTTGCTCTGCTGTCACCCATATATTGTAATCATACTGTAGATAGGAAAAAAAGGTCTTCCATTTTCAGGATTTTTGACAGAATATATAAATACCACATTTAATTAAACAGTTTAGAAAATTAAAATAAAACAAGAACACTACTTTACACTAGGAGGGTGAGAACTGTGTCCAAGAACCATTGTTTTAAAGAATCACTATTAGAAAAAATAAGAAAGAATTGCTACCCAGTTTTTACTATGGGTTCATTCCTTTCTTTGGCCAGCTCTAATTATTACTGC
This sequence comes from Pelodiscus sinensis, assembly GCF_049634645.1. Classification (NCBI taxonomy): domain Eukaryota; kingdom Metazoa; phylum Chordata; order Testudines; family Trionychidae; genus Pelodiscus; species Pelodiscus sinensis. Next base: position 203,829,938 of record NC_134711.1, read on the forward strand.
TTCTGCTTTATAAACAGTGCTATTTTCTCCTTTTTGAGAGAGCCCTTGAAGCACAGTGTATGGGTCTATAAATCCTAAGATAAGGGCTGAACTGCTGCTTTCCTAGTGTAGTTTTTACATGTGAAATAGTTGAGATTAAATAGGATTTTGATTTTTGCTTTAGAATAATAGTAAGTATTAATCTATACTTACTATAAATGAAAAATGAAGTAATAATTTTAATACAAGGATCATCATAACATGATTTAAACACTTAAACTTTGGAATAAAAGGCAGACCTGACTATCAGCCAAATCCTACTAACATTTGTTTTCATGAAATCAGAGAGCACTGAGGGCACTTAGTACTTTGCAGAACTTGGTCCTCACTTTGAAAGTTACTATAAACAGAAGATTAATAAAAAATCTGAGGCTCTGCAAACATAAGAAATGAGAAAATGGATAAATGATACTTGCAGCAACATTGCTTTTAAGATGTTGAACTTCCTTTTAGAGTTTTCCTTAGATGCCAAATCTTTATTTTAATAATATAACCACAGGTAAGTGGATTGTGAATAACTGGACAGTAGGGATCACAATTCCTTTCTGTAGTGTCGCTGTCTCGCCAAAGACAAAACTCAGTAATGGTAAAAGAGCGCAACCTCCTTTGACCAGGGACTGTTTTTCTTCTGTTTGTACAATGCCTAGCACAATGGGATCCTGGGCCATAATTAGGTTATAACAAGGGCTCCTAGGTTCTGTAGTACCTATTGAACCGGTCTAATTCAGCACCCTCAAGACCTGACGGGTGCTGAATCAGGGACTTTGAGAACCACGGATGTCAATATCGTCAAGCAGCATTACCAACACTTCCATTGCTTACTGGGCTCTTAGAAGACATTTAGCGGTGAATTAGAGCTAAATAACAGCACAGAACACTGAGCGTCAGGACAGCTGGCTGTAAACAAACTTTATGGGACCACAGGAAACTTGGCCACACCCATGAGAAGTGGACATCCGGCTAACTAAAATCATGCTGGACCACAGAGGTTAACAGACCAGAGAATGCCATACTACAGAGGTTCAAACTGTCATACAAATCATAAAGGTTAACGATATTTAATAATCAGTAGCCTTGTTCATTCCACAGCCAGCAACAGTCAGATAACTTTAGTATTTCCCAGTGCACGTTGCTTTCCAAGATCTTCCTATAAATAGCCATAATGGAGAGTGAATGAAATGACTATTTTTAACATCTACAAAAAGAAGGAGTCCCGTGACACCTTTGGAACTAACTGAATTATTAGCACGTAAACTTCCACTTCAGCTGTCATATTCAACACTATCAATTTAGGATTAAATAAGGATATCAACTGGTTAATGCAATACAAAGATAATTTCCCATCTCTGAAAATTCATATCTCCTCACTTCACTAACACAAGTAATTTCTCCTGCTTCTGTAACTTCTCCAATTCCTCTGATGAAGTGGGCTTAACTCACAAAAGCCTATGCCCTAATAAATCTATTAGTCTCTAAGGGTATGTCTACACTACCCCGCTAGTTCGAACTAGCGGGGTAATGTAGGCATACCGCACTTGCAAATGAAGCCCAGTATTTGAATTTCCCGGGCTTCATTTACATAAGCAGGGCGCCGCCATTTTTAAAACCCCGCTCGTTCGAACCCCGTGCAGCGCGGCTACACGGGGCACGAACTAGGTAGTTCGAACTAGGCTTACTCATGGAATGAGGAGTAACGGTAGTTCGAACTAGGAAGCCTAGTTCGAACTACCTAGTTCGTGCCCCGTGTAGCCGCACTGCACGGGGTTCGAACGAGCGGGGTTTTAAAAATGGCGGTGCCCCGCTTATGCAAATGAAGCCCGGGAAATTCAAATCCCGGGCTTCATTTGCAAGTGCAGTATGCCTACATTACCCTCCTAGTTCGAACTAGGAGGGTAGTGTAGACATACCCTAAGGGTATGGCTAGATGCAGTCGTACTTTTGTTTTTGTTTTTGTTTTTTGGGGGAAAAGAAAACACACTCTTTCGAAAGCCCCTGCACTCCTCGTTCCATGAGGAAAAAGAGGGCTTTCGAAAGAGGGGGGTTTTCGAACTCAGTCTAGATGGGCCAAATTTCGGAAGAGTTTCTTCCATCAAAAGTACCAGAAAAAGATACATAAAATGCAGAGTGCATTTTGCATATTTTTTCCGATAGCTCCTCGCAGTCTTCTAGACATACCCTAAGGCTATTTCTACACTACAAGGTTATTTCAAAATCAGTTCTTTTGAAATAATAATTCCTGAAATAAGTATTTCAAAATAGTATGTTCACACTACAAATCCTCATTGAAATAGTGCAGATTTATATTTCAATAGCACATCCACACTGATTGGAGCCTGAATCACATTTAAAGCACTCCACGGAGGGCATCAGAACAGGAGTCATTTCCTGTAGCTGCCTCCTTTAAGGCTCATGCTTCAAGGAGCTCCTGTCTGCAGCCATGTCTCAAACTCTTCTCCACTGCCTACCTCTTTGAGGGACAGCAAACTCACACCACGTGCTCTGTTTTCCCTTGTGGATGCCACGGCACTTCTGCCATGGAGCTGGACCAGCTGCAAAGCAGTAACTGGCTCTTAGATCTCCTGCTGCAACTCCTTGTACAGTAAATGCAGGCTGCCTTCTGGTACTGTAGGAACATGTTAGCCAGCTCAGAATGGAGTAGCTACTCGCCCCAATCTGGGTGCTCCTCATGCACCACAGTCCTTTCCATCTTCCCCTGCACACCGCGCACTGCTGCTTCTGGTGCCAGGAAACCAGTTCCAAGTGGTGGGACCAGATTGCTGTGGAGCAGTGGGATGAACAGCAGTGGTTCCAGAACTTCCACATGCACAAGGACACCTTCCTGGAGCTCTGCGAGTGACTTGCCCCAGCCCTCAGGCAACAGGACACCCATATGCACTCTGCCATCCCCCTCCAGAAGCATATCGCCATGGCCCTCTGGAAGCTTGCCACACAAGACAGCTACCGCTCCATCGGGAGCCAGTTTGGCATGGGGTGATTGACCTGATAGATCAGGGTCATGCTCATGCAGGTTTGAATCTTTTACTATTGACCTAGGAGAGTGGTGAAACATTGCAATGGGTTCCCTAGGGGTACGTCTACAATAGCCCCCTAGATTGATCTAGGGAGGCTAATGAGGGTGACCGAAATTGCAAATCAAGACCAGGATTTAAATATCCCGTGCTTGATTTGCATGTTCGCAGCTGGTCACCATTTTAGAAATTGACTAACTTGAAGTAGCTTCCCGCGTCTACACGCGGCAATGAAACGGGATTCCGATTTAAAGCCCCTAAATCGATTTAGCTGATAAACCTCATTGCAAGAGTCTCACGGCAGGAGGCAAAGGATGTGACTCAGGCAACAGCGCCACCCAGAGGGAACAGCCAGGGAGGCAACAGCGTCACCCAGAGGGTACAGCCGGCATTTCAGCGGTACAGAGTCACAGACATTGGGCCACTATATATATGATAACAATAGCTGAGCATCCATACTAATCCTATTTTGAAAAAGCAATTTTGAAATAGGCATTATTCCTTTTAGATTCAGGGGTTATTATTTCAAAATAACAAGTCCATTATTTCAAAATAATTTCAAAATAACAGGCTTGCTGTGAGGACACTCACCATTATTTTGAAATCACAGGAGATATTTTGGAATATCTCTGTAGTGTAGACATGCCTTAAGATTCTACAGTCCTCAAATATGTTAAAGGACATTAAGAAGAGGAGGAGGATTGTTCTCCATCCACAATGAAGGCAGGACAAGAGACAATGGATATACTCAGAGGGAGACAGAGTTAGGTGATATACTTAAAAAAATTAACTATAAGGATAGTCAAGCTCTGTCAGAGGCTTTCAAAGAAGGTTTTGGAATTGCCCTTGTAAGAGGCTTTTAAGAACAGATTGGACAAAAACCTGTTAAGAATGCTCTAGTTTATTTAGACATGCTTGATTGCAGGGGACTGGGATTCCAGACATACATTTCTGTGATTTCATGATGATCAGCACCTTAACTCTGAGTTACTCCACTGAATACTTGTGCAGTTCAGTGTAAGAGACTTTTAGATTCTGGCCCAGGTGATTTGTAAAAATCTTTGGAATTTTAAAAAAATGTCTTCTCTATCAAATTGCAGCTAAACATTTTTTCTATACAAAGGGCAGGTGGTTTTATGAAAATAATGTAGAAAAATGATAAACTTTTATAGATTGTAACCATTCTGTATGTTTTAATTTAGCAAATAAAATAAGTTCTTTTGCTCAATTATGTCACAAATAACCCACAGAAAAGCACATTTTTGTAAAGTCTAATTCCTTCAGAATAATTTATATAGATCCCTATTCGTTTCACTTCTGCTGAATTCTATACTAATTGTTAACTATTACAATTTTCCTAATAGTTATTCAGATTATTTTATGTTTCTGCAGTGATTAGATTTATGTAAAACACAAGAATAACATAATTGCACTCTTTGATATTTTCCAGACAATAATCCTAAAATCCCTTCATACTTGGTCCCATATAGACAGTAATGAAAATATTCATTTTCTAACTTGGCCTCAGACATTAGCATGACTTTCAAGGTCATTGTCATTTCTTTTCTCTGGCATTTTGCACAAACTGAAAAAGAAATTCATTTTAAATTATCTCTCATACCACAAATTAATAGAATGATAAGGTGATGCTGGTAAAAATTATGCAATAGGATTTGGTACTTAATCTTCTAAGGACACACTGCTGAGATTTAAAGCCAATCAGACAGTTTTGGAGCCAGTTATATGTCCTCAATTCTACTTTTGCTATTGTTCTAGAATGAGATCATTCTTATTTTTATGGGGTCAAGATGAGATAACTACTCTTGCCCTTAAAGAAATTTCCCTTTTTTCATGGAATGTGCCTTGTATTGTCATAAATATGAAGTATATAAAAGGATCTAGCCTGACAGCACTTTTGTGTTGAAACCAAAACACTCCCATTCAAATTCATGCTTCTCCCTTGTTAGTTTAATTATGACAACATTATTCCTGTTAGGTCAAAGGGTGTTTTTCACAGATTCTGAGGTCATCTGTTTTGAAACAGTGATTAGCAATCGAAAGCTGGTTCCCACAGTATTAATAGGGGGGAAAATTAGCATCAAAGCAAATAGAATTAAAATAATCATTATAGAGGGGGAAATTATTATAAATATAGTGGGACTTTTTAGTTTAAGTTTTAATATTAGCTTAGCTCATTACACAGAAAACAGAGTAGTCAGAGCCCAACAGTAATTATGAGTTCTATCAGGCTTATTAAGGTAAATGGAAGGATAAATCTGCATTGCTGGAAAATACAGGTCTAAAGTAATCATCATATAGAATTAAGCTGTCACAAATGACATCCATAAGTCTGCCCAAGCCTGAAGCAGATGGAGCTATCTCATTATTGGATGCAGCCTACCAGCTAATAAATAAATGTATTTAGCTTGTACTCACAAATTTAGGGGAAGGAATTCAGACAACGATTGATAAGAATGGAAACAACTATTTGCTATGTTGTGTGAAATAGAACTTGTAGTTTAAATCAAAGGAATTCTTAGAAAATGCAGAAAAGCCTAACAGAGCTAGTCAGCTTGAAAATTGTATTTCTGTCAAAAAATGCTAGATATACTGATGTTTCCTGCTGTTTTGAGAAACCCTAAGATTAATATTTTAGGCTTTATTAATAACAATAGCAATTACACCATTTTCACATGGGAATGTGATTTTCAGGATGATAGTATTACTCTCAGGATTAGCGGAGTCATGACCCCAGGTTACGTATACCCCCACGCAGTTAACTCCTGCTGCCACCACCAAGCTTCACACTTGGAAATTTTACCTGATGTCATCCCTTACTCTCTTCCTTTATTCCAAGGACTAGTGTGATGCTGATAGAGATAAGAAGTGCCTTTGATGGACTTGGATCCTCATCCAGAGGGCTCTTTGGCCCAAGTAAGTGCCAAGCTGCTACCACTGCGCTGCTGACTGTTATCAGAAGAGGAGTAGAACTCTAACAGAGCATCCCAGTCCAGGGTGCCAATTGGCAGAACACTGGGGGTGCTGATTGGTTCACAGATGCTATTTAAACCCAGCAGAAGAACAGGAAGTTGTCCATGTAACTGAGTTCTCCCTTCTTAGGATGGCTTTGTCTGTGATATTTGCTCTTTCTCTTCAGGTACTTTGACAGATGATACTTGGTTTATCCTTTGATCTGTCTTTCACATTGACCTCCTGCTGCTATCTGACCCAGCCTCACTCCTGACCATCCTGCTCAGACCACTAAATAAAAACTGCCCATATCCTGGTCATGGACAAAAGCCAATTGCCCCATCTTCACTCTAGATTTGCGTAATGAACTCTCTCTTTTTTTACTTACAAGTAAACTTGAATTAAGTCAGTTACAGTTCATCCTGATATGTCTTCTTTTCTCAATGCCACTTTCTTTTATAGGCCCTAATGAACTAGTTTTGGCAACTTTGAGGTCCATTCTTGGTTCCTTTAGCCTGGTCCCAGAAAAAAAGCCATTTCCAACATATAAGCCTCAAATCTCTTGTCCACCTCTGCTGGCATTGGAATGAACTTTCCATACTAGCTCTTGGCAATCAAAAGGTCTTTACACAGTTCTCAGATGTTACATCACTTTCTCATGATGAGCCCGAGATTTTACTTCCCATGAGCACATATCTAAACCTAGAATCATGGGATTTGAAGGAACCTTGACATGTGTTCTAGACTCTGAACTCATGACAGGACAAACCTGTTCTTAAAAGCCTCCAATGATGGAGATTCCACAATCTTCCTAGAGAATTTGTTCCAGTGCTCAACAACCTTGACAGGATATTTTTTTCCCCATAAGTTCCAACCTAACTCACCCTTGCTTCACTTTAAATCCATTGTTTCTTGCTCTTGTCTGAGGGGTATATGAGAAAACAATTTTATCCTCCTTCTTCTAATAACCTTTTATGTACTTGAAAACTGTTATCATGTCCCCTCCCAGTTTTCTCTTCTTCAGGCTAAACAAGCCCATTTTTTTCAAGATTACCTTATAGGTGCTGTTTTCTATACTTTTAATAATCTTTATTGGTCTTCTCTGGACTTTCTTCAATTTTTTCACATCTTTCCGGAAATGTGGCGCCCAGCACCAGACACAGTACTCCAGCTGAGGCCTAATCCATGCATAGTAAAGAAGCACTTCTTGTGTCTCGCTTACAATATGCCTGCTAATATATTTCAGAATTATTGCTTTTTTAAAAACAGTGTTTACACTATTGAGTCATATTCAGCTTGTGATTGACTATAAATATCCCATATCCAGGACTGCAGATGGACAGTGAAGGGCAAAAGGAGTAGCTGCCCCTGGGCCCAGTGAGTTAAAAAGTCCCTGCACCACTACCACTGAAGCAGCAGTGACTAGAGTCCAGGGCCCTTTAAATCACTGCCAGAGCAGTGCTGAAAAGCTGGCTAGGGCAGGCTATCCCCCAGCCCACCCCTTCTGCTCAAGATGCTGTCCCTTCCAGGGCCCTGGAGTCAGCACCCACTCCCCACATCTTTTCCAGGGGCCTGACAATTCTGTTGGCAGCCCTCACCAATCCCTTTCTGCAGTACTCCTTCCTAGGCAGTAATTTCACATTTTGTATGTGCAACTGATTGTTACTTCCTAAATGGAGTACTTTGCATTTGTTCTTATTGAATTTAATCATATTTGTTGCTGACCATTTCCCCGGATCATTTTGAATTTTACTCCTAGCCCTCAAATCACTTGCAGCCCCTCCAGCTTGGTACCATCTCCAAACTTAATTAAGTGTTCTTTTTATTACTCTTCTGTAATATTATTATGCTGGGAATGGATGACAGGGGATGATCACTTGATGATTCCATGTTCTGTTCATTCTTTCTGAGGCATCTGGCATTGACCACTATCAGAATACAGGCTACTGGGCTAGATGGAATCTTTGCTCTGCCCCAGTATGGCTGTTCTTATGATCTTATGTTCTTTATCTTAATCCTTTTTAATTGAACGTAATGATAATTTATTTTCCGTATACAGATTAAACATCCTTATAGTTCTTTCAAATGTACCTGTAAAATCATGCTGTCACAGAACAATGACTGTTTTATTAATTTGACTAGTATGCATAGTGATTTTGATTATTAGTTTTAATATTATGTGGTATACAGGAAGAAAGGATTATCTTTGCATATCTAAGTATTAAGGACTATTAAGTCTGAATTCTGGTCCTCTTCTGCTCAGCAATATGGCAAAATTTTTACGGATTTCAATGAAGCAGTATTGGCATCTAGATATTCAGTTTCTGGGAATACCCATTGTGACCCTCATAATAAAGATTAGACCAAAGATAAAATAAGGTGAAGTAAACAAACAAAAGATTCTTTATGTGGAATGGTGGACAGAGACAGAGTAGCTCCTTGGCTCTCAAAATTGCAGTCTGGGGCTGTCTTCATTGCAAACTTAATTTGAGTAATCAACAGGCGAGCTACAGGCAACTCAACTTAATAAAAACACTGCACTAGATTTAAAGGGTTTTATGTGTGGGGAACACACACACACATCCCTTTCTTCCTGTGTAGCCCTACGTACATTCATTGATGACTCTGTTTTCTTTATAAAATTCGGGTCGTACTCATACAATAAGGAAAACATCATTCTGATACCCCTGCATTCAATACTAAAGTGTATTGTGATGCAAACCCAGCCAAAATGGATCATTTTGGCAAAGCAGGTTTATCTGCTGAGCAGCCAGACAGAAAAAATGTATGTATGCAAACACAGTCTGCTCCCGATGTCTGAGGCTCAAATTAGTCACAAGACAATCCCTGAGAAACATTGTTTCTGTTGCAGTTTTGCCACACAACATTTATTTATGTCCTGCACTGGATAAAAAATTCTGCACAATGGGTTGAGGACCATACTATAGTAGAAAATATCTTATCCTGCAGAGAGCTGACAGAATCTTCATGGCAGGAACTATTTCTTAATGTATTGGTACAGCCCTACCATAGTGAGACAGTAATTTCATCTTAGGTTCCTAGGCAGGACAATAAATTATTTCTGACCAATAAAATTAAAATCAAATATTATTTTTCAGCAAAATATCCAGATTCTCCCACACCTGAACATATTCCAAATTTGTGTTGGTTTTTCCACACTGCTCAGATTGCAAACAAAAACAATGTTCAAAAGTAAAAATGTTTCATCTTGCCGTTTTGAAAAATGAAATACGTTGATATTTTGGTTTTAAAGCACTATTTTCCCAAAATTTCCTTCCAATTATTTTTATTAAAATGTTAAAAATACTCAAGCAACATGAAATATTTCCTTTTTGGGTCACATGAAATATTCTTCAGATCTGACATTGGTGGAAGGGTTTTAGTTTTTTAATGATCCAAAAATTTTGGATTGGGATGACTCAATATGATATTTTTAAAAATATTTTTTGCAATTTCCAGCAAACAAAAAAGTTATTCACACAACTTACAAATTACCTTATGTGTTATTTTGACTTTGGGCCATTGCCTGCAAAAGCTATAATTCATGCGCCTTAGTTTTTAGGATCTTTTTAGAAATATCTCATGATATCAGGAACTTAGGCTGACCTCTTTTTTCTACTTCCTAGCTACTTTTTTCATCTCAGCAGGTTGCTTATTGAGCAGTTTTATTCTGCAGTATTACACTCAGATTTTCTGAGATTTGGATATAGATTTTAGGGGCTATAAATGGTAAAAGCTTATTGATCTTATGTCTATTGATATTCAGAGCCATGAGCTACACAATAATCCTGATGGAAGAATTAATATCAGCGGCTTTGATTTTCTTACTTCATTAAGATAGAAAACTAAGCAGTGTACATAAAACATCATTTAACTTTAGCATTTTTCTCTTCTAGATGATACATGTGCTGCTTACTAGGCCAACATAAGATTTGTTGAATGAATCAGAGCAAAGTACTCATACAGTTAACTTCTCTCAAGCCAAGTGGCATCTTAAAACAGGCATAGAAAAGGTGATGACTGTTTTTAAATTCAGTGAGAAGTAGATATAGGCAACCAGTTACTAAAGTGGTGACACTTAAAAAGTATCTTTTCACCTAAGAAAGATTTTGTTTGCTTTTTTTTTTTGGTTTTGTTTTGTTCTTTCACTGCTAGAGCAATTGCACAGCAATTCCTGCATTGCCTTATTTCTTCCGGCGGAGGCCCAGCAAGAATGGGGGCAAAGGTGGAAGTTGCCCGGGGGCCCAGTGATTCAAAGGGGCAGAGGTCTTCCAAGCACTGTTGCTGTTACTATGGCAGTAGCAGTGGCCAGAGCCCCAGTCCTTTTAAATTGCTGGAGCACCATGCTGCATGCTCTGGGCAGTTCTGAGGGCTGGGGAATGTGTCACAGCCCAGGCAGTGCTGAGGGCTGGCTGTTCCCAGCCCCACCTCTTCTGCTCAAACCCCTACCCCTTCTGGGAGTGCACAGCCAGCTCCCCCCCACTCCGCCATCTTGCCCAGGGACCCCAGGGGGCTGTCAGCTCCTATGGGATCACATCAGTAAAAAGAAAAACTGGGCAACTACAGGAAGCCTGGCAAGTGTAGTGCAGATGCAGGTTCCTCCACACTTCATTGGCCAGCTTATTTTGAGACCATGACAATAATTATTACACCTGTTCTTCAGTGGCTAGACAAGGCCACCATTTCTCATACATATGTTGTCTTGACTAATGCATCCCAGATGGCATGGCTAATGAAACACACATAAATCCAGGCCAAAACAATGGAGAGCTGGTACATGGGTCAATCAATAAAGAATTATAGGAGGAGAACATAATTATTCCCAGTCAACATGATTTTATGGAAAACAGCTCTTATCAAACAAACCTGGTATCATTGTTTAATGAGTTTACACTTCTGGTTGATAAAGATAACTGCATAGATTATTATAGACTTTAGTAAAGCCTTTGAGTTACTACTGAACAACATTCTGCCTTAAAAACTGTACTATACAGTATCATGAAAGCACATATTAAGTGGATCAATAATTGGCTAAATGACAGATCTCAAAAAGTAGTTGTCAGTGGGGAATCCTCATAGAATGGGCGTGTTTATAGTGTGGTTCCATGGGGATTGGTACTAAACCTGATGCTGTTAAAAATTATCTACCATCTGGAAGCAAATATAAAATCACTACGAGAAAATTTGTGAATGACACAAAGTTTAGTGGAATGTAAATAATGATGAGGATAGGGCAGAGATCCAGATCATTTGGTAAACTGGGCTCATTCAAACATAATGCATTTTAATCCAGCCAAATTCAGTGTTATACATCTAGGAACAAGAAGTGCAGGCCATCCATGCAGAGTGGGGGATTCAGGAAAGCAGTGATTCTGAAACAGATTTAAAAGTCATAGGGGACAAGTGATTAAATAGGAGCTTCTACTATGATTCTCTGGGGGGAAAGACAGCTTATGTGATTCTTGGGTGAATAAATAGAAATAATTAAAAAGAGCAGGGCAGGATTTTACCTCAATACCTGGCTTTGGTGAGACCAAAATTGAAATAATGCATTCAGTTCCGATGTCCACATCTGAAAATATATATATACAAACTGAAGAGGGTGAAGAAAAGAGCCAAAATAGTTGAGGGATGGAGAACTACTAACTACATGGTCAATCAATAAAGGATTTAAAGGAAGGGAACATAATTATTCCCAGTCATCATGATTTTATGGAACATAAGTCTTGTCAGACAAACCTGATATCTTTCCTGATGCATTTACAGTGAAAGATTTTAAAGAGCTCAGACTGATTTAACTAATCAAAAAAGACTTCCGTTTGATTACAGTGAATAAGTACCTGCCTTGGGAGCACATATGAGGTAATAAAGGGCTCTGTAACCTAGACAAGAAAGGCAACAACTTCAAATTAGAAATTAGGCATAGATTGTTAAATTGTGAGGGTGACTTAATCAGGGGAGCCAAGTGAAATGATGGATTCACCATCTCCTGTTGTCTTCAACTGAACACTAGATGACTTCCTGAAAAATATGCTTACAATAATAATTAACAGCAGTTAGCTCTTATATAGCACTTTTCATCAACGTGTTTTACAAAGGTTAATGGATAAAGTGTTCATTACTCTCAATTTACAGGTGTTTAGCCAAACACAAATGACTGGACTCAAAGGGGTAACGGGATGAAACTTATGAATGAAAGTTAGCTTTCATGGTAAAACTAGATGCCTCAGACTCTTGATAGGTGCCAGGGCATTTCCCCTATTGGTGGCACGTTTTACTCAGTCATAGTATCTAATGCATGTTTGATGGCTCCTCTATGATATGAGTTTGGTGGGTCTCAGTTTCAGTTCCCCTGTCACAATCTCACACCCATCCTTTCCACTGTTGACAAATTTGGTAGAAAAGCCAATAACGGTGCACTATAGTGACTAAACTATCTGTCTTATCCTTATAGAAGTCTTTCCCATTTTATTAGGTTTGAAGTATGCAGGCAGGGCAGTGTGGGTGGCAAACTTTCCTTAAGATTACAATGTAATTAAACAAAGGACTCCGTTCACTGGTACAGTCAGTCATTGCTTTTCTCCAGCAATAAATCTGTACACCTTTGAAGATAATGTATAGGGGTATATGAAAATTATTTGAAAATATGTGTAACATACTTGCTTTATACTGCAGCATTTCATTAGGAGATAAGCAGTAGGCAGGAGACATATTTCCTTTTGACGTTTTGTATCTCTTCATACATTGTAGAGAACAGGACAGGGCAACACAACTAGAAAGGCCTTGAAACATCCAGAATAAAGGTATATCAGTTACTAGACATGCTCAAAGACTGTTTCTGAAGTTCAATAGAAACTTTGTGTTATGAGCACAGTGTCCTGCAGGCCCCGTAGAAATTCACCATCTGAGAAATAAGCAAATCAGGGAAGGAGAGGAAGCTTACAAATATGGAAGTTAAAGACTGCCTTGTAAGCTAAGAAGCTGGTAGATGCAGAAGCCAGAGCTACATGGACTGTAAGGGGGGACGGATAGCTCAGTGGTTTGAGTATTGGCCTGCTAAACCCAGGGCTGTGAGTTCAATCCTTGGAGAGGCCATTTGGGGCAAAAATTTGTCAGGGATGGTACTTGGTCCTGCTGTGAAGTTCTAGGAGATGGGCAATCTCCATTATTATATTTATGTCTGCTATGAGACCTTGGTCCCAACACCTGGACCACTGTGGATTCAGTTGGGGGGCCATTACAGCTTTACTTTCTAGGGAAGCCCTCCATCAAGGCCATCACATTTATTTAAGGGACCCAGAGAAAGATCTGGGAGAGGAGCACAGGGCTGTCGCTAGAAGTTTTGGTGCCCTACACAGCCCCAGTTGGTTGGAGGCCACGCTCAGGGCTGCAGGGGCAGGAGCTGTGAGGGCAGGAGCAGAGCAGGGGTCTGGCCCACCCCTGCATTCACCAGCAGTGATGGGAAGTGGAGTGACCCAGCACCTGCCTCCTCTGCTCCCCCAGCTCCCAGCCGTAGCACTCAGAGGTTTGGGGGAATGGGTGGAACTGCTGCCTGCACTCAGCCGTGGTGAAAAGCAGAGTGACACGACTGGGTTTTTCTGCTTCCTCCCACTGTCACACGTCTGTCAGTACTAGGCTCCCTGCTGGTCCCACAGGACACGCTCAAGGGAAAGGACCTGGGAAAAGGAGTTGAATGGGGGTGGAGCACCAATAGGGTAGGTGTGAAGTGAGGCCAGGAAGAAGCTGGGGAGGACAACAGAACAGGGGCAGAGCGGGGGCACGCAATATCCCGGGCCCATATTCCCCTTGGGATGGCCCTGCTGGGTGCAGCCTGTGGCAGTCAGGCCGTGGAATGGGGCTGGCCACCAGAGCCAGTGTTGCCCCCAGAGAGAGCATGCAGCTACCTAGGGAACTCCAGAGTTTGGGGAAATTTGTTGCCCAAAATTTTGTGGTGCTCTACATGGCTGTGTGTTTTCCGCAGTGGTAGGGATGGTGTTACCTGGAGAAGCTATAGAGCTAATTGCTTAAATTGGAGAGGGAGGGGAGGGATTGTCTCCATTATGGAGAGAACACAGGCAGCTCTGAATAAAATGAGGGCTTGGCAGATCTTTGCCTGACAGAGGGAAAAGAGCATGCCTAAAAGCAGTGGTTTTCAAACTTTTTTTCTCATGGCCCAGTTGAAGAGAACTGTTAATGCTTGTGACCCAACATTATTTGACTAAATTGCGGGGTGGGGCTGAGGATGAGAGCTTCACCTTTGGCGATGAAGCTGGAGCAAGAGGGGCTTGCCTCAAGCAGTTCCTGGTCAGCAGTGCAGTGGGGATGCTAAGGCAGCCTTCCTGCCTCTCCTGGCAGCCCAGACCACGCTGTGCCCCAGAAGCAGCCAGAAACAGTTTCTAGCCAATGGGAGTGTGGAACTATGCTCAGCACAGGAGCCATGCACAAAGCCCTGTGCACTTGTCTGTCCCCCTTCCCCCCACGCTCACCCAGGAGCCAGGGCTGATGCTTCCTTCTTCTGGGGCATACCACAGTCTGTAGTGCCAGGACATACAGTACTGGGTCACGACCCATCGTTTGAAAACCACTGCCTTAGAGCATGAGAGTCTCATAGAGATCTGAGGGAGTAGAGATTGTCTATGCTGAATCCAATACCTCTACCCCTTTAGATACAGGCTTCAGATTTCCTGTCTCAACAGAAAATGAAGAGACTAGTCTATTGTGAACCCAAAGGCTGGAAAGCCACTTGCTGTAAAGATCATCTGACCATTTATTTGCCTCCAAGGTTCTGAAGTGCTTGGAAAGGGAATTGAGATGCTGCATTTTAAAAAAGAATTGAGGATGATGTGTTTTTATGTGTGTGCTGCAGTTCAGAAGTGTAAATTTTATGTCAAAAATCTTTCATTGAAATGATGCCTTTGATTTTTACTTTAATATTCTAAATATGAAAACTACCACAAATATCCTGGCGAAATGTAAATCCTGTAGCATGGTAATCAGTGCCTTTCAAGGAAATCCACAGCATAAATCTTATATGCTGTTATGCCAGAAACTGTTTTGAATGGATTGTATTTTGGAATACTTCATTATACATGCTTTGGCTGCAGTATTCCTTAACAGTAGCAGGATATCATATCTAACTACCTGGCAATGAAACTAGATGTCTTTAAGTCAAATTAAGCAGAAATATGATTCTTTCAGGTAGTGGCCACTAAAAAAAAATCACTAAATTTTTTGTTCTTCTTTTTTTAGCATGCCTACAGCCTGAGCTCTCTCTCTCCCAGTATTCTCAATAGCAAACAATAATGGAAATATAGGAAGGTGATAACTGGTGAGAAGGCTAAGATTCAATAAAGGAATAGTTGTCTGGACATATTGATGAAGGTTCATAAAGGAAAAATGCCTTGAAGCTCGAGTAAGTTAGCAGACAATTACCATGCTAAAATAGAGAACTTAGGAGAACACAGAATGTGGAGCCAAGTGGGTAGTAAAGGGGAAACACTAATGAATGGCTCATTGATGTGATAAAAATGCATGCTGAAATATTCCCTTCTTATTTAGGGTGTGTCTAGACTACATGGCTCTGTCGACGGAGCCATGTAGATTAGGGTTGTAGGCAAAGGGAAATGAAGCGGTGATTTAAATAATTGCCACTTAATTTAAATTAAAAGGGCTGCTGTGCTGTGCCGATCAGCTGTTTGGCGGCACAGTGCTATAGTCTGGACGCTCCGTGGTCGACATCAAAGGCATTTGTTGACCTCCCCGTTATGGCTCGTGGGATGAGGTTTACCGGGAAGGTCGACAAATGCCTTTGATGTCGACCGCGGAGCATCCAACTACAGCGCTGTACCGCCAAACAGCTGATCGGCACAGCGCAACAGCCATTTTAATTTAAATGAAGTGGTGATTATTTAAATCGCTGCTTCATTTCCTTTTGCCGAGTAAATAAACCTACATGGCTCCATTGATGGAGCCATGTAGAGTAGACATACCTTAGTGAGGGAGGAGATAGATTTTAAATGTTTTAAGAAAATATAAATACCAATTATTAAAGAAAATATGGGCACATCACTTGCAACCCCTACACTACTTACAGCTAATGCAGTAGACGCTTTGGCCCATGTTAGTTAGGTGAAGTGTAAAAATATACTGCATGCTAAAATTAAAGCAGTATGGTATGACAGCCATAACATAGTTAAGCAATGTTTATATGCAGAGCAGGGTGAATATTAAGCCAAGTATATCCAAAATGTAATTCAAATAAAAAGCACTCATTTTTTCAGCTATGTCTGACACTTGTTATTTGCTTTCTGAGAACATTTGTAAGAGTGACCAGTTTAGCACAAATGTTGGAGAAAAATGGGTCATGAATGACTAAGCATTCAAATACATTTGCATGAATATTTGCACAATAGGTAGCAGCTTATTCAGTGTTTCCACCAATCTAAAATTTTCAGGCATAAAACCAGGTATTCGTAAACTTATCATGTGACTTATGTAATGTATAATATAGCAATGGAAGTAAATTATGAATAGTGAATCCTTGAAAAAATAGTTTCAGTGAACAACACACAAATAATCCACTTTTATATAAAACAGTAATAAAAAAATTGAATAATGAATGGATTCAGAAACTATGAGAACCATAAAGCAAGAAGGCTGCATTTGTTTGTCCAACACTGTTAACAGGACAGGACTGCCTACACAATCACTTTGAAGTTCATGTGGCGACCTAATTGTGATTTTTAGTGTGTGTTTTTTAATTTCCAGATTTGTGATTCATATATAATAAATATTATTAACACAAAGTAATTTTAGAAATCACATTTGACACTAGCTCATGAAGGATATGTTATGCATTTGAAGCTTCTGACATTTTGTTACTACAGGTTGATCCCACCTAGTCCAGAACTCTCTGCTCCAGAAACATCCGTCATCCAAAATGATTTTAGTTAACTGGATGTCCACTTTTTATGGGTGTGGCTAGATTTCCCATGGTCCCATAAGGTTTATTTACAGCCACCAGTACTAGCGCTCAGTATTCTGTGCTGTTAGTTAGCTCTAATTTGTCCCAAATATCCTCTAACAGCCTAGTAAGCAGTGGAAATGTTGGTAATGCTGCTTGACAATACTGACCTAAAATGGTCCAATAAATTCTCTGGTTCACAACAGGTCAGGTTCCAAGTGTTACCTGAATTGCACATCTCAGAAATCCCAGAATAAAAAAGTGGAACCTATGACAACTTCTATATTCCGGAGGAGGGCAAACTCTATATTTTACCTTTTTCATCAGTGAAAATGAATGGGAAAAAACTATGTAAAAGAAGACTATTTAAATCTGTCCTATATAGATTATTCCCATAGAAGGGGAGAATGGAGTCACTGATTGTCAGAATAGAGACAGAAACTCCCACCTCTTGCATAAAATGCCATGTAATCTTTACTGACAATAAATCAGGTCCTCAAATTTGTTAATAGTATATTTCACAACCTATCCAGGACAAAGATATTTAATATCGCCGCGGTTTTTATAAATTTCATTCATGTGAAACTTTCATCTAGGATCACATTTCAATTACACAGAATAAAACGTGTATGTGCTCACTTTATATTATTCTTTTTATTTAAAATGTTTGAACTTGCCAGATATTTTTAAAAATCTAAATTCAGAAGATTAGGTGTACAGTATAAGGAGACTTTTGGCCAGTCCAGGGATGGGCAATAATTTTCACCGGGGTGCAGGACGGGGGACATTTAGTTAATTTTACTATATGCCCATGGGCCGGCTCCTCTCCATAAGAAAGGGCACAATCTGGGACAGAAGGGACAGGTCTGAGAACATAAGAACGGCTGTACTGGGTCAGACCAAAGGTCCATCTAGCCCAGTATCCTGTCTGCCAACAGTGGCCAGCACCAGGTGCCCCAGAGGGGGTGGACCGAAGACAATGATCAAGCGATTTGTCTCCTGCCATCCTTCTCCAGCCTCTGACAAACAGAGGCCAGGGACACCATTTCTATCCTCTGGCTAATAGTATGGACCTAACCTCTATGAATTTATCTGGCTTCTCTTTAAACTCTGTTATAGTCCTACCCTTCCCAGCCTCCTCTGACACCTGTTTCAAACCCCTAATCATTTTAGTTGCCCTTTTCTGAACTCTTTCCAAGGCCAAAATATCTTTTTTGAGGTGAGGAGACCACATCTGTACACAGTATTCAAGATGTGGGCGTACCATAGTTTTATACAGGGGCAGTAAGATATTCTGGGTCTTATTTTCTATCCCTATCTTAATAATTCCTAACATCCTATTTGCCTTTTTGACCGCCGCTGCACACTGTGTGGAAGTTTTCAGAGAACTATCCACGATAACTCCAAGATCTCTTTCCTTATTTGTCATAGCCAAATTGGCGCCCATCATACTGTACGTATACAGGCAGTCCCCGAGTTACGCGGAGCCGACTTATGTCGGATCCGCAGTTACGAATGGGGTTTTTCTTGCCCCAGAGGATGGGAGCAGTGGGACGCCCACATGCGCCGCGGTCCCGCCACCCGCGTCCTCTGGGGCGAGAAAAGCTGCTCCGCGTCTCCCTGGTCTGCTGGGGGGGGGCAGTCCCCCCCCAGCAGACCAGGGAGATGCTGAGCAAAGCCGTGGAGCACGTGGGCAGCGGGACAGCCCAGATGCGCCGCGGCTGTCTTTGCTCCCCGTCTCCCTGCTCTGCTGTCTCCAGCAGACCAGGGAGACTGGGAGCAAAGCTTCGGAGGATGCCGGCAGCGGGACAGCCGCGGCACGTCTGTGCTGTCCCGCTGCCAGCGTGCTCCGCGGCTTTGCTCCGCGTCTCCCTGGTCTGCTGGTCTGCTGGTCTGCTGGAGACCAGCAGACCAGGGAGACGGGGAGCAAAGCCTCAGAGGACGCCAGCAGCGGGACAGCCGAGGTGCAGCTTTGCTCCCCGTCTCCCTGGAGACCAGCAGACCAGGGAGACATGGAGCAAACCTACGGAAGACCCGGGCGGCGGGACTGCGGTGCGTCTCGGTCCACCGCCCACGTCTCCCTGGTCTGCTGGGGGGGGGGGCAGCGCAGCTAGTGCGCGTTCCCCCCCCCCCAGCAGACCAGGCTTTTCTCCGGATGCCTGTGGTAGAGCAGCTGGGGCGCTGCCGGTTGGTCCCGCAGCACCGCTCTGGGCATTACTGGACCAACCCAGCAGCACCCCAGCTGCTCTGCCCCAGGCGTCCCCAAGTTAGCCGCTGCTGAAACTGACTAGCACTGACTACAGGAAGCCCGAGGCAGAGTTGCTCTGCCCCTGGCTTCCTGGAATCAGCCACTGATCAGTTTCAGCAGCAGCTGACTTGGGGATGCCTGGGGTTCTTAAATTGAATCTGTGTGTAAGTTGGAACTGGCGTTCAGATTCAGCCTGTTGAAACTGATCAGTGGCTGATTCCAGGAAGCCTGGGGCAGAGCAACTCTGGCTCGGGCTTCCTGTAGTCAGCCGCTGGTCAGTTTCAGCAGCGGCTGAATCTGGACGCCAGTTCCGACTTACATACAGATTCAACTTAAGAACAAACCTACAGTCCCTATCTTGTATGTAACCCGGGGACTGCCTGTAGTTGGGGTTTTTCCCAATGTGCATTACTTTACACTTACCCACATTAAATTTCATTTGCCATTTTGTTGCTCAATCACTCAGTTTGGTGAGATCTTTTTGGAGTCCCTCACAGTCTGCATCTGTCTTGAAAATCCTAAACAGTTTGGTATCATCCACAAACTTTACCACCTCACTGCTTACCCCTTTCTCCAGATCATTTATGAATAAGTTGAACAGGATTGGTCCCAGGACTGACCCTTGGGGAACACCACTAGTTACCCCTCTCCAATCTGAAAATTTACCATTTATTCCTACCCTTTGTTTCCTGTCTTTTAACCAGTTCTCAATCCATGAAAGGACCTTCCCTCTTATCCCATGGCTAGGCTGAGGCCCAGCTTCCCCCCAGAGGTGTCTAGGAGAAAAGGGCTTACAGAGCCCAGAGACCCCATTGCAGTTGTCTGGTGTTTCTGTGGCTTCTTAAAGGGCTCAAGGCTCCGGCCCCTACCAGGATAGTGGCAAGACAGGGAGCCAGGAGCCGTTTAAATAGGATCCTGCTGCCTGAGCCACCACCTGGAAATTTGGTGGCACAGGCAGCATGATATAAACAGAAAGCAGCCAAATGTAGTCTGCAGGCTGAATCAAAGTGTTAGGTGGGCCAGATCCAGCACCTGGGATTCAACTTGCCCAGCCCTGTGCCAGCCAAATTTAGATATCTACATGGATATTAGTAGAGCTGGTCAAAAAGGAGAAATAACTTTTTGGAAGAAATCATAATAAAATGTGATAATTTTTAAATCAAAATGCAAAATACTGATAAAACAATATTGATATTGTGTATTTCATACATTACACATGAACAATATTGATTAAGGATTCCCAGAGTAATCAAGCCAACCTAGGACTGGCTGGCTTTATACCTTTGGGGCTGTCATTTCCTAAATATTTGTAAAATGCCTAAAACACTAAGACCCCAAACTTGATGATAGCCATAGTGGCTATAGCTTAAAAAATGCTTAGTAAAAGGTGTAAATGTATCTTTAATTTTAAATGTGTTTAAAGAAACCATTATTTGATTCTTCTAGAATCAAGCAAAGATTAAATTCAGAAAGGTGGAGAAATTAATTTATTAACATGTGACTAAACTTGCCTCTACTCTAGTGCATGCCAGTAACAAATGTGCAGACTGAATGGACCCCAATAACAGATGAGCTGGGCTTTAACTAAGTTTTCTGTTTGTTGTCAGGCCTGAAAAATTGAGTGGGGAAAAATTCGGTGGAGGAAGAAGTGTCCACCCTATCCTCCCATAACCTACAGACTAGCATGTAACATACTCAGCAAGAGTGCTAGTGGCTGGTTCAAATGTCCACTCAGAAGCAGCAATTTGGAAACCAGCTCTCCCCTGTCTCTAATGAATGCCCAAGAAATAGGCTATTCTAGGTCTGGCATTGTGATACTGGTTGATCAGGTCATGCTAGAATACAATCAGGTCAATTCACTGTGTTAATATAAATCAGTGATTGGGTAGATATATACGAGAGTATTGAATATTTAAACTTCATGAAAACTAAGGGGATGTTATTTACATTGGTTTTTCTTATCTGTTGCTCATTTAATGTAATAGCAAATTTTTACATGGTGTATACTCCATAACCTCATCATCTGGCAAAGAAATCTTGGGAAATTTTAATGAAGGACTTAAGAACTTCAATAGAAAACTCTAACTGCAAAGCAAAAGACCATTATATGAGGTTTGGAGGTCAAAAAACTAAACACATTCTTCATCATTCAAAGAAAAACAAATGTATGTAGAGACAATGTCAGCTTGTCTTCTATTAGAAGAAGCTATAAGAATGGATTCAAAGCAAGATCCTTTATCTATGAACTGTTCTGATTTTTACAGGGAAGTGTGCCAGATGCTATGTGGAGATCACCAGAGATAAGAGTCCCCTGAAAAGAATTTTGAGAAACTGGAAGTGTAATTCATCACTTCCACCATTTGCAGTTACAAACTGTGATTCACCTGTGCTTAGATTTTACTTGTTTTAATTTCTTGGTAACTTTCATTTCTTTTTCTTAGCTAGTAAACTTTTAGTTAGTTGACTATAGAAGTGGCTGCCTGTGTTGTCTCCAATGTAAAGGTATGCCTACACTACCACCCTAGCTCAAACTAGGGTGGTAATGTAGGCAACCGGAGTAATGTAGGCTTCCTAGTCCGAACTACCTAGTCTGTGTCGCGTGTAGCCGCATGGCACGGAGTCCGCACTAGCGGACATTTAAAAATGGCGGCGCCCGGCTTTATGCAAAGGAAGCCCGGGAAATTCAAATCCCGGGCTTCATTTGCAACTCTGGTTGCCTACATTACCACCCTCGTTCGAACTAGGGTGGTAGTGTAGACATACCCTAAGATCTGGAGATTGGTCTGGGATAAGTGATGGAGTCTCTTGGAACAGGAAGAAACCTGAAGTGATATGATTATTTGGTTTGTGACCTTTTATCATGAAGTATAGTTTGCTTGTTTAGCAAGATAGGCTGTAGAGTCCAAGGGTACTGTCTGTGCCTGCAGGGTAAGCTTGGCATAATGAGCCAAGAGTGCACATTTGTTACTGGCTTGGTGAAATATACTTAAAGAATACACCAAGGCTGTGTCTACACTGGGCCACTTATTCCGGAAAATCAGCCGCTTTTCCGGAATAAGCTGCGAGCTGTCTACACTGGCCCTTGAATTTCCGGAAAAGCAACGACGCTCTACTGTACAAAATCAGCCGCTATTCCGGTAAAACTATTCTGCTCCCGCTCGGGCATAAGTCCTTATTCCGGAACACTGTTCTGGAAAAGGGCCAGTGTAGACAGACCAGTAGTCTTTTCCAGAAAAAAGCCCCGATTGCGAGAATGGCGATCGGGGCTCTTTTCTGGAAAAGCACATCTATATTGGCCACAGACGCTTTTCCGGAAAAAGGGCTTTTCCGAAAAGCAGCCTGCCAATGTAGACGCTGCTTTCCGGAAAAACTGAAAATGTAATAGTATTCCGTTTTAAGCATTTCCGGAAATTCATGCCAGTGTAAACACAGCCCAAGGGTACCTGTTCTTATTTTTTGACTGTCTGTCCTGTGGTAGGCATTCACAGTTGTGAGACACGTCAGACAGCATGAGAATTAGCATAGCATGGGAGTCACATGCCACAGGTCAGTTAGGTGTAATGATCAAAACCCAATGGATGTTAAAAGTTTAAAGCTTATATAAAAAGTTTTAAGGGTTTAAGATGAGTCAGAATGGGTGACTTACAATCATAAGAGGGTCCTAGGATAAAAGATCTTGAGGATTTATGCTTACCAAAGGGGTTATCCTCTAAGAAGTAAGTCTCAGATCAGAAATTGACAGCTCTACTAATACATTTTGGCCAATGAGCATGGCCTGAGCACCCTAATGCACCAAAAGTTGACTGGGGCTCCTGACAGCTGAGAAAGAACAATGTGGGCATGAAGCAAAGATGGTGGAACTCTGAATCAGGAGAAGAAAGAATCCAAGGAAGTTGTGCACACAGCTCAAAGAGGCTAATGGATGAGAAGGAAGCTCATGCTGGCAGCTCAGAGTCCGGGAATAGCTAAAAGGATCTACCTCAGCTTATGAGTACATCCCCTCTCAACAGCAAGGAGTGAGAGAAAGATTATCCAATTTATCAAAATACTGACTGCATTGAGGAGTTTTTATTTACCTTTGAGAGACTGCATGGAAATGATAAGATTCCAGAAGATTTTTTTTCTGCCTTGTTTGCTCCAAAATTAATTTTGGTAAAAAAATATCACTCCACTGTAGTCAATCAGTTCTGCATAGAACGAATCTATTGACCTGCTAAAGTCCTCCATACCAAATTATTATGGCTACACTGTGGGGGGGGGGGGGGGGGAAGGGTTGAAAGAGGTATGAAAATAGTGCTCACATTTGCATACCTTCTTCTGTTTTTTTTCCAGAATAGGCTTTTCTGCCATTTGGCCCTATCTACACAGGTCCAAATGTTGGGAAAAAAAACCCGTTTTCAAAAGCCCCTGTAAATCTCGTTTTACAAAGAAGAAAGGGGCTTTTGAAAGAGGGTTTTTTCCCCCAACATTTAGCCCCTTGTAGACAGGGCCAAATGATGGAAAAGCCTCTTCCAGGGAAAAAAAAACAGAAGAAGGTATGAAAATGCGAGCACTATTTGCATACCTCTTCCGAAACACAAACCTCCCACACACAGTGTAGCTATAGCCTATCAGAGGTTTTATAGGATGTTGAAAGACACAAATCTTTTTCATGAAGAATCTAAGTACTACAGAGTGAAAGATGCTTGTGTATATAAGGCCTGAATTCCCTTCTCTAACTAAAAATTTTTTTGCTGATAAAGAACCTGATTCAGATCTCTCACAAACTAGTTTTATGCTACCATACTTAAATTGACGTCAGTGGAATTACTACTAATATACACTGCTGTAATTTAGATCACAATCAGGCCTAACGTATTTTTGCTTTCCAGAGCTGCTTATATTAAATCAATGATCAGATCATACATCAGTTCATTAAAACATATAATTTAGCAAAATGTTCTGATTCTCATCATCTCTTAGCCAGACTCAGCATCTAGTCTATAAACAAGCTTATACTGGCAGAATTATCCTATACTGTATTGCTATTTATTGGCAACAAGACATTAATTAAATGATTTACACTAGATGATTCTCCAATTATCTTAAAAGAGAATATGATGGTCTATCGTAAACACACCCATGCCATCATATGTATTATTGCTGAGTACTAATTTCTACAAACTCTCCTTAGATCGTAAGATCATCACAATTTCCAGTTGAAATTGATCAAGAAAAAAGTCCTAAATTTAGATAAAGGATTTTTATTTGACCTTTTTATGAAAGCAACAACCAAACAGTTTGACTTAAAACAAGTTCTGATATTAACTATATTATTTGAGAAATTTCACTGTAATCAATTGGAAATTAGAACGCAAGACAAGCACTTAACTGCATGATAAATGCAATTGAGAATTAAAAGCTATTACCATATATTTATGGATTTACAATTTATTATACAGAAACTACTATACATTATTTATATGCACCCTATTTGAATATGATTTGTAGTCAAGTTTCAGAGTACAGAAAGGAAGAATAAAGCAGAGGGCTATAGAAGGAAATATAGCAGAAAGCATTGATTTTTAAGAAAGTAGAAAAAGATCACTATACAGCCCTACTGGTTTTCCCACTCTCCTATCCTTAGAAAACACATGTCTAGGTTTCTTCTCCTTAAAGTTTAACAAATTTGAACTCTGTTAGAAAAACTGGTGAAAAACATTTCAGATACACATGCTCTTCACTGACAGTCCCACTCATTTAAATTTGGGAACTATTACCTCCAGTCCCACATGTTCAAATCATGGGACTATTGGCAAAAGTGCTACAGCTGATATCAACTGTCATGCCAGTAGATAGGGAGAGAGGATTTTTCAGGTGAACAAAATGAAAAATATAGCATTTTATAAATCAAAACCAATACTTTGAATTTTCATCTTGAGGGGAGTAAACTGGAAAGAGGAGGTAGTACTCTATAGAGGGCTAACACTCCTAAGCAAGCTAATTCTGCATTATAAGCATGATCCTGTAGTATTAAAATCAGCAGAAGTTATGCTATCCACTTAACAGCATTTGATCCTATTTCTACTACTTCTGAGGTGTCTGTAAGTGTAGCCCTATGTAGATCACATAAAAAGTATCCCGTAGTAAAGAATACATGCCTCTGTCTGTTATATGTAGGTTTGGGACATATAACTACATATATTATGTGTATTTCACATAGCTCTTAATATGACATTTATTTTTAGTATGAGGAATTATGCATAATAAATTGGTATACTTTATTAATTCTTAGAGAAAAGCTAATTTCTAGGGGTATGTCTACACTACCCTCCTAGTTCGAACTAGGAGGGTAATGTATGCATACCGCACTTGCTAATGAAGCCCGGGATTTGAATTTCCCGGGCTTCATTAGCATAAGCGGGGAGCCGCCATTTTTAAATCCCCGCTGCTTCGAACCCCGTGTAGCGCGGCTACACGGGGCTCGAACTAGGTAGTTCGGACTAGGGTGCCTATTCCGAACTACCGGTACACCTCGTTTCACGAGGAGTAACGGTAGTTCGGAATAGGACCCTAGTCCGAACTACCTAGTTCGAGCCCCGTGTAGCCGCGCTACACGGGGTTCGAAGCAGCGGGGATTTAAAAATGGCGGCTCCCCGCTTATGCTAATGAAGCCCGGGAAATTCAAATCCCGGGCTTCATTAGCAAGTGCGGTATGCATACATTACCCCGCTAGTTCGAACAAGCGGGGTAGTGTAGACATACCCTAGGAGTTTATCATCTGACCATTCAAATTTCCAAGGATTTTGGAAAGGCGATAAGTTGGGAAACACTGTATTATGGATTCCTGTCCTTCATGGAAGGCTAAATCAAGAACAGCTCTGCTTGTTTTTCTGGGATATTCATTTGGCTTTGCTTTGTGTATTCTTCTTAACATTGAAAAACATGGCCAGGCCTTCCTCTGCCTGGTTTCTCACTACTCTTACAGCATCAGGGCTAGGCAGGTTATACTGACAGCTGAAACTGGGATGCGGAAAAAATCAGTATTGTTAGCTGTCTATCGAACAGAATAAGGAAGGTCAAAGATGTCTAAAGACACTTCCAAGAGAGTTATTAGATAACCCGACTCATCCGCTTAGGGATGGTGTTTCAGGTTGGGACCCCTATTCCGTATCTGATCACCGGCAGAGTGTCAGCGCTTAGATTGAGATGGCGCGTGAAATAAAAACTTAAGACTTGGGTTTTCAGTGATAACCACAAGACTATATTAAGTGAATTAAATTTAACAAACAGTAAAAAAAATTGTAAAAGATGGTATACCTCTAATTAACGAATAAGGGGGCAGTCCCCTATTAAACTACACGGACAAGAAGGGGAAGTCCCTCCAGGTCCCTATTCCTACTTACAGAGTCTACGGCGATGGGAGGACGATTGAGGTGGTGCTGGCGGCCTTCAATCCCTTGGCTATTTGAAAGCCTCAGGAGAGGAACGACCAGGCGTCCCTTGCCAGCTGTCTCTGGGTCAAAGCTGGCGACCTCAATCCGTCGGTCCTTCCGGACCTCAAGAGAGGAACAGCCAGGAGTCCCACGAAGAGCTGGGCAGAATTGTGGGCTTCACCTTCCGTGAAGAGCTATTCTTCAGGCTCTTCGGTGCCTCTGGAACCGGCGATGGAAGCTAGACTCCGTCTCTACCTATCCTAACCTTAACCTAAAATAAAACCCTAAGCTAACACGCGACGCGCCCGACGTACAGACTCGACGACGGCCGAAATGCTTTGACCCGACGCAGCCTGTTGAACAAACACGACGATGTGAACTAACCTACCTAATTACTAAACTAACTAGCCTAATCTAAAAGAGAGAGAAGAGGACCTTCCGTCCAATTCTCAAAAGACAATATCTTTACAGGACCTTTTTCATACTGACATTCACTTCTAGCCTATTGCCTAAGCCTAAACCCGACGCGAACGACGCCCTGATCTCAGGATAAGACCGAGGACCAGAACGAACCATCGTTCGGTCAGACCTTTTATAACCTGGCCTCATGAATATGCATAGGCCGCAATGGTTTAAAATGATTGGTTGTCAAATGATGCACCTGGAGCGTGGTACAAACTGATAGGTTGGTTTTGGAATGCTCATGCATATTCATAACCTATGCAAATCATACCCAACAGGTAAGTGAGTGTTTAAAATCTAACAGTTACCTGTGGACGTGTTAGAATGTAGATCTTAAATGGATGACATTAGAGAGAATGTTTAGATACAAAATGGAGTTTTAGGCTCCATTTTGTAGACTTGCAGAATTTCCTCATCTTTAAGTTTACAGGTTCAAACAAAACAAATTAACCTTGACATTTAAAAGATTATCAGCCCCAAACACTACATAGAGGTTCCCATGGTCCAATTCACATTATCCAGATATTATACATTTGCATTCCTGCCTTACAGTATACACTCCATAGCTGGTATATACATGGACACAGAGGCTTGCAGTACTTGAAGGTGCACAAGTCTCTGCTTGTTGTAGGAAGTGCTTCCCCCTACCCAAGGTACTAAAACTGTGGAAGGAGTCTCTCTATGTTCAAGGTTGGGAGAACAGGCGGAAGTCTCCCATTTCTAAACCTTTAGAACTTCATTTTGCCATTCTCACATCAAACAGCACCTTACTCCACAAATAGTCCCATTGATTTTAAGGAGGCTATTCACATAGAATTAAGTATTGCTTCATCTGAGCAAAGGTGGCAAGCAGGGGAGGGGGAAGGGCAAAGTGTTGATTACTGCTGCTCACCAAGGATACCTTTCTACACAGCAGGGCTAAAGCTGAAATAAGCAATGCAATAAGCAATGCAATAAGCAATTGCGTAGCTTAAGTCGAAATAGCTTATTTCCACTTTTGGCACTGTCTACACAGCAGGAAGTCTGAGAAAGGGCACTCTTCCTTTGACTTCCCTTACTCCTCGTAAAATGAGGGTTACAGGAGTCGGAGTAAGAAGTCCTCCATGCTGACATTATTTTAACGTTATGTCGAAATAACGGCTTGTAGTGTAGACACGGACCATGTTATTTTGGAATAACATCAGTTATTCTGAAATAATGCTGCTGTGTAAATGTGCCCCAACACATCTGGCCCCTTTTGCCATTTTTCTTTCCTTGTAGAAATATCCTTACTGCGAAATATTAATTATATTATTAGACACAAAATGCATGTTTCTACAGTTAGCAGAAGTTTATTTATTATAGCATCAGAGCATTAGAAACCTCTCCTGGATTTTCCCTATTTTAGGAAAAAAATCCATTCCTGGCAAAACACTGTTTGAAATTTTAACAGTTATAGATTGTGGTCTTTGTCCTTTACAAAACCTGCTTCTTTACAATTATTCTGCTTTTAGTTATTTTTCTTTGTATTTCTGTTTTAATTTTCAGTCTAGCTTATTCTTCATTGTCCTTTTCAGTTGCTCTCCACTCTAAAAGTTTCATGAATGACAGAGTACAGGAAAAATATCTTTTATATCAGTCTAGAAAGTTTACCAAAACAGGCATACATCTTTCCTCACTCTTTGCTTAACAGGGCATCGTCTTGTATAAGCTGTCACTACAAATGAAAGCAAGCATTGTTTACAAGTGCTAATTTGTGGAATTCTGTTCCTCAAATAAAGACATATCATAGGTTATAGTTTCTCATTAATCTTATTTATAGTCCACATAGTACAAACTGAGTTAAGGTGAGGGCATAAGGCAAATATCAATATAAAGGCGAAAGGAACATGTGGTAATTATTCCCTGTACACGTCCTCCTTGTGTGCACCAATACCACTTTTTTCATATACACATTTTATTCGACAAAGAACTGACTTTCCTTAGTTAGTATCTCTGCCCACAAAGACTCTTCATACAACCCCTGTTAGGCATAATAGTTGATACAGCTCTGTTATAACACTTGTAATCTGAAGCTGTCAAAGTACTTTTGTGAACTTTTTTTTAAAATCTTAAGAGGTATTGTTTTTTAAAGCACTCCATACTCCATAGATATTAAATGTTTTCACAACAAACACACACACACATGCACACACAGAGATTTCAGGGTTTTCTGGAGGGCAGGGGGTGACGTGGAAATTTGATCATAACTTAGAATGATTTATAACTGTTTTTAAAACACACATGCATCTATAGAGGGTGGGATTTTCTGAAGTGGTCCAGCACTCTGAACTGGTCCAACTCTGCTCTCATTGAAATCCCTGGAAATTTCACAGAGCATTTATTCAGCCTTATATATAGTAGTTAAAACAGATCTCCCAGTGTTAGTTCCTCCATATCTTCTTTCATGTTCCTGTTTTTCCTTCACATTGGCTTTCTCTGATGTGATCACTTTGCTCCACTTCCTGAGTCCACACTTTCTTCCCAGCCTTACAGTCAAAACCCCATCGTTCTGTGCCATACTCTTTTGCTTTCAAGTCTGTTTCTTCTTCTCTCCTTTAGGAATCTTCTTCTTTTCTTTCTGTTTCCTGGGCATTCTTGCTCTCTAATCCTAATGCCTTTTTCTTTCAGTATCATCTCCAAGGCCTCATCCTCTATGTGCTTGTCCTGCTTTTGAGGCCCTCTGGAGGGAGTTTTGTTCCCAGTATCCTATTCAATGCTACACTGACTCTTTTAAAAGATTCCTTCTCAGAGATAAATTTACAATTTATAAAAGTAGCCAAAAGCTTATTTCCAGACCTCATTTGTATGTGTGGGTTTTTTTTGTTTTTTTGTTTTTTTCATTTAAAAATGGTGACTGTGCTCTAGTTCTCTACTTAAATACAAATAAAAACTATAGACTAGATTATCACACGTTGGGCCAAATTAAAAACAAAACAAAACACAATGTATAAGGCGGCGTAAGAAGGTAAAACTTATATTTGATACCCTAAATATCCATTTTACCAACATGCAAGTGAATCTTAGTGGGTATAATTTACATGCTAAAGAGTTGGAAGTATTTATTGGAGGTGCATAAGTACTTTGAGGATCTGAACCTAAGGGCCAGTCTGCAACAGCAGGACTAAAGCCGAAATAAGCTATGCAACTTCAGCTATGTCAATTGCAAAGCTTAAGTTGAAATAGCTTATTTCAGCTTTTGGTGCTCCCTACGCAGCAGGAAGTCTGAGAAAGAACATTCTTCCTCCAACTTCCCTTACTCCTTATAAAATGAGGATTATAGGAGTCAGAGTAAGAAGTCCTCCAGCTCAACATTATTTTGACATTATGCTGAAATCACTGCTTGTAAAGTAGACGCAGACTGATGCTATTCTAAGGTTTGAACTTAGGGGTACATATACACAACAGCGTTATTTTGGAATAACATCTGTTATTCTGAAATAACTATGTGAGCATCTACACAGCTAGACTGTTATTTCAAAATAATTTCAAAATAATGAGCAGCTTATTTTGGCGTTTGTAAACCTCATTCCGTGAGGAATAACACTTCTCCAAAACAGCTATTTTGGAATAGCAGTAGTGTGGACATTCCACTGCTGCTATTTCGAAATAGCTCCTCCCCCACACCATTCAAAGTAATTCCTCTTCACTGCTTCCTGGGGTTCCAAATTGAGGTAGCACATCCATATTAGGGGAGGCTGCCTTGGACTAATTTACAGGCTTCCCTGTAGCAAAGATGCACTATTTTGGAATAAGCTATTTTGGAGTATTTCTTCCTGAATAGCTTATTCCGAAATAATGGTGCAGTGTTGCAGCCTTAATGTGTAGGAATCCATCCATACTGAGAAGATTGCAGGACTAGGGCAGATATTAGAAAACATGAATGTTTCATTTGTTAGTAGTCCCACTGAAATAAATGGGATTTCTCATGATATTAATATTAGTCATATGACTAAGTGTCTGCAGTATTAAAGCCTTAGCAATGACAGAAAATCTCTGTAGAAAAATAAATGATTAGAGTATGCAAAACGTTTCCATCCTTCAGCAAGACCACATAACTAGCTATCTATAAATCAAATGGCAGAACAATGTCTATCAGAATGTGGAGTATCAAATAATGAAACAATCAGACATTTTTTAAGACACACATATACACACTGAAAATCAAGCTACCTGAATAAATACATCACATACATTTCTCCTTACAATTTTCACAACCAGCAGCCCAACTTTTTAAATCTCTTTTTAAGTTCAACTGCATCCATTTCTTTCAGCTACAGATCTTGCCACATTTATACAAGCCTTTGTATACACTGAATTACTTCAATATATTCAGTGGCAGGGAAACTGTTGATCCTCAACTGGTACAAAATATATTTGCCTGCCTTTTTGCTGGTGATAGTTTCAGGAAACATCACCCCAAATCTGAAAAGACTGCTGTAGGTTCATACTGGATAGCAGCTGGAATTCGAGGTGAAATCTATCTATGCAATTTATTAATTCTATGAGAGATTATGAACTCTCTCTCTGCCAAGCTGAAAACTCCATTTTGAATGTGCACTGTGCCTTCTCTGTTGTGCTTTTATCTCCATGAGAGTCTGAAATTCCAAGGGAGCTGACAAATAATTGGCATCAGAGATCTGATTTGTCTAACTCACCCCCACATTGCACCTTATTTAAAAAAAGGCTTGCAAAATCAGACATAAAATTACAAACATGTAACAAAAAGCTGCTATTAAAAAACTACTTAATTTCTCATTTTACCATATAATTATAAAATAAATAAACTGGAATACAAATATTGTATTTACATTTCAGCATATAATGTATAGAGCAGTTTAAACAAGCCATTGTCTGTATGACATTTTAGTTTGTATGGACTTCACTACAGGTTGGACCTCCCTGGTCTGGCACTTGTCAGGACCTGACCGGTCCCAAATGAGAGAAGATGCCAGACAAGGTGAGGTCTCCTGACACCAGCCTCTAAGCTTATTTCCTTCTGTTCACAGGATGCCCCAGCAGGCATCCTGCCTTGCCCTCCTTCAACCCCAACCTGGCTGGGCTGTTTGCCCACCTGCTGCCGGCTCCCTGGACAGCACAGACTCTGGATCCTGTTGCAGGGCTCTGGCCCTGCCATCCAGGGGCAGCTGCAGGGCTCCAGCTTCCAGCATCATGCTTCAGAGGGCTGCTGCGAAACTCCGGCCTTGATTCCAGCTCTGTGCTCTTGTGGGGGTGGGGGGAAGGGAGGTGAGGGACCAGGAGACTCCAGCCCCGTGGGGCTCTGAGCTCATGGGGCCTGCTGTGTGGTTCCAGCCGTGGTCTCATGTTGCTCCTAGCCAACCTGTCAACCAGTTGCCCCAGCCTGGCTGGCCCTCTTGTCCTGGGCTCTCTGGTGCAGGAGGATCCATGGTCCTGCTGGACTATGAATGTTGCTGGACCAGAGAGTACCAGTTTTTGGAGATACAACCTATAGTGCTTTTTATGTAAAAATGCGTTTTATAAAACCAGACAAATAGCTAGCTGAATTAATGTACTTCCTGGAAACCTCTGACTACTCCAGAAACACTGTCCTAGATAATAGACAGACTCCTGCTCAGAAGAACTGATTTGTTGGGGAAAGCTCACCTGATAACGAAGTCATCTAGTAGGCAGGTGACTGGGAGGAGGCAGATCTGGGAGTGCCTTGAAAGGGAATGAAAGGTTATAAAGGGGAGGAGCTGCTCTACTAGGAACCTGTGGTCATTATCACCATTTCAAGCAGGGGATAGCTTCTGCAGAAGTCTGATATGGTGCACTGCCTACCTGAACTCAGGAGCTCTCTCAGGGCAAGGGTGACCTAGACTGAGGGACTTTGCATTCAGAGTGTCTGTTGTTTTCTATATGACCTGTACATTCTCATGCAATTATGTAAAGACCCAACAGTCCTGGACAAAGTATGTGTCTTTGGGTATGTCTACACTAGCTCATTAATTCGAGCTAGGTAGGCAAATGAGGCAACCGGAGTTGCAAATGAAGCCCGGGATTTAAATATCCCGGGCTTTATTTGCATGTTCCCGTCCGGTCGCCATTTTGAAATTTTACTAACCCGAACTCACTGCCGCGCAGCTACACGCGCCAGTGAAACGTTAATTAGAACTAAGTCCTTAGTTCGAATTAACTGTTACTCCTCGTGGAATGTAACACAAGGAGTAACAGTTAATTCGAACTAAGGACTTAGTTCAAATTAACGTTTCACTGCCACGTGTAGCTGCGCGGCAGTGAGTTCGGGCTAGTGAAATTTCAAAATGGCGACTGGAAGGGAACATGCAAATAAAGCCCGGGATATTTAAATCCTGGGCTTCATTTGTAACTCTAGTCGCCTCATTTGCCTACCTAGCTCGAATTAACGAGCTAGTGTAGACATACCCTTTGTTACATCTGTTTTGTATAACCTGTGTATCTGGAATGTCCATTCAGTAGGATAGGGGGTAGTTAAGCTACTGGGAAATCTGGGTGGTTAGTACTAGTCCAGGGTGTCGGGTGGTTGGACCACTGAGATCTCAGCTCTCAGGAGAGAGTACTGGACAAAAGATCTGCACCTGGAGAATGTGCCTAATGTTTCCTACCAGGGGAGAACCAGAGTCTATACAGCTTCAGTCCAAATCACAATTACAGTCTTACACTCACTTTGCACAAATGTAAATTACTATACATGTTGCAGGGCTGCAGAGAATCAGGTCAATACACTTTTTTTAGATGATTCTGTAAGCTGCCAGGCTCTGGCTTCCTTCCTCCATATTAGACAACAATGATGGAATTACATTGAGTCACTATTGTTAAGAGAATTCTTCTGTTTATTCAAGTTTGTGCAGGGAAGACGACCTGGAATGTGTTTCCTTCTCCTTTAATGCCCAAGAGTTGTGCCTTGAAGACAACCCTGGGGAGGGAGACTGGATACTCTATCTAGTTTAATAACCTAAAATCTCCCTGGGAGCAGAAAATATAGGAGGAAAGGGATCAGCTAATTATAGTTAATTGTCTTAGCCTGGAGAGGCTGATTAATATAATTAAAATATCCTATGACTGGTAGCTCTACCACAGGGATGTGTTCTTGGATGTACCACATGAACTACAGTAATGAAAGAAGTTTAGATCAGGAAATGTGCAGGGAAATGTGAAGCCTCTTTGTCCAAGAGGCAAATGACTAAGAAGGAAAGCGAATATCATTGCTAAGGGCTCACAACAGTTGTGAACAAAGCCTGTTTTACAGAGCATGGTGAGAATGTAGGTTAGAAGGCTGGAAGACTTGCCAGGGTACAAAGGCCTCTAGAGAGTTGTGAGTAGGTTGGCAATAAAGTATGTGGGCTGGATAAGAACTAGAGTTGTAAAGCATGGGCTAGATATTGTTATAATGACTAGCCCAAGCAGACCTGTGTGATGGAGTTGTCGATTTGCTCTGAATTTATTTATCAAGGATGAGCCTCTCTGAGAGCTAAAAATGCTTTATGCATTTTGTCTGCCTCTGGGAAGAATTCGAGATCTTTTGTCCCCTTTAGTAAAATTTGTAGAGCTTGTCACAAGACAACAGTATTTTTAATCTGAACTGGGAAAGCCTATATATGCCCTTGGAATAATAGCTTCATTTTGTAGTTGAAACAACTTTTTCTTTTCCAATAGAGAGAAAAAACAATGTTCTGTCCTAACCATTTGTGGTTGCTAGATACCCATGGCACTTGCATATTTATTTAAGTTGGAGATAATTCCAACTTAAAGACATTTTTGTAGTATTGTGAAGGTGTGTAGTTTCAGGAGGCCAGGCCCTGCTTGAATTTTTTGCCATAACTTATTTCCCATCGTGAAATGTAAAGTGTAAATATGAAAGCTAAAGAGATCTTTTGCCGGTACAACTATTTGGGAAAACTAAATGTGCCAGGGATTTCCTGCACATTTTTATCAAAAATATATGTTCTTTTTTACTTAGAAAACATCTAATTTTGAAACTTGTCAACCAGCTCTAATACAAAGTAATCTGGAATTATTCCTGGATAAGGGGAATCTACAAATTCAAATTAACCACTTCTCTGATAAACTGGAATTGGAACCTGTTTTATGGTGATCTTTATTCCCATGTTTTGTTTCACCAAATAAAATGTTTCTTCATGGGAGAGTTGGTATCAAAGTTTTCCTCTCTCCAGTTATTTTCTTGTGCCGCTGTTATCTCTCTCTTGCTAGCACATCTAAGTGTATCATTTCTACAATATCTTCCCTCCTCCACCCTCATTGAGTTAACCAGCTTTAGTATTAGAAGAGTTAGATATGGAAAAACTTTACCTAAACAAGCTGAAAACGGAGGGCTTTAGTACACTGATGTGCTGTTTTATGTGTTTTCGGCAATTTCAACACAATTAGTTCAGTCATCCCCAGAGCTTCATCTCCTCTTTTTGCCCAAGAACAAGTGGTATGAAAGTGGTGAGATCGAGATGTAATATGTGTGAGGGAAGCATACCAAACACTACACAAAACAGTGATGAAAGTATTCAGAATCAACCTTTGGTAGAAGAAAGCTGACCCACAAATTTAATGCTGTTACATGCAATGCCTGTATAAGATGGGTTGGAGGGAGGAGAGAGCTGGAGTAGAAAAGTGAGTCTTAAAATAATCCCTTTGTAATAAGTGTGACATATAAGAGTGTTGCAAAGAGGTTGTCAGACATTATTTAGGAGATGTGACTTGCAGGATGTCATACTAGAAACTAGATGATCACAGTGGGCCACCACATGGCTTTAGAATCTCTGAACCTAGTCACATAGCAGATGTCAAGTTACACCCCTACCCCTTCCTCCATCTGCTTGTACCCAAGCCCTCCAATTCTGAAGGGTTTTAAAGCAAAGGTGTAAGCTGTTGAATAGTCCAAATTTAATTTTATTAGTGAGTAAAATTATCATTAAATGCCAGGGATTTGTGTAAACTCATGAGACAAGTTAAGTCTACAGTTGAAGACGCCTCACTGAGTGCCTCCTGCCCCAGCCCCAGTGCAGTTAAACAGGAGAAAGATGCAGCTCAAGCACATTGATCTAAAAAACTGTTGCACCACAAAAGGAGAGAGGAATTCTGTGGTACCTGTAACTCAGCCCATTTAGGCTATGTCTACACTGCATTCTAAACTCAAAATAAGATATGCAATTTGCGCTATGCAAATTGCATAGATTATTTTGAGTTTATTTCAAAATAGACTATTTCTAAATTTGGTGCTGTCTATACAGCACCAAATTTCAAAATAAAGTGCTATTTCAAGACATCCCTTAATCCTCGTGGAATGGGGATTACCCGGATACTGAAACAGTGTGCCCATTATTTCGAAAAATATTTCAAAATAACAGGTGGCTTGTGAAGATGTGGAGTAGCTATTTGGGATACCAAAATAACTTTGATGTGTAGACATACCTTTAGGTATTCATATTAACCATGCCACAGCTCGCACCTAGAAACAAACTGTGTAGATAATGGCGCACAGGTGTGCAGATGCGACAAAATAACTTTTGCAAATGCTAGGTAAGCTATTAGGCACCCTGTTTTGCCTGACATTTTGTTTTAA
Organism: Pelodiscus sinensis; assembly: GCF_049634645.1. Lineage (NCBI taxonomy): Eukaryota > Metazoa > Chordata > Testudines > Trionychidae > Pelodiscus > Pelodiscus sinensis. The sequence continues at coordinate 203,866,677 of NC_134711.1, forward strand.
TTGGATCACAGCACTAAATGTTGCCACCTCACCTGGAAATACAATACAATAGATAACTCTGGAGTGTAAGGGATTAACAACAAAGTGCGCTTTTTTGAAGAACTGGTGGCAGAAAATCTAAGGAGGCAATACAACTGCTTCCCCTGAATACTGTTCTTCAAGTAGCTAAAATAAAATGTATCAACATAAGAGCTATCAAATAACTATATTTCTAATTATACTGTATTTTTCAGCTGTCAGAGCCAGAGCCAGGTCTGGGTGTAAAGCAGTAGGGCAGTGTCATCCTAGGCACCAAGGGTACGCCTAAACTACATGGCTCCGTAGACAGAGCCATGTAGATTAGTTTACTCAAAAAAGGGAAATGAAGCAGCGATTTAAATAATCACTGTTTCGTTTAAATCTAAATGGCCACTGTGTTGTGCCAATCAGCTGATTGTCGGCACAGCGCAGAAGTCTAGGCAGGGAACTGCCGACACCAGAACCCTTTGTCAACAGACCCCAGAACCCTTCGTCATTTCACGGGGCATACAGGATCTGCCGACGAAGGGTCCTGGGGTCGGCAGATCCCCGTCTAGACTGCCGCGCTGTGCCAACAATCACCTTATTGGCACAGCGCGATGGCCATTTTGATTTAAATTAAGCGGCGATTATTTAAATCGCCGCTTCATTTCCCTTTGCCTCCTGCCTAATCTATAAGGCTCTGTCAACAGAGCCATGTAGTTTAGACACACCCCAACTTCCAGACAGTGCCAAACTGCTGTGCCTCTTTGTCTGTGCTTGTGTGTTTGAGCTCCACTCTGCTTGGACAGCTGTGGCTTTTGTTGGCGATTTTTCTTTATTTGACTGCTTGTGCTGAAAATATATTCCACCCAGGAAGCCAAGTAGGAGGAACTTGTGGGGGAAAATTTATTCAGAATCTCTACAATGACAGAGATAGGAATAGACTAACAGGAACATAATCTGAGACATCCAGATTATTATCCTCATAGGCTCAATGGCTATTTATGTATTTTATGTTTCACGTAATTCTATTACAAATCATAAATTGTTTCACATGTTGGCATCAATAGTTAGTGATGTGATGTGGCTGGGGGAGAAATATGGTAAGGATAGGATTACCCAAAACGTTTAGTATTGGCCTAACGCTCCACCCTCTGATGTCAATGGTAAAATTCCCTTTGATGTCAATTAACGTGGTTAGACCAAAGTGCTGAGCCTTTTTAAAAATTCTGCTTGATCATCTTTTCAGTATGAAATGGAACAGGAAATTATGAGCTAATAGTCTGCACTGATTTGGACTCTCTGCACTGATTTGGCCACATATGCATGAAGAGGATAGAAAAAGAACTAAAAATCCTCAATTCCCAATCTGTAAAAGAGATACAGTGATACTTACTTCATTTAATGTGCATAAGTCTTCTTTTAATGGGAAGTGTTTTCCAACCTTGACTATGGAAGTACCTCTGGAATACCAGGATAGTTAGAAAGTATTTAGCCACCTCACTTCTTATATATTTTTCAGATTAATCTAATCATGACCTGAGAAGGAAAAATGTAACTATTGATGCAACATTTTGAGGTATGTATTTTTATTTGTGTTTTAAGAATAAATTAAAATCTATGTCTATATCACGATGTGTATTGGATGCTGAGAATCTTAAATCATCTCGCAGGTTGATACAGTTTGCTAACTCTGTATCGATCCAGGCCACTGCTGCTTTGATATGTCTTTAAAATGGACCTGACTCAAGTCAAAGACACTTAAAAGAGAAAAGCCATATTTTTAAAGCTAAAGAAAAAAAGGTAAAATAACATAAAAACATAGTTCATAGATGAAGAATAATATAGTATTATAGGTCTCAACCACAAAGAGATGTTTTAATTTATGTTAGGCTGTCATTTTACTAATATTAGTTTTAAGCACATAAAAATTGTTGATGTTTAGAAACAGATGATTATAAATACAAATAGATTTTCATATATATTAATATGCAAGTCTTGACAAGTGAATGTGCTGTGGATCCACATTATGGTATGCTGCATGATTTGAACTCTCACTTCAATCAAATTTTTTTCTTTATGTAATTAGAGAGGACTCAATTAGTTTGCAAATTACCAAGAACGTGAAGGAGTGCAGTCCCTGAAACATTGTTCTCCCCTTTCTCCCCCCACCTGGGATACTACAGTGGAATTGGGCTCTGTGTGGCAGAGCCATGTACTTCTCCATTGTATTGTCCCTAGCTGCTCCCACTAATATCATATTAAAACCAAACATTGTTTCCAATAGCACTGAGACTTGTGATGTGTGTGTACTGTTTCTTAAAAACTGTAGCACGAAGCCACGCAGGAAGAACTTGGGGGAAGAGTTTAGTCAGAATCTCTACAACGACAGAGAAAGGGATACAATCAGAGGAGTAGAATAGCAATAGACATGTTATTTTTCTTATTTAAATAAAGTTATTTTCTCAGTATTGGAAATCAACCCTTGCTATCATTCTTTACCACTAATGTATGAGCAGGGGGACTGAGGGTATGTCTATACTACAACGTTAATTCGAACTAACTTAGTTCGAATTAGTTAATTCGAACTAAGCTAATTCGAACTAACGGATCCAGACTAAAAAACTACTTAGAATTAGCATTTTCCTAATTCGAACTAGCATGTCCACATTAAGTGGACCCTGAACCCGGCTTAAGGATGGCCGGAAGCAGTGCCGGCAGGGCATCAGAGGAGGACTTAGAGCGTGGAGATGCTGTCTCAGGCTAGCCGACGGCTGTGCTTAAAGGGTCCCGACCCCCACCCCGGACAGACAGTTCTCAGGGGTGCCCTGCTTGCAAAGCAGTCCTGGCTTGGATTGCCCGGAGTACCCACACTGGGCACATCACAACATTCGGCCATCAGACCGGCTGCACTTGCCGCAGGCTGCCATCTGGGGAGACGGGGCAATTGGGGGGGCTGCAGGAGAGCTTCCACCCCCAGAAGCCTGCAGAGCCAGCCCAGTCCTCCCCATCGGGGGCTCGTGCCCCATTCCTCCCTCACCTCCTTCCACTTACCCTTCCCTAGCCCCTCTTCCTGATGTACAAAATAAAGATAACGTGTCTTCCAAAATGGAACCTGTCTTTATTGAACAAAACTGGGGGAGACTGGGAAAAGGAGGTGGGAGAGGGGAAGAAACAGGGTGGGAGAGGAGAGGGCAACTAAAATGATCAGGGGTTGGGAACAGGTCCCATATGAAGAGAGGCTAAAGAGACTGGGACTTTTCAGTTTAGAAAAGAGGAGACGGAATGGGGACAGGATAGAGGTCTCTAAAAGCATGAGTGGGGTGGAGAGGGTGCATACAGAAAAGTTCTTCATTAGTTCCCATAAAGAAGGACTAGAGGACACCAAAGGAAAGGAATGGGTAGTAGGCTTCAAACTAGTAACCGAAAGTTGTTCTTCACAAAGCAAAGAGTCAACCCGTGGAACTCCTTGCTGCAGGAGGCTGTGACGGCTAGAACTAGAACAGAGTTTAAAGGGAAGTGAGATCAAGTCATGGAGGCAGGGTCCATGGAGTGTTATTAGCCAGGGGGTAGGAGTGGTGTCTCTGCCCAAGGTTTGTGGAAGGCTGGAGAGGGATGGCACGAGACAAATGGCTTGGTCACTGTCTTCAGTCCATCCCCTACAGGGTCCCTAGGGTTGGCCGCTGTTGGCAGACAGGCTACTGGGCTAGATGGACCTTTGGTCTGACCCAGGACGGCCATTGTAAGCTCAAGGCTCAGGGTCGGGGGTCTCACTGGACCCCCTTGATTCTCTTGCACACCTGCTCCTGGGTGGCTAGGCTGGCAGCTATCCTGCCCTAGACGGCCACTTTCCTGTGCCTAGTGCGGAGATCGTGGACGAGGTCCACGATGTCTGCACTAGCCCAGGTGGGTGCCCGCCTCTTGCGGTCCCGGGCAAGCTCCTGGGAGCCGCCAGCCTGGTCCCGGGAAGAGGGGGAGGGCTGGGGGGCATCGAGTGGGTGGCTCTATCCGTGCCAGGTGCAGGGTCTGCTGGCTGGGTGCTGGCAGGCCTGCACCTAGCACTGGCACCATAGCCAGCCCGTGTCCCTTTAAGGGGTCCGGGGCCGGGAGGGGGGCAGTAGAGTTTCCCTGGTGTTGGCCAGAGTGGCCACCAGGGAAACCTGGGGAGGGCTAGCCTCCCACTAGTTCAAATTAAGGGGCTACACACCCCTTAATTCGAACTAGCTAGTTCGAACTAGGCTTAATCCTCGTAAAATGAGGTTTTCCTAGTTCGAACTAAGCGCTCCGTTAGTTTGAATTAAATTCGAACTAATGGAGCGCTAGTGTAGCGCCTATGAAAGTTAGTTCGAACTAACTTTGTAGTGTTGACATACCCTAAGAGAGTTGCTGGGCAAAGTTGTGGGGGAGAGGCAGCTCTGCACTCCTAGAAGAATCAAGGTCTTGGGTAGAAGAGATGGGACTACCCAGAGCACATTGCACTGCCTCCCTTTCTCCCAGCAAGCCTTCAAAGCCACCCAGAGCACAATGTGCAGCACTCAGGCAGTGATTTAAAAGGCCTGCGATAGTGGCAGCAGCAGCAGCTGGAAGTCCAAGACCCATCTGAATCACTGGGATTTGGGACAACTGCTTCCTTCCTCCATCCACAGGCCTGCCTATGAGACAGTATGTTTGTGGAGTGCTCCTGCTTGACAGCGAGGGATTCAGCTAATGAAATCAAAGTCTATTGAGGCTCCCTTTCTCTCCATGCATATGGAAAGTGCTTACCAGTTCCTAGGGTGCACATGATCAGGATGCTGTGCTGCCTTGAGGAAAAGAGTCTGAAAGCACAAAATGCTATAGATGTGACTACCATGATGTACCACTTTGGTTCAGGTAGAAGAGAGACTGTGATGCATCATGGGAGACTTAATCTAGGAGGAAGTCAAGCTCATAAAGAAGAATTGGGGCATCAGGCATTCAGACGACAACTCCCAACTGGTACCACAGTATTGCAGGTGGAGACAGATTAATGTCACACCAAAAGCTTTGATTTGTCTGGACAAATGGAAAAGTTTCAATTTAAAGCAACCTAACCTAAAGCAAACTATGTACTTTCACTTTGCCTAATGGAAAATGACAGAACATTTTCCAGCAGTTGAATTTTGTGGGAACAGTTTCTGTTGATAAATAATCTTGATGGAAAATTCTTGATTAGTTCTCCTTCCTCATTCTTTGGAAACTGATCCCAAGAGAAACCAGTAGCACAGTTCCTTGCTAGAAACTTCTCCTTTACCTTTCCTTTATAACCCAACACTCTCACTATGACCACTGGTGAGTGAAGGAGAGGGAGTTTAGGGCCTGTATATGGTAGTGCTTAATCCTGAGCATTATCTGTCATAGTGCTCAGGTGCTCAGGTGCTGGAATATGGTAACACATTTTTCCATTGTAAACTAAACGACAGTGTTTATGGTACACTGACCTTTAGTGATCAGAAAGCATTCATAATGTTAAGAGACATGCTAATAAGGATGTAGTACAGGTTATACCTCCCTTAACTGGGATTCTCTGGTTTGGCAGGACCATGGATTTTCCTGAACCACAGAGCCCAGATATAGCGAAGTCAGGCTGTGGGGCAGGAACAGCAGGGGAGGCATGGAGACTCAGCCAGGAACCAGGGAGCAGGGCATGGAGGGGTGGAATGCACATCAGGGAGCTCTGGCCTGTTTGGCAAGGCAGTAGCGGGGCCGGCAGCAGTAACTGCAGAACTCTGATTCTGCTGCAGAGCTCTTTCCCCAGCTGTAGAGCTTCACTGTTTAGGGGGCTGCAGAGAAGAAGCTGAGGCATCTAAGCTTATTTAGTCTGCCAAAAAGAACAGCGAGGAGAGATTTGATAGCAGCCTTCAACTTCCTGAAGGGAGGTTCCAAAGAGGATGGAGAACGGCTGTCCACAGTAGTGATGGCAGAACAAGGAGCAATGGTCTCAAGTTACAGTGGGGGAAGTCTAGGTTGGATATTAGGAAAAACTATTTCACTAGGAGGGTGGTGAAGTATAGGAATAGGTTGCTTAGGGGTGGTGGAATCTCCATCCCCAGAGGTTCTTAAGCCTTGGCTTGATAAAGCCTTGGCTGAGATGATTTAGTTGGGGTTGGTCCTGCTTTGGGCAGGGGGCTGGACTTGATGACCCCCTGAGGTCTCTTCTAGCCCTACGATTCTATGACTCCACTGTTAGCCATGACTGGGCAGGCAGCAGTGGGGCAAGGCTGGAGCCCTAGCCAAGGACAGCATGACAACATGGGCCATGTTGGGACGGACCTCCCCTGGTCTGGCAGATCCCCTCATTTGGGACCGCTCAGGTCCCGAGGGTGCTGGACAAGGGAGGCACAACCTGTACAGGTTGAATCTCTGAAAATCAGCTTTCTCTGGTTCAGAAACATCCATGGTCCATCAGGATCATGGCTGATCCTAGATCAGACAGTTCAGGAGCCTAATGGTAGGAGGTCCAGCAGCCTGCACAAAGGCAGCAGGGTTGGAGCCCCACAAAAGTGCTAGGGTTGGGCCAGAGAACCCCAGCATCCCACAGGAATGCAGGGCAAGGGAACCTTGGCTGGCCACAGCAGGATGGGGCTGTGGGCCAAAAAAGCCTGGTTGCCCATGGCAGCATGGAGCCAAGGGCTGGAAAATCCCAGCTGCCCATGGCTGCATGGGGCTAGCAACCGGAGAAGCCTGGCCACCTATGGCAACATGGGACTAGGGGCTGGAGAACCTTGGATGCCCATGGTAGCATTCATGGCTGTGGGTCAGTGTCAGTAGGGCAGACAGTCCTGCTGGGGAGAGGGTAAGGTGGGCTAGAGGCCAGGGGCTGGCTGGCTAGCTGGTGGCAGGGGACATCTCCCCTGGTCTGGAAAATTCTCTCATTCAGGACTGCTCAGGTCCTGATGGAGCCAGACCAGGAGGTCAACCCTCTATTTACTCAACTTGATCCTTTCCTGACCTAATAAACAGAATCAGTCTCACTAAGCAGATGTAACTCCTACACTGAACCATTCCTCACTGAGGCTGACTCTTTCAAAATGCCTGTCTCCAAATGAAGACATGAGAGACAAATGCTAATACTTTAATAGTACTGAATATACAGAGAAACCATCTTTTCCAGTAGAAAAGATTTCTCTATGGGCTGAAGATGATGCATCACACATTTCAGTAATGGTGTTTCATTGCTTGCCGTGTACTGCCCAAGATCTCAGTTACTATAGTAATTCCTAATTTTAAAACAATATAGATGCATTTCTGAAAATGTTTGTGCTAAGCAAAAATGTGCTATGTGGGGTCAATTTTCCTGTTAAAAATAACGAAAACGTGGGGGTTGTGTTTCAGGTGGTGGCGGCAAAGTCAATGTTTTGTTGGTGCTGGGTCGTCAACATCAATATGAGATATCTAGCAACACAAGATAACTAGCAACACAAGTCACCGCGGTTTGTTAAAAAACAAAGATAAACATGTGAGTGAGTGGAGGAGCGCTGTGACCACGTGTATTCATCCGCTCATGCATATTACCACTGTTTTCACCAACTTATAACTCCGTGCCAAGTAGTCTGCCACTTGATTATTTTCGTGCTATTTCAGGGACGGTTGTGTTATTTGAAAAATGTTCCCTAAAAAAAAATCGTGCTACTGCAAAAACATGTTAAGCGGACACGTGTTAAATGAGTAATTACTGTATGCTGATAAACATGTTCTTACGGTGTTCAAAATCCTTGACTATATTTTGTCATCAAATACTGAGACCAGAACTTAATAACAACATATCAGCTTACTTGCAGCCCTTGCTCATAAACTCCACAGGGAGAAGTTACATGTTGCATGCTTAACAGTTCTCACCTATCTAGAGAATCCATCAGTATCTTATACTGTCTCACCTGTTCTACTGGCATTTTGAAACACATCAAATAGCAAAGTAATAGCAAAATCCTCCAAATCTCACTGAGGACTCTGGAGACCTTGGTCAACCTGCCATAAATCTCCTCTGGCAACTAGTACTCCAAGGCATTTTACCTTTTGATCCTAACTTGCAGCTAACAATGTCTCCAAACAAAATTAAACCTAAAAGAAAGTGGGAGCAAGCTCTGGAATTCCCATACTGCCATTCAGAGAGCTCATTATAAAATATAGTCGATAGCTGGGAGCTGAATCTTTGCTTCTATACAAAATTCTGTAGTAGTAGTTATCCTGTGTAGTAATGATATAACTGACTTCAATATAGTTCATGTAATAGATTACTTACTGTATTCTCACTTCAGAGGTGTTTTTTTCAATCTAGGAATGCAAGTCATTACCGTCTTTTAGCGTATATAACCTGTGGGTTATGCAAGGCTTCACAAACCACCACCCACCACCCCAGCGGGCTATACTCGTCCACGCGTTATACAAGGTTTTTTTAAATGAAATTACAGGAAGATAAGACAAAATACAGGACTATGTAGCACTTTAAAGACTAACAAGATGGTTTATTAGATGAGCTTTTGTGGGCCAGACCCACTTCCACAGATCAAATAGTGGAAGAAAATAGTCACAACCATATATACCAAAGGACACAATTAAAAAAAAGTGAACACATATGAAAAGGACAAATCAAATTTCAGAACAGAAGGAGGTGCGGGGGTGGGGGGGAGAAAGGTAAATGTCTGTGAGCTAATGGTATTAGAGGTGATAATTGGGGAAGCTATCTTTGTAATGGGTTTGATTTGTCCTTTTCATATGTGTTCATTTTTTTTAATTGTATCCTTTGGTATATATGGTTGTGACTATTTTCTTCCACTATTTGATCTGAGGAAGTGGGTCTGGCCCACGAAAGCTCATCATCTAATAAACCATCTTGTTAGTCTTTAATGTGCTACATAGTCCTGTATTTTGTTTCAGCTACACCAGACTAACATGGCTACATTTCTATCACTATTCAGGACGATAAGACTGACTCTTGATAAAAGAAGCATATTTTTAATTTAATAATAGCCACAGTGATGTTAAAATATATTAAAATACATTAAAAGTTAAAAGTCTTACCCTGAACCCGGCCTGGTGTGACAGGGGTCTCTCGCTGTGGGACTGGAAGCCGGCTCCTTCCATCCATAGCCATGTGAGAAAATGAGCCTGAAAATCCAATGGGGATGCTTCTGGTTGGGATACATGTGTGGCAGCCTGGCCGGGGTGGGCAGGAGCTGGGCACGCGGTCACAGTGGGGAGTTCCCAGCCCAATGAGAGCCCAGTGCATCTGTTGCCCCATTCCAGTTCCCCGTGGCAGCCATGGACTGGGGCTTTCTGCCCCCCAGCTGGCTCTGATACAGCTTTGTGCCATCTCTCCTCGCAGCCCCTGGTGGCCAGGGCTCTTACTCCATTGTACAGCTGGGCACACGCACGGCAGATTCACGGTGGAGCAGACTTGAACCCCCGGTCCAGCCTGAGTCCTGACTCATTTATTACAGGTGCTGTTCATTAACAGCACCTGTGGTTCCTCTTCCATGGGCTATACATGTGCGTTGGTTATCTAAGACTTTTTTTACACAATCAGGAAAAACCACAGGTCATTCATGGGTGCAGGTAATACACATGTGTGTGTTATATACGCTAATTTACGGTAAAAGTCTTTCAATAACTTTTTATTATATTTGATCATCCGAATAATGTATAGACATCCTATTGAGGTGCAGTTAACAGTTCCAATATCAAATCAGTTCTCTCCCTGACTTCCAGTTTATTTAGCATATCTGAACTAATTAAAACACACCATATCTAACTACATTATTAGAGATGGGAAGTAATTTTATAACATCAGTAAATGAGTTGCCATCCTAGGCAACTAATTAAAAATGAGTTCACTTTAATATTGGAATGAATTTTCAGAATGCAATTAAAACCGTCCATTCAAAAAAATCTTCAAATATACAGTATTATATTACATCTGTGTTCAGACCACACACTTGCCCTGAGGAAGTCCAGATGGATAGAAATAACCTGGTAAGGAAACATACAGTTTTGAAATGGGCCCACAGTACATTCAGCCAGGTTTATTGCTGTGTGCAAAAGAGACTCAATAAAAGTAATTTAAAACAAAATTTGATTGTTATTCTGTGCGCTATTTTTTAGATGAAGAAGAATTGGTTTAGAAAATGTTTATCTTGGGCTACTAAAGAATGATACTGTTCTATATCCATATGGAAAACATGTAGTTTAATAAAATAGTTTGAAATGATGTAGTAAATATTCTCCTGCAGAAAAAGACTTTCTTTTTCTAAATCAATGCTCATTATTTTATCAAAAATTAGCAAAAAGATGTTGCAGAACAAACATGTCTCACAATAGGAGCATTAAAAATTATGCATTTACAATTATTCCATTTGGCTATAAAACATCATGAATTTTGTAAATGTCAGGTACAGGTTTGGTTGTGTATAATCCTCATTACACTGGAGATGAAGAATTAAAATGATAGGTGTTATTATTTTGTTTGCAATAATGAAAAATTATTTAAAATTTAGCACATCTTTCTTTAGCCCACTTGGGATTTGGACATGTTATGGCAGAGAAAGAGCATACAATAGAAAGTGAAAGTAGAGTTTTCATAGTTATGTTTGTGAAGAACTCAATACTTCTGACATTTCCAACTGAGTAAAGAGAATGTTTCTTATGTGTGGCATTTTTCCCATGCTCCTTCCTCTTTGGGGGGAATTACATTTCTGGGAATTATGTGACTGTGAGAGAAGTTAAAGAGCACCTGGGCGAAAAGGAGGTGCCCGTGGGAAGAGGATATGTTTAAATCAGCAAATGCTTAAGAAGAAAGCACTTGACAAGCCTGTACTTGGAAGAGAGTTGAACTTCTGTAGTGTTAGCATAATGTTCTTCTTCTGTGCAGTAACCTAGTTTTTGTACATAGTATGAGCATTAGAAAGAAAAGGTCTTTCCATACTGTGCCTTATGCCTCTTTTCAAGGAAATGGGAATACAGTATACAGGAAGATTCACTACACATTGTTCCTTTATAGTGTAGCAAAGGGTAACTTTTTCATTTTTCTTTTATATAGCCATCAAACATACAACAATTTTAAGTCATTTAGGACTGATGGTTGACTTGTTCTGCCAGACATCATCGAAGGTGAAATTCACAGGGGTGCTGAGGGGACCACCCAAAGTCTTCTGTACCAGTTAAGCCTTTCAGTGCCTTTTCACAGGGGATCTCTGCATTGCCTGCATGTTGCAGAGCTGTTCTCTGTTATGACCCTGCAAAGGCTGGAATAGAAGGCAGTGATGGGGATAGACCAGCAGATGGGCTACACTAAGTTCATGATTACACAGATCCGATGGTTATACCATCCCATTCCAATAGCTGTAAGGACTTTGGATCTAACCCCCAAACTTCAAAACCACCTACAATCAGGTTGCACTTTCATTACTTTTATCCTTTACTAGGTATGAAACTCACATACAGCCCGTCTATGTTTTTACTGGTTTTTTTCCACTATATTGATATTGCTCATTTACAATATATGAATTTCTTTAACTCTTTTACAGCATGTTATATTCCTTTTGGAGGGACACAGATAGTATACCATGGTGTTCTTAAAACTGCTCTTTTTTCCCCAAAATAGAGATGGTGAAAAATCTTCATTTATCATTTTGATAAAAAAATATTTTAATGGGAATCTGATTTAGGTTGGTTTTCATTTAAAAAAAAATCCCAACACATTTTTTGTGAATCTTTGGTTTGTGTCTAGGCCTTTGGTTTTAAAAAAAAAATCATGTTTTGGATAACAAATATATTTTACCAAATGCCAAACATTTAAAATTGCTATGAAGGAATATTCTTCTTGTTCCTCCTTCCTCTCCTCCCTCCAATCAGCTCCAAACATCTGAACCAAACATACCTAATTTTTGTCCTAACTTGAGAGGAGAGTGTCTCTTTAAGTAGATTGACTGTTTAAAACACCACCAACAGGCAAGTTCATTCAGCTTGAATCTTCTTTTTTAACGAAAGCCAAGAGTTGATCCTACACCACTCCTCTCACTCTTGAGGACTCAGCTCAGGGAAAAAATAGTTTATAAAATATTCAGTATTTGGAAGTCTTACCTCTTGCTGCATTCCGCATCAAGAAATCTGGAGTTCATAACAAGTTGATCTTTTATAGGTAAACTGTTGAGAATACATTGGGCTATTTTCATGTATAATATTCAAGCAGCTTTTTCAAAAAAATATTTCTCCCATTTAAAGTATTCCAGATATTTTACCTAGTAACAAAATAGACCTTATTGGAGCCGTGTGAGTCTGTTGGTGTTTTAAAAGAATAAATTATTCTAGTACAAATTCTATTTGTTATATATCCTTCTTCCCCCATTTCAAAATTAAATTTTTGTTGATTGTAACCCAGAAAAGCAAACTTTAATACTGCATTAAGAAAGTATGGAGTTGTCTGATCCCCTTTGTTTGATCATTACAGTGAAGCTAGCTGGAAGCCTCTAGCATCAATATTTTAAAAGCTGGAAAAGCTTCTTGGGAACATAATGAAAAGACACAAAATATTGTGATTTGGAAAAATAACTTCATCCATAATATGGAACTCTCATTTGTAATTTGATTTGTATTACAGCCTTGTGCAACCATGTTCATATTACATGTTACCAAAAATTTCTAGTTGAAATACAACTAGCAGAATTGTAGTAATCTCTAAACTCCCAATACATTATATTTACTTCAATTTCAAATATTTTCAGCATCACATCCTCTCCAAACTGTTTGCTTCTAGATTCAATGCAGTTTACACTTCCATATGACAACACTTCAACATTTTAACGTTTTACCCCTTTGGTAGTACTAGAAAGTACTTTCATCATAATATTTGGAGTAATTAGGGACATAGCGGTTAGAGGGCTGTGAGCAATTTTTGTTTTGTGCTTAAGAGGCTTTGAACTTCAATGCCTCAGGAACAGTGGCTGATTAGAGAGAGAGATATGGGGTGGGACAAGTTGAAAGGAGTTTTAGTAGGTGTATGAGGGGGTAAAGGAACAGAAATAATTTGGAGGGTCCTGGGAACCCTGGATCTTAACAGTGAATGTAGTGAGGAACTGTAAGGGGAATATGAATGGGAGGCAGCAGAAAGGGACGTGTATTCTGGTTGATGGAGATCCGACAGTAAAAATGATATCTTGGAATAGGACTGAAAGAGGGGGGAAAGGAAGCAGAAATGGGGATCGGGGTGGGTAATAGATCCCAGAATGAAATGAGAGGAGCCATGAGTACCTAGTCACAAAGAGGGGAGGCAGCAGCAAAAAGAGTATGAGGGAAGGAAGGGAGGAGAAGACAAGCAGCAAAAGGGGGTGTAAAGGGGTGGACAGAGCCCCAAATCCCCTGCTGACAATGCAGGATTCTGCCACCCACCCATCCCTGGAAGGGAGCAGTGGAAAGGTCCCCCAAGCAGGCTAGAGTGCCTGGCAAGCAACCAATCAGGGCCTAGGAGAACCATATAAAATAATTGCAGAATAGAGCAAAGAAAAGTTGGTAAAAATTGTTGGGCTGAGCTGCTATTAGGAGCTGGAGGAGAAGGACTTCATGTCCAGCTGCCTGAAAAAAAACTGCAGCATAAAAACAGTTAAGGGGGAGCAGAAACTGGGGAGTGAGAGTCTTCTGGCTGGCTGCAGGGACTGGGTGAGAAATGAGCCTGGGGAGGGTCCTAGTAGATTAGGGTCTCCAAGGGGGAAGTTGTGGGGATATAGCCCCATACCAGGGCTGGGATTATTTAAAGACAGAGCCCCAGGCAGGACTAGAGAAATTGCCCGAGAACCACTAAATTGGGTCACCAGAGAATACAGAGGATACAGAACCCCAGAGGAGACCGACACACAGACAGAAGGGGCATTCATGAGAGGTCGGGATTAACCCCATCACGGGGGGTTTCTAGGTGAAGTGTCAATGAATGATTTTGCAGAAGTAGAAAGAAAGAGGAGGAGGGGAATTGAATGGGAGTCATTAGGGAGAGACTGGAGTAGGAACTTGTCTTTCATTCCTGGGCAGAAGGGATGAAAAATGGATGAGCTGAGGCACAGCAATAAAGAGTTTAGAGGAAGCAGCAACAAAGGACATCCTGACATTGGAAAGAACAGCAATGATTCAAAGAAGTTTTGCAGGGGAGAGGAGAGCAATAATAATTTTTTTTTTGAAGAACGTATAATCTGTCAATGGACAAGAGGTACTCTAGGTAGCAGGTTGAATTACAGTAGTCCAGACCCACAGTGATATCATGACACAGGATCATCATCCATTTATCCACTCCTATATTATGGCCCCAACCTCTTTGCAGTCATAATGGTAGAGGTGCCTTCCCCAATCGCAAGTCCAGAGGCATGGGGACTCCCATTCACATCCCCAGAGGTGCAGCATTGCCAACACTAAACATTAAAAAATAATCACCCCCCAAATCATGAGATTAACTTAATGATGAGTTTTTTATTAAATAATTCACAAACAAAAAACTTTATTTAATTTTAATTAAGGTTGCTCTCATCAATAAACTAAACCATAACAAATACATAAAAAAACACATTTAAAGATTAGAAATGCGCAAAGTCAAGCACTCAAGTCAGGAAATGCCAGAATGAACACAGTACATGGAGCTCTAATCTGCTCCCTTTTTGTGTGTACAAATGGATACTTCTGCATTTACTTGAAGACCTTTTCACCAATCTGTGTTGACAAATATATACTGAAGTAAGTAGACTGCATTCAAAACACCATGGCTGTGTCTACACTGGGCCACTTATTCCGGAAAATCAGCCGCTTTTCCGGAATAAGCTGCGAGCTGTCTACACTGGCTGCTTGAATTTCCGGAAAAGCAATGATGCTCTACTGTACAAAATCAGCCACTATTCCGGAAAAACTATTCTGCTCCCGTTCGGGCATAAGTCCTTATTCCGGAACACTGTTCCGGAAAAGGGCCAGTGTAGACAGCCCAGTAGTCTTTGCCGGAAAAAAGCCCCGATCGTGAAAATGACGCTCGGGGCTCTTTTCCGGAAAAGCGCGTCTACATTGGCCACGGACGCTTTTCCGGAAAAGGGCTTTTCCGGAAAAGCAGCCTGCCAATGTAGATGCTCCTTTTCCGGAAAAACTTAAAACGGAATACTATTCCGTTTTAAGCAGTTCCGGAAATTCTTGCCAGTGTAGACGTAGCCCATATGATTTTAAATGAAGCTTCAAATTCACTGCAACTTCTAAGTGATATTTTTAAAATTATGTAACAGGAAACTAAGCAGAGGCTTAGATTTATAATTTCCCAATTTTTTGAACGGTAAATATTCAGAAAATATTGCCTCTGATTTGTAAGTAAACAGGCTACATGAAACGGAGCTGGAATTTTGCAGTTTATGTTTGGAACTTCTTTGGAGGGAAGTAACAAACAATCGCCCTTAAAAAAGTACCAGCATAACAATTACCCTTTTAAAAGTATCAGTATCGCTTACCTCGGTACAAACTAAATCCTTTCTGCTTCCATTACAGCTTTTCCTGTGACCCTTTTTATAACAATGTTGTGAACATTTAAGACAATATCAAAGGCAAATATTTAATTATTATTTTTTAAAATATTTTTACCCCGCTTTTCTATTTAAAATATTCAAAGCAGCTTACAAGAACGAACAAAAAAAATACAAATATATATAAAAATTTAAAATATGAGAATTTAAAATATGAGACCTCAGAGGGACATAACTAGTTAAAAACATATAGGCTGTGTCTAGACTGGCAAATTTTTCCGCAAAAGCAGTTGCTTTTGTGGAAAAGCTTGCCAGCTGTCTACACTGGCCGCTTGAATTTCTTCAAGAACACTGACGATCTCATGTAAGAAATCAGTGCTTCTTGCGGAAATACTATGCTGCTCCCATTCGGGCAAAAGTCCTTTTGCACAAAAGCTTTTGTGCAAAAGGGCCAGTGTAGACAGCTGAGATTTGTTTTGTGTAAAAGCGCGACTAGATTGGCACGGACGCTTTTCCGCAAAAAGTACTTTTCTGCAAATGCTTTTAACCGAAAACTTTTCCGTTAAAAGCATTTGCGGAAAATCATGCCAGTCTGGACGTAGCCATAGAGAGGAGGAACACACACATACAGACTCAAACATTAATAAAAGCATGAGTAAAAAGGGTGGATTTAGCCAGACGCCGAAACAATGCTAGCGTTGGCACCATGCGAATATGTTGAGGAAGAGAATTCTACAGCCTGGGAGCAAAAGCGTAGATGTTAATACTGCCAAAACAACCAGAGAAATGGTGTCTCTTCCCCAGTTTCACAAATGAAGTGAAGGGAGGGAACAATGAACGTCTGATTATCTCTAATGTTAGTCTTACTCCTCCATGATCAGGAAATGTGCATTGTTGGAAAAGAAAATCAGATTTTTATGGCTTTTCCAAGTTTCCTAAAAACCAGTAACATATAAACATCAAGTACACATTGGTGATTACTCTAGATGCTCATTAATTAATGGGTGAAATTTGGTTCACATTCTTTATGGCATGTTTACAAAAAAAGGTTGCAAATAAAGGCAAGTTACTGAGGTACAGATGCTGCAAAACAAATTGTAGTCTCACTATTGGTAGAGCATAACTTTGGGGAGCATAGAGGATTTAAGTTTTCAAGCTTCTTTCTGCAGCCTTCAGGACTAGAAACTTAGGGTACGTCTAGACTACAGGCCTCTGTTGACAAAGAGCATCTAGACTACAGCCAGTTCTGTCGACAAAGCAAGTCGCTTTTTTGTCAGAGAGTCTAGATGCTCTCTTTTGAAAAAGCACAGTGTGGATGTAATAGCGCCTTTTGTCGACAGAACTCTGTCGACAAAAGACGTTATTCCTCGTAGAATGATGCTTGCCACTGTCGACAAAACTGCCGTGTTCTGTTGACTTACTGTCAACAGAACTCGGCGGTAGTGTGGATGCAGGTCCACTTTTGTCGACAAAACCTTGTAGTCTAGACACACCCTTACGTAGATACTATCTCACTCACAGTGTTTCATGTTTTTCTTAATGGCCCAGCTACAGGAATTAAATTCAGAGAATTTTAGCTTTGTTTCTCTTTTATTGGACTAACTTCTGTGGGTGAGAGAGACAAGCTTTCTTGCTTTCAAGATAATAAAAGATATTATCTCTCCCACCTTGTCTTCCTGAGATCCTGAGACTCACACAGCTACAAGAACACTGCATATACCAAATATTGTGATAGCTGGAAACACTGAAAATGGCAGGAGAAACCCTTTTTTCCTTATAACACACACAGAGAAAGCAGCAGGGGATCTTTCTTTCTTACTAGAGAAGCAGGATTACTAGTAGCAGTAGTCAGAGTCAGTAGTCAAGGTGTATATGCTGTACAGGACAACAAAAGAACTGCAGGATTGGTTACAATAAAAGGGTAGTATCTAGTACCAAAGTGTGCTGTTGTGTAGAAAGCTATACATTCCACCAAAAATTATAATGGTAATTTTCCAAGTGACAAAAAAAAACCCCTCTCTTTTTTATAACACTTCTTTCCATGTGGGATCTGAAAGTTGTAATGTTTTATATTTAGCATTTATGTCTCTGTAATATTTTTCTAATATCTTTGTCACTAATTTATTCTCTTGTTCTTCATATAATTCTAATGTAAATCTATTCTATAAAAATCTATATTTTATTGTTTAAAGTGTTGTAAAATTAATTGCCTTACCCCATTTGCAGATTATTTAAACTAAATAACAGTGCCATCTGCTGAAAAGTAGTAGTGACTTGCAGGACAAATTTACAGACCATTGTATTTGAATGAGCACAGCACAAGACAGGAAAGTAACCTATGGGGGGAGGGAGAAGGGAGGAGACAGGAAAAAAGTGAAAACAAGAAATGAAAAAAAGTGGAAGCAAAGATTTTTTTAAATAGCGTTGATAAGAAAGGCTACGTCTAGACTGCAGGCTTCTTTTGGAAGAAGCTTTTTTCGGAAGAGATCTTCTGAAAAAACTTCTGAAAGAGAGCGTCCACTCACAAAAGCGCATCAAAAAAGTGATGTGCTTTTTCAAAAGAGAGCGTCCACGCTGATTGGATGCTCTCTTGCATAAAAGGCCACCCGGAACCACTTCAGGCAGGGCTATTTCAGTCACCAATTGCTTCTGAGTGCTGGTGCCGGAGCCGTGCAGAGACACTCGCTTAAATGGATCCCTCTGAACAGCTGTTTCTTTGCTTCTGTTGCATGCTTGCTACCTCTTCGAGGGACAGCAAAGCTTTCACAGTGCCTGCTGTGATTGCCCTATTCTTTTTTGAACACCACAGCTTTTTCCCTTGAGCCATGGAGCCGGAGCTGTCCCTGGGCATGTGATGGCCCCACACGGCCATGCTGCAGTTTTCGCAGCACTTTGTGCCAGCTGCCTTCCTGGTCCTGCACAAGCTGGATCCTGAGCTCCTTCTGGGAACCCGCTCCCTGGGTGCAGCTGCTCCACTCTGGCAATTGCACCCCACTGTGGAGAGGCATTTTTGGAGGTTCGTCACCAGTTCGGACTGGTGGGACTGCCTGGTCATGGAGTGGAGGGACAACCAGCATTGGCTCCAAAACTTCAGCATGTGGAAGGCCACCTTTTTGGAGCTATGTGCCTGGCTCGCCCCCACCCTCCGGAGATGTGACACCCACCTGCAGCCCGCCATCCCCCTGGAGAAGACACTTTCAAGCTGTAGTCCCTGCAGGGGGGAGAAGAGTGTTGGATAAGAGGGACTCTCAGGAAAGGGGGATTGGGCCTGTGGAGGATGGAGTAGGGGTAGGAGGGACTTGTGCCCCGGGGGCTTGTGCTGTGCCTCCCTAACACAGCCATGTGGCTGGGGGGGCAGGCTTATAGGAGGTGGTTCCTGAGGTGTTTTGGGAGGCAGGAGCAGAGTGGGCATCTCCCAAGGGTTCAGGCACCCCCTCTTTCATCCTCTGGTTTGTGTGTTTCTTGGTCTCCTTCTGCAGATGGTGAGGGCCATCAACTTGATCCAGCTCTAGAGGGTCGTCCATCTGGGAGACCTGGATGCGACTGTGGCTGGATTTTCTGTCCTGAGGTTCCTGAACTGGGGGGGATCCATTGATGTGACCTATATTGTGATCCAAGCACCAGAACATCAAGCAGCCCAGTACATTAATCAAAAGGGCTACTTTTCAATAGTGCTGCGGGGCCCTGGTCGACCACTGGGAACTCTTTACTGACATTTTTGTTGAGTGGTTGGGCAGGGCACACAATACCCGAGTGTTCAGAAATTCTAGCCTGTACTGCTAACTGGAGGTGGGCACATTTTTCTCCCAGCATGAACTCCCCATTGGGAATGTGCAGATGCCACAGTGCATCATGGAGGACACGGCTTATCCCCTGATGCCATGGCTTATGAAGCCATACACTGGCCACCTGGATCCCAGTAGGGACCAATTCAATGGCCACCTAAACCAGGCCCAGGTGGAGTGTGCCTTCAGCTGCCTCGTGGCACTTTTCAGGTGCCTGCTGACCCACCTCAATGTGGGGAAGCACGACATCCCAGAGGAAAAGGGGAGGCTTCCTCCCGGGGCGGGGGGCAGACACTGACCACAAGAGGCAAGCTTTCCAGCAGCCACGGACATCTGCCATCCACCAGGCCCATCAGGCCGGAGTGTGTATCTGGGAGGCCCTGAGGGAGAGGTTCTCTCAAGGACCCCAGTAATTCTCCCCAGAACCTCCTCCCTAGGGGCCTCTTCCTTGCAGCCCTGTCCCTTCCCCACCACAACTGCTCCCTTTGCCCTTTCCCTGACCTCCCAATAAACACATCGGTTCGGTTTTCAAAAAAATGCAGACTGCATTAATGAAAAGTTCTGAAAAGGTGGGTGGGGGAGGGGGACTCTTCTATGAGAGGGGAGGTTCATAACTGGGAGGGGAGGGGGATGGGTCAATGTGCCACCTCAGGTTCAGGGACCTCATCATAGTTGCAGTCGGGTGGGTACAGGGAGCACAGGAGGGTGGATGAAAGGTGTGGAGGGCCGGAGCGGGGTCAAGGTTGGCAGGGGGGCAGGAGGAGGGGCCATAGGCATCACTTGGGGAGAGGGCATGGGCATTGCTGGGGAGGGATCATGAGCATCACCTGGAGAAGGAGCAGAGGCATGGAATGGGGAGGGAGCAGAGGCATAGCAGGGGTGGTAGGTGGATGGGGAATGGGCAAAGCATGGGGGGCAGGAGGGTGGAAGCCAGGATCAGCAGCATCAGGTGGGTGTGCTGTCATGCAGGACATGACGGAACTCATGTTGTCACACTGCTGCATCAACTGGTCCCATGCACGGTCCCACTATTCCAAGTCCATATGGACCTTGTGTGCCAGGGTCTGTTGGATGTCGTGCAGGACACTGATGTGCTGGCGCATCAGCTCTTCTTGCACCATGGTGTGCCTTCGGGTCCCCCATGCTCTGGCAGGTGGCTGCAGTTCTGTGGCTCGGCCCTCAGTCCTGGCTGGTCCGGATGTGGAGAACACACAGAGGGAGAGGCGGTCAGTCATCCCTTCAGACACTGTCCCTGAGGCCGTGCCCGCCTCTGTGGGCAGCGACCAACAGTCCGCAGCCCAGAGGAGGTGGATGTCCTGGGAGCAAGGCCATGTGTGGACTGCACAGCGGGACATGCCTCTCAGGGGCCCCGACATGCCCAGATGACACGTCTGGCCTCCCTGCTGTTCCTCCCCCCTCCCTGGCCCATGGACAAGCAGCCAAGGGAAGTGTCCGGCCACAGTGGGGTTCCCTCATAGGCGGCAGAGGATCCGGGAGCAGCCTGGGCCTCCCTGAGGTCCACACACACAGCGTTGTTTATGGGAGCGGCTGCTGTCTCGCATGTTCAGGCATGTCCATGTGTTAGGCACATATCAGTCTGTGTGGGGTTGTGCCTGCGCCTTTGTGACTAGCCTGCTTCCAAACGCGCCTTCCTCCCCCCCCCCACCCAGCAGGACATGTGTGGCCACCTCTGAGCCTGGCACCAGGATCCAGTGCATGCTCAAGGGCTGCCTGCTGTGTCCGTGTGCTGCACAGTAATGCTGCACATGGTTGTATGTGAACTGACCACAGCACGATGTCCAGCCTGAGCAGCCCGAGCATTCCCTGTGCGCCCACCTTCCCCATCCCTTGCCCCCTGTACACCCACTCCTCCACCCTGTGTGTGTGACACAGTGAGAACACTAACATGAAGATCCCTCCCAGGCTTCTGAGGAGGCCTGGGAGACATCCTGGCTCACAAGCACCGGCTCCAGGGAGAGAGTCATGATGCCCGTCTCCTCCTCCTGGTCCTAGCCTTCCTGTTCCTCCTCTGCAGAGACCTCTGGCTGGGTGATCATGGGGGTCTCGAGTCCACGAGGATGGGAGGGGAAGATGTTTCCCCACCCCCTTAGTATTTGGTAGAGCTCCTTGAAATAGGGGTAGGGGTGGGTTCCTGCCCCTGAGTGTAAGCTGAGCTCTGTGGCCCAGACATATCCCTGGAAGAGCTCCTTGACCTTACTCCAGATCTGTTCCAAGGTCCGGGGTGGGTGTCCGTGCTCTGCCATCTGGCCATAAATGTCCACATTGCGGCACTTTACCCAGGGATCCTGTAAGGTCTCCTCTTCACCCCACAGTTTGAGGAGTGACTGGATCTCCAGGCCAGAGCAGGATGAGGTGGGTCTCTTGCTCCCCCTGGGTGGGTCCTGGGACCCATGGGGCTGCTCCCTGTGAGGGCAAGGAAAGTAGTGGGTGCTTGATGCTGTGCCATTGCTATGCAGGCCTGTGGCAGGGAGACCTGCACTGTCAGGGTGCTACTCCCAGGCTGGTTTCCTGTCACAAAGTTTGTCCAGGGTGCCTGCAACTTTAAGAGGGTCCAAGAGACAGGAACTATAGAGTTGTGATTACTTTGTATTGAGTGCTCACCAGGGCACCTGTGCAATTTCCTGGAAGCTTCTTCTTTTGAAAAAAAAACCCTCCTCCTCAGCCCATACACCTTTTTCCAAATGAGCTCTTTCAGAAAAAGGCTTCTTCCTTGTAGAATGAGGATTACCAATGTCGGAAAAACTGCTCTGTTCTGATTTTCTTTCAGAAGAAAACAATTGCAGTGTGGCTGTTTTTCCGAAAAAACTCTGTAGTGTAGACATACCCAAAGAGATGACAGAAAAGTATGGTTTCAAAAGAAAGAAGCTAAGGGTATGTCTACACTACAGCACTAATTCGAACTAACTAAGCTAATTTGAATTAGCGCATCTAGACTTAAAAACTAGTTCGAATTAGCATTTTGCTAATTTGAACTAGCATGTCCACACTGAGTGGACCCTGAACCGAGGTTAAGGATGGCCGGAAGCAGTGCCGGCAGGGCATCAGATTAAGACTTAGAGCGTGGAGATGCTGCCTCAGGCTAGCCGAGAGCTGTGCTTAAAGGGACCCGGCCCCCACACCGGACAGACAGTTCTCAGGGGTTCCCTGCCTGCAAAGCAGTCCTGGCTTGGAGTGCCCTGAGTGCCCACACTGGGCACATCACAGCACTTGGCCATCAGCCTGGCTGCACTTGCCACAGGCTGCCATCCGGAGGGGGGGTCAATCAAGGGGCTTCAGGAGAGTTTCCACCCCAGGAGCCCGCAGAGCCAGCCCAGTCCTCCCCATCGGGGGCTCAAACCCCATTCCTCCCTCACCTCCTTCCAATTACCCCTCCCTAGCCCCCCTTCCTGATGTACAAAATAAAGGACACGTGTGTTCAAAAATAGAAACTCTCTTTATTTAACAAAACTCGGGGAGACTGGGAAAAGGAGGTGGGAGAGGGGAAGAGAGAGGGTGGGAGAGGGGAGGGCAACTAAAATGATCAGGGGTTTGGAACAGGTCCCATATGAAGAGAGGATAAAGAGACTGGGACTTTTCCGCTTAGAAAAGAGGAGACTGAGGGGGGATATGATAGAGGTCTATAAAAGCATGAGTGGTGTGGAGAGGGTGCATAAGAAAAGTTTTTCATTAGTTCCCATAATAGAAGGACTAGAGGACACCAAATGAAATGAATGGGTAGCAGCCTTCAAACTAATAACAGAAAGTTCTTCTTCACAAAGCAAATTGTCAACCTGTGGAACTCCTTGCTTCAGGAGGCTGTGAAGGCTAGAACTAGAACAGAGGTTAAAGAGAAGTGAGATAAAGTCATGGAGGTTGGGTCCATGGAGTGGTATTAGCCAGGAGGTAGGAATGGTGTTCCTAGCCTCTGTGGAAGGCTGGAGATGGATGGCACGAGACAAATGGCTTGGTCATTGTCTTCGGTCCATCCCCTCGAGGGTACCTAGTGTTGGCCGCTGTCGGCAGACAGGCTACTGGGCTACATGGACCTTTGGTCTGATCCAGTACGGCCATTCTAAGCTCAGGGCTCAGGGTCAGGGGTCTCAGTGGACCACCTTGATTTTCATGCAAACCTGCTCCTGGGTGGCCAGGCTGGCAGCTCTCCTGCCCTAGACGGCCACTTTCCTGTGCCTAGTGCAGAGGTCGTGGATGAGGTCCACAATGTCTGCACTAGGCCAGGCGGCCGCCCGCCTCTTGCGGACCTGGGCAGGCTCCCAAGAGCTGCCAGCCTGGTCCCGGGAAGAGGCAGAGGGCTGAGTGGCAGCGGGTGGTTGGCTCGAGCCATGCCAGGTGAAGGGTCTGCTGGCTGGATGCTGGCAGGCTTGCACCTGGCACAGGCACCGTAGCCAGCCCGTGCCCCTTTAAGGGCTCCGGGGCCGGGAGGGGGACAGAAGAGTTTCCCTGGTGGTGCCCAGAGTGGCCACCAGGGCAAGCTGGGGAGGGCTAGCCTCCCACTAGTTCGAATTAAGTGGCTACACAGCCCTTAATTCAAACTAGTTTATTCGAACTAGGCATTAGTCCTCATAGAATGAGGTTTACCTAGTCTGAATTAAGCACTCCGCTAGTTCAAATTAAGTTTGAATTAACTTTGTCGTGTGGACATACCCTAACAGAGTTTAAAGAGAAGTGAGATAAAGTCATGGAGGTTGGGTCCATGGAGTGGTATTAGCCAGGGGATAGGAATGGTGTCCCTGGCCTCTGTTTGTGGAAGGGTGGAGATGGATGGCACGAGACTAATGGCTTGGTCATTGTCTTCGGTCCATCCCCTCCAGGGTAGACATACCCTTAGTGAGCAGGGAGGGAAGGAGATAGCTATTTATTAGTGTCAATTTGGGGAATATAAATACACATAGACTCAGATTCTTTCAACTGCCCCATAAGGCCAGACTCTTGCACCCACATAGAATATCACTGACATTAAAAAGCAAGGGTCTGTGTGAACTGGTTTTCAGGATCAGGGTCATAATCTTTCATAAATTAAATTTATAGATCCCTGGTTATGCCCTCAACCGAATAATATGTATGTTCATCGCCTAGGGCAATGGGCCTGTTGCCTCTACCATCATAATTATTAATAAACTAAGCAAGCACATGGTTTATTAAATGTAACATGGACCTAGCTGAACTCTCATTTTTTAAAATCTTCTGTAAATTAATTCTGGTAAAATAAACTTTGGGAAACAGAGAAGACCCATTATTGATATAACCTGCACAAAATGAGCAAGGAGGCAAGGAAAGCCTATAATCTCTGTTTGTTAGCATTCATCCACATTGCTGTTCACTAAAATATTCATAGGCAGTTGTGTGAACTTCTGACCTTCCCCTTCCTTTTGAAATGAATGAGGAAGCGGGAACCCTCTAACATATTTGCTTTGCTTTCTACAATATTTTTAATTTGACTTTTTCCCCAATGACAGTTCAGCAATTAGAATGTGGAGGTCTGAATGTGAATAGCTGCTGTGATCTTAATTAAAGGTTTAATGTATTCTTCTTTTTTGCATCCAACGACATGGCATGTAGCTTTTAATTTCTTTAGAAGAAGGATAATAGAAATCTCCACTGATGATTAAGAGATCAGAATGGAAAGAGTTGCTACCTTTATCACTTTATTACATATTTTCAGGGCAATTTATTTCTTGTAGATTTCAAACCAGAAATTATGGTATGAACACGAATCTAAAATTTCTATTTGAAGAGATACATTTTATATTCTCTTTACATTTATTTTCAATATACCGTGAATATGCCAATTAGCTTTTATTTATTTTAGGGTATCCTATAATATCCTGTTTGGTTAAATAGAATGAGACATCTATTTGATGTAAAAGTTTGCATTCATAAACAGATCGGCATGCAAACTATAGTGGTATCATTCATATACACAGTGGATTTCAGGATGATTTGTCAAAAAAGTTACAGATATTATACATACAGTAATAATATATGTGTAATTTTCTGGCAGCAGGTTTCAGTTATTGTATAATTTTGTCATTTTCTACATTTGTCATATTTTTATTTAATTTCCCACATCAACTCAAGTCAATAGATATGTTTACCCAATTGCTCACTTTAAAAGTACTAATTATGACATAAATTATATATTTTTCCAAATTAGGTGGAGAGGTTTTTGAGTTAGGAAAACATAAATTGTTCTGCTCTGACAACAACTATTCTGGCATACCTTGTCTTTTTTACATGTTCCGTAATGTTATTGTTGTACAGTTAGGAGGTAATACATATTTTTTTTATTGATGATGAATAAACTGATTATGCTCCCCTGCCATCTTGTAGAAGTAGCCTTTTAAATATTTTGCATACTTTTTGAAAATCAGTTCTTTTAATCAAAGTTTGTTATTTTTGAGATACTATTTTTCAACCATTATACACAAGTAATGAAACTCTGTTTGGGAAATGTAGCTTTCATTACAATTAATAATCTCATTGAGGATTAAAAAAACTCCTGGAAGCAAAGGAATGTTCACATATTTTTGAGGTAAGTGCAAAAAATTTTACTTACAATAAATACTGTTCTAGCCATACCTGATATAGACCATGAACTCTCAGAAGATGTTGCAAAGTTTGTAATTGGTAAAAATACTAATAAAATTAGTTAAAAATAAAGCTGTGGAAGATTTGATTATTTCAGTGTTCAGAGGAACTTTTATGGTTGCTTGCTCTAGTCCCTTTATTATTACATGATTTTCACTTTTAGTTTCTAAAAATATGCAATCATACAAATCCAAAGCAAATCTTAGTATCATATTCATAAGATTTTGGCTTTAAACCAAAATGCTTTTCCCAAACCAAGGAAAAGGGGGGAATTTTCATATATGTTAACTCAGATGAACCTGAAATTTGGCCAAATAGTCAACCTGTGGAACTCCTTGCCAGAGGAAGCTGTAAAGGCTAGAACTATAACAGAGTTTAAAGAGAAGCTATATAAATTCATGGAGGTTAGGTCCATAAAAGGCTATTAGCCAGGGGGTAGTAATGGTTTGTCAGAGGCTGGAGATGGATGGCACGAGACAAATTGCTTGATCATTGTCTTTGGTCCACCCCCTACGGGGCACCTGGCACTGGCCACTGTCAGTAGACAGGCTACTGGGCTAGATAGATCTTTGGTCTGACCCAGTACAGCCATTCTTATGTTCTTATGTTCTCAGGTTATGTTCAGATAAGCCATTCAGAAATACTATCTTTTTTATAAAACTTGGTTAAGTTTGGGGGTTTTGCTTTTGTAAAGGTTCTGAATTGCTAAGCATTATATTTTCCTTAAGAAATATGGATCAGAAATATGTTTCTTAATCATTAAAGACTAGAAAGAATTTCAGCTCTTTAGCTCCAGCTGTCACATTACTGGATTTTAAGGGGAGCAGCCAGATCACTGCTGCACCCATGGGGGGGTATTTTCCCCAAAGTGTATACAAAGGGGGCCATGTGAGGTGTCATATGAAAGCTTCTGTTCTACTGTTTCTGTATATGCTATTAATGTAATTGTATAATATCTGTATGTGGAGTTATAAACATGTACTCTGTAGGGAGGCTGAAAAATTCTCTGTCTGTGGCTGAGCAATGAGCAAGGAATGCTCAGCCAATGGCTATGCTAATTAGCAAGGAGACAATGAGGCTCTAGGTGCCAATACAAACCTCAGGAATGTGACTGATACCTGCAAACCAGCATGGGATGCAGGGATAGGTTGTCTGACCATGTGACCTGCAGTAACCTGCTTGGGCCAGGAAGATGCCAGGAGAGGTATGTAAGTGCTATGTGGCGCCCTCCATCTTGTCTTCAGCTCAGCTCTTGATCCCAGATGCAGCCTTGCAGGGAATCATGAGCCAGAAAGAACTGTGGACCCATCCTGACATAGGATGTACACCAAAGACTCTTAAGCCAGCAGTTATAACATCTCTACTGTGAGCCTATATCGAGAACTGGGTGATTTGATGCATGTAATGTATTATCCTTTAACAACCTCACTCTCGTGCTTTTCTTTCTTTTAGTAATAAACCTTTAGATTTTAGACTCTGAAGGGTTGGCTCAGTGTGATCTTGTGGGTAAGATCCAGAGTGTAAATCAATTGAGATCTATGGCTGGTTTCTTGGGACCAGAAGAACTTGTTCAGGGTAGGTGAGATTGGGTTCTATAACCCCTCACCTGTGTGTTAGGCCTGGGGCTGATTGGGGCACAGGGAGAGCTGTAGTGTCAGAGGGGTTTTGCTTGTGAGGCTTCTGGCTGGCTAGATTGGCAGCTGAAGCGCTCAGTGTGACTAGTTTGTGGCCTATTTGGGAAGGTTTCCAGTCTGGGGCTGTAAGGAGCTTCGAGTTTGAGCAATTCGCCCTGGGCGGATGCCCTCAGCTGTGCCCAGACCTGGCCCGGTCCATCACACCAGCTATTTATTTTCTTCTGTGAAATGCCAAACCCAGATGTCCTTACTATAAATGCAATATTATTATACCACATTATTTTCCATAGTATCTTGGGGTATGTCTACACTACCCTCCTAGTTCGAACTAGGAGGGTAATGTATGCATACCGCACTTGCTAATGAAGCCCGGGATTTGAATTTCCCGGGCTTCATTAGCATAAGCGGGGAGCCGCCATTTTTAAATCCCCGCTGCTTCGAACCCCGTGTAGCGCGGCTACACGGGGCTCGAACTAGGTAGTTCGGACTAGGGTGCCTATTCCGAACTACCGTTACTCCTCGTGAAACGAGGAGTAACGGTAGTTCGGAATAGGCACCCTAGTCCGAACTACCTAGTTCGAGCCCCGTGTAGCCGCGCTACACGGGGTTCGAAGCAGCGGGGATTTAAAAATGGCGGCTCCCCGCTTATGCTAATGAAGCCCGGGAAATTCAAATCCCGGGCTTCATTAGCAAGTGCGGTATGCATACATTACCCCGCTAGTTCGAACTAGCGGGGTAGTGTAGACATACCCTTGCATATTAACTGTATTCTACCACTTCTGACAGTTAAATTACAAATACTGCAGAATGGGAGAGCTGCAAGACATAGGAAAGAAGAAAAGATCTGTTTTCAGCTAGTTAAATGAGTAATTGTTGATGAGATGGAGAGACAGACATGGAAGGTCTGTTCCAAATAATAGGTGCTAGAAGGAAGGAGGTACTCACTGACAAGAGTCACTGTGCATGGAAAAGAAGTGAAGCTTCTTTTAAATAAATAGGGAGTCGATGTGGAGGGGGAGAGAACTTTAAAGTGGATTTAGAGGGAATCTCCATTACTGGAGATATTTAATAGCAGGTTAGACAGTTATCTATCATGGATGATCTAGCTCAGGGGTAGGCAATAATTTTTGGTGGCGGGTCACTCCAAGATTTTGGAAAATGATTAAGGGTCACACTTTTCTGTGGAGGAGGTGTGGGGTCTAGGATGGAGGTTGGATGCAGAAGGGCTCATAGGGTAAGGAGGAGATGGTGTGAGCTCTGAGACGGAGTTTGGGTGAAGGAGGAGGCTGTGACCTGGGTTAGGGGATTGGAGTGTAGGGTCAGGGAGGGATTTTGGCCTGTGGGAAGGATGTGGGAGTGGGTACAGGGTGTGGGGGGGAGTTGTGACCGGGGCAGCGGGATGCAGAGGGTTTGGATGGTGACCTGAGGGAGGGAGTTGGGGTGCAGGAGGCACAGTGGTGCCAAAGGCAGGCTTTGTCTGGGAGGTACTTACCTAAATGTTTCCCAGCCAGCACCCTCAGCACCGCCAAGGCAGGCTGGGCTCCCTGCCTGCTGCAGCCCCAAACTACCTAAAAAGGCAGGCTGCTCCCTCCAAGTGGCTCTCGACTCCAGGAGGGGGAGTGGCTTGCACTGCCCCTATTTCCCAGCCCAATCTCTCAGCCAATTTGCTAGTTTTAGATTGGCTGGGGTCAGTTCCTATTGGCTGGTTGTTTCTGACCAATAGGAGCTGAGGATAAGGCCGAGGGTGGAGAGACCGTGTGTTTCTCCAGAACAGAAAGGAACACAGAGTAGCCCTGCATTTTAATCAGTGGCTGCCACATGCCTAAAAGTCCAGGCAGGGCATCTGCAGGCAAAGTCCAGTGGCTTGGCAGGCCAGATCCAGCCTGCGAGAGGTATCTTGCCGATCCCTGATCTAGATGGTGGTTGGTCCTGCTATGAGGGCAGGGACTAGACTTGGTGACTTCTTAAGATCCCTTGCAGTTCTAGTATTTTATGATTCTATGATTTTATGAATGGGAAACTATTGGAGCTGTCTGGAAATTAATTGTATTATCTTGGTAGAGACATATATGAATAGTTGAAAAGTGATATTCTGAAGATCTGAGACTTTTAAGACCATAAGGAATTAAATTGCAATAGTCAAGGTTAAGGGAGATTAAGACATAGATGAGAAATTAAACAGATTATTTGAGACAGTGGAAAGGCGATATTATGAGTCAGTGACAGAAATATCTTTCTAAAAATGGTATATCTCATGTCACAGATATCCCATATGATCCATTCACTAATAAACTGGGAGAAAAAACTTTCAAAGCAGCCATGAAAAAAGATTATATTTCTGTTGTATTTCAGTATAAGATGGATCCACTTATTGCTATGGAAAGATTCCCAGGGAATTTAAAAGTACAGGTTCTACCTTTCTTAACCAGGACTCTCTGTTCCAGCAACAGAGTCCAGGTATAGAGGGTTTCTGGCCACAAGGCAGTGGTGCAACAGGAGAGGGACTCACCCAGGAGCCCTGTGGAGGAGCGCCCCAGAAGAGAGGTCTGGCCCCAGCAACTGGGCAGTAGAAGGGGGCTGGCAGCAGCTGCGAAGCTGTAGCCCTGGCCATGCAGTTCCTGTCCCAGCTGCAGCTTGGGAGCGCCAACCCCAGCTGTGTAGCTCCAGCCCCAGCTGTGCAACTCTGGCGCCGGCAGCAGCGGGGCCAGCAGGAGCTGAAGAGCTCTGGCCCAGGGAGTGACGGCTGGCCAGACAGCAGGGGGTCAGGCAGTGTGGGGGGTAGAGCAGGGTTTATCAGGGGCCATTCAGGGAGGGATCTTCCCTGGTCCGGCAAATCCCCTTGTCCAGGTCCAGTCAGGTCCCAAGGGTACAGGGCCAGTGAGGTCCAACCTGTACTCATAGGATATTTGAGACCAGATCATTAGAATGGTCATAAAGTCACATGAAGATACAAAGGGTTCACCGACGCTTTCCAACAAGGATTTCTGGTTTAAATACTAAGTTTTCAGTTTGGGAACAAATTGTTTAAAGAAAAGATTGAGAGCAATACTATTCATGGTGATGACTAGAGTAGCTCATGACTCTGAATGCTTACCTTAGGGCAGACTGTCAAAAACAGATCAATCTGAGGAAGTGGGTCTGGCCCACGAAAGCTCATCATCTAATAAACCATCTTGTTAGTCTTTAAAGTGCTACATTGTCCTGCATTTTGCTAAAAACAGGGCTGACACCCCAAACTGGTGGTGGGTTCTATAAATAGATTAGCGAATAACAGATTTGATCACTATAATCACAGTAGTCATAGACAGCCCCTTTAGACTTGCCAGGGTATCTTGCCACCCAGACAAACTGAACTAGTGGGCTGTGCCTACGAAAGCTCATGATACCATCTACATGTTTTGTTAGTCTTTAAGGTGCTACTAGACTATTTGTTGTTTTTTAAGTTTTCCCCATTACAGACTAACTGAGCTACCCTTCTGAAGCTTAGTGATAAATGGTCATTTATACCAATATTCACACCACATTTGGGTTGTTTCTATCTCAATAGACCAATCACTTACCTCCAAGTCAATTGTACTCTAGATCTTTCACCAAAGAAAACATCTTTTACAAATCCTGTAATAAACTATCTGAAGATTTATTAATTAGTTAAAAGAAATTAGAGCTATTTACACATGATAGCTGGCAAACACATACACAGAAATGAGCTGCTATCTAAATCCTAATATTGACAGAATTGTGGTGATCTGTCCAATCAATGTACCTTTCAGGACAGACCCAGGAAAAAGCCACTGGGAATGTCTGGATTCAGTTTAATCTTTGGCTCTTCAGGATAGGTCTACACAGGAAATAAAAACCGACAGCTGGCCTGTGCCAACCAACTGAGGTTTGTGGGTCTTGGGCTGTTGTATTTTGTCCTTGATATGTAGATGTCTGAGCTTAGTCTGGAGTCCAAGATCTGGTACTCTCCCACCCATAGTATTTTTGTATATACTAGATTCCTGAAAAGGGGAGAGCTGATAAGAACCAATCCATAATACAAACTTGAAACACTGGAGAAGGAGAAACTGAAGCAGCATCGAGACCTAAAGAAAAAAGACCTAAAATACAGGATAAGACTTCTTTAGGACCTCTTATGTTATATGATTATGAATGATTCAGGAATATTGTTACCTGTGAAAAGATACAGAATATTCTGTTTCCATGGTGTAGTGTTCTCACTGGAGCCTGAGTGATTATGATGAATTTCTGGGACCACTGACGTCAATGGACCTTCTGAAGCCATTGGGCCTACTGAAGCCAGTGGCAATCTGTCTCAGATTTCATAAATACACTGCAGGCTTTATGATTCACTCACACAATTTTCACCAGAGATGTAATAACAATTACATTTCAAGAACTGCTTTCATAAGGCAATCAAAACACTTTTAAAGCCATTTAATAACTAAACTTGACATCCTAAGTGTGATGTAGCAATATAATGTAGAAGGATCATGGTACTTGCTCCAAAAATCCTGCCATTCCAGCTCTCCATGGACAGCCCTTAGTACTGCCCTTAGAACCAGAGGGGACAGAAAGTGAAACAAACCAACACAGTCAATTTGCACTGTATACTTAATTTATTGGGCAAAAATTTCCACAGGACATAAGATTGGCCATATTGAGATAGACCCAAGGTCCATCTAGGCCAGTATCCTGTCTTCTGACAGCTGCCAATGCCAAGTGCTTCAGAGGGAATGAACAGATTAGGTGATCATCCATTAATTTCTATTCTTTCAATACCTTCTATGGGATCTTTAATTGATGATCACAAGGGGAAGAGCCTTAATTTTACATTTCATATAAAAGTGTTCCCTGGGGCCTATATGGGAATGCTGATCCACCAGTGACTCCAAGATGGGAAAAGTGTCTCTTACAGAATTGCTACTTCCATTTCCTGCAGCACGTAGATGTAGCACTGGATGCCACTTTTTTTGACAAATAACTCTCTGTGAAATTGACACAGGCAATTTTGAGCCATTCACAAAATGAGATAGGGGAGGAGAATTGCTACTGCCCTCACTTCCTCCCGCTTAATTCCCATTTGCCCAGGTGGTAGGATCCTCACCTGAAATGTAGGGTACCAGGTTCACATCCTTACTCTGGAAAAGACTTAAAACTAAAAGTTCACCAGCAAGTCAACATTTTCAAATCCAGCTTAGCCTCAACCAATTTATTTTATTTTTCACAACTGCCACTGAAGTAAAAAACAAATGAACAAAAACAAACAAACAAACAGCTCTACTTTGAAGTTCGCTAGTAGCCTCCCATATTAGTACTGACCTGGCACATCGCTACTCAATTCTCATTCATGCCAGTTTCTAATCCAACATTTGAGCTGATTTCTTTTCTGTTGATAGACCAGCAGCAATTCAACATTTGTCCACCTGACAGCCTGCCAAAATGCATGTCACCAGCAGGCGTATAAATCATGGTGGTTGAGCACTCCCTAATTCCCTTTCTTGGTTCATTTGCCACAGTTATTTTTCATGGAAACAGCAAACCAGTTCTTTTGTCCTATTCTCTTACCTTCCGTCTTTGTCTCAGGCTATGTTAGGTGTACATTTGACTGGGTAACTGGTTTAGAAAGCTACTTACTGTAACAACCTTGCTGAAATCTCCTACAAGACAGCAGAGCTGGCAATGGTGTGTAATGAAAACTCTCAGTGTGCAGTGAGAGGAACATTTACCCCTTCATGCCATTAAACAAACTAAATTGCCCTTCTCTGAAATTTGATTGGTGTAAAATAGCATTATTATCTAGACATCTTAAACCTAATTGGCTGAAAACTTACAATGAGATTTTAAGGGGATATTTCATAAGATTGATTAAATGTGTACTGAACACACACACTGATGATAGATAACATTCACACTAGTGACCTCTGTTTAAAACAAAAACTAAAAAAAAACCAACCCACTGACATTTAAAAAAAATAATTTTGAAAACAAGTTGTAAAAAAGACAACTTCTTAAACAAGTGTATTTTAATGATGTAGAACAATGAGCTGTACAAAAAGATTCCCAGTCTCAGAGCTTTGTAAGAAAAAATATATTTTCATGAATGACAAGTTTTCATATTCAATTAGACATGATATATCTATACAAAGATAAATTTTGCAAAAGCTAGAGTCCATCAAACTTTCTTTTAAAGTACAATTTTTGCTGTTCACTGTGATCTGTAATTACTTTCAGTCTGTCTGTATTCTGTGTGAAGTCCACAAGTCCTGTATTCGTGCTTGCTCATCTGAACAGTTTATATCTTGTACCGCAGTATGCATTCTGGGCTTTTTTTTTTTTTTTTTTTTTGAATGGTTTGGGTTTTGGTTGATTCAGCTATTTTATTGGTGTCATAGTATAACACTAACCATGGAGTCAAGTTTAGTCTGCTACATTCTGCAACAAGCATTATACATGATGCATAACTATCCACAGCTAATAATTTGTGGATTAATACCATGACACTAATTGGCAGGAGTGAAGTAAAAATTGGTCATCGTAAACAATTCCAGAACAAAGAAAATAGGAAAAAATGTATTTCTGAAGCACATTTTACTCTCCAAAGCCAAGTTCCTTCTCAATAAGCATCAATTTTACATCAGCATGCAGTTAAATATGTTCATTTTATGAATGTTTTAAAAATATTATAAAGTACCATTATAGTTGAAAAACATGAAAAATTCATGAAATGCACATTTTTATTATTCTGTCTTTCATTTGCTCATAATTTCACTTCTAAGACCTTAGAGAGAAATGCTCCTGATTTTTTTTAAATAGGTTTTATTTCCTCTTATACGTCGTTTGAAATTGTATGTAATGGACTAAAAACAGAAAATACCAATATGGATTATGGTAAGCATTTTGTAAACGAACCATTACACAGCAGTTCTCTATGAAAGAAAATATCATAGGCTAGTTTGTGCCTTTATGCCATTCACATGTAGGGTGTGTCTACACAGCAAAGTTATTTCGGGATAATGGCTGTTATTCTGAAATAACTATGTGAGAGTCTATGCAGCAATTCCGTTATTTTGAAATAATTCTATGAAGAATAATGCCTATTCCGAAATAGTTATTTTGGAATAGGGTCTATTTTGAAATAGCCCCTCTCCAAGGCCACTATAAGTTATTCCTCCTGGGGTTCTAAATCGTGATAGAACATCTACATTAGGGAAACCTACCTCAGATTATTTATGAGGCTTCCCTGCAGTGTAGATGTGCTATTTCAAAATAAGCTCTTTCGGAATAACTATTCTGAAATAGCTTATTCCAAAATAACTGTGCAATGTAGACGTAGACCTACATAGCATTATGGAGACAGTGCATCACTTAAGGTCCCAATAGGAGTTTTTGGAACTAAAGCTGTAAGAGGAAAATAGGCAACGTGGATTAGTTCCTCAAAAGTATTGAGGTGCACAATGCTCACTGAAATAAATGGAATTTAGTGTTTAAATACCCCTGAAGTTCTAGGGCCTTGTATCCCATATTTCCTCAAGAGCAAATGAATATAGTGGGGATGGTTCTAACCATCACACAGGCCAGTAAACAGACTGCCAGATAGAGGGCAGAAGCAGAAGTATGCATCTTATAAAGTGTTGACAAGCATACTTTTTTAGGAGCAATGGGGAAATGTGGAAGAATTATGCCTCTGAGGTGGGGTCTGTGAGGCACAGCTCCTTCTTGACACATCTCCTGGGGTGGCACATTTCCATACTGAAGTCTTTGTTGAAAAGCTCAGTCTAGCCCACAATAAGCAATTGAATTAATATTAAAAAAAACTACAGGGGAAGTTTTTGCTCCTTCTCATTTGGCTTAAATTCATCTGAATTTTAAGAAAATAACAATATTGATATCTTGGCACCCCACAGCCAAGAAAAGGAGGGAGAAAATGAAAGATTGGCACTATGAAGCTCCCTGATTATCTTTTGTAAGAAATTTCTTGTTACTTTCATACAAACCATTGTGGGGAGGCAAAAGTATAGGTAAAAACCATCATTCTGCTCTACTCCTGATATTAGGCTGGACAACAGATTTGAATAAAGTAAGAACTGATCTGACTGTTCATTTGTAGAATATTATAATTTTGAAATGATCCCTCATAAGGGATAGTATTAGAAACATAGGAAGCTGGTGATGTGCTCTGAGATGAGCAATGGGAACTCCACATAGCACTGCTGCTTGCTGTATTAAAGTTTTATTCCTTTCTCATTCACTGGTTTGTTATTTATAGAATCATAGAATCATAGAATAATAGGACTGGAAGGGACCTCGAGAGGTCATCGAGTCCAGCCCCCCGCCCTCAAGGCAGGACCAAGCTCCGTCTACACCATCCCTGACAGATGTCTATCTAACCTGTTCTTAAATATCTCGAGAGAGGGAGATTCCACCACCTCCCTTGGCAATTTATTCCAATATTTGACCACCCTGACAGTTAGGAATTTTTTCCTAATGTCCAATCTAAACCTCCCCTGCTGCACTTTAAGCCCATTACTCCTTGTCCTGTCCTCAGTAACCAAGAGGAACAAATTTTCTCCTTCCTCCTTGTGACACCCTTTTAGATATTTGAAAACCGCTATCATGTCCCCCCTTAATCTTCTTTTTTCCAAACTAAACAAGACCAGTTCATGAAGCCTGGCTTCATAGGTCATGTTCTCTAAACCTTTAATCATTCTTGTCGCTCTTCTCTGTACCCTTTCCAATTTCTCCACATCTTTTTTGAAATGTGGCGCCCGGAACTGGACACAGTACTCCAGCTGAGGCCTAACTAGCGCAGAGTAGAGCGGCAGAATGACTTCACGAGTTTTGCTTACAACACACCTGTTGATACAACCTAGAATCATATTTGCTTTTTTTGCAACAGCATCACACTGTTGACTCATATTCAACTTGTGGTCCACTATGACCCCTAGATCCCTTTCCGCCATGCTCCTTCCTAGACAGTCGCTTCCCATCTTGTATGTATGGAACTGATTGTTCCTTCCTAGGTGGAGCACTTTGCATTTCTTTTTATTAAACCTCTTCCTGTTTACCTCTGACCATTTCTCTAACTTGCTAAGGTCATTTTGAATTATGTCCCTATCCTCCAAAGAAGTTGCAACCCCACCCAGTTTGGTATCATCTGCAAACTTAATAAGCGTACTCTCTATCCCAATATCTACATCATTGATGAAGATATTGAACAGTACGGGTCCCAAAACAGACCCTTGTGGAACTCCACTTGTTATCCCTTTCCAGCAGGATTTAGCACCATTAACAACAACTCTCTGACTACGGTTATCCAGCCAATTATGCACCCACCTTATCGTGGCCCTATCTAAGTTATATTTGCCTAGTTTATCAATAAGAATATCATGCGAGACCGTATCAAATGCCTTACTAAAGTCTAGGTATATGACATCCACCGCTTCTCCCTTATCCACAAGGCTCGTTATCCTATCAAAGAAAGCTATCAGATTAGTTTGGCATGACTTGTTCTTCACAAACCCATGCTGGCTATTCCCTATCACTTTATTACCTTCCAAATTTAATGAACCTTGAGCTTGTTACATGGTGTCAGAAGTGCTTAATGAGAATTTTCGCCATTTTGCAGTTAACTCCTGTTTTTGCAACAGAAATCAAGGACATAGGGAGGACTCAGAGAAGTTCATAGAGCACCAGCCACAAAGGTTCTGCATGTATTTGTTGAGCACAACAGTACCTTGACTATCTTAGGAAGGGGGGGGGGGGGAGAGAAACATATTGCAACCTTCATCTAGTCTACAATTGTCAGGCAATGTTGCAGATACTTGGAAAACATCAAGACACAGATTTAAATTGTATTTAACAGCCATAGGAGCAGAGAAGAAAAACGATAAAGTGAAATCATCAATTTTTGCATGTTTTTAGGGAGGATATTTATAAAAACTTCAAGTTTGAAGACAGTAAAAGTATGAAATTAAGACAAATAGGGTATGTCTACACTACCACCCTAGTTCGAACGAGGGTGGTTAATGTAGGCAACCGAAGTTGCAAATGAAGCCCGGGATTTGAATTTCCCAGGCTTCATTTGCATCTTGCCGGGTGCCGCCATATTTAAATGTCCGCTAGTTCGGACTCCGTGCCCGCGGCTACATGCGGTACGGACTAGATAGTTCGGATTAGGCTTCCTCTTCCGAACTACCGTTATTCCTTGTGGAACGAGGTGTACCGGTACTTCATAATAGGAAGCCTAATCCGAACTACCTAGTCCGTGCTGCGTGTATCCGTGGGCACGGAGTCCGAACTAGCGGACATTTAAATATGGCGGCGCCCGGCAAGATGCAAATGAAGCCCAGGAAATTCAAATCCCTGCTTCATTTGCAACTTTGGTTGCCTACATTAACCACCCTAGTTCGAAGTAGGGTGGTAGTGTAGACATACCCATACTGACTAAATTTGATGAAAATGGGAAGGAAATTCCAAAAAGGAATGACAACTTTTGAGAGACACAATTTTTTTACATGCATGCCAAATACTGGTGATACCAATAGGATTAGGGTGAGCATTAAATTAAAGAAACTCAGTAAAATGTGTGCCTTTGGTGAGCTTACAGAGTTTGTTGTTGAAAAAAGAATAATTTGTGGCATTTAAGATAATGTGTTAAGAGTTAGCTTGGGAGCTACTCTCCAAATATGTAAGGTGGCAGAAATTTGTGAAAATCACAAGCCAAAGATCTAAATCCACTTAATGGATAAACTAAAACAACAAATGGTTTGATAAAAAACAACAAATGGTCTGGTAGCACTTTATAGACTAACAAAACAAATAGATGGTGTCATGAGCTTTTGTGGGCACAGTCCACTTCTTCAGATGACCGGAGTTCTGAAGAAGTGGGCTGTGCCCACAAAAGCTCATGATGCCATCTACATGTTTTGTTAGTCTGTAAAGTGCTACCAGACCATTTGTTGTTTTTTAAGTTTATCCTGTACAGATTAAGACACTTAACAAAGTTATACATGTACTAAGCACAAAAGACTGTGGCATCATTTAGCAAGTGTGGATCACAGAATGGCCCCAAATAGTGTATTTTGGGGGCCTTGTTAGCCAGCCTTCATTTTAAATAAAGTATAATACTATGTCCAACACAAAAAGTTTTCTGCATTGTCTTTAGTAATGGCAGGATGCTCTAGTCTCATGGCGGGGGGGGGGGGGAAGGGGAGGGAGAACTCAGATTGAAGTCTTCAGGCCAGATTAACTCTTCTGGGGTTCCAGGGTTAATAGATTTTATAGGCCCCCGAGGCTCTGGGGTGGAGCCAGAAATGAGGGGTTCAGTGCATGGGACAGGGCTGCCAGTGCGTGGGATAGCGATGGAGGTGCAGGAGGGACTGAGGGTGCGAGGTCTGGGTGGGAAGTGGAGTGCAGGAGCAGGATGGGGACAGGGTGTCTGGTGGGAAGGAGGGGAGCAGGAGCAGGCTGAGAACAGGGGGCAGGAGTGGGCTGGGGGAATGGGGTTTCAGTGGGGATGTGAGTGAAGAGGCTGGAAGTATGGGTCAGGAGCAGGGTGTGTGTAGATGTCTGGCCAGGAGGGAAGGAGCAGGAGTGGGCAGGGAGCATGGTCTCAGCATGGAAGTGAGGGAGGGAGCTGGAGTGGGGCAGGGTCTGGGTGTGGGGGAGTGAGGAGCACGTACTTGTCTTTGGCCCTGCACCAGTAGCAGGCTTGGCCTCCCTCTCCTCCCATTAGCCAGATTCTGGCCAATGGAAGCACAGGAAAGGCTCCAGACAGCGTGCTCGTGCGCTGCTGTTCTCCCAGCCTGGGAGGGGGAGCATGCAGGGCTTTCTCCCTCTCCTTCCTCCCACCTCACTCCTTCTGAAGCAGGATGAGTCCATCTAGTGGCTCCTGCCCCAACTCCTGCCCCTTGGGCAATGGCTCTGCCTTCGGTTCTACAGTGGCCGCTCCTGGAAGCAGCTGCCCAGGCCATGGGTCTTCTCCAACACTGGCAAGCAATGAGCCCTGTGCCACCTTGGGCTTGGTGCTATAGTGTGACAGGGTGGAGAAGGTCTTGAGCACCCAGATCATGATGCTTCTGAGCAAGCAGGCTGAGTCCGAGCCCACTCCCAAGACGCCAGGCCCAGCTCTGGATCAGCCGCTTGCTGAAGGTGTGCTTCTCCTTGGCGCTGCTGGGGACAGCCAGCCTGGGGCTGCTCAGCCAGGACAGGGCAGAGGATCCATAGGTTTCTATGGTCTTTCTCCTTTCCCACCAGGGAGAAGGGAAGGGTGAAGCCCTGCGGCTGAGGACAGAGGGGCAGCAAGACAAAAACTTTTCCGGGGGGATGCAGAGTGACGTGCTGACATCACTCTGCTGTCCTGCAGGAATTTTTTATTATGTATATATAGAAAAAAAAACCCATTGGTCTTGACCTTTTCTCCCCTAGGTCATTTATCTAGTTTCCTCATTTAAAAAAAATATGCTGTACTATGTAAGAAAGTGGGAAGGGGAGGAGAAGCAATCACCATGCAGCCTTGATCAATTTCCACAAAGGGTAATATATTTGCTCTATTTGATCAAAATGGACACCCCATTAATTCTCTTTATCAGTATAAATCATGTGTTCGAATCAAATGTCAGTGGCGAAGAAAATTGGATAGTCAGCAGTTTAGGTCAATTGAAGGCTTACTTCATTGTGGAATCTGGTGTGGTTTGCCATCAGAATGACAGAATACAATAACTAACAAGCAATTCAGAGCCTACATTCTTTTGTCCCCAAGGAACCCCTTGCTTTCAGAAAACAGGCACACAGATTCATACCAATGACACAGTCTATATGTTCTCAAGGGTGTTAGCTTGCCAGAACATCCTCTAATTTTGCTTATTTTATATACAATTAATAAAATTACCTTGTTTTTCATACCTCTTTCTTTTCTGTCATCTATCAGTCAAGGATTAAAAAAGCAAATGTAAATATGCTTATAGAGACCAAAGTGAACTTTTTGAAATCCAAAACATTGCCAGCATGGCTTTTCCATAGGGGAATTATAAGTAGAGGGATACCAAGTTTGAAAGCTATAGTAAAAATAATTGGAAAACATATAGTCACTAAATGTCAAGTTCAATTATTCTGATCTTTCAGGATGTATGATTTATAATTTAAAAGTTATGCCAAGTTTCTAGATGCAAATAAGCAATTGTGTGATTTATTTATAGCTGTACTCTGGTAGGATGCATTGTTTCACAATACATTTTTTCAGACTTGATAGAAAACTCTAAAATCGGAACAGCATGAAACTTTCTACAAAAAACAACATGAAATACACATGATTTCAGAGTGGCACACAAAAAATTAAACCACACTGGATTAATTAGAATTGTTTTTAGGCTTGTGAAACAAGTTTGGAGAAATATTCCCAGACAGTAGAAAAAATAATGTGATTGGTTTATAGGCTTGGAGTAATCTATGGCTCTGTATCTGTGAGAGTGAAGCAGGATATGTGCTTCCAGGTATGAAGAAATATTGAAGGAAAAATAAATTGAAGAAATTAATTTTGCATTTAATTCTGAAATTTCAGAAGCCAGTAGTTATTCCTACCTCTTACAGATAAGATTTTCATAGACAGATTCAGCTTCTATGAAAGATTTTCGTCCCACACTCTCACAAATTTAACACTGTGATTTCTGTGGACCTAGCTATAGTGGGTAGTCGCAATCAGAGAGGTAGAGGTAATATGGAAGCAAGAGCCAATCCAATGGAGGGCTCTTAGGGTATGTCTACACTACAGTGCTAATTCGAAATAACTTAGTTCGAATTAGTTAATTCGAACTAAGCTAATTTGAACTAATGGATCCAGACTAAAAAACTAGTTCGAATTAGCATTTTGCTAATTCGAACAAGCATGTCCACATTAAGTGGATCCTGAACCGGGGTTAAGGATGGCCGGAAGCAGTGCCGGTAGGGCATCAAATGAGGACTTAGAGCGTGGAGCTGCTGTCTCAGGCTAGCCGAGGGCTGTGCTTAAAGGGACCCGGCCCCCACTCCGGACAGACAGTTCTCAGGGGTGCCCTGCTTGCAAAGCAGTCCTGGCTTGGATTGCCAGGAGTACCCACATTGGGCACATCACAGCACTCGGCCATCAGCCCGGCTGCACTTGCCGCAGGCTGCCATCTGGGGAGAGGGGGCAATTGAGGGGCTGCAGGAGAGGTTCCACCCCCAGAAGCCCGCAGAGCCAGCCCAGTCCTCCCCATTGGGGGCTCGTACCCCATTCCTCCCTCACCTCCTTCCACTTACCCCTCCCTAGCCCCCCTTCCTGATGTACAAAATAAAGAAAATGTGTGGTCAAAAATAGAATCTCTCTTTATTGAACAAAACTGGGGGAGACTGGGAAAAGGAGGTGGGAGAGGGGAAGAGAGAGGCTGAGAGAGGGGAGGGCAACTACAATGATGAGGGGTTTGGAACAGGTCCCATATGAAGAGAGGCTAAAGAGACTGGGACTTTTCAGCTTAGAAAAGAGGAGATGGAGGGAGGATATGGAGGGGGGAAAGCTGGGGAGGGCTAGCCTCCCACTAGTTCGAATTAAGGGGCTGCACACCCCTTAATTCGAACTAGTAAGTTCGAATTAGGCTTAGTCCTCGTAGAATGAGGTTTACCTAGTTCAAACTAAGCGCTCTGCTAGTTCGAATTAAGTTCGAACTAGCTGAGCGCTAGTGTAGCGCCTATCAAAGTTAATTCGAACTAACGTCCATTAGTTCGAATTAACTTTGTAGTGTAGACATACCCTTAGAGAGGCAATCAACTGTAATTTTTATTCAGTGCAAAGAGAGGAGCACTAGGGTAACGTGACCATGATAACCAGTATTTCTATGCACACAGGGATTTATGTGCACTTGGAGCTTTCTTAATGTGTGATATGTCAATCCTTTGTAAAGGAATGCTTTACTAGAGGGGCCTTTGAATTTAAGCAGGAGTATTCCAGTTGGGAAGCTCCTGATCCTGATGGGACTCCACAGATGAACACTTTAGAAATGAGGGAACAGTTGAATGTTGCGATTCTTTGATTTGAAATTGAAGCAGAAGACCTGAACCTGGCTGAAGAGTATTTTGTGGCTCCTGGCATCAAAAGATAGTAGGATAAATATGATGGTACATCTACAGAATGCATGTGTATCCACAACTATGTTAGACAGAACCACTTTGTGTTCTACATTCCTTCAGATTTCAAGCCCGTTGTTTTATGTGGAAAAAACCCAGTGGTTATGCCTCCATACCTTTAGCACATAATTTCTGACCATAGCTTGAATATTTTGAGGAGTTTGAATTAAATTGATGAAATGATTTCTGGGTTCTACTCCATCTGAAAATTGTCCCCCAAAATTCACTTTCCAATTCTTGTTTCTGATTTTGATAGATTTACATCTATCTAGCTTAAAAATTACAAACTTAGAAAAGTGTGGTACATAATGAAAACTTGTGTTCTTGGGGGTTATATAATTATTGTTTTAACTAGAAGACTTACTCAGCATTGCTCAGGTCTGGGGCTGGCCCAGGGTGGGATGGAAGAGTGTGCAAGAGTTCTCCACAAGACCAGCTTGGGGTAGTGGGGGTGCGCAGACTGTTCACTTGCTTCTACCTGGGATGAGGTGGGTGCTCAGAGCTCCTGCTGGCTTCTCTCTGAAGGTGGCCCAGGGACAGAGTAAAAGAGAGATCACAGGCTGGTAGCCAAGTTCCCAGCAAAGCCAGGGTGGTGGAGACCATGCAGGCTGCCCACCAGCTTCTCCCTGGGGCTGACCCAGGGCAGCGTGGACCAGGCAGACTAGTTTGTGGCTGCAGCCCAGGATGGTGGGGGCAAGGTGGGACAGTAGTACAAGGGCAGCCTGATGCAGCAGAGGCCAGGCAACATGGTGGCCTGGGGTCACCCTGGGGTGACAGGAGCCTCACAGTGGCTGGCAGCTGCTCCCTAGGGCTGATGTGCTTGCTTTCTCCCTGTGGTCATTTGTGAACATAACTGTTCCCCATGCTTGCTGCCCTCTGGTCATTCATGAGTGTAACTGTCCCTCCTTTCACATCCCTTCCTTTCTGTCTGATATGAAACAAGCACATTCCATTCATATGCCATTGCCCTGGCACAAGCAAACCCTGATCTTGCTTTAAGTTATGATAAGAGGAAGCTGCATACAAAATGTGGTGGTCCTTGCTCTTGTGTTTACAATGGATGGATGGACACACAAACACAGACAGAAACACAAACTCTCTAAAATATATAGTAGATTAACTAAGGGTATGTCTACACTACAGCGTTATTTCGAAATATCTTATTTTGAAATAGTTAGTTCAAAATAAGCTATTTCGAAATAACGCATCTACACATAAAATGCAATTCAAAATAGCATTTTTCTATTTCGAAATAGCACGTCCACATTGAGTAGACTGAATCGAAATGAAGGCTGGTTGGAACCAGCTCAGGCAGGGCTTCAGGTCAGGAGTGTCTTTGTGTGGCTGCTGCCTGAAGCTACCTGAGGCTTGGGCTTAAAGGCCTTCTGTCCCCCTTCCCCCTGCCCCTGGACAGTCAGTTCTCAGGTTTCCCTGCTTGCTTGTCTACCTCAATGAAGGACAGCAAAGCATTTTGTCTCTGCGTGCTCTGGTTGCCCTCACTTGGGACACCACAGCACTCTGCAACATGGAGCCAGAGCTGCCCCTTGGCACTCTGGTGCTTCTCTTGGATGCATTGCTGTGTCCCTGGCTGTGCTTTCTGCAGGCTGCCAGCCGGGAAGTCCATCGGGGGGCTGTCAGTTTCCAGGTGGCCCTGCGGGACAGCTTCTACCCTGAGGAGCACTAAGAGCCTCCTTGGTCTGCCCCACTGGGGGCTTGTGCCTCATTCCTCCCTCACATCCTTCCACTTACCTCCCCCCCCCCCCAGTTCCCCTTCCTGATGTCAAATAAAATAGATGTATTTCATGAACACAAACTCACTTTATTTAACAAAACTGGAGGGGTAGGGAATGAAACTCTGGTCAGACTGGGGAAAGGAGGTGGGAGAGGGGAAGAGAGAGGGTGGGAGAGGGGAGGAGGAAATCTGGGGGAAAGGAGCTTGAAGGTGGAAGCAAGGGAAAGAAGGGGGTAGGGAAGCTCAGAGCTCAGGGTTGGGGGTCTTGCCGAACCAACTTGATTTTCATGCAAACCTGCTCCTGGGTTCGCATGTGGCCTTTGGTGGCCAGGCTGGCAGCTATCCTGCCATAGACGGCCGTGTTCCTCTGTCTATTGCAGAGATCATGGATGTTGGTGGCATCCTCCCAAACCTGAATAAGGTCCATGATCCCCATGCTGGACCAGGAAGGTGCCCGCCTTCTCCAGCCCCTGTCAGGCTCCTAGGAGCTGGCAGACTGCTCCTGGGGAGCGGTGGAAGGTTGGCTCATGTTTTGGA
The DNA here is from genome assembly GCF_049634645.1 of Pelodiscus sinensis. Lineage (NCBI taxonomy): Eukaryota > Metazoa > Chordata > Testudines > Trionychidae > Pelodiscus > Pelodiscus sinensis. The sequence continues at coordinate 203,911,597 of NC_134711.1, forward strand.
GACACTGGGTCAGGGGCCCTGGTGGCCACTTCTGGCTCTGGGCTGGCAGGCTTGGAGCTGGCACAGGCACTGTGGACAGAGTCTACCCCTTTAAGAGCTCTGGGGCTGAAGGAGAGGAGAGGAAGTTTTCCTGGTTGTGCCCAGAGTGGCCACCAGGGCACCCTGGGAAGGCTGGAGGCCCCTATTTCGAAATAAGCGTCTATACAACATTTATTTCAAATAAGCTATTTCGAATTTGGCATTATTCCTTGTAGAATAAGGTTTACCAAATTCGAAATAAGCACTCCGCTATTTCAAATTTATTTTGAAATAGTGGTTTGCCTGTATAGACGCTATTAAAGTTAATTAGAAATAACAGCTGTTATTTTGAATTAACTTTGATGTGTAGACATACCCTAAAAGAAAAGCAATTTTTCCTTTTAACTAGTTAATGTATCTTTAATAACTGAACTGTTATGTGCAGCCTTCAGCAAACAGAGAGACATTTCTACAATGACCTGGATTTTTTTTATAAAGGAGTACCTGCTGATTCATCAAAGACTAGGACCTTTATGAACCTCTCCAAGAAGCTTTGGGGCCTGATTCCTCAAACGCAAGTGAATTTTCTTCCCCAAAGTGTGCAGAGTAAATAGTAGCACAAGGGAAGTTAATGGTGGTCAGGAATTTGCTGAAATGCTGGGATACCCACTTGAGGGGATGTAAGGGTGTAGTGGGTTGCCTGCATTGTATGTGGTTCTCAAGAAGAGGTGTGTATCTCATGATGGATTACAATGTATACAATGTTGACTTTTTTCATTTCTTTTGTGTTAGGTATGCTAAGTAAGCTAACATAACGTGTGTGCATAAGTTTTCTTGTGTATTAATAAAAATTGAGCTTGATTCTGCTCTAATTTATATCACAGTAAATGAGGAGTAATTCCACTGAAATAAATGAGCTATCACTGGTAACATGAACCAGGTATATCGTCAGAACCAGACCCATTATAGTTAGAGACTGCAATGAAGGGGGACAATGGTAACAGAGAAAAAGAATCAGAAAAAACTTAGAATAAGCTGTCTGTTGTTCTTAATACTGAAGAGAGGTTTCATCAATTGATGCTGTTACCTATGAGTTCTTAAATGGATTCAAATAGTGTGCATGTGGAATGATTATGGGTTTCACATAAATACTGTGTTGATCTGGGATTCAGGTGTCTTCATGGCATATTTCTAGGATAAGAATAAAATGGCATACACCAGCAAACATTCCTTTTTTGCTGTGAGATTAGTTGATATATGGTAGGGCTTTTGTGTGTGTGTGTGTGTGTGTGTGTGTGTGTGTGTGTGTGTGTGTGTGTGTGTGTGTGTGTGTTTTGTGCTGAGTCTTTTTTCTACACAAAATCACACATATACATACACACAGTTGCATTTTATACTGTAGTGAGAGTATATCAGACTAAAGCTGTTATACCTAACCCATCACATATTTGAGTTGATTTCAAATACTAGAAGGTAACACAGTGCTATGCAGATTTTATCCAAATCAACTTGACAAATTAAGGAAAAGTTCTGAAATGGATTTGAGCAGCACCTGCCAAAAAAGGCAGCCAATTTAGAATGTAATGTCATGGCTCAGGTTCCACACATGTAAAATGCTACAAATGCATAATTGATGAGGGTTAGAAATTTTACTAGGCCAGAATTGTCTTCTGTGCTCTCTCCTCTTCAGGGAGAAATTATGATAATCATCTCTGAATCTTCTGAAGCTTTTCAAACAAAACAAAAGTTTTAACAATATTTTCAAAAGAAATGTATTTTCAAAACATTTCTTAGCCTAGTTAATTTAAAGTATTCTCTTTGTAGAAATAGCACTGTTCAAAGAGAGAGAATATTGTTAAAACAGGATTTTATTTAAGGTCACCATATCCTGCCATTATACTGGATAGTATTTTCAAACTATGAATACACACACACACACACACACACACACACACACACACAGTTGTTGCTTGAAGGAGGGATTCAAGGACAGTCACTAAACATGAAAGTTCCTTCAATACCCAGCAGTGCAACATGTTTTCATAAATAATCCATTAGAAAACTGCAGACTAGTATTTTTATTTCATAGAAGTGGGAACTGTTTCACTATTCTGTTTGATGGACAAGCAAGGGTACCTATACAGCTCACAGAAAATAAGTTATCACTTCATTGGTCAAGAGAAAAATTGCCATATACTACTTATGGTAATACTTGGAAAGATTCAGATAGGGATTAAAAAAACAGGGTCTCTGTGAATCTCCTTAGCTTTGATTGAGTCAATGCTCAAAGCCATCACAGAGCCCAGTAAAATTAAAATTCTTCTTCTTTTTTTTAAGAACTCTGCAAGGTTCAAGAGCAGAATTAGGAAGGATCAGAATCCTTTCCATCTTAATTATCCCAACTTGGAAAGAGAACAGAATTTCTAATGTGGAACTGATCTGATTTTGATGTGCATTTCGCATTTGCGGTATTGACTGTGAAACTCCTGGGCACAATCTTGCTGCTAAATTACCTAGCTTTGTAAAGTAATGTGCATTAGACAGTGTATTAGATCTGTGCAAATAGAGTTCACTCTGTAAAAGCCCGAGTTGCTCTTTTCACAGTTTTGTCTCTTCCTCCATGTAGGAAAACCACTAATATCTGGGAGGAAAGGATTGATTAGTTTGCAGCCAGTCAAAGAATAGAGGCCTTACTATGTGAAAATTGTTGAACTATAAATTCCTTGATCCCTATAATCTTCCCACCATTGTTCTGTGGCCTCAAATCTGACAGTGTCATGAGATGATTCCAGCAAGTGTGAACTGAGAATGCTGTACTGAAGATGAACACAGAAGTAGGCATGGATAGGAAATGGAAGATGAAGTGCAGTAATTCATGACAGAAATGTGGCTCAGCATTTGTAATGAAGCATCTCAATTGTAAGGATGAAAAAGACGGTATGTTCCCAAATTTAAAATGGTATAATGGTATAAACCATTCGTATTTTGTAAGCACATTTCTTATGCTCCCAAGAATGACATTATTGGAGAAATGACCCGATTTTCATAACAACAAATCTTTCTCTATTTTCCATAGTTATTTAGTGGTACATTGATACAAAAACAGACCCAGTAGATTTGCCTGACATTTGACTAAATAAATGATTTCTCCATTTCAGCACAGCTGACATGATGCTGCACACAGGGGTGTAATACTCATAAAATATACTTTGGTTCAGATGGTATCTGAACTGAATCACTGATCCATGCTGGAGATTTAATTGCACAGCTCTTTTTCTTACCCTTCAAGATGGGCAGAGGGAAGCACTTTCTGTAACTGAATATTTACCAGCCTCACTCCAGAGGCTGACTTTTATAACTAGGATTTAGAATTTAGCTGCAATTAAATACTTTTAGCTCTCTCTTGGCATGTGACTTGCTGTTATTGTTTTCCATAGTGTTAAGATTTGTTTGCTTATATCTTTTAGAATGTGTTACAAGATCAGAAAACAGGCTTACTAATAATATATCATGGGCTCTTTCTATTGAGGATGGCCATATCTGAAAGGAATGGAGATTGTTTAAAAAGGCCAAAATTGCAGTAGAAAACACAAATCCTTCATTGATAGATGGTGATGCTTTAGATTTAGCAGCATGCATTAAAGGGGAGATGAAAAGGTCACCGATAATTCTTGAATCTTCTTTTTTGCATGGAGACTACCATGCCTACTCAACTCAACAAAAAGCTTCAAAGGGTTGGAAGAAGGCCACTACTGTGATTTACTGATTTACTGTTCTTTGATGGTGCAAGCTTCTAACTGTTGATAAGGATCAACAGTAAGATCATGGCAGGTTTCCTAAGAATTTCACAGAAATTGATTTCCTATAATCTGAAGAACTGGACAGTTCATGGGGTTTTTGTATGTGTAATATCCTATGATAAAATAGGAGTTGCATAGTGAAAAGTGTCTACTTTTAACAATTAATCATAGTTAATTAACATGACCTATGAAGAGTGAAAGAATTAGGCTTGTTTCGTTTCAAAAGGAGAAGACTGAGAGCGGTTTTCAGGTATTTAAAAGAGTGTCACAAGGAGATGGGAGAAAAATTGTTCTCCTTAGCTTCTGAGGATAGGAAAGAAGCAATGGGCTTAAACTGCAGCAAGGGAGGTTTAGGTTGGACATAAGGAAAACTTCCTATCTGTCAGTGTGGTTAAAGACTGGAATAAGTTGCCTAGAAAGGCTGTGGAATCTCCATCTCTGGAGATATTTAAGAGCAGATTAGATAGACATCTATCAGGGATGGTCTAGACAGTACTGGGTCCTGCCATGGGGGTAGGGGACTGGACTCGATGACCTCTCAAGTTCCTTTTCAGTTCTAGTGTTCTATGATTCGATGATAATAACTGCTCAGTATCTTCTTGGGATTCAAGGTTTGTCTGTCTGTCTGTGCAATCTATTTTGACCTGTTTAATGAACACCTTGCTTTTTTAATTTAGACACTTTCAAAGAAAGCAACTTGAGCTGTATGTGCCAATGAGAAAGTGGCTGCGCATCATTTTAATGCTATTTATTAGAATTTATCTAGTGAAGTTTTCCTTTTGCCTTTGACATAAAATTTGGATCATGACATTGAAAAGAAGCAGGAAGGTATTCTTTGGACATAGAAACACTGAGATAGGAAGATGACATAGATGAAATATAGGAATATTTTATTGAGAACTGAGAAACTACTTTGTGACTGAGGTCCCCTATTGCCTTATATTCTTATCAGCTGTGTGAGAAGGGGTTAATGTATTTTCTAAAACAAGACATTGAAATGACTCTGAGAAGGCCACTTAAGCAAAATGGAGGATCGGGATCTAAAATCACTGGGGGGAGACCAATGAATTCAATTTCCTACATAGGTAAACAGGTCAGTAGAACCAACACCCAATGAAAAAATTGCACAGGCAGGGTTTGAACAGATTTAAGAGTCTCAGTGAATAAAGAACTGAAAATTGTATGAAAGGACAAGCCAGATATAGGAGCTCCAATGGACCCAAGAACTGTAAGATGGTACAGGTTGCACCTCTCTAGTCCAGAATTCTCTGGTCCAGAAACATCTGTCATCCAGAATGATTTTGGTTAACTGGATGTCCACTTTTCATGGGTGTGGCCAAGTTTCCCATGGTCCCATAAATTTGTTTACAGCCACTAGTCTTAGCTCTCAGTGTTCTGCGGTGTTGATTAGCTCTCATTTGCCTGTAAATGTCCTCTGACAGCCCAGTAAGCAGTGGAAGTGTTGGTAATGCTGCTAGGCAATATTGACCTCCCGTGGTCTGGAAAATTCTCTTGTTCAGAACTGGACAGGTCCTGAGGACACCAGACTAGAGACGTTCAACCTGCATTCAAAAGGAATAGACCCTGCTGAAAAGATTGGAAGTGTGACATGTATGACCAAGTGCTTCTGAAAATATGACTGGATATACAATGATGAAGGTGAGGGGAATGTGATGATATATCCTCTTCCCTTTTTACCTCAGCTAATTAAGATTCACTCCCCTGTATTCTTTCAGACTGTGATTAGTTAAAAAAAATTATAATGATCTGTATTTCTCTCCCCCCACCCCGCACCCGTCTTTCCCATTATATCATCTTACAAAAAATTAACACTAAATGAAAATGTGGCAACTTTCAGCTGCACCTTGTGCACTTTTTTTTAGGGGGTTGGCTAGTTCAGTGGTCCCTTTGCAGAAGTGGTATCCACCTTCAGTTCTCACTTTCTATTATAATAATAAAAAAGCCTGAAGTCTCTAATATCTATTGTTGCTGCCAGGATATTTCTTTAAAGTAATAAAGAGAAATAAAAGGACTCAAGTCATATAGGGAGCCTTTTTAAAACAAATATAAAGTAACTAAATATCCAAAATAATATGAGGAGCCATGATCAGACCAATAAGTCTTTTTTGCACATGCATTAATGAGTTACTCAGATGTCTGAAGACAAGCAGCCTTTGGCCTTATGTTTCACAATGGATATCAAGGTTATTTCCTTATGCAGATATAATCTCCCTTGTCCAGCATCTTCTGGACTAGAGTGGTCACGAACGAGGGAATTTGCCAGACTAAGGGAGGTCAGGCATCTGGGCTCTCCCTGCGCTCCCCTCCTAGTAGCTGCCCCCAGGAGAACCTGGAGACCTGACCTCCTCTGGCTTACCTGCATGGCTGGCCTTATTATGAGGCAAACTGATGTGGCCGCCTCAGGTGCCAGACTGTGGGGGGATGCCACTAGGACCCAGAGTATAGAAAATTGTGTCTGCTGCTGGTGCAGCAAGGGGGCATGGAGGCGTCATTTGAGCTCCCTGCCTCAGGTGCCAAAAAGTTGTGGGCCGGCCCTGCTTACCTGCCTGGGTCTGCTGTCCCCAGCCTGCTTGTGGGGCTCTGCTCCCTACCCTCAACCCCATGCAAAGCGGCAGCTGCTCCTGGGTTCCTCAGTTTCATGTACACAGCAGCGGCAGATACTCCCAGGGTTCTCCAGAATTCTGGAAGCATCTGGACATTAGCTGCTCCCAGGGCTCTCTACCCCCAGGTCACTGCTCTTGCAGGCTGCCGCTGACCAAACAGGCTCCACGCCCAGCCGTTCTCAACCTTTGCAGCTGGGGCTCCCTGGTCGAGCAATCTCTGTGGTCCTGTGATTTAGGAGCACTATATATTTGTATAGGGGGTGAAAGGAATGTTGTGAACCAAGGGCATGTCATCTATTAGGTTCCACAAGTTCAGACAAAAATCTAAGTTCTGTATCTAGTTCTGAGTTTACATCAATACATACATTCAGCTCTTTGTGGGGGGAGGGCGAAGCTGGGTGGCTCCTCATGGGGTGCAAGACTGGGCTGGGAGGGAGGGGTTTGGAGGCATTGGGGCCACTTACCAGTGCCGTGGATGGAAAACTTGTTGGCTAACTGGTTAAATCTCCACAATATGGAGTGCCCCAACCCCATCTGAACACTCTCTTCTTGGTGCAGGCACCCCACTATGTATAACTGTTCCCTGGAGCTATGTCTACACTGCTGCTTTTTATCAGAAAAATGTATGCAAATTGCTCTCCGCAATTTGTGTACCTTTTTGCGATGGTTTTGTTGAAAGAGGCTTTTCTGAAATTTGGCCCATATACACGGGGCCATATTTCGGAAAAATCTCCTCTTTTGGAAGAACCCTTCTTCCTTGTGGCATGAGGAAGACAGGGCTTCCAAAAGAGCATGTCTGCTCTTCTGCAAAAAATGTCGAAAGAGCAGATGAGTTCCCTGTACGTGGCAGAGTTTTTCTAGGATACCTCCGTAGTCTAGACATAGCTTAAGTTGGCTGCCCCCCGCCCATGGTCATTATGGAATACAACTGTCCCTCCTATTAGACCCCTCCCTTTTCACATTATAGAAAGCAATCAAATTCCAGGCATATCCTATTTCCGTGGCACAACCAAACTATGACCTTGCTTTAAGTTAGAATAAGAGGAAGCTGCATACCAAATTCCTAGCTCTTACTGCTTAGGAAGAGTTCTTGTACAAATGTATTCACAGACAGACAGACAGGCACACACACAAACGGTCTGATAAATATGATAATATGATGACCATATTTAACAGTAATATCTAGGAACTTAAGTTTTGGGGAGGGTGGGAAATGAAGAGAAAAAAAGGATCATGTGCAGCAGAATTTCTCTGTTTTAAGACAGTTTATGTGATAGATAAAAGAAGGAAAACTCAGTAACCTACTTCAAGTAAAGATTTAATTGAGCTTTCTTGATCTATTAGATATAACAAGACATCATCAACATGCAATGAAAATTCAACTTAAGTAACCCATGGGGATACCTTGTAATTTGATCATTAATCCTAATTGTATAAGCCACTGACTTGAAGACTAAAATAAATAACAGGAGAAAAGGGAAGTCTGTGTGTTTTGTTGCCTCTGCTATTAAAGTAAAAATTAGGACATTAACAAAAATCCTTGGAAAGGAAAATTGAAAAATATTGTATAAACACTAAGCTAATTCCAAATCACCAGGACTAAAAACTAATAAAAACCATTCCGTATCACTGCATATTTTACATTCAAGGAATTGATTGAAAATGTAATTATGAATTGATAATGGGCCACTAAAAGAAGCTGCAATATTTTCTCATCTTGTTTGAAGACATTCGGTTTGAGTCAAATATCCTTCACCAATTCTGCACTAGCGTAAATCCATTTAGTCAGATTCTGAATTGAAATATAGTGGTGTAATGGTTGGCTCCTGATATTCAAAGGAACAAGATCATGATTGCTTTGAGCAACAGCTAGCATTTTTTTTTAAATAGTGGAGTAGATCTTGAACTGGTATTACTTATCATACCTCCATTTAATTACATGGAACTAACAGTTTACGCCAGCTGAAGAGTGTCCTACTCTTTTTTACTCTTACTTGTTCTGTTACTTATTGCCCATGTGCAGTGCCCACTTTACTGCATTATTTCTCTGGGTCAGTGGAAAATCTAGTCATCTTGCCCATACAAATGACAGTTGACTCTCCTTCAGTTATTGAGAACAACGGGAAGTAGGACTGTCAATTAATCACAATTAACTAAAAAACGAATTGCTATTTTAAAAACATAATCATGAATAATTATAGTTTTAATCACTGTTAATATTTTGGATGTTCTTTTACACATTAAAATATTGATTTCAGTTAAAATGCAGATTCCAATGTGCACACTGCTCATCTCATTTACACAAGTACCCTCTCTCTTTTGTAATACTTATATATATAGTCTCTGTAAACTCCACTTCAATTCATCTGATGAAGTGAGTTTTAGTCACAGAAGCTTATGCCCTAATAAATCTGTTAGTCTCTAACCCCATGTATATACTAGGAAAGCATTTCAAATTACTAAATGCGACTTACTAACTCCCAATTTAACAAATTTGAACTAGCACATCCATACTACTTGAAATTAGTCTGAGGCAGGCTCCATTAATGTGGACACGCTGCCTCATACTTAGACCCCAGGAAGCACTGGAGAGTAATTAGTTTGAATTACTCTGGGGAGTAATTATTTCAAAATATCAAAATGGAGTGTCCGCACTACCATTATTTCAAAATAACTATTTCAGAATTAGAATTACTCCTGGGCTGTGTGTACACTGGTGTGATCTCACGCAAAAGCGGCTGCTCTTGTGCAAAAACTTGCTGCCTGTCTACACTGGCCGCATGTTCTTGCACAAGGAAACTGACGTTCTACTGTATGAAATCCGGGCTTCTTGCACCAGAACTCTGATGCTCCCACACAGGAATAAACCCTTTTGCACAACTGTTCTTGTGCAAGAGGCCAGTATAGACAGGAAACATGAAGTTCTTGCTCAAGAAAGCCCTGTGGCGAAAATGGCCATCAGAGCTTTCTTGAGCAAGAGAGCATCTACACTGGCATGGATGCTCTTGTGCAAAAGCACATATCTTGCACAAAAGCACATGCCAGTGTAGACGTTCTCTTCTGGAAGAGTTTTTGCAGAAGAACTCTTCCGCAAAAGAGTTTTTGCGTGAGAACTTGCTAGTGTAGACGTAGCCCTGATGGCTGCCACGCCGAGCCGACAAACAGCTGATCAGTTGTTTGTCGGCTCAGCGCGCTAGTCTGGACACTCCCGCGCCGACCTGAAAGCCCTTTATCGACCTCCCCGTTATGCCTCGTAGGATGAGGTTTTCCGGGGAGGTCGATAAAGGGCTTTCATGTCGACAGGGGAGCGTCCAGACTGCCCAGATCTGCCGACAAACAGCTGATCGGCAGAGCAGGGCAGCCATTTAAAATTAAATGAAGCTGTGATTATTTATATTGCGGCTTCATTTCCCTTTGCAGAACAAACAAATCTACATGGCTCCATCGACGGAACCATGTAGTCTAGACGTACCCTTTCTGCTATATTTGATTATAAATATTTGTACTAAGAATACATTCAAAACAGATTTAACAAAATGCAAAGTACGTAACAAAATGAGACTTCTAAAGATAGCTCCAACACTTGACCAAAGATCAAAAATTCTGAAATGCCTTCCAAAATCTGAGAGGGACAACATATGAAGCACGCTTTCAGAAGTCGTAAAAAAGCAGCACTGCAATGGAGAAACTTCATAACCTGAGCCACCAAAAAAGAATATCAAACTCCTGCTAGTGGCACCTGACTCAGATGAAAATGAACACAAATTAGACTACACTCCTTTGGATTATTATCAAGCAGATCCTGCTATCAGGATGGATGCATGCCCTCTGGAATGGGTGAATCGTGAAAGGACATATGAATCTTTAGAACATCTGGCACAAAAATATTATATAATACTGGCTAGTACATTGCGATGTGAATGCCTGCTCTTACTTTCAGGTGACAATGGAAACAAGAAAAGGGCAGAATTATCTTCTGAAAATGTGAACACACTTGTTTGGCTTAGTGATTGGCTAAACAAGAAGTAGGACTGATTGGATTGCAGTCTCTAAAGTTTTACATTGTTTTGTTTATGAATGTGGGAGAGGTTTGTACATAATTCTACTTTATAAATTCAACTTTCATGATAAAGAGATTGCACTACAGTACTTATATTAAATGAATTCAAAAATACATGTTTTATTCTTTATAGTGCCAATATTTGTAATCAAAGTAAACATGAAAAATAAAGTTAGCAATGTACACTTTATATTCTGTAATTAAAATAAATATATTTGAAAATATAGAAGATCCAAAAATAAATAAATGGTATTCTAGTATCATTTAAAAGCAGAATTAATCATGTGATTAATTAAGGTTAATGTGCTTAATCACAATACATTTTTTTAATTGCAATACCCCTAAATGGAACACATTTGTTTATTGCATTCATTCACTGTGGATCCCTTTCTCTCAAAATTATAAAATAGCTTTTTAATTATGAAAACTAAACTTTTGCTAAAATGTTAGGGTATGTCTACACCACAGTGTTATTTCAAAATATCTTATTTCTAGATACAAAATGCATTTCAAAATAGCATTTTGCTATTTCGAAATAGCTCATCCACACTGAGTGGATGCTGAATCGCATTTAAGGCCGGCTGGAAGCAGGTCCGGCAGGGCATCAGATTAGGACTTACTGTGTGGGGCTGCTGACTGAGGCTATATGAGATCTGTGCTTAAATGGACCCTCCCCTCTCCCCCCCCCCACCCCGGACCACCAGTTTTCAAGTTTCCCTGCTTGTTTGTCTACCTCAATGAGACAGCAAAGCATTTTGTCTCTGCGTGCTCTGATTGCCCTTACTTGGGACACCACAGAACTCTGCAACATGGAGCCAGAGCTGCCCCATGGGCACTCTGGTGCTTCTCTTGGACACGTTGCTGTGAGCCTGGCTGCACTTTCTGCAGGCTTCCGTCCTGGAGGTTCAGGAGGCCCTGTGGGAGAGCTTCCACTCTGAGGAGCACTAAGAGCCTCCTGGGTCTGCATCATCTGGGGCTTGTGCCTCATTCCTCTCTCACGTCCTTTCACTTACTCCTCCCTAGCTCCCCTTCCTGATGTCAAATAAAATACACATATTTTCATGAATACAAACTCTCTTTATTTAACAAAACTAGGGGGGAGGGAATGAAACACTGGTCAGACTGGGGAAAGGAGGTGGGAGAGGGGAAGAGAGAGGGTGGGAGAAGGGAGGGGGAAACTGGGAAGAGGGAGCTGGAAGGGGGAAGCAAGGGGAAGAAGTGGGCGGGGAAGCTCATGGGCTCTGGGTTGGGGGTCTCGCTAGACCAACTTGATTGTCATGCATACCTGCTCCTGGGTTCACATGTGGCCTTTGGTGGCCAGGCTGGCAGCTATCCTGCCATAGATGGCCATGTTCCTCTGTCTAGTGCGGAGATCATGGATGTTGGGGGCATCCCTCCAAACCTGTATAAAGTCCATGCTCTCCTCCCTGGACCAGGAAGGTGCCCGCCTTCTCCAGGTCCTGGCAGGCTCCTGGGAGTTGACAGACTGTTCCTGGGGAGCGGTGGAGGTCTGGCTGCCAGTGGCTTGCTGGCTCATGTTTTGGGGCCACTGGGTATGAGGAGTGACTGCTGGCTCTGGACTGGTAGGCTTGGAGCTGGCATAGGCACTGTGGCCAGAGTCAACCCCTATAAGGGCTCCGGGGAAGGGGGAAGGGAGAGAATTGTTCTTGGTTGAGGCTGGAGTGGCTACCAGGGCACCCTGAGAAGGCTGGAGGCCCCCTATTTCGAAATAAGTGTCTACACAGCACTTATTTTGAAATAGCTATTTCAAATTTGGTGTTATTCCTTGTAGAATGAGGTTTACCAAATTTGAAATAAGTGCTCCCCTATTTCAAATTTATTTCAAAATAGTGGTTTGGCTGTGTAGATGCTAGGAACGTTATTTCAAAATAACAGCTGTTATTTCAAAATAACTTTGCTGTGTAGACATACACTTACTGCCCAGTGTTGGTAGTATAACTTAATATTCAGATGTGTGCAAAAAACCGTAATATCTGATGCAAGGAAATTTTCACATTTCTAAAAAAAAAGGTAATGCTGAGCTGGGAAAAAAACCTCAGATATGCACAATTTTCCATGTGAGGAATTTTTTTTCCAGGGATTTCATTTTATTTCTGGGAGCTGCTTTTTTTTTCTTTCATGCCTTCATAAACTGTTACTGTAGCTACAAGATAATTTCAGGAAACAAGAAGTAGGTTAGTTAAAATATACTCATTTTATGTCTGAATTGCTTTTGTTTTACTGACTGAAGATTATATTGCTCAACAGATGGGAAAATGTCTGCACATCAGAAACCTAATACTATTCAAGTAAAATTCAACATAAGGTTTTTATTTCTTGAAGGATACAGCAACTTTATGCAAATGAAAGTACACTATAAAATATGACTTGCCATTTAGTACAGAGTCCCAAATCTAAATGTATGTTTCAGGTTCTTAGGATCACCACTCTCTACAGAGACAAGATGGATGAGGAAATATATTTATTGGATCTATTTCTCTTACAGTGAGAGAGACAAACTTTTGAACTTACACAAAGCTCTTTTTCAGTTCTTCTTTACAGGAGGAGATCAGACTTTTATAAAACTTGCATTCCCTCTTAGATTAGGCAACATTGTTTCCTTATGTTTTCAATTAATTAAACGGGTACTATACCAGACAATTAATGAAGAAAGTTGGATTACTGGTTATGGCCCTGGACTGGAACTCAGGAGATCAGAGTCAGTTCCTATTTTGTGTATATGACCTTGCCTGAGTCACTGACTCTTCAGCTCACTATATATAAAGTGAAAATGGTATTATTTTCCCTTCTCCCACCATTAGCCTGTCATGTCTCAAAAGCACATAAGTTTTTAAAAGCACCTAAGTGATTTAGAAACATGAATCCCATTAAAAGCCAATGGAGCATTTGCTCTTAAGTAACTCAAGTGCTTTTCAAAATCCCAGTCATAGTGGCTTTCTGTGGGCGTGCAGGACACGGCATAATAGGTCTCTGATCTCAACTGAGAGTTCAGTGTCCTATAACAGTAATGTGGTTAACATATTATTGATTAAGTGTTCAGCAAGCTACATAGCTGGTTGAATACAAAAGCAATTATTAGGTTATTAGTGAGAGGCAAAAGATATAAAGCTGACAGAAGGAACTACTTTTATTTTCAAGCAACACATGCCAAACTTGTTGAACACTTTGAGGCAAAGAGTATACAGGCAGTCCCCGGGTTACGTACAAGATAGGGACTGTAGGTTTGTTCTTAAGTTGAATTTGTATGTAAGTCGGAACTGGCTCCAGATTCTGCCGCTGCTGCTGAAACTGACCAGGGGCTGACTACAGGAAGCTGGAGGCAGAATTGCTCTGCCCCCAGATTCCTGGAATCAGCCACTGATCCGTTTCAACAGCAGCTGAATCTCGAGCCTGGGACAGAACAGCTGGGCTGCCAGGTAGGTCCCTGCAGGACCAACCCGGCAGCACCCCAGCTGCTCTATCCCAGGGTCCACAACAAAAGCCTGGTCTGCTGGGGGGGGGGTGCACTAGCTGCACCCCCCCCCAGCAGACCAGGGACACGGGGAGCAAAGCCGCAGTGGCGGCGGAGTCCCGCGCCTCTGAGGCTTTGCCAGAGCAAAGCCTCAGAGGCACGGGACCCCTCCGCCTCCCCGGCTTTGCTCCAGATGTCCCTGCTCTGCTGGATATGGTCCCCAGCACACCAGGGGAACCCGGAGCAGCTTTTCTCGCCCCGGAGGTCGAGGTGGCGGGACCGCTGCGCTCTGGGCGGTCCCGCTGCCTGCGAGCTCCGGGGCGAGAAAGCCCCGTTCGTAAGTGCGGATCCGACATAAGTCGGATCCGCGTAACTCGGGGACTGCCTGTATTAAGAGATCAAAAACTCTATGACTATCCAAAGTTGGGGAAAAGTGTATTCTGAGTTTTACACTTTTATTCTTATTTGATTTAATCTCCTTGCTGAAGCTCTACTTTATTAATATATCTGGACTTTATTAATATATCTGGTTTTTTTATTCTGAGAAAGGTGGAAGTTACAAGTTTCCAATGGGACATTAATCCAACATGGAAAATCCTAATATACTTTATCCAGTAATAATTGTGGTTTCCAAGTAAAAAATAGTTTGGTGAGTGAGACTGGGTGAACTGCTAGGTAGGAGCTTACTTAATATTCATTCTTTTAATACTAGAGCCAGCTTAATTTTGTTTGTATTGTGCTTTATTTCTAAAAATTGGTGCAGTGGGGAGAGACTATATTTTGAACTATTTTTTACAATTTGGAAAAGATTAGAGATCACATTTTAAAGATGGATTCAAATGAATAATAAATATACATTTTATTATTGTATTATATGTTTAATAAAACAAAGGATTTAGCCTTCATTAAGAGATTTTTTTCTTCATCAACAAAAATAAAAAAATCTGCAACCTAAGCAAAAGAAGCTGAAGAACACATCTCCTTCAGCTGCCAGTCCTAATGTTTCAGGAGTTCAGTTAAAATTGCCCCCACCCTTGACACAAGAATGTAATACCTAGGGATGCTAAAGGCTTGTTGGTATGCTTACCAGTTATTGGATTAATCAGTCCTTGCTCGTGAACTCTGCTGGTGGCCAGCCATGCAGGGCTAGCACAACCCCAGCTGTGCAGGGGCAGTGGGACTTTGCAGAAGTGGCAGGATCTCGTGGCAGTGGCAGAACTGGAGGTGGAACCTCATGGCCATGGCTGGACTCACAGTTAGACTGCAGGCCCTAAAGTAAATAGGTAACCTGTTAAGCTCAAGCCTTTAACTGATTAACCATTTTAACATCCCTAGTAACACCCTTGATGTAGTATCCTTACAATTTGACATAAGTAGCCACCAGCGACCATAATGTGCAGCACAGATAGAAGGTATGGATTTAAAGCTGAGACTGCCTGCCTCACCTTGGCTTGAGGTACACAAACAACCATGTGGCAGCTGAAATCAGGAGTCCAACAGTCAAGTTACACAACCAGTTGCTAGCACCAGATGGAACCACCCCATCTTATGAGATGAGTTAGGCTGGGTCCCTTTGCCAGTTTTGGTGGTGTAGGGATTTGACAAACAACCAGATAGCCCCAACAAAAGCCATTAGTTAACACAGCAAGTTCCTCTGGAAACTCCTCACCCAATGTGTCCCAACAACCTCAGAATCAGAGAGCTGCAGACAACAGCTGCTTTGTGAGGTATGGTCTTGATGGGGATGCTGGGGACTGAGAATCCTGCCCAAGGAAGTCAGCAACAGATTAGCATGGATTTTAGCTGAATTTTAAGTTTTTGGAGGGAGGGAGGGATCATGCTCCCCAAAATTACATGAAGGCACCCTCCAAGGGCAGACATTTGTTTGGTAAACAGTGCTCATCTCCTTCCGATGTACCTTCCTTTGGCCATGTGCACTGGGTTCTGCTGATCCAGGATTCACTTGTGAGGAGGAGTTTGGAAATGGAAAACCTGGAACGTAATGGGTTAGGGCTTTAAGGATAAACATGGTTTCCAGCTCTGATATTGGACATTATGAATAATCCAGCTTGTGACAGTATTTATGGTGTCTGTAAATTCTCATTCATAGTTGCAGATCCCCTTTAAGAGTCCCCTTTAAGAAGTCCATGAGACAGCTATGGCCTGTGACTACCATTGGAACTTCTCTGCCAGGGACGATGAGATCACAGAGGAGAGGTAGAGGTAGAAAGTATTTCCCTTCTGCTGTTCCTCTAGGATCCACACAATTGCCAGAAGTTCCATGTGGTTTTGGAGCAGGTTCTATGGCTTATTCCAGAGCAGGAAGTATAGGATGTGCATGCTCTGTGATAGAAGGGTAATCAAGTTTGTCAGGTTGCCTACACAACTTTAGCTCTCTATTGAGATTCCTGTATGTTCCAAGTTAAATTCCATCAAAACAATGGTTGGTCTCTGTGTATCAGGTAGTTTATTAAAAATAAAATTAGTGGTTGAAATTATACCTCCAGGAAACTTTCATTATCCAAGAATGATTTGGAAGAAACAATGAGAATGTAATTACAGTTTAATTTATAACAAGTGGGTTTCAATTATTTCTTCTGGAAGGAAAGAATTATTACTAGCAGCCAGCAGCTAGAGTGCTGTGATTTTGTCTGTGGATGATTCATTTATTTGTTGTCAAATAAACAAAAAGTGGCCTTCATGCTGTAGAGTCTCTCAAAGGTTCAGACAGAAGGAACTGTTTTTGGAGTTATAGTTATATCTTTTCTCTTCTGCTCTTAGCTAGCCCATGTGTTCAGTTACACCAATGTATATGGTGTAGACGGAGCTTGGTCCTGCCTTGAGGGCAGGGGGCTGGACTCGATGACCTCTCGAGGTCCCTTCCAGTCCTATTATTCTATGATTCTATGAAATCTGATTTAACACTTTAGACTTGAGAATAGTTACCCTATATTTGTATTGGTGTAATTCAGCAGAATTTGTGCTCTGGTATTTACTAGAGGTGGTCAAACTATTACTTGCAAATAATTTATTTGATGTTTGTCTTTTGACTCTTTCTACATTGTTCATTGTCCAAAGTGTCCATTATTAAGCCAACTTCTTTGTAGGGAGGGTAGAGTTCATTCTATATAATATTACTGGATTGCACACCACCATGCATTTGCTGTTCTTTACTACTTTGGTGTGAATGCTCACCTTAATTGCCATATATAGTTTTTATTCCCTGCTTGGACAAGTATAACTCTAATAAAGAGAGCAAGGGAATGAACAAGACATTGTGCCTCTGAGAAAAAGATAAGAACAGTTTGTAAAATTAGATGAAATGGGGCTACTGAAATATTACTGCACTCTAAAACTTTGTGTAAAGTTATTGGTACAGTGTTTAAACTGCAAATTGGGGGGAAGCCAACAAGAACAGAAGAGTGCATAAAGCCAGCCAGAGACACCAGTTGAAGATATTGGTAATTTAATTGTAACTGAATTAATTAATGGGTAGAATGGAAAACACAATTGATTTAAGGCTGGGACAGGAAAAGAACACAAAGTACATTTCTGTGAAATCAGCAGTAGTGTCAAGGTACAGTGTTAAATACAAACAGGCAGCTGGTCATAAGTAAAACTGTGAATCTTTATATGCAAATGGAATAAGTCTGAGAGTAAAACTGGGAGAACCAAAATTCCAGGAAATGGAAATAGGATATTCCTAAAATAGATATTAAGGAGACATGATAGAACTCTAAAAATTATTGGGGTACAGGAAAGAGATTAAATTTACAAGACAATATTGAATTTAAAGGATTCTTATAAATCTAGTGGGATCAAAATTACAAATTGTGAGGTCCACAAAATTGAATCCCTAAGGATACAAATTCCAAGATGCAAAAATAAAAACACATTAGTAGGGCTATTCTACTGGCCCCCAGATAAAGAAAAGCACATTGAATTCATAATGATCAGAGATAGTAAAATTTAACAAAACAATACATGCATGAATTGCTGTATATAAACTGATCGAATAGCACCACAATGGAACAAATTTTAGAAAAGCAATTTATTGACTCTTGAAGTGATTGCTTCTTGGAACACTAGTTCTAGAGCACACAAGAGGACAGGCTGTTCCTGTGTGTTACCTGAGACTTAGTCAACAAGGAGCAGTAACTGAGACACTAAGGCTACATCTACATTGGCATGATCTTGCGCAAATACTTTTAACGTAAGAGTTTTTGTGTTAGAGTATTTGCGCAAGAGAGCATCTATATTGATCCGGGACTCATCGTAAGAACGATGCGCTTTTGCACAAAAGCATGTCTACATTGGCGGGATGCTTTTGCGCAAAAGCAGAAGCCCGGAACCATTTTGAAGAGGGCAAAAGGGCACCAGCCCTTTCTGGGGGTGGGGGCTGGAGCTCTTTTGAGACACGTGCTTAAAGGGGTCTCGCCAGACAGCTGTTTCTCTCCTGCTGCGTGCTATAGGACCTCTTGCAGGGACTGATAGCCATAGCAGTTCTATTTGTGGTTGCCCTCTGCTTTCTTGGACACCACTGCCCTGTGCCTTTAGTGCCTTTGGCTGATTTTTGGACCTCAGCTCTCTTTTTGTGCCATGAAGCTAGGGGTGGCCTTGTGCCTGCTCTGGCCCCTTCTGGCCATTTTGGAGTGCCTGCAGCTGCTGCTCCAGGCTACTGCACTCCTCTTCCAGGACCGCAAGGTGCAAGTCGCTCTGAACTCCCTCACCAGGGAGGCCATGGCGTCCCTGTGCCATCCCCACCCCACCATGGAGAGGTCCTTGTGGAGACTGGACACCAGTACCAACTGGGGGGACCAGCTGGTACTGGGGCAATGGGACGACCAGCAATGGCTCCAGAATTTCTGCATGCGAAAGCAGACATTCCTGGAGCTGTGTGCCTGGCTCGCACCTGCACTCCAGAGAACCACCACCCGGCTGCGGGCACCCATCCCAGTCAAGAAGAGGGTCACCATCGCACTATGGAAGCTGGCCACCCCAGACAGCTACCGATTGGTGGCAAACCAGTTTGGGGTGGGCAGATTGACCATCGGTGCTGTCGTCATGCAGGTAAGTCCCAGCGGGAGTGGGGGGGAGGGTGCTGCGCTCCATGCTCAGCAGCAGGCAAGACTCCATGCTGGGTCACCCAGGGGTTTGGGCCGTCCATCCCTTGCACAGGCCTGATGGTGGGGGGGGGGAGGAGGTAAGGAGTATGGAGCAAGGGGGCCCTGGTGCATGTGTATGTGTGTGAGGACAGAGGACATTACGGGGACCCCCCCCCCAAGGGAGCATGCACTCACCCTGCCTTATGTGATGTGTTCCCCTGTGTTTCTCTGCACCCTTCTCCAGGTCATCCATTCCATCAATGATGTCCTGCTCTGGAGAGTCATCCGCCTGCACAACGTAGAGGCTACGGTGGCTGGCTTCACTGCCCTCGGGTTCCCAACTGTGGGAGAGCCCTGGATGCAACCCACATTCCCGTCCGTACCCCAGAGCATCGAGTGGCCCATTTCATAAACAGAAAGGGGTACTTCTCCATTGTATTCCAGGCTCTCGTGGACCACCATGGCTGCTTCCTGGACATTTATGTGGTCTGGTTCAGTAGGGCACATGACGCCTGCATTCTAAGAAACTCCGGCCTGTTTGAGAGGCTGGAGGGCAGGCACTTACTTCCCCCAGAGGGGATCTACAGTCGGGGACGTCCCAATGCCCACGTGTATTGTGGGGGACGCAGCCTACTCCCTGCTGCCCTGGCTAATGCGGCCCTACACAGGGCGGCCGGACCACAACCAGGCCAGTTCAACAACCGCCTCAACCGGGCCCACATCCAAGTGAAGTGTGCCTTCGGGCATCTGAAAGCCCGGTTCCGTTGCCTGCTCACCCGTCTGGAGATGGGTGAGCGGAATGTCCCTGAGGTAGTGGCTGCATGCTGCGTGCTCCACAATCTCATGGAGCAGAGTGGGGAGGCCTTCCTCCCCGCATGGATGGCAGGTGAGGGCCAGGCCTTCAAACAGCCCCGCACAGCTGCCATCTGCCAGGCGCACCACGATTGGGTGCGCATCTGGGAGGCCCTGATGGAGATGATCTCCCAGACCCCATAGTAGGGTTGCCTCTGTTTCCCTTGACATCTCCCTCCCATCCCCAACCCTTCCCTCCTCCCCTCCCCTTACCTCCCAATAAACAACCAACACAGGTTTTTTCGGAACACAACGTTTGAACTTTTTATTTACAATGGGGAGGGGGGAGATATAGGGTGGGGGGGAGGCTCTTAACTGGGAGGGGGGAGCTACTGCTGGGAGATGTGGCCCCTGCTAGTGCTTCTGCAGAGGCGGACCTGCACATGGGGTCAGGCTGTGTTGGGGCAGGCAGCACGGGGAGGTGAGCAGGAGGGGCAGGAGCAGGAGGGGGCATTGTGGGAGCAGGAGGGGCACAGGCATTGCTATGGCGGGGATGGCGGGGATGGCGGGTAGATGGGGCAATGCCATGCCATAATGAATGGCATGGCCAATGTGCGCGGTGAGGATGGAGATGGCATCTGGGCCTGGAAGGGGCCCCAGGCCTGCTGGCAGCACTGCAGGTCCGCCTCCACCTGGCGCGTGATGGCTGCCTCCACCTGTTTGACGGCCTGCACATGCTGCTGAAGCAGCTAGTCCCGCCGCTGGACCCGCCGGCTTGGTGCTTGGGCAGCTGGGGGTGCTGCTGCTGCCGCAGGGCTGAAGGGTCCCCCGCTCCTGCCTGGTCCCGCTGCAGGGAACAGAAGAAAGGATGGGTCAGTCAGGCAGTCTGGCCACTGTCCCCACACCCCATCCCTTCCACTCCTGAGCCCAGGTGACACCAGAGTAGTGTGGCTTGGGCCCACTCAGTTAACCCCTTCCCGCTGTGTTGTATGTTTGCAAAGAGGACCACCCCTGGAGTAGGGTCCTCCTCCATGTATTGGAACCACCGATCTGTGTCCTGGCCCCTTGGGGGGTTGGAGGGCTCCAGTGTTGTGTTAACCTGTGGAACTCCCTGCCGGTAGAGGCTGTGAGGCTTTGGGCTAATCAATGGTGTTTGACAGGGAGCAAGATGAATCCCCACACAGTACCTGGGAGCACATATGGCAGACGTGGTCTGGGCTCTCAAATCCCCGATCACATGGCTATCTCCTAGGGTACGTCTACACTACAAAGTTAATTCGAACTAATGTCCGTTAGTTCGAATTAACTTTGATAGGCGCTACACTAGTGCTCCGCTAGTTCGAACTTAATTTGAACTAGCAGAGCGCTTAGTTCGAACTAGGTAAACCTCATTATACGAGGACTAAGCCTAGTTTGAACTAACTAGTTCGAATTAAGGAGTGTGTAGCCCCTTAATTCGAACGAGTGGGAGGCTAGCCCTCCCCAGTTTTCCCTGGTGGCCACTCTGGCCAACACCAGGGAAACTCTATTGCCCCCCTCCCAGCTCCGGACCCCTTAAAGGGGCACGGGCTGGCTATGATGCCCGTGCCAGGTGCAAGCCTGCCAGCACCCAGCCAGCAGACCCTGCACCTGGCATGGATCGAGCCACCAACCCGATGCCCCCCAGCCCTCCCCCTCTTCCCGGGACCAGGCTGGCAGCTCCCGGGAGCTTGCCCGGGACCGCAAGAGGTGAGCACCTGCCTGGTCTAGTGCGGACATCGTGGACATCGTCCACGACCTCCGCACTAGGCACAGGAAAGTGGCCGTCTAGGGCAGGAGAGCTGCCAGCCTGGCCACCCAGGAACAGGTGTGCATGAAAATCAAGGTGGTCCACTGAGACCCCCGACCCTGAGTCCTGAGCTTACAATGGCCGTACTGGGTCAGACCAAAGGTCCATCTAGCCCAGTAGCCTGTCTGCCGACAGTGGCCAACCCTAGGGACCCTGGAGTGGATGGACCGAAGACAGTAAGCAAGCCATTTGTCTCGTGTCATCCCTCTCCAGCCTTCCACAAACTTTGGGCAGGGACACCCCTCCTACCTTCTGGCTAATACCACTCCATGGACCCAACCTCCATCACTTTATCTCACTTCTCTTTAAACTCTGTTCCAGTTCTAGCCTTCACAGCCTCCTGCAGCAAGAAGTTCCACAGGTTGACTCTTTGCTTTGTGAAGAACAACTTTCTGTTACTAGTTTGAAGCCTGCTACCCATTCCTTTCCTTTGGTGTTCTCTAGTCCTTCTATTATGGGAACTAATGAAGAACTTTTCTTGATGCACCCTCTTCACCCCACTCATGCTTTTATAGACCTCTATCCTATCCCCCCTCAGTCTCCTCTTTTCTAAACTGAAAAGTCCCAGTCTCTTTAGCCTCTCTTCATATGGGACCTGTTCCAAACCTCAGATCATTTTTAGTTGCCTTCCCCTCTTCCACCCTGTTTCTTCTCCTCTCCCACCTCCTTTTCCCAGTCTCCCCGAGTTTTGTTCAATAAAGAGAGATTCTATTTTTGACCACACATTTTATTTATTTTGTACATCAGGAAGGGGGGCTAGGGAAGGGTAAGTGGAAGGAGGTGAGGGAGGAATGGGGTACGAGCCCCCGATGGGGAGGACTGGGCTGGCTCTGCGGGTTTCTGGGGGTGGAAGCTCTCCTGCAGCCCCTCAATTGCCCCCTCTCCCTAGATAGTAGCCTGCGGCAAGTACAGCCAGGCTGATGGCCGAGTGCTGTGATGTGCCCAGTGTGGGCACTCAGGGCACTCCAAGCCAGGACTGCTTTGCAAGCGGGGCACCCCTGAGAACTGTCTGTCTGGGGTAGAGGTGGGGTCCCTTTAAGCACAGCCCTCGGCTAGCCTGAGGCAGCAGCTCCACGCTCTAAGTCCTCATCTGGTGCCCTGCCGGCACTGCTTCCGGCCATCCTTAACCCCGCTTCAGGGTCCACTTAATGTGGACATGCTAGTTCAAATTAGCAAAACGCTAATTCGAACTAGTTTTTTAGTCTGGATCCGTTAGATCGAATTAGCTTAGTTCGAATTAACTAATTCGAACTAAGTTAGTTCGAATTAGCGCTGTAGTGTAGACAGACCCCTGGATGGAACCAGTGGTGACTGGGGAGTGTACCATCCTTGCAATGAAACTCAGGTGGCCCTAGGGCCGGCCCGAGCACTTCCCCCTCCCCCCTTCCCACTAGCCCTCACAATACGGTAGCCCAGGGACGTGTGTGGCTGCAGTGGGGACTTCCCTCGGGGGGGCAGCCAAGACACCAGGAGCAGGCGAGGGACTCGGTGGGGGCCATGGTCACAGGGCTGTGACGCTGTGGTTTTCCCAGCAGCAGCTGTCTGTGCCTCACAGCGAGGCATGGAACAGTGTGCCATTCTGTGTGCTGCACCCTTGCAGAGCTGTGGGCTGTGGCCTGAGCCCCTGGGGCCCTGGCTGGTTCCAGCCAGCAGCCAGCCTTCCCCCCAGTCCCGCCGGATGTGTGTGAGCAGCACGGTCACAGGCATGCCCTGCAGCTGCCTGCCATGGCCACGTGCCACTCGGTCACCAGGCTGCACATGGCTGCATACTGCTAATGCTACACAGCGTGCAGCTCACACAGTCTGAGTGATGCTCTCTCCCCCTCCCCCCTCCGGGCGCCTGGCTCCCCCACGCCCTTATGAGTGCAAAGTGCAACACTCACCAGTGGATCCTTCCCCGGCCTCTGAGGACGCATGGGAGATGTCGGGGCTGCCGGAGATGACCTCCAGTTGCAGGGTGACAGTGCTGCCCTCATCCTCCGACCCGCTGTCTGGCTCATCTTCCTCCCCCGCCTTGCTGGGCCTGGTGACGGTGGGGCGCCTGCAGGTGTCCACGGGCACGGACGGTCCATGGGGTGCTGCCTGGTCCAGAATGCGGTGGAGCCATTGGTAGTGGGGGCAGCTGTCAGCTCCTGACCCCTGGCCCTCGCTGGCCTGGACATAGCGCAGGCACAGCTCTTTCACGTTAGCCCAGACCTGCTTGAGTGTCTGGGCTGGATGTCCCTGGTGCAATAGCGCCTGGGCCATGCAGTGAAAGATCTCTACATTGTGGCAACGGGTGTCCCGGGTGTCGTGGAGGGCCTCCTCCTCCTCCCACAGGTCCAGGAGGGCCTCAAGCTCCCCCAGGGACCAGGATGGAGCTCTTCACTTTCTGCCCCTTGGGGTCTCCTGTGCTGGAGGTGCGGGTGGCTGTTCCCCCCCTGGAGTGGCCATCCTGGTCTGGTGGCTGTTGGGGACGGCAGCAGAGCCATGTGGCAGAGCTCTGGGCAGAGGCAGCAAAAAAAGCTTCTCCTTCATGGCCTCTGCAGGCTGCGTCTGCCTTTAAGGGGTCTCGGGTTACCAGGAAGTCTAGAGCTGCCTGCAGATGCGGAGCATCCAAGTAGCCAGTAGGGCTTTTTTCCGTTTAGACTGCTTTTGCGCAAAATGTCTTGGCTGCCTGTCTACACTGGCCTCTTGCGCAAGAACACTTGTGCAAGAGGGCTTATTCCTGAGCAGGAACATCAGAGTATTTGTGCAAGAAGCACTGATTTCATACATTAGAATGCCAGTGTTCTTGCGCAAGAACTCATGGCCAGTGTAGACAGGAGGCAAGTTTTTGCACAAAAATTGCCAGTTGTAGACTCAGCCTAAGGGCTTGTGTACATTTACAGCACTGTAACAATATGATTGCACAGGTCCCAGTGTTCTTAGTGAAGATACTACTTATGCTGATCGGAGAGCTTCTCACATCAACGTAGGTACTCTACCTCCCCAAGAAGCAGTAGCTATATTGATGGACAAAGTCATCTCATTGACATAGTGCTATCTGTGCCAGGAGTTTGATCAATATAATCATGTTTCCTGGCAGTGAGGATTTTCCTCTGAGTAACGTAGTTATACTGACATTAGTATGTAGTATAGACCAGACATAAGTAATAGTGACCACAATGTAATTAGATTCAACCTCACATGAAGACTCAATGTCACTAAGCTTCACAAAGGCAGATTTCAGTGAAATGAGAAAGCTCATCACGTCAGACATTCTCAAGGTAAAAGCAAAGGAAGTAAAATCGTTTTGTCACAGATGCTACTTACAAAAACAATGTTAGTCTTGGAAAGCACGCATATCGCTGATGAGAAAAAGGAACCAGGAATGCTGAGTAAATAAATATGGCTAAATGGCAAGGTTCAGGAGTTTACTCGAACCAAGAAATATTACATTTTTAAAACTAACCCTAGTGATTCCCATAAATCGGAGCATAAACTACACCAGGCAATATGCAAGAGGGAAATTAGAAAAGCAAAGCATGTATTTCAGAATGCAAATAGCTAGCAATATAAAAACAAACATGTGGTTAAGGAACAGAGGATGCTGGTGTCACGTTACTGAATTTGAGGAAAGCAGCCAGATCACTGCTGCACCCATAGGTGGGGGGGTTGGCCCCAAAAATGGTATAGAAGGGGGCCATGTGGGGTGTTGAATAGAAGCTTACTGTCTGCTAATCCTATGTAAGCTAGTCATGTGATTGTATAATGTCTGTGTGTGTAGTTAGGAATCTGTAATCTGTGTGGATACTGAATATTTCTCTGCATGTGGTTGAGCATTGGGCAGAGCCCGGCCTATGGACATGCTAATTAGTGAGGCCCTGTGGGACAATGGCACTTAATGGGCCAAGGACACACCTAAAGAATGAGGACTGACACCTGAGGGCTGCCAGCAGGGAACACAAGGATAGGCCGCTGGCCAGGTGACCTGCTGCAGCCAAGAAGAGACCAGGAAGGAGGGATAAATAGGCCATGTGGTCAACTCCATCTTGGTACTCAGCTCAGCACTTCATCCCAGAGGCAGCAGTGCAGGGATCAAAGAGCCAGGATGAACTGTGGACCCATCCTGATCCCAGGATGCGCAACAAGGACTCTTAAGCCAGCAGCTGTAACATCTCTGCTAGAGCCTGCATCGAGAACTGGGAGATTTGATGCTTGTTTGGGGTAGGTGGGATTGGATTCTAAGACCCCCCCACCAGTGTATGAGGCTCTGGGCCATCTGGGGCATGGATATTGCTGGGGTGTCGGAGGGGTTTTGTTTGTGAGGCTTCAGGTAAACTGCTGAAGCGCTCTGTGGGACTGGTTTGTGGCCTGTTTGGAGAAGTCACCAGTCTGGGGACTGTAAGGAGCCCCGAAGTTGAGCAATTTGCCCTGAGCAGATGCCCTCAGCTGTGCCCAGACACGGCCCGGTCCGTCACAGCTGGGGTCACAGTTAAAAATGTATTTTTTCTTATCACATTTATACAAGTTAAGTGCCTGGCATGTACATAAAGTCCCAGTTGCAAATGTTACAGACAGATCAGTTTCTGATTTATTAATTGTCACTGGAGCAGAGATCAAGCCATTGGTTTTCCCAGGTTCTAGAGAAGAAGGTTTCTTTCACACACCCATGCTCATTTTATTTTATTTTATTTTATTTTCCGTCTTCTTATAAATCTAAAATTCTGTTTTTTTCCTTAACTTTCAAGGACTTTAGAAGGATTTAAAGTAGGTGTGAAGCTGTCAAAGTGATGGACAATGAAGATGAGCTTAGCAGCTGCATTTTGAATGGAATGGTCAGGAATGATATTGTTATCAGGAAGGCTAGAAATGTGAAGGAAGTTGCATTAATCATGAGAGGAGGTGACAGAGAGAGAACATTTATAGAGAAGCCAATTTCAGGAGACATCTTTACTGAGGTTAAATTTTCTCTTAGCACCAATAATTAAGACATATCTCAATGAGAGGATGAGTTTTGGACATGAATCCATGGAGTGAAAGTACATTAAGAAGAAAGATTTTTCCAATATCATTGTATGCATATCCACATCTACTTATCTATCTACACATTTCAGTGGGTCCATTAACGAAGTGCAAGAGGAACACTTCAGCAGATTATTATAATTAATCAACTATTGCGATTTGTGTGGGACTAAGGCAGAAAAAAGCCCTGTCAGGTCAAACAAGTTGTGTTTTGGATACTGAGATTTTGTTTGTTTTTTTCAATAAAGTGCATCTTTACTAGACTTGCCAGTGAGACAGCCCAACTGGTGCTTTTGATAAAGACACTGATAACTGCTAGGAAATATACAGAGACCACAAACTTATATATTAGCTACTAAATGCTGTAACTCCAATTGATAGGTCATTTTTAATAACTGCTGAAGAGAGAACCTCTAATTCGGTGGGCTTCCAAGTATTATATGTTTAGTTTGATTTAGATGGGCTAAGCAAACAGAAATTCCTGTGTTTATTTGAACCACTGTCTGACAAACTTCTGCTGTAAATGGTGAAACATCAGGCTCTCTCACAAGATTTTCATTCTTGCCTGCTTCCATATCAGCTGAAAATGAGAGAAGCCTCTCTTGGAATTTCACAGCCATAACAAGGAAGGCATGCAGAAGCCATGGAGCTTGATTAACAGAAAGAACAACAGTGGAGCCTCTGTGGAGCAAACAGGTTTCCATGGAGTTCTACAATAAAGAAACTGCAAGTAGTTGGTGGTAATCTTCCTTACCAGTGAGGAACACCTCTGATATCCAGGTAGTTGAAGCTTGCCAGTTAGCTAATGAGATGTGGGGTGTGCTGAATGAATAGACTTCTGAAAAAGCACACAGTGCAACAAGTTGCAAATGGCTTCCCATGTACAAGGAAGAATTTGTGTCATATTGTAAGAAATATGTTTTAAACAACAATTGAGAACCAAATTACATGGGCTGTTTAGCTAACAAATGTGGCCAATATTAACAGAGGCATACGTACTAGAAAAAAATCCCATTAATTGATGGTCCTATTGAAATTAACATTTGCAGTAGAACCATGAGAATGAGATGGCTTGTCTCTCAGTATATATGTGTACAGAAACTAGCACAATGAGTCCCTGTTCTCAGTTGGGGCCTGTAGGAACAATCATAACACGGTATAGTAATACATGGATAAGAACTATACTATACTATAAGATGGAGACAATAGTATAAAAAATGCATATCAAATATTATCACAAGCATGGCCAATCCATGGCTCGTGAGCCACTTCCCCATACTCCCTGAACATGGTCCACGCCTCCTGGCTCCTCTGTGCTCACCGGGGCAGGAGAGCCATCTGGATCAAATTGGCGGATCCAATATGGCAGCCACCGATGGGAGCCTGCTGAGGCCAAAAAAGCTTCTTAAAGGACCAGTCCCCCCCCCCCTTTTTTTTTTTTTTTTTTGTGTGTGTGTGTGTGTTATACAATTTTTGAGAGGCTCCTTTTCTTCTTTTTGGGGCTCTTTTTTTTTTCTCTTTACAACTTTTTTGCCCCGGCTCTTCGCACTGGATCCAGCTGGATCTTGGCTCTTCATCCAGAATGGGTTGGCCATCCCTGTGCTATCAGAACAAGGAAGAAGCTGAGTAGTAGTATGTTTGGCCTTAAACATCTGCAACATTGTAGTATGTTTGGCCTTAAACGTCTGCAACAAAGACAGGATACCTATTGCAGAGTGTGATCACCACAGTCCGTGAGTATAAGAGGCCAGGGAAGACTGAGCTTCTTTCCCTCACCTGTATTTGTCTGACTGCAGTTTCTGTGAGATCCCTACTCCCCAAAAAGCTAGCCTACCACCAAGAGTATCATTTCAGGAGGGCGGAGGGGGGGGGGGGGAAGCAGACATGTGTACCAAGATGTGGTTTGATTTTTTTCCCATTCTCCTATCAGAGAGCAAGGGAAAACTACACAGATTTCATGAATTACTTCTCTGACCTCTCCTCTTCACCAACCAGGAGCGAGAATCATGCACAGAAGCCATGTATTTCCTCTTGATCCCTGAGGGTATGTCTACACTGCATTCCTCTTTCAAGAGAGGAATGCAAATGCAGCTGAGCGAAATTGCAAATGAAGTGTGGATTTGAATTTCCCATGCTTCAATTGCATAATGTCATCCAGGCGCTTTTTTGAAATACCCTATTTTGAAAGAAAAAATGTCGTCTACACGGGGTTATTTAGAAAAAAAACCTTCTTTTGAAATAACCCTTAAACCTATTTTTTTAAGGAGGTTAAAGCGTGGGTCGCTGACTGCAAGAAACCTGCGGAGAGCTTTTTGGGGATCAAGCTGCAGGCTGGAAAGAGTAAACTTGGTAGTGTTTGCTGCTATTTGATCCCCTCTGGATTCAGAGACACAGAACTTTGTACATACTTTATAAATAAACAAAACTGTATCAAAGAAATATCTGACTATCACCACTTTCTGCTCCTCAGAGGACCTCTCAATGGGCCCCAAACTTTGATCACTAAGGGTATGTCTATACTAGCCCCCTAGTTTGAACTAGGGTAGCTAATGTAGGCATTCAAAGTTGCAAATGAAGCCCGGGGTTTAAATATCCCGGGCTTTATTTGCATCTTTCCAACTGGGCGCCATTTTTAAATCCCCCTATTCCATACTAACTGCCCACGGCTACAAGCGGCAGTTAAACATTAATTCGAACTAAGTCCTTAGTTCGAATTAACTGTTACACCTCGTGGAACTAGGGGGCTAGTGTAGATATACCCTAAAGGTATGTCTATACTACAGGATAAGGGAGAATTAAGATACACAACTTCAGCTACTTTAATTGTGTAGCTGAATTCAAAGTATCTTAATTTGACTTTTGGCATCGTCCACACTGCAGGAAGTCAAAGGGAGAACACTCTCCTTTTTACCTCCCTTACTCCTCATGGATGCAGGACTACTGGCATCGACTGGAGTGCCCCTCTCTGTTCAAATTAACGTGTCTTCACTAGACTCTCTAATTTGAACACTGGATGATTGACAGCATCAGCTTCCATCTTCTCTATAATATAGACATAAGAAGCAACTGTATAGTTCATTATTCTAAACACTAATGAACAAGTGTGTACTATACCTTCAGCACAGTGCTGAGTCAAAATGCAGTACTGCTTTCATCAGTCCAAAGCCAGACTAAAACAGACAGTACAGAAAACCTAATATCTTTTTTTTCCACATAAGTGGGCAACCATCAGAGTCTACAATAAAAAGAAGAAAAAACACCCATTAGTATACATCAGTGATTCATATAAAGGACTAAATTCTACTTTTTGATGCAGTTGCAGCTTTTCCCATTGACATTACTGAGCCCTGATGTGCGCAGATGGGTGGTTTTGTCTCTCACTGTCTGATTTCAGTGAGATTAATGGGCTTGTTCAGAGGCAGAAAGTGACCATTCAGTATTGTAAAATTGTCAAGCTTACTCTGAAAACAGTATTCTCTTTGAATTTTGAGCAATAGTTTGGGTCAGTATCTATTATATCTGAATACATTTTCCTTTCCCAGATAGTAACTACAAGTATGTTTTCTCATTCAATCTCAAGCTTGCTTGCTTTGGTTCAGGATCAGTGCATTTGTGTACCTCAGGCTATGTCTGCACCAAACGCTTATTTCAAAATAGTGTGTCTACACAGCAAATGTCCATCGAAATAGCACTGAGCTATTTCAAAATAGAACGTCCACACTGATTGGACACAGAATCGCATTCAAGCCCCAGAAGCACTTCAGGCAGGGCATCAGTACAGCAGTCACTTCCTGGAGCTGCTTCCTGAGGTTCTCTGAGGCTCAAGCTTAAAGGGACCCCCCATGCACAGCCATGTCTCTTCTTCTCCTCCTGTTTGCCTACCTCTCTGAGGAACAGCACAGCATGTTCACTGTGTGCTTTGGTTGCCCTGTTGGACACCACAACACTCCCAGCTATGGAGCTGGTGCTGCCTCCCAGCTCTTACAGTTTATGGTGCACCTCATGGTGCAGTTTCTGCAGGCTGCCCTCATGGCCCTGCCTGAAGAGACACCCCCCCACACCTCATTGAGGGGCACCTCCTCTCTTCTCTCCAGCTGCTGTTCTTGCTCTTGCAGCTCGATCCTTCCCACCTTCCCCTGCATGCTGTGCCCCACCACTTCTGGCGCCAGGACACCAGTTCCAACTGGTGGGACTGGATCATTCTGGAGCAGTGGGATGACCAGCAGTGGCTCCAGTACTTCCACATACAGAAGAACTCCTTTCTGGAGCTATGTGAGTGGCTTTCCCGTGCCCTCAGGTGATGGGACACTCATATGTGACCTGCCATCCCGATCCAGAAGTGGGTCACTATTGCACTATGGATCAGTAAGCATGCCGGACAGCTATTGATCCATTGGTTATTAGTTTGGTGAGAGAAGATTGGACTTGTGGTCATGCTGGTATGACTCCCTCATGCAATTGTCCTGGGAGGGTGGTGAACTGCTGGAATGGGGTTTCCCCAGGGAAAGTTGGAGGGGTTAGTGGCGATGGTGGAGGCAGCTTCCTCCCTGGAAGGGTTTTTGGTCCTGACCTCACCAAGGCCTTTAGGAAGACTGGGGCAAGTTGGGGTTGCTCCTGGTGTGAGGAGGGAGATGGGGGCAAGGAGGATTGGGCTTGGGGACCTCCTGAGGATCCTGCTGGGGTCTCAGCTGGGACGGTGGGCTCAGCCATGACAACAGGGAGTGAGGATCAGGCTGCTGTAGTTGGCATTAGGCTTTCAGGGTCTGCTCTGAGCTACGAGCCCTCTGCCTGCTGCCTACAGCTTTAAGGGCTGCAGGGGAAGGAGGACTATAGAGCTCAGATGACTGTGGACAGAGCAGCCAGCAGGGCCCCATAGTATTCCAAGGAGGCGCCTTATTTCAAAATAACTGTCTATTTCAAAATAGGCATTATTCCTCATAAAGTGAGGATTACAGATTTCGAAATCTGTGCAGACATGACCTCACTTCTTGTTTGGAAAAGTTTACCTTTTGGCTCCAGAAAGACTGTAGGGAGAGCACTGGGAGACTAGGGATTATGTCATTCCACCATCTCATTCTCAGCAGAAACTGGTCCAGGTCCTAGCCAATATAGGTTAAATGGTACCTGGCCACATTTGTCTCACCAGCCCTTTAAGGGAGATGCCCATTGCCTAATCTCACCAGGATCCCCACTGTGGCCTAGATTTTAAGCATCTTGCTCTGACCCTGTCCTGCCCAGTCTTTGCACCTCCCACTTCACTGATCCCTACACCAGCAAAGCGTTCCTACAGGATACATGCAAGAGGGCTGAGAGCCACAGAAGTGCCTAACTACTCAATCCTTATCTGTGAGGGATAGTCCCTGTGAAAATTTGAGGGCATGATCTTCTTCACTGTTGTGTTGATCACATCACAGGGACCCTCAGATAGCATACATTGTCTTCTGAGGCTGTAATTCTACCAGGTGCTTGGTGCCTCCTTTGCCATGCAAAGCATCTTCAAGATACTGTATAATGATTTCAGCAGGATCAGGCCCAGAGTTTGACATTTCTTCCCGTTTTACCTTTTTATTCTTTAACTCTTAAATTAATATCAAAGATTAAAATAGAAGTTTTGCAGAACAAACAACTGAGAACAAATGTGCAGAGAAATTTTGTTGCCATTAAGCAAATCAATCATTGTCACATCTTTACTGACTGCTGGAAATTAATGCATATGAAACAAATTACAGTGCTGAAATCTGTTTGCAGCAAATAGAGTACATTTTGAAAGTGTGCATGCAATAATTTACAGCAATAGAAAGAACTTAAAAACATCTGCTCAGCGCTTCTACAGTAGATGTCCTGGGTCTGTAAATGTGAGGGTGTTCTTGGTGTTCGTTTAGACTTATATTTAGTTTTCAAGCACTCAAGATTTCAAACAATGGCAGTTATCTCCTAATATAGGAAGCATCTCTGTGTAAGTAGAAGCCAACATCTTTATTTCTTAGTGTTTTTCATTAATTTCAACAAACTCATTTACTGGTAGTCATAAGTTAATAACATTTCCAGCAATGGACTTTTGAGGTACCTCTAGACAACAACAATATTTCAGAATAACTAGTGTTATTTTGAAATAACTTAGTCCAAGTCTACATAGCAGAGAGTTATTTTGAAATAATGTTGAAATACTGTCAAGCTGGAGGACGTTTTACTCCGACTTCTGTAACCCTCATTGTACGAGGAGTAAGGGAAGTCAGAGGAAGAGTGCTCTATTTCAAAATAAGTGCTGTGTAGACTTGCTGAGGGCTCAAACCACAGAGGACAGAATCCTCTCAGAGGAGCTCAGCCTAGTGTTTAACTGACTTCTGACTGGTTGGTGACACAAAAGAGTATGGAACTCAGAACCCCCTACATCCGGGCCCTTTTTCCCCCCATTTCTCTGAAGCATGTGGTTTCTGAAATGCACTATCCCAGCCCATCTCCTGTAACAGTTTTTTCAAAATTCATAATTTATTTTTAAGCAAAAATAACGATGAGCTTTTAATCCTTCAGAGAGTGAAAATTCAACATTGCACAATTTTTTTTTCCAAATGAGATAAAAGTATTTTGAGACAAAAATTTTGCGTATTATATTTCATTGGTTGGGGGCACAAATCTGAGATGTAGGAGACCTGTGTTTGAAAATTCACTCTGCCTGATGTTCAAGTCCCTGTTCTTACACAGGTAAATCAGAGATTCAAACACTACATACCCCCACTAAAGGCTTCAACACCCAGACCATTGGACAGTGTAGGGAAAGGACTTGTTCAGTCTCTTCTGTCAGAGCTATTCCACATTGTATGTGTAATTAAATATTCCCAGGGCCACAGAGTATGAAAATGAGTCTACTGCCCAGTGGTTAGGGCACTGACTTGAGAGGTGGGAAACCTGCATTCAAGTCACTCCTCCGAATCAGGCAGAGAGAACAGACTGACCTGTCATAGGTGCCTGACTCCAGGAAAAGATTCACAGCAGTGAAACCTGAGCAGAAGGAGGCACATCCCTTTCTCCTTTGGGATAGGTGCCCATCTATCTTTAAAGGGCAAAATGTAGGCCTTGACATTTCTCACCAGCTACCTTAGGCAGCTCCCTGCTCAGCTGTATGTCTTCTGTGAGTTCCTTTGTCAGGTGCATTCCATTGGGCATCAGGGTGCCTAAGAGTTAGGCATTGTGACCCTGAGCATTGCAACCCTTAAATGTCTTTGTGGATCTAACCCATAGCTATCATTTATTACAATGGGAGTTAGGGGCCTAACTTTCACAGGCAACTTTGAAAATCCCATGAGGAGCCTCTCTCTGTTTCAGTGCCTAGCTAACTTTGAAAATCTGCCCTAGGTTTGTATCTTCATGGCACTTACTGCAATATTAAAGCAATGAGGTGAAGACGGTTGTCCACACTTTTGTTCTTCAGGCGCAATGGAACTTTGTGTTATCAGGGTAAAGCTCGTGTATTCAGGAGCTTTCTTGGGGTCTGATGTGAGACTATGGCAACAAACCACAGACACTATGAACCTTCTACTGTAAGGACCAAGTGCCCCCCCTTTTTTTATCTTCCCTTATATAATTAAATAGATGTGTGTACATTTAAAAACAGAAACAAAGCATTATACTGCATGCACAATTCTCTCCCTGAGAAAAGGGTGAGAGAATGAACCACACAGCAGATGTTAAGCACATAGCTTATGGGAAGTGAGTACCGGCAGGCGCCTGGATAGTGTAGTGTTGATAGTGGTATAAGAACCTATCTAGAATGGAACAGAAATCAATTATTGTGCCAGAGCAATTTCTCTGCACTATACAACAGAAGTATTACATGAGTCTAAACACCAAATTAGGGAGGCATATGGGCCTCATTCTCAGCCATTGAAATCAAGAGGAGGGTTGTCATTGAATTCACTGAGGCTACATCTACACTACAAGTTTTCTCAGCAAAAAAAATATGCTAATGAGGGACTCCTTTGCATGAGTTGCAATCTCATTTGCATAATTTATGCTGATCCATTTTTGCGGTAGGGATTTTTGCGCAAAAACAAGCAGTGTGGATGTTTTCTTTTTGCAGAAAAACTCCTTTTTCTGCAAGATCGGTATACCTCCTTTTTTGGGGCATAAGGATCTTGCAGAAAAAGGGGGTTTTGTGAAAAAAGAAAATGTCCACACTGCTTGTTTTTGCACAAAAACCCATAGTGCAAAAACGGATCGGCAGAAAATATGCAAATGAGATCACGACTCATGCAAATAAGTCCCTCATTAGCATATTTTTGCCAAGAAAACTCGCAGTGTAGACGTAGCCTGACAGAAGGCTTAGGCCACATGTAGGCATATACATAGATTCATAAAGTCTAAGGCTAGAAAATACCATTCTGATCATCTAGCTGCAGCTGCTATAGAGCACAAGCCACAAAACTTCTCAAAATAATTCCTAATGAATATATTTTAGAGAAACACCCAATCTGAATTTTAAAATTTTGAGTGGAGAATTTACTGTAACCTTTTAAAATTGTTCTGATGTTTAATTGTTCTCACTGTTATCATTTTATGCCATATGTCCAGTCTGAAAATAATGTAGTCAGCAGGATTTGAACATGCACAAGGAGATCTCCATAGATAGCGTCTTCAGTGCCCTAGATACTCTGCCAGAACTGCCAGGTTATGCAGCTTTCACTGATGTAAACTTCTCAGACACTAGAGCAGAGGTCTGCAACTTTTCAAATCAAAGAGCCAAACTACATCAAAATTCAGAATACGTGGTCAGCAGAGAGCCGTATAAAAATGTCCATTTGTGTGACTGAAAATATACAACTTAATATTAATAATCACTGACATAATGACTAATAATAGCATAAATGAAACATTGTACTCACAGACTTCATTTAATGGGACTTCTGCTGCTGCATCTTTTCTCATAGTTCTTTGAAGTTTACATCGTAACTGGTTAAATCCAGCTTCATGCGTGCATTCAGGCTGCTATCTTCTGTCAATCATAGGGCAAGGGGTTGGGGATGTGGGGGAGCAGGAGTCTGGGTTGGAGTGTCTGAAGAACTCAGGGCGGGGGGGCTGGGTGTATGATGAGCTCTGGGGACCAGGGCTGGGGTATGGGAATGCAGGAGTGTTAAGGCACTGAAGCCAGATGAGGGCTGAGCCCCAATTGGGGGCTTGCTGGCCAGATTTCATTTTTAAATAAAGTATAATATTATGTCCAACACAAAAGGTTTCAACACTGTCTTATTTCTAGCAGGAGTAGGGGGCTTTTTTGGGTTGGGGTCCAGTGCCCCATAGAAAAATCAGTTGGGGACCATACAAGTGAGAAGCAAAAAACCCTCCAAAACCCCCCAAAACTCACTGATGTGGCTCCCAACTGAAACACCTCTCTCTCCTGGTGCTCCAGCCCCATGGAGAAGGGAGGGGCAAGGAGATCTGAGGTTCAAGGCCTTAGGCCAGATTTAATCTTCTGGAGTTCCAGGGTTAGTGGATTTTGTGGGCAACCCTAGGCTCTGAGGTGAGCCAAAAATGAAGGGTTCAGTGTGTGGAACAGGGCTGCTGGTGAGTGGGATGGGGATGGGGATAGAGGGGCAGGATCTGGGCAGGGGTGAGGTACAGGAGGGGGTCAGGGGATGAGGTGGGAGGTAGCGTGCAGGAGCAGGCTGGGGGCAGGGTGTCTGGCCAGGGGGTGGAGATGCGGGATCTGGGTGAGAATGAGGGGGCGGGGGAACCACTTGCTTTCATGCTACATTGCAAGCACCATGTAACATGGTCTTCCACTGTTCCTATTCATCAGAAGGGAATCTCCAGGAAGGATTTGCAGGGGAAGCCTCCAGGAAGTGCATACCTGCAAAGCTGAATCCCAGCTGGGGGAAGAAAATGGCGGCACGAGGAACCATTTTTGGCTCTGCTTGTTCCCCACACACCAGATCAGGTGGGAAGGCTTGGAACTTAACCCTCCACCCACCCACCTCCCGCAAGAAGCCGGCGCTGGCATTGCAATCTTGCGGGGAAACGTAAGGCTATAGCACCAGTGCTGGCTCTCTGCTGCATAGGGAACTGGGGATGGGGGCTGAGCTGGGGCTCCAAAAGAGCCATATCTGTCCCCCTAGTGAGCCATATTTGTCTTGTGAGCCATAGGTTACTGACCCCTGTACAAGGGCATTGTAGTTGCCAGCTGTCCTGGTTCTGCCAGGAATCTCCCAGAATCGAGCCTATCCACCCAGACACTACTGCAGTCAATCTGGGAGACTGTAAAGTGCTAAACGTCTGGCAGAGCAGTAGGACTAAGTCTGGCTTCCTGCTTCCTCTGGCCCAAGGGTGGAGTTTTGAGAGTGGGGAGAGGAGCAGCAGCCATGCGCTCTGGGACGTGGCTTGGTTTTCTTCCCTTTCCCCTGACAATAAGGGAGCAAGGGAAAAGTACTTGGATTCCGCACATGCCTCTCACTTCTGGCTGGTGAAGGAAAGATGTAAATCATGGAATCCAAGTACTTTCTCCTCCCTCCAACTTTGAACTTCCTGCCCCAGCCCTGCCCTCTTCTGGAGCCAGCCCCTCTCTCATCTCCAGCACCCAAACCTCCTCTTGCACCCCAAACTTCTGCCCCGAGACCTCATCCTACACCCAAAGTCCCTCCCAGAGTCTGCACTCCACACCATCTTCCTGCACCCCAACCCCTTCCCCAGGCTCAGCCCAGAGCCCCTCCCACACTTTGAAACCCTCTGTGCCAGTCCAAAACCCATATTCCAGTCTGTTACCCCATCCCAGTGAAAGTGAGTGAGGGTGGAGGAAAGCAAATAAAGGAAGGAGGGAGAGGAGAGAGATGGAGTGGGGTCTCAGAGAAGGGATAGGCCAGGGTAAGGGCATATGGGTTTGCATGATTGGACAGTTGGCAACTCTATAGAGTGTAGCTTACAATGTATTGGTAACTTGCTAACTGGTGCAAAAAATCTGTCATTAGCTTGTTTTCCATTCAGAGCATAGTTTGAAATGTAAGCCAGATTCTGCTAGAAGCTTCTGCCAGAGAAGAGGAACTGTAAGGGAGCCAGTTGCAAATTATTTTCTATGCCTAGTTTTTCTTTCAGAGTTGCCCAAATAGGTGCCAGTTGGCAATGGCTCCCAAGGGATCAGATGAACACAGACAAAGCATAGTGTGCTGCAGCCATGACTACCCTTGCCCTCCCCACCTATGACTCACTCCTTCCTGCCACAGATATGCCCTCTGCACTGAAAATGCAGAGAGGATGGCATAGCTGGTGATGGTGTGCCCAAAAGTTATCAGAGGAGCCTGGGAGGAAGAAGATGCAAGACAGAGAATGTGCTCTCATATTTTCAGTATAAGAGGTAGAGCATGTGTGTAGGGGTGTGGGTGTGGGTGTGTGTTTAACATTCAATTTTATTTTTTTCTGAAATCTTGGGTCTGGTCTACATTGGGAGTTTTGGTTGAACTCAGAAATATTAGGCTGATTTTCTGAACAATGAGTCCACACTACCAAGCCCATTCTATTGACTTTAAGGGCTGTTAAAGTTGATTTCAATATACCTGATTTTCATGAGGAGTAATGGTAAAATCGACCTTGCGCAGTCGATTTTAGGGTAGTGCAGATGCAGCTCTGTGAAAGTTGACATTCTTGGCCTCCAAGAGGTGTCCCACAGTGCTCTGCTGTTACCACTCTGGCCAGGACTTTCGACTCTTCTGCTCTCCCGATGCACAGGAAAAGTCCTGAAAAAATCTGAATTTCATTTCCTGTGTGGATAGCACAGTGAGCAGACCTCAGAACAGATGAGCAGCACACCTGGCCATGAGTTCCCAGGGTGGCAGACAAGCACCAGTCTGGAGCATGGAGGAAGTCTGGACCTAATTTCTGTGTGAGGAGAAGAATCTGTTCTCACAGCACTACAAACAGTAAAAGAAATGCAGACATCTATGCCAAGATTGCAAAGGGCATGGAGGAGAAAAGATACACAAGGGATGCCCAGCAGAGTCGTGTTTTAATAAAGGTGCTGAGGCAGTCATACCAAAAGATAAAGGAGGCAAATGTATGGTCTGGATAATCATGGCAAACATGCCACTTCTCTGAGAAGCTGCATGTGATCATAGTGGGGGACTTGGCCAGGTTCCCTAGCCATCCCATGGATTCCTTCCAAGATACTCCTCTGGCAGCTGCAGGCAACAGCGTGGAGAACAGGATGGATGAGGAAGAGGAGGAGAAGGAGAAGGAGAATAATCAGCAGGCGAGCAGGGCAACCAATCTCACTGACAACCAAGATCTTTTCATAACTTTGGAGAGAATTCCTTCCTCCCAGGATGTCTTGCAGTCAGGCCCTGATGTGGTTTAAGGCAACTAGGTGTGATCTGTGGCAGCCACTGTGCCTACACAGAGAAGAAGGGTCCCTGAAATAACTTGTTAACGTGTCTGGAGACAGAGCGGGAATTCTCCCTGCACATCTCCAAAAAGCTCTCATAGATGTTAGACCTCAGAACAGGCAGTACAGATGTATCTGAGATGTTACGGAGGCATTGTCGAGGATTATCCGGCCCTCTGACTACTACCCCATGCTACTCATCCATGTGGGCACTAATGATAATGCGAGGTGTGACACTGAGTGGATCAAGAGTGACTACAGGGCTCTGGAAGTACAGGTGAAGGAGTTTGGAGATGGTATTCTCTTTGATCCTTCCTGTCAAAGGTAGGGGCCCGGGCAGAGACAGGTGCATCCTGGAGGTGAATGCCTGGTTGCGAGGATGGTGTCACCAGGAGGGCTTTGGCTTCCTCGACCATGGGGTGCTATTCCAGGAAGGACTGCTAAGCAGAGATGGCGTCCACCTTTCGAGGAGGGGGAAGACACTATTTGGATACAGAATGGCTAACCTAGTGAGGAGGGCTTTAAACTAGGTTCAACGGGGACAGGTGAGCAAAGCCCACAGGTAAGTGGAAAACATGGATACCTGGGAGATGGGTCGGAAATGGGAGGGAGTGTGGGCTACAATGGCAGAGAAAGGAGGGTCAGGGCAAAACTGGGAGGCAAGGTCAAATCAGGATCTTAGATGCCTATATACAAATGTGACAAGTATGGGAAATAAGCAGGAAGAACTGGAAGTGCTAATAAATAAATACAGTTATGACATTGTTGGCATCACAGAAACTTGGTGGGATAATACACATGATTAGAATGTTTGTATAGAAGGGTACAGCTTGCTCAGGAAGGATAGGCAGGAAAAAAAGGGAGGAGGTGTTGCCTTATATATTAAAAATGAACACACTTGGAGTGAGGTGGAGGTGGGCATAGAAGACGGAAATGTTGAGAGTCTCTGGGTTAGGCTAAAAGGAATTAAAAACAAAGGTGATGTCATGCTAGGAGTCTACTACAGGCCACCTACCCAGGTAGAAGAAGTAGATGCGGCTTTTTTTAAATAACTAACAAAATCATCAAAAGCTCAAGATTTGGTGGTGATGTGGGACTTCAACTATCCAGATATATGTTGGGAAAATAACACAGTGGGGCACAGGCTATCCAATAAGTTCTTGGACTGCATTGGAGACAACTTTTTATTTCAGAAGGTTGAAAAAGCTACCTGGGAGAAAGCTGTTCTAGATTTGATCCTAACAAATAGGGAGGAACTGGTTGAGAATTTGAAAGTGGAAGGCAGGTTGGGTGAAAGTGATCATGAAATCATAGAGTTCACAATACTAAAGGACAGGTAGAAGGGAGAACAGCAAAATGGAGACAATGGATTTCAGGAAGGCTGATTTTGGTAAGCTCAGAGAGCTGATAGGTAAGGTCCCATGGGAATTGAGATTGAGAGAAAAAACAACTGAGGAGAGTTGGCAGTTTTTCAAAGGGACATTGTTATGGGCCCAAAAGCAAGCTATTCCGATGTGTTGGAAAGATAGGAAATATGGCAAAAGACTGCCTTGGCTTAACCACAAGATCTTGAATGATCTAAAAATTAAAAAGGAGTCATATAAAAAATGGAAAGTAGGACAAGTTACAAAGGATGAATATAGGCAAACAGCACAGGAATGCAGGGCCAAGATTAGAAAGGCAAAGGCACAGAATGAGCTCAAACTAGCTATGGAAATAAAAGGAAACAAGAAGACTTTTTATAAATACATTGTTGTTGTTGTTGTTCGTCCATCGTATTCGAAGAAGACCTTGACATCTAACGGGTTGTGGACTGTCCACGATGTGTCCGCAAATGGCTGATAAGGCCGATACGGGCACGGAATGTTCTGCCACATGTCGGGCAGACATGTGTGGGCACCACTGTTGCAGCTTTTGAAGCATTAGAAGCAAGAGGAAGACCAAGGAGAGGGTAGGCCCACTGATCAGTGAGGAGGGAGAAACAGTAACAGGAAACTTGGAAATGGCAGAGTTGCTCAATGACTTCTTTGTTTCGGTCTTTACCCAGAAGTCTGTAGGAATGCCTAACATAGTGAATGCTAGTGGAAAGGGGGTAATTTTAGAAGGTAAAATAAAGAAAGAACAAGTTAAAAATTACCTAGAAAAGTTAGATGCCTGCTTGGATCACAACAGACCCGACTAGATTTCCCCACTCCAAACTGATTCCCAACTTACAGATAGCTGTCTGGTATTGAAAGCTTCAGCAGGGCTATCACCACTTGTTTCTGAACTATAAGAGCAGGTTTTTTTTCTGGTATCCCTGCTCTTCAGGGCAGAGGAAAGCAATTCACAAACTTCCATGAAAATGACCTTATGCATGTGAAAGTTTTGTAGGCACTGATATTTGTTCCATAGCTGCATCACTATGTGGTCCCACCAATCTGTGCTTGTCTCATGGCACCCAAATTGATGTTCCACAATGTCAAGAGAATTGAATGCCACCAGCATCTGCCAATTGCTCCACTTAAGTTCTTCGCAGAAGAGTATGTTCATGGCCTCCTGAGATTCATTCTCCTTCTGGTGAATCCTGAATACTCCCGGGATATACAACAGCATAAGTTGCAGCATAGTTAATATGATTTCCATAAAACTCTGCTGCATGTTCCATAATGGTTTCCATGCTAAGGCATCTGCACAGATACCCGGGGAAAAAAGGATGTGAAAAGACTGTTTGCTGTTGCTTTCAAAGGGGGGGGAGAAGGAGGAAATGAGTGTATTATGGGACTCTGACAGTGTATACTGAGAACCACATGCTGCACAGTATTGATCCCAGCATGCACTGGATGCATAATCTAGAATGCAAAGGGGTGCATGCACTGTGGGATCCACAGTGCATCACTCTCAAAGTTGATGGTAGCCACCATACTGGGGATGTGCTACTTTGAACTGCATTGAATTCTTGTGCACAGTGGGAACATGCACTTTGACTTTACAAAATTGGGTGCTAAAAACTAACTTTAATAAATTTAACTTTATCTTGTAGTGTAGACAATATCTTTGAAGCAAGATAAGAATGACTTTAAAGAGGGATTAAAAAAACCTGTACAGCATAGACTTTTGTTTAGTTACTTCAGAATAGATTTCACTCTACTGTGCTAAATTACTTTTAGGGAAAAAATAAGAGAAGATGTTTCCCAGAACTACCAAAAAATTAAAAGACATTCTAGAGATTTTATGTGACCTGAAATTCTACCTGGGTTTAACTTCCCTGCTTTTTGGTTAGCTTGTGCCATTTTCACACATCTAAATCTGAGCACCTTCTTAAAATCTAGAAAATTGTCTACATCAGGCTTCTGCCTATTTAGCTTGTACTATGCTGTATCTGGATGAACAGAAAGACATAAAGCATGATTAATTAACTTGACCTGTGCTAAACTGCTCTTGACAAATATAAAACCCCAAACACCTGTGATTCAGATGAGCACAGATGTGTAGGCATCACTGATGATCATTCTGTGTAATATGTCTTTTTCTTTAATTTGGATGGACTGGGAAGTAGGAGAAGAGATTTTGTAACATGGCTTTTGCTTTGGAATTTTTCATAGCCTTTGGCACACAGAAAAACACCACCAGCAATCTATAAGGCTGGATAGGCCAAAGAAAAAAATACACTACCTTTCTTTAGGGGTTTATCTTATGAAATGCTGAGAAAGCTCAATTCTCACGGAACCAAACCCTAGGCTAAAATTATTGTAAAATGTATGAATACATTCCATATCCAATGTGTAAAGATATCCAATAACCTTGTAATATTTTGGTTCTTCCTGCAAGCATCCAAGTAGTTCTGTCTGCATGTACCTTTTTTATTTTTTCCTAGATTACACTATCCTACCTGGATAATAATAATAATAAAAAAGAAAAACATTTAGATTTACATTTGTTTTCTTGGTCAAGTGTCTCAGGAGCATAAAATGTTTAACTTCCTACTCTAAGCAAAATGGTCTGGTAAGCCTACTGCATGTAAGCCTACTGCAAAATGATGACGGATCAGCCTGATGATTTGTGTGAAAAGCGATCTCTCATTTTTGATAAAGCCATTAAACTTGCAGAGGCTTTTGTTTTATTTTGTTTTATTTTATTCATCCCAACTCACTTAGTTTGAATGGTTTATTATAATAGCTCTAACTAATATTTTCATACTTTCATATTATAATAAATACAAGACTTTTCCCTAACGGGACAGCATTAAAGCATGAAGTCTACAGTGCAACACTTGTGCAGGTGAGAAGAGGTAGGAGATGCAAGGTTCTGCAACACAATTCTAGTTTTTCAGTACAAATCATTGCAAAGGGGACTGTGTGAAGATGATCACCCCAGTGGTTAGGGATGATAGTGCCAGGGCAGAGAGAGAAAATCATGCTGAAAATTCTGTGATGTTGCAATGTACACACTCCTTCTGTGGACAGAAGAGTAGCTCCAGGAAGGACTGTGCTTTCAATATCAGCCTGTGCCAATCAGGTGAAGCTCGCTCAAAAAGTTTTCTTTTCTTGGCAGAAATACTTTCATGTTGTTGCAGATCTATTGACAAGGGAGAGGGCAAAACACGCAGTTGCCCAGGGCTTGCTGATTTAAAAGAGCTCTAGGTTGCTTCCTCTGCTACCACAGCAGCATCAGCCACAGCCCTGTGCCCTTTAAATTGCCACCAGAGCCCTGGGTAGCACTGAGGACTCTCTGGAGGGGGCTGCTCCCTAGCCCCACTCATTCCACCCAAGGCCTCCCCACTTCTGGAGGGGCCTAGAGTTGAGCACCCCCAC
The DNA here is from genome assembly GCF_049634645.1 of Pelodiscus sinensis. Taxonomy (NCBI): domain Eukaryota; kingdom Metazoa; phylum Chordata; order Testudines; family Trionychidae; genus Pelodiscus; species Pelodiscus sinensis. The sequence goes on from NC_134711.1 coordinate 203,955,436, forward strand.
CCTATACACACATTGCCCATGGACTGGTAAAGTCTGTCACCAGACCCGTGTTGTTGTAAGAGACGGGGATAGGAAAAGCAACTTATTATTCAGGTTCTGCAGGCCTTCCATTATCAGATCTAGTGTTTGCCACCCCAGGGGAGGTCAATGCTCCCCTGCTGGCTGTCCCACTTCCAGCTCCTCTCCATGGGGTTCTCAAGGCTGGGGCTCCCCACCCTGCTGCCCCCACTGCTGCCAGGGGTTCCCAGGAGTTCCCAACCAGGGCCACCCCGCTGCTGACAGCCCCACTACCTCTGGGGATTCCTTGGGGTTTCCTGGTCCTGGAATGCCCGACTGCCGTTGGTCCTGCTGCTGTGGCCTGTCCCTGCTGTCCCTGGGGATGTCCCGTGGTTCCCCAGCCAGGGCAGATACAGGGGATTCCCATGCCACTTGGCCCTGCCACTAAGCTTCCACAATTGGCACTCCCAGGCTGCTGCCTGGCCCTGTTGTGGCTGGGGGTTTCCCAAGATTCCCCAGCCAGGGCCACTGGCCCCCCTGCAAAGGGCTCTCCAGCCACCTGACCCCACTAACATGGGGGGTTTCCTGGAAGGGGAAGAGGCTCCTCGATACCACCTAGCCCCGCTGACTCTTGGATTCCCCTGCCATGTTCTCCTGGCAGGCTTCTGCTCCCGAAGCTCTTTAGTCCAGCAACATCCATGGCCTTGCCGGATCGCAGATGTTGTCCAACCAGAGAGTCCTCAATTTGTATTTAACTGCTTATGACTGCAGTTGACTGATATTTTTGACAAAACATTTTTCACTGGAAAATACTATTTTGTTGAAACTGAATTTTTTTTCTGGAAAAGAACCAGTTTCGATGAATTTCCCTTTTAGTTTTTAAAGTTATTTTGAAATGATTGAAATGCCCACTGTAAACAGTTCAGCATGAGCTCTGTTAAGGAGTGCAGAAGGAGATGTCAGGCAGCAATGGAAGATGGGAGCTAAAGTGTATAGAATCTTGAAGGTTAGGATGTGAAATTTAAATTGCATGCTCCTGGCAAAAACAGAGCCAATAATGAAATTGAAGACGCATTGGACATCATGTAAGCAATTGATATGTTGGCTGATATTTGCTGCAGCATTTTGGACGTATTGAAGTAAGATGAAGTATCTGATTTCCAGGAGACAGAAGTGGAGGGACTGCAGTCATTGAATGAGATATAATTAATGCTGATTAGAAATCTCTTGCTTCGAAATGGAGAGAAATGAACCAACTATGGAGGAATGTTAGAAAGAACATCTAAGGGGAACATCTGAGACCATGGTTGTTGAGTTGTATGGTGCACCTAACAATGTCGTATGATTAAATCCTTCCTTCATCAGGGAAGGCAACAGAATTTGGACCTTAATATGATATCAGCTTCACCATGATACTGTTTAACTATTGAAAAACAAACATCTCACACGGCATTAAAGAAGGGTATAAATACTCTATTTTGTTTGTCAGCCTCTATCAGGAATCACAAGGTCAATTACAATAATAACTGTATAGAGTACTGTCTGTCTGCTATCCAGATTAGCAATTATACTGTAATATTATGCATGCCTAGATCACTGTTTTACCATTTAACGTATTGGTTTTGGTGGACTGCTTTTAGGAAAGTTACATTTGGTGAATGAGAAATTAACATCATTAAAATAATCCAGAAATGTTTAATTTTGCTTTAGAATTTGGGGTTATGACAAAAATGAATATACTATAATATGATATGCTAAGGCCTGGATTTTAATTTTAGTAAAGCTTCCATTAATAACTGTATCTCCAAGACATTCCTGATCAGATATTTGCCAAGAAAGACAAGAGCAGCAGTAGCTCTAAAGGCATTTCCAGTTAGATCTATAATTGAGAGAGAATGATCATGCAGCTGATTTGCAATGGTTAATTAAAATTATAATGAGGACACATTCCCATGTATTGTATTTATTCTTCTCAGAAAGTACTGAAAGAAAATGAATTTGGCACAGACACAGAATACAACAGTTATCAGATTACCAAAATGGATGCACGATTTAACTCATAGGCTGTGTCTACATTGGCATCCCTTTCTGGAAAAGGGATGCTAATGAGACACTTTGGAATAGCAAAATCCGCGGGGGATTTAAATATCCCCCGCGGTATTGGCATTAACATGGCTGCCGCTCTTTTCCGGCTTGGGGATAAGCCAGAGAAAAGCGGCAGTCTAGACGTGATTCTCCGTAAAATAAACCCTTTTCCGGAGGATCTTTTATTCCTACTTGAAAGGAATTTAACTTAACTTGAAAGTAGGAATAAAAGATCCTCCGGAAAAGGGTTTATTTTCCGGAGAATCACGTACAGACTGCCGCTTTTCTCCGGCTTATCCCCAAGCCGGAAAAAAGCGGCAGCCATGTTAATGCCAATACCGCGGGGGATATTTAAATCCCCCGCAGATTTTGCTATTCCAAAGTGTCTACCTATAGATCTAACTATAGAACTAACTATAGATCTCTGGCTGTGTGTGTGTGCGTGAGGAAAAAGCTATATTAAATCAGAAAATGTTTTTCATTTTGGGTTATTTCCAAGTAAACAATTCCTTTGGGAGAGGGAGAGTGAAACCATGGAAGAAACCATAGATCAGTGAGAAGAAAAAAAAGGAGGTGAACATGTTGTGATAGCGTGGGCCTTTTCTGCTTAGGTTGCCTGCTTTAAAGTTGGAAAGTAAATTATGGGAGGAAGATTAATAAAATAAAGACTTAACTACATAGAGTTTGCAGGACAATGGGGATTTCTCATTGTCACATGTAATGACGGAATTGCATTTTTTTTCATGCTGCTAGCTCCTGACTCCAACAACATAGTTCATGGCAGACTGTGGTCTGGATCAGAGTTTAGACATTCTCCACTGAGCTATAAAATACACATCAGTGTTTCATAATTTACTTAGTTTTAAAAGTCCTCATTTGCAATAAAAAAGATAGTTTGGGGAAAGCAAACATTGGTAGCAAATAAATAAATTTAAAAAAACCAAGGGGAATTGTTAGTATTTTCTTTCAGCCAAATGCTTCCCCTTTGGCACTTTTTTTTACCGCCACAATTCTTTTCCCAAGTCAGGAATAAGGCCTCATCCAGACAATTAAACATTTGCTAAAACTCCACTAAACATGGGCATGTTTATTTTCTCTCCCTGTTGCATTTCCATCCACAAAAAGAGTTTTACAGCAGTGAATGGATGGTAACCTGCTTACCAGATGGCACAGAAGCTTCAGAGGCAGAAACCCTAGCCTGAAATTTGTTTTTCTTCATCGACAGAGCTCATAGGAAACTATGGTAATGCTGAAGGCCTCCAGTGGCACAAATGCACTTGTTTCCTCCCTACTTTGTGGATATGAAACAATAGCACAGTGTGCAGTAGACTGATCACCCAGAAATCCCTTGAAAATAGAGCAAAGGGTGGAGCTAGATTGCTTAGTCTTAGAAACAGAGAAATTAAGAGATAAAGGAAATAACGGCTCCTGAGGGAAACACAGTAACAATAAACACACCACTTGTTCTAAGCAGCAATGTCCTCCCTAAGCATTTCTCAGAACAAGGCTGAGGCCTTAAACTATGTCTGGTTTAAAAGGCCCCATAGCATTACCAAAATTTTGTATTATCCTAACAGCAAGGACAATGAAAATAGAAATAATAAAGTTTTATATTTGTATATATACCAGTACGTAGGCAAGTATGCAACTAAAAACTAGTTGCTGTTGGGTTTTTTTTTTATTTAGATGCCCCTCATACCTGAGGTCCTAAACTGTAGCTTACTTAGCTTGTACATAAATTTGGCACTGTCTCAGAGTAAACAGGCCTCTCGAGGTGATATACAAGACACTAGATATTGTGCAAATAGTAACCATTGTTTTATAAAGTTAGTTCTGAGTTAATTATTTGAACAAATAAATAAAACCCTCTTTAAAGAGGAACTATTTTATACAGTACCTATGCTACAAGCAATGTTACACTTAGAAGAGCACATCGTGACTACAGATAGGCCCTTTTGATTATCGTTCACCATGAAAGTGTTTCTTAACCTGCAAGCTATAACCCAAGCATTGCATCCAAATGACTGTCTGGAAAGGAAGAATGTCATTGTATTTAAAGCCTTCGTCTCATTATATCAAGAGTCCATGGCAACAAACTTCCTATTTGGCCATGGGCACTTTACTAAGTTCTGTGTGCCTCATTTTCCCATTTGAAAATAAAATAATGAAACTTCCCAGCTGTGAACCAAGGACCTCTTGTTGCCAATTGGCAGCAGGCATAAGAGATATAATGGAGCACTCTGTTTCTGATATCGATATAATAGTGCACCAAAGTTTTGTATGTGATGTCTCTACCAACAGTCAGTTACACAGTGGCTTCCTAATCACTGAACCATGTAGAGATGATACTTCAGGAGTTACACATCTATGCTGGAAATTATGTTCTTATAGCCTGGAGCTTATAAGCAGGTCACTAGGAGGTGACAGGCCTTAGACAGAGTCTGTTCACATGGGGTATAAGATACTTAGCTCTCTTTCCCTTGTCAGGTATGTATTCTGCATTGTGCACTGTATGGCTACGTCTACACTGGCCCCTTTTCCGGAAGGGGCATGTAAATTTCAGCAGTCGTCGTAGGGAAATCCGCGGGGGATTTAAATATCCCCCGCGGCATTTAAATAAAAATGTCCGCCGCTTTTTTCCGGCTTTTAAAAAAGCCGGAAAAGAGCGTCTAGACTGGCCCCGATCCTCCAGAAAAAGTGCCCTTTTCCGGAGGCTCTTATTCCTACTTCGAAGGGCACTTTTTCCGGAGGATCGGGGCCAGTCTAGACGCTCTTTTCCGGCTTTTTTAAAAGCCGGAAAAAAGCGGCGGACATTTTTATTTAAATGCCGCGGGGGATATTTAAATCCCCCGCGGATTTCCCTACGACGACTGCTGAAATTTACATGCCCCTTCCGGAAAAGGGGCCAGTGTAGACGTAGCCTATGTGTTGCAATATAAGCGTATCTGCATGCAGAGCCAAGTGCTTATCAAAGTCTGCAAAATCTATAAAAAAAACAGTTTACAGGGAAAAAACATGGTGAGGACAGTCTCCTGTTGGATTGTTGAATACATTGAGAGAAACAGAGGTATAGCCAGTATCCTTCCCTTAGAAGAGAAACTGATACATTCATGTCTTCTGAATGGAGCATCAGAGCCAGATAAGCTGAAAAATCCTGAGAAAAATACTTTGGGGTGAGCTAAACGCTATAGGAACTGGAAGTATCTGATAAGTTTAGGTTCTAGAATGCCAAAACGGCACTTCAAAGGGGCAGCGCAAAGTGGACCTGGGGATTAGCTGGAGTGCCCAGCTGATCCCCAGCTCCGTGTTGCAAAGCCTCTTCTAAGTGTTGCTCTGGTGCTTCAAAAGGGCTTTGCAACAGTGGAGCCGGGGATCAGCTGGACTCCCCAGCTGATCCCAGGCTCCTAATGCGCTGCCCCTTAGAAATGCCGCCGTGGTGACTCCAGCTGATCCTGGGCTCCATGCTGCGCTACCCATTCAAACGCTGCCACAGCATTTCAAAGGGGATGCACACACGATTAATCACATGATTAATCACGATTAAATTTTTTAATCGCTTGACAGGCCTGGGTTTTTTTTCTTTCTCTCCCACTCTGTAGGTATAACATAGCAGCCTTCTAATTTTTCAGATTGTTCCAGAATCCAGAAGAGAGGTTACATTCAAGTCAGGTTAAATTAGGATGTATTAGTTAGAAGTACTAAGCAGAAAATACAGATTTAAGAGGCAATAAGCTATTGCAACAGTAGTTATTTTTTGATACTGCCATTATAATCATCCAAGTGGGGAAAGAGCTTTTCCCTCATGTTGATGAAACACTCCCCTTTCAGAAATGGCTGGTGAGCATTTGGTGAAGCCCTCCGGAGAGACTGAGTAGTTCAACATCAACTTCCTGCTGCAAACATTTTCCTTCTAAAAATGGCCATGGATAAGATGGCCAATGCACACTGGTACATTTAGCTGATGACTCCATCCATTTCTACCTCATCAGTTTCATTTAATTAAACAAAAGGTTTTAGTACTCATGGTGGCAAAGATAATTTTTGAAATTTGAGTTTGTGCATTGTTATATTCCTGAAATTCCAAAGAGGTACACTTAAATAAACAAACTAAATTGGGATAGGTTGTTGCTTCCATCTCTCTATCTATAAATACTAAATAATAATGGTGACTCTTTTTCCTAATTGTGACACTATCTGTGTTGATATCAACTATTGCACCACAACCATTTTAAGGGAAATGTTCATCATTTGGACTGAAAGACCTTTGAAACGGGGACTGTGACTTTTACATCTTGTACAATTTCAAGTGATACCTCTACTGATAATACATAATTCAACTCTTCTGGGACTGAGGACGGAGTTTGTGCAGCATTATTGTTTGTATTACATTAGAACTAGAGGTCCCAATAAGGATCAGACCTATATTGCCCCAGCCACTGTACATAAACCTAATAGAGAGAGTCCCTGCCAGAAATAATTTATATTCTAAATAAGAAAGAGTGATACTGGATAGTAGAAGCCAAGTATCGTTGTACCTTTTTTACAGATAGGAAAGAGAGGTTCAGAGATTAAGGAGGTTCAATGGAATTTGTGTGCTTGACTGCAGTAGGTTCTTTTGAAAATCCCAGGCCTGAATGCTTTGGTTAAGGTCAGATGGGAAGTCTGAGTACAACCAAGAACTGAACACACATCTCCTGAATTTCAGTTAGGTGCTTTAAGATCATCTTTCCTTTCCAAATACTGCCCTTGAATGGGGTATAGGAAACACGAAAAGGAATATATTTAGCTGTTTTCCCTCCTAAAAATGAGTACCAACTTACCAGCTTTCAGAGTTTAAATTCACCTTACTACCTAAACAGTAGGAAGGTGATTTACAGCCCAACTTTCAGCTGTTTCTGCAGCTCAGAATGATTCAAAGGGAAGTAGTTCTTTTTTTTACCTTGATTGTGAAATCATATATCATAAGCTAGGAAAACCAGGAGATGATTTCTGCTACAAAGTAATAGAAGAGACAAGGGCTGAAAAACATTAGTAACAACAGTGATCACATTAAATCTTTCATAAAAGGAAATAATGGAACACCTAAGTACTCAAACAATTACCACCTACATACACTAGGCCCACAAGACAGACCGCTAAAAGATTCCATATAAAAGGAAGATTTAAATTTTTCCTCCTCCAGCTAAAACACTGGTTATCCTAGCTGTTCTAAATGTACACTGTTGCATCACCATATTTCAAGATAATATGTATTCTTACCAGGTTGGTCAGAAACACCATGTGAATATCAATGTAAAATGTCAAAGGAAAGAAATTTTAATTTTTTTAAACTTTTTTTGAACAATAAATTCTGATAAAAAAAATCAGACTGAAACAAAATTCTCTCTTCTAACATAACCTTTTTTTAATTCATGAAAAATGAAAATGCTACCCTTTCCTTTCTTTTTACTTTTTTCCTCTGGAGGGAACCCCTAAAAAGAAATAGTTTTCACTTTTAAAAAACAAACCAGTTTAAAAATATTAAAACATTTGAGTTTACTTTCATCACTACTCATAGCTTTAATAAAACATGCACCTAACAATTTGATTTAGTTGAAAAATCATTTTTGCAAAAACACTTAGATGATTTTTAACAGCTGTAATTCTTATATAGCTTTTCTGCTCAATGACTTCACAATTTAATATGTGTATTGCTAAGCACTATTTTACCAGTCAAGAATGATTGTCCTTCATAATCTCCGCCCATTTTAACTATTGTCAGTAAATAAAAAACATTAATTGCCGTGGGCAGAATTGTGTCATGTAGACACATCCCCATCGTGGGAGCTTCAGGATAATTCGTTCTCATGAAGGCTATGTCTAGGCTGCATTGCTATTTTGGGATACCAGAGGTATTTATTTTCAAAAAAGCAGATGTGCTCTTTCGCCCTCCCTGTAAACCTCGTGCTATAAGGAATAAGGGATGTGTTGAAAGAGCACTCTCTTTCAACAATTGGCACCATGTAGATGAGCCAAATTTCTAAAGAACCTCTTTTGAAAGCAAATTGGAAAAAGATACTCATACCGCAAATTGTGTTTCTTTTTCCGATTTAATATTGCAGTGTAGACCTAACCGAAGACTTCGTTCTTGCATGGACAGCCATCTCTGCTGGCACATGGGTATGAGAAGAAACATGACAAATTATTCCTTTAACAACCTTTCAAAATGCAATATTCACATACCATGTGCAAATACATCACCATTTATGAATAAGCCCCCACTCAAGACAATACCACCCATTTCTCAAAAAGCGCCACATCTCCCTCTGCCAACAAAGGCTTCATGCAGCTATTTATGAAATATATTTGCTCTCACTCACCTCCACCAGATATGCAACCTACCTTTGTGAGAGGCATTGAATGGTCAGCAACTAAGGAGTGAAACCTGCATTAGTACAAACGGTTCCCTGAAGGTAGAAACAGTTGGTCTTCTTTTTTTTTTTTTTTCAGTCAAAGCAATATTGAGGAAAAAGGGGAAAGGGCAAGCTGAAAAAGAACAAGCAGAAAAGGAGAGAGCAGAGCTGGTTTTTTGGAGGAATTTTTAGCTGCAAAGCCCAGCACAGCAAAGAAGAGTTGTCTGTGGGGATGCCCCCTCATGCTGCTGGCTTTATGCAGTAGTCTGTTTTCTTTGGGAGAGAAGAAAGACAAAGACCATGAAGAATTCGACACCAGAGGCTAACTCACATGCTTGTATTCCTGAGATGCTCATGTACATCAACATCATAACTGTGGCAGCTGTTGTAAGGACCCCAAGGGTTGCCCCTAAAATTATAGTCTATTGGGTTAGATTCAGGTGTGGATTACACTGGGGGTAGGAAGACAGCTAGAATGTTGGATTTTGTTCTGAAGTGAACTGAATGACTCTGGAGTTTTAGCACAGACTTCCACTATGACTTTGCAAGAAGCGTTCAGCTTGTTACTGTTTCACTTCAGTTCCTGAACATGTATTAAAGCTGCTGTTGGCCAATAGGATGCAATTTCTAGCACTGCCAGTCTGCTAGTGCTGGGCCTGGAGACAAAAGGAGCTCTCAGCTCTGCAATCTGAGCGTACAGATACTAGCATATCCACTCTGGTCCTCTTCTGGAACCTGGGGAGCAGCTAGTTGGGGATGTGGGAAATGTTGATTGGGAAACTCTTAGATTTCTCTTCTTGTAGAAAAAAATTTCTTTTATGCCCATGTCCTCTGCAAACCAATTGATGATGCCACCAACAAGAATAGTATTATCTGTACCCTGAACATTTTTTTAACTCTATATAGCTCTGTGTATAAAATATTAAACATAGTGTATTTTAGGAGACAATTAAACCTATTGTATTTGTGTACTTACATGATCCAGAAGCACCAGCTCATCACTGTTAACTGATTACCCCACCTCCACTTTCTATTAAACAGACTGGCTACATCTACACTGGCATGATTTTCCGAAAATGCTTTTAACTGAAAACTTTTCCATTAAAAGCATTTTCGGAAAAGCACGTCTAGATTGGCAGGATGCTTTTCCGCAAAAGCACTTTTTGCGAAAAAGCGTCCATGGCCAATCTAGACGCGGTTTTCCGCAAAAAAGCCCAAATTGCCATTTTCGCGATCGGGGCTTTTTTGCAGAAAACACTACTGTGCTGTCTACACTGGCCCGAATGGGAGCAGCATAGTATTTCCGGAAAAGCACTGACGATCTTACATGACATCGTCAGTGCTTTTCTGGAAATTCAAGCGGCCAGTGTAGACAGCTGGCAAGTTTTTCCGCAAAAGCAGATGATTTTGCGGAAAAAACTTGCCAGTCTAGACACAGCCACTAAGTCAATAGCATCCTGGTTTCATAGGCCTTAAATAACAGCAATCACTGTCTAGCAGAGCAACAGTTACCTACTGTAATTAACCTTGGTTGATGGTGCTTCTGTGAGCATCATCAGTCCCCTAGAATCTCGGTAGATTCTGGGTGTATAAGTTTGGTGAGAAACTCTATAAGTTTCCCAGCAGGATCTCCAAGTTCTTCCTTTCCTTGGATGCCCATAAATATTCAGAATCTGATGAATAAGGAAGGAATTCTTTCCTGGGGTTGCCAGCAATAAACAATGCAGTTACCCTATTCAGGATATCTTAAAGACAAAATGGTGATAAAAATGTAGCCGTGTTAGTCTGGTGTAGCTGAAACAAAAAACAGGACTATGTAGCATTTTAAAGACTAACAAGATGGTTTATTAGGTGATGAGCTTTTGTGGGCCAGACCCACTTCCTTTGATCTGAGGAAATGGGTATGGCCCACGAAAGCTCATCATCTAATAAACCATCTTGTTAGTCTTTAAAGTGCTACATAGTCCTGTTTTTTGTTAAAGACAAAATGTGAGCCAGGATTTCCTAATTCAGCCCATAAAGGCACTCTGGCACAGGGAAATAAAGGTAACAGTGTCATTACATCTCCATCACACTGTCTTGTCCGCTTACAAGTAGCCACATATAGACTCGCTCTGCTGCTACTGCTGGCCACCTGCCAGCACCAGAATGAGTCCCTGTCCCATTCTCAGGTTTTCCAAGCCCACCATGCTCAACTGCTTGTAATCTGGCCTTCCTATTACAGCCAGCTCCCAGCCTGCTCTGTCCAGACTGCTGCTCTCATTCTAGTGCAGTCTCCGGCTCTCTCTTGACCACAGTCTCTTCTCTAGGTTTGGCAGTGCTTCCTTTCTTGCGTTCTGGGGAAACTAATATAGAGCCCTCTGACAACTACATGCTGAAATAGGGGCTAGCACTGTCCCCAGTAAGGAGCCAGCAGTCAGACTTTCCAGCCCTATGGGGTAACCCATAGACTGTAGATTTTCAGTCCTCCTACGCGTCTGCAGAGAATTGCTCAGCTAGTTGGATATTTTCCCCAGTCTCCTGATCTCCTGGGCATGAAAGCAATCAGTTGTTGTACGACTGCATCGGCAACAACTCCTGGCTCCTCCTGCTTCTCTTCCTACAGGATGGGGGTGAATCATCTCTACTTCTGCTGCCTTCTCACCCCAGCCTCATAGGGCAAAGATGGCCCCATTTCCATAGCCTAGCAGTGACTCTTTTATTGGCATGTTGTAGGGAGTAAAGAGGGGGCCCCATAAGAGCAGCAGGATGGGCAATCCAGCAAATCATCACCAATCTCGGGGAGTTAAGAATCATTTGGATGGAAGGGACTTCAGAATCCATTGTGGAAAGGATATGCATGTGGGGGATCAATTGTGGGCAGTGTGGTGATGGGGCTGCCAATATCAGTTGGAAGGAGGCTTGATACAGGAACATTGTGGGCAGCAGAATCAGTTGTAGGGTATGGTAGGTGGATGGGGTGAAGAAAAATTAGTTGTGGAATGTGAAGGTTGTTGGGAGACAGGAGGATTGGATGTTTCAGGACAAAGAGCAAAATGAGCTGTAGTTTTAGGGGTGGAGAAGAGAAGTGATTGATTTAAATAATGTAATTTAAATTTCCGTGTTTGTTTAATTGGCTTGTAAAATTGAATATGAAAATGAAGCAGACATCCTGAAAACACACTATCACACAGTGTAGTATCAACACCTGCATGTCTGTTGAATCTTCAGAGAATTCATTTATGAATTTACTAATGGTATTAGCATTGCATTGGGATAATGCAGAATGTCTAGACGGTGGTGTTAAGTAATTATTCAATCTGTTGTCATAACTCGTGGTGGGTTACTCTTCAGTGGTGTTCAATAGTGCCCACTGGGACTTTGTCTTATCTCTCTGCTTACACTTTAATTCTCATAATAGCTGTGACTAAAATAAGGAATAGAGGAGATAGCAAATATGCTCTGGGACTAGTATAGGCACAGAGAAGGACGTGGAAGTCAAAGGCCAGAGTATTGATTGGTTTTCACACAGTTACAACTAAATATCTAAGGAGGAATGATATTTGAATAAAATGCCTCATTTGTCTGAAGAAATGTAAAGTTATGCTGGTTATTAGAGAGCAAACTAGTATATAAAACAAAGATGTACCTAAAAAAATATGTTCACTGGGCTCATAGGCAGCTTCATGTAGTGAAGTAATTTGAGGCTCCTGACTATAAATTATTGGTGATCCCTTGAAATCAAGGATGATCTCTTTCACAGGTTTTATTTGTCGTGGGTCTTTGGTGCTGGAGGATTCTGATCCTTGAGTCACAGGCTTATTGGCAGACATTGCAGGTGATGTTGGAAGTTTAGGTTGGACAACGATTGCTGAAAGTCATCTTTCCTTTCTTTTCTGGCATTTTTCTACATCCAGAGAAAAGCGGTTTTCCTCAGAAATGACAGTCCCACTCTGACAAGTCTTTGCCAAATATCCCTCTCCTGCTGTCTCTCTGTGTGTGGTGTCCTTGCCACATCTCATGATGTTTATCTTGAGGGTGACTTTAAAGCATTTCTTTTGGGCTCCCCATTTCCTTTCTCTGTTGGTGAGTTGACTGGATAGCAGTTGTTTTGGTAAATGTATATCAGGTAAAAGTCTGGGATGTGTGCTGATGTAATTGTTGAATACATGGTGAGACAGTGTGCCAAAGGCTTCTTCTTTCTCAATATAGATCTCCCTTGCTGGGTCTGATGATTGAATGGGGATTGATTGTTAGAGAACTTTTATTTTGCTGGTGTTTAGAGTTTGCCCTGAGCTCTTGTAAGCTTCAGAGAAGCAATAAAAGGCTGTTTATAGCTCTTCCTTTGAGTACGCAACTATAGAACAATCATCTGAATACTGGAGTCAGGTTATTGTTGCTGTTAGTTTAGATTAGTTTTGGCATGGAGATGAGAACAGTTGAAGAGGTTGTCATCAGTCTGACATTGATGCTAATGCACTGAGATAGCCAGTCTTGTGTTAATATTTCCATAGCTCTATGTAGAGATTTTGCAGACAATTTTTTGAAATGAGGCCCAATTGGGGTATTGTATGGTTTGGGAACATGAAAGAGTTAGAAGGAGCCTTCAAAACACAGAAAATTTTTCAGGCCTTTTATATCTATTGTAAAAGAGGGGGAAAAAAAGACAGACATTTACTTTTTTGCTCTTTCTGGTCACTTTTAAAATGTATTTATTATAAAAAATGTCCTATTAGAGCCTGAAATTCTGGTTTAATTCAAAAGGGACCTCACTTTATGATGGATTATGAGTACCCAAACGAGTTACTGTTTTGTTGTGTGTTATGTTTCCCAAGAATCCAGTCATCCAAATATGTCTTTTAATTAACAACAAATATGTATTTTAATTAGCAACAAGAACAGGTTTATACAGTAGTGGGAGCTTGTTTTACAAGTTTCATCTAGTTTCCAACTTGGCTTTAGCTGTTTCTGCTTCTGAGTTTTTCAAAATGTTGAAAAGGTTTCAGATTTTTAAGTTACATGAATAACACACAGTTCCTACACATCTTCAAATACCATATATCACATTAATATCAGTGCATGTTTTGCTTCCCAATTTCTTATTAATACCATGGGTAACAAACTCTAAGCATTGCTTCCAACTTGACAGTATTATTGCACAGAATGTTAAATACATTTTCCCTCCATTTAAAATGCATCCAATGATTGTGCACTTAGAGGAAAATAAATTTTTAATCCCCCAGCTATGGTCTTACAGAAATACACTAAGAATACTATGACAAGGTTATCAGTGCTCCAAGCTAGTTCTTTAACACTTATTTCTTCTTGTAATTAAGGAATGTAATTTAGGATGGGTAAATGTCTCTATAACAATAACTGGATGAAATTTGCCCTTAAAACCTTTAACTATTATTCAGGAACCTTGAGGTTTCTCTTAGACATAGCTATTTGGACCTTCATTCTTCCAGACACTTTAGAAAGAGTTGGCATGTATTACCTTCATTTGTTTTTTCCAGGGAGACTTTCTTGTGTTGTATTTGTCTTTCATTTGGTGGATGCCTTCCAAAGCGTTACCATTTTTGGCCTACTTAAAGATGATTTTTCCCTTTATGTATTTTAGGGCTTGGAGAAGCATCTAGATTTAGCGTAGAGGTATGTTTACATGGTGGAGCTAAAGTCAGAATAAGCTATGCAACTTCAGCTACGTCAGCTGTGTAGCTTACGTTGATATAGTTTATTTCTGCTTTAAGTACTGTCTATACAGTAGGAAGTCAAAGGAAGAACACTCTTTTTTTTTTTTTTTACTTTCCTTACTCCTTGTGAAATGAGGGGTACCGTGAGCTGGAGTAAGAAGTCCTCCAGCTTGACATTATTTCAAAACAAAGGCTTGTAGTGTAGACACATTCTTTGTTATTTTGGAATAACATCAGTTATTCTGAAATAACACTGCTGTAGACATACCCTAGGTGTACACACACTTACATACACACACACACTCACACACACAATAGAAAACTGTGCTTGTTTTCCCCACAATTTTCTAATTCAAGAGATTCTGTTGATAGTTATATAACTTTGATTACAAGTTTTCAGCGGTTTCTTTTGAAAAGGTATCCTGGAGGGGGAAAAAAATATTGTCTTGGTGGTGAAGGCAAAAGACAGGGACTCAGAAGATCTGTATTTTATTCCTCAAACTGGACTCTCTGGTCCAGCAATATCTGTGGTCTGGAAGGATCATGAATATTCCTGGATGAGAGAGCCCTGGGTCAGCAGGGCCAGGATCAGGGAGCCGGGCGGACTGGTGATAGTGGCATTGGGGCTGCAGCAGTCCAATCAGCAGCAGAACCAGTGCAACTAGGCAGAGGCAGCCCAGCCAGGGCCACTAAAGCCTGCCAGGGGTAGTGTGTGCTGCCTGGTAGTGGGGCCAAGGCCCCGGGTCACTTGCGCAGTGTGGGACCAGTGCCATGGCAACTCAGTGAGGACAGTGCGGCCAGGACTGTGGCAGCCCAGTTGGGTCTGGAGCGGGACCAGGGCTAGGGGAAGGGAACCTCCCCTGGCCCGGCAAATGTCCTCCTTCAGACTGGTCAGGTTCTGAGGATACCGGACCAGGGAGGCTTATAGTCTAAGGCTTATAATTAGACCCCTAACCTCATATTTAGATGCCAAGATTAAGTGGCCTGATTTTTACAGGTGCCGAAAGCTCTCACTGACTTCAATATACTACTTGCGTATATGAGGGTACGTCTACACTAGCCCCCTAGTTCAAACTAGGGAGGCTAATGAGGGTGACCGAAATTGCAAATGAAGTGTGGGATTTAAATATCCCGTGCTCCATTAGCATGTTCCCAGGTGGTCGCCATTTTTGGAAATTGACTAGCCCAGAAGAACTGCCCGCGTCTACACATGTCAGAGAAGGGCGATTCCAAAAAAAACCCCTTACTTCAAATTACCAGTTAAACCTCATGGAATGAGGTCGCCCTCATTAGCCTCCCTAGTTCGAACTAGGGAGCTAGTGTAGACATACCCCAAGGGTTTATGCGGTAGGCCATTTAGAAGACATTCAAGTTGAATTACAAAACATTTTAAATTAAAAATGTATCTAAAAGCTTAAGATAGAGGACAAAATAGTTAAGTTAACTATAACTACTGAAGGAAATCAGGAAGTAGACAGTCTATACGGTCTATGGTACTTGCTAATATACGAAAAAGGCTTTTTTAAACATCTAACATTTATTTATGCATTACAAGTACAAATTTGTTACCAGGCCAGACGTCCTATGCTGTCCATTTCTGATAACCCGGTGATCCCACTGTCTTTCCTGATAACCTATTAGCTAGCAACAGCTGATCTCACCTTCTATTCTAGTGAGCTTTAAAGGCTTAAAAATCCCACTGATATTAGGTGAAGCCATCTGGGACTTTTAGTGCTGATTGGAATACAGTGGTAAGAAGTTGCAGCAGCTGGCCATAAAAATCAGCCACTTTATTTTGCATAGCATTTCTGCCTATGGGTGCTTTAGAAGAACAAATATACAACAAGCACAATAAAGAAAAGAATTATGTTAAAATACATATAGCTAAAGAGAGTTTTCACTTGAATTTAAGGCTAGCGAGGGATTTGGCATGCTGGTTTCCAGTTGTAATGGACTACACAGACAGGAAACATACTGAAAGAAAGAACACCACATAAATGATTTCCAACATATGGTGCTCTCAAAAGTCCAAATGATACACAACTTAAGAATCATTGAGGGACAGAGGAAACTAACAGATCACTAAAGTAACTGGCTGGTTAATTGGCTATTTCACGGGATAGACAAATTGTAAGTGTATATACTTGCCTGTAAGTGTGAAAAACTATTTACAGCTATAGTGTGTCTGGCTGTAAGGTATAATGCTATTTGTTTGAAAAAATAGATGTTGTGTTCCATTTTATTAAAACTAAAGAGAAAGTTAGAAACAAACATAACATAGGCATACATCATTAATGTACTTTATTATGGAGCATAACAAATCCAGAAATAAGGTTGTGTTACAATTTTCGTGTTAATGGACCTTTTTCTCTTGTACATCGCTTCTCCAAGATCAGTTGCATTACTGGACTGGAGACCTCACTGCATCCATATCAGCCACTCCATAGTCCACCAGGAAAGAAAAAAATAAGTTTAAAAAATGAGTTTTTCGGAGACTGCTGTTGGATATGGTTCAGAAGACCACAAGTGCTACTACATTCAAGATGCTATGCATGGTTCCACAGTCTTTCATGTGTGGATTTTAGGTCTTTATTACTCTTTACTCCATTAAATGAAAATTAGAACATGAAAATCAAGCTTATATTTAAAAAGGAAGATGATCTAAAATAAAAACACTAGCTCTAGATAAATGTATTAACAGAAAAAAATAGCTGAAGTGAAAACACCAAAATAAAACCAAAGTTTTCACATGACAACTAAAAATAAAACAAGAAAATACAACAGACAATTTCACAGAATGACAGCCTGACATTCATGAAAGGCATAAGTTTATGGAAGTACCTGTGTGACTAGTAAAGAACATGGTGTCCTTGGAATAATCAGTCAGAAATTGATCCTACGTCCTTGAGTCTGTATGCAATTATTTTCCTTCAGTGATTTTCTATCATTCTAATAGTTGTGAATGGTAATCCTGTCCTTGTATAGGTGCCAGTGACCTGAGTGGGACACATTTGGATGTCATAGCATTCTCTCAAGCCTCTTAAGTTTATTTTTATCTTCTTTGTATTCTCTACAATGTGCAAACAACATTCTGGCACTGGAACATTAAGAAATATACACATGATTCCAAAACTGGAATTTCTCAGGAGACCCTGAGGTAGGGGTAGTAGATATTGTGTGCCCCAGTCCTGCAGTGGGACAGCAGGAAGGGCTGGAGTGCTAGCACAGGCTCCCCAATGAAGGAGGTGGGGGGCCGTGAGCCTCAGGGACTAGATCCAGGCAAGGTTGGGACCGCATCTTGCCCCTAGGCCTGAGGTTCCCCACCTCTACTCTAAGGGATCTGGCTCCCAAGGAATTTCAGTGGGATTTGGGTGTGTATCTCCCTTAACCACAATGAAAATCTCAGCCCAGGTATGATCTCGAAATCTCATAGAAAGAATCTGTCTGAGATCAGACTATGATTCTATGTGAGAAAGATGCCTTTGTGTACAGCTCTAAACTGCACTCTGTTGATTAATTTGTTCTTTTTCTCTTTCTTTTCCAAAAGCACGATAAGATAAGTATCAACGTGGCTGGTTTGTTTGCTTTTCTAATATTCCTTGTGCATGCCTGTGAATATACACACACATGAATAGACATGCATTTTTCCAGCTTGATATCACTGTGTTATTTCCTACCCATATCTCTAACCTTTCGCATTTAGCTTTGCACTATCTGGCATTCACAATACTTCCTGATTTATTAGCTTCGGCTTATTTGATTACTGTGAATCTTAGTCCAGTGACATTTCACTGCTGGTTCAGTGCTTTGAAAATATAATTCTCTTTACCTTCACTCCAAAATTGTTAGTGCTCATAATCATCCTGGTGCCAAATCAAGCCAGAGACCCACACGTACCAGGCCTAGTGTCCTGTTATTAATCCCAGAAACATTGCAGTGCCCAGTACCACATCATTTAAAATTGCACAACTGATCAGCCAAACCCTGGTGTCTTTATTAAGTTTTCATTTAGTCTTTATGCTGTCAAATCCCCACTTGACTGTCCAAACTTCAAAATGTCTGAGATCTTGTCTTCCCTGGGATTTTATGCAGTGCTGTAACTACTCCATTAAAGCTGCACCGTAGCAAACTTTTCCTGTGTATTGGCTTTTCATGAAAGGTGGAACTTCCACTTCGGTGCTTCCTGCTGGTCGTTCTGGGAATTAGCTCTCTTGAACAACCAAGGCACATTCTGGTAGCAGCGTCTCATTCACCATTATTTCCACTGCCTCCGTCATCTCCACCATTTGGACTTGCATCACTCCAAGACTGCAGTATCCTCTTTGGGCTGTGCTCAACCCAGCCCCTCCCCAATTCCAGGCGAGTGTTGCACTTCCTCAAACCTGCTGAGGAACAATCCCAGATAAAGGGTGGGCTGAGGCAGTATTGCCTTTGGGGTTGTTTATTGGTACAGATTCTTAAGAGTAAAGTGATATTCATACACATACGTCACAGTCATGCTGGCAGTTTAGAGGCAGGCTGCAAGTGCGGTGTAGATTACTTTTGATTTGCTGGAGTGCTGGACAGGCATCAGCTTCCTGGAGACTGGACTTTGATGTTCCTTAGGAGATCCCTTCGGTGCTGCAGGAGGCTTTACTTTCTCTGAGCCAGTCCCAGGTTTCTGCTGTGATGTTACATTTGTCTGAGAGAGTTTTTCTGGCCACTTCTCAGTTAATTTATCTGCTTACAGGGTCTTTGTTTGCCTTAAAAGGTCATGCAGTTAACTGCAGTCAATAGTCAACTGCAGACCCTTTGTCTGCTAGCTTTAGGGGAAAACTGCAATCTGGATGTAGGCCACTCTTCTCATTGGTATTTAGGGGCAAAAGGGGATGGGGACTCAGGCCCACCCACTACATAGGGTCCCAGCCCAGTACCTTATAGCTGGCACTTACAGCTCCTTCTTTATTCCCACTGCCTAAATTCCCTGGGCCACTTCCTGATGGCCCTGACACATTCTCTGCTCTTACCTCATGGCCTCAATCTGACCCAAGTTAGTCAAGAGCTCCATTATTGCTCTTCAAGCCTGCCCAGGACTACAGGATCTTAGGTGCTCCTCAGCAGCCAGTCCTTTCCCCTCACTCTCCAGGGAGAGACTGATTACTGTTCTGTCAAGCTGCCCTTTATATATGGGCTGCTCTAGCAAGCCTTCTCTTGATTGACTCTTCTAATAATCCCTTTCCTGTTTGGCCAGGGTTCTGCACAACCTCTCCAAGGCTACTCTAACTCTTCTCTTGCCTGTCTGGGGCAGCTGCCCCACCACAGAGGTGCACTAGAGTAAAAACTGAGTTGCAAAGTGAGGTAAGCCAGACTCTATTTCCTTTACTTGCATTGAGTAGTACTTAATTCCACAAGTAGAGACATTGAAATCAACGCGTCTGCCTCCCACATCATTGAAGACACATGAAAGACTCATGAAAGTTCCTCATTGACTTCAGACTGTTTTGGATCAGGGCCAACTGAGTTACGAAGTATGTGAAGAGGTGATAGAATCTGACCTTCTTAATTTAAAGCGGATTCAGTAGTTCACATGGATTTTGTATACCAAGTTTTGCCAGATGTTACTTAAAACAGCTGAATTACAAACCCTTGAAAATTGGGGTTTGTAACAGAGATGCTTACAGCCACTTAACTGGAGCTGTGCACAGATTCATTTTGTATATATAGTGTCATTGTTAATATTGCTGTGCCATCTGTTCACTGCATGAGTTGTAAATGATTTTAGCCTCAAACAACGGGTTTTAAAATGTGCTGAATAAATTGGGTTCTAAATGGGGAAGCAATAAAATGATGATTTCCCCCACCTTAATTACATTATCTTTACTGCAGTGCCCATATACTGGGGACAGAGAGGTTATTGAAAAGTTCAGATATTTTCCAGCAAATCTATCATTATTATAGAAGTCACTTTGTGGCAAATGATAAAGTTGAAGTAGAAAAATAGATTTAATGATTATCCCTGTATTCACATGCAGATAACTTCCTAACAAAATCATCTCCAGAGCTATTTTTTCCCATATTTGTCCCTGATTATGATGACATGTTTAGGGAAGTGTAAATCACATCCCTTCAGTAAGTTCAGCATTCTCAGAATATGAGGAAAAATACATTTCTTCCAGTTTAAATAATTTCTGCCACACTTTTTTCATCCATATATCTCAAAAGTTGCTGAACTTGGAAGCTTTTAACATGCCATGTCCTTTCTGAGGAGTAACAAGCCAGTATAAATACTGTCTGAGGGATACTGGTAACAAATCTTGGAAAACTGGGGAAATTCCAAAACACTGAAGGTCTACCAGCATAATTACAGTATTTATAAAGGGTAAAAAGAATGAAACAGGGAATTGTAGACTGGGTAAGCTGATGTCAAACGCAGGCAAAATATTGGAATGGTTAATATGTAAATCTATCAACAGAGAATTAGAGGCTAAATAATTAATGCCCATCAAAATGGTTTCATGGAAAGTAGGCCCTGTCAAACAAACCTGTTTTTTTCTCCCCAAGATTACAGGTCTGGTTGATAAGGGAACTATGTTGATTTAATATACTTGGATGTCTCCAAGTGATTTGACTGGAAGCTTTTTAGGAAGCTATGAAAATCTGTATCCTGTGATACTGAGCTCCAGACCATTTCTTTTAATCTGCCATGGTGTTAATTTCCTGAAAAAATGTAAGCAACTGTTTCAACTAAATTATCAAACTAGATAAACTAGAATATTATTTACATTAAATTAAAAGATAAATGACTCAAAGGGTATGTCTACACTGCCGCCCTAGTTCGAACTAGGGAGGCTAATGTAGGCATTCAAACTTGCAAATGAAGCCCGGGATTTAAATATCCCAGGCTTTATTTGCATGTTCCCGGGCGCCGCCATTTTTAAATGCCACGTAGTTCGAACTCCCTGCCCGTGGCTACATGCGGCACAGACTAGGTAGTTCGAAATAAAGCTCCTATTCGAACTACCATTACTCCTCCTGCAATGAGACAAGGTTGCAATGAGACTCCTGAAATGAGCTTTAATTCGAACTACCTAGTCTGTGCCACGTGCAAGGAGCTTTAATTCGAACTACCTAGTCTGTGCCATGTGTAGCCGCGGGCAGGGAGTTCGAACTACGGGGCATTTAAAAATGGCGGCGCCCGGGAACATGCAAATAAATCCCGGGATATTTCAATCCCAGGCTTCATTTGCAAGTCCGGTCGCCTCATTTGCCTACCTAGCTTGAATTAACGAGCTAGTGTAGACATACCCACAAGTACTTATGATTCTCCTTTTGCAATCTTATTAAAACCTGATACCAAATTTTTCAAGTCCAACACAATACAAATACTTCCTGGGCACAATGTCATCAGGTTCACAGCTTGCAACATGGTAGAAGAGCTTTTCTGAGTTGCTGACGAGCCTTCAGTAAGTGGTGAGCAACACTGACTCAACTATATGACTGGCCAACACTGGGCTACTGAGAATTAGTGAACTGCAAGACCTTGTCTCCATGCGGCATACCCAGGGAGTGCTATTTTAAAGCTACGCCGTGACACATTTTAACTGTGTTTACATACACAGCCATGCCTTATTATGTGAAATAATATAATTCAACTTCTGACATGGCAATGATGCACTATTTTATAAATACACTATTTAGTACTTTTGTTTATCAGAGATAACATATTAATATATTTTTGAATTAGAGACAGTTATTCACTTCTGTCTAATTTGGTGCTCCTTAAAGCCTGGAACCTTAAGTGACCATCTCATTCACCTATCTGGTCCTGCATACACATAGAAAGGAGATCTGAGAGAAGGGGGGTTTTCATTCCTGCTGATAAAGTCAAAACAAGACACAAAGGCTGGAAGCTGAAGTTAAATCAATTCAGCCTTGAAATAAGATGCCATTTTTTAGCAATGCAGGTGATTAAACATTGAAACCACTTACTGTAGGATATAATGGATTCATCAGTGTTTGAAGTCTTTAAAACAATATTCCATATCTTTCTAAAAGACCAATGTTTTAATGCAGCTTCTGTGAAATATTCTTCAGTCTGTATAGGTATGTCTGCACAGCAAAATTATTTTGAGATACCAGAGGTATCCTGAAATACCTACCCCACATCTTTTGAATGTGTCCACTATTTTGAAATATAGCGAACATGCTATTTTGCCATCCCTGAACACCTCATTGTATAAAGTGTAAGGGATGACTCGAACTAACCCTGTATTTCGAAATTTGGCACTGTGTAGACAGCACCAAATGACGAAATACACTACTTCAAAATAGATTTGAAATAAGCTACGCAATTTGTGTAGCACAAATTGCATATCTTATTTCGAGTTTTGGGTGCTATGTAGATGCACCTGTGTGCCCACAGGATGTTAGACTAAATAATAATGGTAATCCCTTCTGGTCCTAAAGTCCATGATTCTATGAAAATAATTATTAATGAATTGATTGATTGAAAATTTATGTTTATACATACATAGTAGTACATTGTAAAAATTCTAAGGGTCAGAGCCTGACCTCCACTTCGGCTGTGCTGAGTTGTTCCACCAGTGGAAACTAGCCATAAAGTAGCAAGTGAGAATTCCTCAGGCATGGCAAAAACACTGAGTGCTGCCAGGCTGAAGAGGTTTCCTCTCCTTACCTCTGTTCCATCTCTGTGCCCCGTCCCTGATGTGGCTGGAGAAAAGGGAATAAAACTGAAGCCTTGGGGCTCTGGGAAGCTGGCCCAGTTTAGAGCAGTCTCAAAGCTACTTTAACTTGCTCCTTGGAACTGGACAATGCCCAGTAGCCTCAGAAATGGACAACACTATGAAGAAAGTTAGAAACTTCCTTTGTTCTTCTCTCAATGAAGATATTTAGGCCTAAAAATCTAGGAAATTCAGGTATTAATCCTATAATTCCTACCATTTTTTCTTTTGTTCAACCTTTCCTATGCAAAAGAAATATTTTTCCAACTAATTTATTCAAGGAAGTCAAAGAAGACATCTCACACAGTAGTATGTGCTGTGATTTTCTGTCGAGAAAGGCATTTAATCACATCCAAGACAGTGCTGGCTCGGCATTCACTATGATGACAGCTTACGAAAGTTCAGTTCGTCTTTCCATCTCTTGTTTCTGACATGAATCACAGAGCCCTTCACTGTCAATGCATTCCTCCAAACCATAAGGGATGATTCCTAACAAATACGAAACATGGCAAATGTTGTAAATATGCATAAAAGAAGCC
The DNA here is from genome assembly GCF_049634645.1 of Pelodiscus sinensis. Classification (NCBI taxonomy): domain Eukaryota; kingdom Metazoa; phylum Chordata; order Testudines; family Trionychidae; genus Pelodiscus; species Pelodiscus sinensis. The sequence goes on from NC_134711.1 coordinate 203,978,841, forward strand.
CTGTTATCTGATATTACATCACTAGTGCTGGAAATTCTTTTATATGTTAGTAGTTGGAGAAAACCTGCAAACTTGGCTTTTTAGCATTAAGAGCTTGTGAGGGGGAAAACAACAAAAAAGTAATCAAAACAAGATCCTGCTGTTCTCTTAGCTAACAAAACATACTGTCACTTTCCCCAAGTGATTTCTTTTGTTCTTGTTGTATGGTATGAGTTTATTAAATATCCTGGGGTAATTCTCTCTGTGCATCTGTTACTGGGAGCCAGGACTTTGTTTTCTAGCAAAAACGGAGTTAAAAGAAAGATTATAAACATTGGTAGCCGGGGGATAACCAATCTCATTACAGAGGTAGTTCTAAAATAAAGAGCCTCTTGTGGTAACTGGCAGTTGGTAACCAGCTACAAAAGCATACATCCAGTTGTAAGCAGTCTACAATTAGTACTTGATCTGAAACCCAGAACAAAATCCTCATAGTCTGTAAGAAGCAACACAACCATGAAAGCTAAATACATGGCTCCCTGTGCCACACCAATAGAATTTATGGAAGTTTATGTTGCATGTTTAACTGGAATTATTTAATCAAAGATTATAAACCAGAGATTATTACCACGCTATACAGAAAGAAGAATTAAATTACCACCATGGATATAAGGTAATGAGCTGGCTCTGCATCTTTTCTTTACTGTCATTGGTGGGATGCAAAGTTTCCATTCCTCAACTAAATTACAAAAATTCTGTCATTATACAGGGATTATAAATAAACAGATCCCTATTTTCCATGAATACGCTCTGGCACCATATGTCCTTACATCATGTATTTTAATCCACATACATTCTCAGTTTACTTGATGAATGTGTGATGTAATAATTATTTAAAGCTGATAGGACCAGCAGTCTTCAATGGATTGATTTCTTTCTTTTTCCTGAACAGCCTATTTTGTTCATGTACTTTTTTCATGTAGGTCCCTCTCAACCTTCTCTTTCTCTTATTTTTACATTCTTGATTTATCTTGTCCATTGTTGTTTTGTGCTTAGTAAATGGTTCCTTAGGTGTTACCATCTCATATTACATAGCTCAGAAATTCTGTCTCCTATCTTACTGGCTTCCCTGTAGTTAGCACAAACATTATGCTGTCCACCTGATGATCTAATTACCTCCCTAATCCTATCTTCCATGAAATGAGGCCTCCCCCCATGTTCAATTACTCATGTCATAGTAGGCCCATAATATTGTGTCTAATATTCTAACATCCTGTCACAAGAACTATCAAATAGAAAGAATGAAAGGGAGAAGAACTTATCATATGCCCTCCTTTATTTTCTCCTTTTGGCATTTTGAGAACACTGATCACCCAAACTACTGCAGTCTGGTTCAGCTTCAAACAGCAGAACACTTCATTCATGCCAGAAATGTCACTGAGTTCCTAGGCCTTCAATAGGAGGCTGAATTTCAATGGATGAATTGCAAAAACATCCCCACACAGGGAATAGCATTTATGCAGAAGTCAACATTTTCAAAAGTGATATCTAAGTAATTTGGTAGAGGATGAATGTCCCAAATCTGGGACTCTCTGGTCCAGCAGGGCCACGAATATTGCTGAAACAAAGAGCTCCAGAGGAGGCAGGAGCAACAAACAAGCTGGGGAGCACCAGGGAGGCCAAGAGGCATCTGTGGAGCCCCTCCCCCCCCCCAGAGGGGGAATGTCCGGCATTAGTGGATCCAGGTGACTGGGGAGTCTCAGCCCCAGCTGGGAAACCCCTAACTGCAGCAGGCCCCAGCCAGGAGCCCCAGCAAACCCCCAGTAGCAGTGAGGCTGGTGTGACCAGGCAGCCTCTTCTGGGGAACCACCCCAGCTGAAGCAGGGCTGGTGGACGTGGGTGGCCAGAATCCCTGGTAGCAATGGGGGGCCCTAGCAGCAAGGTGAGAGGATTGGGAGCCCTGGTTAGGGAACTCACAGCAGCAGTAAGGCCAGCGGCAGCTGGGTGGACTCAGTCAGGAATCCCAGGAACATTCTGTGGTAGCAGGGCTGGCAGTGGCCAGGTGGTCCCCACCAAGAACCCCAGGACACCCTGGGAGAGCAGGCAGGCAGCAGGGTGGGGAGCTGTGCTGGGCCAGTTTTAGCAAGGCCAGTGCCAGGTCCAATCTGTATTAATGTTGAGTCATGATTTGTTATAAAGTTGAACCAGATTTTTACCAGCTATCAATTTGAGCTTGCAGTTTTAAACTGTTTTCTTTATATTCAGTAAATTTCTGCTTTTAATCATTTTCACAAAGTTCATGAATTAGATATCACTGACGTAATTTCATAGTCTTCAAAATAACAATTTAAAAAATAACTTACTGTTCAGGATACCAAGAAAGTATTTACCACAAAATTATTCCATGAGTTTTGTTAAATGTAGCATTTCTAACCTAAACAGTGGTGCCTTGCCTGAATTCATTTATCCTTGGTTTACAGTTTATGCTGTATGTGTTCCAGCTCAACTCAACTAACTTTGAAACTAAAAAATGCCTTATATGACCATTCATGGAAACTAACTAACCAAGGGTATGTCTACACTGCAATGCTATTTTGGGATACCAGAGTATCCCAAAATAGCTATCCCACATCTTCACAGCAAGCCCATTATTTTGGGCTTGCTAGTCTGATGTCCCTGTAAACTCATTCTATAAGGTGTAAGGGATATTTTGGAATAGTGCTATATTTCGCCAAAGGACAAAATAAGCTATTTCAAAATAGCATAAAAATAAGATAAGCAATGTAAGTTCTTTGCCTCAATTATTTCCTGTGACAGCCAGTTCCAGAGTCTTAATACTGTGGTAGGGTGTTGCCCTGCCCTGGCCCTATAAGGGGCCAAGGAACTGGAGGGAGGAGAGCCCAGCTGTGGGCAATTAGGAGATCCCAGCTGAGGGCCATAAGAGGGCCCAGCTGAGAGCTATAAGAACAGCTCCTGGGAGGAAAGTCAGAGACCTGTCTGCTGCTGTGGAGGGAGAGCAGTATGGTCTGATGACTAGGGAAGAAGGAGGGGATAGGACAGGGGAGGTTCAGGTAGGAGGAAACCAGGCTACATGGCTTGAGGCCCAGTGCTGCATAGGAAGCAGTCATGAAGGGCTAGGGGGAGCAATGGAGGCAGCACTAAAGGACCTGCTGCATAGGTGGCTGAGGGAGGCTAAGCCAGTGAAGCCCCAGTCCAGGAGGCAACCAGGCAGGCAGAGGTGTGCCTGTGGCCATGGAGTAGGGGCCTGGAGATCCTGTAGCCTGCCCAGAGGGGCTGTTAAGGGGCTGGCAGGGGGCCTGAGGCCAGGATGGTGTGAGGGGAGTTAGGAGTCCCCAAGGAGAAGAACTGGGGGTTCCCGAGCATCGGGAGGACCCTGGAGGAGAAGTGGACCATAACAACGTGGACTATCCTCCCCTGGAAGGGAGATGCAGAGCAACCGAGTAGGGCTCACTACCAGAGGGCAGTGCCCTGAAGCCGCCACCACCACACCCAAATGGGGTGCGTCTGAGCAGCCAGCTACTTCCCCCAACCGGCCATCCTGGAGGGAAGAGCTGGGTGAAAAGGGGGGGGAAGTGAGCAACCTGCTACAATACATATAGTGCAATAAAGTATTTTCTTTTATTAGTTATTAATTTTCTACTTTTAGTTTCATTTGAAGTCCCAATGTTCTTGTGCTAGAAGTCTGTCTTATAGCTTACCCTTTTTATTGTATATAGTTTTAGCTTATCTCCTCTTATTCATCTCCTTTCTAAAATAGACAATTCCTAATCTGTTTAACATCTCTTCATGAGAGCTTTTCCTATCCCTGATCATTTTTATTGCTGTTCTCTATACCCCTTCTAGTTCTGCAATACACTACATGAGATGGAATGACCCGTACTCCATAGGAGGCTGTATGCTAATTTGAACTAGTTTTTAGGTCTAGATGCACTAGTTCAAATTAGCTTAGTTCGAATTAACTAATTTGAATTAAGTTAGTTCGAATTAGTGCTGTAGTGTAGACATTCCCTATGTGATCAACCAGGACTCTGAGGTTCTTCTCTTCTTCCGTTACTTCTAACTGATGTGTCCCCAGCTTATAACTAAAATTCCTGTTATTAATCCCTAAATGCATAACCTTACACTTCTCACTATTAAATTTCATCATGTTGCTATCACTCCAATTTACAAGATCATCCAGATCTTCCTGTATGATATCCCGGTCCTTTTCTGAATTGGCAATACCTCCCAACTTTGTGTCATCTGCAAACTTTATTAGCACACTCCCACTTTTGGTGCTGAGGTCAGGAATAAAAAGATTGGTCCCAAAACTGATCCCTGAGGAACTCCGCTAGTAACCTCCCTCCAACCTGACAGTTCACCTTTCAGTATGACTCGCTGTAGTCTCCCCTATAACCAGGTCCTTATCCACCTCTCAATTTTCATATTGATCCCCATCTTTTCCAATTTAACCAATAATTCCCCATGTGGTACTGTATCAAATGCTTAAAACTACTATAATAGTCTCTTTATCATTTACCGTCCCATTCCTTATGAATTTTAGCATCTTGTTCTTTTCCAATTACTGCTGCAAACTGAGTAGAAGTCTTCATTGACAGTGACAGATATAGGGCAAGGCGAGCGGGGAAGCTGCTCCGGGCCCCGCGCTTCAATAGGCCTTGCACACACGCTACTACCTGTCGGCTGTGGCCATGGCACATGTGCGAAATTGTGCTGCCCTGAGCCCCGCAAAACTTTCGTCTGCCCCTGTTCATTGAACTATATACACCTAGTGTTGAGTCTAATAAAAGTATTAATTATTATTTTCCAAAGCTTGTACACACACATCTTAATATCACAGCAAACTTTTCCCTTTCCCCATAAATAGGTCACTACTATCACTGCTCCTTCCATTCCTTATGCTAGTACTTGTGCTATGCTGTGGAAGAAACGGGAAGATGTTATGTTTAATGGGAATTTGAAGTGCATATTAGTACATTTCTTTGAGGTGGACCAATTGGTCTTGGAATAATGCTGACGGGTCAAGTAGACACATTGGTAGTGATTCTCATTATTGTATTTGCAAGGGTTCCTTCAGTAAGGAAACACATTGGGTTTGACCTTTTGTTTCATGCACTATACTTATTTGAAGCTTTGCTCTAATTACAGTATTTTTTCCTTTCAAATGTGATCTCCAGTAATAGCAGCTCTGCAAGTTCTTGGCTTTCTGTCAAGTCATTCAATGGCTAAGTTCCTAATAAATGTAAGCCAGAAGTAAGAAATATACCCAACTAGAATTTTACTATGAAAATAATATTCTCCAATCAAGTTAGTTAGGTACAAATGAAACTTTACAACCAACAAGTTATGATTGTACCATCTCAACACAAGAGGATACTGTCTTTGAGATACTATGCATGTATAATATATCTTTCTTTGACATTTTCTTCATCAAAAAAGCAGCCAACTCTCTTCTTCGGTGTTGTTATGCTGCAATATCAGTTAGCTTTGATTCTGAAAGGCATTTAAAGGGAAAACACAAGATTTGTTGGCAGTAATAAAATTCTAGAATGGTACTTTACTGCTAAATGGAATTTGGGTATAGATAAAACATGTATACATTTGCATCAATTTTCATCTTCAAGAAAGAAATAAGATGGATTTTAGTAATATATGGTGCAGCTGTTAAAGATGTACTTCATACAGTAGATAATTTTACATTTCATTAAGTTGCACTGATTTCTGTTTTTAAAATATCTAAATGCAAAGGGAAAAGAAGATTTTTTTAAAAAACAACCCTGTTATGTCTCCCAAATCTTGTCAGTAAGTCATGCCTCTTAATTCAACTATAGCAATTTTATTTGGTTCTAAATAATAAGAAAAGTAAGTAACAGCAAAATAAAATTAAACACAGTGAAACAGGTCCTGGATTACACATTAGCTATCCACACTTCATTGCAAATTACAGCATCTAATTGACTCCAAATGCAACTTTCTTTAGTTGACGAGAATCCTTTTGAACTCTGGATCTAGACTATTCTAGCTCTTGGTGAGCATTTACTGTTATCAGAATCCACAAAGCTCCATACACTACACTTGTGGTTTTAAATGTCTACATTTAGGACTGCATCTCCAGTTCACTAAAGCCTCTTTAACTGGTGCAGTTTTGCTGGAGACTGCACAAATAGAATTTTCCATTGGTTGAGGTGCTCTCTTCCTAGAGAATGGCTGAACAGGGGGGTGGGAGATCTTCTGCCATCTCCTACACTACATATCATTCCATCCCCAATATGGTGACCCAGAGTGAGATGAGGATGGCATGAGGAAGGTCAGGGCCCTAATCTTCCTCTCATGTCAGAGTTAAGTGACTGAGGATTAAGGAGCCACAAATGAGCTTCTTGCACACTCGCTCTAAACTGTTCCTGAGCAGAATTCCCAAGGGAAAATGAATGTGCCCTTTGTTGGGTCCACATTTTGGATGAGAGTACTAGTTAGGGAGTCTAGTTTACCACTTCATCCTCCATCCTGTAATGTAAAATTACCTTTCAAAAATAGTTTCTTCATTAATATTGTCTTTCATCACTAAGATGGCACCAGGCAAAGTAGCATTCATTCTTTGCAATGGGCACCAACAGTATCAGTTCTTTTCTAGTCAGTATCTATCATTATTTATTTATTTCAATTAGGCGTGTTAATGGCATCTTCCTTACAACAACTTTGCCCTGCTTCCTCCTTCCTCTTTAATTTGAAACTGACATTTTTCGACCTAGGTATGAAGCCAGCTTTATCAATTTACACTAGCTATTCCTTTTGCTTTAGCTTCTTCAAAGGCCTTATTTTGCTTTTCGGCTTCTATTTTTCTGTAATTATAAAGACATCAGGCTTATGACTAGATAAATTTGAAATAAATCTTCCACAGTCTTTTAATGGAGTAAAAATTATCTCAACATTATTTGCTAAATCATATTGCCATGGCTCTTTCATCGAAGATGTTTCTATGCCTGGTCCTAAACAATCTACTTGGTTCTTGAAGGTAGCACACTAGACTTTTCAATCTTTTTAGAACCTCTTTCAGATTCAGGTGTCTTCCTGTTAATACTGGTTATACATATTCCCAACCAAATAGCTCTTTAGATTATGGCAAGGGAACGAATTATATAGTCTTTCTTAGTCAGCCCAATTAGAATGATTGTTTGAGGATGGCTCTAACAATAGCCTCAAGGCATGTAAAGTTTTATAAAATTCATCTTTCTGTACATTTTGCCAAAAAAATAGTGCAGTTTGGGTTCTGAATGCTACCTCATTTCCACCAGGAAATTCTTGTGACTGTAGCATCTCCACTAGTCCTCACCCTTCCATCAGTTCAAGGAGCACACTATGGCTACGTCTACACCAGCCAGTCTTGTGCAAGAACATATGCAATGAATATTGCTATGCCTCATTTGCATACTTAATGAGCTGCCATTTTGCTCAAAGAGCTTTTGCACAAGAAGGAGCCATCTGAACTGCTCCTTCTTGTGTAAAAACCCCCTTTGCGCAAGAGCCATTCAGCTGCTTATTTTCAGGCAGAATGGCTCTTGTGCAAGAGGGAGTTTTGGTGCAAGAAGGAGTAGTGTAGACTGCTCCTTCTTGCACAAAAGCCCCTTGCACAAAAATGGCAGCTCATTAAGTATGCAAATGAGGCATGGTGATATTAATCACCACGCCTTATTTGCATATGTTCTTGCTCAAGACTCGCCAGTGTAGACATAGCCAAAGAGTAGCTTAGGCACTACACTTCGTAGGGGAAATTATTTCCTGGATTGGCAATATTTTTGTCTTTCTGCAAGTTTCACCCAAAGCATAAGGCATGGAATAGCCTTAAAAGAAATTAGGGTCAGACTGAGGCATGTAATGTTAGCACACCAGAGTAAGAGGTTAAAAGACACTATCTTAATCTCCTGTGGTGTTGATTTATATCTTAGGGCATGTCTACATTTTGAAATAACAAGGCAAGTGTCCACACTACCAAACCTGTTATTTTGAAATAAGGGGCTTGTTATTTTGAAATAATAAATCCTTCTTGTGAAGAGAAATAACTTATTTTGAAATATTAATGTTGTGAATTATTTCAAAAAACTACTAAGGGCTGGGAGTGTGCATTACAGTTTGCTTCTGAGTCTCTTCCTGAGACAGCACAGCTATGCTCTGCCCTTACTCAGGGTTTGTGATGAAATGTGTCATTGTAGGTGTGACATTTTTAAAAATACGTAACAGTGGAATTTTAAACAAAGCTTTTGTAGGATACATTTTAATGATTACTCCAAGTTCCATGAAATGTAAAAGAATTACATTCCTTTTATAAACCTCTTTTATGATACATATTTCACTCAACACTCATAAGTCTATGTTATTTGCTTAGAAACAGGATCAGAAATCAATGTAGGCTGCCAAATTTCTCAGAATTTTAAAAAAGTGTACTTGTTTTTCAATAAGTGGCAATATATTACCTGCAACTTAGTAAATCAGATCAGTTGTAACAACTAGTGTTTCAATGCAGTTAAAACGCAGCCTTTGACAACACTTAGTTTTGTTTACACTTGATCTATTTTATTCAACAGATTATGCCTCAGTCACACAAAGATGATATAGAGTTCAACTAATGAGATGCTGCACAATGAAATATTTATCTGATACATTGTGCTATTGAAATATATCTTACTTTCATGAAAATTAACTAAAAATGAAATACAACTAAACGAAAACAACCCCTCCTCCCACATTCAGTGGCATTAAGGTTCATAATGTTGCCATCATCTGACATATTATGTTTCCAAATATTAAGTAGTCATCTCGCAAATGGGCTAAATATGTAAGCTACTAGGTATTTCATGTTAATTCTTCTTTCCCAAATGACTCAGAACACCCTAAATTATCACAATAGTGCTGCAGGTTTTAGTTGTGGTTCAAAGTAAAGTTAGTGGGGGTCATGTGGACAGGTCTCTCTCCTGCCCCGAGCTGTGAACATTTTATGCTTTGTTTTACCTGGACAAATAAAAACACAGTGAAAATAAGTGTTTATTACACGGATTTTCTCTGATAATGGTTCATATTGTAGTGAGTTTGTTTATATATTTCTCAGACAGTTGAATCCAAGAACTTCACAATAATTAGAATTATTAGAGTATATAAAGTTACTAAGGGTAAATTTACACTATAGAGAAGATCAAAGCTGCCACTGTCAATTTCCCAGGGTTTAAATTAACGAGTCCAGTTAAGATAGTTAATTCGAGCTGAGGGGGCACTCCGGTTGATGTCAGTAGTTCTACTTCCACAAGGAGTAAGGGAAGTCGAAGGGAGAGTATTCTCCCTTTGACTTCCTGCAGTGTAGACAGCAATAAAAGTCAAATTAAAGTACTTCAACTTTAGCTATGCAATTAATGTAGGTTGCGTACCTTAATTCAACCTTGTTCTATAGTATAGCCATACCCTAACCGAAATATCTATAAAGTAATAAAAAGCTGAAAAAAGGAAAATAATAAGAAAGAAACTACCAACCGGAATTTAATAAGGTTGAAAGACAAAGTCTTGAAGCAAAAGGAGAATGATCTTTAAATTTGGTTTAGGGGATCAAGATCAATGGGATTTTCTCCTAGCTCATATGCATATTTGCTTTCTATCCTTTGGGAAGCCACATTTCCTCTCTGTGTCTATTTTTTCCCATCTGTGAAATGAGAAGTAAAAAAAAAACGTAATTCATTACAATCTAATGTGCTTTGGGATCCTCACAGAGAAGGTGTAATAGATGCGGTGGGTTCAGTATGTAGGTGCTGTGCTCGACCACTCCAGGGAACAACAAATTATGCAATCCAATTGATGTGTTCCATCAGTTTTTATTTTTAAAATATTTTGTGCTGACAAGTGAAGTACAGACCAAGAATTACTGGTAGAAATCATTCAGTGAATAATTTTCAATTACAGGTACATTTGAGAAAAAACAGTATTCTGTTTGTGAACAGTCTGCACACAGAAAAAGAGAGGAAATTCATTGGATACAATTTTCATTGTAAATTACTCTCATGGCTCTGTCAGTTCATTTTCAGGGTTAAGCAGTTGCTTGCTCTGAGAAAAGGCCAGGGACATGTCTACCTGGATATTTCAGGTCAATGGTGATTTTTTAATGGACTGTCAATAACTTTTGGTTACATTATAGATACGGGTAGGTGTAGCTCCAGATATCCACTTATCTTCCTCTCACTTGTCTGATTTGCAGGAAGGAATAGTTGTGAAGTTTGCCCTTGAAGAAGATGAAACTATACAAATCAGAGAAGTATCCTTACTGTCATTTCCAGTATCTTGTTCATATTGTCATAGGCTGGTCGAAAGTCACTTCTCTGAGCTCTTTGAAATGCCAGTCATTTGTTACTACTTCTGAAGTTTTCATAGTAATTTAGATAGCTGGCAATTACTCTCTAATGTTTGAACAAACATAAGTGAGGCCAACCCTTTTCTAGCTTTTTAAGATCAAACAGCCATTGTTCATCCTTTGAGGCTTGTCATTCTACAACACATATGAACTATGAAAGAATCTCCTTTTCAAAATGTCAGATTTCATGTCAAACCTTTGTAACAATATATGTGATAATTAAACAGCCTTTCAAATGTAATAGTTTTTGATGTTTCCAAAATGTTTCTTGAAAGTTGCTTCCTCCCAGCTTCTCATAGTTGGTTTACATGAAAAGGAATTCAATATATTTCAGTATCATTAATAGTGCATTGCATCAAACCTATTAACTGCCAATGACTTGATACAGCTTCTGTTGAAGTCAATAGAAAGTTTCAGATTGACTTCAAAGGGAAACTCAAATGATCCTAAAAAGTCTAGGACAGGTTTAATATAAATGATGAATACATTTCAATGGGATACTATTTTGACAAAGTTTCTATTCCTATTTTAAGCTTATTTCACTTCAGCACCAAGCCCCAATATCCTTCCTACCCCCACAATGCTTGAATCCCAAAGTCTTTCTAGCTATTCGGTGTCTTTTGCCTTCAGGAGAATTCAAACTGCACATAATCTGCTACTGGAAAGTAGAGAGCCTACTAACCCATTCAAGGTTAGGTTTAAGATAGGTGGACAATGTTTTTCTTCAGGAGCATTAGGCTATCCAGCTCCTATGTTCTGAGGCAATTAAACCCAGTAATTCTTCTCTTGGTCTTCCTCCTGTCTGCCAAACTGAGACCCGGATTCTACAGTGAGATATATATGAAAAACTTAAGGGCAGGATTTCCCAATTGTAAACTATCTCTTGGCAGCTTGCTTGAGCAATTTAAAAAGAGTATATTCAATCACACAGAGGGTATGTCTACACTACCCCGCTAGTTCGAACTAGCGGGGTAATGTATGCATACCGCACTTGCTAATGAAGCCCGGGATTTGAATTTCCCGGGCTTCATTAGCATAAGCGGGGAGCCGCCATTTTTAAATCCCCGCTGCTTCGAACCCCGTGTAGCGCGGCTACACGGGGCTCGAACTAGGTAGTTCGGACTAGCGTGCCTATTCCGAACTACCGGTACACCTCGTTTCACGAGGAGTACCGGTAGTTCGGAATAGGACCCTAGTCCGAACTACCTAGTTCGAGCCCCGTGTAGCCGCGCTACACGGGGTTCGAAGCAGCGGGGATTTAAAAATGGCGGCTCCCCGCTTATGCTAATGAAGCCCGGGAAATTCAAATCCCGGGCTTCATTAGCAAGTGCGGTATGCATACATTACCCCGCTAGTTCGAACTAGCGGGGTAGTGTAGACATACCCAGAGGGACTACTTAATGTTGCTCAGCATCAGCGACCTTTTGGCTGATATGATGATGAAAGAATTGTTCAAGTCCTCCTTACACATAAAGTAGAGCCCTGTTTACATGCTAGAAGGATGGGAGCTTTAAAGTGATGAATAGAGGCCTCCAACATGATGTAAGATCAGGGATGGGCAATAATTTTTGATGGAGGGCCACCCCAAGATTTTGGAAAGTTGTCAAAGGCCACACCTTTCTGTGGAGGAGGTTCGGGTTCTAAGATAGAGGTTGGGTGCAGAAGGGCACATGAGGTAAAGGACTGGGGTGCAGGAGATGGTGTCAGGTCTGAGAGGGAGTTTGGGTGAAGAAGCAGGTTGTGATGTGTCAGGGGATTGGGGTGTAGGGTCAGGGAGGGGGTATGCATACAGGAGAGGATTCTGGCCTGGGGAAGGGGTGTGGGAGTGGGTACAGGTCTGGGAGGGAGCTGTGACCTGCGGCAGAGGGGTGCAGAGGATTTGGATGGTGACTTGGGGAAGGAGTTGGGGTACAAGAGGGGCACGGGTGCCAGAGGAAGGCTTTGGCTGGGAGGTACTTATCTAAGCATCTTCCAGCCAGCAGCCCTGCAGCATACCCAAAGCAGGCTGGGCCTGCTGCAGCCCCAGATCAAATAAAACTTTAGGCCACTCCCTCCATGTGGCTCTCACCTTTGGGAGGGGGAAGAGGCTTGTGCTGCCTTGTCCCTCAGGCCAACTTCTCAGCACCTATTAGCCAGTTGTTTACAGAACTCAACTTTATGTACAGATTGGACCTCCCTGGTTTGGCACCCTTGGGAGCTGAGCTGTCCCAGACCAGGGCATTTGCCAGACCAGGAGAGGTCAGTTGCTCCCATGTTGGCTACCCCACTCCAATTTTCCTTTCCTGCCCTGCCACTGGCCCCCTTAATACTGGACTGGCATGGCTCCCCACCCTGCTGCCCACCTACTGCCCCAAAGTCTCCCAGGGTTTCTGGCGGGGACTACTTGGCTGCTGACAGCCCCACTGCCATAGGGTGTTCTCTGGAGTTCCTGGCAGGGGCCATGCAGCTGCTGCCAAGCCTGCTACTGCTGGGGATTCCCTAGCTGGGGTGCCTGATGTCCCACTATGCTGCTAGGGCTGCTCCACTTCTTCTGGAAATTCTGGCCGACTGCCTCTGCCAGCCCCGCTTCATCCAGGGGGTTTCCCAGAAGAGGCTGCTCGGTCACTCCAGCCCCAGTGCCACTGGAGGTTTCCTGGAATTCCTGGCCAGGACCTGCTGCCTGGGCTCCCCAGAAGCCACCTGGCTCAGCCAGGGCTCCTGAGTCCCTATGCTGCTCCTGCCTCCTCCAGGGTTCTTTGGTTCAGCAACATCCATGGTCCTACTGGACCATGGATATTGCTGGACCAAAAAGACACGGATTTGGGAGGTTCATTCTGTACATGCCTTAATCCCATTGATATATAGGACTTGTACTTAAAATAAAGCATCTGCTCTAATGATCCCTGAATAAGGATGAGCTTAACCATGTGTTTAAAAGTTGTAATAATTTGTAGCAAATGTGAAAAGGAGGGGCAAAAAGTGGCCCAAAGAGGTTGAAATATTTTAAATGAACATATTATTATCTATTTATAGTAGTTCTATAAAATGTACACCAATATGAGAAAAAAAAAATTAATATCTCCAGAAATGTGAATGTATTCTTCTCATGGGTATGGTTTGACTTATAAAGATTAATAATCCAAGTAACCATCATTAAGCCAGAGAGAGTAGTAAAAGAAATTCTATGTACTGCTAGTTTGGGAGCTCACCTGGAAAGTGTGCCACTCAAGTTTATGTCTGCTGCCATGACCATTTCATAGTTTATAAAAATCAGAACACTTTAAATAGAATAGCTTGAGAATGCACCATTGCAGAATAGCTTATAGATTGATGTCTAGAGTACACTCGTATGGTGTGTCAAAGATTCAAGTACAAATCTCTTCTCCATGTCATAGGGAAATATACATGGCTCACCCACAGCTCAGGTGAGTTCCCTAACCATTGGGTTGTTCTGACATGGGTTTCTCTCTTTCTCTTAAAAACAAAAATTGAACCAAAGCTCCATTCTAGGTGTCAGGAAAATTTATGAAAAATGTTTCCTAGTTGAAGCAGAAATTATTATTGTGGCACCAGTATTTTCTTAGAATAATGTATTTCCTTAATCAATGCATGTGGGTCCTGTATCTTTGAAAATCAGTAAACAACTGCTCCTTACAGAAACCTCAGCTAAAACACCAATGCTAGTCACCTAGAGCAGCTGTCTGTCCTCTATCTTTTGGACTCTCCTGGATCCTCACTGCTGAGATTTATCTGGGAAAACCCATGTAACAAAACAAGTCTAAGACTTGTTCCTGAAAGGTGTGCCTGAGCCTCACCAAGATTTGTGTGCTCAAAGAAGGGCATTTTACCCTTCACAGTGCCCTGAATAACCATGCCTGTGTGGTAAGACTGTCAACATAAGTCCTTATACACTGGTGTTCCATAAATACACATCACATTAGTTCTTTTTATCATAGAAGTATACTGGGTTCTTGATTTAGGTGGGGTTTGAGTTTTTTTAGTTTTGCATTCTACTTTTGTGTGATAAAGAAGAAAATGTGGGCGGGGATTACGGTTAATTTTCCACTCAAGTCAAAGGTGTTGGGAAAATAATAGTGTGTTCTTTTTTCTTAATTAAGCCTATAAGCTTGCTGATTACTTTAATTTCAATACATCCAGGTAATGCTCTCCAAAGAACAGAAATATGGTGACATGGGATACTGGAAATTAATGCTTGGTTTCACACTCAATAGATCCCAGTTTAAATATTAACAGATTACTGAAAACAACTCTATTTCTCTTCCTGGAAAAGTCAAGGCTGTTTAATCAAAACAAAATCTCTTAAGTACCCAAAGTAAAGGGGGAAATAGTGTATTGATCACAATACAGAATTAAAAAGAGGAGTCGATACAAGTAACAATAATAATAGAATTTTTTAAAGTTCTTCCATAGGGCATTAGAGGTACAGGAGTAGAGTTTCATTTTCATTTTCATTTCTCAGTTTCATTTTGTTTAATGGCTGGATTAATTTGCTGAATGGAACAATCACTCATTGCATGTTTAATTTAAGTGTTTCCCACATAATTGCATGGGGATGTTAAAGGTTACTCCTTTGTGGAAATATGATTCACACATTGTAAATGAGAGGTGATATGTAGTTTTCCATTATAAGCAGTTATGTGGGCAGTGTTTGGCATGCTTAGAGAAGCTTGTTCCATTTTGGAGTGTAGACACAACCACATTTGACCTGTGTCAAAATGAGCTGGAGACTCAGTTTTTCTTTCATGAATGCATCTTAGATAAGGAATCATTGCTGAACACAAAGGTTCTTGTGTCATCCTCATTGTTTTATTTTCTGGTGCTCAGCCAAAAACCTTATTTCTGTAATTACAGCTGTTGTTTCTGCTTGCTCTGAGTTGATACAGAAATATTCCCAAATAAAGTGGCAGTATAGAGGTTCTAGTGACTAAACAAGTAACTGATATTTTAGCATATTAAAGGAAATGCAGGAAGTCATTAAGCATGCTCATTAACTGTTCTGGGGTGTCTTGGATCAGTTTTTGGGTCTCGTTCCCTCTCAGAACCTGACCTGGACTGGGGAAGCTAATGATCCTACTAGTGGACCAAATTCAATGATGAATCCTGGTGATGTGTTACCGGAGGCATGTTGCATATATGTTAAGAAGAAGTAGCCATTTGAAGCTGCTGAAGAAATTTTCTTTAAGGGCAGACATTCCTGCATGTGAACATACACCCTTAGTTAGAAGCTGGACATTCCTACTCAATTAGTAGTGAGTTCTGTCAGGGGTACAAAACAGACCACCATTTTGAACATCAGTCAGATCCAGCCCAGTCTTCCCACTGTAAAACAATTGTCATGGTGGATAATGAGCTGAAAATGAGCTCCACTACAATGTGGCCAAAAGCGTTAATCCAGTCCTTGAATGGGCAAATCTTGACTAGAAGTAGAGAGGTTATTTTACCTTTGTATTCAACACTGGTGAATCCACTGCTGTAATACTGTCTGCTGTCCACTAATCAAGAAGGATGTTGAAAAATTTAAAACAGTTCAGAGAAGATGTAGAGTTAAATTAGAGGATTAGAAAACATGTCTTATAGTGATAGATTAAAGGAGCTCAATCTATTTTAGTTTAACAAAAAGAAGGTTAATGAGTGGATTGATTGCAGTGTATAAGTACCTACATGGGGAACAAATATTTAATAGTGTGTTCTTCAATCTAGCAAAAAAAGATAAAACATGACTGAATGCTGAAGCTAGACAAATTCAGACTGCAAATAAAGCATATATTTTGAATAGTGAGAGCAATTAACCATTGAAATAACCTACCAAGGGCTGTAATGAATTCTCATTCACTCTCAATCTTTAACATAAAATTGGATGTTTTTCTAATATAAAAGATTTTATCTTGAAATTATTTTGGGGGGTACTGTGGGTTGTCCAGATGATCATACTGAAATATATTAATCTCATCTTTGGGT
The DNA here is from genome assembly GCF_049634645.1 of Pelodiscus sinensis. NCBI lineage: Eukaryota > Metazoa > Chordata > Testudines > Trionychidae > Pelodiscus > Pelodiscus sinensis. The sequence continues at coordinate 203,995,183 of NC_134711.1, forward strand.
TCAATCTCTGACCATTCTGTAGAATTCTGTTCATTCCACCAAATGTTTTTTCTTGCCCTCTCCTGGGCCACCACATTGACATTTGTGCCTACTTCCTCTATTTTGCAAGGGCCAATGCGTCTCATGTCTATACTACATTGTAATCAGACCTTCAGCTTTGAAGAATTTATATCTCAATGTGCAGAAATGTTGGGTTGGATGTGAAACACTCTGCAGCAAACAGTAGTAGTTGGATGAGCATGCCTCCCCATCTAAATAGATTCAATCGCACTGCAAGGAAAGGGGTTGGATACAAATTGGTAGTTAAAATGAATGTTAGAAGCTCCCAATTTCAGAATGAACTATTTCAAAATAAGCTGCACAATTGATGTAGTTCAATTTGTGGAGCTTATTTTGAGATAAACTGTGCTGTGTATGCACACTCTAAGGCTATGTCTACACAGCAGCAGTATTTTGGAATAAGTTATTCTGGAAGAGATTTTCCAGGAAAGCTTATTTCAAAATAGCACGTCTACACACAAAATGCATATAGAAATAGCACTTAGCTATTTCAAAATAGTGCGTCTACTGATTGGATGCTGAATCACATTTAAGGCCACCCTCAACCAGTTCAGGTAGGACATAAGGTCAGTAGTTGCTTCGTGTGGCTGCTACTTGAGGCTATCTGAGGCTCATACTTAAAGAGATCCCCCTGGACAGCCATTTCTCAGGTATCCCTGCTTGCTTGCCTACCTCTCTGAGGGACAGCAAAGCATTTCCACTGTGTGCTCTGGTTGCCCTGATTCAGGACACCTCAGCACTCTCTGCTATGGAGCAGGCGCTGCTTCCGGGCAGTCTTCAGCTCTTACAGCTTTTGCTGCAAGTTATGCAGCACTTTCTGCAGGTTGCCTCCCAGATCTACATGAACCCAGCCACCAGCCCTCGTGGCAGACCCTCCTCAGGTATGTGGGAAGCAGCTCCAGCAGCTGAAGGCCACCAGCCATGGCCTGGACACTGTGCCCCGCTGCATCTGGACATTAGTGCAGACTGGTGGGACCACATCATTCTGGAGCACTGGGGAGACTAACAATGGCTCCAGAACTTAAAAATGAAGAAGGGCACCTTCCTGGAGGTCTGTGAGTCACTCACCCCTGCCCCGAGGTGACAGGACACACACATGAGGCCCATACCATCTCTCTCCAGAAGCGTGGCACCATTGCCCGCTGAAGCTCTCCATGGGGAGCCAGTTTGGTGTGGGGAGCTCAAACATCGGGTTCCTGGTCATGCAGGCATTCTCGGGCTATTGTTCTTGGAGGGGGGTGGCTGGATGGAATGGGCTTTGCTAGGGAAAGGGGTGGGCATGATTGCAGGGGGCTGCTTTTGGTGAGGTCAGGGCCATCAACAGCATCCTGCTACACAGTCATCCGCCTGGCAGATGTGGATGCTGTCATCAAGGGATTTGGTACCCTGGGTTTCCCCAGCTGTGGCAGGGCTATTGACGGGACCCTATCCATGCCCCAGACAACTGGCATCAAGCTACATAAACAGCAAAATATACTTTTTGGTGGTCCTGCAGACCACAACTGACCACGGGGGCCAGTTCACAGACATATATGGCATGGCATGGCACATTCTCCCATGTGCACAGGTTGCTGTGTGATCCGTGGCCAGCAAGGGCCAAGCGTGGAGCGCCTATCCCACCCACACACGGTCATCCCCTCCAGGCCCAGTATGAAGGGAAAGTGATGGCACTTGCATGATGTGCCTTCTCTAGCCTTGGATGATGCCTGGAACATGTCCAAAGGGAGGCTTTGGGGCTCCTTGGTCATCTGCATGCTGAGGCTGGCCTTGTCCAGGTCCTGGTCCTCCTCCTCAGCGCTGTCTTCCTCCACCCCCCACCAAGGATAACGACGGGTGTCTCTAGCCCAGAGTCTATAACTGGGGGTGAGGAAGGGACTGCCTCTCCCCCCAGGATGCAGTACAGCTCCTTAAAATAAGGGCATGTATGGGTCTGTGTCCCAGATTGGGAGCTGCCTTGCTTGGCCCTGGCATAAGCCTGCTGGAGCTCATTAACCTTCATCCGTTCTTGAGTGCAGATGTAACCTATGGAGGCCAGGCTGTCTGCCAGCTGGCCATACAGATCCGCATTCTTGCATCTGGTGCGGAGATCCTGGAGGCTGGTCTTATGCCCCCAAACCTCAATAAGGTCCAGGATCTCTGCAACAGACCAGGAAGGTGCACGTCTCTTGCAACCCCTGGAAGGCTCCTTGGAGCTGTCTGAATGCTCCCCAGGAGCAGTGGAGGTCTGGGTGGCACCATCACTGTGGCTCATCATGGCTAAATGCAGTCAGGGGCAACTGCAGGGTGGCTCTGGGCTGTCAGGCCTGCTGTGAGCCACAAGCCCTGTCTACAGAATCTGCAGCTTTAAGGTCTCCGGGATGGGGGAGGGGAGAAAGGAAGAGTTTTCCTGTGTGTGGACAAAACAGCCAGCAGGGCACCTTGGGAAGGACTGGAAGCCCCCTATTTTGAAATAGCCCCTATTCCCTGTCTACACAGCCCCTATTCTGAAATACCTAGAAATGTAGTCGTGTTAGTCTGGTGCTACATAGTCCTGTTTTCTATTTCAGAATAGGCACTATTCCTCATAGAATGAGGTTTACAGAACTCAAAATAAGGTGGCTGTTATTTTGAAATTATTTCAAAATAGCGGTTTTGCTGTGTAGATGCCGCAAAGTTATTTCAGAATAGCAGCTGTTATTCTGAAATAATTTTTGCTGTGTAGACACACTCACAGTGTCCAGTGCTGAGGCATTAATGACTATGGACTGTTTTAAGTTTACAAACTGATAAGCTCTCCACAGCAGACACACCTTTTTGGACCCTGAGCCCTTTCCAGCTGACGGGGCATTTTCTCTATTGAATGAAGGCAGGTCTACCCTAGAAGTGCTACACTGATGCAGCTGCACCAGCGCAGCTACCCTGCTATTGCACATCTGTGAACAGCTGTACATTAACAGCATTAGCATAATTGATCCACCTCTGTCAGAGGCAGAAGCTATGTCATTGGCTAGGAATGACAAACTGCAGCCAATGGGAGCTGTGGGGTTCTTCGCCTATGGATGCTTAGATAAATAACGCCTCTGATGGTTGCCAGGAGCTAACACAGGTGAAGTTCATCTTGCCAGTAGGCCTCTTTATTGTCCATCTCTATTCCAGGTGATTTCCAAATGAGCAATATTCAGCTAATCTTTTCAATTTTACTACATACACAGCTACTTTTTCTCCTCATCCTCCTATGAAACTTCAAATGTTCTAAATAATGTTTAGTTTTGATGTGTAGTGCTCCATTAATATCTTCACATGTCCTCTAATTTTTAGCTCCTGGTTTCTAAGGATTCTACTCCTTAAGATGGAGTAGGTTTCATTGCCATAGATATTGAAGAAGATATGGTTTTTGTTTATCTAGAATCTCATTTACAAGCTAATAGTGGCCCAATATTTGCATCCATTACTATTAAATCTCATTTTCTTTATTGAGCTCCTCTATTCCCCATAAATGAGCATGTTTTCCATTATCACCAGTTTCTGTGAAAGAACAACTCAGTGCAACAAAATATCACTTCACTCATAGGATTGCAGGCTGGGGAACTTGATGCTTTATTCAACTGAAGCACAATAAACTGAGTGTGTAGAAGAATTCTCATCGGAAATAGGAACTAGGCATGGGCAGAGTATGGCTCCATCCTCTAATATGCTAGGTACCCCAGTTATACCTGTGATGACACACTGTACTACCACTGCAATTTTACTTATTTTTAATGTTTGTGTATAATTTCTTGCTTCTTCAAGAAAGTCAAGTGTAACTATGAATCTATGTAAAGACTTCTTAGATTATATATACTGAGAAGAGGTATGATTGAATAGCTGCAGGGTTTTATATATTAGAGGTTTCTTAGTGTAGTCCCCTTACTAAAGGGGCCTGTGACTTTTTCTGGTGGATCCTTTGTGCTACAATCTAGTCCTAGAGACTACAACTCCCATAAGCCCTTGGGGAAAAAGGAGGAAACGGGGGGTTGTCCAGGCATTTTTGGGAGAAAGGAACCAGGCTGCTGTGAGGAGTATTTGTCCTGTGAGGCTTGGATCTAGCAGGCTGATTCAGGGGCTGCTGATTATCCCTAGAGGGGAGAGACTCTGGCTGTGCCTGTGGCTGAGGAGAGCTACATAAACCTGCACACAGGAGGAAACTTGAGTAACTGGGCTCTTTGGGAAAGTGCTGCGTAGGACAGACCTCAGAGATATAGACTAACTCTGGGTCCAAAGAGAGGCAGAGTGATCAGCCCAGAGAACCAGACCTGCTGGCATTTGGTGGAGCCTGCTCCCGTGGCAGAGGGATTTAGCAGCTGGCTGCTCAGCTTGGACTAACACATGCAGGACCTGTATAGTGCTATATCCACTCCAGCTGCAGACCTTCAAGCATGCCCATGCAAGCAAGTGTCTGGGACTCTGAAGACCAAGGAGTGCAACCTCAAGGGTGAGAAATTATGGCAGTGCAAATGCCAGATAGATAAGTTCCCTTTATTTCTGTGTACTTTAATTGATTTTATTCACTTTTAATCCATTAAACCCAGTTTCTTTAAATTGTTAAGTAAAGGTGTGTTAATTCTAATTTAGTCACTTAAGGTATGTCTACACTACCACCCCAGTTCGAACTAGGGGGGTTAATGTAGTCAATCGAAGTTGCAAATGAAGCCCGGGATTTAAATATCCCAGGCTTCATTTGCATCTTGCCGGGCGCCGCCATTTTTAAATCCCCGGTAGTTTGGACTCCATGCCCGCGGCTACACACGGCACTGAGTAGGTAGTTTGAATAAGGCTAGTTCGAACTACCGTTTCACCTCATTCCACGAGGAGTAATGGTAGTTCGAATTGGAAAGCCTAATTCGAACTACCTATTCCGTACCGCGTGTAGCCGCGGGCACGGAGTCCGAACTACTGGGGATTTAAAAATGGTGGCACCCGGCAAGATGCAAATGAAGCCCGGGATATTTAAATCCCGGGCTTCATTTGCAACTTCGATTGACTACATTAACCACCCTCATTCGAACTAGAGTGGTAGTGTAGACATACCCTTAGATGCATGCTATTGTTGTCTTGGAGTTAGATCCAGATTATTGCTAGAATAATTTTATTCCTGGAGTCTCCCAAGGCACACCATACGTATGTACAGGGCCAGCCAGGTGGAGGCATCACTACTGTGTATTCTTTAGGAGCAAGGGACTGCAGGAAGGGTATGGATAGGAAATCCCCAACTAAACAACATAATCACTGGGGGTATGTCTACACTACCACCCTAGTTCGAACTAGGGTAGTAATGTAGGCAACCGGAGTTGCAAATGAAGCCCGGGATTTGAATTTCCCGGGCTTCATTTGCATAAAGCCGGGCGCCACCATTTTTTAATGTCCGCTAGTGCGGACTCCGTGCCACATGTAGCACTAGCGGACATTTAAAAATGGCGGCGCCCGGCTTTATGCAAATGAAGCCCGGGAAATTCAAATCCCGGGCTTCATTTGCAACTCCAGTTGCCTACATTACTACCCTAGTTGGAACTAGGGTGGTAGTGTAGACATACCCTGGGGTACTCAGGATCTCCTTTTATGTTAAAAACAAAACATCAAGCACACATGTGAGTGCAATCCAGGGAGGAAAAGGGGGGTTACATTAGACACGAGCAGGTGATATGAATAGATTTAAAAGGTCAAAATTAGTGTAAAGGAGGCTACCTTAAAATTTCACCTCTCAGTTTGGCCCATAATGGTTGGCGAAAGTGCAATTTGGTTTTAAATGAATGCATTAAAAGCTTGCCTTGTGTTTTGTTTGCATGGTTGTATTTCTGGGGTAGAAGAGAGAATATGAAAAACTTAAAAATTCTGTGTTCAAAAACAAGTTGTCCTGCAAAATATATGTTTGGAATATTGCATTTTTTCTGTTTCTAGATCTTTCATTAACTGATCCTAATTGCTGGAAATGTAATCATTATTTACACGTATTCACCAAAGTAATCATTTGTACTAAAATTCTAGAGATAATTATGATTCATGAAAATTTTAATGAACAGCCAGCAGCTGTCCCAATGTTTTCAGACAACAAATAAATGACCCTGTAAACTGAACAAAACTCTCCGATTATTTTTCACAAAAACATTAATGAATAATATTTCACAGAATTTGACCAGTTCTAATTACAAGTTGCTACAATTCCAATTACTCTTGTTAATGTCTGAGTCCATTCAGAGTTCCCCAGAATGTCTTTCATGGTGTTAGTAAATTAAATATCAATTCTCCTGACAAAAATCTCCTAAATTTTTAGGACATTGGTGAGTACACAGACAATCCTATGCTACATTTCTCCCTTGATCCTTTTACTTGTTGAAAGCAGCTTTCTTTGTAAAAAAAAATCATTTATTTTTAGGAGTAAACATGGTGAGTGTAAGACTATATAATGAGTTTTACAAATCATTATTGCCACAAGTATTAAACATTATCAGTGTAACGTTTCTGGTGGTACAAGCCATATTAATGAAATAATCATAAACACATTACTCTGAAGAATGTTTTTTTCAGATTTGGAGAGAAATATTTTCACAGTCCTAAAATATTACAGCCTCCACCCCTTTTTATTAGTAGTATTAATAATAATAATAATAATAATAAATAATCAATACAGATTGGTTTTCTTTTAAAGAAGGATAGAATATTTCTTTTTAATTAGACGGGATTGCCATTTTTGTCGACAAATACAAATGCACAGAAACTAATTTTTTACTTATTTAGGATAGGGTTCTTAGCAGTATCTTTTAATGATGAAAGTGCAATAAAACATCTATTTAAAAGGAAGCAGCCAGTAGCCTGAAAAAACTAAAAGATCTTTCACTTTTGTTTTAAAGACAACAGGAGATGAAGCTTCCTTGAGAGCTTGAGTTCCAGATGACAGGGGCATAACGTGAAAATGAATGCATAAGAAATGTATTTTTGTCTTTGGCTACGTCTATACTGCAGCCTTCTTCCACAAAAGTTTATGCAAATGAAGAGCGGAGTGGAATATCACCACACTTCATTTGCATAATAATTAGGGGCCATTTTTGCGCAAGAGGTTTTTGCACAAAAAGGAAATGAAAAATGAGGAAGAACGGCTCTTGCGCAAGAGAGGGTTTTGCGAAAAAGGAGCCATCTATACAGCTCCTTTTTGCACAAAAGCCTCTTGCACAGAAACAGCCCCTAATTAATTATGCAAATGAAGTGCAGTGATATTCTACTCCACACTTCATTTGCATAACCTTTTGCAGAAGAAGGCTGCAGTATAGACTTAGCCTTTGAAATCTATGTCTGTAAAGCCCTGATCCAAAACCTGTTGGAAATAATACTGACCATATAAGGGTTCTGTGAAGTTGAATCTAATTAGGACTTATCTACACTATGAGATAAAGTTGAATTTATTAAGGTCAATTTTTTAGCACTCGATGTTGAAGAATAAAAGAGGCATGGCTCTCACTGTGCATGAGAGTTTAATGCAGTGTGTCCTCAGTAAGATGGCTACTATTGATTTTTACTGTGATGCACTGTGGGTAAGATCCCACAGTTCCTGCCACCTTTTGCATTTTGGGTTAGGCTCCTATGCCTGATGGGAACAAACCAGTACAGCATGTGGTTCTGAGTACATATTGGCAGAGTCCCATAATGCACTCATTTCTTCCCTCCTCCTCTGCTTGAAAGCAATGGCAGTCTTTTGCACTCTTTCTTCCCTTGTTATCCATGTAGATACTATAGCAAGGCAAGCATGGACTCTGTTCAGCAGCAAAGTGCTATAGTAATCAAAACAAACATCTCATGCTTTATCTTGCAGTACGTCCAAAGATCTCCGGAGCAAGGAAGAATGTGAGGAAGCCACAAACAGACACTTTTCTGAAGCACTTGAGTGGAGCAATTGGCAGATTCTGGTGGCATTTGATTCTCTTGACACAGTGTCTGGTGCCATGAGAAAAGAAGAATGGTGGAGCCACATATATGTGCAGCTAAAGTACAATCAGTGGTAGCTGCAAAACTTTCACATGCATAAAGCCACCTTCAGGGAAGTTTGTGAATTGCTTTCCTCTACCCAGAAGAACAGCAACACCAGAATGAGACCCACTCTGACCATTGAGAAGTGAACGGCAATAGCCATGTGGAAGCTTGAAATGCCAGACAGCTATTGGTCAATTGGGAATCAGTTTGGAGAGAGGAACTCTACACTAGGGACTGATGTGATCCAAGTAGCCAAGGTAATCAATCCCCTTCTGATACAAAGGGTAGTGACTTTGGGAAACATGCAGGATATAGTGGAAGGTTTTGCCATGATGGGGTTCCCTAACTGTGATGGGGTAATAGATGGAACCCACATCCCTATCTTGGCACCCACCCCTCTTGACTAAGAGTAGATAAACCACAAACGGTTCCCAATGGTGTTACAGGCACTGGTGGAGCACAAGGGCCATTTCATTGACATTACTGTGGGATTGTTGGGAAAGTTTGGTAGTATTGAATTACTATTTAGAAAATGGATATAATGCAGCTAAGTTAGACCTAAACTCCTAGTGTAGGCCTAATATTATATGCAAAGCATTTTGAAACCTTGAGTGGAAAGTACAACAATACAAATTCAAAGTAAATGTACATTAGTATTTATCGGGGTATATCTTGTGTGACAGACTATGCAGCGTGCAGGTGCTTCACCACCGGGCCGGTTCCACGGTGGGGAACTGCAGCTGCAGAGCCCCGCCCCCACACCTCTGAGGCGCATGCTTGCGCCAGATGCCAGGCGCTTTAAACTCCGGCGGCACGGCAAGTGGGGGGGGAGAGGAGCACCCTTGGACTGGAGGGCAAGTGAGAACCCGGAGCTGGAGAGACGAGGAGCCAGACGAGGAGCAGGAGGGGAGACCCCCAGAGGGAAGCCAACAGACCCCCTTGGCTGAGAGAAGATCAGCCAGCAGCAGAGCAACTCCCCGGAGGGGCGGTGCCTGGGGAAACAGTCGGCATGCCGGTGAGGACAACGAGGAGACGGCGAGGACTCAGGTACACTGCAGTGAGCGGGGGAGGAGACTGGTAGGAAGCAGCGCAGGGCAGGTAGAAGCCCGCGTGGTTGGAGAGTTGCGGATAGGAATCCCTCTCCAGCCTTAAAGGGTCGACCCCGAGGCCCCTGGGCTGGGACCCGGAGGTGAGGGTGGGCCCAGGTCCCTTTACTCTATCCCCCATGGGATTAGGCAGAATCCGCCCATAACAGGTCAAAGCAGCACCTGGTATAGCATCTGGACACCAATGTGTTGCCCCGCCTCCCCCAAAAAGGGGGGGACATTGGACCGGGATTTCGGAACACTTAAGGGGTATTTGGGGTAGAATGTGACCCCGGAGCCGGGTGGGTGGACCTGAAAAAACAGATCAGGAGTAGGTACACCCAATGGAGGGAGGGCCACTGGGCAGAAGCATTGGCTTCCCGCTTCCTCCCCCCGCTCTGTGCCCCGGATGTCCTTCCCAGAGGCCAAAGCAAAAGGGCAGCTTAGCCCTGAGGGAGGACCCTCCCTCCCCACAGTAGGAGGGCAGCACCCGCAACACGCATCCTAACACAGACAAGTTTTGGGGAACAGAGGTACAGTTTCAGGATTTTTCAGGTTTCTTAAAAAAGGAAAAGTTCACAGGGAGTCATACAGGCTCTTTCTTTGTAAAACTGGGCCAGAATTCTATCTCAGATCCTGCTGACCACATGAGCAAGGATTAGATAATTAGAGAACGGGAATAAATACCATGCACATGGCATGAAGTTGGCTCTGTGTCACTGTAAATTTAGTCTTCTGCTGGGTGATCACCGTGTCTGGACAACACACATTCAAGGACAGATTATATTGATGGTTGCAACACAAATGGGCCACGTTGGACTGGAGTTCCTAACTCTTTGTGTCCAAGTTCAATGAAAATGTAAGTGATATGAAAAAAAAAAGACAAACACACAGCTACAGTAAATTCAGATTTGGAAACGGGATATATATTAAATTCTATTCCATCTGGAAATGAGTATGGATAGGTATCATGGTACTTTCATTGAATTCCCCATCAGCAGATTGCTTTACATTCTCATGTTGCTTCTGATCTCAATGGAAAATGAATCCTTTTCCTTTCAAAAGTTGTCACCATTTTTCTATGGTGTCCAGTAGTGGAAGATTTGGAGATAAAGGAAGGGTGAGTCTCAAAGATGGTGTTCAAATAGCATCTGAAAAGCTCAAGGTAGGATACTGGAACACTAAAAGAACATAAGAACGGCCATACTGGGTCAGACCAAAGGTCCATCTAGCCCAGTATCCTGTCTGCTGACAGTAGCCAATACCAAATGCCCCAGAGGGAGGGATCACACCAGGTAATCCTCATATAATCCCTCCCCAACTAGGGTATTTCTACATTACCCCGCTAGTTCGAACTAGCGGGGTAGTGTAGACATACCCCTAGAGACTCCATCTCTGGCTACACATGCTGGGAAAAGTCTTTGGGAAATTAAGCAGCGATCCTTTTTGAGGATCTCTCTCTTTCTCCCATTTCCTATCTTCCAGATTTCGCACACTACAAGAGCATTTTCTGTCCTTCAGACTGATCTTCCTTTGCTTTGATCAAAGCTTCTTCCAAACCACTTATATATAGATTTTTGCTTTGGCAATAATCCATTGTGCATGGAAACTCAGCGCTAGTACTCTCCCTCTCTGCTCGGGCCAGTGAGTCTATTCAGCTATCTTGCACTCACACTTCTTTTTGGTCAGAGGTATCTTACTATGCATACCTCTGTTCACCATAGCCCTGGGAATCCTCAGAATTCATACCGCTTTGGTGTTGCATGTAAAAATAAATCCAAATATTATAGGTCAGATAAATAGTTTGGAAATTATATTAACTGCAGATTAAGCCCTCTTTGCTGTTGTGTTCCTACTTAGTGGTGTTCCTTATTTCAAGATTCTAACACTTGATAATTAGGCACAGAATTAAAAATATAGTGATTATTCCAGTACTTTATGAGTAGTCAAACATCACTGCCTAATTTACCAAAGACCTTTCCCAGCATATGTAGCTAGAGATGGAGTCTCTTCGGGGGCAGTTTCCTTTTAGTGTTCCAGTACCCTAGCCAAGAATCAAGAAAGAACATACCTAGCATCAGTTCACTTCCTTATTAATAACATTTTCAGTGGCATTGGAAATAAATTCTGAATAACAACTAGAAGAAGAACAGTGGATATGGTAGCTATTATAGTCCATCAAGTCATTTCATTTAACAAATCAACATGCAGAGAGATCTCCTCTTTGTCAGTGTTTTATTTAAATAATAAGTCCTAATATGGAGGGCATTTTCTTGTGCTTAATGACCAGTTGGAGACATTAGGACCTCGATATAATGCCAGAGAGACTAACTCTCAGGAAATGTCCAATCCACAGATCATTAGTGATGTTATAAATTGTGAGGGGGGGAGGGGAAGGGACAAAGAAAAATTACATTTTATGTATTAAAACTTAATAACTGATTTGCATGTTGCTATGGTTTCAGTGCTCTGTTTACATTATTGATCTTTTCCTAGATGTCAAAGATATAAACAATAAACAGGAAAGCAAGACATTGTTCTCTATATGTCATCAAATTTACAATATTATTGTGGCCACTTCCACAATAGAAAAATACAATCATTTCAAAGTTGTGGAGGCATCTTCTGGGATTTTTTTTTTTTGCTTTGTTTTGTTTTTGTGATATTGTAAGTCCACAGCGACTTTTGCTATGATGACTAAATCTTTCTCTATGTTGGTTGCCAAATCTTTCTCCACACCAAACCAGATGCACTTAGGTTGTATATTACAACAACAGGTTCTTAGACTTTATCAGTGAGACAATTGTGCTTCCATTATTATTGTTCTCCAGTTTTCTTCTTTTAGTTTTCAGGATGTCCATGTGTTCACACCAAGGAAGGAAATTGATTTTTAAAATTCTTTTGGTTTAGACTTATATATCTTGGCCTTGAAAATAGCCATTTCCTCTTTGATCCAGTAGCAATTTTCTTGATTGGCTCTCTCAGGAAATAATCTTTCAATGTTATTTTGAAATTCAATCTAACACTCTTGAAAGATGTCAGACTAATAGCACTGAAGATCAAAATCTTCTGTCCTGCCACAGGCATAGGAGAAGTATCAAAAATATCATCTCTATGCTATCTTCATAAAGCCCAGAGGAATGAATGTATCACCTCTATGATCTAAGGGACAGTGCTGCCTCAGAAAGGAAGGTCTGGATGGTTGAAATGTTGACTATGGCTTGATGCTGGAGAAATTAAAAGGCAAATTAAGGCCATGTTTAGACTATCAGGTAAAATTGGAATTGCTGCAGACATTGCATCAGTGTTGATTTAACCAGCCTGGTGAAGACAAACTAAATCAATTGAAGAGATCTCTCCTGTCAAATTGTGTTCTCTACCACCCTTAGAAGAGCAAGGGAAATCTGCAGGAGAGCATATCCTGTTGACACAGCACTATATAGACACCATGTCAGTTGGATCTAGCTTCATCGACTCCAGTTACATTATTCACATACCTTGAAGTACCATGATTTAGATAGGGCTGGTATAAACTACTTAGTAAATCTAAGTAAATATTGAATAGACAGGTTAATTTAATTTAAATAAAGCTTTTGCAGAATGCATCAGGGCTAATGAGAAAAAGCATATGATTAAGACTGTAAATAATTTTCAGTAATCATGCATGACCTCCTACTAAGACTTTGTTACTCAAGACTTCTCTAAATCTCATCTGAAAGAATTAAAAAATAAGATACAACCTTTCCCTTTTGCCTGCTCTAGCTAATCCAAACCATCCATAAGAAAACTGAGTAAAAATATGACCAAAACCAGAACAAATAACAGCAGAAGCTGATTCCGATTTGGCCTGATACAATGTACATAGAAGCCAAAGGGAGGACTTTGCAGTGTTTCCGAAAGGCATTAATCAGACCCATAAAGTTTAAAGATTTCAGTCTGGATTCCTTCCTGCACCAGAATTTCAGTCTGTAAAGAAAAGGCAGGTCCACGATTGTCAGGGAGCCTGTCTAGTTCCAGTGTTAAGGTGACCTAGAACAGCAGCTGATCTTCTGTAACTTATGTCAGAAGGGCTTAATGGATTCTACTCAACCCCAGACCACTCTTCACCTCTTTCCTTTTGTCTCTTCAGTGTTACTGGCACAGGAGAGTACAGACACAAATAGTTGGTGTTTATAAGACCAGACTGCAGCTCCTTTTTGAGTGGTGCATTGGAACTACAATGCAATAGAAAACCTGTCATATAATACCTGTTAAAAATATCAAACTTTAACCAGAGCAACATGATCACAAGGTGGTAACAAGGGACAGAGAGTATAAGCATGCTTCCATGTAACTCTCATGTGCTGGTCAGTAGAATTAGCCAGATGTATGGAGGGGAAGCATGTTACCCTCCTTTTCGGGGTTTTGAGCATGAAAGGTACTGCAGTTTTTGTATTGCCCTGCTCAGAAAGAAGCTCGTATGCATACAGCCACTGAGCAATGATAACAATCATGCTTGAGTCTTCCTGGCGATGCTTGCCACCAGATGTAAGTACTGAGATATAGTAGTTTATATTTTTCAGTATTATTTAAACTGAATTTGTCCCAATCTAGATACAAATCTTTTGGTGTAAATCTTTCAACTTCTGCCACACAGGAAAGATTAAAGATTGCTAATAAATATTAATCCATTTGTGAAAGAGAAAGAACCTACTGCTACTTAATATAGATTAAATCTCTCCACAAAACTATTCATTTAGAACAGTTTAAATCAAATGGTAAAAAAACAGTACACATAGGGAGAAATAAATACAAGTCCAAATGTAACATTAAATCAACCCAAAAACTCATTTCCTTATCTCAGTACAGTCAATATGATTATTACAATGGCTTCTTTCAGTACTGAAAAGTCTATTTCCTTATAAGATTTAGTGATGCCCTTGGATTTACAACTTATATTTCAGCTGTACTGTTATTGCTCACTGGTTTTTTTTAACTGAAAAAAACCCACTTCTTCTTTAAATTATGTGATTTAACACTGTGATTTTTAAAATAAAAGATCCTTAATTTGTATTTCTCTTCACTTACATAAAAACTAAATACATCCCACTATATTTAAACTGCTCAACAGCTTTTAAGTAAGCAGATATTATAAAATTTTCTCCTAGGGGAAAAAAATCTCAATCTCTTTACTATGAATGTGATTAGATAGTTTTATGCAACATCTTCAAGTTTAAAATCTTCAGTGTCTCATCAAGGTGAGGGATAGCAGGTAATGTTTACAGCTGGGATCATATGATTTACCAGTGATATAATTAAATGAAGGCTAAAAAAATATACAAGATGGCTGCTTCCACCACTGAATCCATATTCTAAAAGTTGGACAGGGAGAAGGGAAATGAAAAATATGATTTTATGTTTTATTTAGAAAATGTCAGTGTCAAAATAAACCTATTACATCTTAGCAAAATGAAATCTTTGGGTTAATTGATTTCTTTTATTACCTTTTGTGGAAATGTTTGAAGTTTTTTCTTTTCAGTATGATTTGTAATGAAAACAAATTTTGACATCACAGAATTGAAATGGAATTTCAAGTTTCTGCACAACTCTCAGTAGAAAACTTGCTGAGCTCTTTTGAAATTTTGCTCCTAAGTGTTACTTTGGGACTCATTCTACTTTCCTACTTCTTTCTTCTGTATACATTTGAAAAAAGATCTTAAAAGGACTCTTGAATCTTGATTCATTTTCATCTCTCCTTGTTTTTACCTTATCTTTCTCCATTTCAGAATTTGTAAGCCTTTTGTCAAATACACAGTCATAAATACACACAAGCATGGAATCACACATGCAATAATATTCAAAATCAGAGCTGGATAAAACAGGAACAAACACTTGCAATTAAAATAAAAACCCTTTCCTTTTTTCCCCAAATTTGAATTTAGAAAATTCAAAATGTAAAACCTTCCAGTCCATTCTATAGGAGGTTGGAAATTCCTCCCAAGATCACAAAAATGCTTTCAATATATTCTTTATTTCTTTTTTTCAGATACTGAAAATTTCAGTCAAGTCTACTCAAAATAAGATTATCCTATCTGGACAAAAATATATTGATTGCAGTTAAAATTCACATTTCCCAATAGCTACCACACATTAGTATTTTTGGTAAATGGTGGCAAACTAACGTCTTAAAAGTTTTGATGGTAGTATTTACTATGGACATCCTATGTCATTTTATTCCATGCAGATAGAATATAATACATAAAGGCTGTGTTTAGACTGGCCAGTTTTTCTGGAAAATCAGCCGCTTTTCCGGGAAAACTTGCCAGCTGTCTACACTGGCTGCTTGAATTTCTGCAAAAGCACTGACTTCCTACTGTAAGAAATCAGTGCTTTTTGTGGAAACACTATGCTGTTCTCGTTCGGGCAAAAGTCCCTTTTGCGCAAAACTTTTGCGCAAAAGGGCCAGTGTAGACAGCTCAGCTTTGTTTTCCGCAAAAAAGCCCCGATCGTGAAAATGGCGATCGGGGCTTTTTTGAGGAAAAGCGCGTCTAGATTGGCCACGGATGCTTTTCTGCAAAAAGTGCTTTTGCAGAAAAGCATCCGAGCCAATCTAGACGCTCTGTTCCGAAAATGCTTTTAACAGAAAACTTTTCCGTTAAAAGCATTTCCGGAAAATCATGCCAGTCTAGATGTAGCTAAAAAGTATATGACATTTGAAAGCCAATTTCACAAAAAAATGATCCATTTCATTTAAATAAATACCCCCTTTTAGCTGAAAATGATACCTTTTTTACTCGTAGAAGGGCTAGGTTTTGCTTATGGTTTGCTTATGGTTTTGTTGACGGGATATTTCAATCAGCTCGTTTCATAAGATTATTATATTGAAATGTCCACAAACTGCTGATACAATGTAATTTCAAGACCTTTTCACCTGGATAAGACCATTGTCTGCTTCCTCAAAAGTGATCTCATGTATCCAAAGTGTTTATATTTTTGTAGGATCCTGGTCATCATTCTCTGTGGTACTTAGAATCATAGAAACATAGTATTGGAAGAGACCTCTAGAGGTCATTAAGTCCAAACACCTGCGAAAAGCAAGAAGAATCTCAACTAAATCATCTGAGCCAGGGCTTTGTCAAGCCAGAACTTAAAAACCTCTAGGGATAGAGATTCCATCACTTCCCTAGGTAACCCATTCCAATGCTTCACCACCCTCTTGGTGAAATTGTTTTTCCTAATTTCCAACCTAAACTCTCCCACTGCAACTTGAGACTATGGCTCCTTGTTCTGTCCCTACTAAGAACAGCCTCTTTTCACCCTCTTTGAAACCTTCCTTCAGGTAGTTGAAGGCTGCTGTCAAGTCCCCCTCACTCTTCTCTTCTGTAGACCAAATAAGCCTAAACCCCTCAGCCTCTTCTCGTAAGTCATGTGTTCCAGCCCCCTAAT
The DNA here is from genome assembly GCF_049634645.1 of Pelodiscus sinensis. Taxonomy (NCBI): domain Eukaryota; kingdom Metazoa; phylum Chordata; order Testudines; family Trionychidae; genus Pelodiscus; species Pelodiscus sinensis. Next base: position 204,011,730 of record NC_134711.1, read on the forward strand.
CATTTTTGTTGCTCTTTGCTGGACCCTCTCCAATGCAATCCTCATTCTTTTTATAGTGGGAGGGGGGCCAGAACCGGATGCAATACTCCAGATGTAGCCTCACCCATTTTTACTTAAAAAACTATGGAAAAGTGCTGATTGAAGCAGGTCTTTTCCAAGCTGAGTCTTGCTGACAATGACCAAATTTGAGTCCAGTTTCATGGATCTAAGGCTGACATATCCAAAGATCTTGGGGAGAGGGGCTGCAATGTGGTATAAGCAAAGTTCACAAAGTGGAAAGAACAAAGGATAACACTGAAAAGTCTCATTTTTTAGCACAGCAAGCCAATAGAGGGAAGACTGACATTCCAGAATCCAGGCTACTCCAGCTTCTTTGACCAATCTCTCCCTGAATCCAAAGGTGGCCTGTTTTTGAAACTCATTGTGCAAATGTAAACCACACATTTTCTGGGTGTGGGTACTGTCCCATCTAGTGGCACTGAGACCACTTACAAAAAGAGAATAAAGAGTATGATTTACAACCTTGGCTGACAGCAGCATTATCACCACTTCCATTCCTTACTGGGCTCTGAGAAGACATTTAGGGTAAATTAGAGCTAAATAAAAGCAAGTGAAACTGAGAGCCAGGACTGGTGGCTGTAAACAAACTCCCTGTTATTTGCTCCTGTACGCTCATTTCTCAAGGCAAGTATTGTCTCCGGCCATGTTTTGCACTATGCAGAAGTTTGATGCTGCTGTGGCCGAACTTCTGAAGTTTGATTTAGCAGGTCTAGTAAAGATCCTCTCATTTGAACTGAGAGGGCTCCCCCATCAGTGACAGTACTCCTACTCCTCATGAGAAGTAAGGGAAGCTGACAGGAGCACTTTCACTTTTGTGTAGATGTGTCCTTATGAAAGCTGGCAGCAATGCAGCTCCTTAGAGAAACAAAAGTGAGAGGGTGCAAGGAGCCTTCTCGGAACTAGCCCTTCCTATCATTTGCAACATTGCACTCTCCTCAGGAGAGGGGCTGAGATACCGTGCATCTGTGAGCACTGCCACTCTTTACTGTAATAGGGGTCTGTGCCTGATGTTCTCAGTTTGTAAGAAATATCACGGATTCTTAAAATGCTCAAAACCATTTTTTTTCTTTAGGATGCCCCAATGTGTCAGACACTACAAAGCAAGCTATTACAAAGGCTCCATTGGTATTCATTTGGGACAGCCTACAGATACGTTTTCCACATTTGCAAGTTATGCACGCTAACCCAAATAAGCACCAATAAGCCCATGTACTGACTCATGCCAACATATATTCCATCTCTCTCTACCTAGGGAGACAAGATGGATGAGATAGTATCCTCCAATATCTGCTGGTGAGAGAGACAAACTTTTGAAGTTACACAGCGCTCTTCTTCAGTTCAAAATATAACCTGGGATTGGCACCGCTATAACATCACTGCATACAATCATTTGTTACTATGCAATATGTCGGTTTTGATATTTCAGTTTTAATTTTTTGTAAACCCTTCTGCAGTTTGCAAAAACCACAAGTTCCATTATAATTAAGAGCTACCTGTGGTGGGAAGGGTAATTATAACACAGAATTTAATGGGGGCTAATAAGATTACATGTGCTCTGAAACAATTAATATTCCAGAGATGTTAATATTAACTCCAGAATCTGCAGTTATGTAACATCTCATCTTGTCCTTGTCTCTGAGTCACAAGAGGTTTAACCCCACATTATCTTATATATCACTTTGAGAAAGTGCAATGCTCATTAGACATTTTTTTGATTGTTGTGTGCTTATCTTTGGCCATTTCAAAAAAGTTTGAGTTTGTTGTGTTTTTAAGTACATTTGTGGGAATGTTGGTTTGGTTTTTAATTTTTAAAGCAGACCTCTGAAATAAAAGGTTCCGGTCTCCTTTAAGTGATATAGTCAGTAGGATCCTAAATAAAGAAGGGAACAAGGAAGAAATAACCAACCTCTATTACATACATCTACACACAATTAGGATAAAAGATGGTGCAAGTAGAGTATGTCTACACTACAGAGTTTTTTTGGAAAAACGGACTTTTTTAAAAAAAAACCTTCACTTATGTCCACACTGCAATCATGTTCTTTCAAAAAAATCTAAAGAACAGAGGGGTTTTTCCGACATTGGTAAACCTCTCTATACGAGGAAAAACACCTTTTCCGAAAAAACTCTTTTGAAAAAAGGTGTGTGTGAACGGGGAAGAGGGAGTTCTTTCAACAGAAGAGGAAAAAGTAAAAAGCAGATGCCCTGCTGGCCATTCTGTCCATTGCAGCTTACATGTGATATAGCATCCATTCAATGTGGACACTATCTGTCAAAAAAGCAGATTGCTTTTTCGATGCGCTTTGCCAGTGTGGACACGTTCTTCTGAAAGAAGTTTTTTTGGAAGATCTCTTCCGGAAAAGCTTCTTGCGAAAGAAGCCTGCAGTCTAGACATAGCCTCAATATCCACAGAATAACCCCTGAAAAAGACTTTAATGGGCCATCCCTTATTTATGTGTCTGATTTCCCTCCTCCTCTCCCCCTCCCCCTCCCGTGCACGCGTGCTCTCACACACTTTCCTCATAGGTCCTTGACAGATTGAAACGAAAGATTTCTAAGCAAATCAATTGTACACACAAGCACACACACTTAGCTTTTTTAGTCCAAATTACCTCCTTCCTGGTGTTTGCCATTATTGTTAATTAAATAGCATCAGCAAAACATAAGTATCAGCCTTAATTTTCTCTTAAGCGTGGCACCCCTGTATCTTCCTTCTGTCCTTGTGCATAGTTCCTTCTTCCACAGAAAGACACATTTTAAAAAAAAAAATCCTGGGCTGGAATTGATAGAATCCATCTGTGCTGGCTGCCAGCATGAATCAATAAAATAACTCAGCATCCCTTTGCAGTATCTTAGTATTGACAATAGGGTGAGTAAGTATATGCATGCTGGATCTTGAGGCAGGATCCTAAAATCTGACAGACTGTTACACCAATAGACACAGGAAATGTTTTGAGAGTTCATCATTTCAAGACCTTCAGTTTTACTGAAAGAGTGCAAACTATCTTATTCACTCACTCCTTCTCATATTTAAAAGCTGCACAACCCTAAAAAAACCTGCCACTCTAATCCTTCTTGCCCATCATTTATTTGTTTCCCACAAATTCACAGCAGGGCCACCTCTTTTGACATTAAAAAAAAATCAGTTACTCTGTTGTATTACAGAGCCATGGATACAGTGAATAAAAAAAGAACATTTTAGTGTTTCCTATTCTAAACATATGTGAAATACTGCAGTTAAAGTCAATACTTCTCCATAGTAACGGTAAGTGTTGCTTGTAAATGCCACCCACTCTATAGCCTTAGGGAAAAAATATCTAAAAATTGCTAGTTTTTGTTGACCTTGGAAATGTATGTGAGGAGGTTCCCTATCCCTTTTCTATATCCAATTAAACCAGTGTACCTGTTGGTAAAAGGAGGAAGGATGCAACAGCATTCTCCAACCTTCTGATCTTATAAAGAAAAGCTACCAAAGCATAGTACAGTTCTTTGTCTGTTTCTTTAAAACAATCAGCTGATTTCTGCTCTCAGAAATGCATCTGTAAATCCAAAGCATGTCTGCACAGAACAAAGCCCAAGCTGCTTCACTTATTACCAATTATTCTAAATCATATATTTGATTTGTGTACAAGAGAAAAGATGTATTTGGGATAGTTTGTAGAGAGATAGCTATAGTTCCAGAGGCATGCACCCATAGTGAGCATAGTCAACATTAAAAAAACCCCAAAAAACCAATGATCCAAATAGAAAGCACTTATTGAGTGCAAGCACTTTAAGGGAAATTTTGTTGTGATGTTGCATAGAAGGTTGATGCCATGGTGGTAGGCTCAATGAATAAATCTTTTCATCAGAAGAAATGGGAGTAAAAGGTAAAAATTAGTTGACTATAGTTGATATGTTAGTTCTGCAGAGACAGTAAATTAGTAAGGACATTTTTAAAAAAGTATGTTAAATGTCTAATCCTAGCCTTATTAATGCAAAGAAATTAAAACAGCCCTGCTGCTGTTCAAATCCTACTATGGAGAGGGAAAGTGACTAGTGTTTTCATCAGCCTTGTCCATGTACCTCATCCAGCCAATCCTTATCCCAGCCCAAGCCTTGCTGTTCAGGGAACATAAGAATTTAAGAACATAAGAACAGCTAGACGGGGTCAGACCAAAAGTCCATCTAGGCCAGCATCCTGTTATGCATTAGGCTGTGTGTAGACTACATCCCTCTTTCGACAAAGGGATGTAAATAAGACACTTCAAAATTGCAAATGAAGTGGGGATTTAAATATCCTGTGCTTCATTTGCATAATCACGTAATGGCACTCTTTTGAAAAAGCGCCCTTTAGAAAGTAAAACCGCAGTCTAGATGCGGTTCTGTTGAAAACGGCAGGCTAGGAAGTACAGGATCTTTTGAAAAAGCCTGCCATTTTCAACAAAACTGTGTCTAGACCACGGTTTTACTTTCGAAATGGCATTTTTTCAAAAGAGCGCCATTATGCCATGGTGGTAGGCTCTATGGTGGTAGGTATGCAAATGAAGCACAGGATATTTAAATCCCCACTTCATTTTCAATTTCAACGTATCTAATTTACATCTCTCTGACAAAAGAGGGATGTAGTCTAGACACAGCCATAATGGCCAATGCTAGATTTCAAGAGGGAATTAATAGAACAGGTAATCAAGTGATCCACGCCATGCCACCCACTCTTACTTCTGGCAAGCAGAGCCTAGAGATACTGTCCCTGACTATCCAAATAATTGAGGGACCTGTTCTCCAAAAATGCATTTAGTTCTTTTTTTTAGACACAGTCATACTCTTGGCCTGTACAACATTGTCTGGCATGGAGCTGACTATGTTGTATGAAAAATGCTTTATTTGGTTCAAACCTACTCTAATTTTTGTGTTCTGAAGAGTAAATGACACTTCCTTATTTACCTTCTCCACTTCAGTCATAACTTTATAGATCTCTATCACATCCCCTCTCAGTCATCTGTTTTTCAAGCTGAAAAACCACAGTCTTATCTCTCCTCATATCCTCATATGGCAACTGTTCCATACTACTCGTCAATTTTGTCATTTTCTAAACGTTTCTTAACATATTTTTGAGATGGAACAACCACATCTGCATGCAATATTCAAACTGAGGAAGTATCATGGATTTACACAGCGGCAATATGATATTTTTTGTTCTATTATCCATCCGTTCCCTAATTATTCCCAACATTACATTGGCTGTTTTCATTGCCACTGCACAATGAATGGATGTTTTCAGAGAACTAGTTATACTGACTCTAAGAACAGCTATACATATAAAGTGGTGGGGACTATTATTTTTATTTGCATCGTTAGGATTAAGTTTTCCAAAGTGCATGACTTAGCATTTATCAACTTTGAATTTTATCTGTTGTTTGTTGCCTAGTCACCCAGTTTTATGAGATACACCCCCCGGCTCCTACTGTGGGTCTTCCCAAATATTGCCTTCCTTTGTGCTATACAATGTTCAATGGCCCTCAACAATCATGAATGCGGTGGCATGATTTCTCTATATATTCTAGATTCATTGCCATTGGCATATGGAAGGTTTCACAGCAAAATTTACTATCATTCCTTTCCCCTGCACTGAAAAAAAGCAAACCAGTGCAATGGCTGGAGTAGAAATGTGTTTCCTTCAGGAAAGCTACTCTTGAGAAGTACAAAACAATACTGCTGATAAATGATCAAGAGATTATTATAAAGCTACAGTGACATTAGACAACTTTTCAGGATTTTCAGTCCATTTAACAAAGTGCTTCCAGTTCCCATTTCAAGGCAGTTGAAATGATAAATTCTGGACACAAATTAATCTCTATTAATCTGTAGTCAAAGCACTTATTGAATAAAAGAATTGAGATAGAAAAAAGGACTGGAGAACTCTTGGCAATTCTTTCAATTAATTAGTCTCTGCTGAGTACCGCTCATTAAGAGAACAGGCTTCTATCCTCCATCTTTCAAATATTCCCATTATACTGTGCACCAAACACATCATCAAACTACATCCTATGTTCTTTCCTTACTTTTTTTCTTTCCAATATCACATATAAGACCAAATTCTCTGCTGATGTAATCAGAGTAGTTCCTTTGACTTCAGTGGAGCCATGCCAATTGACAGTAGCTGAAAAACTGATCCACAGAATGTTCTTCCCTGTACACAGGATGACAGTATAGAAGGGTCAGTCAGGGCATGTCTATACTTCAGAGTTATTTGGAAATAACTCACCTTATATCGAAATAAGGTGTGTCCACACAGCAAGTGTGTTTCAAAATTATTTTGAAATAATGGGCTTCTTATTCTAAAATAATAAACCCTCATTTCACAAGGAATAATGCCTATTTTGAAATAGCTATTTCGAAATAGGGTGAGTGTGGATCACCACAGTACAAATCAACAATGGAAAATTAGACACCACTCTCTACAGAAAACCCACTGACTCATACATTTACCTACATGCTTCCAGCGCCCATCCAGAACACACCATACGATCCATCATCTATAGCCAAGCCCTTCGATACAACCGCATCTGCTCTAATCCCACTGAAAGAGACCAGAAACTTCAGGATCTCTACCAAGCATTTTTAAACCTCAACTACCCACCTGGAGAAATAAAAAAGCAAATTGAAAGAGCCAGACGAATACCTAGAAACCATCTACTTCAAGACAAACCCAAGAAAACCAACAATAGAACACCACTTGTCATCACCTACAACCCCCAACTTAAACGTGTCCAACACATTATCAATAAACTACAGCCTATACTGAAACAGGATACCAAACTCCAAGAGGCTCTGGGAGACAGACCCATGGTATCCTATAGACAACCATCTATCCTATTCTTACCAACAACCACAGGACATACCACACTAATACCAACCCTGGTACCTTCCCTTGCAACAAATCCTGTTGCCAGCTTTGTCCACATATTCACTCTGCTGATACCATTATTGGATCTAACCGAGTGAGTTATAAGATCAAGAATACATATTCCTGCACATCCAGAAATATAATTTATGCTATCATGTGCCGAAAGTGTCCGTCTGCTATATACATTGGACAAACGTCTCAGACACTTTGCCAAAGGATCAATGCCCACAAAACAGATATCAGACAGAATCACAAAGAAAAAACAGTTTCTTGCCATTTCAACCAGAAAGGACATTGTCTCAATGACTTAATCACCTGCATCCTGCTTCAAAGACCTTTTAAATCTGCACTTGAAAGGGAATCCTCTGAACTGTCATTCATGCTAAAATTCGACACTTTACACATGGGTCTCAACAAACACTCTAGTTATCTTACCCATTACAAAGATAGCTTCCCCAATTATCACCTCTAATATCATTAGTTCACAGACATTTACCTTCTCCCCCCCCCCCCCGCACCTCTCTTCTGTTCTGATATTTCATTTGTCCTTTTCATATGTGTTCATTTTTTTTAATTGTATCCTTTGGTATATATGGTTGTGACTATTTTCTTTCACTATTTGATCTGAGGAAGCGGGTCTGGCCCATGAAAGCTCATAATCTAATATCCCATCTTGTTAGTCTTTAAAGTGCTACATAGTGCTGTATTTTGTGGAGATCCTAGATCTCGTAGAGATCTGGGGTGAGAAGTTGAATCTTCAGGATCTCCACACCAGATACGGTAATATGAACATCTATGGCTGGATGGTCACAAGCCTGGCCCAGAAGGGTCACACCCATAACCAGGTGCAGATGAAAATAAAAGAACTGTGCCAGGCCTACACCAAGGCCAGGAAACAGAGTTCCCTATCCAGAATGGTAACCCAGACCTGCTGCTTTTACCAGCAGTTGGATGGAATCCTGAGAGACGAGGCAGCCTCATTCCCCACACCTCATCATGGACTCTGGCCTGGATATACCCATCCTCAGCCTCTAGGAGGGCAGGACTGTGGAGCAGGAGGAAGAGGAGGAGGAAAAGGAACAGAAGCAGGAGAAGCCACTGGCCAACCTGGTCATGATACCCACCAGAGGTGTTTATTAGCCTGGAGCCAGACAAGGCCAGAGAAGGCACTCCAGATGAATTCCTTTACTTTTCCCTATGCACATGTGGGGAGAGGTGGTGGGCTGCAAGGGGCTTTGCCTTCTCATGTCTGCTTGTCACTGGGATGTAGGGGTAGCGAGGCTCCTCTGGGACATCCATGCCCCTGCAGGACAGTGCCTGCTGTGTAGGTCATAGATGGCCTTGCTCAAAGCACATCACCATCGTCTGACTTAAAAACTTCAGTGTTGGCTCAGGTATTCAGGCTAGGCTTCATGCACAGTGCCTCCTAGGATGACTGTCCTTGTCACTTGTCTTCACAGCTAAGCCAGCTGCAAGCACGGTACATCCACTACCTCCTGCTTCATCAGCATGACCTTGCAAGAGCCACAGATGGAGCCGACTGCAAGATGACCTGACAAAGGAACAGCTCGAGTACCTGCATGACCTCCAATGGAGTTTTGAGTGGGAGGACAAGGGGCGCTTTGCTGACTGGGAGCTGTGCTGCACCATATGGGAGCAGCTGTCCCGGCAGCATGAGACACTGTGTTCCACAGCACTGTGGTGTGTCTACTTGTCACCACTGAGTGCTCCAGTGGCCACTCTCCAGCACCTGCCTCCCAAGTCCCTCCAGCACTTGCATCTTCCCCTGCCTCTGCCCCCCCAGGCTTCTCCTCCTAGCCTCCCACAGGGCTGCTGAGGGACACACACACGGGGCAGTGTGACCTCTTGGGTAGTCAAGGCATCTCAAGGTGCCAGAGGCAGGTACCAGTCCCAGACCCATTCCTTATTCCCTCTGCCCCCCTCATATCTCCTCCCCTCAGTTATATATTCCCCAAATAATAATCACTGAATTCATTGTTCAAAAAACAAAATGTATTTTATTTTATCTGCAGAAGAGGGAGGAGTAGGGAAGAGTGGGGGTGGGGGAGGAAAGAAACAGAGGGGCAATGCAGAGGCCTCTTGTGGGGAAGCCCAGGGGATAGTCTTACAGGTGGCCTGGGCTAAAACTCTCCCTCAAGGCCTCTCTGATACGCACAGACCCCTGATGGGCTTACCCAATGGCAGCAATGCCCAGCTGCTCAAAAGCCCTGGCAAGCCACTCTGCCACTTCCCACCACACTGGCAGGAAAGTCTCTCCCTTATTCTCACACAGGTTGTGGCAATCACAGCAGGCCACCACCATCTGCAGGATGTTCCTATTGCTGAAGTCCAGGTGAGTGAGGAGACAACAGAATCTCCTTTTGAGGCAGCCAAAGGCACCCTCCACAACAATATGGCACCTGCTGAGCCTGATGATGTACTATTCTTTGGTGGGGTCCAGGTGTCCCTTCCTATTGATATAGTTGGAAGCCCTGTGGTCGGGGGCCAGGATGGGGATGTGGGTGCTGTCAGTGCCCTCCCCTCCCCCCTGCTGCAGTTGAGGAAGCCCATGGTGGCAAAGCCAGCGATGATGGGGTCGATGTCACCCACAGTGATGACCCTCCACAGAAGGATGGCATTGATGGCCTTCACCACCTGTAAAAACATAGAAACACAGAATCACAGGGTTGCAGGAGTCCTCAGAAGGTCCCCGGGCCCAAGCAACTTCCCAAGGTAGGAGCAACCCCAACTTCTCCATCCCCATCAGGGCTTTGTGAAGCAGGGACTGAAAAACCTCTAGGGATGGAGATTCCATTCCCTCCCCTCCCTGACTTCAGTGCTTTGACATCCTCCTAGGACAATAGCAAGAGAGTTATACCAGCATGAGCACAGCCCCAGTGGTTGATCTCTCTATGCCAAACCAGTTCCCCACAGGGTGGTAGCTGGCTGGCATGGCAAGCTTCCAAAGTGCAATGGCAATGCACTTCCGGAAGGGGATGACACATTGCATGCAGGTGTTCCGTCACCACAGAGCAGGGGTGAGCCACTCGCAGAGCTCCAGGAAGGTGTCCTTCTGCATGCAGAAATTCTGGAGCCACTGCTGGTTGTCCCACCACTCCGTGATAATATGGTTCCACCAGTTAGAACTGGTCTCCCAGTACTGGGGAGGATGGCTGGGATGGTGGAGTAGGAGGAGTGCTCTGGCCAGGGTGAGGAGGTGCCAGACCACACAGTGAGAGTTTGCTTTCTCTTGAGGATTTAGGAAATGCAGAAGGGTCTGAGACATAGCTTCAGAGAGGAGCCCCTTTAAGAAGTAGCCCCTCAGGAAGCAGCTACAGGAAGTTACTGATGTCCTGATGTCTTGCCTGGAATGCTTCCGGGGTGGCTTAAATGCAATTCAGGCTCCAATGAGTGTGGACATGCTATTTCAATATAGCTACTATGATTAGCTGTCTTAGCTGGTAATTCAATTTTCTGCCAACTTCCTCTGCATTTGTGGTCTCCACTTTGACACTTTCCTGTTGAAGCTTACTGACTTTCATATCAGTATCTAAGTTATCAAAGCTAGAGGAAAAGCTTTCAGTCCCACAGAGGATAAAGAAACTTGCATTTTTATCGGACTCGTCATAAAGGGACATCATACTCATACTGAGGTAATTTACGAGGATAAAGAAAGCACTTAAACTCACTGCATGAATCAAAGGTAAGATGCTGCTTGCATTACTGACTGTGAGAAGAGTAAGAATCACTGAAAAAATTCTTTTAAATCTTCATATTGTCCCTTTGGTCTTTCATAATTTTTTTGTCAGTAAATTACTCTATTCCATGAAGAATTTTACCTTTTCATGTCTAAAACACTGAAACAAATGTGAACTCTCAACTATGGAACTGTACCAGGAGTGTAAAAATAAAAGGCTACAATTTGTCTTCATGTCAGATTTCAGCTCTTTCCTCTCCTTCTGCAACTTGTTTTTATTGCTGATACCCCAGTGTTTCTTTGTTCAAGACTCACAACAGGGAATTCTAGGCAATGGAAGGAGAGTCTTTTGGGGAAAAATGTGAGAAATAGTCCCAAATATTTGACAAGAAATGATAAAAAAAGTTACCTAAGAATCTGTGCCATTTGATGTGATCATGAAAAAGAAAGATGGTGTTAATTTTCCATTGAAAAGTTTTGTGTAAAGAAATTAATAAACATTATGGCTACATCTACATTGGCAAGATTTTGCGCAAATACTTTTAACGCAAGAGTTTTTGCGTTAAAGTTTTTGTGCAAGAGAACATCTACACTGGCATGTGCTTTTGCGCAAAAGCATCCGTGCCAGTGTAGACGCTCTCTTGCACAAGAAAGCTCCGATGGCCATTTTAGCCATCGGGCTTTCTTGCGCAAGAAATTTATGTTGCCTGTCTACACTAGCCTCTTGCACAAGAACAGTTGCACAAGAGGGCTTTTTCCTGAGTGGTAGCATCATAGTTCTTGCTCAAGAAGCACTGATTTCACACATTAGAACGTCAGTGTTCTTGCGCAACGACTCCCCGCCAGTGTAGACAAGTAGAATAGTTTTGCGCAAAAGCAGCTGCTTATGCGCAAAATCATGCCAATGTAGACACAGCATATTAGTAGTATAATAGAAAACAAGTTAGAGTAAAAGCCACAAGAAGTTACATTTCTTCTTTAAAGAAACAATGCAAAGAAACCAAAACAAAAGGTAGTACCCAATGAGGCTAGTAAAGTGAATGATTACACCACAGATATGATCAGCACTTCTAAATTAATATCTTTCCTAGAGCTTTGTCCCTACATTCCAAACCAGGCTCTTTTGTGAAACCAGAAAAAAAAAGAGGTAAACCTACTTTGTTGTTCAAGAAGTCTGAATTAAATTCCCAGTGCTGTCACACAATTCTTCTGTTTCTGTAGTCAGGTTATTTAGACCAGATTGTCAAAGGGATTCAGCGTTCTAATTTCCATGGTCACTTAACCTCAGTAACCAATTTTTGAAATGGAAATAAATAATACTACATTACTCAGGCCCTTAGTCTGTCATCCTTTTGGGGTGGGGATTGTTTCTTCCTATGTATTTGAACACTGAGTAGCACAATGGAGCCTAATGTTGGGAGAGCCTCTACATGAAGCCATGCTACATGCAATAACAATATCATTAATAAATATGCACTCAACATACCAAATTGTCTTCAGTTTTACATGCCCTTCATTTTTCACGTCACTGTACATTTATGCAGTAGCAATGGAAAGATGACATCACATAGAGGGCTCTTTTATTATCAAGGTAAGAGTCTAAGACTGGATGTCGGTTGGCCTCCAAGAAATGTGCCTGAATTATCTTTTAATAACATAATAAAGCAAGGAAGCAAGGCATTCCAAAGTCAACCCCTGCTGGTGGAACACATAATTAGATGATACAAGGAAAATCAAGCCTGACTTTTCAAGGCATAAGTTGATTGTGTATATATGTAGAGGACGTAGGAGGGATGATGGGAGAATTGGGAAGTGATCCCTCACTCTCTTACATTTTAAGCGTGTTACTGGGAATTTTCATCTGCTGAGACATCAGCTATTAGCTACTGCCAGAGGCATGTTTCTGAACTGGATGACCCAAGTAATCTTCTCCAGAGCAGTTAGGGAAAGCAATCCCTTTGGCTTAATTCCCACCCCTGTGTAAATCAACAGTATCTCCATTGATATCAGTGTTGTTATGCTGTTATTAAAACTGTAAGTGAGATCAGAATGTGATCCTAAGTGTTCTGTGAGTGATGTTGATAAATTGAGTTGGTATTTTTTCTTTCCCTCTGGATACTCAGCAACTGTGCAAATCTCCACACATGTACTTGCTTGATTTGTACTATTAATTAAAGTACTAGTACATTTTTGAAGTGAATTTTCAATGTCTGGAATGGTCAAATAGGGATAATCATTACCTCCTAGCTACTATATCTTTCCTTAATTGCTTTGTTTCATATATTTCATACTGAGAGAAAGAGAATGCTAGAGGGACACTCTTAATCATCTTCTGCTAATAATTTGATGCTTGTAAACAAGATAATTACTGTTGGCCTTTCTGTATATGTTATAGAATGGAAAATGGACTATTAATATATGTATAAGATTATTGCTTTTCAATGTTATGATTTTCCTATACAGTTATTACTCTTTAATATTAATTATTGCAGTAATTCTTAGTAGTGTCAGATATTATGAGGTTATATAGCAATGTAATACCCCTAAGATAGATATTTTTATTCTGACACCATGTCTAGACTACGGGGTTTTTCAGAGATACTGGAAGTATCCCCGAAAAACTCTGCTGCATCCACAGAAAGCATCTGTTCTTCCTCCCTTTTTTTGTGTGTGGAAGATCAGACACACTCTTTCAGAAGCCCTGTCTTCCTCCTTCCATGAGGAAAAAGGGCTCTTCAGAAAGGGAAAGTTTTTCCAACATTTGGCCCAAGCATCGATGGGCCAAATTTTGGAAAAGCCTCTTCTGACAAAACTATTGGTAAAAGCACAATTTGTGTATGTTTTTCTGATAAAACATTGTAGTCTAGATTGAGAGAAATAGTACATCGCTGGGGCTAAAATAGGTTAATGCTTCCAGCGAGGATGCACACAAAGGGGAGAGAGAAGATTAATCTCTTGACTTCATACATGAGGGCTGTGTCTACATTGGCACCCCTTTCCAGAAAAGGGATGCTAATGAGACACTTCAGAATTGCAAATTCCGCGGGGGATTTAAATATCCCCCGCGGCATTTGCATGAACATGGCTGCCGCTTTTTTCTGGCTCGGGGTTTTGCCGGAGAAAAGCGCCAGTCTAGACAGGATCTTGCGGAAAATAAGCCCTTTTCCAGAAGATCCCTTATTCCTACTTGAAAGACTCCCTTCCTACCAGTGTGCAGAGGAAAGCACATTAAGAACCGTGTTAAAGTTCTAGCCTTTATCCTCTGGCAGGAGTTCCACAGGTTGACTGTGCGCTGAATGAAGAAAAACTTTCTTTTGTTTGTTTTAAACCTGCTGCCTATTAATTTAGTTTGGTGACCCCTAGTTCTTTTATTGTGGGAATATGTAAATAACTTTTCCTTATTCGCTTTTTCCATACCGGTCATGGTTTTATAGATCGATCTTTTATCCCCCCCTTAGTCTCCTCTTTTCTAAGTTGTAAAGTCTAACTCTTTTAAATCTCTCTTCATATGGGACCTATTCCAAATCCTTAACCATTTTTGTTGCCCTTTTCTGAACCTTTTCCAATGCCAATATATCTTTTCTGAGATGAGGTGACCACATCTGTACACAGTATTCAAGATGTGAGCGTACCATGGATTTATATAGAGGGAATAAGATATTCTCTGTCATATTCTCTATCCCTTAACATTCTGTTTCCTTTTTTGACTGCTGCTGCACATTGAGTAGATGTTTTCAGAGAACGATCCACAATGACTCCAAGATCTTTCTCTTGAATAATTGTAGCCAAATTAGTCCACATTGAGAAATTTAGAGCCATAATGCAGTCTCCTTTAGTTGAAGCTGCATGCTCATTATTAATCAGTTCAGGTTTTTTTTAATGCATGTTCGTGGACTCCTCACTGAGACTGATACCAAAGAAATTCCCTGCACTTCATTTTGTATTCTTAGCTTCCATTTTGTGTCTCCATCTTCTTAAATAAACAGGAGTCACTTCACCAACTGAAAGGTTTTGATTGCTTCCCATTGGGCATGATATGTCAGATAACCACTACAAATAAAACAAGATATGGTATTGAAGTGTTTGTGGGATGAGCATGCTCAGTTCAGAGGTGAAATAATTTTAGTAGAAATTTAAGTAGAAAGCTGGGCCATAACTCTGAGTTGAACAAGAGCAGTGAGCACATGTAAAGTCATTAGTAATGAGCAAGTTTAATTGTGTCTGGCATACCCAAGTTAATATTGACAGTGAGCATGTGCAGTAATCCTAAATGTCTGACAGTAAAAAAGGCAATGTGTGGGCAGGCAGTGAGTCAGTCAAGAGCCTGCTAGAAGAACTGCTGTGGGGGATGCTAGAGAGAGAGATAGACAGAGGAAGAGAAAAAGAAAGTGAATTGTGAAAGAATGTTCCAAGCTGCCAATTGACAAAAGCTATTAGCAATTGCAGATAATGCAGCAAAATCAACAGATAGTGTAAGCCTGCTAGTCCTAGTTATTGTATGCCCAAATATAGTGTAGTATTAGAGGGAATCTGTGTATGCATTTGTTGTGTGTGTGTATTTTCATTATAACATATCTGTATAAAATTTAAGGTAAAGTTAAGGACTGCTGGCAGTGGTCTGTCACAGAGAATCATTTGGATGGCTTTCTACTGCAGTTTAGATGTTCTTTAACTTGCAGTAAGGAATTTGTGTCTGAGGTTTATTCTAAGAATACATTATAGTGGAGTTACATTAATAAAAGATGTTTCATTTTGGAAAAATAATATCATCTGTGTCAATCATTTTACTGGAAGGTTATATCAACGTCCTTTAATGCTTCCTTAACTGCCTTGGAACTCCAGACCTCAAGAGGGACAGATCAAGACAGAAATAGGCAGGTTATTCTAGGGGTACCCCAATCTGATTTTGGGGGTAACACTATGAACCACATATTATTTAAACACCTAAATATGTAGATAGGCACTTTCTGGGGTATTCAAAAATTCTTAAGTGCTAATTCTCAATGGATGATACCACACCAGCTTTAAGGAATAGAATAGAATAGAATAGAATAGAATAGAATAGAATAGAATAGAATAGAATAGAATAGAATAGGTCACTGGTATGAGTACCATCATAGTACAAGATACCCACATAGCTGTAGCTATAGCTATGTGGGTATCCTCTCAACCAAGTTCTATTAAAGAGAGATATAGGCTACATATAGACTGCAAGCCTCTTTCGAAACAGGCTTTTTTCAAAAAAGCCTCTTTCAAAAAAGAGCATCTAGACAACAAGAAGATATTTTGAAAAAGCAGCTCACTTTTTTAAAAGAGAGTCTAGATGCTCTCTTTTGAAAAAGCCCTGTTTTCATTCAATAGCGCCTTTTCCCAAAAGATGACCTTCAAAAAAAGGCGTTATTCCTCATAGAATGAGGTTTACCACCATCGACAAAACGGCTGCATTCCTTTGATTTACTGTCAACAGAATGTAGTGGTAGTCTAGATGCAGGTACAGATTTTTTGAAAAAAGACCACTTTAAAAAAAAAAAAACCCTGTAGTTTAGACACACCCATATAGATATATATAGAGAGTGGCACTTACAGGAACAAGAATAACAGTACAATAAGTACAAGGCACTTTGTGGCACTTACAGGAATAATAACAGTACAATAAATTTAATTTTTCTTGCTAGTTTACAGAATTTGAATTTTCATATGTTTTATACTTTATGGCTACCTCCGTTCTCCATTTTTATGGCCCTCACATATGCCCTTTAATACACTGATAGATATACAGAAAAAAGAAAGCTTAGAGGGTCGGAGAGCTTTATTGAACAGCAACTCTCACACTATTTCCAATCTAGGAAGCCAGAAGGAAGGGTCTTTTGATATAAGGTCATCATTTCATTTGAAATTAAGAACTAAATATAAATAAAGTCATATTTTGTTAGGTGCAGGCAGAGCACAAATCTGGGAAACCTCTGATCTGTGGCTCAGATTAAAATTCGCCATACATAAGTGCTTTCAAAATTTGGCAAAGGGATTTGGCCATCTCTACTCATTCTAATGAGTGAAAGATGGTGATGTATGCAAATAAGCAAACTCTTCCCTTATGTGGGTGATGAGAGCTAAGTGCAATTCTGCGCACACCAGGCGAATTTTCAATTAGTCCCTAGCCTGAGTCCCTATGGAAGTATCAAAGGGTACCATCTGTTTTATAGGCATTAAGTGATGTATTTTCTAAATCAAAATAAGGCAACAGAAACGACAGAACTTGTAACAATAGAAAGGCAGAGGGAAAGAAAGTTAAAGCATTTTGTTAAAGGAATTCATCTAAATAGTCTTCAGGAGCCCAGAGCTGATGGGGTACTTCAGCAGTACAGTGCACAAGATGATGGAGATATTTTGCAAACCAAGTACAGAATCGAGCCTCACAACTTCAGGTCTGTTACTGTAGAATAACAGGCATGCTGCTTGCCCTTCACAAATCTGTTGGCCTGAGTGTGGATCAGCACAGCTTTATGTGGTGCCATGGCAAGACAAAAGGTCCCAATGGTAACTGTCTACCATTCAAATACTGCAGTCCGACCAGAACAATCGTAGGGGGAATAATGGATCATAAATCCCAGTAGCCTTGAGATGAGCAAATGTAAGCTTTATCAGGAAAGGTAAGTGGAGACAGTATGGCTATGTCTAGACTGCATGATTTTCCGCAAATGCTTTTAATGAAAAAGTTTTCCGTTAAAAGCATTTGCGGAAAAGAGCATCTAGATTGGTACGGATGCTTTTCCACAAAAGCACTTTTTGCGGAAAAGCGTCCATGCCAATCTAGACGCACTTTTGCGCAAAAAAGTCCTGATCGCCATTTTCGCGATCGGGGCTTTTTTGCGCAAAACAAATCTGAGCTGTCTACACTGGCCCTTTTGTGCAAAAGCTTTTGCGCAAAAGGACTTTTGCCCGAACAGGAGCAGCATAGTATTTCCACAAGAAGCACTGATTTCTTACATGAGACCGTCAGTGTTCTTGCTGAAATTCAAGCGGCCAGTGTAGACAGCTGGCAAGTTTTCCACAAAAGCAGCTGCTTTTACGGAAAAACTTGCCAGTCTAGACACAGCCTATCAGTTTAAGTAGCTACTAAAGGCATTTATTATGACGTTTAATAAGAATAAATGCAAAGTACTCCACTTAGGAGTTTCACAAATCAGTTTAACACATACAGAACAGGAAGTGACAGTCTAGGAAGAAGTACTGCTGAAAGGGATTTAGGGGTCATAATGGACCACAAGTTAAATATGAGTCAACATTTAATTATTTAATTTAACTTGTAAGCTCTTTTGACCAAGATCCCTGATGGATTCCTTGTCCATAAAATGGTAGGCAGGACAATATTGCTATAAGTGTTAAGAACAATGATATACACATCGATCTGTAGGACTTCCACCACTTTGTCACTGATGGAAGCACCAAATATTGTATCTCATGAAAACACTCATGTTCTGGGCATCTGGCTGTTGTGGCAGGGTTTATTCTGTTTTGGTTTTTTTGTTTTTTTTTCAGGACAAATGAATATTTTCACACAGAAAATTTTAAATTCTTCCTTCAATTTCATAGACTCAATTATTTCCTGAGTATTTTAGAATTTCTTATGAGAGCTTTTATTTCTCATTGCAAAATTGACCTTTAGCTTATGCCAAAAAATAAATCACAGGAGAACAGCAATCATTCTTTCCTCATTTTGCAGAATCATCAACATTATCTGGTTTTCAGTCATATAGAATATTTAAAAATGTCACATTCTCCCTAGTTCATTCATTGAATAGGTTGCTCACTTTTTTATCATGCAGTAAAGATGTACAACCTACTTGCAGTGACAGTGATAGCCCTGGTTCTTCTCAAATCACTGAGCAATATATACTGAATTGTTGATCTTCCTCATATCCTACTGAAATCTATGGGGGCAAGAGGTGCTCTGTTTCTTTGAAAATAAGGCCAGCTTCACTTAAATGCATAAGTATGGATTTATGACCTCAATTTTATATATGCAGATATTAAAATATTGGCCTCAGTTTCTTGCCATAAAATAACTCAGCACTCTGGAACTGAAAAATGTGTTAGATTGGAGAATCATTACATTGAAAACTAGATTTCACAGCAGCAAGTCCAATGTGTCAACAGTTTAATGAGGGAAAGTGAAGAGTTGCTCAACTTGATAAAACACACTATGTGGTATTCATACACCTCCTGTAATAAGGACTAGAGATAAAGGTTACTTCATAGAAAATGAATGGCATTTGAGATGAAAATGAAGGTGAATATACAATAGGCAAGAAACTGATTCAGCAAAGTTAAACAGAGTGAAAGAACCACTAACTTTGGATAGAAAGTTAAACTGATATAACTGTTGACATCTATTTCCTGTATGTCAACTTGTAGTCTCTGAACTCCGAGATGGTTCACTGCTAACTTGTCAGAATACCGTGACCAATAATGGCCAAGAGACAAGTTTTCAAAACTTTCCCTTTCTTAGTGTTTCTCATATTTTCTTTCACAGTTATGTTGTTCAGACTCAGTTATCCAAGTCCCTTCTTCAGCCAATATGTCAACAAAACATGCCCTTCATGTGCTGCAACACTAGGACTATGTTTTAGTGACAGTTTTAACAATTGAGTGAATCCCAGATACCTTAAATACACATTTTAAAAATTGTTAATGTAGTCACTAATACTCAGGTTAATTGAATAAGCTCCTGTCAAATGTCATTTTTCTCTATCCCTCATCCCGATTTATGAATTCATTTTCCTTTACTAAGCTGGCTAAGCACTTCCACCCCATAAAAATAATCAATGTGTTTATGACTTGTAGGATGCAAGTAAACATTTTAGTGGCTGTTTATTAAGCTTTGTCATCAGTGGAGATGTAAAAAATACTTAATGGTGTCATGTCACATGGGTCATATCAGTATTTTATTTGATTTTAATCCATCTAGACTTTCACCGCCTGAATTTCACAATACTTTTTACATTTAAAATAATAAAAATCATATTGAAATAGCATCCCTTATGCATTCAGAATTCCCATTGAAAGCCAGAAGCAAAGAAGGGCTGCAGGATCAGAATTCAAAATGATTGCTCACTAGGGGTGGTTTTCTTAGGAACCTTAATATGAATTTCCAGGTATATGTGGATTTAAAAGTTCAAATAAATTATTGTAGGTCCTTGCACTGAAAATGATTTAAAAAAAATCCTACAAAAAATGCATTCCCTAAAATGGACTTCCAAACCCCAGCATTCTTGTGCTCCAATCCATGGCTGCTAAGAAGAGTACTAGTATGTGGTGAATTCTTGCAGGAAACTGAGAAGAAAGAAAAGAGACTGGCTAAATAATTTAAAATAGCACAGTGCACATGGACTTTATTCTCAGCTTTCTGGATAGCACCATAACTTTTTGCCATAGATAGGTTTTTATGGAAAGATTTCAATTCCTTTGAAAAGCTAATATTTTCTCTGCGTAAGCAGGCCAGTCACGGCACCAATGAGAACTTGTGCCTTTCAGAAGGCCCACAATATGTATCTGCTAACAAAGCACAAAGATTAGTTCTGTGCTAGCAGATATATATTGTGGGACTTCTGAAAGGCACAAATGACAGCAACAGTGAATCTCATTAGCCAACTGTGTGTTTCTGAAATTAAAAATAGTAATATTTCAAATTAACAGAAGCAAAGTGATTCCTAAGTGTACTTTTTCAATGGATGGCATAAAATTATGAGGAAGTTGAAAATAAGTTTAGAAAGCTAAGTAACTTATTCTGAATTCCTTGTGAAGCCAAATTCTTACTGGAGTGGGAATTTTGTATGAGCAAGTATAACTGCCCCGGGTGGATTTGAACCTGGGACCTCTGGAGCTGAATATAGGAGCCTCTGAGCTAAAAAGCTAGCTGACTCCCAAACCATGCTGTGGAGGTCTCTTGGTTTTAACTGTTGCTATGGTCTAGGTGTGCCGGTTACACAAGCAGTGCAGAATTGGACTCCCAAAGGTGGGAGGGAGGGGAGTAAAATTTGGGATTATCCCCAGTTTATGAAGAAAACTACAACAAATCTCATGAAATTGGTATCTCTTGCCTTTTTGTATTGAAATGCCTACTGGCAACCTAAAGGGGAATGACAGTTATTTATAGTAGTCCTCCTTTAAAGTCTATAAACAAAAGGCTAGCTAGCTAGCTAGATATCTTTGATATAAAACCTATAAATAATGTTAGCCTCTATCCCAGGAGTAGCTTGGATAAGGTTAAAGAATAAAGACTAAGATTTGTCTACACTATGAACCTTAGAGCAGCACTGCTTTACCATTACAGTGTAATGCAGCCTGCCCTTGCAAGGTCTTCCATGTAGCTGTTCTTTGCTGTCAGGGGAGATCTCGCCTACCATCATAATTAAACCACCCCAATGAGTGACATTAGATCAGTCTGCCAGAGAGCCTTTTCTGCTGACATAGCGCTGTCTGCACTAGCACTTTTGCTGAACAAACTTACCTCAGAGAGGGGAAGTTTTTTTCCCACACACTTGACCAAAGTTTTACCGACAAAAGTAATAGGGTAGACAAAGTCTAAAATGAATTAAGCAGAAGTAACAGCCTGGAAAGCTGCAGTAATATCATGTACATCTTTAAGGCAAATCCTACTTTATTTAAATCAGTGGCAAAATTCTCATTCTTATCAATTAGCCCAAGATTTGACCAGTAGACACTGTGCCACTGAACACTGAACACTGAAGCATCTAGAAAATTACAGGAGTCACACTGATTCAACAAAGCCTTACTTAGGCACCCATTTTTCTGCATAATGAATAGGGAGTGAGAAGTGCCTTAGGCTATGATCCAAAAGCCAGCATGCTAAGCAGGGAACCATCTAAGGTAGCCAATGGGAGTGATGCCCATGGGAGTGTGCTAAGCCCCCTCCCTTCTATGGATATAGGTGTTTAAGTCTGAGCTACAGGCAAACACCTATGAACTGGGGAAAGATAGGCATTCAGCAGTCTAGCTTGCACGGGGGTCCAATCCAGTAAGCATACTCAGAGTCTGCCTAACTCCGCATAGAACAGCTAGGGAGGTGGGGGTGAGAGAGAAGAAAGACTAGCCTCACTTCTAACCTTTAGCTCAATGGGTAGAAACCTCACCTCAGATGTAGAAAACCACCAAGACTTAAAGCCCTGCCTCCAATCCAGACCAAAGGGCTAAACTGCAGTTTTATAGCACTACATTCTGAGCCCTGTGAACCTAAGTCAGTTGGTCTTTTATTGCAGTGTGGGTGCATCCTGAACCTCCATACCAGAGTTAGGTGGAGGAATGCCTCTCCTCCCTGGTTTGTGACTTGTTCTTGGACTTAGGCAGGACTTAGGCACCCTGACACCTAGAGTGAGGAAAGAGTGCCAGTAGGGAACTTTTTTCTGCAAAAACAGGTTCTAAGTAAGGCTGCATCTAGACTGGCATGATTTTGCACAAAAGCAGCTGCTTTTGGCAAAATCTTGCCGCCTGTCTACACTGGCCATGAGTATTTGCACAAGAACACTGACTTTGTAATGAACAAAATCAGTGGTTCTTGCACAAATACTGGGACACTCCCATTCAGGGATAAGCCCTCTTGTGCAAGTATTCTTGCGCAAGAGGGCCAGTGTAAACAGCAATGTTAATTTCTTGCGCAAGAAAGCCCGATGGCTAAAATGGCCATCAGAGCTTTCCTGAGCAAGAAAGCATCTACACTGGCACGGATGCTTTTGAGCAAAAGCAAATATTTTGCACAAAGGCACATGCCAGAATAGATGCTCTCTTGTGCAAATACTTTTAACAGAAAAACTTTTCCGTTAAAAGTATTTGTGCAAAATCATGCCAGTCTAGACGCAGCCTAAGTGTACTTACCTACTGGGTTTAGCGGCAGATGAATACTTTCATGTATTGCAGTGGTGCCTAACAACAGGACGTAGATACTGCGATGGAGTCAGGACAAATGGCTACAAGACAGTAACAAAAAGCAGGTATATTAGCCCTAAGTTAAACAAGTCCTGTTTCCATTGTGGCAGCCTGAGAACAGAAGCCTGGTGAAAGGCAGATTCATGGGGAGCTGGATATGTGGTTTTATGATCCCTGAATAGTCTGCCAGAGACTGAATAGTCTCCCAGCCATTACGACACTTGAAGCTCATCTGGAGTTAGTCTGAAGGGAAAGCTAATTAGAATACCTGCTGCCCGTTAAGGCTGTTGGGCACACCATAAAAAACCCTCCCTCAGTCAAGGCTGGGGGAAAAAGGAAAGGGAGGAGAGGCTGAACAGGACTCAAACCTGGGAGGGCAACCAGCTAACTGGGCCTGTTCCAAGACACCTGGGAGGAGGTTCCCAGGGAGTGGATGGGGAAGTGGCCCAGGGAGGGACCTGCAATTCAGTGGGGCGGGAGTCTAACCTCACAAGCCCACTCAGAGCTACCCTCATAGAGTATGTCTACACTACAGCACTAATTCGAACTAGCATATCCACATTGAGTGGACCCTAAACCGAGGTTAAGGATGGCCGGAAGCAGTGCCGGCAGGGCATCAGATTAGGACTTAGAGCGTGGAGCTGCTGTCTCAGGCTAGCTGAGGGCTGTGCTTAAAGGGACCCGACCCCCACCCCGGACAGACAGTTCTCAGGGGTTCCCCGCTTGCAAAGCAGTCCTGGCTTGGAGTGCCCTGAGTACCCGCACTCAGCACTCGGCCATCAGCCCAGCTACACTTGCTGCAGGCTGCCATCTGGGGAGGTCATTCGGGGGACTGCAGGGGAGTTTCCACCCTGAGGAGCCTGCAGAGCCACCCCAGTCCTCCTCATCAGGGGCTCATACCCCATTCCTCCCTCACATCCTTCCACTTACCCTTCCCTAGCCCCTCTTCCTGATGTACAAAATAAAGGACACGTGTGGTCAAAAATAGAAACTCTCTTTATTTAACAAAACTCGGGAAGACTGGGAAAAGGAGGTGGGAGAGGGGAAGAGAGAGGCTGGGAGAGGGGAGGGCAACTAAAATGATCAGGGGGTTGGAACAGGTCCCATATGAAGAGAGGCTAAAGAGACTGGGACTTTTCAGCTTAGAAAAGAGGAGACTGAGGTCTATAAAAGCATGAATGGTGTGGAGAGGGTGCATAAAGAAAAGTTCTTCATTAGTTCCCATAATAGAAGGACTAGAGGACACCAAATGAAATGAATGGGTAGCAGGCTTCAAACTAATAACAGAAAGTTCGTCTTCACAAAGCAAATATTCAACCTGTGGAACTCCTTGCTGCAGGAGGCTGTGAAGGCTAGAACTATAACAGAGTTTAAAGAGAAGTTAGATAAATTCATGGAGGTTGAGTCCATGGAGTGGTATTAGCCAGGGGATGGAAATGGTGTCCCTGGCCTCTGTTTGTGGAAGGCTGGAGATGGATGGCACGAGACAAATGGCTTGGTCATTGTCTTCGGTCCATCCCCTCCAGGGTACCTAGTGTTGGCCGCTGTCGGCAGACAGGCTACTGGGCTAGATGGACCTTTGGTCTGACACAGTACGGGTGTTCTTATGTTCTTATGTTCTAAGCTCAGGGCTCAGGGTAGGGGGTCTCACTCGACCACCTTGATTTTCATACAAACCTGCTCCTGGGTGGCCAGGCTGGCAGCTATCCTGCCCTAGACGGCCACTTTCCTGTGCCTATTGCGGAGGCTGATCAATAAAGACACCTGGAAGCAATCAAGGACATGATAGAGCCAGTTCAGACAGTTAGGTTTGATTGGGATACCTGGAGACAATCAAGCACCAATTGGAACTGGTTAAAAGCCTCCCTTTTAGTCAGTTTAGTGATGTACCAGGAGCTGAGAGGGGCAGATGCATTACAGGAGAGTAGTAAAGATGTTGAAAGGTACAGCAGGGAACTCTACAGGTACAAAGGTGAGGGGCAAGGAGAATTCCAGAATCAGAGAAAAGTAAGCCCCTGTTGGAAGGGAAGAGACTAAATTAGGAAATCTTGTCTGATTGCCTCTATGTCCGAAGAGAACAGAGACCAGATGTTTCTTCCTTTCTTTTTCCTCTGCAATGCCGATGATGAGAATGGCTAAACCAGACTACTGCATGCCCCTGAAATAACGGGGCTAATCTAAGACCTATGGTGAGACACTGAGGTGAGCAATTAGACCAGGAGTTGTTTTTTTTTTCCCTAGAAAGTGAGGGGTAATAGCCTATTTCTACCCAGAAGCATAGGACTCATTGTGGAATTAGGAGCCTTACCACAATACCTACATACCTTTCCTGAGCCAGGTCTTAGTACTTAAAAATATATGTATTACCAAATGTGTAAGTGGTAAGGTTGGAAGAATCTAGCTTAACGGATCCATGAGTGGGCATGCCAGTTATTATGATAATACAAATTAACAATAATAATATTTTATTGGAATAAAGACCCCATCTTTTAAAAGTTCAAATTTCCAAATGCTTTTCTGATATAGCCACCTGGGGTCTTTTCATGCAAATTTAGTTTATTTGTGTTTTAAAATCTGATTTTCTTTTACTGCCACTGAATTTGGTAGCAATCTTTCAATATATGGCATGTACAACATCGGCAATCGTCAAAGGAAGACAATTGAAGGCTTGCAGCATAAGCTCATTATATAGACTAAGGAGCAAACACTGTTTAAAAATTCATGAGTAAAATTCATCATTTCAACTTTTTAAGTCTGTAAGCATCACTTGAGGATCATTTTGGACTTTGTGAGCTGGAAAACACTGAGAGTTCCCCTTTACAAACTAGTCACATGCAATTTTGTAGTTTTATAACAAAGTAAGTTTTTTTTTCAGTGTGCCTTGACCTCAGAATTTTCCTTTCCATCCCTGAGAATCAAAAGTTGATGGACACGACAAAAAGAATTCTGCAAGATTGAGAACTACTGTCACAAGTTGCAGCCTGAAGGGAACATATTTTGAAAGTTATGAAAAACTGAAGAGAGAAGTTTTTCTAGTTCAGTTCTACAAACTTGGCATGATTGGAATGCTATTAATTAAATTTAAATTTAGTATCACGTAGTATTAACTACTATTAAATGAACTATTAATGTTAATTTATTAGGGCTTATTTATTCTTGTTAAATAATGCACAAAGTGCACAGAACTACAAATTACAGTAAATGGAACATATAAGAAATGACTTTGCAAGATAGAGAGTGCTTTGAGAATGCCCTCAGTAGCTCTTAGAGCTGAACCCACATTGTTTCCAAAGAGTGCACCAGATGTCATTTTTCCACTGAATTAAAATGTAGAAGTAACAAGCTTTGTAAATCCTCCGGTGGTGTAAATTGTTCATTGATTTCAGTGGAGTTAAGCAAAAGCTGACGGCTTGCCCCTAAGTTTTCTTTGAAGCTTAATGTTACAATAAACAAGAACAGGCCCTTGATGAAATCCTTTTAAAGTTTATTTAAATTTGATAGACATGAATAAAACTCAGTGAAAGTGTGGAAATATCAACTGCTTAAAAGTATTGCTATTCACTGAGTCTTCAAAATAAATCCCTTATGGCAGGGGACAGTGTGTTAGTTTGGGGAATGCTAAAAGTTCGGCATCTGATTTGAGTATAAAATAGGCCCCACTTAGCTGGCAATATCTACAAATGAAAGAAATAATGTTGACATTAGACTCAATTACACCAAGTTCTGCAAGAGCACAAGTGAGAAAGTAAGCACCCCTCTTTCTAATGCCCTGTGAAGTTACACTGGTAACTTTTCTGACGTATCAGAACAAAGACTATCCCAGGAGTAGCTTGGTATTAAACTCCCCCATTGGAGACTCCACCTCTCTTCTATTCTAGTCAATAGAATAGCAAATACCATTCTGTAAGGGTAATGCAGCAGACATGTTCCTTAAGGTTTTCTATGGTACTCTGATTTCAAGAGCTCTCACCAGGAAGGGGCATCTTCACTCTGTCACTAACTACTAAATGTTGTTTAATGTCACAATTTAGCTCTTAAAATTTATCTCAAACTAGAAAAAAGTTTCCAACCCCCAATTGTTCCAATAAGCCAAATGTCATTCTCCTTATATTTAATTTACAACGAGGTATAAAAGTATCACTAGAATCACCTACAGAGACTCAAAACCCATACTACAGTACTAGTTTTCCTGGTAGGTCTGCCAGGATTTGTAACTAATAGGAAGGGGTTAATTGGCTGGTGACTAAATGCAGCTGAGGCTTGTTAACCTACCATGCCCAGATGGTTTGTATAAAAACAGGAAGGACAGTGTGATAAATCAGTCAGGGTACGTCTACACTACAGCGCTAGTTCGAACTAACTTAGTTCGAATTAGTTAATTCGAACTAAGCTAGTTCGAACTAACGCATCTAGAACTAAAAACTAGTTCGAACTAGCGTTTTGCTAGTTCGAACTAGTAAGTCCACATTGAGTGGACTCTGAACAGGGCTTAAGGATGGCCGGAAGCAGTGCCGGCAGGGCATAAAAGGAGGACTTAGAGCATGGAGATGCTGTCTCAGGCTAGCCGAGGGCTGCGCTTAAAGGGTCCCGACCCCCACCCCGGACACACAGTTCTAAGGGGTGCCCCGCTTGCAAAGAAGTTCTGGCTTGGAGTGCCCTGAGTGCCCACACTGGGCACATCACACCACTCGGCCATCAGCCCGGCTGCACTTGCCGCAGGCTGCCATCTGGGGACAGGGAGTAATTGGGGGGCTGCAGGAGAGCTTCCACCCCCAGAAGCCTGCAGAGCCAGCCCAGTCCTCCCCATCGGGGGCTCGTACCCCATTCCTCCCTCACCTCCTTCCACTTACCCTTCCCTAGCCCCTCTTCTTGATGTACAAAATAAAGGAGAATTGTGTTCAAAAATGAAATCTGTCTTTATTGAACAAAACTGGGGGAGACTGGGAAAAGGAGGTGGGAGAGGGGAAGAGAGAGGGTGGGAGAGGGGAGGGCAACTAAAATGATCAGGGGTTGGGAACAGGTCCCATATGAAGAGAGGCTAAAGAGACTGGGAATTTTCAGCTTAGAAAAGAGGAGACGGAGGGGGGACAGGATAGAGGTCTCTAAAAGCAGGAGTTGGGTGGAGAGGGTGCATCCAGAAACGTTCTTCATTAGTTCCCATAAAGAAGGACTAGAGGACACCAAAGGAAAGGAATGGGTAGCAGGCTTCAAACTAGTAACAGAAAGTTGTTCTTCACAAAGCAAAGAGTCAACCTGTGGAACTCCTTGCTGCAGGAGGCTGTGAAGGCTAGAACTAGAACAGAGTTTAAAGGGAAGTGAGATAAAGTGATGGAGGTTGGGTCCATGGAGTCCTATTAGCCAGAGGGTAGGAGTGGTGTCCCTGCCCAAGGTTTGTGGAAGGCTGGAGAGGGATGGCACGAGACAAATGGCTTGGTCACTGTCTTTGGTCCATCCCCTCCAGGGTCCCTAGGGTTGGCCACTGTCGGCAGACAGGCTACTGGGCTAGATGGACCTTTGGTCTGACCCAGGACGGCCATTGTAAGCTCAGGGCTCAGGGTCGGGGGTCTCAGTGGACCCCCTTGATTTTCATGCACACCTGGTCCTGGGTGGCCAGGCTGGCAGCTCTCCTGCCCTAGACGGCCACTTTCCTGTGCCTAGTGCGGAGATCGTGGACGAGGTCCACGATGTCCGCACTAGCCCAGGAAGGTGCCCGCCTCTTGCGGTCCAGGGCAAGCTCCCAGGAGCCGCCAGCCTGGTCCCGGCAAGAGGGGGTGGGCTGGGGGGCATCGGGTGGGTGGCTCTGTGCCGTGCCAGGTGCAGGGTCTGCTGGCTGGGTGCTGGCAGGCTTGCACCTGGCACGGGCACCGTAGCCAGCCCGTGCCCCTTTAAGGGGTCCGGGGCCGGGAGGGGGGCATAGAGTTTCCCTGGTGTTGGCCAGAGTGGCCACCAGGGAAACCTGGGGAGGGCTAGCCTCCCACTAGTTCGAACTAAAGGGCTACACAGCCCTTAGTTCGAACTAGCTAGTTCGAACTAGGCGTTAGTCCTCGTAAAATGAGGTTTACCTAGTTCGAACTAAGCGCTCCGCTAGTTCGATTCAAATTCGAACTAGCGGAGCGCTAGTGTAGCACCTATTAAAGTTAGTTCGAACTAACGTCCGTTAGTTCGAACTAACTTTGTAGTGTAGACATACCCTCAGTGAGTAGTCACTGTGTTCAGTTTCAATGGAGGATGGGTATCGGGTTTCAGAAGAGTATTTGGATTTTCTTTATATAATTAAAAGAGATATGATAGATTTTCTTTTAATAGGAGTGTGCTACTTATCCCACCGGGAAGGGAGAACCCATCTTCTGGCAAGTTAGAGAAATAATCAGAGGCAGAGGTTTTCCTCTCACACTGGTGTAATTACATTTACACTAATGGAGTTACTCAATTTATACCACTTTAATGGAGAGCAGGACTGGACTTGCATTTGGAACTCTAATGTCTATTTTCTAATTGCTACACACTGGATTGATAGAGATAATTCCATTAAAGCTGATAGAAGATAAATGTGCAAACATTACCAGACCCCCTTTGCATATTTGAGGAAAAGACTTATCCCAGGTCATGAGATTTTATTCCACCTGGAGATCTGAGGTTCTCCAAACTTTAGGAGTGTTCAGATCCTGGGCATAGCACAGAAGGGTGTATTTCACTATAAATTAGAGTCTGTATCTGAATTTCTTCCAGCAAGCTGTTCAGATCTAGGATTTTAGTACAGAACCAATTTCTAGAGCATACACTTTTGAAGCACAGAGCATTCACCAAAACTATTTTTTTAGCCCAAGAAGAAATAATGTGACTGAAGCTGTATCTCCAGTTACGATTCTTCTTTCCCACGATTGGTATAAAGTTATATAGTCAAAAAGAAATGAGCTCTCTATTATTTTTAAAAGAATCCTTCGCATACTTTAATAATGAGCATTTTTCTGCTTATAAAATGTCAAATTCACAGAAAGGCAAGGTTCAGTAAGTTAAGGTCAGAGACAAAGCACAAATTCTAATCAATATAAAGGAGAAAAATTATTTATAAATATGGAACTTTGCTTATGATTAAACACTTGTACAAAAGCTCTTGTAAAACACTTGTAAAAACAGCATTACTGGTTTGTCAAGCAAAATAATATTCTGTTCTGTGAGGGCATGTTTACACTAGTTATTTTGAAATAACTCCCCTTAGTTTGCAATAACAAGGTGAGCGTCCACAGTACCAAGCCCATTATTTCAAAATAAGCGCCTTGTTATTTCGAAATAATAACTTACTTCAAAATTGTTATTTCAAAATTGCATGAGTGTGGATGCTCAGCTGCTATTTCAAAATAATTGGCCTTCAGAGGCCTCTCACAGCTGCCCTTGTGGCCACTCTGGCCACACCCCTGACAACTCTACTGCTCCCATTCACCTTCAGAGTTAAAAGCTGCAGGAAGAAAGGAAAGGTGCCTCCACCCATGGCTGCCAGCATGCCTGCAGCTACCTTGGAAGCCCCTGGCCTGGACTGGTGTGGAGATCCTGGATCTCAACAAGGTCTGGGGCAAGGAGATGAACATCCAGAATCTCCACATCAAAAGGTGAAATGCAGAAGTCTGTAGCCAGATGGTCACCAGCCTGACCTAGAAGGGGAACGGCTGCACCCAGGACCAGGTGCGAATGAAAATAAAAGAACTCCATCAGGCTTATACCCAAGCCAAGGAGGAAAGTTCCTGCTCTGGGGTGGCACCTCACACGTGCTGCTACTATGACTAGCTGGATGCCATCCTGGGAGGGGGACTGGTTACCTTTCTCCCCTCCCCACCCCCCCACCCCCACACACACATCCTCAACTCCAGCCAGGAAATTCTCACAGTCAGCCTCCATGAAGGTGGGGTTGTGGAGGTGGATGAAGATGAGGAAGAGGAGGAGGAGGAGCATACCAACCTGACCACCATATCTGCTACCAAGGGAGTCATTATCTATCTGGAGCTGGTTCCCACCACCCCCAGGATGTCTCCCAGGGCTAGGATAAACCCAGAGAAGGCAGGTCAGGTGAGTTCTATAACTTTCTCTATGCATATGTGGGGGCAGGTGGCAGGCAGCAAGGGGCTGCGTTCTCCTCCCTCAGCCTTTTCAGCCTGGAGCTTTCACAACAACTTGTGCACGTGGGTGCACATAGAGCACCAGTCTGGAGCACTCAACTTCATGATGCTGTCACACAAGGAACCCTTCACTCCTTCTCACAAGATTCCTGGAGAGGCCTGCCTTACTCTGGAACCTGTGGAGGGACACCTTCACACAACAAGCTATCACTAAGGAGGCTGGGGTCATGGAAACACCGAGCACTGCCGCACACAGCACAGGCTCATCCTGCACTCTCAGGCAGCATCTGCTCCCATCCAAATGCAGCGATGCGGCGGAGACTGATCCCCTGTATGGGGAGAGGAAGAAGCAGGGATGCCAATACCACTCTCCCTAGAAAGTGGCATCTTCTGCTCAAACACACCTTCCTTAACACCCTCCCACACTCCTCCAGTGGGCAGGGATAGAAGTTCTCTTTCTGTGGGAGGCTGCCACTGCCAGACCTGGCATATTCAGGACAGAAGGAAGCCAAGCTGTCCCATCACCCAATCCCACCTGCAGGCTCCTGGCCTGCCTGGCACCTTCACATGTTGGCTTGTCCACAGGATGTGGGGGTAGCCATGCTCCCTCGGGACATCCGTGGTCCTGCAGGAAAGTGCCCACTGTCTAGGCAACAGATGGTCTTGCTCGAAGCACATCACCATCGTCTGAACAAAGACCTTCACTGTCAGCTCAGAAATTAAGGCTAGGCTTCATGCACAGTGACTGTTGGGATGACTGTCTTTGTCACTTTTCTTCACAGCTGAGCCAGCTGTGAGTGTGGTGTAACCATCACCTCCTGAACCATCTTCCCAACTCCACAAGCCCCACAGGCAGAGGTGAACCCGCAAGGACCTAATGTGGGAACACCTACACTGCCTCCGTACCTTCAACCAGAGTTTTGAGGAGGAGCGCCGTTAGTGCAGGGCTGACCAAGAGCTGAGGAGAACCAGGTGGGAGCAGCTGTCATGCCAGCAAAAGACCATCTATCATATAGTGCATGGCAACATATATGGAATGATCCACCAGTCATTTTCTCACCCCCCCCCAACTCACCCCGCCAACAACTCCCTGCCCCCCCTAACTCCCTACCCTGTTCCCCACACTCACCCTCCCAACTCCCAGCATCTGTACCCCCTCTCCTCTCCTCCTAGTCCTCCCCCCATCCCCGGAGCCACTGGGGCCCACAAACACATGGCAGTGGGAAGGTTCCAGAGGTACCTGAGTCAGGCACCAGAACCAGTCCCATCCCTGAGCTCCTCTCTGCCCTTCTCCCCCCTCCTCCCTCTGCCCTTCTCTCCCCTTCCTGTCCGCAAGGGCACACTGTTGACTCATATCCAGCTTCTCATCCACCAATGGCTCCTCCAGTGGTTGGGGAAGCCCATGACAGCAAAGTCAGTAATGGTGGGGTCCATGTTCCTCAGGGTGAGGACCCTCTGTAGCAAGATGGCATTGATGGCCTTGATTACCTATAGAATCATAAAAACATAGAATCATAGGGTGGAGGAGACTTTGGGAGGACATGGAGTCCAACCACCTTCCCAAAGCAGGACCAACCCCAACTAAACCATCCCAGGCAGGGCTTGGTCAAGCCATAACTGAAAAACCTTTAGGGAAGGAGATTCTACCACCTCCCTAGGTAACCCATTCCAGTGCTTCACCACCCTACTAGTAACATAGTAAAATAGTCAAACCTGTATGACCTGGATCAGGGGATGGATTGCACCCTCAGCAAATTTGTGGATGATACTAATCTAGGGGGAGAGGTAGGGGTAAGGTCCAGTGTGACCTAGACAGATTTGGCCAAAAGAAATCTGACGAGGTTCAACAAGGACAGAATCCTGCACTTGGGACAGAAGAATCCCAATCATTGGTACAGGCTGGGGACCAAATTGCTAAGTAGCAGATCGGCAGAAAAGGACTGGGGGATTACAGTGGATGAAAGGCTGGATATGAGTCAACAGTGTGCCCTTGCAGACAGGAAGGCTAATAGCATATTAGGGAGCATTAGAAGGAGCATTGCCAGCAGATCTAGAGAAGTGATTATTCCCCTTTTTTCGGCTCTGGTGAGGCCACATCTGGAGTACTGCATCCAGTTCTGGGCCCCCCACTACAAAAAGGATGTGGATGCATTGGAGAGGGTCCAGTGGAGGGCAATCAAAATGATTAGGGGGCTGGAGCACATGACCTAGGAGGAGAAGCTGAGGGATTTGGGCTTATTTAGTCTACAGAAGAGAAGAGTGAGGGGGGATTTGATAGCAGCCTTTCGCTTCCTGAAGGGAGGTTCCAAAGAGGATGGAGAAAGGCTCTTCTCAGTAGTGACAGATGGAAGAACAAGAAGCAATGGTCTCAAATTACAGTGGGGGAGGACTAGTTTGATATTAGGAAAAACTATTTCACCAGGAGGGTGGTGGAGCACTGGAATGGGTTACCTAGGAGGTAGTGAAAAATCTATCTCTATAGGCTTTTAAGTCCCAGATTGACAAAGCCCTGGCTGGATTGATTTAATTTGGATTGGTCCTGCTTTGGGCAGGGGTCTAGACTCAATGGCCTCCTGAGGTCTCTTCCAGCCCTATGAGTCTATGACCCCGACTGTGGATTTCCCCTCACTGAACTGGTTCCTGATGGAGTGGTACCTGTCCAACCTGGTGAGCTTCCAGAGTGCAGTGGCCATGCACTTGTTCAGGGGAATGGTGGATCTCAGCTGGGCATCCTGTTACCTGAGGGCAGGGGTTAGCCACTTGCAGAGGTCCAGGAAGGTGGCCTACTGCATGCAGAAGTTTTGGAGCCACTGCTGGTCGTCCCACTACTGCATGATGATGCAGTCTCACCAGCCAGAAATGGTCTCCCAGCACTAGAAGTGCTATTCCACAGTGTGCATGGGAGAATGGAGGGGAATTTGTTGCATGAGGAGCATCAGGGATTGGGTCAAGAGGTCCTCCAATCCAGGCTGGTCATTGTGCTCCTGCAGCACCAAATGGGCAGTCTGCATGAACTGTGTCATGATGCACAGCAGGAGGCCCAAAAGCCTGGCACTGTTTTGCAGCAGCTCCAACTCCATAATGAGACTTCTGTTGGATCTGCAAGGACAACCAGAGAATGTGGCATTTGTTTGCTGTCCTTCGAGGGGCTAGTCAGTGAAGAAGTGGAGTGTGAGATGCAGCTGTAAAGAGAAGCACTAGTCTCAGCTAACTGCAGCTATTTCCTGAGGCAAGTGACTGCTCCCCTGATCCCCTCCCCAAAGTGCTTCTGGGGGGGCTTTAAATGTGATTCAGGCTCTGATGTATGTGGATATTCTATTTCAAAATAATTCTGTGCTATTTCGATGGTGCCTTGTAGTGTGAATGTACTATTTCAAAATAATTATTTTGGGAATTATTATTTTGAAATAATTTCCTAGTGTAGATATACCCTCATAGTGCATTATAAGATGTATAAAAAGCAGAGACAATATTGTCCAGTAGGTAGAGAACTGTATTGGAACTCAGGGGACCTGGGCTGTCTACTTCAAGCTCTGCGGTTTGTTTGCTTGACACTTCTGCTCTCTGAGCCTCTGTCTCTCTCCAATTCCTTGTCTGTCTTCTCTGTAGACTGCAGGCTCTTTGGAGGCCTGGTGCTGTCTCTCATCACGTGCTTGTGTGGGGCATTGTACAATAGCACCCTGATCTTGGTTGAGGCCTCAAGGTTCTATAAGAATGCACATAATAATATTATAACTGGCATGCTTGTATCATACTTATAGTAAATATATAGAAGGATTAATAATGAGAGCAATATTGGGCAGTACTACAAGACATTGATTCAGCACAGAAAATTTTTTTGCAGCCTTCAAATCTCCTTAGGAAATAATCAGCAATGCTGAAAATCCTGTGAGACAACTCTCAAGGCACTGCTATGATAATCACACAGCTAGAGTAATAGATAGATGCACTAAAAATAGTGCTGCAAGTTGTCCATGACCTTTGATAGAGAGATAAATCTGATTTTATACCTTATAGGTGACTATTTAAAAAGTGGAAGTCTAGTTCTTTTAAATACCTTGATCTTAACTCAAATTTTAGGTTAAATGCCAGTTGCAGCCTTTAATAAATGTTATTGCTTAGCTGCTATCATCTAATCATTAATACAATGCTGCAAGAAATGCCAAATTGCAGGTGGAATATATTTTAAATTTTAACTGTTGACTGTTTGGCGCTGGGTATCTTTCATAAGATGTCCCAGTTTTCTCCAATCTCTCCCTTATGGGCTGTCTCTGTCCACTCCTCATTTCCAACACCAACAGCAGCAGCAGCGACACCTTAGGCAATGACGGTGCAACTTGCCTTCACCTCGGTAGAGTGTGGTGCTGGACATCCTCGGTGCTACTGCAGGGGTTGGCTGGCAGGGGATAGATTAAGAATGGCGTGTCTCATACGTAACTTTTGGACTGGAGGCCAAGCAAAAGATAGATTAAGCTTTCTAATAGTATGTCAGTATTTCAGCAGCCTGGAAAGCAACATTACCAAGGTGACTCCATACCCCAAACCTCCCTCATAGTAATGTGATACTCCATACTAATCCCTGTGGAAGGCATGTAGGGAACACAGATTAAATTTCATTTGTACAGTACATGTTGTATTTCTTTTAAACAATAGGATGATTTATTCAACTTGGAAAAAACCTCTATCCAAATAACTAAATATTCTCTGTTGAAACTGATCTATAAATTTCTAGATTTTAAGACACCTTTTCTTTTTTTAAAATTCCATTTAGATTAAAGCTCTTGGTTCACACTATCTCTTTTTTCTTTGTCTTTCTTTTTCTTGTTCTGCTGTCGCCCACTACATCTGTCAGCCAAGTGAAAGCTAATAACTATGTGCCAACCTCAAATGAGACAAGATTCACATTCAAGCTGCGGAATTATCTTTGGATCCTGCACAGGAGCACTTTAAGGGTCATGTAATTACTAGGAAGTTATCAAAAAATTAACACTGTTGCCTGTTATGTAGGTGGGAAAATGTTGCCACCCTATTGCATAGAGCAGGGAGGCAGAGGAGAAAGGAAGTAATCAGTGACATGCAAATTAACCCAAGACCTTATACATCAGTTCTCTAGATATCAATCTGTAAATGGGAAAGGCAACATCTGAGAATATGTGTATCTTGGAGACTGACGTATTTAGGACACTGGCTAGGTTTTACAGTTAGCTATCTTTCTCATGCACCATTAATAATTATAATTAATTTCAATGCCTACATATAGATATATCATCATACACTTTAGCATATATACTGTGTCATGCTTCTGGCAATTTATATTTTTATTTGTGATTAAGTTTTTAAAATCAGTTTAATATTATATGTGGACTAGATGTTAACAATTATGCCTTAGAAAATATTTCTTTTTATTGAAGACTTCTTCCAACACGACAGCGATAGTGAGCAAGTTTTCTGCCCTCAGATAAAATACCCACACTGTCATGTAATTGTACCTCTTTTCTTACCCTACTTTTCTGAAATGCATGACAGACATCATTATTTGACATTTCCTCTGAAAACTATACAGAACGAGTTAATTTTTTATGTGCTTGAAAGTCTTGGTGCTTTATACACAGGAAAATTAATTTCACAGGAAATATTTTATTCTCATTTAATCAAAACTTCAGAGATATCAGCTAGGCCTTTTGAAATTTTCCTTCCCTTAGCTTTGTCCCATTTTCTACCTTACTTTTTCAGAAGTTAATGAAACTATATGAAAACAATAAATATCATATACCACCTATAATCTCCAATATGCTAGCCAATAGTGAACAAAGATTTTAAGGAAGTATTTGTTCTAAGCACAATAATAATAATAATGTTTAAAAGTTACTCTATTATGTTTTTGTGCTGAGTCATTTCTTTTCCTTTCTCTGAAATTTTCACTTACTTCAAGGTGATGAAAATGTGTGTGTGTGTGTGGGGGGGGGGAATTGTTGCATTCATTTTGGTGTTCCTACATCTTCTCTTTCCCTATACAGTCTTATGTTGTAAAAAGTTAATTTAATGCTTGTGAAAACTGATAGTCACACAGTTCAAACTTCAGTCCTTAGTCCAAAAAGCAGATACAATTTGAAGAGTGGCCATGCAAATGGCTATCACAGGTGAGCAACAATTCATCCTTGATTGCCTATTATCTGTCTTTGGCAACATAGGAGCCAATGAGTGTGTAGTGTGATGCAGCACTTTCTCAGTAACGTACAGATCAAAATTCCCATCCTGTTTTACTTGAGATGCCTACAAAGGAACTACATTTTAAACAGAAAAACAAATTACTTTTTATTGTTATCAGCAAGACTTTATATTGTATATTATTGGAAAAATGTGACTTCTCCTTCTGTGGAACTATGATATAGTACTACATGGGACAGTCTTGACAATGGAAAAACTTACATGCCAAGTATGTGCAAAAGAAAAGTGCCAAAAAGAGGACAGATATTTAGAAATATGGCCACTCAGAGGAGAAGGGCTCCCCAGCCTGCAAGCCAGAATCTTTACTCATGTTCTTTGACAATTAAACTGATTCTGAATATATAATGAAAATTGAAGCCTGTTGTATGCTAATCTTTTATTGCAACTTAGCCTTAATTTTGTATAATGCGTATGCATGGATCAATCTTCCTTTAATTTTAGAGAAAGTACATGAAAAGTTAGTCTCTGATTTAAAAAAGCAAGGGTGAATCAGTAAATAAATATATAACCCTAAGCCATCTGGATATATATTTCCATCTATCATTCTAATGCTACATTTTTGTTTTAAGCTTGTTTTACAGACTCAGTTCCCATTAGCATTAAGAAGAGATGGCTGCCATAAATCTGCAGCACATCAATGAAGAAAAGAAAGAAAGGCATCAAGAACCATTTTGAAACTGAAAAGTGAACAACTTACTGCCCTCTAAAATTGCAGTAATTATGAACCATCAGGTAGTGAGTTATGCTGAGTTTTTGCATGCCTGAGTGCCTGCTACCTAAAAGTTTCCGCACTGATATTATACTACACCAAGTAAAGTGCATGCTCTTTTATAGATGCAGGGCCCTACTACTAGAAAACTTTAATTTTGTGCTGTGAACTTTGGGACTGTATGCTCTTTAGAGTTCTAAAAACATTAGATCTGAATGTGCCCAGACTTCGGATAACTATGGATCTAAATTTGATTGAAACTTGCAAACTGCCTCTTCTATTTATAATGATCCAGTGCAACCCCACAAGCCTCACTTCTTACTTTCGCAAGTGTTCATAAAATGGGTTTTGGCCAGAATTTTGTGACTTATATTACTGACAGCCCTGTGTAAACAGTATATGGATGTACAAATATATTTGTCCAGAATTTTTATGGCGATGAGCAGTCTTCAAATGATGTGAAATTTGGATCTGGTGCAGTTATGAGCTGGACAGTTTGAGTGTTAAGTTAGCTGAATTTGATGCAAACTAGATGATAGTGGCTATCATAACTCTCATTTTTACACAAAGAAAACACCATCACATACAGTAGAAGTAATAGATTTAAAGTCAATGTCTTTAATCTACAATAAAAGGATAACAGAGGATGATTTCTATACCTCTACACTGCG
This sequence comes from Pelodiscus sinensis, assembly GCF_049634645.1. NCBI lineage: Eukaryota > Metazoa > Chordata > Testudines > Trionychidae > Pelodiscus > Pelodiscus sinensis. Next base: position 204,050,038 of record NC_134711.1, read on the forward strand.
CGGCTACCCTGTGGTTACACAAGCCGTCTATTATTTTGAAATATTTTTTGAAATAATGGGTGTGCTATTTCAGCATCCTGGTAACCCTTGTTCCAGGAGGGTTAAGGTGTATCTCAAAATAGCATGTTATTTTGAAATCTGGTGCTCTGTAAATGTACCAAATTTCAAAATAATCCATTTCGAAATAGATTTTAAAAAAGATATGCAACTAGAGCAAGTTGCATATCATATTTTGAGTTTAGGGTGCTGTGTAGATGTACCCTAATATGGAAGCAGATCTAATTAGCTGCTAACTCACGAAATGGGATTATACTGAATATTTTGATTCACAAACATCCATAAAAGCGCCCCCTCAATGTGCAGCAGCCATCAAAAAAGCTGTCGGAATGTTGGGAATCATTAAGACAGGGATAGATAATAAGAGAAAATATATTGCCCTGGCCCATCCCTTATTTTTAAATATTTTGATTTTTCAAAATTACTCTATTATTCATGATCCAGCCTACCTGCAGATATATGCAATACAGTGATCCTCATTCAGTGACATGTCAGAATTCACTAGTTATTTAAAATTCAAGAAGACAGGTTGAGCTGTTAACATCCAGCAACTAGAGGTGCAAAATGAGGGATGCTTGGCAGAGCCTAGATGACACTAGAGAAGAAAGACTTCACTCCTCCTGCATAATGACACTTTCTACCATGAGAATGAAGTTCCTCTGTACAAGAGAGAGAGCTTCACCGGAGATTGACCCAAGATTGTTGACTGAACTCCCACAGGGAGTAAGGATCATTGGGATCACCACCTTCTCCTTCAAGTGCAAGGCAAGATCTAACAAACATGCAAGAGAGAGAGAGAGACAGAGACAGAGAGAGAGATCCATAGCTTCAAGTATACATATAAAAGCTTCTTCTTTTTTTTTTTCAAACAAAACGTTCCAATTCACACATTTCTCCCTTGGGGAGAGGGTAGGAGAACAAACACATGACCGCTGTTTGTCACATTGTTTCATGTCCTACTAGTACCTGAGCGCCTTCTATGGTGATGAATGTGACATAAGAAGCTAAATAGAATAAGAATGCCACAGATGACCTATGGTGTCCTATGAGCATTCTGAAAGAAACTAAAGGATGGGTATTAATAGAGATGAAATATAAGAGAATGGGATGGTATTTTATTGATCATGCAATTAGACTGAGTGGAAGTCTACAAATTGACTTACTTTTGCAAGAATTGTAGAATTCTCTGACAGATATATTGAAGCTGAGCAGCCCAAGGCAAGTCTGGCTCAGCAGCTGTATTGTTTTTATTGCTTCTATCTGGAAGAGGGGGTGAGGGAGGAAGCCCCCAGTGAATGGAAAGGCAGATGCATAGGAAGGCAGCTATTGAGATGTGGGGGGAGAAGGGAACACAAGTCATCCTCAGGATGGAAAGGTGTGTCCTTGTTGTTCCTACTGCCATTTCTGAGGCAGTTTCTCCACAGCTGGGATCCAGTGCCCCATGCTCCATCCCCTGGGAGGCTGTTGTTCTGTGTGCTGATGACCCCCCGATGTCAGTGCTAGTGCTATGACTCCCAATGGCAGCATGCAGGACAGGCTTCTACTCCACCCCTGGATGGAGTATCAATACAGGGACCTGCAGTGTCTCATAGGCAAGGCTGAACTAGGCTGAGGAGTTTATCTACTCTCTAGCAGCTAGCTTAATCTTACAAGTAGTGGCAACTATTCCTGCCCATCCTCTGGATCCTGCTTTCATCCCATACCCCTTCCCACCTGTGTGTGTCCTATAGCCCGATGCTTTTCTTGACTTTACCAGATACGTGGGGCAGGTGGAAACATAGATCCATCTCCTCAGTATTTCCAGTGAGGGGTGGTTCTATCCACCTGCCCTCTTGGTTACACAACATTTTTGTTCAAGTAGAACACATGTGAAGTTATTGCAGATGAAATTATGTGTTCTCTGGGTGTGTCTAGACTACAGGGTTTTGTCGATAAAAGTGGCCTTTTGTTGACAAAACTATACCTGTGTCTACACTATCACTGTGTTCTGTCGACAGTAAGTCGACAGAACGTGGCAGTTTCGTCGACAGCAACAAGCCTCCTTTTACGAGGACGAATGTCTTTGTTGACAGAGATCTGTTGACAAAAGGTGTGTGTGGATGCAGGGAGCCAGTTCTGCCAACAAAAAAGGCCTCCAGGAAGAACCTCTGGTACACAGTCTAGCCTTTACATGTACAGCACCTCTGCGGTTCCTAGCCGCAGCCTCTTAAAGGTACAGGCACCCGTGCCAGCCATGACAGCCATGTCCCAGCCTCAAGGCCCCCTTGCCCCTTCTCAGGACAGAGATGAGGAGCACCAAAATGTGGGCACCAGCCTGGTCAGGGCCAGAAATCAAAAGCCTCCTAGCCTCTGGTCCCAGGAAGAAGCCCTGCAGGCCCTGCAAACACGCCACAGGAATGCAGATATTTACAAACGACGGGCTGAGGGACTGGCCACCAAAGGGCATCACCCCCGCACCATGGCACAAGTCAGGGTCAACGTAAAGGAGCTGCGGCAGAGATATGCCAGGGCCTGGGACCAGAGCTCCCGCTCCAGGGCAGCCCCTGAGGCCTGCCCTTACTACCAGGAGTTGGAGCAGATCTTGGGCAGTGGGGAAGCCCAGACTCCACTGTGCGTGGTGTCTGGGTTACTCACCACATCGTTGACTGACCCCTCCTGAGGGAGGAAGACCATGCAGGAGAGGCAGGTGAGCTGCACCAGGAGGAGGAGGAGGAAGAAGAGGAGGCAGCAGGCTCCCAGACTCCAGAGGCCTCCCAGGCATCCGTGGACATCGGGAAGGGAACATTAGGTGAGTGTTTTGAGGGGTCACCACACACGGGCAGGTTGGCAGTGTGGGGGGCCAGCTAGACCTATTGCCACTGTGGGGCCCCTGTGAGGCTTTCAGGCCGCTGCCCAACTCACACGCCGTGAAACATGTAACACCCCCGAGTCTCCTGTCCAACGGAGAGCCCCTGACAGCCATGGCATGCCCTCGGGGACAGCAGGGGTGCATATACATAGTGATTGTCTCCTCCTCTCTTCCTCCACAGCCGGATCCTTTACCCAAGAGGGGAGCACCACACCCGCCCCACCACCATCCTGGACCCGTGACACCCGCAGGCACTGGTGTGTGTACATGGACCTGCTGAGGGAGCACGTTGTGGTCCTTCAGGACCTCAACAGGACCCTCCAGCAGAGGATGCAAGCAGAGGCCGAGTGGTGCACCAGGCTTCTGGACAAGCTGGTCCAGCAGTGCACTGACATCTGTGCTACAATCCAGGAGTTCTTTGCCTTGCCTGTCCCTGTCAAGGGAACCGCCCTTCCTGCACACCAGGCCCCTGCTCCTCCAGCCCCCCCACCTTTCCCTCTTCCCCCCAAGTCCTTCCAGCCCCCCCTTCTCCTCCAGCCCCCCCACCCCTCCTGTTCCCAAGCCCTCACAGGCCCAGCACCTGCCCCCCCCCCCCCCCCCACACACACACACCTAGGCCAGGACTAGGTCTCACTCCACCCAATCCCAAGGCCGTGGCAATACCAAGACATAGGAAGGTGGTAGGACCCTGCGATCAGGGAAGCAGCAGCCTACTTGAGCCCCCCTTCCCCGTCCAGGTTTTCAGTCCCCTACCATCCCAGTTAAAGGTCATTTCAGTTATATAACAAAATCTTTATTTTTTGAGTGAACGATTTACCTTTATACATTTGAACAGTACATAGAGAATTTTTTTTCTTTGCTGATAATGTTTCTAATAAAAAACTAATGTCTGTGTACAAAGAAAACTGGGTGTGTTTGTATTATTTATGGGAAGAGGGTGAGGGTAGTGGAGGAACAGGCAGGCATGGGCCAGGCCAAACCCCCCATGGGGGAGGCCCTGGGGAGAGTCAGTGGGCTCCTTCTGAGAATCTCTCCCTCAGGACCTTTCAGATTTGGACCCCAGCCTGGTGAGCCTGGCGGATGGCAGGTGTCCGGGGCTGCTGAAATGGCCTGTCCTTGCCATCAGCACCTGTCCCCCACCTCGACAGGAAGGCCTTCCCTTTTCTCTCAACCAGGTTATGGAGGGTGCAACATGCGGCCACCACCTCTGGTATGTTGCGTTCACCCATCTCCAGCCATGTGAGGAGGCAACGGAACCTCCCTTTCAGCCGGCCGAAGGCGCATTCCACCTGGATGCGAGGCTGGCTAAGATTCGTGTTGAAAAGCTCCTTTATCACATCCAGGTGGTCTTTGTTGGGCTTCATGAGCCACAGCATTGGGGGTAGGCCATGTTGGCAACTATGCACACCAGCATCTGCATGTCCCCGAGTGCAAGGTGCCACTGGGGGAAAAATGTTCCTGCCTGCAACCTGCGGTACAGGTAGGAGTTCTGGAATATGTGGGCATCATGTGCCTGCCCCGACCATCCAACACAAATGTCCATAAAGTGTCGCCGGTGGTCGACCAGGGCCTGCAGCACCATCAAATAGTAGCCCTTCGACAAAGCCTCTGTCAAAAAAGGCATGCAGTCTAGACCTAGTCTCTGTAAATGATAAGCAGGATCAATGGAGTAGGGACTGTTTTTCATCATTGGTTTGTAGAGTACCTAGCACCATATGACCCTGATTGCAACTTGGCCCACAAACAATAACTAACAATAAAACAATGTATTGATTCGCTAATTTCCTAAATAGGCATGCAGATGAAGAAAACTAGTTTAACTAGTTTAACTAAATCAGTGGTGAGGGGGGAGACAAAAAAATTTAAAATATTTAGAGAAGGACTTACGCAGACTTTGAATAATCATGCAGACAAAGAAAAGATCTCTAATGCTGTACTTTGCCTGGGTTTCAGACCTGAGTCAAAGAGTAAATTATCCTTATGCACTGGTGGAGATTCCAAATTAAAATTGAGCATAACGATTGAAAAATGGATAGGTAAACAAAAAATTTAAAATATACTTTATAACTGAGTAAGCATAGTATGGGCTTAAAGAGAAACACATATGCTTTCTCAAGAAAAATGGTTCCCATAACATATCAGGAAGAAAAGCAAGCATTCTATATTTGATATTTTTTTTAGATTTCATAATAACAGAGATTAAGACTGCTTATGGAAGTAGCAGCACATACCATGTGAACCTGGAGAGCTGATACTGGCACCACCAAAATAGCCTATCTGGTCCATCTACACTGCTGTCCAGGTCTTAGACCTGACCTTCAGAATAGATGTTGATAAAGAAAGCATTACAATTCAGTCATTGTTTTGGTCTGAATATCACTTCATATAGGCAGTGGTCAGTGATCTCCTTGACACCAAGTAACATCTTGACACCAAGCAACATTTGAAAAGAATCATAGACCATGACAAAATATAAAATATGTTGAAGGATAAGAGTAGCCCACGACCAGAAGGATGCAGAGACCTGATAAGTTACTGTGATTGCATTCTAACTGCTGCCATAACAAGGCTCAAGTGTTTGCAGAGAAATTGCTTATTGTAAGCCATTATTTCTCTTCACCTTCATGTTTTCTGAGAGCCCCCTAATAAACTAAACAAATACATTTGCACACTTAACATTATAATAACCAAAATAACATATACTATTCATAATTTCAGCATATCTCCAAGCCCATAATACCTGCAGCTGGACGAAAAGTCAGACTCTACAGGAGGACATTCTATTCATAGGTTTCATGATCACTAGATGTTGGTGTTTGAGGCCTAGCCTGCATCTATCAGCAGCTCCAATACCTGAGCAGAATCTCTCTTAGGGTCCCCAAGACTGGATATTACAAGTCTCCCTGTGGTGCCAGCTGAGGCAAGGACTACACACCCCGTAGCAATTCCCAGGCCTGAGCAAGGTATAATAGCCTGCTCAAATAGTGAAGGTCTTTTATAACTATGTGTACATTTTAAAGTGAGCTCATTCATTAGACAGAAGGTTCATATTCTCTTAATACAGATGGTAAAGTGACCCCTTTTCACATGTTAATAGAACTTCCATTTGAAATTTAATAGAGAGTTTCAATATATCTAGAGGACAATTGCTGATCTTCTCACTGCTATTTTTTAAAGACTGAAATATATATTTTCCAGTAAAGAGAAACATGAACTATCAGTAGGAATTTTCTTCTCAGCAAAGTTAACAAATATGATTTATTTATTCAGTTAATTTGAAGCTAGGCAGATATTGAACTATATACTCTTATTAGCAACAACCATAACAGACACTGTGTGATGCATTGTGCTAAGATATTGTGCATATCATTTACATATGTACTGATATTATCTGGGCTTGTAAAATAATGAATTTTGGCACCTCTGGCACATTTACATTTCTTACATGTATCCCCCATCCCAACGGCAACTGTCATCTTGTGGCAAATAGGATCATGACTAATAATTTCTGATTTGCTCAACAACAATTTGTCACTTCTTTGATGAAGAAGTCACAATGAGTTATGTTGCTCATAGGTCTGATCTAAGGATGCAACACCATAGATGAAATTTAAAAACATGGATTCTATTATTTCACCCCATCTTTAGAGGTGCCCTCAGTCAACTTCATTAAGGAAGAAATTATTGAAACTACTAGTCACCTGACTGGATACTATGAACTGCTGCATGAGTGTTTTAAACTGCTACATAGAATAATATTGTCAAATGTACTGAAACTTTGTTAGTCTAGTTTTCTTAATTAGTAAATCTACTTTGACTGTAATACTGTACATCTTCAAGACAAAAAAAGATGGATTTATACTTTTTTGTTTTTTGTTGTTCTTCATTTTACTTTTTAGGTTTCATTCTCAGTAATTTATTAGAAAATAAAAGACATCTTTTTTAACTGATGTCTGATCATAAATATTCACTGTCTGGATTTTTTACAATAGAAGTCTTCTTCAGCACATGTATAAGCACATGATTTTTAAAAAAAATAGTATCTAGGCAAAGAACATAATGTTCTACCAGACTAATCTGTTTGGTGCAGTAGTCTGAGAGTCATGGTGAAAAAAAAGAGTCTCTCAGTACAATAAAATGGTCTTGAAAATATTAACTACAGTCATTCTAGTGACTGATTTTAATGTAATGTTTAACTTATTTGTATGAGAACCTATGTTATTCTATGCTAAGTCTTTCTACTGTCAGACCTGAATAATAATTAATAGAGGTTATGCAGAAAGTAGGGGACTGTTTGTGTATGAATATAGGTGTGAACTACTCCCTTTTTTGTGCTGTAGGCAAAGGGACCTAACAAATATTTGGCCAAATCACACTAGAGTAAGCATGCTGTACAGAGTAGATCATGCTTACTGCACAATTGGAAATTCAGAGAAAACAGGGAGTCCCTTAGTTGAGATCTCCCAGATCTGCTTGTGAGGTGCCACTTCTCTGTTTCCAATAGGCTTAAGACAGGGTGTTTTGCGGTCTTCAGTAATTTTCTTAGTTACTGTTCAGGCTGGCTATGCCCTTACCTGCTGCTTACAGACAACATTCTAATTACCTGGCTGGTATTGGTAATTTGAAATGATTGGAAGCTCCTTTTTTCTAAAAACAACTATATTTCTTATTGTATTTACATGTGTTCCATTAAGCACTTATTGAAATACAGTATACATTTAGTTTTCTTCAAAGTATATTTATTATGTCAGTGGTCATTCACCAGTCCCACTGGTCACAGAGAATGTAATAAAGGCAGACTGGAGCTAGTGAAAATATCTGAATTGAGCAGGGGTCTTTACAACACTCTTTGCATCTCTGTTACACATGTACATAAAAGAGTGGTAATCATACAAGTAGCTTTAAGAATTGTGATTAACAATAGGTCAATATAAAAAGATTTAGTTTACAAAAATTTCCTACCATGTGCCTGCTCAAAATCAGTTCCCAGGCAATCCATCTCAGCGCTCCAGCCCTTGTAGAAATTTTTACCCTAAGGCTTCACAGATGTTATGCAGAACACATCAGGCTGCTATGATCATAGGAATATTTTCCACATTAAGGTCTAACCTAGATGTGCCAGTGATCCTTTAATCTACTAAATACTCATTCTATGGTCTTTTATGCAGTCTGAGCTTATCAGTCTGAGTCAGAAGCACTACTTGCTACTGTCAGGGTTTCCAGTATATGGGTCCAAGAACCATGAGAGTAAGGAGTAGACTGAGTCTCCCACGATAAGTATTGGAATTTCTATCCCCTATTAGAATCCTCTGATCTGAAAAGAAAATCCTGGACTATATAGCCCAGCGTTCCTAAAGATGCATCATGCACCTTCCCTGATTACCCCACATTGATGTCTCTGGTGATCCACTAGTGTCTGCAATAGCATAGATAGCCCTTTCAGTTTAAGTACTCCATTACAAGACAGTCTGGAACCAGATTTGGGTTATGTGTGACCTCTGTCATCTTGCTGCAGTTAGGGAATGCCAATGCCACAAAGTCATCCGCTATTACTTGCACATTTCCAAGAGTCACTCACCTTCATAGCAGAAGGCGATTAATAGCACTGCACACTTGCAATACCAGAATCAACCTCATGGACTTCTCAGCTTCAAACTGATTTCTGACTGACTGGTAGCAATCTGGATTTGCCAGCTTCCAAATACTGATCGTGACACTCTCCCATCCCATTAGGGAAGTTCTCTTTGTGGTGTCCTTATGCCACAAGGTGGGGGCAAGTTCTGCACAGAATCCAAGGAAGATGGTTGTGCACATACAAAATTCTGAAAACACTGCTCATCATCCCATATCTGCATCACAATCCAACCCCAACACTTGTGCTTGTTTCCCAAGCCCAACAGTGATAGTCCACCACGTGTAGATGATTTGTAAATGCCAACAACGATCTTGAATTGTTTCTGTCCATGGCAGACAGCAAGACAGGCACCATGAATTCCCAATCAAATTTGCAGCTCATTAAATACTGCAGGATTATCTGTGCTGTGTCCCTAATGCTTATCATAAGACTGGTGAGCAATGCAGATCTCATGATTTTTGTCAAAGATGGTGTGTGCAAAGTTTAACTGAACAGTTGAACCTGGTGCAAAATGAAGCTGGAAGCCCTTGGAATTATGGGATTTAAAAAGACATTATGTGGCAGTGATAAGAACATAAGAATGGCCGTACTGGGTTAGACCAAAGGTCCATCTAGCCCAGTAGCCTGTCTGCCGACAGTGGCCAGCACCAGGTGCCCCGGAGGGGGTGGACCAAAGACAATGATCAAGTGATTTGTCTCGTGCCATCCATCTACAGCCTCTGACAAATAGAGGCCAGGGACACCATTCCTACCCCCTGGCTAATAGCCTTTTATGGACCCAACCTCCATGATGCACTGCAATCCATTTCCCAGAACTCCTAGCAGGAGAAAGTGGCAATTTGTACAGTGGAATAGCTACCCAAGGTGCACTGTTCTCCCTGTCATTGCTAGATCACCAGCTATGGACATGCTGCTCCAACTCAAGAAGTATTGTATGTGAGGTCATTATAGTGCTTTATGATCAATGATGTAACTTAAGTCAACTTATATTTATAGTGTACACGTGGTTTTAGAATTTCTCCAATTATTTTATTAGAATGGCAATTGTTAATATAACTCTGGTAATTCATCTATTTTTCTCCAATCTGACTTTACTTGTAAAATCTACTTTTGATATATTTTGGACAACTGCAGAGCCACCAAAAGGAATGCAGAGAATGTTTTATATATCTCCACATAGGAATTTTAGAAAAGTATTTGATAATGCATCTTGACAATTCTTACTTAAAACATTAATTCAGAGGGACTTAATTAGGAAAACTTTCATATGGATTTAAAACTGAGTTAAAAAGACTAATCATGGGACAATGTACCAAGTTGGATATTATGACAGCTCCAAAACCATATAACAATCATGGAGTAATTGAGTAGTGATATGTCTTAAAGGCTGTGTCTAGACAACACAGTACTTCCGGGAAAAGATATGCAAGTATCTTTTTCCATTTCTTTTTTGGAAGAGGCTTTTCTAACATTTGGCCCATCTATACTGGACCAAATGTTGGGGAAAAACCCTTTTTTAGAACATCCTTCTTCCTCATAAAATGAGGTTTATAGGGATGCTGAAAAATGTGTCTGAATTACTTAGATTATAAATTATTTAGGTCTGGGATTGTCTTTTTTGTTCTGTGTTTGTACAGTGCTAGCAGAATGGGATTAAAGACTGAGACTCCTAGTTGTAGCTGGAAGACAAATTATTATTATATATTAATACTGTTATTATCTGAAGCCAAGTTATGGAATCATTACAGAGCAAATCGTGTCTTTGTATGATAAAATTTCATCCTGTGTTTATACAACCAAGAATCTAAAAGCAGAAAAAGGAATTTGGAATGGACCACAATGTTTAATGAAACCATCATTATGAGAAGAATAACCACACTCCCCATTCACATCACACTCCCCATCATTACTCAGCACAAGATGGAGAATTTAATGATTCAACTAGCAGACCAAATTTGGTGATGAATCCTTTTTTTTTTTTAAATATAATGGAGATTGCCTATCTCCTAGAACTGGGAGGGACCTTGAAAGGTCATTGAATCCAGTGCTCTGCCTTCACAGCAGGACCAAGTACTATCCCTGACAAATTTTTGCCCCAAATGGCCTCTGTAAGGATTGAACTCACAATGCTGGATTAAACAGGTCAATGCTCAAACCACTGAGCTATCCCTCCCCCTTACTGGAGAAAAATATGAATTGAAAATTACTAGATAAGCTATTCAGGAATTGACATCACAGAGTTCTGTACTCATGAAAGGGAAGGCTTTTTAGCTATTCAGAAATCTGTTGGATGGAATAGCCAATGGACTTAATTCAGTTGCCTAATGATAGATCGCTATTCTTGATTTAAGCTATCTATTCTAACTTTTTTGCCAGGTTCAGCAAAACAAGAGTGATTACTATTCTCCTGTTATTTACCTCAGATTTATTAAGGCTATACATCTATGCTAAAGGTTAACACAACTTATTTCCTCTGACGAATGATTTTATTGAAGACTATGTCCCATGACATTCAGTAAAAAGCCATTCAGTAGAGGGATCATAAGCAATTGCACAGTATATTAACCTCTAATATGGAATAATGCAGCCTTGATGAAATATGGGCAAACTGATTCCCTACTTCTAATTATTCTGTTTAGGTAAATGAAGTAGAATCCAAGTAGCAGAGCTATTTTTTAAGATATAAAAATAGCACACAAACAGTATGCCTTCAGATATGGTAAGAAAAAGTTAAAATAAACACTCTATGAATGCATCAAGAATAGAGCATAGACAAAGTAAATCCATTTGACTAACAACGTGGTGACCATTAAAAAGGCAACGTTTATCCACAGTTATCTTGCAATGATATCTGAGATAACACAGTTGCCCTCTATGCCTTAAATATCAAATAAGTGTTCTATTCTGCAAAGAGCTAAGCACTCCTTGGAGGTGCTGAACACCCTGCATTTTCATCTGCCTAAATATTGCATTATGGCCAAACAATCCAAACAAATCCTTTTTTTTTTTTTTTTTTTTTTACGAAAAAGGGATGCAATCTAGGTGTAGCCTTAAAGTAACAGTGGAATTGATGGAAATACCATACAGCTAACCATCCACATCAAAATAATAATGCAACAGCTTATAAATGAAATCTTAGAAATTTCATAAGAACTGCTTTCTTGGTTATGTGATAAATTTCAAGAGATGTTAATCTTAATGAAGTACTTAAAGAATGCAAAGGCCTCTTTGAAATCCATGTATTTTCTGAAACAATTTGATTACCTTTTTGTTGCCTGTTATTTTCTCTTTTAAAATCCTTGAATATTGGTGGGTTTACTGATTTTTCCCTTTGAAAAATTCCAGTTTAAACCTAGGTCAATAGCTTTAAGATCCTGATGTAAATTAGCTAGAAAAAGAATACATACATCATTTGGGTATTTGAATATAGCATGCCTCCCTATGAATTATGGATGGTATAGGAACCAAAAATTATTGGTAGATTGAAAGCATCTGAATGGGCTTCAAAGATTAGTAGTACAATAAGCAGGGGAATAGCAAAACAAAAGACCATATATGACGTACATTAGTGTGTCACTTTGTGCTTTACTGTGTCACTAGATTTAGAAAACTGTTTGCAGTAGATATGATGCATAATACCTGTGCATATTATAACTATTGATTAGTACGTAAGACACCTGAAATGCTCACTGAGATTTGAAATAGTAAGTACCAAAACAGTTTATAAAGGGCATTTCTTGGTGCTTTAGGATCCAGTCCCCAGCATTTTTTATAAAGTGTCATGATTTTTAATCTGTTCCTTCTGGTATCCATCTCCTTACCTTCTTTAGTTTTTTGGGGGAGGGTTATTTTTATCCTGGATGCAGTTAGACTTCTAGACCTGCCATTCTATCTGAGAAGGGTTAAACAAATAAACCAACAATTTAATGTGACATTTCTTTGTCAATATAATTACCAAAAAAACATTAAAAATGAATGGAAGGAATATAAAATACTTTTGGCCTGATAGGACCGTTGTCTTCATTTGTTCTGTAGGGCCATTGTGATGCAGTTCAGCCTAATCAAGGGTACAGTCACTGCCTGCCCTGTAACCCTCAGTTGCTCTTTACTCTTCAGCTTTGGCTCAGAGCCTTGATATCAGCAGGGTGCTTACAGCACAGTGGCCTCACCCTGGCTTCCACCAGCCTGGTTACTCCTTGCAGTGTGACGTCATCAGCCCTCCCAGCCCTGAGTTTCCCCAAACCAGATCTTTTGCAGTGTACAGTCCTTCTCACTAGAACACTTACAAAAACCTTCTCTAGTTTGCTGCTCCTTTAAAGACATCATACACCGCACTAGCCAGTGAATTTGGAGGAGGATTTCACTCATCAGTTTGAAACACAACTCTGAGATACTTTGTTCAATAAAACAAGATTGAGGTTCTAAACAGAGAACAGAGATTTAAGTGAGACTAAGTAGAAGGTACTGAGGTAGAAATGACAAACAAAATGCACCTTTAAGACAAAAATCTAACTGAGCAAACCAGAGGTTTGGTTCAAATTAGTTTTTGACTGTATTCAGTTTTCAGAGAGCTTGGACCCCTTTGTTTGAATGGTTCTACTTCTCTCAAATGTACAAGAATTTTGGCCTTTTGTAGCTGCTCAGTGATGGATACCAAACTGGCTTTCTGTCCTTTGTCTTCCAATGTTCAAAGTGCTTCAGGAGGCAGCTTAAAGCCGCAGTTTCCATCTGCCACAGTGGTGTGCCTAATGACTTTTCCTACCTCGCATATAATGTAATTTCATTGTCTCTCCTTGCTCAGTTTACTGTAGAGATACATTCAAGAAGGTAGAACCCCATTCCATTGTCTAGGATGGAATGACTAATACTCTGCCTGCCAAGCAACTTTTAAGAACACATTTCCAACACATATTTATAATCCTTCACCGGCACAAACATCATAAACTAATATTAATGACCAGATAGCATATGATACTTTACATGACATCCTTTAACGATGACAACAGTGAATTAATGTACACTGATCTGGTTGGACCAGCTGTGGCTCACTGTTACAAGGGGTCCCTTGTCCAGTGGCATTGAGGCTATGTCTACACTACAGAGTTTTTGCACAAAAACAGCCATTTTGCTCAAAAACCCACGGAGCATCCACACCTCAAGTGCATTTTTGCACAAGAGAATTTACAGTAGAATGGCAAAACAGGGATTTTTGTGCTGTAGGCATACCTCTTTCTACGAGGAATAATTCCTTTTTGCACAAGAGTTCTTGCCCTAAAAGGTGTGTGTGGACACTCAACAGGGGTTTCTTGCACAAAAAAAGCCTATCAGAAAAAGCCAGAATGGTCATCAGAGCTTTCTTGCACAAGAGTGTCCATGCAGTGTGGAAGTTCTCTTGTGCAAAAGCGCATCGCTTTTGTTATGCCCCTTTGAGGTGTGGATGTGCTCTTGCACAAAATGTTTTTGCAGAAGGTCTCTTGAGCAAAAACCCTGAAGTGTAGACAAAGCCTTAGTGTGATAGCCATATTGTAATTTCACAATCTCCTCTGAATAAATGCTGAGCCAGAATTACACTGCCCAAAGAGCAGAGCAGGAAACATTGTGTGACTGTCACAATTCCTGTGCTGAATTCACCCTTGCTCCTGCTAGAAATAAGGAATGTGAAACCATTGTATATGGTCTCCCAGAAAAAAAAAAGCCAGTGGTGTTCTGACAAAAAATTGAAATACAATCTAGGAGGAGTGATATTACCTTTTGAAATTCATGAAATTAACCTGTTTAAAATATACAGGTCAACACGATCGTATTTCCTGCCAAAAATTAATATAAATGAATAAATAATAGAACTCATACCATTGTTCTCTCTATTTTTTTAAAAGAAAAAAATAAAGATGAATATTTTGTAACAAAAAATTCATTCTGATTTTTCAACCAACTACACAACTTATCAAAAATTCCAAAATTTGAAATGTCTGGGAAAGAAAAGGATACATTTTATGCATTTTGCCAATTTTCTGACCAGTTGTAATAATGAGCATTGTTTAGATACTGGGCCAAACTAAACAGGCCAGATTGTGAATGCAGTTCCCACTGAGTGAAATGGAGCTTACAGTCTTGAACTTGAGGACAGAATTTTGCTTATTAATCTACAAAGGGCTCCAAAGCGTTAGGAAAATATATTCTTCATATCCCTTAGAGCAGAACTAGGCACAAAACTAAATGTAGTGAACCAGTGATCCAAGCAGCATTTTCAAGTGTGTCCAATTTTGGCAGAATAATATCACATTGGCCCTTACTTGTGCAGCTCGTAAGTGCACAGTCTTAAACAACCAACTAGAATTTGCAGCAGTTTTTAAATACATGTTATTGATTGAAATGTACATTACATGTTTCCAAAACACATATGAACTTATTTTAACATATTGGCTGTGTCTAGACTGCATCCCCTTTTCGTAAAAGGGATGCAAATTAGACATATCGCAATTGCAAATGAAGTGGGGATTTAAATCCTCCCCCGCTTCATTAGCATAAAAATGGTTGCCGCTTTTTTCTGGCTCGGCGCTTTGCCAGAAAAAAGCACCAGTCTAGATGCGGATCTTTCGGAAAATAAAGCCTTTTCCGAAAGATCCCTTATCTCTCATTTTAAGAGATCCATTTTAAGAGGGATAAGGGATCTTTCGCAAAAAGGCTTTATTTTCTGAAAGATCTGCATCTAGACTGGCACTTTTTTCTGGCAAAGCTCCGAGCCAGAAAAAAGCGGCAGCCATTTTTATGCTAATGAAGAGGGGGGGATTTAAATCCCCGCTTCATTTTCATTTGCGATATGTCTAATTTGCATCCCTTTTACGAAAAAGGGATACAGTCTAAACACAGCCATTATGTTGAGTATTCATAATATTCTGTTTATGGACAATATGAAGTGACTAAGATTTTTAAAATACTATCTGGGCATTAGCCAGTTTCCAGCCATAAATATTTCAGTTATTTTTATGGCTTTAGTCAACAGGATCCACTCTATGCACAGATGAAGGGCCTGCAAATTAACATTGACAATATAAACCTTCATCTGAAGTTTGAAAAATTTCATTTTTATAAAGATATTGAAACGGAGGGACTGTATGCTGGTCTCCAAAATCCTAGGAGAGGGATGAATCACATTACAGATTAATTCTCACGCTTTTGTTCATTCTCTCTGTCTCCTGTGAGTCTTTCATCATTTAGGGATCAGCTTGAACAAGAGAGACTGAAAAAGCATACCCACCTCAGCATACCCCACAGTCATGTGGATAGGACACTCATCAGAGAAGTGGCAAAGCCTATTCAAATCCCTTCCCCCCTTCAGGCAGAGGTGAGAGTTGAGCTATACTCCCGACTAAGTTCTTGCGGGGGGAGAAAAGTAGAGGCAGCTCACTCCAGGCGAGGGTCAGCAGGTCAGAATCCCAAGCAGAGAGCGGTGTCTTCTTGAAGCATAGACTAAGGTGCTGAATGCCCTCACAGGTGCCTGGCTTAGGACATACCCCTTAGCATGGCATCTCCCACTGGTGTGGATACACCTAGGCTACGTCTACACTGGCCCCTTTTCCGGAAGGGGCATGTAAATTTCACCAGTCGTCGTAGGGAAATCCGCGGGGGATTTAAATATCCCCCGCGGCATTTAAATAAAAATGTCCGCCGCTTTTTTCCGGCTTTTAAAAAAGCCGGAAAAGAGCGTCTACACTGGCCCCGATCCTCCGGAAAAAGTGCCCTTTTCCGGAGGGTCTTATTCCTACTTCAAAGGGCGCTTTTTCCGGAGGATCGGGGCCAGTGTAGACGCTCTTTTCCGGCTTTTTTAAAAGCCGGAAAAAAGCGGCGGACATTTTTATTTAAATGCCGCGGGGGATATTTAAATCCCCCGCGGATTTCCCTACGACGACTGGTGAAATTTACATGCCCCTTCCGGAAAAGGGGCCAGTGTAGACGTAGCCCTAGTGTGGTGGATTGTGAACTCCATCTGGAGGCACCTATTTCCATGACAAGTGTAGGAAGCCAAGACAACAAACCCAAGTTTTGTGAATCCTGAGGATTTTCTAGGCCCCTAAATACTAGGCATGGTGATGCCCAGCAGCACTACCCCAAGGTTTTTTTCTGAATCTAGCCCACAAAGCCTGATTTACAGAGGTGCAAAGAAGCATTTGGGTCTGCAGCAATGCCCAATGCCCCAATTCTGGGTGCCACAGACACCCCAGACTTGATCTTTGGTGTTATAAACCTACTTTGTATTGTGGAATCTTGGAGTAAGTTGAGCATCTGGTGCTGCTTCTGCTGGTTCTGGACTAGCTCCTTGCAGCCAGAGGCATAGGAGTAATTAAAAAGCTATGTGTCAGGCAGAGGCTCAGTGTCCATGTTGCTCAAACTGTGGAATCAAACCAGAATTATTATTATTTTAATATTTTGGAGCATCATACTCTAAGTGAGCTTTGCACTTTTTGGGCTGGCATTGTCTTCAGGGTAGGTAATATGGCAATTTTTCATACTGTCACTAGGGCCTAATTATGCAAAGCTCTTCTCAAATTGCAATCTATCCCTTCATCATGTTACAGTCAATCAGCAACTAGAGGAGAAAGTAGCTATCATTCTTTTATACAACTAATTAGAATTTTTGGAATAATTAAGATTTTAATTAAAGACATTCCCAGGTGCTGCCTTGCTGCTTCTCTAGGCAAAAACAAGTATCCAATAGCTGAAAACTAGGAGAGCAGCAGTTGGGGAGACTTCAAAGTGTTTCATCTGGCATGGAAACACAGTTTTGATCTGTTGAATTAGAATTAGCTCAGACCATGTAACATTTACACAGAATGTTTTTCCTGGAAACCATTTCCAAATTTTCCTGTGGAATGTATAATCACTGGTGGCATTAATAATTAAGAAGATCTGACCATTCATTTGAAATAAATGTCAGCGCTATATCAATCCATCTTCACAAAGGCATTTTCACAAGAAGGAAGCGTGAAAATATATTTTCCCATCAAATAAGATTCAAGACAGTGACTGCCATTTTTACAGATTACCAATCTTTCTATGTAATATTATGGTCCAGTGTTGGCTTCATGGCATCACAGACTCTTTCAGGGCTGTTTAAGATTATCTCCTACCTTTTCTCTTCACTGCTAATGCTCCCATTTAGAGTGGTTTCAACAGCAGAGTAAATTAATAGTTGAATAAAGTATGAGACAATATGTTTTTTCTTCAGATAATTTATTAGGCACACAGTATTTCACCAGCTGTAGAGGTAGTCAAATACCACAAATAATCTTTAATAATTATTTAATGGAAAATGGAAACATATTTTCAAGTGTATTCCTCCAATATTATTTCACTACTATCTAGAATATTCATCTTTTTAAAATAAGACCTACACAGAACTTCTGTCTTGTCTAGAAGTTATGGAAGTGGAAATAGTGCTTCCCAATACACTCCATCATTTTGTTCTGGCATTCTTCTTTAGAAAACCATCTCACTTGTTTTATATAATTATTTATTCACTCGTTCTAAATGTGCTTTCAGCAGAACTTTAAACTTATGTTCAAAGTTTTAAAACAATGAAATAGGAAAAAATGAACAGTAGCCTTTTGCCAATAAAAAAAACCCTTTTACTAATGTCTAGCATTCTACTCAATATCACATACCTAAGCAAAAAATCTACCCACTCAGCATGCATAATCCATAGAAAGTTTGTCACCATGTTGTGTCACCCTTTTCCTTGGATTTCTTTAATAAAGACCCAATGATAGAGTTCCAGGTAATGTTATCAGTCATGCTTGATTCCCATGATTTTAGTCTGGAGGTTGTGAAAGTGTTTGTTTGATTCTAAGCATGCTCCTGGTAAAACTCGCCTCCCTGTCTGAACCCAATCACTTGTCTTGATGATTAGATATGTGCCTATTGAACCCTTTTACCAGACATATGCAAATGTGTCTCCCCCAAATCCTTCTAAAATTGAGGTTTAAAACCCCTTCTTTAGACATTACTTAAAGTTCACTTTTTCTACTACATGGAAAATTATTGCTTATTTAATAAATTATCCTTGTGTGGAAGTTGATTTCCAGACAAATAAATATTTTCAGGCTAGACTCAAGGCAGATTAATCTTTAAATTGTCCTTCTCGCAGCCACATAAAGAAAGCATAAGTACACTTAATACCAACATGACCCTTACACAAACTGGTTACAAGATGAAAAATCTGAAACATGTAATACAAATCAACTTTTCGTTTCTCAGAAAACTGTTCCCTGGATTGTCTCTGAAATATATAAATCACAAAAGCAATATGCTGGTTGTCATTATAAAGCCACCCTACTTGAATTTCCTAATCTCAGGCAGATGAAATGAGCCACCTGCATGATATTCAATTATACCAGAGCTGCAATAGAAATCTAAAGTTGCAATGAAATTCTAAAGTACTATGCTAGTACCATGGGTCTAGAATTATATTCTGTTTCTTTTCAGGATAAAGAGAAAGATCTAGCACAGAGAACTAAAGTATGTTAACACAGAAACCAACAGAGCATAAATATTATGGTACAGTAATTGGACTCTAGGATTTTGGGGCATCTTTTAACTTGTAGGCATCTACTAGGATGTATTCAGCTTGCAGACTACAAGTATGTGATCAGTCCAGCATTCTGCACTTTTCATGGCCTTTGTCACTCTATATCCTGTCTCTTCTCCTGATGATGGCATAGTCAAAGAGATGCCATTGCTTGGAGTGTGGATGCATCCAAGATATTTTGTTATGATTTGACCAGCAGAAAACTATGCTAGTGATGAGGCGGTCATTGTTCGGCACATTTCCTCAGCAGGAGGTGTTCACTGCTGTTGCTTCATAGTCATTTTTTCCAGTGACACCTACTGATACTTGGCCTTCTCCCCTGAAAAGCTATGGTAGCTTCTCCATAGCATCTGCCTTCACAGCTCAAACCCTAATGCTACAAACTCAAATGAATATTTCTCTCACTTTAGAGGGTGAACTCATAGGTGCCAATAATTTTTTAAAGGCTAGAACTAATTTAAATTTCAAAATTTAAAAAGGGTGGGTTTTTTTGCAGCTTTCTCCATTTTTCTAACTACATTTCCTTATACCTTGTAGCACAATTATTTGTAGCTGAGTCTAAACAAATACTATGTGCCAAAAGCAGTGATATTTTCTGTGCCATCTTGGATAGTATCTTGGATAGTATGAACTACAGTTTGGACCTCTCTGGTCTGGGACTCTCTGGACCCACAACATCCATGGTCCAGCAAGACCACAGATATTGCTGGACCAGACACATCTAGACCAGAGAGCCTCGGCTCAGGGCAGCACAGTCCTGGCACTATGCAGAGCACCAGCTGCCCATGATAAGGCAGCCCCAGTGGCCTGAAGCAGTGGAGCCCTGGGGCCTGGTACAGAAATCCTTTGTTTTTACTACTAACTAGTGCCAAAAAAGTATGAAATATTATAGTATGCATTTTGAGGTCTGTTACCTGGCTACTATTTAATGTCTCATAAAAATTCCTTCAAAATGGAATTTGTAGAACACATTGCAGTCAAGTGGTAAAATTCTCCGGATATAAATGTGTCGTCCCTGGTGTCTTATGCTATTCTGAGACTGTGATTTAACTAATTAATAATAGTAATAACAATACTTGATATAATAAATACATTACTTTTTTGGCAGAAGGTGGAATGAGAAAGCCATATCATTTAATTCAACACTTTTTGACTCAGTGGGCACATGAGACAACAACTTCCGCTGACAAAGAGTGTTGCTTGCTATTGAATTTTTGTACTGCAGTACAGTTTAGTGACCCAAGACATTAGGGCTCTATTGTGGTAGGCAGAAGAGTCTCCTACCTACTCCTGAGAAGCAGAAGCACAGAGATATGCAATGACCTTCTCAAGGTCATGCAGCAAGTCAGTAACAGAGCTAAGGCTATGTCTAGACTGCAAGCCTCTTTCGAAAGAGGCTCTTTCGAAAGATACTTTCGAAAGAGCCTCTTTCGAAAGAGAGCGTCTAGGCTGCACGCGGAACTTTCGAAAAAGCAAGCCGATTTTTCGAAAGAAAGCACCCAGTGAGTCTGGATGCTCTCTTTCGAAGAAGCCCTATTTACATTCAAGAACGCCTTCTTTCGAAAGAGCACTTTCGAAAGAAGGCGTTCTTCCTCGTGAAATGAGGTTTACCGCCATCGAAAGAAAAGCCGCGTTTTTTCGATTTAATTTCGAAAGAACGCGGCTGCAGTCTAGACGCAGGTGAAGTTTTTTCGGAAAAAGGCTACTTTTTCCGAAAAAACCCCTGAGTCTGGACACAGCCTAAGTGTAGAGCCTTTGTCTTCTTATTCTCATTTGCCTGCCCTACCAAATGAGTCATTCAAGTGACTGAGAGACTTATTCAGCGTGTGTCAAAGTCAAATCTTTATGTGTCACTCTGCATGGTAGTTTAGCCACACACAAAAAGATTATTTTCTTAGCTGTATATTTTTAAACAAATGATGCATTCTGTTAGTCCATTTGATTTTGAATGCATTGGAATGAATGTAAATGATCACAGTCTCCATGCTTTAATTTTCTACTCCTAGTAGTTGTAGTAATGCTAATTCTACTAGAATTATTATTGGCAATGGTATGCAGATATACATTTCAGATTCTCTCAATCTAAATTTTAGATATCAAGCATCTTAAATATACAGCTAAAGAGTTTTTCACTTGAAAACAAAAGAGTGTAATTTTTTGCCACTTTTCAAGGTTCTTCTTGCCCTTGCAAATGATTTAAAAGTCTTTATTCTGGTAAGGTGAATATATTTGACTCATGTCAGCAGCCAGTGCAGTATGCAGTTCTTCACTGGCAAAATTCTATACATATTCATGAATAAAACAAAACATTTATTTTCTTATATTTCATGGAATCAATAATTTTTATCCATAAAAGAGTGACTGTTAATTCATAACTAATGATGAACTATGGATGATATTTCTCTCTGACTCTGGTCAATCCTCAGCTATTGCAATTTTGACAACCTAGAGTTTTACATTTGCACAAAAGTCCTCTTTCAACCCCAGTATTTAATCTGTGGAGATTGGTAGGTCTGTAACAATCATGTGAATTTAGGCTTCTATTTTCAGTTTCATGTTACTTTCTGCATCTAGTGTGATACTCTTTAACATGACTGTGAAAAATGCAGTACCATCATTAAAAAATTCCCATGCTGCAGTGAATTAAAATGGCCTGCACAAAATCTTTGGATAGTCTGATGGTCTGACTGTTGTAGAAGAGACAGTAGATACAATACAAGGATGACTGAGTGTCAAGGAAAATGGGGCTGAAAATCAATGGGAGAAAAAAGACAAAATATATAGTTGTAAGCTAATGAGAAGATCTTGGACAAGCTTACTTAGCAGTCAATAAACATAGATACCAGCCAGTTAGTCTTAAAACCTAGAAGCATTAATTACAATAGCAATTTGAAGAGGGAGTAAATTAAAACCTGGTTATAGGGGAGGAATGCAGAGAATTTTTTTATTGCAAACGGCTACTGAGAGAGACCAAGGTTCAAAAATACAAGACTATCATAAAGTCAATTGTGTGCAATTTGGGCAGTTACTAAGTAGGAAGGAAAATAGCTAAATATCTTTGAAAACAAAGTATTGACAAATTCTAGGCCTGATGTATTGAGAAGATTAATAGGGAACTCTAGGAGATCTATGGACAACCAAATATAGTAGAGGTAGTGAAACCTCAATTGATTCCAAGGGCAGAGCATGTGTTTAGGAAGATGAAGAATAAAACAAGTAAGCATATCGTGGGAAGGCATCTTTATGGTGGCTAACCTTGCGGCTGACAAAAAAGAAGAGAGAGGAATCATAATGAGTATGATTTAAGGCTCTTACTGAAAATAATATTAATGGAGGAAAATATATCCATGAAATAAAGATGGGAGGGTATGTCTACACTACCCCTCTAGTTCGAACTAGCGGGGTAATGTAGGCATACCGCACTTGCAAATGAAGCCTGGGATTTGAATTTCCCAGGCTTCATTTGCATAAGCGGGGCACCGCCATTTTTAAAACCCCGCTCGTTCGAACCCCGTGCAGCGCGGCTACACGGGGCACAAACTACTGTTACTCCTCATTCCACTAGGAAGCCTAGTTCGAACTACCTAGTTCGTGCCCCGTGTAGCCGCGCAAAATCTTTGGAAGTGCGGTATGCCTTCATTACCCTCCTAGTTCGAACTAAGAGGGTAGTGTAGACATACCCGGAGTGTATTGTGAGAATAGTTCAGTTCTCTACATTCAGGGAATAAGTCAGTCTAGTCAATGGGTCCTAGATAGTGTAACTGCCACAAGTAGGATCTTGCTTTGTGCATACCTTTGGAAAAATTCACCACCACTACACATCTCTGATTCCTAACCACAAAAGTGTTCTTGCAGAGTTGGGTTCTGATAGTGCCAGACCAAGAGGGCAAGAGCATATTAATCCTTCACAGCATCCAAACTTGATTCCTGGAGTATTATAGCCACTTACTACAATATAAAGTATTTTTCTTCACTCAAGTTACTTTTCTAGCCAGCTCCAAGTTTTTGTCCAAATCAATTATTAGTTTCCCTAGCTATTAATCTTCTTCATATAAGGCTTTGTCTGATACTTTTAGAATTATGTTATAGCAGAACTGTTATAGCATCCAGTGGCCCCAGTGAAAATCAGGGAAGGTATCACAGTAATAACCCTATGCAAACACATAAGAGACAGTCCCTCACCTGAAAAAAGAGAAAATGGATAATACCTGCTATATAGACTACCTAAATTCATGCACAATTGGCATTTTTAGGTTCATTCTAAAAGCTATTAATATCAGAAGTCCCTATTAACCACTCATGTCTAACAGCCACTGAATTGCCTTTATGTATTGTGCTACTTGTATCTTCTGAGAATTCCAGCAAATAAGTTCAGCATGGTAGCCAATGCTTACATCCAGAGTGACTATCTGCAGATAACTGTTTTGCTGGTATTGTCTAAAATCTCTCTTAACATAGTTTTCAAGATGCTCCCCTCAGCATATGCTATTTAAAGGTATATTATGTATTTCCAGAAATTGCTTTTTAATCCTATTATTAAATTATAAAATAATAAGTGTGATACTTTCCAGCCCTCTGAAATCTCTGCTGAATCTAGTGACTCTTTCTGATCCCTGCGTTCATTTTCTTAGGAATTATAAATGTGTATATAGAAGCTTTATTCAGCCAAGATCAATGGAAGCTTTGCTTGTATAAGGATTACAGACTAGGTCCCCAAGTGCTTTTCATAACCTTTTAAGAGCTTCTAAAACTTTAATATAAAATTATATTTCTAAACACAACTGATCACCAGTTAAAGCCAGTCTCCATCCATCTACGATAGGTAACTATCAAATACAAATTGAGTCTATATGTTTTCCTACTATCTTCTATCTGTAAGTGCAACATCAACATTTCTCTAGCTTTATTATTAGATATTTTGCAAACATGATATAAAAGTGGCTGATGTGATTTGATAAGATTCACATTTGTCTATCCTATTTTCCCCTTTCATATTGTACTTGCAGAATGCATAAATCAGTGATTTTTTTGAAGATTCATTCAAGTGTTACATATTTACTGTGCTTTGATATATGATCTGAGCCCCACAAATAAAACGAATAACTTTACCGTGTGATTTTGATCTTCCCTTGTCAAGATAAGGCAGTCAAAGTGGACAAAATTTCAGAATTAATATCAATCTCACTTTTAGTTGTCATATAGGTACTGTCTCTGCAAAAACATGCTCTGTACAGTGTCAAGCTGAAGACATGGCTGGTGGGATACAATAAAAATGATTTCTGTTCTTGGTAATTTGGTGTCTAGTTCCAAGTAACTTTAGATATAATAGAGCATGTCACATGCTCTGTGTGAAAAGCAGCCACTCATTTGTGTAGATATGCTCCTTTTATTTTGTTTCTCTGTACATTACAATAGTAGTGGACACATCCCTGAAAGGTGTGGGAGAACTAGTCAGCATCCACAGCTCTAGTGGTTATTCTATTTGGGAGAAGTAAATGAGCCATATTTTGTGAAGGATATTTTAAGGAACTATGAGCTACAAAAGACCATATTATTTATTGCCTGACAATCAATCTAAACTTATGTTGTATATCTACAGTACAGGCAGTTCCCGAGTTACGCAGATCCGACTTATGTCGGATCCGCAGTTACGAACAGGGATTTTCTTGCCCCGGAGGACTGGAGCGGCGGGACGCCTGGTCCCACCGCCCACCTCCTCCGGGGCGAGAAAAGCTGCTCCCCGTCTCCCTGGTCTGCTGGGGGAGCCAGCAGACCAGGGAGACGAGGAGCAAAGCGGCGGAGGACCCAGGCCGGACCCATGGCGCTTCCAGATCAGGGCCGTGGGTCCGGCCTGGGTCCTCCGCCGCTTTGCTCCACGTCTCCCTGGTCTGCTGGGGGGGGACGCAGCTAGTGCCCCCCCCCCCAGCATACCAGGGAGACGTGGAGCAAAGCCCGGGGCCTGTGGTAGAGCAGGTGGGGCGCTGCCAGTTGGTCCCGCAGCACCGCTCCTTGGCGCTACTGGACCAACTCGGCAGCACCCCAGCTGCTCTGCCCCAGGAGTCCTGATTCAGCCGCTGCTGATCAGTTTCAGCAGCGGCTGAATCAGGACGCCTGGGGCAGAGCAGCTGGGGTGCTGCTGGGTTGGTCCAGTAGCGCCGAGGAGCGGCCGCGCTACTGGACCAACCCAGCAGCACCCGAGCTGCTCTGCCCCAGGCGTCCCCAAGTCAGCCGCTGCTGAAACTGACCAGCGGCTGACTACAGGAAGCCCGAGGCAGAGCTGCTCTACCCCGGGCTTCCTGGAATCAGCTGCTGATCAGTTTCAGCAGCAGCTGACTTGGGGACGCCTGGGGTTCTTAAGTTGAATCTCTATGTAAGTCGGAACCGGCGTCCAGATTCAGCCGCTGTTGAAACTGATCAGTTTTACATACAGATTCAATTTAAGAACAAACCTACAGTCCCTATCTTGTACGTAACCCGGGGACTGCCTGTACATCAAAAATTGTAGTTTTTTAAAATGTTACTGTTCTTAGACTATGTCAGCTGAAAAAGGAACTTTCTACCAAATATTAGCAGAAAAATACTTACTCGTACAGATGTATTATATGTCCACAGAAACATGTAATGCGAGGTAGAATGTAGAGTAAGTTTCATCATAATGGCATAGCCAATTTCAATACACAGATCAGTATGATTGTCCGGCTATATATTTGTTAATATTCTCCCAAAACTGCAATACACTACCCTTACAGATATACTTAGAGATTAAACTAGATGGAATATTCATAATGAAAAGGTTTATATATATGAGAAATAATTCTCAAAGTCTGTCATTACTACAGGTTGAATCTCTCTAGTCCAGTCTTTGGGACCTGAATGGTGCTGAACCAGAGAATTTGCCTGATCACAGAAGGTCAATATTGTATAGCAGCATTACCAACATTTCCACAGTTTACTGGGCTCGTAGAAGACACTTAGGGGTAAATTAGAGCTAAATAACATCTCAGAACACTGAGAACCAGGACTGATGGCTGTAAACAAGCTTTATGAGCCTGAAGAAAACTTGGCCATACCCATGATAAGTGAACATCCAGCTAACTAAATTCATGCTCGACCATGGATATTGCTGGACCAGAGAATGCTGAACCAAAGAGATTCAGCCTGTAGTATTTATCTATACTAGAAGACTTATCCAGCATTGCTTGGGTCTTCAACTTTTTTTAAAATAAAATGAAAATGTGTAACCTTCATTTAAATCAGTATTTGGGGGGGGGGGCTGAGGATGAAGGGTTCAGTGTGCAGGCTACCCCGGGGAGAGAGGACTGCCCCAGCCCTTTCTCACTGCAGCATTTTGGGACCAAGTGAGAAGCTCCTCTCCATGGGTATTACAGCAGCAGATGGCACAGCTGAGGGAAGAGAGCATGTTTCCCAGCTGGGACAGCTCCAGGTTAGGCTGAGTGGAGGCCATGGAAAGACTACCTCTCCTCAGCAGTGGCAGCTCTGGATTCGGTGCCATGGCTGGGGGACAGTAGCCCCCTTCTCTTGCCCCAGAACAGAGCAGACATATCTGGGAATAGGGGGGAGGCGCCCCCTCTCTCAATCTCCGTATGGAGCTGCCATGGCCAGGGGGTGAGTCACCTCCTCCCACAGTCCTAGCACGGGTTTAGCACAGTCCTAACACTGCTGGGGAGGGGAGCGAGGGAGACACAGTCTCTCTCCAACCCAGAACAGAGCTGCTGCAGCCAGCAGGAAGAGGTGGAACTCTGCATGCCTGCTCTGAGACCCTGTCCTCCCTGAGTCCTCTCTGAGCCTGCCCTGAACCCTCTTTCAACTCTCATTCAGTTATGTCAATTTTGAGGAATGTACTTGATTTGGTGATTCTGTCTCTTTACTGAGCAGCAATCCCATTCCAGGCACATCCCATTTTCTTGGCACAATCAAACCCTTGCTCTTAGTTATGACAGGAGGAAGCTGCATACTGCATTTGGTGGTCCTAGTTTTTACCCTTTAAGAGACGTTCTTGAGCAAACAGACAAATGCACAGACCGACAGACCAACTCTCTCAAATATACAGTAGATATGAACTATGAAGATAAACATTGTGTTGGATTTTGTGATTTACAGTTTTCAGAGTCTGCAATAGCCTCATTGACATTCTTAGAGAATTCATAAAATTACCCTTCCAGGAGATGCACGTCAGCAGTACCATTAATTTTTTTTCCTGCATTCGAGAATAGAAAATAGCCAGGTTACTTAATGCCTGGTAACCTTGTATATTGCAAGTTGGAGTAGATATCACAGATGCTTCCCCTTTTGAATAACTCACTGGATCCCTGAATTTTCAACTGAAACCAGCCATGGAAGATTAGTCCTGTATAATCATCATTCTGTCAGTTCTCAGGATAAATGCTAGGCCCATTTGATTCTCAGTAATAAAAGTGTGAAATGTGTTGATTTTATTCACAATAAAAATGGCACTTGTATAGGAGGAATCTGAATGATCTGTTTCACCTTAGTCACATGAACATATATGAGAAGGTGTGAGATCTACCGAAGAAACCTAAAATGAGGTGCCTTCTGCCATCACCAATGTTCAGCTCCTCTACGGCAGGTCCCAGTAATAGGTATCCTCAGGCCTGAGAGGTGAGCATCTCACCCACCCAGTTCGTCCTTATCTTAATAGCTCCAGCTGGAACCATCTTTCATTCACGCCAACACAAAAGAGAGGACAAACAAAACCCCATTTATAATGGAACTGTCATGCCTTTCTCCCTCAGTTAAACCTTCACAAAAACATCTGAGTTACCCTGGGAGGTAGTGAGCTAGAACACAATTCCTTTGTTTTAAGAATACTGCAATGATGTATAATTCAGTGTAAAGGCTTTTTAAAGAGCTCATAAACCTGTGTAAATGAGGCTGTTTAATTCCTATCTCATAAAACATTCATACAACACAGGAGAGATTGCCTACATTTAAACTTACTATATGACAAATGCAGATCAGTCTATTCTTTTATACTGACCTAGATGCGACTTTTCTTCAGCTACATCAACAATGCTGAGCCTTTCATTTAAAAAAAAAATTGACTGTAGTTTTCAATTATTTACAGGCCCTCACTGTTTGCAATACCCATGGACTGGTGACCATTGGGGGAGCCCTGCTCTTCTGATTGCAAGAAGTTGGTCATACACTTGTGCCTTACATTTCATCTGGAAGCCAATATTGGTGAATTTAAACACATAGAGAAACATTCTCCTACTAAGCCAAATGGCGGCATCTCAATGGTGCCATTTTGGTAGGGTCTATGGGGGACAGCACTCGTGCACTCTGGAACATGGCTTGCTTTTCTTCCCGTTCCCTGGACCATTAGAGAGGGAGGGGAAAGTACTTGCATTCTGTTCATGCCTTTCACACCTGGCTGGTGAAGGGAACTCAGCATCTAAGTGAAAGAGGCATGCATGATTTATGAGGGACTTCCTAGGTATGTCTAGACTACATGGCTCCATCGATGGAGCCGTGTAGATGAGGTTTCTAGACATAGGAAAATGAAGCAGCGATTTAAATAATTGCCGCTTCATTTACATCAAAATGGCTGCCGCGCTGTGCTAATCAGCTGTTTGGCGGCACAGCGCAGTAGTCTGGATGCTCCGCGGTTGACAAGGGAAGCCCTTGTCGACCACCGTTGTTATGCCTCATGGAATGAGGTTTACCGGAGCGGTCAACAAGGGCTTCCCTTGTCGACCGCGGAGAGTCCAGACTACCGTGCTGTGCCGCCAAACAGCTGATTGGCACAGCGCGGCAGCCATTTTGATGTAAATGAAGCGGCGATTATTTAAATCGCTGCTTCATTTCCCTTTTTCGAGTACACTAATCTACATGGCTCCATCGACAGGGGCTGTGGATGGAGGCTGTGGAGGAGTAGCAGCCAGATGCCAGCATGCCTCACCGCATCTGGCGTGTGGACACCAGCAGCAACTGGTGAAACCACATCATCCTGGAGCTCTGGGGAGACAACAGTAGACCCAGAACTTCAGGATGAAGAAGGACACCTTCCTCGAGCTCTGTGAGTGGCTTGCCCCTGCTCTGCAGAGACGGGACACATTCATGAGGCCCACCATTCCCCTCCAGAAGCATGTAGCCATTGTCCTATGGAAGCTCTCCATGCTGGATAGCTACTGATCTGTAGGGAGCCAGTTCGGCATGGGGAGATCCACCATCAGAGCAGTGCTCATGCAGGAATGGCACTCTCCGGCCACTGTGTGGCGGGGGGGGGGGTTTGAGGAGGGGAAGGGCTGCCCTAGGGAAAAGGGAGGCAGGAGGTGCAAGTCCCCTCCACAGGAGGGTTTGTTCTATCCCAGCCACACTACAGACTGCCCACAGTGGCCAGGATTGCAGGCGGGGTTGCTCCTGGGGAGGGGGCACGGGGCAGTGGCGGGGAAGAAGCACTCTCAGCCATCCTGGAACCCCAGTGACTCTCAGTGGTTTTGTGTGTCCCTCTGCAGGTGGTCAAGGCCATCAACAGAGTGCTGCTCCGCATCCTCATTCACCTCACCTATGTGGACACGGTCATCGAGGAGTTTGGCACCCTGGGCTTCCCCAACTGTGGGGGAGGCAATCGACGGGATGCTCCTGGGGAGCGGTGGAGGGCTGGCTGGCACTGGCTGGCTCGCTCATGCTGGCAATTGGGTTGGGGAAGCGCCTGTAGGCTCTGGGCTGGCAGACCTGGAGCTGGCACAGGCCCTGTGGCCAAGCAGATTCTACTCCTTTACGGGCTCCGGGGTTGTGGAGGGAGCAAAAGAGTTTTCCTGGTTTGGCCTAGAGTGGCCACCAGGGCACCCTGGGAAGGTCTGGAGGCCCCCTATTTCTAAATAAGCATCTACACAGTGCTTATTTCGATTTAGCTATTTCAGATTTGACATTATTCCTCATAGAATGAGGTTTACCAAATTTGAAATAAGCGCCCCGCTATTTTGATTTTATTTCAAAATAGCGGTTTGCTTGTGTAGACACTATTAAAGTTAATTTGAAATAATGGCTGTTATTTCGAATTAACTTTGATGTGTAGACATACCCCTAGAAATCAGACATATACTGAAACAAAAATCTACATACATTTAAAGGGATCCTATACAGTCTATGATTGTGCCCCCAAGGGATTCATCCCAGAATATGAGACTTCATTTAAAATTTGGTTTGGTGAAATCAGGATTATAAAGTTAATACTGAAACAATGAACTAAATATAAAGCAATACAGCGATGCCAGTCTTAGAATTCAGAGACCCTGAAATAAGAGGTCTATGGGTATGTCTACACTACCCCGCTAGTTCGAACTAGCGGGGTAATGTAGGCATACCGCACTTGCTAATGAAGCCCGGGATTTGAATTTCCCGGGCTTCATTAGCATAAGCGGGGAGCCGCCATTTTTAAATCCCCGCTGCTTCGAACCCCGTGCAGCGCGGCTACACGGGGCTCGAACTAGGTAGTTCGGACTAGGTTCCTATTCCGAACTACCGTTACTCCTCGTGAAACGAGGTGTACCGGTAGTTCGGAATAGGCACCCTAGTCCGAACTACCTAGTTCGAGCCCCGTGTAGCCGCGCTGCACGGGGTTCGAAGCAGCGGGGATTTAAAAATGGCGGCTCCCCGCTTATGCTAATGAAGCCCGGGAAATTCAAATCCCGGGCTTCATTAGCAAGTGCGGTATGCCTACATTACCCTCCTAGTTCGAACTAGGAGGGTAGTGTAGACATACCCTTAGAGAGGTAAACAGCCTCGTTCAAGGCCCCATGGATTCCACAGCCTAGATCAGTAGTCCCCAACCTTTTTGTGGCCAATAGCACATTCATGTTTTCAGAAGAGTGTGGCAGGCGCCAACAAAAAAAGGTGTCAAATGTGAAATTGAAGCCTATTTTCATATTAACTGTGAATTGAGTAAATTTGATAGAGACTTGATTTAGTCGGATAATTTTTATTTTAATTATATTGTAATTCATTTTTTAAAAAAATCTGCATTAATAAAAAGGGGGCGATGTCCAAATGTTGAGCAAAAAAAGCACCCTCCCCCCCAAAAAAAACATGGCCCTTTTAAATCTCACACTCCCCATCCCCACCACGGCAGGGGGAAGAATGTCAATTTTGTGCTCCCCCCCCCCCACTGGAGAAAAAATAGAAAAAAGGCGTCAAATGTGAAATTGAAGGCTATTTTCATATTAAATGTAAATTGGGTAAATTTCATAGAAACTTAATTTAATTGGATAATTTTTATTTCAATTATATTGTAATTAATTTTTAAACAAAATTCTGCATTAATAAAAAGGGGGGGATGTCCAAATGTTAAGCAAAAAAAGCACCCTCTCCCTCCCAAAAAAATCATGGTGCATTTAAATTTCACACTCCCTTCCACATGGCAGGGGAAGAATGTCCCAAGTGGCTTTCCAGCTGAGAAACTGAAAATACCGGACATTTTACTGGGGGTGGGGGGGTCATGCCAGGGGTTTGGATTGTGCCTCAGGGCAGGGGATTGGGGTGCAGGGTCTGGGAGGAGAGTTCTGTGGGTGAAGATATCGGAGTGGGAGTAGCTGGGGGGCTGGACACTTACCAGTGAGACGCGCTGCCCTCCTGTTTCTCCCACAGGACCTGCCTGGCCATGTGCTTGGGGATTGGCAGTTACCTGCAGCTGCCATTGTCGAGGTCCGGCCAATGGGCTTGTACGGGGGGGCAGAAGCGGCCATGAGGGACCCTCTCCTGCCAGCTCGCAGCTCCTGCACCACAAAGGGCCCCGCTACGGCTGTTTTGCATGGGGGGGGCGGGCTGTTGCTGCCTCGCAGCTGGACCCAACCAGCGTGGGGTTTGCTCTGGCTACTGAAGCGCCTGCGCAGGCTGCCTGCTGAGGTCGGGGTAGGGTTCTAGCCTCCAAAGCGCCGAGTCAGGCTCTCTCGCGGGCCCCAGGCTGTCGACCCTGCTCTAAGCAGGGGTGAATGTGTGTAGTTTTAAACGCCGGTGCGGGCGCACATTAATGCCCCTGTGGGCGCCATGTTGGGGACCATGGGCCTAGATACAGAGCATTTTTAAGAGGTCACAGAATTCAATGGTTTTCCTATGGAACTGATCATTTTCCTTCACCCAGGTGTCTGGCATTTTGTTTTGTCCCCTTGTGCTGCACTGTTCAAGGGAGATGGGAATTCAACCTGCATCCAGAATGCAGCAGAAGCCCAAAATTTAGGCAGACCAGCAAGGCTTTTTGGGGAGCAGTGCAGCAGCTAAGGCGCAGTGACATGATCTACTAATGTCATCTGTGAGAGCTCCTCATTACATAGAATATATGGAGGAAAAAGGGTTTTGAACCTGAACAGCATAGTGAGTGTTAAAATCAATAGAACTATACCAACTGCAGAGCATACTGGGGGGAAAAAGCCATCATGAAAAAGAATCATTACTGAAAATAGTCAGTGAATAGTTTTATGTTAATTAGTATTTTTTCTATAAGTCCTAGAGCTTGGAAGCTTGGAGGGAAAGGATGGAGGTAAAATTAATTAACATTGGCACAGAATTTAGAGGTTCTTGACACAGGATTTAATAGTGCCGATAGCTGATCTCCTTTGTGCTCTAATCTGTATGTGTTCTAAGGTATGAGGCTCTGTATTTGAGATACTGCATAGCCGGTATAGACCACAGCTGGCTGCTGGTGACAGGGAAGCAGACAATTAGATTCAGGAGAAGATGGCTGGGAACCAAGCCAACCTATGCTAGGCAGCATGTGACAAACTGTTTAGATGAATAACGTCAGTACTTGAAAAACAAAAGGAAACAACAAAAAAAGATGGTGTCTCGGTTACTTTAGAAAAGAAACTTTTCAGTGACAAATACTGGGCTTTTTTAAATAAAAATTGTTACTGATACCATGAGATACAGAGCCTGCTGTTTACAAAGATTAATTAATTCATACCATTTAGAACTAGCAGCAAGTATTTTGGGAAGACTTATATTGGGAGAGAAAATAACAGGCATGAGATAGCTGAGAGAACTGATCTGCAAAGGAAATAAGAGAGGTTTACTTTTTAAAGATTGGCTTAAAAGCCCTGCAGATTTACAATGAGGGGATGTAAATATTTAGTAAAATGTCAGGGATATGTTTCATCTTTGTGAGTAAGATTTCCCAGGGGGTTTACATTTCTATAGCACAACGTTACACTTCTGTGTTAAATGGATAATACAGTACTGAGTATTTTGTATCATGGGCTGCATTTGTTTTACAAGCAAAGGGGTATTTTTATGTCACCATATGCCAACTGATACTGAGACTCCAATTTGGCCTTTGAATCAAGTTGCAGCAGCTTCAATTCTGTTCAAACTTCCAGCAGGCTGCAGCAGCCCAAAGAGCTGATCTAGCTGTTGAGGATCACTGGATTGCAAGGGCAGCCTCTTCACCCAGGAACTCTCACTATGCCGAAGGATCCATGAAAGGGTGTCACAGAGCACTGCACTCCAGTCCTGTGCTATATTGGGATTCTCAAACAATGAAAAATTCCAGGCTAAACCACCTTTGTAGCAGCTAGTCACTTGCAGACTGGCTGGGGTAGAGTCAGGCATAGAATGACGTCATATAGCTTTTAATAGGCCCGAGATAGCTCCAAATCTGATTTTTTTTGTTAACCTACTCAGAAATATATTATTAATGTCCATATTTTGTATGATAAAATCATCTGATCATCAAACTTTTTTACATGTTAATTTATTCCACTCCATGCTCCTAAAGTTAAATATAAAGTATTTTAATTGACATTATTTGAGAGCCAGCTGCTCTGAGTAGGCTCAGACAAAAGATGCAGTTTCCCTAGCAACATAAAGTATCAGAAAAAGTTGAGAACACCCATCTGAAATACTCAGGTCTTTTTCAATTTGTGATGCTTCTTCTAGCAGAGTGAATTGTACCACCGTGAAGGAGCCTGCATATGCCCTATGTATGTTTTCTCTAAACATGCCTTTAGTGGCACTTAATAGTTCATACGCTTTGTAGCAGACTCTTTGCATAGGGGTTATATGATAAGTTACATAGTCAAGGTTTTATTCCAGAACTCTCAGGCTGAGCAATTTTCCTTTCCTTTTTTCAGTCAAAATGTGCATAGCAATGACTGACTGAAAAAAAAATTCAGTTGGGTAAAACTGAAGCAACTGAGTATGGCAATCATTTTATTCCAGAGAGGAAGAAAAACTCCAGTTTCAACTTCATAAAGTACAGTCTCATGTAGCCAAGGAGTTTTATAGAATACTTTCTCTAGCAATCTCAAAATATTAAAAGAAGCAAGTAAATAATACAGTATCCAATACCATCTGACTGCCGCAGAAAACCTCATTCTCTTCCTCTGGAGCCAAACTGGCTGCTAAGAGGTGCTTTGCTAGAAGAAGGAATGCCACTACAGCAAGAGGATGGAGGTTTATGTTTTGGAAGATCTCATACTACAGCTATGATACCAATAGAAGTCCCAGAGGGCAAAGTAGTTTGGCTGCAAGCTTTAAAAAAGATAGATCCCTTTCTGCAGGCCTCCTTGCTAGACATTTTGTATGTGTGAAACTGACTGTTCCTCTCTAGTTAAGTGGAGTAATTTGCGTGTGTCCTTATTGAACTTTATCCTGTTTACCTGAGACCAATTCTCCAGGTCATTTTGAATTATAACCCTATCCTCCAAAGCACTTGCAACCCTCCCAGCTTGGTATCATCAGCAAACATATAGTACAATGATCTTTCTGCACCACTTATTTTATATTTCTCTCTTTGGCAACCAGTGGGTCAAAAGTGACATGTATAAACCTTACTATTTTCACTACATATTTTTAAATGTTGCTATATGGCATTTAATATTCTATAACCAAGTGTCTTATTACCCATACCTGAGGAGTGTCAAAAAAAAAGTTGATACTTGCCAACAACACAGTAATATTTCTCATATTATAATTTCCTTCTTGTCTAGAAGAAGTTTTTTTTTGGAAAAAAAACCTGAAAGAATGGACAGGTTTTTCTGACATTGGTAAACCTCTTTCTATGAGGAAGAAGCCTTTTTCTGAAAGAGCTCTTTTGTAAAAAGGTGTGGGTAGACGGGGAAGAAGGAGTTCTTCCGCAAGAAGGGGGAAAAGGAAAAAGCACAGGTGCTGTGGTGGCCATTCCACCCATAGTAATCACAGCTTACATGCGAGATAGCATCCATTCAGTCTGAACGCTATCTTTCGAAAAATCAGATCTTTTTTTGATGCTCTCTTTTGGAAGAAGTTTTTTCGAAAGATCTCTTCCGGAAAAGCTTCTTCCGAAAGAAGCCTGCAGTCTAGACATAATATTTTCCTTTCAATTTATTGGGAGACCTCATACTCCTTTTCTTCTCTTGTGAATCCCAGTATGTCTACACTGCAACATTATTTCAAAATAACTAACATTATTTCAAAATAACAAAGTGAACATCTACACATCAAGCCATTATTTTGAAATAATTTCAAGATGGCGAACTTCTTACTCTGACTTCTGTAATCCTCATTTCACGGGGAATAAGGGAAGTCATCACCAAAAGCTGAATTAAGCTATTTCGACTTCAGCTATGCAATTCATGTAGCTGAAGGTGTGTATCTTAACTTAACTTTTGCCCTGAAGAGTAGATATGTGCTTAGACTTCAACAATTGGCTATGGAAATTTTTTTCAGGCTGGACTAAAGAATTGCTATGCAATTAAATTTGACATGTTAATAAAAGATTTAGTTAAGTACAATTACTAAATAAATATTAATGATGGTTGCAAAAACAAACACCTAGCATGATATGGAAAACACTTGGCATCTAGTCACTAGCACCTTCCCAAGAAATGCATTATCCCCAGTCACCATCACTGACATATTTAAAGTGAACATTTCAACAAGGAAATTTCAGACCATATCTGTGACCCCAGCTTTAACTAACACCCTCTTTGAGTCAGTGTTACTCAAGTACTATATGAGGAGAATATGTGTTCTTATTCATACTGAGTTAACCTCAAATCATTCAAGGATTATTTTATTCTGTAGAAGCTTTTTAATGTTTGGATGCTTGTCCAGACCGCTTCAGCACTGAACTTGAAGTATTACAAGAATTAAAGCTGTGCAAAACATCAGCATGGAGCCTTAAATCTGGCAAAAATGGGAATGGATTTGAGGTCTGATATGCTTTACTAACCAGGGTGTAACATACACCTTTCAGCCATTCTGGACTAAGTGCTCATGACTGCTGACCTACGGTCACCTTGGTATCGCTTTATACCACTTATTTGGACATCTTTAAGAAGGGCTTAATGGCCTTCTTGCTGCCTCTGTGACATGATAGTCTCCCAGAATCTTTGTAAGTCATGGATTCACTTCTCCATAGTTTGTCTTTGGGAGGCCATCACATATGGGCATTATTCCCCTATTTGAGAGTATGCTGGTGGGAGGTGTCCAGAAAGGGATCTAAACTGGTTTAGACCGGCTGAAAATGGAAATCCTTTTTTTTCCCTGCAACATCCTTGCAAGCCCCATTCCAGAGTCAAGCCCTATTCCATGAGGCCTAAGACAGCCCTATAACACAATATCTATTGTGTTCAATTTATAGCATAGATTCATTAGTTCACAGTAGGGCATAATGATTCATTGTCTAAATGCCATTACAATGTCAATGTATATTAAGAGTAGTACATCCTGCATGCTTAAGGGCTCTAATGATTATATATAAAGCCTTACAGAAACAGAGTGGGATCAGATCAGTTTTATATTATGCAATTTGTGTTATATAAATTTTATTAAAAGTTAAACATTAATCCGGTATTCGTAACGTGTTGCAGAGGAGGTTTTATTCAAATGTCACTTTCTGGACAAATTCACAGATTAGACACCCTTCTAGTCAGTTAGACTCTCTTACAGCTATTTACATTCACTCTATAAATGTAGAGGGAGTAATTTACATATTAAGGTATGTACGTAAAAGAACATGGGAGCTACTTAAAAGAATTTCTTCCTCCAACCCCATTATATAAGGTTCACCAACTTAGATTTCCTTAAATATCCATAGTGTGGGTGTAAGTAGCTCTAAGGAAGTCTGACATATTGCTTCACATATTATCTCTCAGTTTGACCCCTTGAATGCCAGTCCCTATGCAGCTCTTCAAACTTTGGAGGTTTTTGGCCAAGCACTGTAGTTGCTTTTGTAACATTAACAACATGATGGTTTTGTCAATTGTGACTACATCATATTATGGACCAGTGGTCTGCAAAATTTAAATTAAAAAAGAAACAGCAGTTTTTGTTTTAGCCAGGGAATACAAAATAAACAAGCAAGCCAGATGCTGATTGAACACAATGTATTTCCCCCAACTCAGTGAAGATCAAGTTTACTGTGCTGAAAGGATATAAAATAATTCCCCTCATTCTACTTAATAATGTGTACAATAAACTGACTCACAATGGCCAAGCCCTGAGTATTTTACTTTCAGGGATTGCCCCTCTTGCAGAAAACCCTTTGCAGAAGGCTTTGAGAGGAGAAAAGCTCAATGTGGTTCCTTCCATTGAATTT
This sequence comes from Pelodiscus sinensis, assembly GCF_049634645.1. Taxonomy (NCBI): domain Eukaryota; kingdom Metazoa; phylum Chordata; order Testudines; family Trionychidae; genus Pelodiscus; species Pelodiscus sinensis. The sequence goes on from NC_134711.1 coordinate 204,087,719, forward strand.
TACTCTCCTCATTTAGAGTTATAGAGTCACTCCCTCATTTGCACTGGTGAGTGCTTGCTCCTACAAGTGGCCCCAATGAAGCCAATCAGGTTACTTGTATGTTTAGCTGCTCACAGAACAAGGGCTTGAAATACAACCCTCGTGTTTGTGGAATTCTCAGACATGATTGTAGGGCCCATGTTCCTTAGCAGTGTAGGATCAGTTCAGCCACACTGATAAGATTTCTCATCCAACACTATAGTCTGTCATACAACCCATTTCTACTCAATCTGCAAGTTGTGTGGAACTAACTTCAATCCTTTAACAATTTCTCAGGTATTTCTCCATTTAAATGTCACTTACAGAAACAGACACAGTGATTACTCTTTCTTCCTCTTTTGTGCACCACATCAGACAGCCATGGCCTGGTTAACCATGTCTGCAAGCAAACCCTATCACTTTACATTTTGGACTATGTCCTTGTAACCACCACTAAGGCAGATTTGAACTTGGGACCTCGGGAGCTGACTATAGGGAGCCTCTACCCTCTGAACTAAAAGCCAGCTGGCTCCAAACCCATGCTGTAGAGGTCTCTTGATCTTAACTGTTGCAGTGGTCTAGGTGCCACTTGCAATAATCAGTAACCACACTAGGGCTGTGTCTAGACTACATGCCTCTGTCATCAGAGGCATGTAGATTAGACACATAGGCAAAATCAAATGAAGCCACGATTTAAATGATCGCGGCTTCATTTAAATTTACATGGCTGCCGCGCTGAGCTGACAAACAGCTGATCAGCTGTTTGTCGGCTCAGTGCGCTAGTCTGGACGCTCCCCTGTCGACATCAAAGCCCTTTGTTGGCAGCCCCGTTATTCCTCGTGGGATGAGGTTTACCAGGGCTGCCGACAAAGGGCTTTGATGTCGACAGGGGAGCGTCCAGACTAGCGCACTGAGCGGACAAACAGCTGATCAGCTGTTTGTCGGCTCAGCGCGGCAGCCATGTAAATTTAAATGAAGCCGCGATCATTTAAATTGCGGCTTCATTTGACTTTTCCAAAACAACAAATCTACATGCCTCTGACGACAGAGGCATGTAGTTTAGACGTACCCTAGGTGTGTGGGTTATATACTTCCCCTAGGTGAGGAAGCATGTCCCGAGCTTCCGAGACCCAGTTGAGATCCTGGATGAGCCCCCATTTGTAACCATTACCAAGGCGTATTTGAACCTAGGACTTTGGGAGCTGCCTATAGGGAGTCTCTACCTGCTGAGCTAAAAGCCAGCTGCCTCCTAGCCTGTGCTGTAGAGGTCTCTTGATCTTAACTGTTGCAGTGGTCAAAGTGCCACTTGCAATACTCAGTAACCATACTAGGTGTGTGGGTTACACCATTATATTGCAATGATGCATGGCATGCTGTTAAATTACCCAGATTAAATATGTAACTGGAGGCAGTATGTGCAATATCATTGCAGTGACTGGAAAGATTGAAAGACTAAAGTTTGCTGGAAATCACTAATCAAAATGACTACAACTGACTGAATGGTAGAAAAAGAAATTCATGCATAAATATAGTGATGGGCCAAATTGCTACCCCGCACTCTGTGTGGTCATTTACCTTAGAGCAAAGAAAATGTAAATTACCACCATTCTAATTTAGAAGCATTTTAAATCTGCTTTGAGTTGTTGTAAATCACTATACAAGATTCAGAACAATGCAGTGTTTGCCCTACTGATGAGTTTGCTCTTATTTTAGGGTTCACATTATGCATTTTTCACAAAAATCTGTATGTGAAAATGTTTTCAAATCCTGGAAGTTTTACAAATATTAGAAAGAAAAATCATTCATCCTAAAACTACACCATGCAAAATGAGTCACTAAGATATAAGGAAAACATCGGCAAATAGCTTGTGAAATTTGGTGACTATTTTGGAATGATGAATCACTTAATGGAAACCAGGATTGAGTCACACAATAGAAAATAATTATTGTCAGATCAAATATTGAGATAAATAATTTAGTCAGATCTGAAAGGGAGAAAGCTTTGAAAGGAAAAGGCATTTCCCCTTCATGAAAAAAGAAAACAAAGAAAAAAAGGTAAAAAGAAAAATGAGTATTTGAGATTTCCTTTGATACTGAAATATTCAGGTTCAAAAATCTAGGAATGGAGACTGATAATTGAGACTTCAGCCACTCAAATAAGATTTGGATTAGCAATTTAGCAATCTGGGCTTCACTCTGTTCTCTGTGGATGATCTAGTATACCTATGACTATGAGTTTGCTTTAAGGGAGTGCCAGGGTATTGTTCTGATTTTTAGTTAAGTTGTTAATTAATTATTGGCAGGATTCTGTCCTATCTTTCAAGGGAGCAGAAAGTATGGAGGGGAGAAGAGGAATATTCTCAATCCATCTCACCAGTTCTCCTAGATATGAAATAGCAGGATAAGCATCTAAGGTCAGGATTTTGGTACTTGTGCACCCAAAAGATGACTAGTTGGATTTTCAGAAACAACTTCACAGATTAGTCTTCTAAATCCCATTGAAATTAGTTTTCAAGAAAGGGATGGGGAGGGGGCACTTGCTTAGATCTGACTCCTGAAGCTCAGGATGTGCCCCTCGGCATTGGGGAGCCCAAGCTGGCACTCCAGCCCCCCAGCCCCCCCATTGTCTCCTTGGGTGTGTCTAGACTACATGCCTCCTTCGACGGAGGCATGTAGATTAGCCAGATCGGAAGAGGGAAATGAAGCCGCGATTAAAATAATCGCGGCTTCATTTAAATTTAAATGGCTGCCCCGATCTGCCGATCAGCTGTTTGTCGGCAGATCGGGGCAGTCTGGACGCGATGCGCCGACACAGGTAAGCCTCGTGAAAGGCTTCTTTGTCGGCGCATCGCGTCCAGACTGCCCCGATCTGCCGACAAACAGCTGATCGGCAGATCGGGGCAGCCATTTAAATTTAAATGAAGCCGCGATTATTTTAATCGCGGCTTCATTTCCCTCTTCCGATCTGGCTAATCTACATGCCTCCGTCGAAGGAGGCATGTAGTCTAGACACACCCCTTCTGGGGTTGGAGCTCACAACACCTATTAGCCTGCCCCCGCCCCCAGGCTCTAGTGTGCAAGGGGAATGTGGGGAGTGTCTTTCGCCTTCTCAGTCAGGGCTACGTCAGTGAGGGATTTTTTTTTCTGATTTTTCTGTGGGTCAGTGGCCCACAACCCAAAATAAGGTTCCCTATTCCTCCTTTAGGCCATTAAATACTTTTGAAAATCTAGCCTCTAGAGCTTCTCTAAGTGGCAGACTGAGTTTCCAGCTCACATCACTACTCTTTCATCCTAAGTGAGTATATTTTGTCACTTTGGTTAACAAATGCCAGGTGGGCATAGCACACTGTGCTGCTTTTGGAAGTATCAGAAAGGATTTGGCTGAGCATGCTGCCTGCCCTACAGTGCTCTCAGGAAGGAACCAGATCATAGCAGTTCAGCGAGTTGGTGCTTCTCCCTGGAGGCTGTCTCTCTTGCTTCAGATTCTAAATTAAGATTCGAATCCTCTACCTGCCAAGTTAAAAATAAATATTATTAACAATTTAACAACAGTTCACAGCACATATAAAAGAGGAAGAACAATCGAAGTATGAAGATATTTGTCCTTTGAAGGAGTGGCATTTCCTTTTGGCATCAAACATGGGAATATGCTTCCTTATTTTTCCATTTTGATGTCTGATGCCTACTGATTTATGAATGACAATGGAGTTGAAAAATTAAAATTAGTAACACAAATCTCCAGTCTTTGCACTCTTTTCTCCTTTCTATCACACTTATCCCTGACAAATCTACATGCACCAAATTTTACACCTAGTGCAGCAACACGAAAGTGTAACATTTTGCACTGTAAATAGTTATGTGAATAAGAAACAACAGAATACTGAATTGCAAAGGATCAATTGTTCTGTTTAAAGTAATTAATTTGGTACTAAATAGTGACTCAAGAAAACAGCTTGTTGTGCAACAACAGGACTATCCTAAGGAAGGAATTTTAACCAGAGAAGTCATAATTCCTTCCTGCTCCCTGCTTAATCTGGCAGAATGGGGGTAATAATGTACTGAAAATTAAATATTCCTCTTTCTATGTCTCTTTAGGAAAGTCTAGATTCTTCCCATTCTCTGCCCTTTATTCCTACACACTTAGGCCCAAAGTCTGGGTAGGCCATATTGAGATAAGAGGCAAATCTTACTTTCCCCCATATCTTAGCATGGGCTTGTAGGCAGAGTCAAAATCTAGACTTTTGAGACATTTTATCAGGCCATTCCAGTGGTGTTGTTAGCTCAGAAGTCTAGTAACAATGCTCAAAATGTGTGATTGTTAAATTTCTGAAACATAGCTTGCATGTTAGATGGCCACATTGATATTTTGCTTCTGACTAAAAGGAAATAAACCATAGCTTTCCTCATCAGAGCAAGGAAGCAGCAAAGATCAAGGAGACTAAATAGTGCACACTATGTGTCTCCATAAGGGGAACATAAGCACTGAAAAATCTTAGCCATAAGTTAATTGATAATTGATCGAACTATTCATCCATTATTAATGATTACTAATGAGAGACATATGAATAATCAATGATGAAACCTAGTACTTTGCCAGATGTCATGTTAATTGTAACTGAAGATAAGTAGTAGGTCAGCAAAATACGGAAACAATTAGTGTGATAGATTCCGAGCCAACTTGTGCCATGCTGAAGCTTTGTTCCAGCTGTTTTGTAACACATCGTAAAATGTACTAACTTTCCTGGGTGGGATTTTGCTCAGAAATTCCTAATAGCCTGTGGTATAACTGTGCTTTGCCTCATAAAGGGTAATAATTACAGTAAATCTGATTTAAGCAAATATGTTTGCTTTCAAAGTGTATTATCATGGGACAATAGGCAAGGAGCTACCCATTAACATACAGTGAATCAAATGGCAAAACAACTAGAGTTAATGGATAACTGAAATTAAAATCCAATCTTTCCCAATGAGGCATTTGTTATCTTTTCAATTTTTCCAATGTACTTGCATTTTAAGTGATGGTTTATGAAGTAGAACAACTATAAACCAATGTACTGCCACACTATGCTATTTAAAATATGTAAAACATGTTTCTGAACCAACACTTATTCACACCGTAAAATATACAGGAGTCTGACCTTCCTCTGTACACATATGAGTCTCAATTCTTTGGCTATAATATGAGCATTAATCTGTTTTAGATGGGTCAAGTTAGTCCCATAAAAAAAGATAAGTCATATCAGAGTTGCTAAGGAAAGGAGCAGGACTTTACATTTGTTCTTGTAATTTGCTGATGTGGCAAATACTACATTTAGCTGAATTATAGCAGCCAAGGGTCCATAACAATATTGTCGTCAACCACGAGAGCGAGCTGGGAATAGAATAGGCATACAGAAGAGTATTGTACACTCACAGCATCCCATTCATGTGGCATATCAGGAGCCTAAGCAGGCTGCCTGGGAAAGTATACATGCACATGCACACAGAGCATCTACTGAAGTATATAATATGATTTTGAGGCACGCCATCGCAACTGTCATAGTTAGACAGTGTTTAGACTACTGCAATGTAAGTTACTTGGAATTACTCTTGAATCGCCTTGAAAACTGTAGCTAGTGCAGAATGTAGTTGCTCAGTTATTATTTCTAGAGGGAGACGATATAGAGATTATGTCAACACTTCTAATATAGGGTGTCTAGGGTAATTATCAGGGGACACTCTATAACTTATGAATTCTGATTAACAAAGTGAAATTACTGTAGAATTTTCTCTATTATGAAATGTAGAAGGCTATGACTGATGAGCCTCTAGATGACCTCTGGAGCCACTCTAGGGTCAAGCTCATGGTTGTGGGTTTGGTTCTGAGCATAATATTACGGAAGTTTCACTTCATGGAGGTAGTAATAATAATTTTATGTCGCTGAAATGGGATGCACTAACTTTATGTGGATTACAGCATTAATAATTAAGTAATTAAAAATCAAAGAAAATCCTTGTTGGGGTCTATTATGGAGGAAGCACTCAGAGGAGAACACAGCTTCCCAAATAGTCTATACTCTAAGATATAAATCCAATTCAAAGGTCACAACTATGAGCTGAAAGCCAACCAAGTCTGTGCTGCACACAAACAAGCCTTGAGTTTTGCGTGAGTGTAGGATATGCAAGCTGGTATTAAAAGCTTTTTAAAAATGCACTTAGTTCTATGGTTCAGCGCCGGACCTGTAAAATCCAACCATGACTGTGAGTTTCATAATAGTGAATCTATTTGCCATATTTCAAACTAGCATCATTTTTCTATTTCTGCTTGCATAAATAAACTCTATCCAACTTGGTTTTCCAAAGATGAATAAGTGGCTAAATATGATCAAATCAAAAAGAGAACAAAAATAGATTGAACATCACCTTAAACCAACCCCACAACATGGGGAACTGATTAGATAGGTTAAAGAGATTTGCAGAATTTCAGCAGCTGTAGCTTAAATCAAAATCCTTTGTAATCAATGGGAGGTTTTCCCCAGGAAGTTAGCAATAAATACCAAGTGTGCCATAATATACATGAAATTTGTTGGATGTCTCACTTCAATACCTAGAGGAAGACAACAAATATCCAAAAATAAAAGCCCCAGCACAGATGTTATGCTCAGGAAAGAAGACATGGATAAATGTTAAACTCTCATAGGGTATGTCTACACTACAAAGTTAGTTCGAACTAACGGATGTTAGTTCGAACTAACTTTCATAGGCGCTACACTAGCGCTCCATTAGTTTGAATTTAATCCACGAGGATTAAGCCTAGTTCGAACTTACTAGTTCGAATTAAGGGCTGTGTAGACCATTAACTCGAACTAGTGGGAGGCTAGCCCTTCCCAGCTTACCCTGGTGGCCACTCTGGCCAACACCAGGCAAACTCTACTGCCCCCCTCCCGGCCCCGGAGCCCTTAAAGGGCCACGGGCTGGCTACACAGTTTGTGCCAGTTGCAAGGCTCCCAGCACCCGTGCTAGCACACCCAGCAGCTGACACCCCATGAGCCAGCCACCCGATGACACCCAGCCCTCCCCCTCCTCCCGGGACCAGCCTGGCGGCTCCCAGGACCCTGCCCGGGGCCGCAAGAGGCAGGCGCCCGCGTGGTCTAGTGCGGAGATCGTGGACCTCATCGAGGTTTGGAGGGAAGCCTCCAATGTCCACGATCTCTGCACTAGCCACAGGAACGCGGCAGTCTACGGCCGCATAGCTGCCAGCCTAGCCGCCAGGGGCCACCAGCGCAGCCGGGAGCAGGTGCGCTGGAAAATCAAGAACCTGCAGCAGTCCTACTCCCGGGCCTGCCTGCCAGGGTCCGGCCCGGAGGCGTGCCCCCACTTCAAGGCTCTGGACTGCCTCCTGGGGGCTCATGCCATCCCTGCCCCCAGGGACGTGATAGACCCCGGGGCAGAGGGTCCGCTCCCAGAGTCGGAGGAGGAGGAGGAGGAGGAGCAGGAGGAGGGCTCCGAGAGACAGGAGCCTGCTGGCAGCCTGCCCAGAACCCGGGACCCCTGAGGCACCCCACAGAGCCGCTCGCCTGTGTCGTCCGAGGCCGGGAAGGTGTCCACCTGTGAGTACAATCGTGCTCCCCTTATGTGTACGGGGGGCTGGGACGAGAGGGAGCCCAAGGACCGTGCGACTGGGCCTTGCCCACCACGGAGCAGCAGCTGGGGATCCTACCGGGGCCCTGGCCTTGCAGAGGGGAGCTGGGTTTCACACACCTGGGCCCCTGGGGTAATTGACCGCTGTTCTTGTTTCACCACAGCCACAGCACCTGGGACTGCAGGACGCACCACCCCGCCAGCAGCAGCCGTCCGCGCCCGGGCCAGCAGAAGAGCCAGGAGTCAGGAGGAATACCAGAGGCGGCACCTCTGGTTCCAGAGCAACAGCTCCATCTCCAGGACCACTGGGTCCAGGAGGAACTGAGGCTGTGCCGGAGGAGCTTGGAGGCACTGGAGGAGCAGGGCCGTGCCCTGCGAGACCACCTCCAGAACCTGCTCAACTGCTTCCCAATTCCTCCTGCTCCCCCTGCTCCCCTTCCTGATCCCCCTGATACCCCTCCTGCTCCCACTCCTGCTTCCTCCACACCCCCCGTCCCTCCTGCCACACCCTCCACAACCATTCCCCACCAACGCCCCCGGACCCGCAGTGTTGTCAGACAGGAGAGGCAGCCAGACCCCCACCCCTGAGCTTTCCTTTCCCTTCCTCCCTTCCCTCCCCTTCCAGCTCCCTCGTCCCAGGTTTCCCCCTCCCCTCTCCCACTCTCCTTCCTCCCTCCCCCCACCCCAGTTATGTTAAATAAAAAGAAGTTTTTGTTTGAAAAACAGGTGTCTTTATTTGACAGTAGGTAGGGAGGGGAAAGCGGAAGGGGGTAGGGTGGAAGAAGGCCCCAGTGGGGCATGCAGGGAGAGGTCAGTCCTCCTCCTCCACCAGGAAGCTCTCCCGCAGGACTTCCCGGATCCGGACAGCCCCCCGCTGGGCTTCCCGGATGGTGGCGGTGCGGGGCTGACCGTAGTGGCCAGCCATGCGGTCAGCCTCAGCCATCCAGGCTGGCAGGAAAGCCTCCCCCTTTCTCTCACATAAATCGTGGAGCACACAACATGCTGTCACCACGGGAGGGATGTTGTGCTCGGCCAGGTCCAGACGGGTGAGGAGGCATCAAAAGCGGGCTTTCAGTCGCCTGAAGGCCCCCTCCACCACGATGCAGGCCCTGGTCAGCCTTGCATTGAATGCCTAGCAGGAGGGATTGAGGTGCCCCGTGTAGGGCTTCATCAGCCAGGGCTGCAGTGGGTAGGCGGCATCCCCCACCAGGCACACGGGCATGTCCACGTCCCCGAACCCTGATGTGGCTGTCGGGGAAGAAGGTCCCGTCCTTCAGCCGCTGGCACACGGAGGAGTTGCGGTATACCCGGGTGTCGTGTGCTTTGCTGGACCAGCCCACATTAATGTCCGTGAACTGTCCCCGTTGGTCACACATGGCCTGCAGGATCACGGAGAAGTACCCCTTGCGGTTGACGTACCGGGAGACCTGGTGTTCCGGGGCACGGATGGGGATGTGCGTCCCGTCGATGGCCCCCACGCAGTTGGGGAAGCCGAGGGCGCCGAAGCCCCGGATGATGGCGTCCGGGTCGGCGAGGCAGACCACCGTATGGAGCAGCACCCGGTTGATGGCCTTGATCACCTGCGGAGAGAGACACAGCAAAGCGCCAATCAGTGGGGTTCCCGGGTGGCTGGGAGCATTCGTGCCCTGGCAGTGCCCCGCGCCCCACTCCCGGAAGCAACCCCCCTGGCGGCGTGTAGTACGGCCGGGACAGACCGACCCCTCCGGTGTGGGGCGCTTTCGCCTCCTCCCTCCCGCCCTTTGTCCCTGGGGAGGCCCATCCCCTCCTTGCAGCCCTCCTTCTCCCCCCCGGCGCAGTGGCCGACGAGTGCCATACCTGCATGAGCACCGCTCCGACGGTGGATCTCCCCACACCGAACTGGTTCCCAATGGATCGGTAGCTGTCCGGCGTGGAGAGCTTCCAGAGGGCAATGGCCACCTGCTTCTGGAGGGGGATGGCGGGCCTCATGCGAGTGTCCCTTCTGCACCGAGCATGGGCGAGTCACTCGCAGAGCTCCAGGAAGGTGTCCCTCCTCATCCTGAGGTTCTGGGTCCACTGTCGGTCTTCCCAGCACTCCACGACGATGCGGTCCCACCAGTCGCTGCTGGTGTCCAGACGCCAAATGCGGTGGGGCACGCCGGTGCCGCAGCGCCACCGTAGCTCCTCCACGGATCCCAGGGCGGCCAGTTGGAGGGGAAGGGGGCTGACATGCACCAGGAGGTGCCATGCAGCCTCGAGCCATTGCTGGCAGGCTTGCAGCAGCAAGTCCAGAAAGTGCACCAGAAGGTGCCGGGTAAGCTCTGGCTCCATGTTGCCACCTGCGGCGGCGGCCCCGAATGGAAGCACCGACACACACGGGCGCAGAGATCAACGCTTTGCTGTCCCTTGGCGAGGTTGGCAAGCAAGCAGGAAAAGCTGAGAACCGGCTGTCCGGGGGGGTCCCTTTAAGCACGAGCCTCAGATAGCCTCAGACAGCAGCCACACAAAGCAACTACTGACCTGATGCCCTGCCAGAACCGGTTTCAGCTGCCGTTAAATGCGCCCCTGCGTCCAATCAGTGTGGACGCGATAGTTCGAATTAGCAAAACGCTAATTCGAACTAGTTTTTAGTTCTAGATGCGTTAGTTCGAATTAGCTTAGTTCAAATTATCTAATTCGAACTAAGTTAGTTCGAATTAGCGCTGTAGTTTAGACATACCCATATAGAAGTGATTAGTGGAGACCAGAGTTGAAACATTTTGTTGGGGAAACTTCCAGCTCTTCTGCCATGCTTCCCCAGATCGAGGATAAGAGGGTTCTTACTCCAAGACTAATAATCTGACTTCTTGCATTAATTAGCAAAAAAATAATTATATTTTAATTAATTTTAATACAGATGTAAAAACTCAAAATATTGCTTGAAAATAATGTCGTCTACTCTAATGTAAGATAATGACTTGATTATGTCATCATGAAACTACCATAAGGAACTCCATTTATTTCCCACAAATGTTTGCAAATATTATCTTGTTTTCCCTGAATATTAGTAATTTCAATTATAAACAAATACAATGGAAAACAGTAGTGCTTTAAACTCCTCTTCCAGTTTATTAGCAGCCTTGCATATTTTGCAATATATGAGCACAAAACTTTGAAATAAACCCATTTTTTCTTGAGTTTTAGATTAGTATTCATATTTTTAAAAGTCAATATCTAGCTGCCTCATAAAGAGGAGGAGAAAATGAAATTGAAACTTTAATATAGTCAAAAGTTTCAATAAAAGTAATCTAAGATATCAGATACAATTACTTCCATTGTTCCTGGGTTGATCTGATATGCAATTAGTTTACTTAAATCTGGGGTCCAACATCAGAGAGACTACCCAGATCATTGTTCTTATTGACACGTCCTTATTTTTAGCCTATGAGATATTGTGATCAGACGGAATGCTATGCTAAAGTAGCCATAAGGGAGCTGAAAGGTCTAACCTGCCACGGCTAAAGTTTTGAGGTCTGCCATCCATAATATTGGATCTATGAAAACCAGGTCTATCAACACATAAAGAAATCCCTATCTATCTATTAAGATAATGGAAGATGTCAGGCTGCTTGTCAGTGACAAATTGACACAATATCCCCACACAATATCTGCACAATATCTGCATCCTTTCTTCATGTTACAATCTACAATAGTCTCTTTTGCTTCTTTAGATGCTTTTTATACCGTACGCTAAGAAATTCAATTTCTTGTCTTCCTGGTGTGATTTTTTGCCACTATTTACACACACCTAAACACATATCAATCTGTTTTACAGACATGTTTTTTTTCATCGATAACATCTGATATATTGTTAACATTTAGACTTAAGTAGCCTGTTTCCCTGAATGTCACATAATCATTTGTGCCAATGCAAAATGCTGCTTTCTGATTTGAACATGTTTCATACTCACTTTTTACTGGTTTAAGCTGTCACAGTACCTCAGTGCATCACAGCTAAGACTATCAGAGGGTATGTCTACACTGCAGAGTTTTTCCAGAAAAAAACGGCCATTTTTCTGGAAAAACTGCACTTATGTCCACACTACAATTATGTTCTTTTGACAAAAAGTTGAAAGAACACAAGGGTTTTTCTGGCAGTGGTAAACCTCTTTCTATGAGGCATAAGCCTTTTTCCGAAAGAATTCTTTCAGAAAAAGGCATGTGTGGACGGGGAAGAGGGATTTTTTTGAAAGAAGAGGCCTCCAGGAAAAAGCACAGGTGTCCTGGTGACCACTCTGTCTATAGTAACCATAATTTAAGTGCAAGATAGTGTCCAATAAATGTGTTCAATAAAAAAGCAATCTGATTTTTTGATGCGCTTTTGCTGTGTGGATGTTCTCTTTCGAAAGGAATTTTACTGGCAGATCTCTTCCAGAAAAGCTTCTGCCGAAAGAAGCCTGCAGTCTAGACATAGCCAGAGTCAGTATAAACTGCTGAAAAATAGTGCAGACTCACCCCAAATAGGTTGCTATGCTATCATTAGATACACCAAACTTGTAACAAAAACTAAATTTCTGTTTCACTATAAGAGGTAAAAATGTAGTGTCTTTAGGCATTCGAGACTGCATTTCACCACTCAGACACTAGACTTCATGATGAATGGCTATTGAAAACTAATTTCATCAAACAAAGGGCTTTTCTCATCTTAAGAGACTAGCTACATAACTCCAAGTCAATATCTAACTCGGCTCTTGCCCAATAATCCTCTTTTGCCAGTCCTTTAGTAACTACATTTTAAAAGTTTATTAATAAGAGAAAAATAAACTGATTAATAGATCATATGCATGTAATAATTGCAAAGTTCTTATCTCAGGTTTGTAGCAGTGATATTACAGACTGCTGCCTTGTAAAAACTCTAAGGTAACTTCCAAAAGATTAGAAGGTCCCCTGTCTACCATTTAATATTCTCCTTTTACTTGTAAATCTTAGTCCACAGAATCAGAGGAGAAAAGAGGCAAAATGGAGATGATTCAAGGATCAGTTCTACCCTTTGCTTGTGTGCTTGGAAATTTACTGTTTCAGAGCAAGGTTCACAGTGAAGTTTGTAGAAAATTGCTGGCACAAGATAGAGTCCAGGGTCACATCAGCAAATCACATGTCCCTACATTACTATCTGAGGGTACGTCTACACTACAGTGCTAATTCGAACTAACTTAGTTCGAATTAGTTAATTCCAACTAAGCTAATTCGAACTAACGCATCTAGAACTAAAAACTAGTTCGAATTAGCGTTTTGTTAATCCGAACTAGCGCCTCCACGCTGATTAGACGCAGGGGTGCATTTAAGGGCAGCTGAAACCGGTTCTGGCAGGGCATCAGGTCAGTAGTTGCTTTGTGTGGCTGCTGTCTGAGGCTATCTGAGGCTCGTGCTTAAAGGGACCCCCCCGGACAGCCGGTTCTCAGCTTTTCCTGCTTGCTTGCCAACCTCGCCAAGGGACAGCAAAGCGTTGGTCTCTGAACCCGTACGTGTCGGTGCTTCCCTTCGGGGCCGCCGCCGCAGGTGGCAACATGGAGCCAGAGCTCGCCCTGCACCTTCTGGTGCACTTTCTGGACTTGCTGCTGCAAGCCTGCCAGCAATGGCTCGAGGCTGCCTGGCACCACCTGGTGCACGTCAGCCCCCTGCCTCACCACCTGGCAGCCCTGGGGGCAGTGGAGGAGCCGCGGCGGCACCCTGGCACCGGCGTGCCCCGCCGCATCTGGCGTCTGGACACCAGCAGCGACTGGTGCGACCGCATCGTCCTGGAGCGCTGGGAGGACCGACAGTGGACCCAGAACTTCAGGATGAGGAGGGACACCTTCCTGGAGCTCTGCGAGTGGCTCGCCCTTGCTCTGCGCAGAAGGGACACTCGCATGAGGCCCGGCATCCCCCTCCAGAAGCGGGTGGCCATCGCCCTATGGAAGTTCTCCACGCCGGACAGCTACCGATCCGTCGGGAACCAGTTCGGTGTGGGGAGATCCACCGTCGAAGCGGTGCTCATGCAGGTATGGCACTCATCGGCCACTGCGCCGGGGGGGAGAAGGAGGGCTGCAAGGAGGGGATGGGCTGCCCCAGGGACAAAGGGGGGAAGGGAGGAGGCGAAAGTGCCCCGCACAGGAGGGGTCGGTCTGTCCCGGCCGTACTACACGCTGCCAGGGGGGTTGCTTCCGGGAGTGGGGCGCGGGGCACTGCCAGGGCATGAATGCTCCCAGCCACCCAGGTGCCCCACAGAATGGCACTTTGCTGTGTCTCTCTCCGCAGGTGGTCAAAGCCATCAACCAGGTGCTGCTCCACAGGGTGGTCCACCTCGCCGACCCGGACGCCGTCATCCGGGGATTCGGCGCCCTCGGCTTCCCCAACTGCGGGGGGGGGCCATCGACGGGACGCACATTCCCATCCATGCCCCGGAACACCAGGCGTCCCGATACGTGAACCGCAAGGGGTACTTCTCCATCCTCCTGCAGGCTGTGTGTGACCACCAGGTACAGTTCACGGACATTAATGTGAGCTGGTCCGGCAAAACACCTGACGCCTGGGTGTACCACGACTCCTCCGTGTGCCAGCGGCTGCAGAACGGTACCTTCTTCCCCGACCGCCACATCAGGGCCGGGGACGTGGACATGCCCGTGTGCCTGGTGGGGGATGCCGCCTACCCACTGCAGCCGTGGCTGATGAAGCCCTACACGAGGCACCTCAATCCCTCCCACCAGGCCTTCAATGCCAGGCTGACCAGGGCCCGCATCGTGGTGCAGGGGGCCTTCGGGCGACTGAAAGCCCGCTTTCGATGCCTCCTCACCCATCTGGACCTGGCCGAGCACAACATCCCTCCCGTGGTGACAGCATGTTGTGTGCTCCACAATTTATGTGAGAGAAAGGGGGAGGCTTTCCTGCCAGCCTGGATGGCTGAGGCTGACCGCATGGCTGGCCACTACGGTCAGCCCCGCACCGCCGCCATCCAGGAAGCCCAGCGGGGGGCCGTCCGGATCCGGGAAGCCCTGAGGGAGAGCTTCCTGGTGGAGGAGGAGGAGGACTGACCTCTCCCTTGCATGCCCCACTGGGGCCTTCTTCCACCCTACCCCCCTACCCTTTTCCCCTCCCTACCTACTGTCAAATAAAGACACCTGTTTTTCAAACAAAAACGTCTTTTTATTTAACATAACTGTGGTGGGGCGAGGGAGGAAGAAGAGTGGGAGAGGGGAGGGGGAAATCTGGGACGAGGGAGCTGGAAGGGGAGGGAAGGGAGGAAAGGAAAGGAAAGGTAAGGGGTGGGGGTCCGGCTGCCTCTCCTGTCTCGCAACACTGCGGGTCCAGGGGCATTGGTGGGGAATGGATGTGGAGGGTGGGGCAGGAGGGATGGGGGGTGTGGAGGAAGCAGGAGCGGGAGCAGGAGGGGGAGCAGGGAGAGCAGGAGGGAGAGCATGGGGAGCAGGAGGAATTGGGAAGCAGTCAAGCAGGCTCTGGAGGTGGCCTCGCAGGTCACGGCCCTGCTCCTCCAGTGCCTCCAAGCTCCTCCGTCGCAGCCTCAGGTCCTCCTGGACCCTGTGGTCCTGGAGACGGAGCTGTTGCTCCAGGAACCGGAGGTGCCACCTCTGGTACTCCTCCTGGTTCCTGGCTCTCCTGCTGGTCCAGGCGCGGGCGGCTGCTGCAGGTGGGGTGGTGCGCCCTGCAGTCCCAGGTGCTGCGGCTGTGGTGAAACAAGAACAGCGGTCAATTACCCCAGGGGCCCAGGTGTGTGAAACCCAGCTCCCCTCTGCAAGGCCAGGGCACCTGTAGGATCCCCAGCTGCTGCTCTGTGGTGGGCAAGGCCCAGGTGCACGGTCCCAGGGCTCCCTCTCACCCCAGCCCCTCCGTACACATAAGGGGAGCATGATGGTACTCACAGGTGGACACCTCCCTGGCCTCGGATGACACAGGCGAGCGGCTCTGTTGGGTGCCTCAGGGGTCCCGGGCCCTGGGCAGGCTGCCGGCAGGCTCCTGTCTCTCGGAGCCCTCCTTCTCCTCCTCCTTCTCCTCCTCCGTCTCTTGGAGTGGTCCCTCTGCCCCGGGGTCTATCACGTCCCTGGGGGCAGGGACGGCATGAGCCCCCAGGAGGCGGTCCACAGCCTGGGAGTGGGGGCACGCCTCCGGGTCGGCCCCTGGCAGGCAGACCCGGGGGTAGGACTGCCACAGGTCTTTGATTTTCCAGCGCACCTGCTCCCGGCTGCGCTGGTGGCCCCTGGCGGCCAGGCTGGCAGCCATGCAGCCGTAGACTGCCGCGTTCCTGTGGCTAGTGCAGAGATCGTGGACATTGGAGGCTTCCCCCAAACCTCGATGAGGTCCACGATCTCCGCTCTAGACCATGCGGGCGCCCGCCTCTTGTGGCCCCGGGCAGTGTCCTGGGAGCCTCCAGGCTGGTCCCAGGAAGAGGGGGAGGGCTGGGTGTCATCGGGTGGCTGGCTCATGGGTGTCAGCTGCTGGGTGTGC
This sequence comes from Pelodiscus sinensis, assembly GCF_049634645.1. Taxonomy (NCBI): domain Eukaryota; kingdom Metazoa; phylum Chordata; order Testudines; family Trionychidae; genus Pelodiscus; species Pelodiscus sinensis. The sequence goes on from NC_134711.1 coordinate 204,103,814, forward strand.
TGGCACGGGTGCTGGCAGCCTTTTCAACTGGCACAAACTGTGTAGCCAGCCTGTGGCCCTTTAAGGGCTCTAGGGCCTGGAGGGGGGCAGTAGAGTTTGCCTGGTGTTGGCCAGAGTGGCCACCAGGGCAAGCTGGGAAGGGCTAACCTCCCACTAGTTCGAGTTAAGGGTCTACACAGCCCTTAATTCGAACTAGTAAGTTTGAACTAGGCTTAATCCTCATGGAATGAGGATTACCTAGTTCTAACTAAGCGTTCCGTTAGTTCGAATTAAATTCGAACTACCGGAGCGCTAGTGTAGTGCCTATGAAAGTTAGTTTGAACTAACGTCCGTTAGTTCGAACTAACTTTGTAGTGTAGACATACCCTGACAGGGACAGCCATTATCCATATTCTGGCTATGGTGTCCACAAGAAGGTTCACTGAGTGGGATGAGCTTCTTTTGTGACCTTGTGTTAGAACAAACCGAATGCCTACACTGCATTCTTCTTTCGAGAGAGGAATACAAATACAGCCGAGGAAAATTGCAAATGAAGGGCAGATTTGAATTTCCTGCACTTCATTTGCATAATCACGTCCGGATGCTATTTTGAAATACCCTATTACTAAATAAAAAATGCTGTGTAGACGCGGTTATTTCGAAAGAAACCCCATCTTTCAAAATAACCATTAAATCTCATTTTTTAAGGAGTAAGGGTTATTTCAAAAGAAGGGGTTTCTTTTGAAATAACTGCATCTACACAGCATTTTTTATTCAAACTAGGGTATTTTGAAATTCGGCCAGACGTGATTATGCAAATGAAGTACAGGAAATTCAAATCCGCGCTTCATTTGCAATTTCGCTAGGCTGCATTTGCATTCCTCTTGAAGGAGGAATTCAGTGTAGACATACCCGTGTCTTTAATGACCTATCAGCACATTGCCATCTGGCTCTTATGTAACTTTTATTTGGTGGGTTTCACACAGGAACAAACACATTTACGGTACAGATACATAGCCAATACAGTAATTCCTCATTTAACACGTGCCTGCTTAACACACTTTCGCGATAGCATGATTTTTTTTTTAGGGAACATTTTTGGAATTAAATGACCATCTCTGGAATAACACAATTTCCCCAGGTGTCCTGTTGTCGGCTGCTGTGCAGGGGCTTCCCCCACCTCCCTGCAAAGCAGTGGAGGGTTCGCTACGCACTGCGCCGTTCCCCTCTGACTCCCCCTTGCTGGACGCCTTGCCTCCTCTCCTCCACGCCCGCTTGCAGGCCAGCGCCTGGGTTTCCCAAGCCGGCCCTTTGCTGGCGGCTGCACGGGGCTTCTCCCGCCTCCCTACAAAGTGGCGGAGGGTTCGCCACTTGCCGTACCATTCCCTGGTGACCCGCCCCCCTCGCCGGATGCAGTGCAGGTCCCGGCAGACCCATCACAGGGGCATACTCCCAACCCAATCCCCCTCCCCTCTCCTTCCTTTCCCCAGAGCCAAACACCTCACCTCCCTGCTGTAACCCAGTCCCCTTTCTCCCCCAACCTTATGTCCCGGTCCCAACAGACACCACCACTTGACACGCAACCCCCACCTTTTCCATTATTTTCAATGGGAAAATTGACCCCGCATAACATGTTTTCACTTAACACGATCATTTTCTGAAACATATCTATAGTGTTAAATGAGGAATTTCTGTATTCATAACTCCAGATATGGTGATGATACATCAATTTAAACAGGATAAGCATACTTAGCAATGCATTACTTTTCCATTGACATCTTATATGATATATTTTGAACAAGATTTGTTCCAATAGTTTAACTGTAATAATATCACTGATATAAATGGCAATATTCAATCATACAGGATCACATAGGCCCAGTCACTTTGAGTTTGATTTTTCAGAAGCACTCAGCTTTGGCCAAACTGTGCTCTCACTGCCATTGACCTTCAGTCTGAGAAATAGGCCAGTGTAGAGCATTTATAAAAATCCCACCTTCCTTGTCCAATAAAACATCAGCATTTATTTTATAAAATAGAAACAAGATGAAATAAAGCTGCAAGAGTACAATAGCAAATAAAGGTAAAAATTATATATTTATGACATTATTCTTAGCTCCATGACTTAATAACATGAGTAATGTGACATACAGGAAAGAATATAGAAAATCTCAACAGTAAAGGAAAATGGAATGTTTGCATCTACCTGTTAGAGTGCAAGTTCCTTGACACAATGCAAAGAGTCTTTCAAGTGGTTATCAGTTACAATTTCACTAATGTTAAGAGTCCTTTGTACTGCCAGAGTAGTTGAAAAGGGCTTTAGCAGACATGTGCTGAGCACATTGAAAGAACTAAAAATAAAAAAATACAATAATCCTGGCTTTTATATAGCACTTTTCATCTTTTAGTCTCAAAGTGCTTTAACAAGAATGTCAGTATCATTATTCCCATTTCATAGATGAGGAAATTCATATACATTTTAAAATATTAATAAGCCAGAATGCCCCCATCACTGATTCTCATAAGTGCTGATCGTCCAAAACATACCACGAAGAGTTTGGTCAACCTCTTGCTTAAATGTAGATCTGACTAGGAATTCAGTGGGATTAACATGTACAATATGTCCTACTTATACTTTTAATATCTTTTCTATGGAAAATATTCCTGTCATAATTTTAACATCTCTTGTTAGTAATACTGTCCTGTTCAGAGAATGTTGTTACTGTTCTGAATAATGAAGACAAGAACATGGGATGAAGTCAATGGCAAATTCCCATAGACTTCAGTGAAGATAGGATTTCATCAGACATAGTTTAGTAGTGTTACTGACTTTGAACATGTGTAAATAAGCCCATATATGAGCCTTTGTCTTTTGAAAGTGCTTTGCAAAATTCCAGTTCAGTCCAATTTAAGGACAGCACAACCAGTTGTAAACTTTGTTATTATACTGGATTTTAGAGATTATAAGTAGACACTCTACTTTTCCTCCTGCCTCCCAGTTAATTTACCTAAATGTCCTAAATGTATGTATTTCCAGCTTATCCTCTGTCACCAACTTGAATAAGGCAGTGTAAATCTTAAAATAATCTTATGGTTTTTTTAATTGTTCATTCTGATTTATTTTTGGCCATCGTACCCCATTATGGGTCACTGAGTCCAGAATAGCAAAATAACTGTATATGATTAATCAAATTAATCAGAAATTCTCTCGCTCTCTTTTTGTTGTTGTTGTTGTTGTTTTGTTTTTTTGTTTTTGCATAGTGTTCTGTTTAATTGCCCCCTCACACTTATCTGGAGATACAATTTTTTAGTATTTCTTGTAATGTTGTGTAAGGTCTGAAAACTAATTATTTCTTTTCCTAGGACTTTTATATATGCTAATCTTTTTTCTTGTTTGACCGAGCAGCTCTTTATCATATGGCTTTAAAGAACTGTTCTTATGTGTTCCTTTGGTTTGCATTCCCTACCTCTTTGAACGCAAATGGAAGGGGTTTCCTTCCCCCAAAACCTGGCTGCCAAGCAGGTCTAAATTGGTATGCTATAATGAAACTCCTTACGACATTTTCCTCAAAAAAATATTTACTGAACATAAATAGCAACTAATGAAATAATTCAGTTATTTTTCATTCATCTACCAGAAAAACCCAATGTGCAATTACCATTCTAGGAATACCTGTCTGTCAGTCTGAATTGCTATCATAGAATCGTAGAACCAGAGAGCTGGAAGAGACCTCAGAAGGCCATCAAGTCCAGACCCCTGGCCAATGCAGGACCAATCCCAATTAAATCAACCCAGGCAGGCATTTGTCAAGCCGAGACTTAAATACCTCTAGGGATGGAGACTCCACTACTTCCCTAGGTAACCCATTGCAGTGCTTCACCACCCTCCTAGTGAAATAGTTTTTCCTAATATCCAACCTGGACCTCTCCCACTGCAACCTGAGACCATTGTTCTTTGTTCTGCCATCCATCACTACTGTGAACAGCCTTTCTCCATCCTCTTTGGAACCTCCCTTCAGGAAGCTGAAGACTTCTATCAAATCCCCCCTCACTCTTCTATTCGGCAGACTAAATAGACCCAAATCCCTCAGCTTCTCCTCGTAGGTCATATGCTCCAGCCCCCTAATCATTTTGGTTGCCCTCTGCTGGACTCTCTCCAATGCGTGCACATCCTTCCTGTAATTGGGAGCCCAGAACTGGACACAATACTCCAGATGTGGCCTCAGCAGAGCTGAATAAAGAGGAATAATCACATCTCTGGATCTACTGGCAATGCTCCTCTTAATGCTACTTAATATGTCATTAGCCTTTTTGGCTACAAGGGCACACTGTTGACTCATATCCAGCTTCTCATTTACTGTAATCCCCACATCCTTTTCTGCAGAACTGCTACTTAGGCAATCAGTCCCCAGCCTGTAACAATTCTTGGGATTCTTCTGTCCCAAGTGCAGGACTCTACACTTGTCCTTGTTGAACCTCATCAGATTTCTTGTGGCCCTATCCTCCAATTTGACTAAGTCACTCTGGACTCTACCCCTTCCCTCCAGTGTATCTACCTCTCCCCCTAGCTTAGTGTCATCTGCAAACTTGGGATATGTCTACACTACAAAGTTAATTTGAACTAACAGACGTTCGTTTGAATTAACTTTAATAGGCACTACACAGGCAAACCGCTAGTTCGAACTTAATTCAAACTAGCGGAGGGCTTAATTCGAACTAGGGAAACCTCATTCTACGAGGACTAAGCCTAGTTCGAACTTACTAGTTCGAATTAAGGGCTGTGTAGCCACTTAATTCTAACTAGTGGGAGGCTAGCCCTCCCCAGCTTTCCCTGGTGGCCACTCTGGGCACCACCAGGGAAACTCTTCTGCCCCCCTCCCAGCCCCGGAGCCCTTAAAGGGGCATGGTCTGGCTACAGTGCCTGTGCCAGGTGCAAGCCTGCCAGCACCCAGCCAGCAGACCCTGCACCTGGCACTGCATGAGCCAGCCACCCGCTGCCACCCAGCCCTCCGCCTCTTCCCGGGACCAGGCTGGCGGCTCCCAGGACCCTGCCCGGGGCCGCAACAGGCAGGCGCCCGCCTGGTCTAGTGCGGAGATCGTGGACTTCATCCACAACCTCCTCACTAGGCACAGGAAAGTGGCCGTCTAGGGCAGGATAGCTGCCAGCCTGGCCACCCAGGAGCAGGTTGGCATGAAAATCAAGGTGGTCCAGTGAGACCCCCAATCCTGAGCCCTGAGCATAGAACATAAAAACATAAGAACGGCCATACCGGGTCAGATCAAAGGTCCATCTAGCCCAGTAGCCTGTCTGCTGACAGCGGCCAACACCAGATACCACGGAGGGGATGGACCGAAGACAATGACCATGCCATTTGTCTCGTGCCATCCATCTCCAGCCTTCCACAAACAGAGGCCAGGGACACCATTTCCATCCCCTGGCTAATAACTCTCCATTGACCCAACCTCCATGACTTTATCTAACTTCTCTTTAAACTCTGTTGTAGTTCTAGCCTTCACAGCATCCTGCAACAAGGAGTTCCACAGGTTGACTATTTGCTTTGTGAAGAAGAACTTTCTGTTCTTAGTTTGAAGCCTGCTACCCATTCATTTCATTTGGTGTCCTCTCGTACTTCTATTATGGGAACTAATGAAGAACTTTTCTTATGCACCCTCTCCACACCACTCATGCTTTTATAGACCTCTATCATATCCCCCCTCAGTCTCCTCTTTTGTAAGCTGAAAAGTCCCAGTGTCCTTAGCCTCTCTTCATATGGGACCTGTTCCAAACCCCTGATCATTTTAGTTGCCCTCCCCTCTCCCACCTCCTTTGCCCAGTCTCCCCAGAGGCTAATCACCCCCCTCTAACTCTTCACCCATGATAGTGGTTTTATCGGTATTAGTTATCCTCAGTTTCATCACTTTGGACTTGCCAGGGTGAATTCTGAGCCCAATGCTTCTGGCTGTCCGGTCAACAATGTCGGTCTTTTCTTGGATGTCCTGCTGATCATGCGCGAGAAGCGCCAGGTCATCTGCGAAGTCACAGTCCTCAAGCCGAGCAGTCGGTCCCCATAGCACTCCCCTTGATCTACCCTAAGTGGCTCTGCACATCACCCAGTCGATGACCACAAGGAGGATAACAGGTGAGATTACACAGCCCTGTCTGACCCCTGTCTTCACGTGAAACCAGTCACTCTGCTGTCCTTCATGTCGTACACAGCATTGATTCTCAGCATACAGGTCTTTCAGGATGTTAATGACCTTCTCAGGGAACTTGTATGCTTGTAGAATCCTCCAGAGTGAGAGGTGGTGGATGCTACCAAACACCTTCTCAAAATCGATGAAATTAATGTAGAGCAAAGAGTTCCACTCTATTGACTGCTCCACTATGGTGCGTAGGACGAAGATCTGGTCCGTGCGCAACCTTCCACTTCTGAAGCCAGCCTGTTCTTCCCTGAGGATTTTGTCAGTGCCCTTTCACATTCTCTGTAGCAGGACTCTACAGAAAATTTTTCCCGGCACAGATAGCAGATTAATTCCTCTCCAATTACTGCAGATGGACAGATCACCTTTTTTGGGTAACTTCACAATGATGCCCTTCTTCCAGGCCTCCGGTAGAACATAAGAACATAAGAATGGCCACACTGGGTCAGACCAAAGGTCCATCTAGCCCAGTATCCCGTCTACCGACAGTGGACAGCACCAGGTACCCCAGAGAGTATCAAGCGATTTGTCTCCTGCCATCCCTCTCCAGCCTCTGACAAACAGAGGCCAAGGACACCATTTTATACCCTGGCTAATAGCCTTTTATGGACCTAACCTCCATGAATTTATCCAGCTTCTCTTTAAACTCTATTATAGTCCTAGCCTTCACAGCCTCCTCTGGCAAGGAGTTCTACAGGTTGACTACACGCTGTGTGAAGAAGAACTTCCTTTTATTAGTTTTAAACCTGCTACCCATTAATTTCATTTGGTGTCCTCTAGTTCTTCTGTTATGGGAACTAATAAATAACTTTTCTTTATCAGCCCTCTCCACACCACTCATGATTTTATAGACCTCTATCATATCCCCCTTCAGTCTCCTCTTTTCTAAACTGAAAAGTCCCAGTCGCTTTAACCTCTCCTCATATGGGACCCGTTCCAAACCCCTAATCATTTTAGTTGCACTTTTCTGAACCCTTTCCAAGACCAAAATATCTTTTTTGAGGTGAGGAGACCACATCTGTACACAGTATTCAAGATGTGGGCGTACCATAGTTTTATACAGGGGCAGTAAGATATTCTGGGTCTTATTTTCTATCCCTTTCCTAATAATTCCTAGCATCCTATTTGCCTTTTTGACCGCCGCTGCACTCTGTGTGGAAGTTTTCAGAGAACTGTCCATGATAACTCCAAGATCTCTTTCCTGATTTGTCGTAGCCAAATTAGCCCCCATCATACTGTACGTATAGTTGGGGTTATTTTTCCCGATGTGCATTACTTTACACTTATCCACATTAAATTTCATTTGCCATTTTGTTGCCCAATCGCTCAGTTTGGTGAGATCTTCTTGGAGTCCCTCACAGTCTGCTTCTGTCTTGACTATCCTAAACAGTTTGGTATCATCTGCAAACTTTACTACCTCACTGCTTACCCCTTTCTCCAGATCATTTATGAATAAGTTGAAAAGGATTGGTCCCAGGACTGACCCTTGGGGTACACCACTAGTTACCCCTCTCCAATCTGAAAATTTACCATTTATTCCTACCCTTTGTTTCCTGTCTTTTAACCGGTACCCTCTCTTCTTCCCAGACCCTGTTGAAGAGACCCCTCAGAGCTTGTGCACTTGCCTTAGGGTCTGCCTTAAGCATTTCAGCAGTGATCTGGTCTTCCCTGGGTGCTCAGTTGCCCTTCGTCTGTTTGATAGTATCTGCTGTCTCCAGCTCAATGATGTCCCCACATTCCATGTCTACTTGGAGGTTCATACTTCTAATATAAGCCTCTTCCTCTTGGTCTGGTCTGTTGAGAGTCTCCCTGAAGTGTTCCGTCCACCTGCTGAGCTGTTCTTTTGCTATCACCAGCATTTTCCCGTTCTTGTCTCTTACTACAGTAGACTTGTTGGTAAAGTCTCCTATTTTGGTGATCTTGTACACTGTCCTACTATCACCTCTGTCTACTGCTGACTGGGTCTCCCTGGCAATATTGTCCACATACGCTTTCTTATCTCTTCATACACTTCTCTTCACGGCAATGTTTAGGTCCCTGTAGACCTGTACAGCTGTTATTTTATCTTCGTCACTGCCTGCAAGTGATCACTGTTTAATTGCCTTTCTGGTCTTAATGAGCTGCCATGTAGCATCTGAAATCCACTCCCTTCTCTGTTTCTTCTTGTACCCCAATACAATGTTGCTGGTTTCCAGGTATACCTTCTGGATCTCCTCACAGTGGATATTAATATCATCTGCTACCAGGTCTTCGAGCAGGCTGAATCTATTGGACAGCTCTAGAGTGAACTGGATCTTCACTGTTGGATGTTTTAGTCTACTGGAGTCAAAGAGCTGGCCACCAGTCTTTCTGTCTGTCCTTTTCAGCCGTTTCAGCTTGAGCTGCAGCTTGCAAAGAAGAAGATGATGATCGCTGTTGGCATATGCTCCTCTCAGTGCTTGGACATCTCTCATGGATCTTCTCCACTTCTGGTTGATAGCAGTGTGATCAATTTGGTTACAAATCCTTCTATCTGGAGATATCCAGGTCAACTTATGTATTGTCTTATGTTGAAAGACAGTGCCTCCTATCACCAGACCATTCTCCAGGCACAAATCTACAAAATGCTGTCCATTATCGTTTCTTTTGCCAACACCCTCTGGGCCCATGCAGTATACGTAGCCTTCATTAACAGAGCCGACTTTTGCATTCAGATCCCCCATTACGATCAAAACATCATGGCGAGGCGTCTTGTCTATCTGCTCTTGCAGGTTGCTATAGAATAAGTCCTTCTCCTCCTCTGTTGCTTGTTCGGTGAGTGCATAGCATTGAATAATGGTGGTTTTGGTGTAGCTGGAAAAAAATCTTGTTCTGATGATACGAGAGTTGACTGGTTCCCATCCCAGAAGGCTCTTCTTAGCCTGAATATCCATGATGATGCCAACCCCTTCTTGATGCTGTCCATCTGACCTTCCAGAGTAACAGACAGTCTCCCCTGAACCAAGTGTTAGCATCCTTGAGTCAGTCCATCTCATTTCACTAATGCCCAAAATATTGATCTTGTACCTGGACATTTCTCTCACCACCTGTGCTGTTTTCCAGGTCTCATACATGGTTCTTATGTTCCATGCTGCCACTCTCACTTGTTGCTTGGGTCTCGCTAGGGACTGTATTGGAGCAGAAGCTTCCTTTCGGCTTTCATCTCTGCTCGTCATGCTAGGTGTTGCTGCCTTGATCCTCAGCTGATCACCCCTTTGATGGCTTTTTAAAGTTTTCATTGACATTTCTGTAGCAATAGTTTTTTACGTAGTGGGTTGCTAGCCCGACGTACAACCCTCCTCCTTTCACATCCTGGACTTGGAACCAGGCAATGGCAGAGTGCTACATAGTCTTATATAAAGTGCTACATAGTCCTGTTTTTTGTTTCAGCTAGACCGGACTAAAACGGCTACATTTCTATTACTATTCAGGGTGATTAAAGTCACCCATGAGAACCAGGGTCTGCAATCTGGAAACTTCTCTCAGTTGTCCAAAGAAAGCCTCATCTACCTCATCCACCTAATTCAGCAGCCTGTAGCAGACACCAACCACAACATCACTGTTTATTTTGCTTATTGTAGTATGTTTTTTTAATTAGAAACCTAAGAATTTGTTTTCTAATGTTTGGTTTTCAAAATCTTCTTCCACTAGATGTAAAGGAATATTCTAACATAATTTTATCATATTAAAGTAGTTATATGGGAGATGGGGCTTACAGCAACATATAGTCAGAGGGGATAGGAAGGACTTAAACAAATCAGGAGCTGATTGTACATATAAAAATCCACCCAAAAATGCATTATTTGACTTACAATTTCTAGTAACAAAATTCTGATAGAGTAGTCCTCCTTCATAAGGCTCATTTTTAAATATGAGAAAGCATCTGACTAAACCCTGAACTAAGGTCTAAGCTGCACTGAGTTCTGACTTGGACTGATATTTAGGCACTAGAGGCAAGTTTCACAGTTTCTAGTTACGCTTCATTTTTTATATCAGCCACTTAGGTGTTTACAATGTCGAGGCAGTTAGAATGAGAAAAAAGGAACCCTTCCTCTTTCCATCTGCCCATATTTGATTAAAAAAACAACAAAAAGAGACCTTGACGCACTTATCTGAGGAAAGTTTTCTCATAAACCAGGAGAAGCTAGCAATACTTGCTATTGTACCACATTTAAGGTCACGTGTTCAGATTTGTGCACCCTCTATTTGGGATCTCCTTCTCTTTCTTTGTCACTGGAGATTTAAATATAATTTCAATGGAGGTTTTTTTAACCACTCCAGACTAGAATCTCATAATGATCTATGACTTATGCGAAAGATGAAGTGGAATACAGCTGCGTGAGAGATTATAATTCTCATGCTGCACTGGTAGTTTCACAGTATAAGGAACAGAATTTCATTAAGGAACATGAAACTAACTCTCACAAACACACAATGAGTGAGAATCATTAGCTTTTGTGGGCAAAACCCACTTTGTCAGATGAATTGGAGTAGAAATAATAGAAATCAAGAAATGTACATAGCAGAAGAAGTACCTGTCGATTGTAGGACCTGTGTTAATGAGACTAATTAAGCTAATTTCTTTTACAGAGACATTAAAAATATATAGAAATATAGAAATAGTTTCTATTCTGTCTAGAACTTCAAGGGTGATTGAATAAAATGTTGTTGTATAACTAAAATGAGAAAGTAACTAATATTAATCAAGCAAAGTATAGTATGTAGCTGTAGAAAGCTTTGCATTTTTGCTGAGTTATAAAGAAGTGAGAATTATAACTTACTGGTAGGTAAATGCTTGCAGCCTGTTTTTGTACATTGAGCTCCGTTAGTTATATATGTAAAATGTGTTGAAAAATAAAATATGTTTTCTTGAGGCTTACAAAATATGCACAGCCCATGCTGTATAGATAGTAAACTGTGCTGGGATTGTTGGGTGCATAGAACACAAAGCTAGACAAGTGAAGATCTGTGATAGTACAGTGGAATTTTGGGGAATCTCCTGTCCATTGTAAAGAAGCAAGATATAAAAATAGCCCATTTTTGTCATCGTTTTGAGGACAGACAGACTTGAGATGTAAGACATGATTGCTGCAAAGCTGTTCTTCATAGACTAGTAATGTATAAACATTCCTGATTTATTTTTGATTAATAAATGGATTGACCCAGGGTTATCTGATATCTTATCAATAAAAGAATTGAACCTTAACAGCCTGAATACAAGTAAAATACCTTTAGGTATTAAACTTTTAATGGCTGTACATCTTGGGTTTTCTCATTTTAGTGATGGCATGGTCTGTCACACACTGTACTGATATAATCTGTCTTGTAATGTACATTGAATTATATGAACTGACGCAGAGAATTTAGTGTGTATATACTATATGGTTTAGTTTGAGCCTCTAAACCACTACCAATACAAGTAGTTTTATTTGTTCATGGTACAATTTCCAAAGCACCTACATATCTGAGGAGCCTAAAGGGCATTTTCAAAACTGACATAGGAACTTAGGATCCCATTGACTTTTAATGGCTTTGGCTACTAAGTACCTAAGGCATTTAGGCACTTATAAAAATTACCCACTGCATCTGAGGCACTGAGAAAAGCAGTTTGACTGATTTAGGTATAATGGAATAACTTTGATTTTTTTTTTGTTTCAGTCTTTGAGGGCAAGATTCTGTTACTCTAATCACATTGAACAGTTGGTTACTAAGTAAGTGGTCTTATTTGGAATCATTTTGATCCCTTCTGGAGAAAGATACAATTCAAAATGATTAGGGCTAGGAATCTGTCCTGAAATTTAAATTTTATATCCACTGATCTTTTAGGTGTGGTGTTTAGTATCCATATAAACCCACCTGGGAACTACTTATAGGTGAATTTGTCACATCTTCAGTCTTGGAATGCATCTTTATACCATTTGATTAGCTCCTGAAATAGTGGGACTTAAAAGGGAATTCTGACTACTTTTACATGTTATAAATATATGATTTCACCATCAGTGCACCTCCCAGAGTCTTTTAAGGGGCCATTATGGATTTTAAATGACTATATTAGCACAGAAAATGTATTTGTCATCTTAAAGAAAAGGACAGTTTAATGCACACTGAAACTTAATTGCATGCTGTATTCCTTCCCATGTTCTCAATCCACATTTTCCAGAATCAAGCAGACAGAATGTATGGTTTCTGAGGTCTGCTAGCAATGATGAAATTTACTTTAATATAAATCATTGTAAACACATTGGCAGTATTAGGCTGTTCTATGCTTTTGTGTCCTCAAACTCTGTGGCTGTGTCTAGATTGCACCCCTTTTCCGTAAAAGGGATGCAAATTAGACACAGCGCAATTGCAAATGAAGCGGGGATTTAAATCTTCCCCGCTTCATTTGCATAAACATGGCTGCCGCTTTTTTCCAGCTCGGGGCTTTGCAGGCAAAAAGCTCCAATCTAGACAGGGATCTTTCGGAAAATAAAGCCTTTTCCGAAAGATCCCCTATTCCTGATTTTAAGAGGAATGTAGCATTTACTTGTATTACTTTAGGGCTATGTCTAGACTGCAGGCTTCTTTTGGAAAAAGCTTTTCCAGAAAAGATCTTCCGAAAAAACATATTCCGAAAGAAAGCGTCCACACTGCCAAAGCACATCAAAAAAGCGGTCTGCTTTTTCAAAAGATAGCGTCCACACTGAATGGATGTTCTCTTGTACATAATCTGTGATTACTATGGATGTAGTGGCCACCAGCTCACCTGTGCTTTTTCCTCTTTCCTCTTCTTGTGAAAGAACTCCCTCTTCCCCATCCACACAACTTTTTCTGAAAGAGCTCTTTCGGAAAAAGGCTTTTTTCCTCGTAGAAGGAGGTTTACCAATGTCGGAAAAACCCCTCTATTCTTTCAATTTTCTTTTGAGAGAACGTGATTGCAGTGTGGACATAATTAAAGTTTTTTCAGAAAAACAGCCGTTTTTCTGAAAAAAATTGTAGTGTAGACGTACCCTAGGTCTTAGAGACTCCAGCTAACATTAATGTCCTGCTTTGCTAGGTATATTAAGAGACAGTCCTGTTTTGAAAGTGCTTATCTAAGAAGACATAAAGCGTTGATATTGCTATCCATGTTTAATTCATGGGGAACTGAGGAACAAAGAAGTTAAGAGATTTGCTTAAATTCACAAAGGAAGTTTGTGGCAAAGCCAAGAACTGAACCCACACCTAATTTAGTCTGGGCCACAGCCCTAACACCAGTCCAGTCTTCCAGTCTAATGCTGAAGTATGGACAGGAAACGTCAAAGGGTTTTGTTTACAAGTCAGCTGTACCACATGACCTAAGAAATGAAAATGAAAGAGAAATAACTTCCATTCTCAGACTTGCATATCTATGTGTAAGGGATATTTGTTTTCTAGTAAAGAACCAGGCACACTTCTATGCAAATGTTAAATAAGAGTAAGCATGGAATGCTACTATGTGTGCTGATATTTCAGAGCCTAGCAGGAAACAAGGGTCAACCTTCATTGAACTTTATTGCTTCTTTCAGTTTTTGCTATAGCAAAATGTTCCTTGAGAGCAATATAGTGTGATTTTAATGCAGATGAAGCAGCATAATGATGGATAGGGAGAATAACTTTATTTCCTTTGCTCCTAGGCATAATTAGTATGGCACAGACTGAAACATTAGAAGCTTAGTTCTAATTTCTTAAGTGAAAACTCCCAACCTGCACAGCTGTTTGTTTATGGAGAATACTGGAGATGGGAGAGAAACAATAATATAAAAGTAGCAAGGAAATCCATAAACAATAGAAGAGTAATTAATTGTGTATGCAGTGTTTTGTTATCAGTGAATTGGGTCTGATTTTGATTTTCTTCATGTCAGTTAGTTCTATCTATTTAGAATAACAGATGCATTTTTCTAGATTCAGTGGTACATGATTTATGTAGTGTGTCTCAATCAGACCATCGTGTATTATGTAAAGCACCAGCTGAGCCCTTAGATGAGTCAGCTGCTGAATATGGTATTAAAAAGCTATTGTCTCATAATGAATCAACAGGCTTTGAAGTAATTAAGTCCCTCATTGTTTAGTTTAATGCAAGCTGTTTCAGAATTTAATAAAATGTCTTTAGAAGTGAGAATTACCAAGTCCCATTATAACTACATTTAGCTTCCTTTAGTCACCAGTATGGCATGACAGTCAGTCTAATGAGATTTAAAACAAAGCATACATAGTGTACTTAGCATGTAATGGCTACGGAGGGCTATACTGCAGGTCAATCATTTCCATTTGTAATGTAAATGTGCAAATTCAGTTTTGTTCTATATCGTTGCTGCTGCTTCTTGTTGTGATTTGCTAAGGCCCCAGTCCAGCAAATGATTAAACATGTGCTTAACTTCATGCAGTTGATCAGTCCTATTGATATAAATGGGACAATCCTCATGCTTAATGTTAAACAGATATGTAAATATTTACAAAACTGAGGTTTAACTGAGACCTGATGGGGCAATGCAGAAATGAAAGCGCTATTAGAGAATATGACATTCTAAATGGAATTCACACATTTCTTTAACTATTTGTTTATGGATGTGATTTACACTTTAACTTTCAGTATATGGGCCTCGTGACTCACTAGAGAGAAGACAGTGTGATCCTATTATCTCTATACAATAGTCCCTTCAAACATGGATCTTCACAGTATCATAAAAGAACAAAAGACCATGTTTGAAAGTGTAATAGTGACAGGAAGAACTGAACTTGGGATCTCTGGAGCTTAGGGCATGAGCCTCTACACTTTGAGCTAAAAGCCAGATGGCTGACAGCTGAGGATGTAGAGGAAACTCATTTTTTCTCTCTGTAAGTGGTCTAAGTGCAACTAAGTGGGACAATACACCAGATCCAGATGGTGTGTAAATTACAAAAGCACTCATGTAGAATTGAATTAAGAAAACATTTTTTCTTGATTTGCTCAAATTCATATAGAACTCAATTTTTAAAATTTCCTGTTATACAAAGTTATAGAATGCTTCAAAGCACCTATAGAAAATGTTAACATTTGTATTTAATTCCATAGATTTTTTATAGACTCCTATTACAGTCTGATAGAACTCTAGAAGTATTATCCTTCTTGAATTCCTTTTCTAAAAATAATGAGCACATTTGTTCATGTATAATATGAACTAACAGACCTGATAACAGATTGGGTGAGGCCCAATTGTGAAGAGCCTTAAAGGCAAAGACCAGGAGTGTTTGGTTCAGTGGAGAAGAGAGAAGCAGTGAATGAATGCAAAGATGAGGGGAGTGATATAATCCGATGAGTGAGGAGTCATGAAGATGTTCTTGGTACCAGTATTTTCAAACCCAGACAAGATGGCTGGCACCAAGACTACAGAGGAGGAGACTACAGTTGTTATAACCAGGTTTTGTTTTGTTTTGATTTGATTTCTAAAATGTTTGCAGCTAAATGTTTAGAGATAAAGCACCACTACGCAGCTAAGTTAGAAAAAATGGGTGACGTGTACATCTAATAAAATGAATATTTTTCTGGGAGTAGAATTTTTTTTGTCCTTCTGCCTGATTATTTCCACACACTCTGTATATTTGTTTCTGCATTCTCTGTTTTTCAACAGATTTTTCCTTGGATTTTTTCCCTGTGCAGCTTTGAAAGGAAGAGTATGGATTTTCACAAAATAAACTTTCAAAATTACATTCTTTAAGTTCAAAATTAGTATTCAAAATTAGGCTGCACAAGACCAACCACTGAGTTTGTACATCTCCAGTCTACTACATCATCTGATTTCCCCAGGCCCTCTCAATCAGCTGACTCCACCTTGCATAGCCATAGGAATCTCCCTATTCTCTTCCTTGACTCCTTTGTGCTTTCAAGAGCATTAAATAGCTATCTTCTTCAATATCTTCTTGGGGACTAGCTGTTAAAAGATGTTACCTCAAGCTAGCCATGAGATTCTTATGGGGATTCTTCTGTATTTCAACCCACCTCCACCTAGGACAACAGGAAGTGAGAAATACACTGCATAGTCTGTGAGAAAGAGAGCTGAAGAAGGTATGTTGCTTTTTAGTAAAGTCAGGAAACCAAAGCTAGGTCTACACTGCAGGAATTTTCCGGCAGAGGCAATGCAAAAGAAGTGCTCATTAGCATTCCTCACACTCTCATTTGCATAGTCTCTTCTGATCCGTTTTGTGGGAGAAGTTTTTGCATAAAAAACGCAGTGTAGACAGGGCCATTTTGCGCAAAAAACCCTTTTGCGCAAGAATCCTTATTCCTCAAAAAAGGATCTTGCACAAAAGGGGGTTTTGCCCTGTCTACACTGTGTTTCCTCCAAAAATTCTTTTCTTCAAAAAATGAGGTTTACATGGCCTTTCGAAAAAGGAGGGGGGTGGCCAAAAAAACTCATCCTGACTACTTTCACTTGAGATCGGAAGAAGATATGCAAATTCTGACGGAATTTGCATATCCTCTTTCAAAACTTCAGCGTAGTCTAGACAAGCCCTGACGGAGCCTATATCAAGTTAGAAGGTCTTCTGGTGATGACACATAATTAATTAACTCGTTGAAGCTCAGTCTTTACCATGCTTCTGCATGTAGTTCCTGTGCATTAAAGTTTTATACAAGCCCCTGTATTTTACTGGCATGTACACCTAACATCCAATTCTGACAGCCTGTGTCTCAGAAGCTTTTAGTGTCAGTTCTGATTGCTAATTTCCTGATGCCACTTGCCGCTCAGATGATTCTTCTGATTTAGATGTCTGTTGTGAGTCTGTCATTAGTAATGTGCAGTCAGGTCTTTGGGGCCTTCGGTTATGTTCATACCTTTATCTTTTAGGGTATCTCAATGTGAAACAATTATGGTTCCAAATGTATAACCCCCACCTTTGCCAGTTGCCAACCTTGTGTGTTAATTAATAGTGTCCTTCATTGCTCTACATGGCTGAAGCCTGGTATTCATTTGTCTTCTTCTACATGACCAGCTCTCAGATACCATGACCAGATATTGTTTAAAGCTTGCATTCCTTCAGCTTGTTTAACAAATCTGTGCTGAGCACAAAGACAAACTCAGTTAGATACTTAACCAAAAGTTTTCATCAGTAATTCATCTTCTGGGTCTGCCTCTTTCAATAATATACCAGCAATTAATGTTTCTTTATCAGGGGCATATGTGACATGATCATATTTTAGTAACTGAAGTAACATATCGGTGCTTTTCTGAAAGGTTTTGAGGATACTGCCTTCTCCAGTTGTTTATGATAGGAATGTACCTCAACCTGTATGCTATATAAATATTAATTAAATTTCTTTGTTGCAAACACAATGGTCAGTTCAGACACAATTTTGTTCTGCCTCTGATAAAACCCATGACAGGTGTGACACAGAGCCTCTGTCTTGAAAGTTCCTTAATCATTTTGGGATGTGTCTGCTTGTTGGGATCATAGCATCTGAATACTGGTGCATTCCAAAGCACAGTCTCTATGGCTGTGTCTACATTGGCACCCCTTTCCGGAAAAGGGATGCCAATGAGACACTTCGGAATTGTAAATTCCGCGGGGGATTTAAATATCCCCTGCAGCATTTGCATGAACATGGCTGCCGCTTTTTTCCGGCTCGGGGTTTTGCCGGAGAAAAGCACGAGTCTAGACGGGATCTTGCGGAAAATAAGCCCTTTTGCGGAAGATCCCTTATTCCACTTATATTCAGTGTGGAATACGAAGGATTTCAGAATAAACTATTCCCTTCTATTATACAAGAGGAGATCACTCACATTCTAGTTCAGCCAGAAATTTGTGGCTCTGTGTTGTGGGTAACTTCATTAAAGTTGAAGGCTATGTCTACACTGGCCTTCAAAGTAGGAATAAGAGATCCTCCGGAAAAGGGCTTTTTTCCGGAGGATCGGGGCCAGTGTAGACGCTCTTTTCTGGCTTTTCTAAAAGCCGGAAAAAAGCGGTGGACATTTTTATTTAAATGCCGCGGGGGATATTTAAATCCCCCATGGATTTCCCTATTACGACCTGTAAAATTAGCATGCCCCTTTCGGAAAAGGGGCCAGTGTAGACGTAGCCGAAGAGTAGTGATACATTTTTGACATTTATAATATGATACTCCAAAGGCTGGGCAGAACTCTGCTTAGGTGTGTTTCATCACAGCATGTTTCTTTATGAGAGCTCTTGTTGTGTAGGCTTTGTTCTGACTCGCAGGTGGCAGGGCCCTGCCCATATTGCTTTGAGAAATTTTTTCTGTAAGGGCCTGTAAGATCTTATTTTTATGTGGCCCAAATGTATTGCTATCTGCAGGCCTGATGTTGGGAGGGGGGAGGGCAGAAGGGGAGGCGGAAGGAGGGGCAAAGGGGGCAATTGCCCTGGGGCCCAAAGAGTCAAAGGGGCAGGGAGCTCTCAGTTGCCACTGCTACTACTGCAGCAGCCAGAGTCCCCGGCCCTTTAAGTCACTGGTTACGTGCCATGATGTGAGCTCTGAGGGCTAGGGGTGGAGTGTGCACTGCAGTCTGGGTGGCACTGAGGGCTGGTTGCCTCTGGCTCTGCCCTTTCCAGCTGAGGACCTACTCCTTTCAGGGCCATGGAGCTGCCCCCCACCCCCACACACACACCCCTTGCTTGGGGAGCCCACAGAGGCTGTGAGGTTCTGTAAATATCTTTCTTTTTTTACAAATCCAAACCAGACTACAGCCACCACTTCTCCTTTAGCCCTTCATCAGTGACACTGAAAACAGTTTTTTTCTCTGCGCATGTCATTTTCAGTATTTCCAAACCCACTTTTTTTTTAACCTCAGTTCCATTTCATGTGTGCCTTTCAGATTTGCTGTTCTCCTTTGTGTGTTGCCTGCCCTTGGAATCAGCCAAAGTATAAGCCCAGACAAAGGATGAACTTGAGCAGCACTGAAGCTTTTTTATCAGTACAGATTATTAAAGGCACGACAATACTTATACCTACACTTATACCTACTTATACATACTGACAGTTTGGAGGCAGGCTGCAGGTGGTGAGAGTTCATTTTGATTTCACAGGTGGCTGAGACCGGCTGGGCCACAGCTTCCCCAGAGCTTGGCTCAAAGCCATGGAGAGTTCCCCAAAATTCCTTCGGATCCACGAGAGGGCTCTAGTGCTTCTGGTCCATCCTAAGTTTGGCATGCTGTTACATCTGTCTGAGGGAAGACCCACTCTGGCTACCTGTCACATCAATTTATGCACTTTGCAGGAGTTTTCCTTCACCATAAAAAGTAATGCTTTGCTTCTTTATAACTGGCAGTTTCTCACTCATACTTCCTTATGCATTCACTGATAGGTTACATATTCATAAGTATGAATACAATAGAACAGGACTTTCCAAACAGGAACTGTCTAGACTGCAGCTACTCAACATAACAAGAAACGTGCTCAAACTGTAGCTGAGAGGACAGATGAGAGGGAGGGGAAAACAGAGGGGAGTTGTGTCCAGCCAGCTACATTCCAGTAGGGGGGCCATGTCCAGCCAGCTACAGTATGGATGAGTCCAGAACTGGTATAATTCATACTCAGTATTTTTCTGAGTCTAAGTAGTTACTAAGCGTATGTCTATACAACAGTGTTATTTCGAAATATCTTATTTTGAAATAGCTTATTTTGAAATAATGCGTCTACACACAAAATGCATTTCAAAATAGCATTTTGCTATTTTGAAATAGCACGTCCACACCAAGTGGACTCTGAATCGCATGTAAGGCTGGCTGGAACCAGTTCTGGCAGGGCACCAGGTCAGGACTTACTGTGTGGGGCTGCTGCCTGAGGCTATCTGAGGTCTGAGCTTAATGGGACCACCCCAGACAGCCAATTCTCAGGTTTCCCTGCTTGCTTGTCTACCTTGATGAGGGACAGCAAAGCATTTTGTCTCTGATCCTCTGGTTGCCCTCACTCGGGACACCTCAGCACTCTGCAACATGGAGCCAGAGCTGCCCCATGGGCACTCTGGTGCTTCTCTTGGATGAATTGCTGTGATCCTGGCTGCACTTTCTGCAGTCTGCCATTTGGGAGGTCCTTCAGGGAGCTGTCTGTATCCAGGAGGCCCTGTGGGAGAGCTTCCACCCTGAGGAGCACTAAAAGCCTCCCTGGTCTGCCCCACTAGGATCTTGTGCCTTTTTCCTCCCTTACATCCCTCCACTTACCCCTCCCTAATGCCTCTTCCTGATATCAAATAAAATACATATTTTTTTCCGTGAACACAAACTCTCTTTATTTAACAAAACTGGGGGGAGGGAATGAAACTCTGGTGAGACTGGGGAAAGAAGGTGGGAGAGGGGAGAAGAGAGAGTGAGAGAAGGGAGGGGGAAACCTGGGAGGAGGGAGCTGGAAGGGGGAAGCAAGGGGAAGAAAGGGGAGGGGAAGCTTAGAGCTCAGGTTTGGGGGTCTCACTGGACCAACTTGATTTTCATGCAAACCTGCTCCTGGGTTCGCATGTGGCTTTTGGTGGCCAGGATGGCAGCTATCCTACCATAGATGGCCACGTTCCTCCATCTAGTGCAGAGATCATGGATGTTGGGGGTATCCCTGTCAGCCGACGGTCAGGGCAGTGTGTGTGTGTGTGTGTGTGTGTGTGTGTGTGTGTGTGTGTGTGTGTGTGTGTGCTGAGAAAAGGTTTAACGTCCGTGACTTTACTGCTAGGACCGGGGTTCCATTGCAGAGGGCAGCCAACAGGCTGACAGACGCCCCTGTTTATAGGAAGAGCTTATTACACCTTAGATTTTAGCTGCTAGGATACAGGATTCCTTCGCAGCGGGCAGTCTAGGGAAGACTGAGAGATGCCCCAATGGATCTGTCACCTGGGAGTGACACGATCCAAACGCCCAAGCTCTTCCTATACCTGCTTTTTATGATCGGCTGAAGTTTTTTTAAATTGTGCTTGGTTTTGTTACAGCAACTGAAGGAGTTAGGTTAAAGCTTAAACAGTTACAGGTTTATTAAAGAAGCTTATAAATTATATGGTTACAATGGCTATTGCTCTCTTTTTTAACTGCTAGCAAACACAGATTTTATGGTTACAATGACTATTGCTCTCTTTTTTAACTGCTAGCAAATATAGATTTTAAAAATGGTTACAAAGAAAATAAAGATAGAAAATAGAAATAATGGTACCAAGTGACAGCTTAATCTTTAAAGAGCTCTAAGTTTATGTGTATACTTAAGACAAAGGACCACATCCAGGTACAATTTTTACCCCCTTCTGTGCCTCTCAACTCCAGCGGGTCAAGCCAGGGCCGGTCCCTCAATTCCTAGGAAAGACGAATACGAGGTGGGCGTTCCTGTAGAACCTCGGGAGGTCAAACACCAAACCCGACCAGCAGATAGATGGTAGATTGACGCTTAGAGTAAATGCGCTGCTGGACCCATCTTTATACCCATAGGGGCCCGTATCCTCTTTTTTATTTAAGATGCCAAATTGTACTGGTTTGTTTTGTGGCGCCAGTTTTTACAAGCAAGTTTTAAGTTAATTTACACTTGCAGGAGAGATAACTAAATTGTGAGTACTAGACATTTTTTTACTGGGAGAGAGATTCCTCCCCCCGCAGACAGCTGTGTGTTCGTATCAATATGGGTTTAAGTCAAAGGCACTCCTCTGCAGCCTCTTGGTCAGCAATTGGCATATCTCTGTTTACAGCCATTCAGAGTCACAGCAGCCTGCATATCCTGAGCCTCCTGCTCAAGGCTTTTACTGCTCTGTGTGCCCTGCATGCTCCAGGCAAGCAAAGATGGATGTTACAAGGGGGGTTCCTGTCTGGCTACAATCCCCCCCAAACCTGAATAAGGTCCATGATCTCCACCCTAGACCTGGAAGGTGCTTACCTTCTCTGGGCCCTGCCAGTCTCCTGTGAGCTGGCTGACTATTCCTGGGGAGCGGTGGAGGTCTGGCTGCCAGTGTCTTGCTGGCTCATGTTTTGGGGCTACTGGGTATGGGGCAGTGACTGCTGGCTCTGGGCTGGCAGGCTTGAAGCTGGCACAGGCACTGTGGCCATAGTCTACCCCTTTAAGGGCTCTGGGGAGGCGGGAGGGAATGGAATGTTCTTGGTTGAGGATGGAGTGGCCACCAGGGCTCCCTGGGAAGGCTGGAGGCCCCCTATTTTGATATAAGTGCATACACAGCACTTATTTTGAAATAGCTATTTCGAATTTGGCGTTATTCCTTGTGGAATGAGGTTTACCAAATTTGAATAAGTGCTCTGCTATTTCTAATTTATTTCAAAATAGCGGTTTGGCTGTGTAGATGCTAGAAAAGTTATTTTGAAATAAGGGCTGTTATTTCAAAATAACTTTGCTATGTAGACATACCCTCTGTTCATGAGCTGCTGAAGGAATCTTCTCTCAGTTCTACCAGTGAAACCCCAGTTAAGTGAGAAGATAATTTACTCCTTTCCATTTCGGAAGGGATTTAAAAAAATTGAAAGAGAATGAATGGTTTGAAAACAGGGAAAGAGAACATTTTCTCCAGTCTTTAGGAATATAAAAAGACAGAACTTCCAAGGGAAAAAGAGATAAACTAATGTGCATATCTCAGAAAGCTGCAAGTGTGAGATATTTATATTTTAATTATTCTTTGAACAGTTATGAGATATAAACATATTTTATATAACTCTCTTACCATTATTTCTGAGGCTCTCATATTGTCAAGGAATCACTGGGAGTTTTGCCATTCATTCCATTGGTCCTAAATTTTACCAAATGGAAAAGTGTGTGAAATTTAACATAATTTGCCCAACTCTCATTGCCTGTGAAAATGTTATATAATAGGTTATGATTCCCACAGTTCTGTAGGTTAATAAATTAACCACTGAAGTACAACCTTGTACATACAGAAACGTCAATGCTCAGTTAAACTAATAAAGTAATAATTAACGTGCTATTATGTAAGTGGTTCCATTGGCTTCTAGATGAATAATGCAGAACTCACAAAATTTGAAAAATAGACACTAGGGACCCATGCAAACAAGGACATTTGATTTGTTATTTCTTTGTGTGTAATTTTATTTTTCCAATAGTTCCTCATAGTTTTAATTACAGGCACTTCTTCCAAGATCATTCAGAGGTTTGCATACAGGATGTATCCATCTCCCATTACTTGTGATGGATTTTTATATTTAAAAAATGAAAAATTAAATCTATTGTCTTATGGGTCTACTCAGGATCCTTGAGTTTAAATTACAGAGATTTGTTATAAAGATTTAAAATCAGAACTCAGAACTAGAGAAAAATTGTCCTGATCAGATTTAAGAAAGATTCCAGATCTCTGAGAAGGAAGCAGATTGGGAATTGTAATATTTGAAGTAGTAACTGTCTAAAGAAATTTTTAAATAAGAATGTCACCTATTCTTGAAACACTCTTACAAGTTGCAAGCAGGTTCCTGGAGGAAGCAATGGATTCAAAAGGGAACTCTTCTTTGAATGTCACCTTTTGGAAAAATCATAGTTTTGTTTAAAAGCATTTTATTTATTTCGTGTGTCCTGGTTTGTGCTACATATGACTTTTGATGTTCCATTCAAAAAGGCAACTTTTCCTGAAAATAAAAGGGAAAAAATAATATTCCCAGTGATTTCTAAGAAAAACTTAAGCCCTAATACATACCTATTTATTATGTTTTAAATTTAAAGCATGGAGAGTAGCTACTGTCATAAGACCTAGTTCCTCAGCTGCCTTAAATTGCCATAGCTCCATTTAAATCCATGGTATATGCCAGATGAGAATCTGGAAACAGATTCATTGAGATCCATTTCAAGACCATCCCCAAAATTAATTTGTTAGGATGTGTCTACGCTGCAGGGCTTAACTCAAAATAAGCTATGCAAATTGAGGTACGTCAATTGCATAGCTCATTTCAAAATAGTTTATTTCAAAATTGGGTGCATCTACACAGCACTTATTTTGAAACAGAGCACTCTTCTTCCGACTTCCCTTACTCCTGGTACAATAAGGGTTACAGGAGTCAGAGTAAGAAGTCCTACAGCTTGACAGTATTTCAACATTATTTCTAAATAACTGCCTGCTGTGTAGATGCGGACTAAGTTATTTCAAAATAACACTAGTTATTTCAAAAAAATGTTGTTCTGTAGATGTACCTTCTATGTTCTTTCCATGGATATTGGAAACTATTACACATAAGTGCTCATCATTCCATATTTCTTAGAGCAGGTTAGCTATAGAAATTGCTTCATTTCTAAGAAACTCATGTCCGTAATTATGAATTCTGGAAAAATTTGAAAAGTACAAGGGAAACTAAAGCATATGGGACACCTACAAAAGTACATACAGTATAACTTTTAAAGATCTGCTATTAGGGTTGGATAAAACTAAGTTCCAGCTTTTGGTAACTTTTCAAAGTTTTGGTATGTTTTGCAAACTTAGAGTATGTGTACACTACAGGACAAAGTCAAATTAAGATATGCAACTTCAGCTACATGAATTGCATAGTTGAAGTCAAAGCAGCTTAACTTGGCTTTTGGCGAGGTCTACACTGTAGGAAGTCAAAGGTAGAACATTTCCTTCGACTTCGCTTACTCCTCGAGAAAGCAGGGTTACCACCATTGACTAGAGTGCCCTTCTCACTTTGAATTAGCTGGCTTAACTAGAACGCTAATTTGAACCCTGGAAGATTGACAGTGGCAGCTTTGATCTTCCTCTGTGGTGTAGGTATACTTTTAGTGTGATTCAGGGCAATATAAAACCCATTCTTTTTCAAGGATATCAAGGATTATTTAATTTGATCCACAGTATATATTTCACCTGTTTTTCTTCTCCGGTGTTCATAGTTACTACTAAACAGTATTTACCCAAAAACCTTGGCATCCAGACTTTTGAATCCCAATGTTCAAGTTGGTTCAAACTCAAGAAAAACTGACTGAGTATTGCTAACTTTTCATTAAAAAATTTAGAGGCCAATAATTAGACATTTGAAGACTCTGTGTCAACGTTAACACTCAAGACAGCTATTGTTATTTGTTTCTGATGGCATCAGTAGTGATGCAGGTGCTTTACAAACACAAAAGAAGATACAGACTTGTGCTGAAACACATTTTAAGGCCTTGATGTTGCAAACACTTATGCAGCTGCTGAACTTGGTCTTCAATAGGATTACCTGTTTAAGTAAAATTAAGCATGTGCTTAAGATTATGCAGAATCTAAACTTACAGCATTCTTTCCACTGAATACTCACAGCTCAAAAGAATAGAAGCACAAAGAAAAATATCAATAAAAAATAGCTCAAAGCACTGTTAATATTTTAATTAAATTTCCATGGCTTTTTGCACTGTACATTTAAGGCTTTGTGCTTTTCCTCTTCAAACTCTTTACCTTTGGTAGTCCCTCATGGATATATTTATTCAGTGTTGAATATGCTACAAAACAGCTCAGTTTAGCAAAGTATGTGTGTATAATAGTCTCGCAGAAACTACACAACATATTTAAAGTTAGTTTTTATGTACCTTGCCGCATCAGGGCCTAAGGTGCTGTGGTAAGACAGCTGCCCATATGAACAGATAAAATTTCATACACGGCAAAATATATTTCCAATTGAGCCTTTTGTTGTAGAACACAAACAAGGCAGGCCTTTGTTATTATGTATGCATTAGTGTTATTGCCTTTATCAATTTGCATAACATTCCCATTATACTTTATGATTTTACTTTTGAATGTTATACGTTAGGACAGTCAGCACAATCTGCAGCATTTAAGTTCTGTGATGCCTTCGGCAGATTTCAGATTTGTTCTGGCCAATTAATTTAACCCAGCATTGATCAGAAAAAATGAAGGCATTCTAGAATAAAAGAGAAACTACAAACCAAAAATGAAAGCACTCATTAGTGATAAGATTCTCCCATTCAAGTGCCTATTTAATTACATTTTTCCAACTAATGGAAAAAAGATATTTCATGAGAATAAATTTTGACAGCAACATCACTGCAATCTTCTTAGCAACTCTAGTTTTCATTTCTAAGCAGACAATATATTTGAGGAGAACAGCACAGATGAAGAAGCCCATATGCTTACCCCTCTCCGATGTTTCCCCACATATTTGGTGTCTTAAATTTTGTTGCTGAAAATTATTTACCTCACAAGTAAAGAATCATGAAACTAAGGTTACCGAAAAAGTTATTCACCGCATGAATATTTTGCGGTGGTCTTTCCTTTTGCTCTTTATCAGATACTACTGTCCACATCTGAGCCGCAGAAAACTTAGTGAGCTATGTATACAACGGCAAAAGAAAATTCTTGGATTTGAGAATGCTAAAAGTAGGAATAAAGAAGAAAGATTACAAATCAGACTGCCATACTTTGAAAATTAATCTTCGAAAGTGTTTCTTTTCCTTGGGCTGGTCAAAATTTTTCAATCAACACTGTTTTTTTCCAGTGGGGAATTAAGGGTTCAATTAAAAGAAATTGCGCACAGAAATTGTTGACTTTAACAATTAAAAATCCAGATATCCATAATCCAAAAAGATTTTGGTTATTGTTCAAAATTTTTATTTTTTTCATAGATGAAAAAGTCAAATTTCAGTGGGAAATGTTTTGGAACAGCTCTATTATTTGTGTTTTTTTCTTCAGGCAGCAAAATAATTCACTGTGTAGAGTCAGAGCTGAGTGGAACGCAGATGGCTTGATCTCCTGTGCTTGGATGGGTTAAGTAGACTCTTCTTTATTACCTTTCAGAAATGAGAAATTAAGAAAGTTACACGTTTGTAAGAAAGATTATAAAGCAAGCTAGCATACTTGTAACAGACAAATAATTTTTTTTCCAAGAAGCAAGGAATTAGCAGGAGTCTCTTTCAATACTCATAGTCAATAAGCACCAGAAAGTAGTGTCCTTGTCTTCTGGACACTTTATTGATCTGCATAGAGCATAATTATTTCTGCTGAATCAGTGCCATCTCCCATTCCCGACTCTCAGAAATTCTTCTCCTCACTATGTCTTGATGTAATTAATATCAAGATCTCTTCCACCACAAGTAACTTAGCACTTCCCACTTTCTTAGCACAACGAAACCCTGATCTTGCTTTAAACCAATTCCAAAGAAAAATATCAATAGTTCACCCGCCACTATGATTTCTAGTGAAATAATCTTTTACAGGATGACCACAAGAAGGGAAGAATTAAGGAAAATGCAGGACAATGTAGCACTTTAAAGACTAACAAGATGGTTTATTAGATGATGAGCTTTCGTGGGCCAGACCCACTTCCTCAGATCAAATAGTGGAAGAAAGTAGTCACAACCATATATACCAAAGGATACAATTAAAAAAATGAACAAATATGAAAAGGACAAATCACATTGCAGAACAGAAGGGGGATGCGGGGGGGGCGGAGGGGGAGGAAGGAAGGTAAGTGTCTGTGAATTGATGATATTAAAGGTAGGGAGAGTGGGATGTTTGTGAGTTAATGGTATTACAGGTGATAATTGGGGAAACTGTCTTGGTAATGGGTGAGATAGTTCAAATTCTTGTTAAGTCCTTGTTGGCAAGTGTCGAATTTTAACATGAATGACAGTTCAGAGGATTCCCTTTCAAGTGCAGATGTAAAAGGTCTTTGTAGCAGAATGCAGGTGGCTAAGTCATTCAGGGTATGTCTACACTAGAAAGTTAGTTCGAACTAACGGACGTTAGTTCGAACTAACTTTCCTATGCGCTACACTAGCGCTCCGTTAGTTCGAACTTAATTCGAACTAACGGAGCGCTTAGTTCGAACTAGGTAAACCTCATTTTACGAGGACTAACGCCTAGTTCGAACTAGCTAGTTCGAACTAAGGGCTGTGTAGCCCTTTAGTTCGAACTAGTGGGAGGCTAAGGCTTCCCAGGTTTCCCTGGTGGCCACTCTGGCCAACACCAGGGAAACTCTATTGCCCCCCTCCCGGCCCCGGAGCCCTTAAAGGGCCACGGGCTGGCTACTCACTTTGTGCCAGTTGCAAGGCTGCAAGCACCCGTGCCTGCACAGCCTGCACCTGCCACACTATGAGCCAGCCATCCGAGGGCTCCCAGCCCTCCACTGCTCCCCACGACCAGCCTGGCGGCTCCCGGGAGCCTGCCCGGGGGCGCAAAAGGCGGGCGCCCGCCTGGTCAAGTGCGGAGATCGTGGACCTCATCGAGGTTTGGGGGGAAGCCTCAAATGTCCACGATCTCCGCACTAGCCACCGGAACGCGGCCGTCTATGGACGCATGGCTGCCAGCCTGGCCGCCAGGGGCCACCAGCGCAGCCGGGAGCAGGTGCGCTGCAAGATTAAAGACTTGCGGCAGTCCTACTCCCGGGCCTGCCTGCCAGGGGCTGACCCGGAGGCCTGCCCCCACTTCCATGCCCTGGACCGCATCCTGGGGCCTCATGCCGTCCTTGCCCCCCGGGACGTGATTGACCCCGGGGCAGAGGGACCGCTCCTGGACACCGAGGAGGAGGAAGAGGGCTCTGAGAGCCAGGAGCCTGCTGCCAGCCTTCCCAGGACCCGGGACCCCCGAGGCACCCCACAGAGCCGCTCGCCTGCATCATCAGAGGCCGGGGAGGCATCCACCTGTGAGTACCCTCGTGTTCCCCTTATGTGTACGGGGGGCTGGGGCGAGAGGGAGCCCCGGGACCGTGCGCCTGGGCCTTGCCCACCACGGAGCAGCAGCTGGGGATCCTGCAGGGGCCCTGGCCTTGCAGAGGGGAGCTGGGTTTCACACACCTGGGCCCCTGGGGTAATTGACCGCTGGTCTTCTTGCACCACAGCTGCAGCACCGGGGACTGCAGGGCGCACCACCCCGCCTGCAGCAGCCGCCCGCGCCCGGGCAAGCAGGACAGCCAGGAACCAGGAGGACTACCAGAGGCGGCATCTCCGGTTCCTGGACCGACAGCTCCGTCTCCAGGACCACTGGGTCCAGGAGGACCTCAGGCTGCGCCAGAGGAGTCTGGAGGCCCTGGAGGAGCAGGGCCGTGCCCTGCGAGGCCACCTCCAGAGCCTGCTAGACCGCTTTCCATTTCCTCCTCCCCCTGCTCCCCCTCTTGCTCCCCCTCTTGCTCCCCCTGCTCCCCCTCTTGCTCCCCCTCTTGCTCCCCCTGCTCCTCCTGCTCCTCCTGCTTCCGCTCCTGCTTCCTCCACACCCCCTGTCCTCTCTGCCCCCCCCTCCACAACCATTCCCCACCGACGCCCCCGGACCCGCAGTGTGGCGAGACGGGAGAGGCACCCAGACTCCCACCCCTGAGCTTTCCTTTCCCTTCCTCCCTTCCCTCCCCTCCCCTTCCAGCTCCCTCGTCCCAGGTTTCCCCCTCCCTTCTCCCACCTTCATTCCTCCCTCCCCCACCCCAGTTCTGTGAAATAAACAGACGTTTTTGTTGGAAAAACAGGTGTCTTTATTTGACAGTAGGTAGGGAGGGGAAAGGGGAAGGGGGGGGTAGGGTGGAAGAAGGCCCCGGTGGGGCATGCAGGGAGAGGTCAGTCCTCCTCCTCCTCCACCTGGAAGCTCTCCCGCAGGGCTTCCCGGATCCGGATGGCCCCCCGCTGGGCTTCCCGGACGGCGGCGGTGCGGGGCTGACCGTAGTGTCCAGCCATGCGGTCAGCCTCAGCCATCCAGGCTGGCAAGAAAGCCTCCCCCTTCCGCTCACACAAATTGTGGAGCACACAACATGCCGCCACCACGGGAGGGATGTTGTGCTCGGCCAGGTCCAGACGGGTGAGGAGGCATCGAAAGCGGGCTTTCAGTCGCCCGAAGGCCCCCTCCACCACGATGCGGGCCCTGCTCAGCCTGTTATTGAAGGCCTGGCGGGAGGGATTGAGGTGTCCCGTGTAGGGCTTCATGAGCCAGGGCTGCAGTGGGTAGGCGGCATCCCCCACCAGGCAGACGGGCATGTCCACGTCCCCGACCCTGATGTGGCGGTCGGGGAAGAAGGTCCCGTCCTGCAGCCGCTGGCACACGGAGGAGTTCCGGTACACCCGGGCGTCGTGTGCTTTGCCGGACCAGCCCACATTTATGTCCGTCAACTGTCCCCGGTGGTCACATACGGCCTGCAGGATGACGGAGAAGTACCCCTTGCGGTTCACGTACCGGGACGCCTGGTGTTCCGGGGCACGGATGGGGATGTGCGTCCCGTCGATGGCCCCCCCGCAGTTGGGGAAGCCGAGGGCGCCGAATCCCCGGATGACGGCATCCGGGTTGGCGAGGCGGACCACCCTGCGGAGCAGCACCCGGTTGATGGCCTTGACCACCTGCGGAGAGAGACACAGCAAAGCGTCAATCAGTGGGGCGCCCGGGTGGCTGGGAGCGTGCGTGCCCTGGCAGTGCCCCGCGCCCCACTCCCGGAAGCAACCCCCCTGGCGGCGTGTAGTACGGCCGGGACAGCCCGACCCCTCCGGTGCGGGGCGCTTTCGCCTCCTCCCGCCCCCCCCTTTGTCCCTGGGGCGGCCCATCCCCTCCTCGCAGCCCCCCTCCCCCCCGGCTCGGTGGCCGACGAGCGCCGTACCTGCATGAGCACTGCTCCGACAGTGGATCTCCCCACGCCGAACTGGTTCCCGACGGATCGGTAGCTGTCCGGCGTGGAGAGCTTCCAGAGGGCGATGGCCACCCGCTTCTGGAGGGGGATGGCGGGCCTCATGCGAGTGTCCCTTCTTTGCAGGGCAGGGGCGAGCCACTCGCAGAGCTCCAGGAAGGTGTCCCTCCTCATCCTAAAGTTCTGGGTCCACTGTCGGTCGTCCCAGTGCTCCAGGACGATGCGGTCCCACCAGTCGCTGCTGGTGTCCAGACGCCAGATGCGGCGGGGCACGCCGGTGCCGGGGCGCCGCCGCGGCTCCTCCACGGCCCCCAGGGCGGCCAGGCGGAGAGGCAGGGGGCTGACGTTCCCCAGGTGGTGCCAGGCAGCCTCGAGCCATTGCTGGCAGGCTTGCAGCAGCAAGTCCAGAACGTGCACCAGAAGGTGCAGGGCGAGCCGTGGCTCCATGTTGCCACCTGCGGCGGCCCCCCCGAAGGGAAGCACCGACACAGACGGGCACAGAGACCGACGCTTTGCTGTCCCTCGGCGAGGTTGGCAAGCAAGCAGGAAAAGCTGAGAACCGGCTGTCCAGGGGGGGTCCCTTTAAGCACGAGCCTCAGATAGCCTCAGACAGCAGCCACACAAAGCAACTGCTGACCTGATGCCCTGCCAGAACCGGTTTCAGCTGCCCTTAAATGCCCCCCTGCGTCCAATCAGTGTGGACGCGCTAGTTCGAACTAGCAAAACGCTAGTTCGAACTAGTTTTTAGTTCTAGATGCGCTAGTTCGAACTAGCTTAGTTCGAATTAACTAATTCGAACTAAGTTAGTTCGAACTAGCGCTGTAGTGTAGACGTACCCTTAGAGAGTGTCCTTTCTGGTTAAAGTGGCAAGAAACTGTTTTCTCTTTGTGATCTTGTCTGATATCTGTTTTGTGGGCATTAATCCTTTGGCGAAGTGTCTGAGATGTTTGTCCAATGTACATAGCAGATGGACACTTTCGGCACATGATAGCATAGATTATATTTCTGGATGCGCAGGAATATGTGTTCTTGATCTTATAACTCACTTGGTTAGGTCCAATAATGGTATCAGCAGAATGAATATGTGGACAAAGCTGGCAACGGGGTTTGTTGCAAGGGAAGGTACCAGGGTTGGTATTAGTGTGGTATGTCCTGTGGTGGTTGGTAAGAATCATCTTGAGGTTAGGTGGTTGTCTATAGGAGACTATGGGTCTGTCTCCCAGAGCCTCTTTGAGTATGGTATCCTGTTCCAATATAGGCTGTAGTTTATTGATAATGTGTTGGACAGGTTTCAGTTGGGGGTTGTAGGTGATGACAAGTGGTGTTCTATTGTTGGTTTTCTTGGGTCTGTCTTGAAGTAGATGGTTTCTAGGTATTCGTCTGGCTCTTTCAATTTGCTTTTTTATTTCTCTGGGTGGGTAGTTGAGATTTATAAATGCTTGGTAGAGATCCTGAAGCTTCTGGTCTCTGTCAGTGGGATTAGAGCAGATGCGGTTGTATCGAAGGGCTTGGCTATAGACGATGGATCGTGTGGCGTGTTCTGGATGGGAGCTGGATGCATGTAGGTAACAGTATGAGTCGGTGGGTTTTCTGTAGAGAGTGGTGTCTAATTTTCCATTGTTGATTTGTACGGTGGTGTCCAGGAAGTGGATCTCTCGTGTAGAATGGTCCAGGCTGAGGTTGATGGTGGGGTGTAGGTTGTTGAAATCTCTGTGGAATATCTCCAGTGTTTCTTGGCCATGCGTCCAGATCATAAAGATGTCATCGATGTACCGTAGGTAGAGGAGGGGTGAAAGGGGACAGGAGTTGAGGAAACGTTGTTCTAGGTCAGCCATAAAGATGTTAGCATACTGTGGGGCCATGCATGTACCCATGGCTGTGCCGCTGATCTGGAGGTATAAGTTGTTCTCAAACTGGAAATAATTGTGGGTGAGAACAAAGTTACATAGGTCTGCTATCAGGTTGGCAGTAGTGTCCTCTGGGATAGTGTTTCTAATTGCTTGTAATCCGTCTTCATGTGGGATGTTGGTATATAGAGCTTCTACATCCATGGTGGCAAGGATGGTATTATTGGGGAGGTTATCGATGTTTTGTAGTTTCCTTAGTAAGTCAGTAGTGTCTCGGAGATAGCTGGGGGTATTGGTTACGAAGGGTTTGAGAAGAGTGTCTACATAGCTGGATAGACCAGTAGTGAGCGTGCCAATACCAGAGATGATGGGACGTCCGGGGTGCCCAGGTTTATGGATCTTTGGATCTATGGATCTTTGGTCGGGGGTCAGAAGGTGATTCTGTGAGGATTTGTTCCCGAGTAGCTGTGGGGAGGCTTTTAAGGAGACAGTGTAGTTTCATTTGGAAGAATTAAGAATGGATTTCCACTTTTAACTCGGCCTGTTTTCATTGTTAAGCTTTTGATAGCTCAGTCTCAATATTGCATTTAAGCTATTTTCTTCATTGGAATATATACTGAGTCATCAAAACAACCCAGAAAAGGTATATGATGATATTTTCTATATGAAACACATGATATGTTCTTTTCTCTCAAGATATCCGGTCTCAAAATAAGAGATAAAACTATGCTAGGAAATATGCCACTAAAACTTTGGATTCTTTGTGCCTTCTGCACAACAGGAGCACATAAAGGGAAAATAGAAATGATAGAAAGATACAGCTCTTGCACTGCCTACAGTACATGCTGTTAATTTTCACTGTGATTTTTTAGTCTTCACAAATGTTTCATAAGCCATGAAGCATAGGTTTCAGAAAATCAATATCTCTCTGCAGAGTCACAGAATTTATGTGAAGATCTTCGTTTATAAAATAATTTTGTGCTTCATTATTGCTCTTTGGGGAAGCAGAAACAGTGTGTTCTAACACTTTCACAGAAATTCAAAACAAGATGTCCCTGTCAGAATCATCTTGAAGCACAGCGCATAACTGACTTCCCAGCAGCAGTGAATACCACTGAAATCCCCTTTGTGATTAGCAGAATGAAGTCTCAGGAGATTCTCAGCTTCCAGGAGGAACAATACAAGTAACATGCATTTTCAAGGTGTTGTTACCAACTTAAGGCATGCAAAAAGCTGGACACTAATGAGAAAACATTCTCTTTACAAACGTATGCACTGTTGGTAGAATCAGGTGGATGGAAGCAAGCACTTGGGAAGCAAACTCACTTAAATAAGAAACATGTGCCAGAGGTCTAGTTGATTCAGAGGACTGTTTATGTGCTGAGACAGGCTTTCATCACTAGGATACCAATAGATCTGGAAAGTTTCTAATGGAATGTTTTTTCCATGGACAAATGACAATTCACAAAAATTCACAGGAGATATTTTCATTAAATTCCAATCAGAATCTGGTTGACTGCCTGCTCCTTGGCCCAGCTCCTTGGCAGCCTACATAATGGGGCTCCTGGGAACCCTGGCCTTCCAAGCTCATGGCTCCTCAGCAGTCCAGGCTCCCAATTTCTGAGGTTTCCAATTCCAGAACAGCAAACCAAGTGGCCTGTCTCAGAGTTGGGAATCCCAAGACTTCTAAGCTCTTTGTCCATCCAAAAACTTGGTCCAACTTCCACTTCCCCAAGCCACTGAGCTCCCCATCTTTCAGGCTACCAGGAATCTAGACAATCTCAGGGACCCTCAACAAATTGAAAGAATGTAGAAATGAAATTTTAGAATCCCCATTCTTCAGAAACTATCAACATTTCATTTGTTCCATTTTGGAGAAACTTTTATTGTCTTTTGAATTCTCCATAGAATGAGAAATCGAGGGTATGTCTACACTACAGCGCTAATTCGCACTAACTTAGTTCGAATTAGTTAATTCGAACTAAGCTAATTCGAACTAATGGATCCAGACTAAAAAACTAGTTTGAATTAGCGTTTTTCTAATTCGAACTAGCATGTCCACATTAAGTGGACCCTGAACCGGGGTTCAGGATGGCCGGAACCAGTGCCTGCAGGGCATCAGATGAGGACTTAGAGCGTGGAGCTGCTGCCTCAGGCTAGCCGAGGGCTGTGCTTAAAGAGTCCCAACCCCCACCCCGGACAGACAGTTCTCAGGGGTGCCCCGCTTCCAAAGCAGTCCTGGCTTGGAGTGCCCTGAGTACTCACACTGGGCACATCACAGCACTCAGCCATCAGACCGGCTGCACTTGCCGCAGGCTGCCATCTGGGGAGAGGGGACAATTGGGGGGCTGCAGGAGAGCTTCCACCCCCAGAAGCCTGCAGAGCCAGCCCAGTCCTCCCCATCGGGGGCTCGTACCCCATTCCTCCCTCACCTCCTTCCACTTACCCTTCCCTAGCCCCTCTTCTTGATGTACAAAGTAAAGATAACGTGTCTTCCAAAATAGAATCTCTCTTTATTGAACAAAACTGGGGGAGACTGGGAAAAGAAGGTGGGAGAGGGGAAGAGAGAGGCTGGGAGAGGGGAAGGCAACTAAAATGATCAGGGGTTGGGTACAGGTCCCATATGAAGAGAGGCTAAACAGACTGGGACTTTTCAGCTTAGAAAAGAGGGGACGGAGGAGGGACAGGATAGAGGTCTCTAAAAGCAGGAGTTGCGTGGGTAGGGTGCATACAGAAAAGTTCTTCATTAGTTCCCATAAAGAAGGACGAGAGGACACCAAAGGAAAGGAATGGGTAGCAGGCTTCAAACTAATAACAGAAAGTTCTTCTTCACAAAGCAAATAGTCAACCTGTGGAACTCCTTGTTGCAGGATGCTGTGAAGGCTAGAACTATAACAGAGTTTAAAGAGAAATGAGATAAATTGATGGATGTTGGGTCCATGGAGTGGTAATAGCCAGGGGGTAGGAGTGGTGTCCCTGCCCAAAGTTTGTGGAAGGCTGGAGAGGGATGGCATGAGACAAATGGCTTGGTCACTGTTTTCAGTCCATCCCCTCCAGGGTCCCTAGGGTTGGCCGCTGTTGGCAGACAGGCTACTGGGCTAGATGGACCTTTGGTCTGACCCAGTACGGCCATTGTAAGCTCAGGGCTCAGGGTCGGGGGTCTCAGTGGACCACCTTAATTTTCATGCACACCTGTTCCTGGGTGGCCAGGCTGGCAGCTATCCTGCCCTAGATGGCCACTTTCCTGTGCCTAGTGTGGACATTGTGGACGAGGTCCACGATGTCCGCACTAGACCAGGTGGGTGCCCACCTCTTGCGGTCCCGGGCAAGCTCCCGGGAGCTGCCAGCCTGGTCCCAGGAAGAGGGGAAGGGCTGGGGGGCATCGGGTGGCTGGCTCGAGCCATGCCAGGTGCAGGGTCTGCTGGCTGGGTGCTGGCAGGCTTGCACCTGGCACGGGCACCGTAGCCAGCCCGTGCCCCTTTAAGGGGTCCGGGGCCGGGAGGGGGGCAATAGAGTTTCCCAGAGTGGCCACCAGGGAAATCTGGGGAGGGCTAGCCTCCCACTAGTTCGAATTAAGGGGCTACACACCCCTTAATTTGAACTAGTATGTTCGAACTAGGCTTAGTCCTCGTAGAATGAGGTTTACCTAGTTCAAACTAAGCGCTCCGCTAGTTCAAATTAAGTTCGAACTAGCGGAGCGCTAGTGTAGCACCTATCAAAGTGAATTCGAACTAACCCCTAGTTTCCAGACAATTCTAGCCATCAATTTAAATATAGGCTGGATCTATAATGTTGTAACTTCTCATGTAGGTTGACCACTGTTCATCATTGTTATCAATTTGTCTTCTGCAGTAGCAACAGCCTGCCCTCACATGATATAAATTTGTTTATCATTAAAACATAGAGCCTATGATAGATACCAGATTTATTGTTGAAAAGAAAAAGCTTCTGATTTTCTTCTATATTGTTAAGAAACATCTTAAGCTTTTTCCCACCCATTCTTTGTCAATGTAACTCGGCTTTCTAATCTAGTATGGTTTCCTGCTAGGGATAAGTAAGAAAATCAATCAATCCTTGCCATTTGTTGAGTGGCCCGTATAATAAAGATTAACATCAAGCAAGGTGGTTATTTTTGTTGGCAATACCTGCTTAATAGGCAACAATGAAAGGGATACAAATAAAGAACAACATCCTTTCACATTCCTTAAGAATATTGGAAATCACTTTTCAGAAGAAGAAAAAAAAATGCAGTGCACCACACTGAAAATTTTGCACTGTACCTGTTGTGACTAGGAGATGTTCAAGTTTATAACTTTTTACATTTTGTGTATTCTTCCCTCTCCAATCAGTTTGTAATATAGGGGATCTATGTACAGCTTCAAAAAAGGCAAATAAGTTGTTTTGTATAACAATGAAGACACAAAAAACCTGAAAGATGATTGGTCTGATGTATTTGAACCTTCCTAAGACCTCATATGTAGTACTGTGTTCAGTTTTAGATGTCATATTTTAAAATCCCACTTCAAAAAAAAAAAAAAAAGGGAGAGTGTGGAAGGGAGACCCAAAAAAATGAGAAGCAATAATTAAAAAAAAAAAGAATAAGAACTGGACGTTGTCAGTCTATAGTAAGGACTTGAATCTCTCTACAATTGCAATTCTCTTAGAAACTTGGTTACATTATATCTTGCTCTATTATTTCTCCAGTTCCACTGATGGCACTTGGTTTTCACTTGGGCTGTGTCTAGACTACATGCCTCTGTCGTCAGAGGCGTGTAGATTAGACACATAGGCAAAGGCAAATGAAGCCGCGATTTAAATGATTGCGGCTTCATTTAAATTTACATGGCTGCCGCGCTGAGCCGACGAACAGCTGATCAGCTGTTTGTCTGCTCAGCACGCTAGTCTGGACGCTCCCCTGCCGACATCAAAGCCCTTTGTAGGCAGCCCCGTTATTCGTCGTGGGATGAGGTTCACCGGGGCTGCCGATAAAGGGCTTTGATGTCAGCAGGAGAGCATCTAGACTAGCGCGCTGAGCGGACAAACAGCTGATCAGCTGTTTGTCGGCTCAGCGCGGCAGCCATGTAAATTTAAATGAAGCCGCGATCATTTAAATCGCGGCTCCATTTGCCTTTGCCGAAACAACAAATCTACATGGCTCCGTCGACAGAGCCATGTAGTTTAGACGTACCCTTGGTGATTGAAGAATTAATATGAGGCTAATATAAAGTACTCTTTAGATTAGAAATATGCATCCAATGCAGTCATCCTATTCATTGTACTTTCTTTTTTAAAATGTTTGATTTTGTAAATGAGAAAGAACAGTGGAGATGAAAGTGGGAATTATAAAATGAAAGGGGGAGAACCCACACAAAATGAAAAATAGAAAAGCAAAGATAAACAGTGAGGTTTTTTAAGAGATCACCCAATAAATATTTTGCATGTTTCATGTGATGCTTCTACACAGCAATTCTGTTATTTCAAAATAAATTTGAAATAACGGACGGTTTATTCTGACATCTGAAAACCTCATTCCACAAGGATTAATACCTCTTCCAAAATTGCTATTTCAAAATAGCTATAGTGTGGATGCTCCACTGCTGCTATTTCAAAATAGCTCCTCTCTAGGGCCATTCAAAATAATCACTCCCTAGTGCTCCCTGGCTCTAAATCGAGGTAACACATCCACATTAGGGGAGCTGAAACTTCATATAAGTATACTTGTCTTGACGTATATACATAGGGCTCTCTGTTTAAATAATAAGACTGGTTGTAACTATGTAACATCTGTATTCTACTTAACAGCCACTTAAATACAAACGAAAGTAAACTCTAAATGTGTCTGTTGAACCTGAGCATATATGGGAGACGAGCAAGAACCATACATTATCAGATGCTCTTTGGTAAGAAAATCCTGTATGGCTGTGATGAGGTACACACTCTAAGAAATGTTTCTGGAGATGGCTAGGGAAATAAGCATGTACCAGCTATCTTTAGAGCAGCTGTCTTGGGTGGTCCCTTCAATTAAACACTGTCTGTGGTCACCTTTGTGTTTGGATTAACATGTTTTGCACTCCTTTAAGTGATTGTTAGCACTGCTAGCAGGACTGGATTAAGACAATCCAAAGCCCCAGGCACACCATTACATGGGTTCCCTATGGTTCTGGCCTGCACTGTGGCTCTGCCCCTGATTAGGCAGGGCTGTGGCTGGCAGATGGCTTCTGCTCAAAGAGAGACAAAAACAATGATATGGAATCCCAGTTCCCTCTCAAGAATGGTAACAGGGGCCTCTACCCCCTGGAGAAACAGCACAGCAGTCGGGGTCTGTTAGCAGTTATGGCCAAAGTATAGCTACTTGTGTGTTAAGGCTGGGCATATTGGGGTATTGTAGAATGTATAGGAGTCTTGGCACAAGGTACTGTGGGCTATTATGCTAATAGCATACATACAGAGAAGTTATATACGTTGGAAAGTTCCAGCGCTTTTATTTTTAGAATCTGGAAAAATAAAACATAGTAAACAAAAACAGAAAGACAAAAGGTAGGCACAATTCACAAGACACAGAGGCATAATTCACCACATTTTGCTCTGTACTAGTTCTTTCCAGGTCCATGTATCTGCCATTTAAAATCTATCTTGCATATCTGAGGCAAGTACACTCGCTCACAGACTCGGTAGCCTGCATGTGTCTGCCATTTAGTTCGTTCTAAGCTGATTCCAATTGCATGCTTCACTACAGAGCCCCCTGGCCTGCCAGCAGGACCATGAAACATCCCACACTTTTAAAGGAATAAAATGTAGTTCCAACACTGTCCTCAATACAGCACACTTCTCGCTGTTACATTCTTTAATTAATAATCAATAATAATAATTACTAATGATGGGGAAAATCACAAGTTGAGCCTTATGTGAGATAATATGCAGAAGAATATGAAAAAGGTTGCAATTGATAAATTTACTATATTTCAGGCATCGCTATTGTATTTAGAACCTGCTTAATTGGCATCATGCCAGTGGAGGCAAGGAACTGATTTAGTCCTCAAATGTTCATAATAATGAATAATAATTACAAATGTATGTATTGAATTGAGATATAATTGCCTTATAATTGTCAATGAGTAGTTTTAAATATAAGTATCAACCATAGTAATAGCAATTAGCAGCCACAACAGAGCAGATAAGCGGCATGAAGAGAAGCCAGGACCACACTCCTGGAAATATACAGTAGTAAACTCCTGTTCATACCGGCTAATTATTGTGAGTGGGCTTGCAAGCTCCAGCAAGGCTCTTCTGATAATTAAGAGGGTTTATTATTTACCCATTATCAGAGACATTGCAATGTGCTGTGCTGGAGACCATCCTATTTGTAAAAGAGGGGAAATCATTCAAGCTTGTTGCTAAAGGGAACAGACTGGTGTTAGTAGTGCAGGCTGGGCTGACACTTCCCACACCTCCCATTGTCCAGGAATGGTGAGCTTCAGCCAATGGGTGCTGCAGGGTTCTGTGCCTGCGGATGCTCTGGTAAAGAAACCGTCTGAAGCCCACCAGCAGCTAACCCCGATGAACTGCACACCAGAGGATCCCTACCATGGGTGGTGGGTGAACATAGGGCTGGGGGATGCAAGCCCCCAGACCCATCTCTTCTGCCCAAGGCCCTTCCCCCCGTGTGAGCCCAGTCCCCCCTCCACAGGGACAAGCCTCCAGACCAATCCTGGAGCACAGGGAAGGCAGGTGACCTATTGTATCCCCAGCCTCAGCGCATCTGGAGAGCAGTGCTGAAGCAGTTTGCTTTCTAGAGTTGGAGAGTCCTTTCCCCACCTCTTATACCCACTGCCCATGTTTCCTACCCCTTCTTTATGTTATGTCTAATAACAGGTAATGAAATAGGAAGCTAAAATGGACACTCTTCTTCCTTCTCTACACCTAAAGAAGAGTATTATGTGGCTTGAACCTTACACCGACAGAAATTGACCAGTAAAATATATTACCTCACCTATCTTATCTGTCTAAAGTGGAAGATGTTTAACTTTCTCGACTTTTTATTATTATTTTATTTTCTTCAAGTGTACTAGGTGACAAAACCTTACCCTGATATATGGGGCAATACTAGAGAAATTAGTTTTACTGAATTTTATCTTCTACTGTTAAGCCACACATTCCTGACAAATGTCAGAAATGCTTGATAATATCAATAGCCAATGTTTTTCTCCACAGGAAAAAAAAATAAGTCATGGGGCTTAAAATAGAACTAACTGGGCAATGATCAATGATTTGAGATGATGTGAAGCTCTACTATCTCCTTCCTCAATCTTACTGAATTAGTAAAAAAAACCACTTGTAATTAGATACTGTTTGACTTCAAGTAACTCTGAAAGGCCAAATTATCTGAGTGAGTAAATTTGCAGACCTGAAGAAGAGCTGAGTGAAGCTCAAAAGCTAGTCTCCCTGACCAATAGTTTGGTCCAATAAAAGATATTATCTCACCCACCTTATCTTGCTGACATCCTGGGACTAACACAGGTACACTTCTACTGCAGGAATTATGTCACTTTCTAGGGCTTTTACTCATTTCTGCAGCCACTTTGAGGGATATTGCAAAGGTATTTAGCAACTTAGATTTTAAGCCAGTTGTTGGCCCTTCAAAACTGGCCACCGTATTGGCCATTGTAGATCTTAGTTAACAATGTGCTGCTTCCCAATTCTCAAACATAATTATTATTATTTTTCCTGTGGAAAAATTGTAAATAACCCACATTTACTGCATGGTTGAGCACAATGTCAGTGCTGGAAAAATAATTTTTTCAAATCATGATAAAATATTGTTTGTTTAGCCATATAACTTTACTCCCATTTCAGCAAATGGCATCCCAATTAACGTTTTAAGACTCATCAATTCTTGTTTATTTCTATCGTTAATGTGTCACTGAAACAGCATCACCAAAATTCATTGTTTCTGTGTAGTCTGTTGGAGTCAGGGAAAAACCCCAGATCAAGCACTAGCTCCCCCCAAGCACACTAAATATCATAATGAAGTGTGGTAGTATGGGCACACTCAAGTGACAGTGGCCACCCCTGGGTACAAACCTGCCTAACCCTTGTAGGTATGTACTAGGACAGCTACCTGAGCAACTACCCATGCTGCCATGGTTGCTATTTTTGGCTTGTTGGCTTGAGGAGCGCTACTGTGAGCATGGCTCCTCCTGCTGGAAACCACACATACTCTATGACTAGGTCTCCATGATTTCTACACTGGTCAGTGTGGCTGATCTAAGCTGCTAAAGTGGCTCCAGAGACAGCCACACTGGCCACTGTGGGAGAGGCTCTGCTGCCAGCTGCATTGGCCACTGCTGGGGTAACTTTGGAGCCAGCTGCACCAGCTGCTACTTGGGCAGCCATGGGCAGTTGGCACCAAGAATTTCCCAAACACTGGCTGATGTGGCTGTCCTGGGGGTGACCAGAGCAGTGGTGGGTGGGTCCTGAAGATGACCAGCACAGCCTCTGAATGGAGATCCCCAGCAGTTGGTTCCACTGACCCCAGGAACCTTCCCCAAAGCAGCAGACACCCCTCTTAAGCAGCATCCCAACTAAGATTTGGTCAGTGGTGTTTATAATACAAATTTTGGGAAGCTCACAAGCTTTCAATTTATGTTTAGTGACCGTGACTTTTACTAAAAACACCCATGAGTAAATCATAGCCTTACCTATGACTTTGCTAGGGTTTATGAGAAAAGTTATATTTTGATCTACAAATATGATTTTTTAATTTTAAGTCTGATCACTTATTAAGCAAGAGTCTTCTAAAAGTAAATGCATTATGTGCTGTCTGTAAGATGATGCCATTTATCACAGTCCCGTTGAAATAGATTATTTGTCAATAGCTGACAATGTTTGAAAATATTAGAATGAAAGGAATCTGAACTCCATCCTTGTTTAAATGAATATCCTCTCTAGACCACACTAGTTCACTAAAGTTTCATGGTTAATTAATTTTTAAATATTTTATTGTAGATGTTCCTCTTCCTGATATAGGCCCTGATTCAGCAAAGAATGTAAGTCACTGTGGGTATGTCTACGAGGTGTACAGCTAGTTCGGATTAGAAGCCTAATCCGAACTAGCTAGTCCATGCCACGTCTAGCCGTGCGGCACGGGGTTCGAACTAGCCGGCATTTAAAAATGGCGCCGGCCGGCTTCATGCAAATGAAGCCCGGGAAATTCAAATCCCGGGCTTCATTTGCAACTGCGGATGACTACATTACCCCCGCTAGTTCGAACTAGCCGGGTAGTGTAGACATACCCTGTGAGTCTCATGGATTTCTCGTATTGTTGTTTTTCGGAGCATATTGGGAAGTCAATAAAATAAACAACTTTTCTGGACATTTGCAATGTAACATTAGTTTTTTTCCTTAGAATTCACAATAGTAATGAACCCAAAATCAGAGCCAAGCAAAACAGACTACTAGCAAAATCACCAAATTTATTCTAGTTGGCTGTCTGCAAACCTTCTGCTTTCATGCTTACCTACAGAATCCTGTAGTCTGCAAGCAGGATACATACATACACAAACACTCCTAAAGCGATAGCTTTCAATTCCGACAAAGTACTCAGTACATCACAGGTTTGAAATATGATGTCAGTGAGACTTAAGCTTGTAGCTAAAGTTAGGGAGAGGTGTAAGTGCTTTGCTGAACTGGGCCTTGGTCAGTGTTCATATCACACTCCCCATCAGTACCCATACCCAGCAGACCAAATGTGGTGATGAATCCTGGTCATGTGACACCTGCTAAAATGAAGTGGGTTAATCTTGTGCCCAATTAATACAATATAAAAACCATAGGTGACTGGTGCCTGCAGGGTAAGGGGGTACAAGGAGGGCTATCCAGAAGAAAAGGAATGGGGATAAGAGGGCTCCCAATCTAGCAATTAAAATTTTGGCTAGGGGTGAGGCATACAGGGGAGAAGTGAACTTTCTGAGAACTCCCATGAGTTACCTGTGAGAAAAATTAACCATCACTTCACAGATTCAGGATCAGGCCCACCAAGCTGTGCTGTCCTGAAACTGACTTTGATAATTTAAATAATAATACAAAAGCATAAGTGCCTTTGGAGGGAGGAGTGTCATAAGTTTTTCTTCAGCACCCACTTGCAATCCATCCCTGGAGTCATAGGTTCTGATTCATCTCTGGGGATGTCATTGGGTTGTTTTTTTTATTTCCTTCAGAAATTTTTTATTTCCTTCAGAAATTTTTACCTTGCAGAAATTAGAGATGAAAAGACAGGTAATTAATTATGGCATCCTGGTTAGGGGGGGAGAAAGCAGTAAGTAAATAAAAGCATTTCTCCCCCAACTTGTGAAATACAATAAAACTGAAAGGTTATGTCTACACAGCAAAGTTATTTTGAAATAACAGCAGTTATTTTGAAATAGCTGTGCTAGCATCTACACAGCCAAACCGCTATTTTGAAATTATTTCAAAATAGTGGAGGGCTTATTTCAAAATTTGTAAATCTCATGCTATGAGGAATAGCGCCTATTCCGAAATAGCTATTTCGGAATAGGCACTGTGTAGACAGGGAATAGGGCCTTTTTTGAAATAGGCAGCCTCCAGCCTTCCCAGGGTACCCTGGTGGCTGCTCTGGCCACAAACAGGAAAATTCTTCTTTCCTCCCGCTTCCCCCCACCCCAGAGCTCGTAAAGGTGTAGAGTCTGCCCAGAGCTTTTTTGGCTAGCACTGGGCCTGCCAGCCCTGTGCTACTGTGCTGCTGTCCTGACCCAGTGGCACAAAATGAGCCAGCCAGAAAGTACCAGCCAGCCCTCCAGCAGTCCTCGGGAGCAGTCCTCCAGCTCCCAAGAGCCTACCAGGGGCCAGAAGAGACGGGTGCCTTCCTGGTCTCGTGCGCAGATCATGGACCCTATTGAGGTTTTGGGGGATGCCACCAACCTCCACGATCTCCACACGGGATGCAGGAATGCGGCTGTGCATGGCCGGCAAGCCTATGCCAGGGCCAGAGAGGGCAGCTCCCAAGCAGGGGCAGACACAGACAGCTGCTCCTTCTTCAATGCCCTGGACCATATCCTGGGGAGCAGGACAGTTCATTCCCCCACGTAGTCATTGAGGGTATGTCTACACTACAAAGTTAATTCGAACTAACAGACGTTAGTTCGAA
This sequence comes from Pelodiscus sinensis, assembly GCF_049634645.1. Lineage (NCBI taxonomy): Eukaryota > Metazoa > Chordata > Testudines > Trionychidae > Pelodiscus > Pelodiscus sinensis. Next base: position 204,148,493 of record NC_134711.1, read on the forward strand.
TTAACTTTGATAGGCGCTACACATACAAACCGCTAGTTCGAACTTAATTTGAACTAGCGGAGCGCTTAATTCGAACTAGGTAAACCTCATTCTACGAGGACTAACGCCTAGTTCGAATTAAGCAGTTCGAATTAAGGGCTGTGTGGCCACTTAATTTGAACTAGTGGGAGGCTAGCCCTCCCCAGCTTTCCCTGGTGGCCACTCTGGGCACCACCAGGGAAACTCGTCTGCCCCCCTCCCAGCCCCGGACTCCTTAAAGGGGCACGGAATGGCTACGGTGCCCGTGCCAGGTGCAAGCCTGCCAGCACCCAGCCAGCAGACCCTGCACCTGGCACGGCATGAACCAGCCACCTGCTGCCACCCAGCGCTCCGCCTCTTCCCGGGACCAGGCTGGCGGCACCCGGGAGCCTGCCCGGGTCCGCAAGAGGTGGACGCCCACCTGGTCTAGTGCGGACACCGTGGACCTCATCCACAATGTCCGCACTAGGCACCGGGAAGTGGCCGTCTAGGGCAGGGGAGCTGCCAGCCTGGCCACCCAGGAGCAGGTGTGCATGAAAATCAAGGTGGTCCACTGAGACCCCCGACCCTGAGCCCTGAGCTTACAATGGCCGTCCTGGGTCAGACCAAAGGTCCATCTGCCCAGTAGCCTGTCTGCCGACAGCGACCAACCCTAGGGACCCTGGAGGGGATGGACCGAAGACAGTGACCAAGCCATTTGTCTCGTGCCATCCCTCTCCAGCCTTCCACAAACAGAGGCCAGGGACACCATTTCTACTCCCTGGCTAATACCACTCCATGGACCCAACCTCCATGAATTAATCTAACTTCTCTTTAAACTCTGTTCTAGTTCTAGCCTTCACTGCCTCCTGCAGCAAGGAGTTCCGCAGGTTGACTATTTGCTTTGTGAAGAACAACTTTCTGTTATTAGTTTGAAACCTGCTACCCATTTATTTCATTTGGTGTCTTCTAGTCCTTCTATTATGGGAACTAATGAAGAACTTTTCTGTATGCACCCTTTCCACACCACTCATGCTTTTACAGACCTCTATCATAGCTCCCCTCAGTCTCCTCTTTTCTAAACTGAGAAGTCCCAGTCTCTTTAGCCTCTCTTCATATGGGACCTGTTCCAAACCTCTGATCATTTTAGTTGCCCTCCCCTCTCCCACCCTCTCTCTTGCCCTCTCCCACTTCCTTTTCCCAGTCTCCCCCAGTTTTGTTCAATAAAGACAGTTTCTATTTTTGATCACACATGTCCTTTATTTTGTACATCAGGAAGGGGGGCTAAGGAGGGATAAGTGGAAGGAGGTGAGGGAGGAATGGGGTACGAGCCCCCGATGGGGAAGGACTGGGGTGGCTCTTCGGGCTCCTCAGGGTGGAAGCTCTCCTGCAGCCCCCCGATTGACCCTCCCCCGGATGGCAGCCTGCGGCAAGTGCAGCCGGGCTGATGACCGAGTGCTGTGATGTGCCGAGTGTGGGCACTCAGGGCACTCCAAGCCAGGACTGCTTTGCAGGCAGGCAACCCCTGAGAACTGTCTGTCCGGGGTGGGGGTCGGGACCCTTTAAGCACAGCCCTCGGCTAGCCTGAGACAGCAGCTCCACGCTCTAAGTCCTAATCTGATGCCCTGCAGGCACTGCTTCCGGCCATCCTTAACCTCGGTTCAGGGTCCACTCAATGTGGACATGCTAGTTCAAATTAGCAAAATGCTAATTCGAACTAGTTTTTAGGTCTAGATGCACTAATTCGAATTAGCTTAGTTCAAATTAACTAATTCAAATTAAGTTAGTTTGAATTAGTGCTGTAGTGTAGACATGCCCTGACTCTGGGGCAGAGCCAGTCCATGTCGTCCTTGTTGAGAACACTGATGATGGCACGGAGGAGGAGAAGAATACCAGAGTCACCACCCACCTGAGCCAGGACCCCCGAGCCATCCCTGCAGACCCATCCCAGGTGTCATCCGAGGCTGAGGAAGCAACATGTGAGTGCCATCACTGTCCCCTTATGTGGGGGAGGTAGAGTGGGGGATCAGGGACTGCACACCTGGGCTTTGCTTGCCACAGATCACACAGCAACCTTTGCACGTGCAAGCACATGCTGTGTCACTCCTGGGCATGTGGCCCCAGCTGACTGACACACAGGGGCCTGTTAGCCACAAGGGTGTGTGGAGAGATATGACATGCTCCTGACCCGGGGGTGGGACATGATAGGATGACCACCCTCCACAAACCCCCCCTACAAGGATGCGGGGGACATAACCCCTCTCCCCGCCCCGCCATACCGAAATACAGCACAGGGGCATGGGCGCAGTCTCAGGGCAGCACCACTCCCAGGGTACGTCTACACTACAGCGCTAGTTCGAACTAACTTAGTTCGAATTAGTTAATTCGAACTAAGCTAGTTCGAACTAGCGCATCTAGAACTAAAAACTAGTTCGAACTAACGTTTTGCTAGTTCGAACTAGCGCGTCCACACTGATTGGACGCAGGGGGGCATTTAAGGGCAGCTGAAACCGGTTCTGGCAGGGCATCAGGTCAGCAGTTGCTTTGTGTGGCTGCTGTCTGAGGCTATCTGAGGCTCGTGCTTAAAGGGACCCCCCTGGACAGCCGGTTCTCAGCTTTTCCTGCTTGCTTGCCAACCTCACCGAGGGACAGAAAAGCGTCGGTCTCTGTGCCCGTCTGTGTCGGTGCTTCCCTTCGGGGGGGACCGCCGCAGGTGGCAACATGGAGCCACGGCTCGCCCTGCACCTTCTGGTGCACGTTCTGGACTTGCTGCTGCAAGCCTGCCAGCAATGGCTCGAGGCTGCCTGGCACCACCTGGGGAATGTCAGCCCCCTGCCTCTCCGCCTGGCCGCCCTGGGGGCCGTGGAGGAGCCGCGGCGGCGCCCCGGCACCGGCGTGCCCCGCCGCATCTGGCGTCTGGACACCAGCAGCGACTGGTGGGACCGCATCGTCCTGGAGCGCTGGGACGACCGACAGTGGACCCAGAACTTTAGGATGAGGAGGGACACCTTCCTGGAGCTCTGCGAGTGGCTCGCCCCTGCCCTGCAAAGAAGGGACACTCGCATGAGGCCCGCCATCCCCCTCCAGAAGCGTGTGGCCATCGCCCTCTGGAAGCTCTCCACGCCGGACAGCTACCGATCCGTCGGGAACCAGTTCGGCGTGGGGAGATCCACTGTCGGAGCAGTGCTCATGCAGGTACGGCGCTCGTCGGCCACCGAGCCGGGGGGGAGGGGGGCTGCGAGGAGGGGATGGGCCGCCCCAGGGACAAAGGGGGGGGGGCGGGAGGAGGCGAAGGCGCCCCGCACCGGAGGGGTCGGGCTGTCCCGGCCGTACTACACACCGCCAGGGGGGTTGCTTCCGGGAGTGGGGCGCGGGGCACTGCCAGGACACGCACGCTCCCAGCCACCCGGGCGCCCCACTGATTGACGCTTTGCTGTGTCTCTCTCCGCAGGTGGTCAAGGCCATCAACCGGGTGCTGCTCTGCAGGGTGGTCCGCCTCGCCGACCCGGATGCCGTCATCCGGGGATTCAGCGCCCTCGGCTTCCCCAACTGCGGGGGGGCCATCGACGGGACGCACATCCCCATCCGTGCCCCGGAACACCAGGCGTCCCGGTACGTGAACCGCAAGGGGTACTTCTCCGTCATCCTGCAGGCCGTGTGTGACCACCGGGGACAGTTCACGGACATAAATGTGGGCTGGTCCGGCAAAGCACACGACGCACGGGTATACCGCAACTCCTCCGTGTGCCAGCGGCTGCAGGACGGGATCTTCTTCCCCGACCGCCACATCAGGGTCGGAGACGTGGACATGCCCGTCTGCCTGGTGGGGGATGCCGCCTACCCACTGCAGCCGTGGCTCATGAAGCCCTACACGGGGCACCTCAATCCCTCCCGCCAGGCCTTCAATAACAGGCTGAGCAGGGCCCGCATCGTGGTGGAGGGGGCCTTCGGGCGACTGAAAGCCCGCTTTCGATGCCTCCTCACCCGTCTGGACCTGGCCGAGCACAACATCCCTCCCGTGGTGGCGGCATGTTGTGTGCTCCACAATTTGTGTTAGCGGAAGGGGGAGGCTTTCTTGCCAGCCTGGATGGCTGAGGCTGACCGCATGGCTGGACACTACGGTCAGCCCCGCACCGCCGCCGTCCGGGAAGTCCAGCGGGGGGCCATCCGGATCCGGGAAGCCCTGCGGGAGAGCTTCCAGGTGGAGGAGGAGGAGGACTGACCTCTCCCTGCATGCCCCACCGGGGCCCTCTTCCACCCTACCCCCCCCCTTCCCCTTTCCCCTCCCTACCTACTGTCAAATAAAGACACCTGTTTTTCAAACAAAAACGTCTGTTTATTTCAGAGAACTGGGGTGGGGGAGGGAGGAATGAAGGTGGGAGAAGGGAGGGGGAAACCTGGGACGAGGGAGCTGGAAGGGGAGGGGAGGGAAGGGAGGAAGGGAAAGGAAAGCTCAGGGGTGGGAGTCCGGCTGCCTCTCCCGTCTCGCCACACTGCGGGTCCGGGGGCGTCGGTGGGGAATGGTTGTGGAGGGGGGGCAGAGAGGACAGGGGGTGTGGAGGAAGCAGGAGCAGAAGCAGGAGGAGCAGGAGGAGCAGGGGGAGCAAGAGGGGGAGAAAGAGGGGGAGCAAAAGGGGGAGCAGGGGGAGGAGGAAATGGAAAGCGGTCCAGCAGGCTCTGGAGGTGGCCTCGCAGGGCACGGCCCTGCTCCTCCAGGGCCTCCAGACTCCTCTGGCGCAGCCTGAGGTCCTCCTGGACCCAGTGGTCCTGGAGACGGAGCTGTCGGTCCAGGAACCGGAGATGCCGCCTCTGGTAGTCCTCCTGGTTCCTGGCTGTCCTGCTTGCCCGGGCGCGGGCGGCTGCTGCAGGCGGTGTGGTGCGCCCTGCAGGCCCCGGTGCTGCAGCTGTGGTGCAAGAAGACCAGCGGTCAATTACCCCAGGGGCCCAGGTGTGTGAAACCCAGCTCCCCTCTGCAAAGCCAGGGCCCCTGCAGGATCCCCAGCTGCTGCTCCGTGGTGGGCAAGGCCCAGGCGCACGGTCCCGGGGCTCCCTCTCGCCCCAGCCCCCCGTACACATAAGGGGAACACGAGGGTACTCACAGGTGGACGCCTCCCCGGCCTCTGATGATGCAGGCGAGCGGCTCTGTGGGGTGCCTCGGGGGTCCCGGGTCCTGGGAAGGCTGGCGGCAGGCTCCTGGCTCTCAGAGCCCTCCTCCTCCTCCTCCGTCTCCAGGAGCGGTCCCTCTGCCCCGGGGTCAATCACGTCCCGGGGGGCAGGGACGGCATGAGGCCCCAGGATGCGGTCCAGGGCATGGAAGTGGGGGCAGGCCTCCGGGTCAGCCCCTGGCAGGCAGGCCCGGGAGTAGGACTGCCGCAAGTCCTTAATTTTGCAGCGCACCTGCTCCCGGCTGCGCTGGTGGCCCCTGGCGGCCAGACTGGCAGCCATGCGTCCGTAGACGGCCGCGTTCCGGTGGCTAGTGCGGAGATCGTGGACATTGGAGGCTTCCCCCCAAACCTCGATGAGGTCCACGATCTCCGCACTTGACCAGGCGGGCGCCCGCCTTTTGCGCCCCCGGGCAGGCTCCCGGGAGCTGCCAGGCTGGTCGTGGGGAGCAGTGGAGGGCTGGGAACCCTCGGATGGCTGGCTCATGGTGTGGCAGGTGCAGGCTGTGCAGGCACGGGTGCTTGCAGCCTTGCAACTGGCACAAAGTGAGTAGCCAGCCCGTGGCCCTTTAAGGGCTCCGGGGCCGGGAGGGGGGCAATAGAGTTTCCCTGGTGTTGGCCAGAGTGGCCACCAGGGAAACCTGGGAAGCCTTAGCCTCCCACTAGTTCGAACTAAAGGGCTACACAGCCCTTAGTTCGAACTAGCTAGTTCGAACTAGGCGTTAGTCCTCGTAAAATGAGGTTTACCTAGTTCGAACTAAGCGCTCCGTTAGTTCGAATTAAGTTCGAACTAACGGAGCGCTAGTGTAGCGCCTAGGAAAGTTAGTTCGAACTAACGGACGTTAGTTCGAACTAACTTTCTAGTGTAGACATACCCCCTGGGATAGCAGGGCCCCTGGACATCCCAAACATGGCCTGTGTTCAAGCACATCGGCTCTGATGGTAAGGGGAACGGACGTCCTCACTTTGCAAAGCGGGGCTGGGTGTCAGGCACTGTGTCCTCAGGGATGACTGACTGTTTGTCCTTGTTCTCCACAGCCAGACCAGCTGCAAGTGGAGGGCGCACCACACCTCCCAGGACATCCTCCCGCACCCGAGGGCTGCGCAGGCCCACCCGTCCAATGGACAAATACCAACAACAGCACTTGGGAGCACAGCAAGCCCTGCACCGCACCCTCGACCTCTGGGTCGAAGAAGACCTGCAGCTCTAGCAGGAGAGATGGCAGGAGAAGCTTGCCCAGGGCAATGCCATCTGTGCCCATCTCCAGACCCTGGTGCAAAGCATGCTGCCTCCTGCAGCTCCAGCCTCTGCTGCCTCCCCAGTGATTGCTCCTCCTCTCACTCCCTCTCCCCCTCCACACCCTCAACATCCTCCACACACCCACGGGGATGCCGAGGTCCCTCGACCCATGTGCGGGAGCTGGCAGCCCCAGCACCTCTCTGACCCTGAGCCCTGACCTTCTCTTCCCCCTTCCTCCCCTTTTCTCCCCCTTCTAGCTCCCTCCTCCCAAGTTTCCCCCTCCTCTCTGCCAGCCTTTCTCCTCTTCTCTCCTGCCTTCTTTCCCCAGTCTCACTAAGTTTCATTTCCCACCCATTTTGGTTCAATAAACAGAGTTCAGTTTGTTAAAAAAAAACCCCTGTCTTTATTTTCCATAAGGAACCGGGGGAAGGGAGGGTTTAGTGGAAGGATGTGAAGAAGAAGTGAGACACAAGCCCCCAGTGGGGTGGACCAGAGAGCACTGTTACCGGTCCTCCATGTAGAAGCTCTCTCACAGGGCCTCCCGGATGTAGACAGCACCTCGATGGGTTTCCAGGAGGGCAGCTGTGCAGGGCTGCACATACAGGCTGGCCAAGTGCTCAGCCTCTGCCACCCAGCATGGCAGGGAGGCCTTCCCCTTCTGTTCACACGCATTGTGCAGCACATAGCACGCTGCCACCACATGTGGAATATGCCGCTCTGAGAGGTCCAGGTGGGCGAGGAGGCATCTAAATTGGGCCTTCAGCCACCTGAAGGCACCCTCAACCATGATGCAGACCCTGCTGAGCCTGGCATTAAATGCCTGTCGGGATGGGTTGAGGTGTCTAGTGTAGGGCTTCATCAGCCAGGGCTGTAGGGGATAGGCCACATCCCCACCAGGCAGACATGCATGTTCACATCTCTGACCGTGATGTGGTGGTCAGGGAAGAAAGTCCCGGTGTGCAGCTTCTGGCACATGGAAGAGTTGCGGTACACCCGTGCATCATGTGCTTTGCCCAACCAACCAACATTTATGTCCACAAAGTGGCCCTGGTGGTCAGTCATGGCCTGCAGGATCACTGAAAAATATCCCTTCTGGTTGATGTACATGGAGGCCTGGTGGTCCAGGGCACGGATAGGGATGTATGTCCCGTTGATAGCCCCCTCTCCCCTCCCAGTTAGGGAAGCGCAGGGTGCCAAACCCCTCGAAGATGGCATCAACATCTGCCAGGCTGATGATTCGGTGGAGCAAGACGGTGTTGATCACCCTGACCACCTGCTGAAGGACACACAAAGCCTGACAATCACAGTGGCGGCAGGCTGCCTGAGAGTTCCCTCTGCTCCCCTCTAATCCCCTACTCCCCCCATGTACCAGGAACAGCCCCCAGCAACCCTGGCCATTGCAGGCAGGCCTTTGTGTGGCTGGGACAGAACAAATCCTCCCTGGGAGGGGACTTACACCATCTCCACCCTGCCCTTCCCCTAGGGCAGCCCATTCTGTCCTTCCACCCCCCTCATGGGACAGTCACCCGAGATTGCCATACCTGCATGAGCACAGCCCCGATGGTGGATCTCCTCATGCTAAACTGGTTCCCCACAGATCGGTAGCTATCCAGTGTGGAGATCTTCCAGAGGGCGATAACAACATGCTTGTGGAAGGGAATGGTGGGCCTCATATGCATGTCCCGTCACCTCAGAGCAGAGGCGAGCCAATTGCAGAGCTCCAGGAAGGTGTCCTTCTTCATCCTGAAATTCTGGATCCATTGTTGTGTCCCCAGCGTTCCAGGACTATGTGGTCCCACCATTCGGTGCTAGTGTCCAGACGCCAGATACAGAAGAGCACGCCGGCATTCAGGTGCTGCAGCCGTTCCTCCACATTCCCCAGGAGGGTCTGGAAGAAGGCCTGGGGTTGGGTTGCTGCAGCTTCTGTGAGGCAGCCTGCAGAAAGTGCTGCCAGATTTGTAGCAACATGTCCAAAAGCAGCAGAATACCCAGGGGCCACTCCGGATCCCTGTTGGAGAGTGCTCTGGTATCCTGAGTTAGGGCAACCAGAGCACACAGAGAAAAAATGCTTTGCTGTCCCTCAGCGACGTAGGCAAGCAAGCAGGGAAACCTGAGAACTGGCTGTCCAAGGGGGTCCCTTTAAGCACGAGCCTCAGATAGCCTCAGGCAGCAGCCACACAAGGTAACTCCTAACCTGTTGCCCTGCCAGAACCAGTTCCAGCTGGCCTTAAATGAGATTCAGTGTCCAATCAGCGTGGACACGCTGTTTCAAAACAGCAAAATGTTATTTCAAAATGCATTTTGTGTGTAGATGCGTTATTTCAAAATAACGCTGTAGTGTAGACATACCCAAAAAGATGCTATTGAATTTGTCTGGCATAATATAACCTATATACAAGAAGTTCTTTCATTCTAAAATTCTTCCAACCCATTAGGTACATGTTAGTGATTTCTTTACTAGGTGTAATTTTAATATAAAACATATAATACATATTTATACTTATGAAAATAATTTTATCTAAGGGCATGTCTACACAGCAGGGCTAAAACCAAAATAAGCTAAACAACTTGAGCTACATCAATTGCATAGCTTAAGTCAAAATAGCTTATTTCAGCTATTGGCGTTGTCTACACAGCAGGAAGTCATAGGAAGAGCATTCTTTCTCCGACTTCCCTTACTCCTTGTGAAATGAGGGTTACAGGAGTCTGAGTAAGAAATCCTCCAGTTTGACATTATTTTGACATTATGTCAAAATAACTGCTTGTAGTGTAGACTCAAACTATGTTATTTCGGAATAACGCCTGGCACTCCGAAATAACACTGCTGGTTAGATGTATCCATGCAGAAAACATGATTCAAAATATATTTTAATTTGTTCTTTCTAAAAGTCTCAATACTTACACACACAAAATCTGAATTACTTTATCACTAATTACATTTATGATTTGACAATACTAAGGCAAATATTTATGTTCTGATCTAAAACCTGTTGAAGCCAAAGGAAAAATTCCTATTGATTTCAGTTTTGGACCAAGTGTTGAGGTTTTTTGTGGGTTTTTTTAAAGACACCATTTTTATCAGCTTTGTAAGTTTATTATTTTTTAACTTTCCCCAAAAAACTAATTTAACCCACTAGTAAAATATCACAACATACAACTTATCTTCTCAGCTCTTGAAATCCCTATCCATCACAGAAAGCAGCTATTTCAAATTCTAATGATGTTTAATAAATAATGAACTTCATGGAGCAACAGGGCTCATGCCAGCAATTTGAAAACATAAATTTATTTCTATAGCTCCCTGCATTCGTCTGAGTAACATCAGTTTTGTTGGGTTTTTTTTTTTTAAGTTAGAACAATTTAGTGAGAATCAGTTTGGGAATACATATTATGTGTCAGTTCCTATCATTCCAAGACAAAGCTCCCCTAGCATTTCTTAGTTTCTTTTGATGTTTTTAGAGTCAAACCTAGAATCAAGTTGTGTGTCTGTCAAATTCATGCAGAGCAACCTTTTCAACAGCTAGACCACCACGCAGTGTGGTTTTGTAAACAACTTGTGCTGTCACTCAATTATGACTTTAATGTACATGCGGATTCATTTCATATTCATCAAGATACTTACAAATAACCAAATGTTATTTTTAAAGATGTGATTTCCATCCTTCATACTGACAACTTTGAAGAAAAATTTCCCACATGCATTTTAGCTTCACTCCATAAAATACAGATTTGCTAATTGAGCTGAATCACAATTTAAAAGGAGTACATTTCCCAGTCTGTTTATGGTGGTAATCAGTAGAGTAGAAAGGACAATGCGTATAATATTATCATTTTTAACACTGTTTATATGCAACATCTTGGCTCTCAACCTTCTCCCATTCCCACCTCCTGCTACATTGAACTGTTTTCCCTGGGTGAAACTTAATTAATATAACTGAAAATTTTACTGTATGATACTGTTAAATATGGTAAACCAAAATTAGCATTGTGACAGCAAGAGTTTGTTGTATCTCTATACAAAGTAAATACAGCCCAGAAAAGCTTATTGAAATAATAGAATGAGTTTTACAAAAAAGAACAGCATTTAAAAAACCATGTAAAGCTGTTCTTAAAACAATTGGTGACATTTTTGCAATTCTAGTTTATTTATTTAATATATGTAATTTTGCTTCTACCCCTTAAAATATATGTATTGTTCATGTTCAAGGTCTCAATCACCATCATGTAGGTGAAAAGCCACTTCTAGTACATAGTTTCACCTGTGAAGCTACATAATACCTCTGTCCCATTATAGTTTGCCGTTGTGAATTTTGGTAGAACAGGTGCCACTTCTTTCCACAAAAATTCACAGAGGAGGCCACTATGGGCATAGAAGTTAGAGTGTAAGCTCACACGGCACTCATCGAGCAATGACAGCTTGGCTCCTGTCCTGCAGGCATGGGGCTGGTTCCCCCTCCAAACATTGCAAACCAGCTTGCAGAGTCACAGGCCCACTCAGGGTCATGGCCCTATTGCCATAACAGAGGGAATGCCAGGCCAAATTCCAGTGAGTAGCACAGCAACCCAGTGTAGAGGGTCACAATGCCTCTTTGGGTGATGTCTGAGGATCGACTCAAACTGGTGACCTGCGGCATGCTGCTCATTTTTGCCCTATTCTCCTGGACAGCCCTCCGTGTTATTAAAAAAACCTCCTGTCACAAGGTGCTCCCTCAGTTACCTGGTGCACTGTTCTACTTAAAAGTCTCAGAGGGAGACATTATTAGTGTGTAACTTTAAAAAATAATGAATAATCCTGTGGCACCTTAGGGTATGTCTACACTACAACGTTAATTCGAACTAACTTAGTTCGAATTCGTTAATTCAAACTAAGCTAATTCGAACTAACGGATCCAGACTAAAAAACTAGTTTGAATTAGCATTTTGCTAATTCGAACTAGCATGTCCACATTAAGTGGACCCTGAACCGGGGTTAAGGATGGCCAGAAGCAGTGCCGGCAGGGCATCAGAGGAGGACTTAGAGCGTGGAGATGCTGTCTCAGGCTAGCCGAGGGCTGCTCTTAAAGGGTCCCGACCCCCACCCCGGACAGACAGTTCTCAGGGGTGCCCCGCTTGCAAAGCAGTCCTGGCTTGGATTACCCGGACTACCCACACTGGGCACATCACACCACTCAGCCATCAACCCGGCTGCACTTGCCGCAGACTGCCATCTGGGGAGAGGAGGCAATTGGGGGGCTGCAAGAGAGCTTCCACCCCCAGAAGCCCTCAGAGCCAGCCCAGTCCTCCCCATTGGGGGCTCGTGCCCCATTCCTCCCTCACCTCCTCCCACTTACCCTTCCCTAGCCCCTCTTCTTGATGTACAAAATAAAGATAACGTGTCTTCCAAAATGGAATCTGTCTTTATTGAACAAAATTGCAGGAGACTGAGAAAAGGAGGTGGGAGAGGGGAAGAGAGAGGCTGGAGAGGGGAGGGCAACTAAAATGATCAGGGGTTGGGTACAGGTCCCATATGAAGAGAGGCTAAAGAGACTGGGACTTTTCAGCTTAGAAAAGAGGAGACGGAGGGGGGACAGGATAGAGGTCTCTAAAAGCAGGAGTTGGGTGGAGAGGGTGCATACAGAAAAGTTCTTCATTAGTTCCCATAAAGAAGAACTAGAGGACACCAAAGGAAAGGAATGGATAGCAGGATTCAAACTACTAACAGAAAGTTGTTCTTCACAAAGCAAAGAGTCAACCTGTGGAACTCCTTGCTGCAGGAGGTTGTGAAGGCTAGAACTAGAACAGAGTTTAAAAGGAAGTGAGATCAAGTCATGGAGGTTGGGTCCATGGAGTGCCATTAGCCAGGGGGTAGGAGTGGTGTCCCTGCCCAAGGTTTGTGGAAGGCTGGAGAGGGATGGCACGAGACAAATGGCTTGGTCACTGTCTTCGGTCCATCCCCTCCAGGGTCCTTAGGGTTGGCCACTGTCAGCAGAAAGGCTACTGGGCTAGATGGACCTTTGGTCTGACCCAGGACGGCCATTGTAAGCTCAGGGCTCAGGGTCGGGGGTCTCAGTGGACCCCCTTGATTCTCTTGCACACCTGCTCCTGAGTGTCCAGGCTGGCAGCTCTCCTGCCCTAGCCGGCCACTTTCCTGTGCCTAGTGCGGAGATCGTGGACGAGGTCTACGATGTCTGCACTAGCCCAGGAGGATGCCCGCCTCTTGCGGTCCCGGGCAAGCTCCCGGGAGCCACGAGCCTGATCCCAGGAAGAGGCGGAGGGCTGGGGGGCATCGGGTGGGTGGCTCGATCCATGCCAGGTGCAGGGTCTGCTGGCTGGGTGCTGGCAGGCTTGCACCTGGCACGGGCACCATAGCCAGCCCATGCCCCTTTAAGGGGTCCGGGGCCGGGAGGGGGGCAGAAGAGTTTCCCTGGTGTTGGCCAGAGTGGCCACCAGGGAAACCTGGGGAGGGCTAGCCTCCCACTAGTTCGAATTAAGGGGCTACACACTCCTTAATTCAAACTAGCTAGTTTGAACTAGGCTTAATCCTTGTAAAATGAGGTTTTCCTAGTTCGAACTAACCGCTCCGCTAGTTCGATTTAAATTCGAACTAGCGGAGCGCTAGTATAGCACCTATTAAAGTTAATTCGAACTAACGTCTGTTAGTTCGAATTAACTTTGTAGTGTAGACATACCCCATGAGACTAACAAATATATAGATAGTATTATGAGCTATCTAGGGGTATGTCTACACTACCACCCTAGTTTGAACTAGGGTGGTTAATGTAGGCAACCGAAGTTGCAAATCAAGCCCGGGATTTAAACATCCTGTGCTTCATTTGCAACTTGCCGGGTGCCGCCATTTTTAAAGCCCAGTAGTTCGGACTCCGTGCCTGCGGCTACATGCGGCACAGAGTAGGTAGTTCGGATTACGCTCTCTAATCTGAACTACCGGTACACCTCATTCCATGAGGAGTAATGGTAGTTCGGATTAGAGAGCCTAATCCGAACTACCTACTCCGTGCCACGTGTATCCGCGGGCACGGGGTCCGAACTACCAGGGCTTTAAAAATGGCGCTGGCCAGCTTCATGCAAATGAAGCCCGGGATATTTAAATCCCTGGCTTCATTTGCAACTTCGGTTGCCTACATTAACCACCCTAGTTCTAACTAGGTTGGTAGTGTAGACATACCGGCTACGTCTACACTGGCCCCTTTTCCGGAAGGGGCATGTAAATTTCACCAGTCGTCGTAGGGAAATCCGCGGGGGATTTAAATATCCCCCGCGGCATTTAAATAAAAATGTCCGCCGCTTTTTTCCGGCTTTTAAAAAAGCCGGAAAAGAGCGTCTACACTGGCCCCGATCCTCCGGAAAAAGCGCCCTTTTCCTACTTCAAAGTAGGAATAAGAGCCTCCGGAAAAGGACGCTTTTTCCGGAGGATCGGGGCCAGTGTAGACGCTCTTTTCTGGCTTTTTTAAAAGCCGGAAAAAAGTGGCGGACATTTTTATTAAAATGCCGCGGGGGGTATTTAAATCCCCTGCGGATTTCCCTACGACGACTGGTGAAATTTACATGCCCCTTCCGGAAAAGGGGCCAGTGTAGACGAGCCCACCCTGTAAAATATACATAGATAGTTTGAGCTTTCATGGGCAAAACCCACTTCCTCAGATGAACAGAGTGGGGAGGGGGGAACGACACCTCACAATTTATAATAGAAAAAGAAGGCAGCAGGAGTATCTGTCAATTGTGGCACTGATGCTAATGAAGCTAATCAGTCCACTCAATTAGCCTAATTAAAGCCAGCATTACAATTGACAGACACTTTTTTTTTCTCCCTTTTTTTCTGTTATAAATTGTGAGAGTTCCCTTCCCCTTTTTACCACAGGACTGCTAGTATGCTTCTTGTTGTAAGCAGGGTCTGAATCACTGCTTCCATTACAGCCAGCTGGAATGGGAAAGGAATCCTGGGCATGGTTCACTCTGGCTGTGTCTAGACTGCAGGCTTCTTTCGAAAGAGCCTCTTTCGAAAGCATCTTTCGAAAGAGGCTCTTTCGAAAGAGCGCGTCTAGACTACAATGCGCGGATCGAAAGATCGATCCGCTATTTCGAAAAAGAGCGTCCAGACTGCTGGACGCTCTTTCGAAATTGGAAGCCACCCAGAACTGCTTCTGCCAGGGCATGGGGGCAGCATTTCCTTCCGGGTGCTGCCTGCCTGCCCTTTGCAGAGACGCGTGGTGAGAGGGACACTCCTGAACACCCGTTGCTCTGCTCCTGCAGCTGCCTTTGCTGTCCCTTGAGGAATTTTGCAAGGCATTGCAGTGCTGCTTTGGAGTGCTCAGCTTCCTGGGACACCCCAGCAGCTTTTTTCTTTTGAGGTTTTTCTGCTTGCAGACCCTTATTTGTGGCATGGAGCCAGAGCTGCCCCTGGGCAGGCGATGGCCCCACACCACCATACTGCAGCTGTTGCTGCATCTTCGTGAGACAATCATGAGGCTCCTTCCCGAGCTGGACCCAGACCAGAAGGACGAGGGGTTCCCCCGTCCGGCAGCCACACTGCCCTTGCCTCCGAACTTTTTCGTGGACAGGCGTGTTTGGAGGTTTGACACCAGCTCTGACTGGTGGGACCGGCTCGTGATGGAGATCTGGGATGACCAAGACTGGCTACGGAACTTCCGCATGAGAAAGACCACTTTCCAGGAGCTGTGTACCTGGCTCGCCCCTGCTCTGCAACGGCAAGACACCCACCTGCGGCCCGCCATCCCCCTGGAAAAGAGGGTCGCCATTGCCCTCTGGAAGCTGGCAACCCCCGACAGCTACCGCTCCGTGGGACACCAATTTGGCGTGGGGAGATCTACTGTCGGGGCCGTCTTGATGGAGGTAAGTCATTGTCTGGGGACAGTCACAGTTTGGGGTGGGAGGAAGGGAGACTGTCAGGAAGGGCCAAGTAGAGTGGGAGTGGGAGGGAGCTCCTCCACTCACCCTGAATTGTGGGGGGGGGGGGGTTCTGAGGAGGGGATTCCCGGGGTGTTTGTTTGAGAGGGAAGGTGGGCGGTGGGTTCTCCTCCTAAGACATAAGGCACCCCTTCTAACACTTTGTTGTCTGTCTCGTTCTGCAGGTGGTGAGGGCCATCAATTCGGAGCTGCTCAACAGGCTCATCTGTCTACCGGATCTGGACAGCATCATGGCCGGCTTTGTTGCCCTCGGCTTCCCCAATTGTGGAGGAGCGCTCGATGGGACACACATTGCCATCCGTGCACCGCCCCATCGAGCAGCCCAATTCATCAATCGAAAGGGCTACTTTTCTATGGTCCTCCAGGCCCTGGTCGACCATCGTGGACAGTTTTCGGACATTTGTGTTGGGTGGTCAGGGCGGGCACACGATGCCCGCATCTTCAGAAACTCGTACCTGTACCGGAGGCTTCAGGCAGGAACATTTTTCCCCCATCGCCAGTTTGCGGTTGGGGATGTGCACATGCCGGTGTGCATAGTGGCTGATGCCGCCTATCCCCTGATGCCGTGGCTGATGAAGCCCTACACCGGACAGCAGGATGCGAGCAAGGAGCAGTTTAATGCTCGCCTTAACCGGGCTCGCAACCAGGTGGAATGTGCGTTTGGCCGTTTAAAGGGCAGATTCCGGTGCTTGCTCACACGCCTCGACATGGGGGAGACCAACATCCCCGAGGTGGTGGCCGCGTGTTGCGTCCTCCATAACCTCGTGGAGAGGAAAGGGGAGGCCTTCCTACCAGGGTGGGGGAGAGCTGCTGATGCCCAGGAGAGGCTCTTTGCCCAGCCCCGGACAGCTGCCATCCGCCAGGCTCACCGGTCTGCAGTTGGCATCCGGGAGGCCCTCCGGGAGCAATTCTCCAGTGGAGGCCACTGAGTGCACTGAGGGGCTTCTGCCTGGGGACTGGGCCCTGGCCCCCAATAGAAGCTTCCCTCCACAACCCATCTCCTGACCCAGTTTGGACACATCACTTACACCAGGGTGTGTTTCAAAATAAAATGTTCTCTTTACTTATTTATAATTTTGTAAATATTATCAAACAATGTGGCAAACATAACAAAATTTTTTTTCATTTTTGTTGTTGCCAAACTATATACAATAAACAAACAGTTCCTTTAACCCTTTGTTTGAGCTTAATAAGTGGGGTGATGGGGGTGATTGAAACCTGGAGGGGGGAAGGGGACTGGAAACCTGGAGGGGGGAAGGGGACTGGAAACCTGGAGGGGGGAAGGGGATCAGGTTGAACGGGGCTTGGCAGATTTCCCTTTCCTGGCTGGGCCTCATGTTTGGGGTGCTCCCCGGCTACGGGATCGGGTGATGCACCTGTCGGTTGGCTGGCTGCTGGGGGGCTCTTGGGACGTGGAAGCCTGGGGGAGAGGAGGGCCAGGGGGAGAGAGGGGCTGGGGAGCTGAGGGGGCTGGGGGAGAGGGAGGTCCAAGGGGGGAAAGGGATGCTGTTGTGGAAGGGGGGTTTGGTGGGGTGGGGTCATGGGGTGCTGGAGGAGCAGGACCAGGCACAGCAGCAGGCAAGCCGCTGACCTCCCTCAGGGTGGCGTACAGCACCGTGCGCTGCAGGACCAGCTCATTCATGAGCCGATCATGCCACCGCTCCTCTGCCTCCGCCCTCTGTAGCAGGATGGCGTTCTGCTCCTGCACAGCCTCGACGTGCTGCCGGAGGATGTCGGCGTAGACACGCCTGTGTCTGCGGCTCCCATGTCTCCGAGATGGAGATGGAGATGGAGGTGGGGCTGGGGTGCTGCGGCCCTCTTCCACGGCTGGTCCGGCTGTGGAGGAAAAGAAGAAGACACAATCAGTCCTATAAACTGGACTCTGTAGCACTCACAATACTAACAGGATGGTTTATTAGGGGATGAGCTTTCCAGGGCCAGACCCACTTCCTCAGATCAGAGTAACACGGCTACATTTCTATCACAATCAGTCATGTGTGCAACAGCTGTCCAAAAGGGCATGCCCTCTCCCTTGAGACAGGGGAAGCAGACAGTCTGAAGGTCACACTGTGTGTGTGTGTGTGTGACCTGGGCATCAGCCTGAGCATGACAGGTTTCCCTTGTGCATCACCCACTGTGCACCCACCCGCCTACCTCCCCCCCCCCCCCCGGGTGTGACACAAACTCACTGTACTCACCTGCTGCTTCCTCTCCCGCGCCAGATGACGCCTGGGAGGCCTCAGAGGTCTGGGTGACTGGCTCCAGGGTGAGGGTCGCCGTCTCCTCGCTGTCCTCCTCCTCTGGCACCATGTCCCCATCTCCAGACTGCTCTGGGTCCTGCTCGGGAGCGTCCACCACGGGGTCTGCCAATCCAGACTGGACGAACCGCCGTGGTGTGCGTGCTTCTGCACTGCCACCCAGGATCTGGTCCAGCTCTGGGTAGTAGGGGCAGTAGTGGGGGGCTGCCCCAGACCGGGAGCTCTCCTCCCTGGCTTTGGCGTAGCCCTGCCGCAGCTCCTTCACTTTGGAGCGCACCTGGTCCTGTGTGCGGGGGTAGTGGCCCTTCTGGGCCAGGGCTTCAGCCATGCGGCCATAAATTTCGGCATTTCGCCGCCGGCTTTTGAGGGCCTGTAAGGCCTCCTCCTCTCCCCACAGCTCCAGCAGGCTCTTGATCTCTGCGCCGGACCAGGATGGTGCCCGGCGCTTGGAGCCCTTGGCTGGGTCCCCAGAAGGCTCGGAGGAAGGGCCAGGATGCTCTTGGGGCTGTGACATGCTGCAGCAAGGTCGCCGTGTGCTCTGGCTCCTTGTCTGCAACAAGTGGCTGTGAGGGTGCGCCTGTCCCTTTAAGGAATGGCTGCAGCCAGGAACCACAGACGTGCAACCCATGGCCCAGATTGTCCACCAGGGCTTGTTCCTGGAGGCCAATAATTTTGAAAGAAAGGGCTCCCCCTGTCCAGACTCACGTTCTTTCGACGGATCTCCCTCGAAAAAGGCGTTCTTCCTCGTGAAACGAGGTTTACCGCCGTCGAAAGAAAAGCCGCGTTCTTTTGATTTAATTTCGAAAGAACGCAGCTTGAGTCTGGACGCAGGGGAAGTTCTTTCGAAAAAAGGCTACTTTTTTCGAAAGAACCCCTGAGTGTGGACACGGCCTCTGTTGCTTAGACTTGCTAGGCATTCAACAGTTGTTATGTAAATATGGTTCACACAGGTGTGGGAAAGAAATCTTGGGTGTGGTTATGTAAATACAGTTCACTCAGTTGCTTAGGCCTGCTAGATATTCAACTCTTAGAATGGTATTTTGCCTATTACAACCAATTTGACTGCTGTGGGGTCACAAACTATGTTAATTCTAAATGTAGGAATTGTAAAATATGATCACCAATATTTGCAGTTATTGGGAATGCAGAAAAGCAGATTGTGTTTAACTCAGTTCAAAGGACAGACACTGTCATTGTACAGAATCTTGGATGGACAAGGCTTTCTCTTCCAAACTCTGTGAAGTCAATTGAGGGGAAAAGCAGGGCTCCTTGATTGAGGATATGAACCAGCAGACTATATGTTCTCCAGATGAAAGCTGTAAGACTGGCTCCACCTGTGCCTCCTCCTATTCCCCCCCCCCCCCCCCACACACACACACTCTAATGATAGAATTAAAACAGACTCCATAAGGAGTCTCTTTATTATTTTAAAATGTTATTCTAGAGGATGGTGGAATTTTTTGGCTGGATTGTGCTGTGGGCTAAGAGCTGAATCCTAGAATCCTAAAGCTGGAAGAGACTTCATTGAGTCAGGCCCCTTGCCCAAAGGAGGACCAGCTGAAATCACTAGGTTTGGCCTAGAGCCAAATCTATCACAAGGTCTGAAGGAGCAGCAGCTGGCAGAAGCAGCTGGTCAGCAGGAGCAGCAATAGGCATCCAGTGGCGTGGCTGACAGGCGGCCAGTGGGAGCAGCATGTAGGTGGCCTTTCCACATGCTCCACGAATGGAGACATCAGAATGATGTACTTATGGACTCTGGGTCTTCACTGACTGGACAGACCTGTGAGTAGGGTGTTTGAAGAGGGGGGAAACCACACCATATGAGTTGAGGTTGGGCTAAAGATCTTTGGCTATGTCTACACTGGCCAGATTTTGCACAAAAGCAGCTGCTTTTGTGCAAAATCTTGCCATCTGTCTACACTGGCTGCGAGTACTTGTGCAAGAACACTGACGTTCTAATATATAAAATCAGTGCTTCTTGCGCAAATACTCTGACGCTCCCGCTCAGGGATAAGCCCTCTTATGCAACTGTTCTTGCGCAAGAGGCCAGTGTAGACAGGCAACGTTAGTTTCTTGTGCAAGAAAGCCCGATGGCTAAAATGGCCATCAGAGCTTTCTTGCACAAGAGAGCATCTATACTGGCATGGATGCTTTTGCGCAAAAGCACATCTCTTGTGCAAAGGCACATGCCAGTGTAGACGCTCTCTTGCGTAAATACTCTAACACAAAAACTCTTGCGTTAAAAGTATTTGTGCAAAATCATGCCAGTGTAGACGTAGCCATGAAGTAAAAGGCTCTGCCCTGTAGACTCTGGGGATGGTACCTTGCTTACAGGTTTTCTTTGTTCATGTGTGTTCCTGTGGGTTGATGATAGATTATTGTTATTAAATGGACTGTCTCTATCTCTGACTCAGTGCTGCTTGCGAGAGGGAAAGAATTGCCTCTAAAGGCACCCAATGGGTAGGCTGGAATTTTCCCAGTTTAAGGGTGAGGGCTCGACCCAGTTTGGTTACCTTGTTGAAAGAACCCCACTAAATACTGAACCCAGCCCTTCTGGTTGCGACTGCTACCAGTGAAAGGGCTACAGTGTCATCTCGCAGTCATAAACCCACCCAAACTGCTTGCCTTTCATGCCCTGTGCTTTGCATTCTATTCATGCAGCCTGTCTCCTTCATACAACTCATCCTTTCAACAGCTGCAGCTCTAGCTGCTCCCTTCTTCTTGTTCCTTCCACTTATATATTCCCAACTGCACCTTGACCCTAATCATTATGATCCAGGTGCTCCTAATCTACTAGTAGCAAGTGGTTAACTACTTCTAGATGAGAAAATGTGCATCAATAATAACAGGGATGAGGGTGCTACAGCTAGGATTCTGTCACAAATGCCTTGCCAGGATTTTGATTGTTTTTGTCCCTCCTTGCTGCAGATCCCTATTGTTTGATTTCCTTCTAGAATCATTTATTTAAACCTCCCACATAGAGGATAATGAAGTCAAAGTTGCCCATCTTATTATAGGTACGGTTTTACATAAGACTGAAATCAATATAATTAATTCTAACATAGGTTTCATGGCAACTGCATATGTTTTCTGCTGCCTTTCCCACCAGCCATCCACTCTCCTGGGAGAAGATCTGTGTGTCACTCCATTTTAACTGAGGTTTTTAAGACTGAACAGCACCCTACCTTGCCCAGATTGCTTGAGCAGGACTGTGCTTGAGCCTTGTTTTCTCTTTCACGGTTATGTTCAGTGCATTGTTGACAGTTACAAGTTACCATGCAACTCTTTTTAATGAAGCATTAATATACTTAAGGTCAAAGCGTTACCAAGAAAATATATTAACACACTAAATGCATTCTAGAAAGCCTGCATCACTCCCAACTGCAGCTTCACGTTCTTGCACAGTGTAGTCCTTTAAAAGTCACGACTGCATTTTCCCCATTGTACCAGTTCATCCCTCTAGATCCAGAAGCAGAATCAAGACTTGACAGATCAACCATTTCTTTATACAGCTTAGGCCTTTGGTCTTGGCCTTCTGTATAATCAGTCTGTCCTAAGAATGTCTTAAAAACACTGGTTTTTCATAATTGGAATTGGTTAATTAATATTAACCTCTCCTTAGAGATTTTCCAGGAAATCCAATTAACACTTATGGTGCCAAAAGTCCATACTTGTAATATAATCCTCTGAACTGACATGTTTTACATCTGTCACATTTCCCTTCCAGAGAGGTTACCTAAAATCCTAGGCCACAATAATACCTATAATTAATACAATGTTGCCTTCCAAGAATATTGCAGGAAACTACTTTATTTGTCACAGCAAGGTCCAAGTTTCCTGCTACCTTGTGGCCTCTAGAAATCAGTCAAGTTGTGATAAAGGAGTTATAATTTGGACAGTTTCAAAGCTACCTCCTATTATTTGCTGCTTTTTAAAATATCCAATCAGGAGCGCTTTTTTGATTTGACACCAAAAACAAGGTTCCCTCTAGGCTGCATGGCAGCACAGCCCTACAGCTGCTTAATGAGCTCCACCCAACCAATGGCTCAGGGCTTTGCACACGGAGCTGCCTGAGAGAGGGGTATGTCTTCCTCAGTGACAGCAGCAGCTCTCTGCTGAGGACAGAGCAGCGAGTCTCTCCCAGCCAGTACCAGAGTACAGAGCCACACCCAGCTAAATTGCCAAATATTCTCCATGCCACTACACACAGGAAAACACCAGAAAATCACTCCCCCCTGCCAAGGTTCCCAGCCTTGCATTCCAGAAATGTATCACGATACACTGCCAGAGGTCGTCTCTTGAACAATGCAAGCTCATTAATTAGTTCGTTACTTCATCAAAGGAGAGTGGATATGAACCAACCTTTGTAAGCTAAACAGATTCCTCAAGTGCTTTAGGCAAACTCATTGGCAAAGATAAAACATTAAAATGTTGTAATTAACTATAGAAAGATAGCTTTTTTGTGATTATAAGTCGTAGGTATAAAGGTCAGAAATAAAGATATAAAAAAAATAAAAAGTAAACGCACATTCTAAATTCTAAACTTTCAGACTAAGCAAGATTTGAATCAAATTGCTTTTCTTGACTCATTGGATGTTGTAGGTTGATTACAGTTTTTAATACAGAGGTGGAATTTCCTTTCCAGCCTGTAACTAATCTCTTCAGTTCAAAATCTTTGTCTTCCCACCATTTTGTGGCCTTCGGTATAGGCAGGGAAGAAGAAAGGTCCCTTTTTTATATTCTCAGTCCATGTCCCTGAAAAGATACTGGACAAATATATCCTGGTGGGCTTTGCTGAGTTACAGAGTTCAGAAATTCCCATGGTGTGGTGCTTGAACAGCTGATTTTTATAGTTGAACAATCCTTGATGTCCCTTACAGAATTCCTCTAACTGATCACTGGTCATTTCACCACCCCTTCAGTCACTGGAGAGCTAGCACTGGGCATCTCGCAAACTCACAACTTATTTCAACAACAACCATACAGCAAAATCTCATAATCTCATAGGATATGTCTACACTGCCACCCTAGTTCGAACTAGGGTGGCTAATGTAGGCATTCGAAGTTGCAAATGTTTAAATATCCCGGGCTTCATTTGCATCTTGCTAGGCACCGCCATTTTTAAATCCCCCTTAGTGCGGACTCCGTGCCTGCGGCTACACGCGGCACGGAGTAGGTAGTTCGAATTAGGCTCTCTCGTTCCACAAAGTGTAGCCGCAGGCACAGAGTCCGCACTAAGGGGGATTTAAATATGACGGCGCCCGGCAAGATGCAAATGAAGCCCGGGATATTTAAATCCCGGGCTTCATTTGCAACTTCGGTTGCCTACATTAGCCACCCTAGTTTGAACTAGGGTGGTAGTGTAGACATACCCATAGTTATTAGTGTAGAAGTAGTTTAAGATATGGAAGCCCCATAATGAATGCATAAACAAGTGGCAGGTGTATGGATGTCTGCTTCATGAGATCTTTGTTTCCTGTCTATCTCCTGAGCAGCGGACCCCCCACCATTTTCACTCCTTATTGATATCTGTGGAAGAGAAGGGCCAGACTTGTCCTTTCCCATTATTCAATCTTCATGACATTATCTTTGCATACCTACTCAGTTAAATGTCATGTCTCAGATATTGAACTTGCTAATAAAATTCTCATTTTCTATAAGACATGCATATGTGAGTCTGTCCACCTATTCAGTTTAAACTCTGATAAGATTGGTATAATAATAAATATTTGAACATCCTGTGCTCTGGGATATTCATATTTATAATTTAAAATACTTCATATTTATATTTTTTATTATTTTTTCAAGTACACAAATACCATTATAATCAACAAAGTAAAAAAAGAGGGCTAGCATAAAGTCTGGAGAGAGGACGCGACATACCTGTCTTCAGGATATATGTTAATTGCCTACCTCTAAAAATGTTGCCCAAATTGCTTTGAATTTTTGGGTGATTCCTTGTCTTCAGAGTGCCAGTTCTTCATTAACTGTGAGATCAGCCATGTCATTGAGCCAGGCATCAATATTTGGTGAGGATTGATTTTCCATTTTTGCATGAATAATACTATAGCAACCAAAGCTGCATGTTGGAACCACACTACCAGTTACCAGGTAATCTCTAGATATCAGGAATATATCTAGGAAAGAAACTTAAGGGGGAAGGCCCCAATTTAGCACTATATTTCAAATTGGACCTTTGACCTATCTCAGACCAAAAATTCCTGGTATAGGGTCACAAGAACTAATGTATCACCAAGGGAGTAATATTTCTACCAGCAGTCAGGATTTCTGAATCCAATAATTATTAGCCTATGTGATGATCAGTAAATTTGAAAAAGGAGACTTTTTTGTGAATAACCCATAGTCTCTGATCTATATTTGCTTTTTTAACATTAAAAAAACTGGGTCAGAGATAGTTGCATGTTAGTTCTCTCTCCCAAATAATTCTCATGCTATCAATTGTTGGTAGTTTTTTTGTGCCATAAAATTAAAAAGGATATCACTGGCTGAGTAAATCATGGAAACTTCCTTCAAAATAATAAAAGTTCTGAAAGTTTGGGAGCTCCCGAAGCATACAGTTCAAATACATTTCTTAGTAAATATTTAACTGGACATATTTCCATATTGCTACAGAAAATCTACAAATGGTTTAAATGTATCATTGTCATTTAGCAGTGACTCATTATTCCTCTGTCCATTGAATCCCTCAACATCAAGGTTTTGCCACCCATTTTAAGGATAGGATTGTTTCACAGCTTTCACATGGAGGATGGATGGAAGCAGAACTTTTTAGCCAAATTGGACCACACTTGTTTTACAGATGCTATTGTGGGAGTTCTAGAACTATCAGTTCTATAATAATTTGATCCTATGGTATATGAAAGAGGGAGAGGGTATATCAATTAATCTTTAACCAGAACCCAACATGGGGTCTATGTGGTCATACTTAATAGCCATGAAGATTCCTGACTTAACAGAAAGGAGCTATGGTCATCTTCCATCTTGGGAAAATTAAACACTCCCATAGATAGGTGGGGCTACTATTTCTATTTCTTGCCAGTGAACCAAAGCAATTCTGAAAATACCTGTATTGCTGAATGTCATAAAATAAGTTAGAGGAATAGAAAGGACAACAAAATTCTCAGAAGGATATTAATTCCCAGGATATTAATTTTACCTCACAAACAGAGAGCTAATAAACTCTATCTCCCTAAATTGTGAGCACTTGGGCAATAATTGGGTCTATATTTATCTTATGGATGACCTAGCTATTTTGGGGACTCAGTAGTTCTAAATATTTCATATAAGAGAATTGTCATGAATGTCCCAATTTGAGAAAAGTTCTTTACGGGTATATTTGTAAAAGCCTAAGATTTAAGATTTACCTCTATTAATTTTATAGCCTGAAATGAGTCCAAATTTATTTATAGAATAATGATTAAATGTGTTTAGGAATGGTAGCCTCCAGTTTAGATACAAATACGAGAAACTCATATTCATAAAGCATAATTTTGTGCTCTGGTTGGTCGACATAAATATGTTGATTTGTTTGGATAGCAATGGCTAATGATTCTAGAGCTAAATCAAAGAGAAAAGTAGAAAGGGACCAGCCCTCCTTTATATCTCTTAGTAGTGGAAATGGAACAGAAATAATACCATTGAAGTAACCTGGAAGTTGGGTTAGAGTCTAAAAGCTTATTCCAAGCAATAAATTGTTTACCAATTATTTACCAAACCAAGTTTACCATTGTTTACCAAATCCAATTTTTTCTAACAGATGAAAAAGCTAGTTCCAGATTATGTGATCAAAAACATTTTTTTGACATTTAAAGAAATGACAGAAGTGTTTTTTAGACTCTCTTGAAGTGATAATAATATCAAAGAATTGATGCAAATTATATTAGTCATGTCCATTAGGAAGGGAAGCCAGCTTGATTTATGTCTATAGTACATTAGAGAATTGTGTCCAGCAGCATACCAAGAGCTTTAGCTAAAATCTTAGCATCACAGCTAAAGGAACTGGCCTGTAATTACTTCATAGTTCAAGGTCTTTCCCAGATTTAGGAATAACTTTTCTTAAAGTAAACAGGAGAGTTTTCTCTTAATCTAGGTGTTAAAGTTCCAGAGAACTATTTGTAAAATTCAGTTGGAAACTCATTTTCTCCAGTCTTTCCAACCTTTATTATTTTTATGTCTTGAGACATCTCCGCGATTGCTAGAGAGGCTTCTAAAAGTTGCTGCTGAAAGTCAGAGATCCGTGGCAGAAAAAATTCACTAAAAAAAGCGGGTCTCTTTATTGTTCAACTGCAGAGCCTCTTCTGTGTGGGAAGACAGCTAGCTGTTGTAATTCTGCTCCTTGCAGCCTGCTGTCTTCCCACAAATACTGTCTGTGCCCAGGCATGTCTGGGTAGCCCCAACTGTGTGTAGACTGTCTGAGATCTACAGTTGGTTGTTTTGTTTGTTAATCAGGCTCCTGGCCCAGTCCCAAGGCTATTTGGATCCAGTCCACAAAGGTTTGATGTCCAAACACCCAATTTAGGACTGCCAGATCAAGTCTCATTAAAATGCTGGACAAAGGTGGTGCCTATCTTGTAAGTTTTAACTCAGTGGTTAGAGCACGGAGCTAGGATATGGGAAACTCAGGTTCGTTTCCACCCTCTCTGCCGCAAGAGGAGGCAGGATTTAAACAAGGGTCTAGTATATCTCAGGAAAGTGTTCTAATCACTGAGCTATGGTATATTATGATGTGGCTCCCTCACTCTTTCCCATTGAAGTTGTTCTATTGTTAATACTTAAAAAGTAACTGGAACAAGGTGACTGGAACCTGGATCTCCCATCGGTAATGCTCTAATCACCAGCTTATAATTCATTCTCTCTGGCTTTGGCCCAATGACTGTTTCACTGCTACATGTGGGGCGCCTGCTGTCCTGCCAGCTTGAAGTGCTCCTTAGTGCTAGCCATCCACCAGGACTCTCGATCCACAGATGTTGCCAGACCAGAGAGTCCCGATTAAGAGAGTTTCAATCTGTATTTTATATCATTTGACTATATTTCTTTATGTGTGTTTTGTTCTTTGGGAAAGCTGCAGCAGGTTGTCTTATTTACCATTGGATTCATTGGATTCTGTGGATATTTGGGTTCTGTGTCTTGTAGGGCCTTACGCAAATTGGTGAAGCTTTTATTTAGTGCCCATTGGAAAGCACAAATATAAAAGGGACAATTTGAACAAGTGTTTATTAGATTGAGTAAGGGGTCCACAAGATGACTCGAATTAATTAATTCATTCATGTCTTCTGCATCACCGAGCATACTCAAGCCAATTAAAGCCCTTATTCAGATATTTTTAAACTGAACTTTCAAATGATTAGACATTGATTTGGAAATCCCATGGTGATGGCAATAGAAGAAATTTGTAGTTTGATTAGATTATGCTACTGCAAACAACATTTATTCTACTGGATATGGCTTAATCACCATGAGTTCTTAAGGGACTGATTTTTTTAAATGTATGATGACTATTTATTAATGAATTTAATAGTGTTTTAAAGGAAATAATGGAGGGCAGGTATGTAAGAATTTTTCAGATTCTTAAAGTGTTCCTTAGAGCTAGTTTATTATACAAAGAACGAGTGTGTACAATTCACAAGAGGATGTCATTGGAGATATAACAAAAATGATACAAGCATTAAAAATTATGCTTTGGGCTTACAAAAATAAAAATATCACAGGAAAGTACATAATTGTATGCTGCACATGGACATTATTTGCTAGCTTTAGCCACTATATTAGAGTCATTACTGTCCAATTCAAAAATAATGAGCATTTCCCCAGCAATCACACCTCTCCTCTTCAGCTACATTTCAAAAATAGAATAGCACTATCATGAAGAATATGTTTATTATATCATATATTTTTTCCTTAAAGAACAGAAATGTACCATTGAAAACTAGAAGACAGGAAGGAGAAAAGGGCATTGTTTACAGACTGATTGTACTTAGCACAGACTCTCTTCTTTCTCTAGGATTTCTCAAAATTATATATATATAAAAAAGAAACTCTTTGAAAAGGTTACTACAAGGAAGTGGATTAATAGTGTCTTATACCCTGAAGCAAAGTTTAAATAGACACATGGAGTAGTTCTCACATTACAGTAGGTAATTTTCCATTCAGGTACTCTCAACTTCTCATCACTGTTGGAAGTGAGCCACATCCAGTCTGATTTTAATTAGCACTGATGTCACACCCCCATCTCTGTATCCCTTCCTTTTCTGTTTTCTTTTCTTTCTTTTTTTCTTCAGCATCTGTGGAAAAGAGTTGTATTTCACAAAAGCTTATGCCTTAATACCTAAATAAATGTGTTACTCTTTAAAGTGTCACCAGACTCCTAGTTCTTTGTCCTTAGTAATGCTTCTCTTCTGATGGTGGAGATTTCCCATTTCATAGCAAACATTTTTCATAGTTAAAGAGCAAAACAATTATATATTACATCACAACATATGATGCAGCTATCTCAACTGATCTTAATGCATACGTCAACTCATAATCATTTAATAAAGTCCAATCACTAAATGCAGCTCTATAAAACAAATACCTATTTTATCAATACTGCCTTACAGTTGAAGCAGACTAGTTTCCAGCTAGGCATTTGTCAGTGTTCAATCAGGCACAGGTGTGGTGCTGGCCTTGGCATGAACTGGCACCCAAACTGCCTCTGTCACAGCCCTATCCCATGTTCCCTAGGGTGTCTGAAAATCAGTCATGTGCTTAACACAGGATTTAGATTCCTATTTTTGAAAATCTCAGAATTGGTGGCTGCTCAGTGGCCTTGAATGAAATGAATTGATGCTTCTAGTCTATTTCTAGCAAACTAGTGACCATTTTACAAGCAAAGTTTGTGTAGGTGGCCTCTCCAGGGAGATTTGAGACAGCAATAAAGGTGACTGTTGTGCTTCAACTTTCAAATAAATTTAATGACATTTTGTTCCTTTTAAAATTAAAATATGGTAATTCTTCTTAGAATCAGGTGGTGATATTTGAAAACTTTAATATTTTTTCCTTCTGAGAATCAAATTTATACTCCCATAGGTATCCCACAGGAAATTAGTTTAGATACTCCTATGCAAATGGGACGGCTTCTCCCCCAACCGTAGTTAATTTACCTCCCTGAGAAGTGATAGTTGTGTCAAAGGGAGAAGTTCTTCTCAGGAATTTTTCACATCTCTGAGTGATGCAGTTATGCCAATGTAAGTCTGTAGTGCAGACTCAGCCTTAAAAAAAATCTGTATTCTTATAAGACAGTGAAAACTAAAATTTAAAAATGTAGAAAGTTTGAAATCCAAATCAGTAGGAAAAACAATTTGTCTAATGAGGCTAGGATGGACTTGAACAGATAACAGCTTCTTTTTTACCAAATGTTTTTACTTCATTCATTTTCTCTACACTGGCTGAGCTACAAATCAAGTTGAAGTAACAGATCCATTAAACATAGATGAAAGGCTAGTGGCAGAGTTAAAATAGCTGCCAGATGTCATGATGAATTCAAGATGTCCTCATGATGCTATTCCAAGATAATTCTCAAATGATATGAAGGGTAAACCTATTCACAGTTGATTCAGGATGACTTCATGATATATTGCACGTCAGAAAAATAACCCTTACAAACCGATTAACTTCCCTCAGGTCTTTGCACTCTGCTTTGCTCTCCTTTTGACTTCACAGCTGTGGCCACTTTTTAAATCATTTAAAATGAGTTCACTACATAAGATCTAATGTCTGGACTTTGAAGATAGCAAAGTTCAAACTCAAAATCATTCGATCAATTTACCAAGGGAGATGGTAGGTCTCTGTCATTTGAAATCTTTTAGACAAGATCAGATGTTGCTAACAACATAATCTAGCTCAACCAAAAGATATTGGGCATGATGCAGGAGTCACTGGGGGCATCTCTAAACTACATCCCTCTTTCGAAAAGGGGATGTAAATTAGACAAATTGA
The DNA here is from genome assembly GCF_049634645.1 of Pelodiscus sinensis. NCBI lineage: Eukaryota > Metazoa > Chordata > Testudines > Trionychidae > Pelodiscus > Pelodiscus sinensis. The sequence continues at coordinate 204,178,069 of NC_134711.1, forward strand.
AATTGCAAATGAAGCCGGGATTTGAATTTCCCACATTTTATTTATGTATTGGTGGCCATGTGTTCTTTTGAAAATGGGTATTTCACAAGTGAAACCACTGTCTAGATGTGGTTCTTTTGGGAAAAAAACCCTTTTTTGAAAGATCCTGTGCTTTTCCGAAAGACCTGCATATAGACAGCGGTTTTACTTTCAAAATATCCATTTTCAAAAAAAGTGCAATCGCCATTATGCAAATGAAGCGCGGGAAATTCAAATCCCGGTTTCATTTGCAATTTTGATCTGTCTAATTTACATCCCTATTTCAAAAGAGGGATGTAGTTTAGACGTAGCCTGGGTGAAATGTAATGGCATGTGTTATGTAATAGGTCAGACTAGTGAACTAGTGGTCCCTCTGGCCTTGAAATGTGCAAATCTACAAAATTGGTGCATTGATATGCTGCCAAAAATTTTAGAAAGGGGCTCTCTCAATGAATTTCCACTTCAGTTACATATCTAATGGACAGTCATATTACAGTAGTTCAGTACTTTCTACAACACTCAAAAGATGCATCAGTTCAAAATTCATTTCCCAACTCTCTCTGTAAAATTCAGAAATTCCATTCTCTGCTTTTCACCCCAAATCATCAGTCCTTCTACTCGCACCTCTTTTGGCCCATTATCCTTTCTCTCCCACTATAGACCTCTTAGGTGACTATGGCCGTGTCCAGACTCAGGGGTTTTTTCGGGAAAAGGCTACTTTTCCCGAAAAAACTTCCCCTGCGTCCAGACTCAAGCCGCGTTCTTTCGAAATTATTTGGAAAGAACGCGGCTTTTCTTTCGATGGCGGTAAACCTCGTTTCACGAGGAAGAACGCCTTCTTTCGAAAGTTCCTCTTTCGAAGGAAGGCGTTCTTCAATGTAAAGAGGCTGTCTTCGAAAGAGAGCATCCAGACTCGCTGGGTGCTCTCTTTCGAAAAAGCGGATTTTCTTTCAAAAGATCCGCCTGCAGTCTAGACACGATCTTTCGAAAGATGCTCTTTCGAAAGATGCTTTCGAAAGAGCATCTTTCGAAAGAAGCCTGCAGTCTAGACATAGCCTATGGGTCACTCCTCTGCTGTTTCTGACAACTGCAGAAGTGGTGGCAGGTAAGAGTTCAGCAGCCTCTGCTTGCAACCCTTTTGAAAGACAGATGATCCCGAGGCCTTTGCGTGCATAGTGGTTGTTTGATCAAGGAGCCAGTCCCCTCTCGTGGTGAGTATAGTCCACTTTATTTTGTGAAGCTGCTGATCTCCCCTGAATCTTGATGTTCTTCCCTATCTTATAAGTGTTGAGCAGAAGAGTGATGAAAATGAGATTTCAGTTTTCCACCAAATATTGGGTCTTGTGTGTGAATAGGGACTATAGGGATAGGCAGTCAGACCTCATCTCTCAATCATCTCCTTGTGTGGGGCTGGAATAGCACAGGAAAGGGGAGATGATGTCAAGGTGCCCCCTCCCACTCTGTATCCTTTCTCCACAAAGCAGAAAGGGGGCACTACAGGACTTGGGAGGGAGTTCGCTGGCTGCTTTAGGGAGTGATCCACAGCCAGGGCAGGGGGGAGCTTGCCTTAGCCCCACTGCACCACCACCCAGAAGCAGGGGCGGATATACGGCAGGGCGAGCAGGACAGCCGCCCCAGGCCCCGCACTTTAAAAAGCCGCGCGCATGCGCCGTGACACCACCGCGCATGTGCGTTGCGTCACCACGCATGCGCCATGGCAAAGGGGGGCCCCGCAAGATTATGCTGGCCTGGGCCCCGCAAAACAGTCATCTGCCCCTGCCCAGGAGCCATCATCAGTGCCCAGCTGGAGCCCACATCCCTAATTCCTACGCTAGTAATGAACTCTCTCCTGCACCCCCGAGTTCCTCCCTAGCCCTGAGCACCCCTGCATCCAAACACTCTCCCAGAGCCTACACCTAGAACCCCCTCCTAAATCCCAACTGCTTGCCCTCCAAAGCAGCTCAGAGCCCCTCTCATGCTCTCGATCCCTTAATCCAAGACCACAGCCTGCACACCAACCCTCTGCCCAAGCCTGATGGAAGTGAGGGAGGATGGGCAAGAGAGGGAGGATGGAGTGAGCAGGGGCGGGGCCTTGGAGAAGGGACAGGAGGGAGGCAGGACAAGGGTATTTACATTTGAGGTAGATCTTGGATTGAATTTAAATTCAAAAAGTGACCTTGTGCATAAAAAGGTTGGGGTATGTCTACACTGTCACCCTAGTTCGAACTAGGGTGGCAAATGTAGGCATTCGAAGTTGCAAATGAAGCCCGGGATTTAAATATCCCGGGCTTCATTTGCATTTTGCCAGGCGCCACCATTTTTAAATCCCCGTTAGTGCGGACTCCGTGCCCGTGGCTACATGCGGCACGGAGTAGGTAGTTCGAATTAGGCCTACCTAGAGAGCCTAATTCGAACTACCTACTCCGTGCCGCATGTAGCCGCGGGCACAGAGTCCGCACTAACGGGGATTTAAAAATGGCAGCGCCCGGCAAGATGCAAATGAAGCCCGGGATATTTAAATCCCGGGCTTCATTTGCAACTTCCAATGCCTACATTAGCCACCCTAGTTCGAACTAGGGTGGCAGTGTAGACATACCCTTGAAGACCACTGCTCTAGGATACATTCTAAATGTAACTGGCTCATTTCACATAAAATGAGGATGTAGGGGTGATCAACTCTGAAGAACCAAAGCCCTCCATGGAACAGACCTGTGTTGCCATAGTGTTGCTATGCACTGTTGTTTTATGCTCTACAACTCCTTAAGGTGTTGCCACTCTACAAAAGAATCCACAGGGAAATTACTGCAGACTCTGTTAGCCCAGTATGCGTGGCCCTACCACTCTGAAGAATGGAAGCTCATCTCCTCTCCTGTTGCAAACTCTAGCTAGCTGCTATCCATTCCCTAGGGTAATTCCATGTACAGTAAGGTTCCTTCCCTTCAGGGAGATAGGAGTCATGTTGTGACTCTGTATTTGGAAAAAAACCCTAGAAAACCAAACTACTGAAAGGGGTCACCCCAACAGGGAGGTCACGCCAATATTCAATAGTCTGACTCATTATTGCCAAATTCCTTAGCTTTAAACACAATTTATAATTGTGTAACTTGCAAGAGAGTGGGGGGATTTTACAACACAGCAAATGCTAGGGAGCTGATTTTGATCCAACCAATATAACACCATTGACTTCACATGAGTTAATCCTGATTTATGTAAGTGTAATTGAAAGAAAAATTGGGTCAAATATCCCTGTATATGATGATCTTTTCAGCTAGGTTAATAGCCATCCCCAAAATCTGAAAATAATTGTCTGAACAGAGTCTAAAGATGGTATCGTCATCCAAATCTGTAGCCATTAAGCATATGTACAAGAGGAACATAAGCGGTGCTCAGCTTGATAATTCTAATAGAGAACGTGGTGACCCAAGCTGATTCAGACACAATGAATGAGAGAAATACTGTGCCAGATGGAATACTTCGGAAACTTATGAGGATCAAAATGACTCTAGCATTTGTATTTTGATCTTGTTTAAACTTTCATTCTATCCTTTCTTGTTTAACATTGATTAGCGTAATAATTTTCTTGTACTAATGTAGTAATACGTTACTTTCCAGGAACACAGCAGGAGACCGTGTACTTATATGAGGACTTAGTCTGATAGAGATAACCTCCTCAAGAACCGCAGCCTGCCTACTGAACTGAAACTCTGCTTTTGCTCAGATAAGAATTTTGTTTTTCCCTCAATTATTTGAAATGTAAATTACCTTTACAGAGGAGCAATAATTCCTTTCCACCTCAGATAAAACCTCTCTTTGGGTGTGCCTAAACTACATAACATAAGAACATAAGAACGGCCGTACTGGGTCAGACAAAAGGTCCATCTAGCCCAGTATCCTGTCTACCGACAGTGGCCAGCACCAGGTACCCCAGGAGGGTTGACCAAAGACAATGATCAAGCGATTTGTCTCCTGCCATCCCTCTCCAGCCTCTGAAAAACAGAGGCCAAGGACACCATTTTATCCCCTGGCTAATAGCCTTTTATGGCTCTAACCTCCATGAATTTATCCAGCTTCTCTTTAAACTCTATTATAGTCCTAGCCTTCACCGCCTCCTCTGGCAAGGAGTTCCACAGGTTGACAACACGCTGTGTGAAGAAGAACTTCCTTTTATTAGTTTTAAACCTGCTACCCATTAATTTCATTTGGTGTCCTCTAGTTCTTCTATTATGGAAACTAATAAATAACTTTTCTTTATCAGCCCTCTCCACACCACTCATGATTTTATAGACCTCTATCATATCCCCCCTCAGTCTTCTCTTTTCTAAACTGAAAAGTCCCAGTCTCTTTAGCCTCTCCTCATATGGGACCCGTTCCAAACCCCTAATCATTTTAGTTGCCCTTTTCTGAACCCTTTCCAGGGCCAAAATATCTTTTTTGAGGTGAGGAGACCACATCTGTACACAGTATTCAAGATGTGGGCGTACCATAGTTTTATACGGGGGCAGTAAGATGTTCTGGGTCTTGTTTTCTATCCCTTTCCTAATAATTCCTAGCATCCTATTTGCCTTTTTGACCGCCGCTGCACATTGTGTGGAAGTTTTCAGAGAACTGTCCACGATAACTCCAAGATCTCTTTCCTGATTTGTTGTAGCCAAATTAGCCCCCATCATACTGTACGTATAGTTGGGGTTATTTTTCCCGATGTGCATTACTTTACACTTATCCACATTAAATTTCATTTGCCATTTTGTTGCCCAATCACTCAGTTTGGTGAGATCTTCTTGGAGTCCCTCATAGTCTGCTTCTGTTCTTATCCTAAACAGTTTGGTATCATCTGCAAACTTTACTACGTCACTGCTTACCCCTTTTTCCAGATCATTTATGAATAAGTTGAAAAGGATTGGTCCCAGGACTGACCCTTGGGGGACACCACTAGTTACCCCTCTCCAATCTGAAAATTTACCATTTATTCCTACCCTTTGTTTCCTGTCTTTTAGCCAGTTCTCAATCCAAGAAAGGACCTTCTCTCTTATCCCATGGCCATGTAATTTACACAAGAGCCTTTGGTGAGAGACCTTGTCAAAGGCTTTCTGAAAATCCAAGTATACTATATCTACTGGATCCCCCTTGTCCGCATGTTTGTTAATCCCTTCAAAGAACTCTAATAGATTAGTAAAACAGGATTTCCCTTTACAGAAACCATGTTGACTTTTTTCCAACAAATTATGTTCTTCTACATGCTTCACAATTTTATTCTTTACTATTGTTTCGACTAATTTGCCCGGTACTGAAGTTAGACTTACCGGTCTGTAATTGCCAGGATCGCCTCTAGAGCCCTTTTTAAACATTGGTGTCACGTTGGCTACCTTCCAGTCATTAGGTACAGAAGCCGATTTAAAGGATAGGTTACAAACCACAGATAATAGATCAGCAATTTCCCATTTAAGTTCTTTTAGAACCCTTGGATGAATGCCATCCGGTCCCGGAGATTTGTTAACATTAAGTTTTTCTATTTGTTCCAAAACCTCCTCTAATGACACTTCAATCCGGGACAGTTCCTCAGATTCATCACCCACAAAGGACGGTGCAGATTCAGGAATCTCCCCAACATCCTCAGCCGTGAAGACTGAAGCAAAGAAATCATTTAGTTTCTCCGCAATGGCTTTATCGTCCTTGATTGCTCCTTTTATAGCTCGATCATCTAGGGGACCCACAGGCTTTTTAGCAGGCTTCCTGCTTCTAATGTACTTAAAAAACATTTTGTTATTTCTTTTTGAGTTTTTGGCTAGCTGTTCCTCAAAATCTTTTTTTGCTTTTCTTATTACATGTTTACACTTGATTTGACAGTGTTTATGTTCCTTTCTATTTATCTCACTAGGATTGGACTTCCACTTCTTAAAAGATACCTTTTTGTCCCTCACTGCTTCTTTTACATGGTGGTTAAGCCACGGTGACTCTTTTTTCGGTCTCTTGCTATGTTTTTTAATTTGGGGTATACATTTAAGTTGGGCCTCTATTATGGTGTCTTTAAAAAGTTTCCATGCAGCTTTCAGGGATTTGGCTCTAGTCACTGTGCCTTTTAATTTCTGGTTAACAAACCTCCTCATTTTTGTGTAATTCCCCTTTTTGAAATTAAATGCCAGGGTGCTGGACTGCTGAGGTGTTCTTCCCACCACAGGAATGTTGAATGTTATTATATTATGGTCACTATTCCCAAGCGGTCCTGTAACGGTTATATCCTGGACCTGATCCTGCACTCCACTCAGGACTCAATCGAGAATTGCCTCTCCCCTTGTGGGTTCCTGCATTAGCTGCTCCAAGAAGCAGTCATTTAAGCCATTGAGAAATTTTATCTCCACTTCTCTTCCTGAGGTGACATGTATCCAGTCAATATGGGGGTAATTAAAATCCCCCATTATTATAGAGTTCTCTATTTTGGTAGCCTCTCTAATCTCCCTCAGCATTTCAATGTCAGTATCGCTGTCCTGGTCAGGTGGTCGGTAATATATCCCTACTGCTAATTTCTTATTATTGGAGCATGGAATTTCTATCCATAGTGATTCTATGGAACATGTTGATTCAAACTAATTTAATTCAAACAAAGTTAATTCAAACTAACAGCCGTTAGTTTGAATTAACTTTAATAGCGGCTATACATACAAACCACTAGTTCGAATTTAAATCGAACTAGCAAAGCACTTAATTCGAACTAGGTAAACCTCATTCTACGAGGACTAACGCCTAGTTCAAATTAAGTAGTTCAAATTAAGGGCTGTGTAGCCACTTAATTTGAACTAGCTGGAGGCTAGCCCTTCCCAGGTTCCCCTGGTGGCCAGTCTGGACCAAACCAGGAAAACTCCTCTGCTCTTCCCCAGCCCCAGGGCCCTTAAAGGGGTAGACTCTGGCCAGACAACACTTGCCAGAGCCAGCCCTGCCAGCAGTCTCTGCCCCTGACCCAGTGGCCCCAGGATGACCCAGGCAGCCAGTGACAGCCAGCCATCCCCTGCCCAGTCCCCCAGCACCCAGGGGCCAGCCAGAGGCTGTAGACAGCGCACGCTCTCCTGGACTAGTGTGGGGGTCATGGACCTCATTGAGGTTTGGGGGCAGGCCGCCAACGTCCATGATCTCCACACTAGGAGGAGGAACGTGGCTGTCTACAGCCGCATAGCGGCCACCATGGCCCAAAAGGGACACAGGCGCACCCAGGAGCGTGTGTGAAGAGACCTGACACACTCCCAACCCTGGGCGGGACCCAGCAGGACGCTCTCCCTTCACACACCCCCTCTACACAGAGGCAGGGGACATCTCCCTCCTGCCCGGCCACACTATACATGGCACAGGGGCATGGGTGCAGTCTTGGGGCAGCTCCCAATCCCAGGGAGAGCCAGACATCCAGCCCATGGCCTCTGTGCAAGCACAGCAGCTCTGACGGTGCAGAGCATGGTTGCCCTCATGTTGCAGGGGCAGGGCTAGGCATCATCCACTGTGTTCCCCGGGAGAACTGACCACTTTTCTTCTTTCTCTACAGCTGTACTAGCTGTTCGTGCAGGGTGCACCACCCCGCCCGGGACATGCTCCCACACCCACAACCTGCTCCAGATGACCACCACACGGCAGGAGTACTGTGACCAGCACATGGGTGCCCTGCGAGCCCTGCACTGCACCGTCGAGGCCTGGATGCGGGAAGACCTGCAGCTCTTCTGGGAGCAGCTGGCTGAGGACCGAGCCAGAAACAATAACCTACAGGCCCTGCTGCAGAGCATGGTGTCCTGTGCCGGTCCTGCGCCTGCTGCTCTCCAAACAACTGTCCCTCCTTCCACTCCTGCCCCCCCACCTCTTCCTCCTCAACCTCGACACCCTTCTCCTCAATGTCCACACCCCCCACCTCAACCTCCACATCCTCCTCCCCATCCCACTGGGGACGCCGAAGCCCCCGTCCTTACTGTGCTGGGAGGCAGTTGGCCCGGCGAGACCTCCACACCTGATTCCTGAGTGTCCCATCCCCCTTCTTTCCCTTGCTTCCCCTTCCAGCTCTCTCCTCCCAGTTTTTCCCCTCCTCTCTCCTACTCTCTGTCCTGCCCTCTCCTGCCTCCTTTCCCCCGTCTCCCCACAGTTTCATTCCCCCTTCCCATTTGTGTTGCATAAAGAGAGTTGTTATTTTTGAAAATACGTGTCTTTTATTTGACATCAAGAAGGGGAGGCTAGGGAAGGGTAAATGGAAGGACGAGAGGGAGGAATGGGGCACAAGCCCCAAGTGGGGCAGACCAGGGAGACTGTTAGCATGCCTCAGGGTGGAAGCTCTCCCGCAGGGCCTCCTGGATCCTGACATCCCCTCGATAGTCCTCCCGGATGGCAGCCTGCATAAAGTGTAGCCAGGCTGCTGGCAACGTGTCAATGAGACACAGCAGAGTCCCATGGGGCAGGTCTGGTTCCATGTTGCAGAGTGCCGTGGTGTCCCGACTGAGGGCAAGCAGAGCACTCTGAGACACAAATGCTTTGCTGTCCCTCAGCGAGGTACACCAGCAAGCAGAAAAACCTGAGAACTGTCTGTCCAAGATGGGGGGTTGGGATCCTTTAAGCACAGCCCTCAGCTAACCTGAGGCAGCAGCCCCACACACTAAGTCCGACTCTGATGCCCTTTTGGCACAGGTTCCAGCCAGGCTTATCTTCGATTTAAGATCCACTCAATGTGGACGTGCTAATTCGAATTAGTTTTTAGGTCTAGATGCACTAATTCGAATTACCTTCTTTCAAATTAACTAATTCGAATTAAGTTATTTTGAATTAGTGTTGTAGTGTAGACATACCTATTGATTATCATTTTATTTCACAGGGAAGAGGAAATCTCGCAATATGGTCATCTTACATTAACCCCTCCACATTTTCTTTTCCATTGTTTGCTCCTTTTCCTCACTTCAGACCTTTTTCCGTGTCCCTTCTCTTCCCCCTCTCCTCCTGCAAAGTTCTTAAGAACATTCCCTTTTATTTTTCTCCTTTTCCATTTCTATATTTGGTTCCAGGGCTGGGTTTGTGCCCTGTATTCATAATTGAATACCATTCTATTCTACTCGTCCTTTAATCCTGTCCCACAACTTGCACTTTAAACTTTACTGGGATTCGTACCCTGATTTCTCTCCCCCTCAGCATAAACTATGGCCGATAGCTCAACCTTCTCTCATCCTCTTTGATAGTTCTGTCAAAGTTAAATAATATGTGGGAAGCATATTATCTTTCTGGTAGGCAACATTTCCTGGCCTCCACTACCTAATGCCAGAAAGAAGACAGTGAAAAGCACCATAATTGCAGTCTACATTTTATATGCAGTCCTAAAACTAAATAGTTTGGGGATAAAGAGACCTGAGGTACTTCTCTGAACGAGCTGCAGTCATGGGGATAGGGCTTTCAGCACTCCTTTACATCATGTTCTTGATTCCAACTTCCTCTCCTTATCACATGTACAAATAAAAGAAATCCACCAAAATAAGAGAATAAGTGTCATGGCTTGTCTATACTTCTGACTAAGGATATGTCTACACTACAACGTTAATTCGAACTAACTTAGTTCGAATTAGTTAATTCGAACTAAGCTAATTCGAACTAACGCATCAAGACTAAAAAACTAGTTCAAATTAGCATTTTGTTAATTCGAACTAGCATGTCCACATTAAGTGGACCCTGAACCGGGCTTAAGGATGGCTGGAAGCAGTGCCGGCAGGGCATCAGAGGAGGACTTAGAGCGTGGAGATGCTGTCTCAGGCTAGCCGAGGACTGTGCTTAAAGGGTCCCGACCCCCACCCCGGACAGAGAGTTCTCAGGGGTGTCCCGCTTGCAAAGCAATCCTGGCTTGGATTACCCGGACTACCCACACTGGGCACATCACACCACTCGGCCATCAGACCGGCTGCACTTGCCGCAGCTGCCATCTAGGGAGAGGGGACAATTGGGGGGGCTGCAGGAGAGCTTCCACCCCCAGAAGCCCGCAGAGCCAGCCCAGCCTTCCCCATCGGGGGCTCGTGCCCCATTCCTCCCTCACCTCCTTCCACTTACCCTTCCCTAGCCCCTCTTCTTGATGTACAAAGTAAAGATAACGTGTCTTCCAAAATGGAATCTGTATTTATTGAACAAAACTGGGGGAGACTGGGAAAAGGAGGTGGGAGAGGGGAAGAGAGAAGCTGGGAGAGGGGAAGGCAACTAAAATGATCAGGGGTTGGTTACAGGTCCCATATGAAGAGAGGCTAAACAGACTGGGACTTTTCAGCTTAGAAAAGAGGGGACGGAGGAGGGACAGGATAGAGGTCTCTAAAAGCAGGAGTTGGGTGGGTAGGGTGCATACAGAAAAGTTCTTCATTAGTTCCCATAAAGAAGGACTAGAGGACACCAAAGGAAAGGATAGCAGGCTTCAAACTAGTAACAGAAAGTTGTTCTTCACAAAGCAAAGAGTCAACCTGTGGAACTCCTTGCTGCGGGAGGCTGTAAAGGCTAGAACTAGAACAGAGTTTAAAGAGAAGTGAGATCAAGTCATAGAGGTTGGGTCCATGGAGTGCTATTAGCCAGGGGGTAGGAGTGGTGTCCCTGCCCAAGGTTTGTGGAAGGCTGGAGAGGGATGGCACGAGACAAATGGCTTGGTCACTGTCTTCGGTCCATCCCCTCCACGGTCCTTAGGGTTGGCCGCTGTCGGCAGACAGGCTACTGGGCTAGATGGACCTTTGGTCTGACCTAGGACGGCCATTGTAAGCTCAGGGCTCAGTGTTGGGGGTCTCAGTGGACCACCTTGATTTCCATGCACACCTGCTCCTGGGTGGCCAGGCTGGCAGCTCTCTTGCCCTAGCCGGCCACTTTCCTGTGCCTAGTGCGGAGATCGTGGATGAGGTCCACAATGTCTGCACTAGCCCAGGCGGGTGCCCGCTTCTTGCAGTCCCAGGCAAGCTCCCGGGAGCTGCCATCCTGGTCCCGGGAAGAGGGGGATGGCTGGGGGGCATCGGGTGGGTGTCTTGATCCGTGCCAGGTGCAGGGTCCGTTGGCTGGGTGCTGGCAGGCTTGCACCTGGCACGGGCACCGTAGCCAGCCTGTGCCCCTTTAAAGGAGCCGGGGCCGGGAGGGGGGCAGACGAGTTTCCGTGGTGTTGGCCAGAGTGGCCACCAGGGAAACCTGGGGAGGGCTAGCCTCCCACTAGTTCGAATTAAGGGGCTACATACCCCTTAATTCGAACTAGCTAGTTCAAACTCGTAAAATGAGGTTTTCCTAGTTCGAACTAAGCGCTCTGCTAGTTCGAATTAAATTTGAACTAACTTTGTAGTGTAGACATACCCTAAGAGGCACTGCTGCAGTCAATGCTACTAGTTAATACACATCCATGAGTGACACTAGCTATGTTGACAGGAGACACCTTCCCATTGACACAGTGCTGTCTATACCTGGGTTATGGTTGATATAACTATGTCTCTCAGAAGTGCGGATTTTTCTGAGTAACAGAATTATGCCAATATAAATGTGTAGCATAACCCTGGCCAAAGTGATGTGCTTTATGATGGGGAAACAGTGATAGTAATTCATATTTCAGAAGACATTTTCATAAATCAGAAAGGTGAAATATAGTGAAGCTCTGTTCTAGCAGAGTCATCAATTCATTGCTCTTATGCTTGTGTGGGTTTTTCTGTGATTGCTGCTTATCTTGCAGATGTCATATTCTGTGCAATAAATTTTCAGTTGCTCATTGCCTTTTTTCCTATATTTGTCAAATGTTATCAAACAGCACGAAAAGGCCTTTATTTTCTTTGATCTCTTCAGAACTCTTAAGAGAAGCAAAATTTTACACAGAGTTAAGCATTTAGGAAATCACCTACTTTTTGACATAAAAATGTAGATGATGAAATCTTTTTTGGAGAGGACAAAAAGGTGACAATCCAGCTTTCATCCTGATTTCCCCAGTGTAGGCAAGTGAGAAATGAATTCTTCAAAGCACCTTCAAAATGCTATGATTTCATTTTCTTAATGCTAGGGGAAAATACAGGTAAAGTAAAAATAAACAAAATAAAATTACTTTAAAATGTACAATGAGTAATTTAAAGACATAGCTATAAACATTTCCTTCTGTAGCAAAAATAAAGCTCTAGCTACACGTATTGTGTGTCCGCCTCTTACTACATATATAACTTCTTGCACAATAGGGTCCTAATGCAGTATCTACACTTTTCTGTAATTAAATTCAGGACACCCATTAGCTGATACTTTACACTTCTCAGTGAACACACATTTGTTCTCCTTTCCATTTGGCTAGAGAAGGCATAAAATAATGAAAGTCTCACAAAGCTTCTTTTGATAATTTGTAAGGTTTTGCTTCCCTTTGTGAAAATATGCAATAAACAACTCATAGGATTTCAAACCAGAAGCCTTACAGATTATTGCTGACCCCTGAGAATCAGAAAACCAGACCTAACTCATTGATACCTCATCCCATTCAGTACCAAGGGATGTTCTGGGGCAGGATAAAGTCCTGCCCACTGAGTAGTAAATTACTCCATATGTAGTCCCATTGAAATCAATGGAACTACTTTCGGAGTAATGTTTTATTCAACATGAATAAGGGTGGCAAAATCAAGGCAAAAAATAAGGAATTTTTCTAAATAAGAAATGTTCTCATCGTACTCCTTTGCCTGTATAAGTGAATGTAATGAGACGGGACTCACCACCGTGGCACTTCTTGATGGCCATTCTGGGAATTAGCTCACTGGTGCCAATGCATCCTCCTCAATGTGTCTCGCCACTGTCATGTCTGCAATCTTCACAATTCTGCAACCCATATCGTTCCCGGGACCATGGCATCCTCTTCTGGGAATAGACAGAGCCCACTTTGTTATCTCCTCTCCTTCCAGGGCACCAGCAGTCCTTAGTCCTGTCATTTGCCTCAGTAGTTAACTGCAGGTCCAGCCCCTTGGTTCCGAGGCAAACTGCCATCTGAATCCACCACTCTTCTCATTGGCATGGGGAAGCAGGCTTCTCCACTACTCTTGGTCCTGATCCAAGGACTCTATAGCCAGCAACCACCTACAGTTCTCCTCCAGCTTCTGCTGCCTGTTTCCCTGGGCCACTTACTTGTAGTCCCAGAACCCTTTTTGCCCCTATATCAGGGCTTCTATCTGTCAGCCAGTCAGGCTGGATTTCTTCTTACTACTCTGACCTTGTCCAGCCCTTCTCTATCTGAGGTTATCCTCCCAGTAGTCAGTTCCTCCCCTTTGCACTACATGGAGAGATTGCCTTCTGCTCTGTTGAGCAGTCCTTTTTATATATCCCTCCCTGGTCCTGACTGGCTTTTCCAACAAGCCTCCTCCTTATTGCCTGTCTCAATAAGCCATTTTCCATTGGTTGGGGCTCTGTGCAGCTTCTCTGGGGGCTGCTTTAACTTGGCTGTTACCGATTCTTAGTCCATTTTGTGTTTCAGTTGCCATTTATGCTCCTTTGATCCATAATAGAAACCTCCCTTGCTAGCCTCTGTTCCATCCAGGATAGAGTATTAGCCCTGCTTTCTCACTGATATTTGACTTTTTTTGGAATCTGATATACAGTTCAGTGCATAGCTGACATTTACTAAATAACAATGAAAATGTGTCCACCTGTAATAATGCTGAAAAGAAACCATTATAACATTTCTCTCCAGTAAGAGGCTGGTATTATTGTCAGCTCTGTAAGACTCTTCCTAGTTTCCACTAGCTAGAGGACCAGAATATTTTAAACCTTGATTCCCCGACTCAGCTTTTCTGTGTGATGCAAAAATAGCACCATCTGCCAAGTGAAATAGGCTCATTTCCCAATCTAAAGAGCTGTTTGTTCCTTGATTTAGTGAGCACAAAATCACACAACAATGTCTGGTCATCAGCATTTTTTGTTACACACAGAAATGTTGGTTGGCACAGAATTCACTGATATTTACTGGCAAACTTTATGCCTTTTATTATAATTTACTATGTGACATCCTCTCTCTTTAATTCCCTTCTTTTCTATTTACTGTATGTTCCAGAGGATTTGAAGAATCTGTACAGTTTCAAATCTTGTCTCTCGCACCAACAGAAGTTGGTCCATTGAAAGAAAATGGCTCATCTACATTGTATTAAAAGTCATGGTTTATCTTGAGATGATAGAAGACATGCCTAGTTGTTATTTATAATAAGGATAGCCCAATGTCTGTGACTCTGTAATGTTGAAATGCTGGATGTTGCCTCTGGGTGGCGCTGTTCCCTGAGTCACGTCCTTTGCCTCCCACCGTCGGCTGACTTCTGCGCTGCTCAGCCGGGCTGCTGTGGGGGAGCAATCGGCGCAAGTGGCTGTTTGGGCACGGTGGTCCCCATGCAGCATGACAGCAGCTCCAGGCCCCTCCCCCTGGCCATGAACATCACCGCCCCACTTCCCTTCGCCTCCCACTGTGGTGCTCAGTTGACTTCTGTGCCGCTCTGCTGGACCACTTCGTGGGAGCAAGTGGTGGTTTGGGCTCCACGCTCCCCATACAGCACGGGGAGCGCAGAGCCCAAACAACTGTTTGGGCTCCACAGTCCCCCGAGTGAGAGGCAGGAGTGGGAGGAGAAGAGAAAGAGAGAGACGGAGAGAGAGGCAGGAGGCGGAAGAGAGCTGAGAGAGAAAGATGGGGGGAGGAAGTAGGAGAAGGAGAAAGAGAGAGAGAGAGAGACATGGACCTGGAGGAGAGACCTGAAAATCCCATGTTATGAGAGGCTATTGGCTAGTTTATAATAAGGATTAAAGTGTTTTCATTTAACTGTTCTCAGCAACTGTTCTTTCTATGCCTGTCCTTAGTCTGTTTTATCCTTTTTTTTTCCCAATAACTATAAGGCCTCTTTGCTCTATTTCTAATCCTGAGCACTGTCACAATGTTGTAATATTAAAACAACTGAAAGTGTCACAAATTGTCTTTGCCAGCATGTCCCTCAGTAAAGAGACAGATTAATCCCATTAGCTGACATTATGCTCCAATCGCAATTTCCATTTAGAATACCATTTAAAAATTGGGAGGAAATAATATTCCATTATCCAATGTCTCTCCACTTCCTTTCTTTTTTATTTTTAATTAAAAATATCATCAAGGTATATCACCAAACTTCAGCAATGCAATTATTTTCTCCACAGTTTCAGAACAAACCACCACCATAAAGAAATGGATGCATTTCCCATCATGCATTAACATCTTCAGTACAGGGCCATTAGTACAATCATTTGCAGTTGCTGATAGCAGTAGGGAAAATTGCTTTCAGAACAGCGATAGCCAAAGCATTGTGAGGGACATTAATGGTAACAAATGCTCCAAGAGTTATAATTAATAGCAGAAAACATATTTACAGGGTGTGTTATGTTGACCTGCACAGTGACTTTTATTTAATTGGTTAGTACTTCCAAACTAGGGGGCTGTGTCTAGACTGTATCCCTTTTCCGTAAAAAGGATGCAAATTAGACACATCGCAATTGCAAATGAAGCGGGGATTTAAATCCCCCCGCTTCATTTGCATAAACATGGCTGCCGCTTTTTTCCAGCTCGGAGCTTTGCCGGAAAAAAGCGCCAGTCTAGATGCGGATCTTTTGGAAAATAAAGCCTTTTCTGAAAGATCCCTTATTCCTTATTTTAAGAGGAATAGGGGATCTTTCGGAAAAGGCTTTATTTTCCGAAAGATCAGTGTCTAGACTGGCGCTTTTTTCCAGCAAAGTTCTGATCCGGAAAAAAGCGGCAGCCATGTTTATGCAAATGAAGCGGGGGGATTTAAATCCCCGCTTCATTTGCAATTGCAATGTGTCTAATTTGCATCCCTTTTATGGAAAAGGGATGCAGTCTAGACACAGCCGGGATGTTAGCGACTATTCGACTACCCGATAAGCATAAGCCTCCACTCCTGTCCCTGTTTTCTCTGTATTTGTCCCTTGGAATCACTTGGCATTATGTGCTCTGTGGATCCTCTCCATAGGTTGGGGGGAGGTCCTTTAGATGTGGATGGGCTTATACCTGCCCAGCTCCCGAACTCCAATAGGACCACTATCCTATAGTCCTCCAGCTTGACCTTGTCACAATTCACACAAATGAATGTGCACAAACACAATCACTTAATAACTGTGGAGAAGATAGAGGGATCACTTCACAGTATCTTTAATTCAAATCCACCCTTGTGGTTGAAAGATACGCCCAGTGGAGAGTCTGAAGAATCAACTAGAGAGAGAATATGCAGAACTAGCCTTCATATGCAAATTTGTTCATATGGCCTGAACAAAGACATGAACTGAATGGACCATTATATTCAACACCCAAATGACATCAAAAGTTAAGTATCAGGTACTTAATAGCCTACTCTATAAACCTCATTTACCATGGACACTGTAATTGACAGATTTTTTTGTTCCTTTTCTTTCTCCTCCTCGTCTCCCCTCTTTTTCTGCTTTTTATTTCAAACTCTGTGCAAGACTTGCTCCATATGTGTCATCTAAAGATGTGGATTGTGTCCAGGAAAGCTCATGATACTATTTATAGATTTTTGTTACTCTCTGAGGGTATGTCTACACTACAAAGTTAGTTCGAACTAACGAACGTTAGTTCGAACTAACTTTCATAGGCACTACACTAGCGCTCAGTTAGTTCGAATTTAATCCGAACTAACGGAGCGCTTAGTTCGAACTAGGTAATCCTCATTCCAAGAGGATTAAGCCTAGTTCGAACTTACTAGTTCGAATTAAGGGCTGTGTAGACTCTAAATTCGAACTAGTGGGAGGCTAGCCCTCCCCAGCTTTCCCTGGTGGCTACTCTGGCCAACACCAGGGAAACTCTTCTGCCCCCCTCCCGGCCCTGGATCCTTTAAAGGGGCACGGGCTGGCTACGGTGCCCGTGCCAGGTGCAAGCCTGCCAGCACCCAGCTAGCAGACCCTGCACCTGGCACAGATCGAGCCACCCACCCGATGCCCCCCAGCCATCCCCCTCTTCCTGGGACCAGGCTGGCAGCTCCCGGGAGCTTGCCCGGGACCGCAAGAGGCAGGCACCCGCCTGGGCTAGTGCGGACATTGTGGACCTCGTCCACGATCTCCACACTAGGCACAGGAAAGTTGCCGGCTACGGCAGGAGAGCTGCCAGCCTGGCCACCCAGGAGCAGGTGTGCATGAAAATCAAGGTGGTCTACTGAGACCCCCGACCCTGAGCCCTGAGCTTACAATGGCCATCCTGGGTCAGACCAAAGGTCCATCTAGCCCAGTAGCCTGTCTGCCGACAGCGGCCAACACTAGGGACCCTGGAGGGGATGGACCGAAGACAGTGACCAAGCCATTTGTCTCGTGTCATCCCTCTCCAGCCTTCCACAAACCTTGGGCAGGGACACCACTCCTACCCCCTGGCTAATAGCACTCCATGGACCCAACCTCCATCACTTGATCTCACTTCCCTTTAAACTCTGTTCTAGTTCTAGCCTTCACAGCCTCCTGCAGCAAGGAGTTCCACAGGTTGACTCTTTGCTTTGTGAAGAACAACTTTCTGTTACTAGTTTGAAGCCTGCTACCCATTCCTTTCCTTTGGTGTCCTCTAGTCCTTCTTTATGGGAACTAATGAAGATCTTTTCTGTATGCACCCTCTCCACCCAACTCCTGCTTTTAGAGACCTCTATCCTGTCCCCCCTCTGTCTCCTCTTTTATAAGCTGAAAAGTCCCAGTCTCTTTAGCCTCTCTTCATATGGGACCTGTTCCAAACTCCTCATCATTTTAGTTGCCCTCTCCTCTCCCAGCCTCTCTCTTCCCCTCTCCCACCTCCTTTTCCCAGTCTCCACCAGTTTTGTTCAATAAAGACAGATTCCATTTTGGAAGACACGTTATCTTTATTTTGTACATCAAGAAGAGGGGCTAGGGAAGGGTAAGTGGAAGGAGGTAAGGGAGGAATGGGGCACGAGCCCCCGATGGGGAGGACTGGGCTGGCTCTGCGGGCTTCTGGGGGTGGAAGCTCTCCTGCAGCCCCCCAATTGCCTGCTCTCCCCAGATGGCAGCCTGCGGCAAGTGCAGCCGGTCTGATGGCCGAGTGCTGTGATGTACCCAGTGTGGGTAGTCTGGGCAATCCAAGCCAGGACTGCTTTGCAAGCGGGACACCCCTGAGGACTGTCTGTCCGGGGTGGGGGTCCGGACCCTTTAAGCACAGCCCTCGGCTAGCCTGAGACAGCATCTCCACGCTCTAAGTCCTCCTCTGATGCCCTGCCGGCACTGCTTCCGGCTATCCTTAACCCCGGTTCAGGGTCCACTTAATGTGGACATGCTAGTTCGAATTAGCAAAACGCTAATTTGAACTAATTTTTTAGTCTGGATCCGTTAGTTCGAATTAGCTTAGTTTGAATTAACTAATTCGAACTAAGTTAGTTCTAATTAACGTTGTAGTGTAGACGTACCCTTAGGGTACATCTGCACTGAACGCTTATTTTGAAATAAACTGTTCTGGATTAGTTATTCTGAAATAGCTTATTTTGAAATAGCAAGTCAACACTGCAGGAAAGCCTCAAAATTGGACTGAAACAGGCTTCCTTATTGTAGAAGTGCTATCTTAATTTAGAGCCCAACAAGGCACTGGGGAGGAATAAATTAGAATGGCCCTGGTGAGGGGCTATTTCAAAATAGCAGCATTGGAGACATTATTCCTCGTAGAATAAGGTTGACAGATTTCCATTATTTAGTAATTATTGCAAAATAATGGAATTGGAATGGCTGTGTAGATGTTCGCATTGTTATTTTGAAATACTGCTAGTTATCTCGAAATAATGGTGCAGTACAGATGCACCCTAAGATGCTACAGGACTTTTGGTTTTTTTAAAATTTGTTGTTGTTGTTGTTGTTATAGGCTAACAAGGCTGCCTGTCTCACCCTTTTGGCAATTTAAGTTTATTTTTTAACTCAAATAATAAAATGAAAATGTAAATTTGAGCCTACACTTTTACCCTAACCTTGATAGTCCTTAGGGATTCTAGGAAAACCCCTCTCCATTCCACACCATTATTTTTGTCTGACCAAGGAACCTCTCTCATCATAACTCCTTTCTATTTTCAGTGGATTTACTTAGATACACCTCCCACTGTGATTTAATCACAATCAACCAGGATCTACATGCCATGTTTCAACTGTGCTAACAGGACTGGCTCAAAAGGAAAATGCTAATATCCTGTTATAGATTTGGTATGTAACTGAGTCATATTGAAATCATACACAAAAATCAAACATTATTTTAAAATAAAGAAATATTGTTATTATACTCTAGGCAATAACTGGTGATTGTTTCAGATATGCTTTATTCTCTGAAATAATTTACAAACAACAATTTACTATTTGCTATTGAAAATAGCAATTTTATTCTCACAAATAAGTTATATTAGTAAATAGAAATTTGACAAAAATATATTTATTGAGAAGAAAATTAGTAGCTTTCAAGATTGACTTGTCAAGGTTAAATAAGCAGACCATTATTTTGGATTTTCAAAATAAACATTAAAACTATATTCTGTACTTCCTTCTGTACCCTTATATGCTCCCTTCTAAACTCTGAATACCCTGATGATGAGAGAAGCAGGGGTAATTTTCAGTTCATGCAAATTAGCATAGATCTATTAGTTTTAGTGGAATTGAAATTATTTACACCATTTGAGAATCTGGCCCACATATTTTATTTATTCTAGTAAAAACAAAATGATAACATTTCCATGAAGTTTTTGAGGCACAATACCTACATGTAAGTGAGGGAATGGTCCCGCTATTGTGGGTAACTTTCCTGGCTTCTATACCATCCCGGTGAAATGGACCAGCGAAAGGATCTGAGTCCTCGCTCCCACTTCCTTTACCCCACGGCTTCCCTGATCCTGAGGGCTCCCCCTCCACTCTCCCAAGTAGCAGAGTCCTCGAAATCCCAACAAGGCTGGGCCCAGGTTTCCTGGGGCTTAATCCCCAACCTTGCAGACACTAGGGGCAGGAGTTAGGGTGTCCCCACTCCGAGGTGCTCTCTTTACACTGCATGCTTTCTTGGCCCAGTGATCATTTCTTAAGGTTCAAAGCAAATACAATTAATTAAACATCAACTGATTAAAGACAAAAGAATAAGAAAAAAATGAGAATGGTTAAATGAGAACACAAAGCCCTGCTCTGTAGCACAGGGACATCAAAACAGCAGCCTGCAGAGTGTAAGGACAGTTCACAGTCTCTTCCTTATAGGCCCCTGAGAGGCCCTGGATGTGCTACAGGAGGGCTGCAGGCTGGACATGCTTGCTCTGGCAGTGACCACACAGCCTCAAGCTCTAAGGGTATGTCTACACTACAACGTTAATTCGAACTAACTTAGTTCGAATTAGTTAATTCGAACTAAGCTAATTCGAACTAATGGCTCTAGACTAAAAAACTAGTTCGAATTAGCGTTTTGCTAATTCGAACTAGCATGTCCACATTAAGTGGACCCTGAACCAGACTTAAGGATGGCCGGAAGCAGTGCCGGCAGGGCATCAGAGGAGGACTTAGAGCGTGGAGATGCTGTCTCAGTCTAGCCGAGGGATGCGCTTAAAGGGTCCCGACCCCCACCCTGGACAGACAGTTCTCAGGGGTGCCCAGCTTGCAAAGCAGTCCTGGCTTGGAGTGCTCGGAGTACCCACACTGGGCACATCACAGCACTCGGCCATCAGACCGGCTGCACTTGCCGCAGGCTGCCATCTGGGGAGAGGGAGCAATCGGGGGGCTGCAGGAGAGCTTCCACCCCCAGAAGCCCGCAGAGCCAGCCCAGTCCTCCCCATCAGGGGCTCGTACCCCATTCCTCCCTCACCTCCTTCCACTTACCCTTCCCTAGCCCCTTTTCTTGATGTACAAAATAAAGATAACGTGTCTTCCAAAATGGAATCTGTCTTTATTGAACAAAACTGGGGGAGACTGGGAAAAGGAGGTGGGAGAGGGGAAGGGAGAAGCTGGGAGAGGGGAGGGCAACTAAAATGATGAGGGGTTTGGAACAGGTCCCATATGAAGAGAGGCTAAAGAGACTGGGACTTTTCAGCTTAGAAAAGAGGAGACGGAGGGGGGACAGGATAGAGGTCTCTAAAAGCAGGAGTTGGGTGGAGAGGGTGCATACAGAAAAGATCTTCATTAGTTCCCATAAAGAAGGACTAGAGGACACCAAAGGAAAGGAATGGGTAGCAGGCTTCAAACTAGTAACAGAAAGTTGTTCTTCACAAAGCAAAGAGTCAACCTGTGGAACTCCTTGCTGCAGGAGGCTGTGAAGGCTAGAACTAGAACAGAGTTTAAAGGGACGTGAGATCAAGTGATGGAGGTTGGGTCCATGGAGTGCTATTAGCCAGGGGGTAGGAGTGGTGTCCCTGCCCAAAGTTTGTGGAAGGCTGGAGAGGGATGGCACGAGACAAATGGCTTGGTCACTGTCTTCGGTCCATCCCCTCCAGGGTCCCTAGTGTTGGCCGCTGTCGTCAGACAAGCTACTGGGCTAGATGGACCTTTGGTCTGACCTAGGACGGCCATTGTAAGCTCAGGGCTCAGTGTCGGGGGTCTCAGTGGACCACCTTGATTTCCATGCACACCTGCTCCTGGGTGGCCAGGCTGGCAGCTCTCCTGCTGTAGCTGGCCACTTTCCTGTGCCTAGTGCGGAGATCGTTGACGAGTTCCACGATGTCCGCACTAGCCCAGGCGGGTGCCCGCCTCTTGCGGTCCCGGGCAAGCTCCCGGGAGCCGCCAGCCTGGTCCCGGGAAGAGGTGGAGGGCTGGGGGGCATCGGGTGGCTGGCTCGAGCCGTGCCAGGTGCAGGGTCTGCTAGCTGGGTGCTGGCAGGCTTGCACCTGACACGGGCATCGTAGCCAGCCCGTGCCCCTTTAAAGGGTCCGGGGCCGGGAGGGGAGCAATACAGTTTCCCTGGTGTTGGCCAGAGTAGCCACCAGGGAAAGCTGGGGAGGGCTAGCTTCCCACTAGTTCGAATTAAGGGGCTACACACCCCTTAATTCGAACTAGTAAGTTCGAACTAGGCTTAATCCTCGTAAAATGAGGTTTACCTAGTTCGAACTAAGCGCTCCGCTAGTTCGAATTAAGTTCGAACTAGCGGAGCGCTAGTGTAGCACCTATGAAAGTTAGTTCGAACTAACATCCGTTAGTTCGAACTAACTCTGTAGTGTACACATACCCTAAGTGGCCAGACCCCTCTCCCAGTCTGGCCTGCTGGGCCTCTTGGTTGGTGATATCTCCCTGCCCAGAGCCTCTCCCCACAGTTTGCTGGTCCCAGCTGCTCACCACACCCAGCTGCAGGCTGTGCTGCCTCGTCAGTCTCCAGCTCCTTGGTTTGCTTCTCTGTCCCTTTTGGCTTCTCTTAGCACTGCCAGTCTGCTGCTCAACACAGGGTCTGTGCTCCTTGAGCTGTGTGTGCCTGGCTCTGCTGCTGCAAAACTGCCTCTCCGCACAGCTTGCACTCCTTGGGCTTTCTGTGTCTGGCTCTGTTGCTGCAGGACTTCTTCTGCACACAGCTTGCACTGCTCTTAGCTGTCTCTCAGCTCTCTCCTTGCTCAGAGAGACCCAGGACAATCCCAGCACACAGGGAGGACGGGGCCTGGCCTCTAACTTTCCTCACTGGCCTGTCCAACCTGTCAATCAGGCTGAGCTGGAGTGTTGGCTGCTTTCCATTGTCTCTGGGGTCTGTCAGTCTCATGGACCCTTCCCCTTTTGATATTGTTTGCTGGCGAACTAAAAACTCTGTGAGGGTATGTCTACACTACCACCCTAGTTCGAACTAGGGTGGTAATGTAGGCAACCGGAGTTGCAAATGAAGCCTGGGATTTGAATTTCCTGGGCTTCATTTGCATAAAGCCGGGCGCCGCCATTTTTAAATGTCCGCTAGTGCGGACTCTGTGCCGTGCAGCTACACGCGGCACGGACTAGGTAGTTCGGACTAGGCGAAACGAGGTGAAACGGTAGGTAGTTCGGACTAGGTGAAATGAGGAGTAATGGTAGTTCGGACTAGGAAGCGTAGTCCGAACTACCTAGTCCGTGCCGCATGTAGCCTCACGGCACGGAGTCCGCACTAGTGGACATTTAAAAATGGCGGCGCCCGGCTTTATGCAAATGAAGCCCGGGAAATTCAAATCCCGGGCTTCATTTGCAACTCCGGTTGCCTACATTTCCACCCTAGTTCGAACTAGGGTGGTAGTGTAGACATACCCTCACAGAGTATTAGTAAGGGGCTAACAGTCCCCTTACATACAGAAACCCACCCACCCACCCACCCCCCCCAAAAAAGGAAAGAAACAAGGAAAAAACACAGAGAAACAACAGAAGATTGGAAAAGATTCTTAATTCCTTAACTTTGTGCTGCTTAGGTTTGAAATGCATTGTAGGATATGTACAATATTTAACCAGTGGTTTGGGACTACCCAAAAGGTGCTGTTCTAGTGTAACAGGTACCCGATATATTTTAAAATCCCCATATGCATCTATTTTACCCCAAAAGATGTAACATATACAAAAAATCCTACTCATGAAAAATTAAAACAGGATAATTTCTTCCCTTTTGAAAATCCATAAAGGAGGGGACTAACGTAATAAATACCTAATTCTGTATCCACACAGCCATGGTGATTTGAAAGTTTGATTTGAATGATAAAATTCAAAAAAATATTAGTTTGGGGTTCCACATAAGAAATGTTCAAAGAGGAGCAAAGGGGGAAAATCAAGTAAAAACTTATACAGATTTCAAATGTTACCAATAACATCCCACTATTTATAAATAGTGGCTTATAAATATAAATGGCTTGCTTTGAAGTCATAATATATTATATACTGAAAATTTTTCTGAAAACTAGAGGTAGCTGCAAAATGAGAAGTAATTTTTGCAAAACAATTTGCAAACGTTTTGACCATTTTTCACAGAGATGTAGAAATTTCAGGGTATGTCTACACTACCCCGCTAGTTCGAACTAGCGGGGTAATGTATGCATACCGCACTTGCTAATGAAGCCCGGGATTTGAATTTCCCGGGCTTCATTAGCATAAGCGGGGAGCCGCCATTTTTAAATCCCCGCTGCTTCGAACCCCGTGCAGCGCGGCTACATGGGGCTCGAACTAGGTAGTTTGGACTAGGTTCCTATTCCGAACTACCGTTACTCCTCGTGAAATGAGGTGTACCGGTAGTTCGGAATAGGCACCCTAGTCTGAACTACCTAGTTCGAGCCCCGTGTAGCCGCGCTGCACGGGGTTCGAAGCAGCGGGGATTTAAAAATGGCGGCTCCCTGCTTATGCTAATGAAGCCCGGGAAATTCAAATCCCAGGCTTCATTAGCAAGTGCGGTATGCATACATTACCCCGCTAGTTCGAACTAGCGGGGTAGTGTAGACATACCCTCGGTGAAATTTTGAATTGAGAAGTGTTTTAACAATACCTGTAGCTGCTCAGAAAACTGGATACAAAAGTACATGAAATAAATTCTGAAATTATTAATTTCAAACATTTTGACTTACTCTCCTGAAAATTTATGTACAGGCTAGATTTAGTTATTGCACTTTTTAAAATTAGAACAAAAAACAAACACATAGACCATTAGGGCCCAATCCAGTACCCAGTTCCAGCAACAATTCCTGTGTGACAGGAGATGCAATCACTGAGGAAAAGGAAGTGATATTAGGAGACAGTATAAGGATTGGGAAAAGCCACACTAATCATTCTGAGACTAGAGTTACAAAAATGTGTTAGAGCTGGAACTTACATTCCCCCTTCCTCAAAAAAGTGGTGCAAGTTTGGGGGGTTTTATGGTTCTTGTCGCCTTCTCCCTTGAAGAATTTGGAGAGCACAACAGGCTGACAGCACTAGTCCACAGACAACTAGGACTGAATGGAGCTAGGTTTATAAAACGCTCCATTCCACAAAAGAGGGAAAAACTGTCGGAACTGCAGAGGCTGATGAATCACTTATTCTACATCTAGACTTCAGGCTTCTTTGGGAAGAAGCTTTTCCAGGAGAGTTCTTCCAAAAAAAACTTCTTCCGAAAGAGAGCGTCTATACTACCAAAGCACATTGAAAAAGTGATCTGCTTTTTTGAAAGAGAGAGTCCATACTGAATTTAAGCTGTGATTACTATGGACAGAGTGCCCACCAGGGAACCTGTGCTTTTCCCCCTGTTCTCTTCTTTAAAAGGAACTCCCTTTTCCCCATCCACACACGCCTTTTTCGAAAAAGGCTTCTTCCTCATAGAAAGAGATTTACCAGTGTCAGAAAAAACCCTCTGTTCTTTCAGGTTTTTTTTTTGAAAGAACGTGATTGCAGTGTGGATGTAAGTGAACTTTCTTTTTCAGAAGAACGGCTGTTTTTCTGAAAAAAAACCTCTGGGCTACGTCTACACTGGCCCCTTTTCCGGAAGGGGCATGTAAATTTCACTAGTCGTCGTAGGGAAATCCGCGGGGGATTTAAATATCCCCCGCGGCATTTAAATAAAAATGTCCGCCGCTTTTTTCCGGCTTTTAAAAAAGCCGGAAAAGAGCGTCTAGACTGGCCCCGATCCTCCGGAAAAAGTGCCCTTTTCCAGAGGCTCTTATTCTTACTTTGAAGTAAGAATAAGAGCCTCCGGAAAAGGGCACTTTTTCCGGAGGATCGGGGCCAGTCTAGACGCTCTTTTCCGGCTTTTTTAAAAGCCGGAAAAAAGCGGCGGACATTTTTATTTAAATGCCGCGGGGGATATTTAAATCCCCCGCGGATTTCCCTACGACGACTAGTGAAATTTACATGCCCCTTCCAGAAAAGGGGCCAGTGTAGACGTAGCCCTGTAGTGTAGACATAGCCTTAAAGAGTTAAGAGGCAAGTAATCCACCTCTGGTTTTACTTATGTCCTTTCTTAGGCAGCTGTGTTTGCATTGAAAAGATTTCAGAACCAAATCCTGTAGCCAGACAGAACCACCACCCCTCCTTCCCCTTCTCCCTCTGACATCCCTGGGAGAGAGAATCCTAGAGGGTATGTGTACACTAGCTCATTAATTCGAGCTAGGTAGGTAAATGAGGTGACCGGAATTGCAAATGAAGCCCGGGATTTAAATATCCCGGGCTTTATTTGCATGTTCCCGTCCGGTCGCCATTTTGAAATTTCACTAGCACGAACTCACTGCCGTGCGGCTAAACACAGCAGTGAAACGTTAATTCAAACTAAGTCCTTAGTTAGAATTAACTGTTACTCCTCATTCCATTTGAATTAACGTTTCACTGCTGCGTCATGCATCTGACGAAGTGGGTCTTTGCCCACGAAAGCTTATGCTCCTACACTTCAGTTAGGATATGTCTACACTACCCCGCTAGTTCGAACTAACGGGGGTAATGTAGTCATCCGCAGTTGCAAATGAAGCCCTGGATTTGAATTTCCCGGGCTTCATTTGCATGAAGCCGGCCGGCGCCATTTTTAAATGCCAGCTAGTTCGAACCTCGTGCCGCGCAGCAACACGCGGCACAGAGTAGCTAGTTCGGATTAGGCTTCCTAATCCGAACTAGCTACACTGTGCTGCCCGAGTCACAGGGGTATTGCAAAAGAGAAAGATGGGAGATTGTTAACAATGGAAACAGAACAAAAGAAAAAAACGGTGAGAACATTTTAATGAGGTACTCAGCCAACCAGAGCCAGCAATTCCAATTAATGGATGTGAAAACTTAAATATCTCACTGCTAGAAATTTCAGAAGCAAAAACAGAGGAAGCAATTAAGCAGCTAAAAATGGCAAAACTCTTGACCAAGATAAGAACACTTTTGAAATACTTAAAGTTGGAGAGGGAGTGTTAGAACATGAAATACACAAACATCGAGATTTACTTTGGGAGAAAGAATTTACTTCCCCAAGTGAGTATTGTTCTTCTAAGAATGCTTAATAAGAGATCCTGAAGGTTTTTGTTTGGTAGAATGGAGCATATGGTATTATATTTTAGGCCTTATCTGTAGACCACAAGTGGGAAACGTAAGGCCCAGGGACCAGATGCAGTCCCTGGGTTATCTGGATCTGGCCCCCAAGGCTTATGGCTTCCCCCAGCATTGGGGAGTCCATGCTGGCACTCCAGCCCCTAGGCCTTCACACAGCCCCCAACCCCTAACTGATTTTTCTCTGGGTCAGTGGCACCTGACCCAAAAAAGGTTCCACACCACTGCTGTAGACAATGGATTGTATGATGCATTCTGGATGAAAGCTGGATGCTGATGTAAGCAGGGTCTGAATCAATGCTCCCATTCTAGCCATCTGGAATGGGAAAGGAATCCTGGGTATGGTTATGCTCACTAAGTAGCTTAGCCCTAAATGGTATTCAGCTGTTAATATGTAAATACAGTTCACACTGGAATGGGAAAAAAATCCTGGGTGTGGTTATGTAAATACAGTTCACTTAGGGTATGTCTACACTACAGCGCTAGTTCGAACTAACTTAGTTCGAATTAGTTAATTCGAACTAAGCTAATTCGAACTAACGCGTCTAGAACTAAAAACTAGTTCGAATTAGCGATTTGCTAATTCGAACTAGCGCGTCCACACTGATTGGACGCAGGGGGGCATTTAAGGGCAGCTGAAACCGGTTCTGGCAGGGCATCAGGTCAGTAGTTGCTTTGTGTGGCTGCTGTCTGAGGCTATCTGAGGCTCGAGCTTAAAGGGACCCCCCCTGGACATCCGGTTCTCAGCTTTTCCTGCTTGCTTGCCAACCTCGCCGAGGGACAGCAAAGCGTTGGTCTCTGTGCCCGTCTGTGTCGGTGCTTCCCTTCGGGGGGGTCGCCGCAGGTGGCAACATGGAGCCACTGCTCGCCCTGCACCTTCTGGTGCACGTTCTGGACTTGCTGCTGCAAGCCTGCCACCAATCGCTCGAGGCTGCCTGGCACCACCAGGTGAACGTCAGCCCCCTGCCTCTCCGGCTGGCCGCCCTGGGGGCCGTGGAGGAGCCGCGGCGGCGCCCCGGCACCGGCGTGCCCCGCCGCGTCTGGCGTCTGGACACCAGCACCGACTGGTGGGACCGCATCGTCCTGGAGCGCTGGGAGGACCGACAGTGGACCCAGAACTTCAGGATGAGGAGGGACACCTTCCTGGAGCTCTGCGAGTGGCTCGCCCCTGCCCTGCGCAGAAGGGACACTCGCATGAGGCCCGCCATCCCCCTCCAGAAGCGGGTGGCCATCGCCCTCTGGAAGCTCTCCACGCCAGACAGCTACCGATCCATCAGGAACCAGTTCAGCGTAGGGAGATCCACCGTCGGAGTGGTGCTCATGCAGGTATGGCACTCGTCGGCCACCGAGCCGGGGGGAAGGGGGGCTGCGAGGAGGGGATGGGCCGCCCCAGGGACAAAGGGGGGGCGGGAGAAGGCGAAAGTGCCCCGCACCGGAGGGCTCGGGCTGTCCCGGCCATACTACACGCTGCCAGGGGGGTTGCTTCCGGGAGTGGGGCGCGGGGCACTGCCAGGACACGCACGCTCCCAGCCACCCGGGAGCCCCACTGATTGGCGCTTTGCTGTGTCTCTCTCCGTAGGTGGTCAAGGCCATCAACCGGGTGCTGCTCCGCAGGGTGGTCCACCTCGCCGACCCGGACGCCGTCATCCGGGGATTCGGCGCCCTCGGCTTCCCCAACTGCGGGGACGCACATCCCCATCCGTGCCCCGGAACACCAGGCGTCCCGGTACGTCAACAGAAAGGGTTACTTCTCCGTGATCCTGCAAGCCATGTGTGACCACCGGGGACAGTTCATGGACATTAATGTGGGCTGGTCCGGCAAAACACATGACGCCCGGGTGTACCGCAACTCCTCCATGTGCCAGCGGCTGCAGGACGGGACCTTCTTCCCCGACCGCCACATCAGGGTCGGGGACGTGGACATGCCAGTGTGCCTGGTGGGGGATGCCGCCTACCCACTGCAGCCCTGGCTCATGAAGCCCTACACGGGGCACCTCAATCCCTCCCGCCAGGCCTTCAATGCCAGGCTGACCATGGCCCGCATCGTGGTGGAGGGGGCCTTCGGGCGACTGAAAGCCCGCTTTCGATGCCTCCTCACCCGTCTGGACCTGGCCAAGCACAACATCCCTCCCGTGGTGGCGGCATGTTGTGTGCTCCACAATTTGTGTGAGCGAAAGGGGGAGGCTTTCCTGCCAGTCTGGATGGCTGAGGCTGACCGCATGGCTGGACACTACGGTCAGCCCCGCACCACCGCCATCCGGGAAGCCCAGCGGGGGGGCGGCCGGATCTGGGAAGCCCTGCGGGAGAGCTTCCTGGTGGAGGAGGAGGAGGACTGACCTCTCTCTGCATGCCCCACTGGGGACTTCTTCCACCCTACCCCCCTTCCCCTTTCCCCTCCCTATCTACTGTACAATAAAGACACCTGTTTTTGAAACAAAAACGTCTGTTTATTGAACATAACTGGGTGCGGGAAGGAAGGAATGACGGTGGGAGAGGGGAGGGGGAAACCTGGGACGAGGGAGCTGGAAGGGAAGGGGAGGGAAGGAAGGAAGGGAAAGGAAAGCTCAGGGGTGGGAGTCCGGCTGCCTCTCCCGTCTCGCCACACTGCGGGTCCGGGGGCGTCGGTGGGAAATGGTTGTGGAGGGGGGGCAGGAGGGACAGGGGGTGTGGAGGAAGCAGGAGCGGAAGCAGGAGAGGGAGCAGGGGGAGCAGGGGGAGCAAGAGGGGGAGCAGGGGGAGAAGGGGGAGCAAGGGGAGCAAGAGGGGGAGCAGGGGGAGCAAGAGGGGGAGCAAGAGGAGGAGCAAGAGGGGGAGCAGGGGGAGGAGGAAATGGGAAGCGGTCCAGCAGGCTCTGGAGGTGGCCTCGCAGAGCACGGCCCTGCTCCTCCAGGGCCTCCAGACTCCTCCGGCGCAGCCTCAGGTCCTCCTGGACCCAGTGGTCCTGGAGACGGAGCTGTCGATCCAGGAACCGGAGGTGCCGCCTCTGGTAGTCCTCCTGGTTCCTGGCTGTCCTGCTTGCCCGGGCGCGGGCGGCTGCTGCAGGTGGGGTGGTGCGCCCTGCAGGCCCAGGTGCTGCGGCTGTGGTGCAAGAAGACCAGCGGTCAATTACCCCAGGGGCCCAAGTGTGTGAAACCCAGCTGCCCTCTGCAAGGCCAGGGCCCCTGCAGGATCCCCAGCTGCTGCTCCGTGGTGGGCAAGGCCCAGGCGCACGGTCCCGGGGCTCCCTCTCACCCCAGCCCCCCGTACACATAAGGGGAACACGAGGGTACTCACAGGTGGACGCCTCCCCGGCCTCAGACACCTCCCCGGCCTCAGATGACGCTCTGTGGCATGCCTCGGGGTCCCGGGTCCTGGGCAGGCTGGCGGCAGGCTCCTGGCTCTCAGAGCCCTCTTCCTCCTCCTCCGTGTCCAGGAGCGGTCCCTCTGCCCCGGGGTCAATTACGTCCCGGGAGGCAGGGACGACATGAGCCCCCAGGATGCGGTCCAGGGCATGGAAGTGGGGGCAGGCCTCCGGGTCGGCCCCTGGCAGGCAGGCCCGGGAGTAGGACTGCCGCAAGTCCTTTATTTTGCAGCACACCTGCTCCCGGCTGCGTTGGTGGCCCCTGGCGGCCAGGCTGGCAGCCATGCAGCCGTAGACGGCCGCGTTCCGGTGGCTAGTGCGGAGATCGTGGACATTGGAGGCTTCCCCCCAAACCTCGATGAGGTCCACGATCTCCGCACTTGACCAGGCGGGCGCCCGCCTTTTGCGCCCCCGGGCAGGCTCCTGGGAGCCGCCAGGCTGGTCCTGGGGAGCAGTGGAGGGCTGGGAGCCCTCGGATGGCTGGCTCATTGTGTGGCAGGTGCAGGCTGTGCAGGCACGGGTGCTTGCAGCCTTGCAACTGGCACAAAGTGTGTAGCCAGCCCGTGGCCCTTTAAGGGCTCCGGGGCCGGGAGGGGGGCAATAGAGTTTCCCTGGTGTTGGCCAGAGTGGCCACCAGGGAAACCTGGGAAGCCTTAGCCTCCCACTAGTTCGAATTAAGGGTTTACACAGTCCTTAATTCGAACTAGCTAGTTCGAACTAGGCTTAATCCTCGTAAAATGAGGTTTACCTAGTTCGAACTAAGCGCTCCGTTAGTTCGAATTAAGTTCAAACTAACGGAGCGCTAGCGTAGCGCCTAGGAAAGTTAGTTCGAACTAACAGACGTTAGTTCGAACTAACTTTGCAGTGTAGACATACCCTTAGTTGCTTATGGCTTCTAGATATTCTATTGTTAGAATCATATTTTGCCTATTGTAACTAATTTGGCTGTTGTGGTGTCACAAACCATGTTAACCCTAAATGTAGGAATTGTAAAATATGACCAATAATGCTTACAGGAGAGACAAAAAGAATCTTGTAAAGAATCTTGGATGGACAAGCTTTTTCCTTCCAGACTGTCATGTGGTTCGATTTATTTTAGATCCAAGGGTAACTAGGACACTCCAGGGATACTTAACCACTTTCTTATTTATTGCAAGCTTTAAACAGTTAATACAGTTGTTTATGTGTTATAAGCCTTAAAAACGATTGCTATACAATTTAAACCTTAAATACTATAAATTCTAAAGCAATTAATATAACGCAAAGCAATACAACAGCAATTAATAGAAGATCTACTATAATACAATAGTTCACTTACACTTCACCCGTATGCTACCTACAGTGCCAGGCAAGAGGTCATTGTTCATAGAATCATAGAACGATAGAACTGGAAGAGACCTCAGAAGGTCATCAAGTCCAGCCCCCTGCTCCAACGTGTTGGAATGCCAGGCACTTGCGTCACTGGTGTGAAGGGCCTATTTACTTCTAGTTACATTGAGCAGGACCTGTGGGCCAATCCTGCTCATTCCTCCCATCAATTGTTCTTACTAAACTCATTTTATACCAAAGCGACACTTGGTCATTCTAATAATATTTATCAATTGATTACGTATTGTATAAAATACCTAAAATGCCCAATGCTCTATTTGGAGTACATCCTGCTACTCAAGACTCAGCTGCTATGTGCATAGTTGACAGTTGTACGGCTGCATCTGTAATATTCGCTTATCAGAAACTGAAGTACCAGTACAAGGTTGCTTGTCTTCTGTTCTTGTCATGGTCTCGCATACCATGCTTAATCTCCTTTGTTATGCAAAACATTCCTGCCTCCCTGCCTGTGTGCTTAAGTGCATCAGACTTGAGACAGACCTGGGTTTTGCTTTTTAGAACTCTGCGCTGTGGACAAGGCCAACGTTACCATTTATTGTCAAGGCAGGGCTGCCGAGGCTCCCCCACCAGGGGTGAACTGGCCCGGCAGGATACTGGGAATTTCCTGTCGTCCGGTGGGCTGTAGTATCTGCACGCTGTAGCCCCTCACTTAGAGTGGCTCCGCATCCGCGCTGTATGAGGCATGCAGAGCCCAACCCGCCTCCTGCGCTGCATGCTGGACATGATGCAGGGAGCGGGGCTTGAGGGCACACAGAGGTGACATCATGAGGAGGGCCGTTCTGAACCCATTTCCCGGGCCTATTTTGATTGCCAGTACACTCCTGTCCCCCACACAGACTCAAGTGGATTGGATTTGCGGGGAGAACAGGGAAAGGAAACCATTACTTGGCATTTTTGTCTTTTCATGGCAGCTGTTTGAAGTTCAGGTTTAGAATATAAAAATAAGTCCTAACAGAGAGAAGACATCTGGGGTTTGATTTGAAAAAAGTACTGAGTACTTACAGCTGCAACTGAAGTCATTGGAGGTTTTGCTCTGAACATATAAAGCACCATAAACTGCTAAGCACTCTACACTATGTGGCTATTTGGGATACCAGAAATAACCCAAAATAGCGGCTCTGCATCTTAACAATCCTCTCATTATTTCAAAATATTTTTTGAAATAATGAGCATGCTATTTCGGCATCCTTGTAAGAGATGTCTCAAAATAATATGTTATTTCAAAATTTGGTGCTGTAAAGATGCACCAATTTTCAAAATAAGCTATTTCGAAATAGAATCGAAATATGATACACAATTTGTGTAGCACAAATTGAGTATCTTATTTTGAGTTTAGTGTGCTGTGTAGTCGCACCCTAAAATATTAGACCCTAGACTTTCAAGTTAGGCACTCGAAATTAATCCTTTAAACTTTAGCCTCAGGGGAGTAGTCATGTTGGTCTGTAACTTTAAAAACAGTGGACTCCTGTGGCACATTAGGGCATGTCTATACTCTACCGAGCCTGTTATTTTGAAATAGCGCACTTTTTATTTCAACATAACTCCTGCTCAAAATAACTCCTGACAGATTTGTCTTTTCAAGCTTATTTTGAAATAGTTATTAAGGGTATGTCTACACAGTGTGGCTATTTCAGGATACCAGAAGTATCCCAGACTAGCTACCCTTCATCTTTTGAACGTGCTCGATATTTCGAGATAGGTCTTGAAATCGTGGATGCGCTATTTTGGCAATCCTGTAATCCTCGTTCCACAAGAGTTAAGAGATGTCTCAGAATAGCACATTATTTTGAAATTTGGTGCTGTGTAGAGATGCCAAATTTTGAAATACACTATTTCAAAATTCTCTCAAAATAAAATATGCAATTTGTGTAGCGCAAATTGAGTTTCTTGTTTTGAGTTTAGGGTGCTGTGTACACGCATCCCTAAGGGACTTATTATTTTAATATAACTTATTTCAAAATAACCTGGTAGTGTAGACATGGCCTCACACATGGCCACAGGATCGCACTTTAAACTTTAATTTTTGTGCCTCCATTCAGCATGTGTAAAAAGGAGATAATAATGCTTCCTTGCCTCACAGGGGACGATAACTGCATTAATGCTTTAAAGAACTAAAATACTCAGGCAAAATCCATAAAAAAATTAATAGTTGTGTATTTAGAACAGAGTTTGAATAGTGTACAGACCAGGGTCCACACATTGAATAACTGAAGATAAAAAGAAATATTGAATAGCTGCTCCTTAGGGGAGCACTATCCATCCTTGGCACTGAATGAGGTAAAAGTTCTACAGAAAAACTAGTGCGTGTGATCACATAATTAAAGATTGTATTATAACACATGCGCACCAGGGAGATGAATTAAGGTTACACGAGATCTTAAATCTGTAATTTCTGATCCCTTGAGTCTGCAATCTTAATAATATTCTTTTACCTTAGTTTTTTATCTAATATGCAAATTAATAATATATATTAACAACAATCAATGAGGCCATACAAATGGGGTTTTTTTCTTTTTCACTGATGATTTTGTAAAGTGGAATAATTTTATAGCAATAATTTAAAGATAATGAAGCATTTTATTTGTGTCTATGTGTCTGTGTATATATAGAGAGAGCAAGAGAAAAATATATAATTAAGTGTTTCTTTTATGTTATGTTTTCTCCTTGTACGTAAAAAAAAATAACATTTGAGGGCAAGTTTCCAAAAGAGCAAAGAAAAATGGATGTCATGCTTTTACCTTCTTAACTTTTAGCTAAAAAAGTCATTTTAAACCCAAAGAAATCACAATTGATTAAAGGATGTCAAGTCATCTGGTGTCATGTCGCGCTCTCTTCTGTCTTCTATAGAAAACCAAGGCCAACTCACAGCTTTCAACATTCATTAGGACATGAAAGTATTACATTTTTTGACACATGCTCATTTTAATTTTTGATGCATACAACAAAGGAAGGATCTGAACTATTAGCAGGGAACGTCAACCAAGTGTGCCACTGTATGAAAAGGGGGAAAAGGCACAAATAGCATTGCAACAACATCTAAGCCTAGTGTCTGCCCTTTATTCTTTACATACTTCTCTACGTTGCAACGAATTTGGGGGGAGGAAATTGTTATACACTACACTGGTAATTTTGAGAAAGACATTTTTCTAAAAGATAGCTACTATTTATACATTTTCAAATAATGATCTTAAATTAATTGTGTACACTGTAGCTACATTAAGAATGTGCAAATAAAAAAAGTATGCATGTTTCTGCCGGTCTCTTTATTCTATGTATAATACCCATACTTTACTAAAATTATGAATAAAAAACAACCCACACATATATAAGGGAAGTAAAGTATAATGTGTTCCATTTGACAGCACCTGATTGACTGGACCCAGAAGTAATTTATTTGTATAAATGAGCAGAGGAAACATAGAGAAATTCCCTCCTTTAATTTATTTGTTTCTTTTTCTTCTAAATTCTGACTCCCCATTTGTGCCAGAACTAAGCTTAGTTCAGGAAATGGACGATGGGAGAGAAAGATGGTTGTATGCCATTGTTGTATTTCCTATGTTCCAGAGACAGCAGGGCTTCTATTCACAGAAGGATTTAGGTGCTTGCTTAGGCAGTCTCAGGAACACTGCAATGCACAAAACTCTTTAAGCAACTCACCTTATACCTGAGTTTATGCAGTAAAAGTTCCCTAGGCATCTCTGTTTCTGCCCCTGAGCTTGCACACTCCTGTCTTACTCAAGGCATCTAGCTATGGGTATATCTACACTACCCCGCTATTTCAAAATAGCGGGGTAATGTAGGCATACCGCAATTGCAAATGAAGCACGGGATTTGAATTTCCTGGGCTTCATTTGCATAAGCTGGGCGCCACCATTTTTAAATCCCGGCTGGTTTGAACCCCGTGCCGCGCGGCTACACGCGGCACGAACTAGGTAGTTCGATCTAGGCTTCCTAGTTTGAACTACCGTTACTCCTCATTCCACGAGGAGTAATGGTAGTTCGAACTAGGAAGCCTAGTTCGAACTACCTAGTTCGTGCCGCGTGTAGCCGCGCGGCACGGGGTTCGAACCAGCAGGGATTTAAAAATGGCGGCGCCCGGCTTATGCAAATGAAGCCCGAGAAATTCAAATCCCGGGCTTCATTTGCAATTGCGGTATGCCTACATTACCCTCCTATTTCGAAATAGGAGGGTAGTGTAGACATACCCTATCTCTCTTGCACCTCAGCCTCACAGACTAACAACATAAGGACATTCCACCAATTCTGCTGGGAGGCTTCCTAAGTGGCTGATTCTGGTAACTGTGGTCTAAATCACTACCAAGCCAGAAAAATATAAATGTCTTCTCCCTTTATTTTTTGTCCATTAGCTGCCATTATAGTTTCTCACATTAAAACACAGATATTCAATTCAGTCCATTATTTTCTCTTTTTTGTATGATCCCCTAAACTTTGTCCATTTCTAGTAATTACATAAATAAATAATTGAGAATAGCCCCAGCACCAGAAGCACTGCCACCTTCAGTCTGTTTAAAATGACTTATAAAACCATTGCTGCTTCTCTGCAGTATATATTTGTAATATTTTCAAGTAGATAAACACAACTATCTATTTATGAGAAAATGTGTGCGTTGTACTATGACTGCTGGCAGATAATGGAGATGCAGAATTCTTGCTAAGGATATCATTAAGCTTCTTGATGCTTGTGGAACATGTCTATTCTGTGCATTTTTTATTCTGGCAGAAGATACTCTGTAGGATAAAGTTTCTGAAGTATATGCAAATACCAAAATAACAATCTGTACTTTTAAGCAAATCTGGTCACATTTGGGGTGCTAACATTCAAATAGATCCGTTAGCATTTTCTAGTCCTCTTCTATTCAGAATAATGATATTTCTATGGTGGTTATACACTCAGCCATGATATCTGAGGCATACATTGTTTCAGCACTCATGGAAGTGCTGAGAGTTCAAAAGGAGCCCCAAAAGTCCCAAAAAGATAGCCTAAAAGCAGACACGTGTGTGTTAAATCCCTGAAGCCCAGAACAAACAGACCACAAAGGGGAAAAATCATGATAGTCAAGGAAATTTGGGAATGTTGGCCAACATGACAATTGTCATGGCGTAATTTATGAGATACGTTTTAGAGTTCCGCTTCCAATGTTTATTTTTTAGCAGGTTTGGTATGGAGCAGGCCCGTTTTCATGTGTGGGGTTTTTTTACTGTAATTAACCTACAGATGTCATTGGACCAAGGTTTAGAGCATAAACTTTTTCAAAGCTTCCAGACTTAAATTTACACCCTGTCTGTAAGTTTAAGTACTTGCTCCTGTGATTAAAGTTACTCATGTCTTAAGTGCTTTGCTGGATAAAGGCCATAGATCCATAAGATTCAGAGCATGTCCACCTCTAATTGATAAGGGGTCAGAAAAAATGTCCAAAATCA
This sequence comes from Pelodiscus sinensis, assembly GCF_049634645.1. Lineage (NCBI taxonomy): Eukaryota > Metazoa > Chordata > Testudines > Trionychidae > Pelodiscus > Pelodiscus sinensis. The sequence continues at coordinate 204,215,159 of NC_134711.1, forward strand.
GCTGATCACTTAATAACTGCCTTCTATGGTGTTTTTTGCATCATTCTCTAAAGTATCCGCTATTCCAAATAAAATCTGGTCCAGTCTTATCCAGCATGGCATGGCAATTCCCATATTCCTCGCTCTTTTTTTTACAAGAATACACTGCTAATGTTAGTAACTTTTGTGCTACCTTTCACAATTGCCAAATATCAAGGTGTTGGCAAACAGAGTCCTTTGCAGATTGACTGCTTTTCTCTCAGTTAAAGATATATTCATATTCATCTGAACCCTTCTTCTGTCTTAATTGGCTGCACCAGGTTTATTATTTCCACTCTGGCAAGACCAGCTGCTGCTCTTTCTTCACTTTTATGTTGCATGCTGGCTTGTCTTATGCCTCTTCTATTTTTGTATTCTTTATGTTTTATGAAGCATGGAGAGTTGTGTGATAAGGATTCAAAGCCATCACTGTTCTCTACAGACAGTCAGATTTGTTTTCTTTGTCTTTGCAATTTCTCAATATTCATTACAGACATAAATAGACCTGCCTTTTGACTTTGTCTTTTTTACACTCCATATTTTATGAAGCACTGAGTCATGGGATAAAGATTCAGCTGACTATTCATTCTCTTACATTTATGTGCATTGAACTGACTGTTTTATCCATTACTCTTTCAGTGTTCTATGCCTTTTTGTATTTATCTATATTTTGCCTTATTATTTACTGTTATATTTTAGCCCTCTGCTCTTTGTCATCATTTTGCAAACCAATCATCAGTGCCCTTCATAATCTTCAGCAAATGGAAAATTACAAGCCCTGGTAGCTAGACACACTCCATTTGATACATATAGTCTTCACTGAGCTTCCTCATAGCCCTTCTGCTCCTGCACATTGTATTGTTAGATATTTCTAAAATACTTTTAGCAAAAGGTGAAAGTGGCAATGCTACCTCATGTATAATGGAATATAACCTTGTCTTTGACTTATTTTATTCCTTCCTCTCATAAGTCACATTCAAGGGTACTTTTGGTATTTGAATCAAAATTCGGTACTTCTTTGTACCGAAGAACACGGGCATACAATATATACCTATTTGATGTCCTTTCTCTCAGTTATTTAATGCCTATTCAAGGGACAACCAGTGGGATGACAGTGTACAGAGGCTATAAAATCAGGCACATTTATTATTAATTATTAATCATTTTCACAGGTGCCCTCATTGTGCTAACCCCAGCACACAAACAAGGGAGGCACAGTCCCCATCCTTAAGTTCTTACCGAAAAAAGTCAGCAATGGGGTAGAAACAGGGCTGAATTACCCAATAGGCAGACTAAGCACGTACTTCGGGCACCAGCAAAGCAGAGGCACCAAAAAAAATGAGATATTTTTTTTGAAAAAATGTGATATTTGATGTTTCAAAAAAAGCATCGAAGCATCACGGGAAAAATCAGAACTCCGCAGAACACTCTTTTTCTCAGCTGAAAAGAATAAAAAAGCCTCAGAGAATAACAATGTGTCAGGACAGACTTGATTCACTTTTCCTACTGTGTATGGAAGCAGACATGCTTCGTCGAGTCACCTTCGATGAACTTATCCAGAATTTTGCAATCAGAAAATCTAGAAAGAAGCTATTTTAATTTCAGCATACATGTAAGTTTTGTGTCATTTTGAAAAATACAATTTTATTTTACAGTGTAGTATTGTTTTTATTTTGAATTACATATGGGGGGGGCATCATAATCTTTTCAGTGCTTAGGGCCTCTAAAGGTCTTAATCCAGCACTGGGTAGAAAACAAACACAAGCAGGGAGGTTGACAGACTTGCTGGGTCCCTGGGCAAGCTGTGGGGGGATGAAGAGCAGGGCCTCAGGCAGAAGGGGCTGGGTGCAGCACTGCCCAGACCATGCCATGCCAGTCCTCCACAGGCCTCAGAGCTTCTTGGAGAGCTCCACATGGTGCTCTGTCTGCAATTTAAATGGCATGGGACTCCAGATACAACCACTCCTGTGGTAACAGCAGTGGCAGCTGGGAGCCCCCAGGCCCTTTTGAATCACCAGGCACTGGGGCCCTTTTTGCCTCTCCTGTCAGTGGGCCTGGAAACAAGATATCCCTTAAAGTAGTCAGAAGACAAGTTGGATGCCTCCTAATAAAACAAGATTTAATCACATAACTTTTAGTTTACATAATGGTAAAATATACTATTCACAAATGCCCTAAAGCCTTGCCTTGGTCAACCACTTAGTTGCATTTAGGTGTCATAGTCGAAGAGTTTCTTTGTGAAAAATTTGAATGCAAATATGATGGGTAGTTACAGGGTCTAGCTTAAGAAAGGTTCACCTGAACCCTTCTTCTGTCTTAATTGGCAACACCAGATTTATTGTTTCCACTCTGGCAAGACCAGCTGCTGTTCTTTCATGGGGATTTATAGAAAAAAAGCCCGCAGATGTAGTGGGAATATCAGTCAAATTGGGCAATAAAATCACAGACGGGATTTAGGGATTACAGGGCAATATGAAAGAGACCTAGTTGAAGAAACTACCAAGGGCAGAATTATACACAGCCTTGAAATGTAGAACAGAAGCTTGATTTTCATGTAGTGGGAGATTTCAATCAGATAGTGACATGGTGCAATCAATAGATAAGGAAAATTGTCTCAGCAGCTGTATTTTGCACAGGATGAAGGACAACAATGCAAAAGTTAGGGAGGCTAGAGAGAAGGTGGTTACCATAATCATAATAAAAAAGAAGAAGGGGATTTTGGAAGAAGAATTTGCAAATCTATATATTATATTATTGGGTCGCACAGAGCAAAGAGACACAGGAGTTCTGTCAAAGACAGAGCCCGCTCTCCTGGCCTCAGTAATGGGAGGAGTAGTGGTGCTGGCAGCTGTACAAAGGGTGAAGTGAATGGAGGGCTAAGAAGGAGAAAGAAAGACCTCTGTTTGTGTCATATTAAACTAAACACACATAGATATCCAAGAGATGCTTGAGAGACAGGCAGAGATTCAGGATTTTGAATTGATGGAATCAAGTCAGAGTTGGTCAAGAAGGATTCTGAATCATCATTGCAGCAATGATAATTGATGGGAGAATGAGGTGAACCCCACCTCCCCCCAGAAAAGGATAAAATCAAGAGTAATAGGCCAGAACACTGTGGGACAGGGATTCACTAGAAACGATGATACACAATCAGCCAGAGATGTGGATAAAAACCAGGAAGAGACAATATTGGGAAAGCAAATGGAGGAGGAGTTATTAAGAAAGCAGAGCTGACAGATTTGAATTCAGATTATCTGTAGTCTAAAAGTCTCAGAGGGTAGCCATGTTAGTCTGTAACTTTAAAAACAATGAGTAGTCCTGAGGCACCTTTGGCTATGTCTACTCTACAAAGAAAAGTCAGAAAAAGATATGTAAATTGTGAACCGCAATTTGCGTATATTTTTCTGCTTTACTTTTGAAAGAGGCTTTTCTGACATTTGGCCCTATGTAGAACCTTTTTTGGAACATCCCTTCTTCCTCATGAAATGAAGTTTACAGGGATGCCTACAAAACATGTCCTTTTTTCTGATATTTTTTCGCGGACGTGTTCCCAGAAAAGCTCTGTAGTCTAGACATACCTTTATCCACAAGGCTTTTTATCCTGTCAAAGAAAAAAAATGACATTACTTGTTCTTGACGAAGCCATGTCGACTGTTATTTATTACCTTATTATATACTAGATGTTTGCAAATTGATTCTTTAAATATTTGCTCCATTATCCTTCCTAGCACAGAAGTTAAGCTGACTGGTCCATAATTCCCTAAATAGTTCTTATTTCTGTTTTTAGAGATGGGCTCTTTTCCTATCTTCTGGAATCTCTCCCATATTCCATGAATTTTCAAATAGCTGCTTGCATATTCTATGATGCATTTCATCAGTGATTTGATGACATCTAACTTTTTTAAGTATTTTTAACTTGTTCTTTTCCTATTTTACCACAAATCTTCTTGGTGAAAACCAGAACAAAGATGTCAATTAGAACGTCTGCCTTTTCTCCAATTTCTGTTATTGTTCTTCCCTCTTCCCTGTGTAATGATATCCTGTCAAAGCTTTTTTTCCTCTCTTCATATTTACTTTGTGGCTATACCTACAATTTTTAAAAAAATGTCCAAACATTTGTGGTCCAATCCTTTTAGTAGCTATACAGTAAAAAGAACAGGTGAATATCCACTGGCTGGAAGAAATTTCAGTGCCTGCAGTCACAAGGCTCTTATATCTTTCTTTCATTTGGCTCACTTTGTGAATGTAATTACCACCATGACTACTCACATCTAGATCTCTAGCCTTATTTTATCTATCCAACCATCCCATGAGTCCATTTGGTTCAGTTGAATACTATAAAGCAACCAATCAAAGGCCATGTGATATAAAGCTGTTGCTATTTGCTATGCTGATGAGATAGGCATTTCCATACCCACAAGGTCCATGTATTGATTGGCTTACTTTATACCTCTACTGAACCATTTTCATACCTTCTTACAGCAGAATTAGGGCTCATATTTAACACTGACTGTAGCCTCTAGTACAGGGGTGGGCAATATTTTTTTGCCCAAGGCCACTTCAAACATTTCTGAAGTGGCCCAGGCCGCACCTGATTGGCCTGGGTGTGGGGGAGCACGCAAAGCCGTCTCCAGCCTTATCAGAAGTGCGTGGCACTTTTAAGTGCTGTTTGCTGCTCTCAGGGTGGGGACAGAGCGGAGGAAACTTCACACACTCCCCTGATTGGCCTGGAGGTGAGGGAGTGTGCGAAGCCTCCTCCAGTTCTGTCAGAAGAGCCTGGTGCTTGCAAGCACTGTGTGGTCCTGGCAGGACGGAGGAAACTTCGTGGGCTCTCCCCCGTCCCCAGGCTCTAATTGGCCTGGGGGAGGGGGAGCGGCAGGACATCCGCAGGCCAGATCCACCCACTTGGCAGACTGGATCTGGCCCGCAGAGGCCCTTTTGCCCACCCTTGCTCTAGTATTAATGTTTCTAAAGAGGACTGATCTAAGGGTATGTCTACACTTGCAGCCTAATTTGAAATAGGGCTGCAAATGTAGGCATTCAAAATTGCAAATCAAGCCCGGGATCTAAATATCTCAAAGGCGTGGAACTGCTTCACTGAGGTGTAAGAATTCCTGCAGTGCTCTCCTTGGGCAGAATTCATATGTAACAATGGCCATGGACATTTTGCATTATCATCGACATCTGACATGTAACAAAAGGTCACTGATTATGCAAAATTTTAATTTAGGCAGACATCACGCACTGGTGTGCGGGTCAGAAAGTCTTTGATGCACTTGCACATCTAGGCAAAATAATTGATTTAGTCATGTTCTCAAGGGCACTGATGAGGGTGGGGTGGGGCAAAAGGGGCAGGTCCCCAGTGTCCTTCAAATCGCTGCCAGAAACCTAGGTGGCTTGAGCAGGGCAGAGCTGTCTGGGGGAGACTAGTCACCCAGGGTCACCCCTTCCACTAAGTGCCTACCCCTTTTGAGGCCCAGAGCTGGCCCCATCTGCCTAGTCCAGGGGGCTGGCAATTCAGCTTATAAACCCAGCATATGCTGAATACCTGTGAAAGAGAATCTGTCCAATTTGATAGTTTAAGGGTCATGCTGAGATATTCCTATTCCTACTTGGTAGCACATTATTATGAATAGGGGCCTATTATTCAGTGAGAGGACTTGTGGAGTAAAGTATTACTCAATATAAAGGTGTATCACCCTGACACTAAATGACACAATTAAATCGGTGTTTCAGTTAATATGTTGGTGTAGTTGAAATTGAAGTTACTAAATTAGATCTTGTGTGACATGAGTGAGAAAAACAAACCTTTTGGATATTGATTTCTCTCTCATCGCTTCCACTAACAGTTTTAGGCTGTGTCTACACTGGCATGAATTTCCGGAACTGCTTAAAATGGAATACTATTCCGTTTTTAGTTTTTCTGGAAAAGGAGCATCTACATTGGCAGGCTGCTTTTCCGGAAAAGCCCTTTTTCCAGAAAAGCGTCTGTGGCCAATGTAGACACGCTTTTCCGGAAAAGAGCCCCGATCGCCATTTTCGCGATCGGGGCTTTTTTCCGGAAAAGACTTCTGGGCTGTCTACACTGGCCCTTTTCCGGAACAGTGTTCCGGAATAAGGACTTATGCCCCGAGCAGGAGCAGAATAGTTTTTCCGGAATAGCGGCTGATTTTGTACAGTAGAGCATCGTTGCTTTTCCGGAAATTCAAGGGCCAGTGTAGACAGCTCGCAGCTTATTCCGGAAAAGTGGCTGATTTTCCAGAATAAGTGGCCCAGTGTAGACACAGCCTTAGTGTATAATTCAACAATGAGAATTTGGCATATGCAGTAAGACTCTAGAAAAAGTTCTTGATTCAGATAACAAGTTCTTTAAATCTTAATTGCTAGAAGAGCAAACAATTTAGTGTTGCTGAGATTAGAGCTCAGTTTCTAATGTGCAAATGGTATGAGTAATCTGAATACGTGTCAGGAAATAAATTTCATTTTCATATTGCTGAAAAAGTTGCCAATTTGTTGGCGATTTTGGATGGTAGCATAATATAGATATAAAGTTTAGTACAGTGGCTCTCGGTATTTCTAAACTACTGTACCCCTTTCAGGAGTCCGATCTGTACTGTGTATCCCCAAGTTACACATCACTTAAAAACTTCTTCCTTACAAAATGAGACATGTAATACAAAAGTAGCACAGAAGACTATTACTGAAAAATTGCTTTCTTTTGCATTTTAACATATAATTATAAAATAAATCAATTGGAATACAGTGTATAAAGAATGTATTTATGTTTCAGTATATAGTATATTCAGCAGCATAAATGAGTCATTATCCATATATAATTTTAGTTTATACTAAACGTTTTAGTGTTTTTCTGCAGGCAAATATCTAAATAAATTCATGTACCCCTTGGAATTCTTCTGCCCACTCTGAAAAGTACATGTACCCATGGATGAGAATCACTAGTCTAATTTATCTGCCTTTTTCTGTGTTTCTGCCAAATCTTTTGATACTCATAAAACTATAGGATTAAACTTCTATTTTAAATGCTCAAATGGGAACAGAGCAGTAATTTATCTAGCCCTTACCATGTATTTTTAGGGTCAAGAAACTGCCATCTCAAAAGGAAAAAAGCTTACAAGTTACATTAGAGAGTCTAAAATTAGTCAGATCCATCTTACCATTTATGTTGGAAAGTCACATCTGTTTTTAGAGTTTTTCCCATCTCAAGTAAGAAATCTCCTAATATTTATTATTCAGCAGTCTGAAAGATGTTCCTTTAGGACTCGAGCACATAAAAATCTGAAAGAAGGTTTGGCTAACTTTTAAAAATCTGAAGGCTTAGCAGATACAATACTTTCAGAGTAGAATATATCTATTCTAAATAATTAATTGTTACATTCTTTGGGTTCAATACAGCTTCTTAATGCTATGTGTGTAAATGGCCCACTTGTTTTGCCAGGAGGAAAAGCTGTACCCCACAGGGAGCTCATTTGATATGTCTGTGCTGCCACCTCTCCAAGACAGGCCAGCTTTTAAGTGTGTATAGGGATACTTACGGCAAAGGCTTTTAAGGAAAATGCTAAAAGTACATATCACTGATGCTCTAGTGTGCTTTTCTTCTAGTCAGCACCATCCACACATGGAGCTGGGTTGCCTAAGGCTGAAGGGGGAAAGAAAAGGGGGCTCATGAATATACATTTTTTGCCACCAGCCCCATTCAGGCTGTGCGTTTACCACTGAAAGAATTCTATCTTATCAATGCAATTCATGGCTGAATCAAGCTACATAATGCTAGGTGGATGAAATGGTCCTTTCTGTCCTTAAAAATCTATGAATCTTAAAAATCTAACTCTCCATTTTCTTAATTTGAGCACTTGTAAATGAAATATCCAGAACTCACATCAGTTCGTAGTCTTGACCTGATAAGTTGCTTGAAAGTGATACTTCCATAACATTTAATTGCACCACACAAGATTATACCAACGTGTCTGAGGAAGCGACTAAGGTGCACTCCACTGTTTTCTATATCTCTGCATCCTATGAAAATCTTCCTGTTCATGGTAGCAGCTGTTGAGGCCAAATGTTCAAATTTGTATCAGGACCATCTCAAGCAGAGTGGACAGAAATGACTGGCAAGAGGCCAGGCCAAAGAGTTTGCAGGCCCAAGGTGGCATGTTATTGTTGGCTGCACCATGTGGCTGGGTGACTCCCAACCAGGGCAGCGAGCAAGCAGCTGGGCGGGCACCGGGCAGGGCAGGACCATGAAGGTGCAGGGCCCAAGGCAACTGCCTTGCTTGCCTTGCCCTAAGGCTGGGCCTGACTGGCAAGCTCAGGTGTCTTTAATCACTTCACATTATAGACTTGAAAGCCATAACTAAAGTATGTAATTTTCTATTGCTCAGATCCTGTGCATTGTTGTAAGACGATAGAATGGAGGGTGTTCACCCAGAGCATTAAAACACACAAAAAAGCAATCTTCCGGAATCGTTTCGTAGCTCCCTACAAGTTACTTCCTTGTTGTTTTATGGGCAATAAAATCTTTTAACACCCTACACTCTCACCGATTGCTCTTTAGATTTAAGTGTGGGCTCATCACAATGAAATATTTAACAACAAAATGTCTGTTAATGGACCGACTCACTAGTAGGCCTTCAGCATGGTGCATATCTAATGAGAGATTCAACCTCCATGAAAGACTACCTGGGGAAAGAGAAAGAGAGAGAGGGAAAGAGAACAGACTGCAGCACTTTTCAGAGTCTTTTATAGGCCGGATATAAGAAAGAACGTAACTATGAGAAGAATCTATATTTGTGTGTGAATTTAAAAATATTAGGTTTAGCTATTTGCACAACTGTTTATTTTTATTTGGGAATGTGCAACCAATGAATATTATTATTATTTCAATTCTGTGTCTTATATTGTAGGACACTACAATATATTGTAGCAGGCACCACTGGCAAGTTGCTACAATATTAATACAGTTACTGTAACAGCAGTTGTCTAATTCCTGAACCATTATGGACTGTATAATGTGGCTATGCAGGATAATAAACTGCTATTACTTAGATTATCCTTTTGTTTTAGAACAGTACTATTGTGCAGAAAAATTATTTTTATGAGCTTCATTCTCTCCCAGGAAAAATAAATGCTTTCTATCCCCGCTTGCTTTGTTTATTCTAAAATATTATGCATATTTACCACTGTGAGTATATAGAAGTGCAAATCTCAAATTCATAATATGTGCCTAGAAATGCAAAATTATTTTCTTTCTGAAGTATTTATGATGCTTGATTTCTCTGGCAAATGAAGGAGAGGTGAAAATATATGCCAAAACATTATATATTAGGAACTGCGACTTTCAGAAATTATCCTATTTTCAGATCAGGATAGTTCTTAGGATTTATGAGGCCTTTGCAGTATTATTAGACTGGTGCCCCTATTCATGATGGCAGCCTGGGGCAATGGCAATTCTTTAAAGGTGTTATTTCATAATCCTCAGCAATGAAATAGTTGAAAACAAATTTTACACTAAGATCCTGTAGACTAACACAATAAAATAAAAAACTGACCATATATACCTAGGGTTGGCACATTAATGTTAAATGGCTTCATAACTACTTGAATAGCTCTTTCATAGGTTGGATGTTCTGCTAATAGCTCTGGCAGGCTTTTTCAGTTTTACATTAACTAGACCCTTTTAGGAGGAAGCAAAGCCACAGAACAGGGACAAGAAGAGGCAGGTGGGTGGACATTGAGACCCAGTGGTGCCCCAGATTTTCAGGTATCCACACAACTGTGTATTCTGCATATGGGTAAGGACTTCTCTATTTCACTTGTGAGCTTATGATATCATACATACTATACCAACATATCTGAGGACATTGCTTACAGCTACAATGGCAATAAATAGTGCAGTCCACTGTTTTCTATATCTCTGGGTGCTGTGAGTAAATTACAGACAGGATGTCTTCTTCACTATGTTTACAGTGTCCAAATCTCAAGACCCATTGCCCTTTATATGTATAATTTTCATGTGTAATGGTTCAGGGTTTTGTATATCCCAACTTTAGCACTGCCTGCTAAACAATATATTGTAAAGCAGGAATCTTTTAGGGTACATCTAGACAGTGGGGCTATTTTGGGACACCTTTGGTATCCTGAAATAGCTACCCCACATCTTTTAAACGTGCCTCTTATTTCAAAATATTATTTGAAATAACGGGCATACTATTTTGGCATCCCTGTAACCCTCATTCCACAAGGGTTAAGAATTGTGTCGAAATAGCACATTATTTTGAAATTTGGCGCTGTATAGATGTGCCAAATTTTGAAATAAGCTATTTTGAAATAGAATCAAAATAAGATACACAATTTGCATAGCACAAATTGCGTATCTTATTTCGACTTTAGGGTGCTGTGTAGATTGTAAAGAAAGAGCAGAACAGACTTTAGTGGGCAATTTAAATGTCTATCTGATGTGAAAAAAATCTAGTAATTTTTGCAAACACATTCTAATTTATGTTTATGCTAATTCTCCCCCTTTTCTTCTCCCCCCCAAAAAAATCCTCAAATGGTCTGAGTTTCTGGGATGAGTTCTGGCTTCACTGCACATAAAATAGTAAGTGTAAAATTAAACAATACCATTTCAGAATGGCCTGTTCTGCCAAGCCTCTTCCTCATTCTGTTGTTTTCAGTTGTACAGTAAATGTCAAAAATAACCTCTCTCTGGGACAAGAAGCTCTCTGTTCTTGAGTAAATTGACTTATCAACTGTGAGGAGAAACTGTGAGGATGGATATATTGTATTCTCAACTCTCTAGCAGGAAGCCAGGCAGGAGGAAAGATTTTATGCAGAAAGTCTAGACAGTAAAGGTTCCAAAGAGGAGTTGGATTACAGATAATACCATTTTAATTAACTTCCTTCATTCATTTTAGAAGAAAATTTCCCTTTCTATGATTTTTTTATTGTTGTTTCAAGGTAGACAGCACAAAAAACATTACGTGTATTCTGAGCGACTTCGCTGACACTTGAGCAGTAACAAGCCAGGATGAAGCTTGTAAAAGATACTGTTCTCTTGCTGACTTGTATGAAACTTTTCATGGTTAATAGAATAACAAATCCATATTCTTGCATGTCATCTTCCACGGTCTTACTTTCTCTACCCCCTGACCTTTATCATATTTGCTTTTTAGGATTGCCATTCCTTACTTAATATGTTAATTACTTGATAACTGCTTGTCTTTTATAGCCACTGGAGACCAGACAACCTAACACAGAGCACAATGCATTTATTTTAGGAGAAAAATATTACAGCACAAATACATAATAGAAGTTTTAAAAGTGCAAGTTTACCAGAGTTTTATCCTGGTAAAATGCAAGGATTTTACTAGGGTTTCAATCCAATAGAAATCCTTGCAGGTCCCAGGCCTTCCAAACCTTTAGCACCTTAGTCCACCTTAGAAATAGATTCATGTCAGTTTGGGTACGTCTACACTACGTTAATTCGAACTAACTTAGTTCGAATTAGTTAATTCGAACTAAGCTAATTCGAACTAACGGATCCAGACTAAAAAACTAGTTCGAATTAGCATTTTGCTAATTCGAACTAGCATGTCCACATTAAGTGGACCCTGAACCAGGCTTAAGGAGGGCCGGAAGCAGTGCCGGCAGGGCATCAGAGGAGGACTTAGAGCGTGAAGATGCTGTCTCAGGCTAGCCGAGGGCTGTGCTTAAAGGATCCGGACCCCCACCCCGGACAGACAGTTCTCAGGGTTGCCCCGCTTGCAAAGCAGTCCTGGCTTGGAGTGCCCGGAGTACCCACACTGGGCACATCGCAGCACTCGGCCATCAGACCGGCTGCACTTGCCGCAGGCTGCCATCTGGGGAGAGGGGGCAATTGGGGGCCTGCAGGAGAGCTTCCACCCCCAGAAGCCCGCAGAGCCAGCCCAGTCCTCCCCATCGGGGGCTCGTGCCCCATTCCTCCCTCACCTCCTTCCACTTACCCTTCCCTAGCCCCTCTTCTTGATGTACAAAATCAAGATAACGTGTCTTCCAAAATGGAATCTGTCTTAATTGAACAAAACTGGTGGAGACTGGGAAAAGGAGGTGGGAGAGGGGAAGAGAGAGGCTGAGAGATGGGAGGGCAACTAAAATGATCAGGGGTTGGGAACCGGTCCCATATGAAGAGAGGCTAAAGAGACTGGGACTTTTCAGCTTAGAAAAGAGGAGACGGAGGGGGGACAGGATAGAGGTCTCTAAAAGCAGGAGTTGGGTGGAGAGGGTGCATACAGAGAAGATCTTCATTAAGATCCCATAAAGAAGGACTAGAGGACACCACAGGAAAGGAATGGGTAGCAGGCTTCAAACTAGTAACAGAAAGTTGTTCTTCACAAAGCAAAGAGTCAACCTGTGGAACTCCTTGCTGCAGGAGGCTGTGAAGGCTAGAACTAGAACAGAGTTTAAAGGGATGTGAGATCAAGTCATGGAGGTTGGGTCCATGGAGTGGTATTAGCCAGGGAGTAGGAGTGGTGTCCCTGCCCAAGGTTTGTGGAAGGCTGGAGAGGGATGGCACGAGACAAATGGCTTAGTCACTGTCTTCGGTCCATCCCCTCCAGGGTCCCTAGAGTTGGCCGCTGGTGGCAGACAGGGTACTGGGCTAGATGGACCTTTGGTCTGACCCAGGACGGCCATTGTAAGCTCAGGGCTCAGGGTCGGGGGTCTCAGTGGACCCCCTTGATTCTCTTGCACACCTGCTCCTGGGTGGCCAGGCTGGCAGCTCTCCTGCCCTAGCCGGCCACTTTCCTGTGCCTAGTGCGGAGATCGTGGACAAGGTCCACGATCTCCGCACTAGCCCAGGCAGGTGCCCGCCTCTTGCGGTCCCGGGCAAGCTCCCGGGAGCTGCCAGCCAGGTCCAGGGAAGAGGGGGAGGGCTGGGGGGCATCGGGTGGGTGGCTCGATCTGTGCCAGGTGCTGGGTCTGCTGGCTGGGTGCTGGCAGGCTTGCACCTGGCACGGGCACCGTAGCCAGCCCGTGCCTCTTTAAGGGGCCGGGAGGGGGACAGATGAGTTTCCCTGGTGTTGGCCAGAGTGGCCACCAGGGAAACCTGGGGAGGGCTAGCCTCCCACTAGTTCGAATTAAGGGGCTACACACCCCTTAATTCGAACTAGCTAGTTCGAACTAGGCTTAATCCTCATGGAATGAGGATTACCTAGTTCGAACTAACGGAGCGCTAGTGTAGCGCCTATGAAAGTTAGTTCGAACTAACGTCCATTAGTTCGAACTAACTTTGTAGTGTAGACATACCCTTTGAGAGCTCTATTAATTAGCTCAAGCTGGCCCTTTATATCACAAGCTCTTTCTTTGTATCCTGGGCCCCTTAGCCTGAACCAGTATGTACAATTCATCCCTAGGGTTGGTTCTCTCCTAAAGTGGTTTACCTGTCCTAGGGTTTGTAGTTATTACCCCCCCACACACACATTAATTTTTTTCTCCCAGAGCTGTGTAACCTACCCAATTTAATAGTGTACAATCCCTTGGTCACAGCAGAACAGTTTATATTTCCAAAGTTGATGCAATAATCTCAAGTACACGCCTGCACTCACCATATCTATTGTAATTCCCTTGGTTAATTTTTTCCCCCAGGTGGATTCCTTTTTCTGTTAGTATTTTGTGATGCTTCTGACTGGGATAGTTAACATTCTTTTGTGTTGGTTGGAGTTCTGCCAATTTGCATCCATTCACTATGGCCTCATAGACAGAAATATATAATTCATAGGCACGTGCTTATATTGTCCTTGTTTACATGATGGTGTTAAATGTGTTGCTGTAATGCTATGATCATACAAGTCATACACAGAAACCATGTAGTGCAGGCTTCCCCTGATATTCATAGATGGAGTCCAGCATCTTAAAAGCTGCTCCTGAAGTCCTACAACTTTTCTTCTGCTTGTTCCAATTGTAAACGAACTTTCAAAGTCTACATAATCCCTCAAATATTCCACTATTGAGTGACAAGATAAAGCTCCTATTCTTTCCAACATAAGACAATCATCGGTCAAGTCAGAAAGTGGAGCAAAATCCCTAGTCTTATTACCAGTACTTTTAATAATCACAATGAGTTTCACCCTTAAGTTTCATTAAGGACTTTCATCAGGCCAGTAAGCAAGAACCTCTAAATTGATTGTAATCAAAGTTTAGACTGGGAGATGCTCTAAGGGTATGTCTACACTACTAAGTTATTCGAACTAACAGTTGTTAGTTCAAATAAACTTTAATAGCATCTAAACATACAAACCGCTATTTCGAATTTAATTCGAAATAGTGGAGCTCTTAATTCGAACTTAGTAAACCTCATTCTGCGAGGAATAACGCCTAATTTGAAATAGCTAATTCGAAATAAGTGCTGTGTAGACACTTATTTTGAATTAGGGGGCCTCCAGCCCTTCCCAGTTCCCCCTGGAAGCCACTCTGGCCCAAACCAGGAAAACTTCTCTCCCCCAGCCCTGGGGCCCTTAAAGGGGTAGACTCTGGCCAGACAGCACTTGCCAGAGCCAGGCCTGCCAGCAGTTTCTGCCCCTGACCCAGTGGCCCCAGGATGAGCCAGGCAGCCAGTGACAGCCAGCTGTCCCCCGGCCAGTCCCCCAGCACCCAGGACCCAGCCAGGGGCCGTAGACGGTGCGCGCCCTCCTGGACTAGTACGGAGTTCATGGACCCCATTGAGGTTTAGGGATAGGCCCCCAATGTCTATGATCTCCGCACTAGGTGGAGGAACATGGCTGTCTACGGCCGCAGAGCGGCCACCATGGCTCGAAACGGACACAGGCACACCCAGGAGCAAGTGTGTCTGAAAGTCAAAGAGCTGCGGCAGGCATACGCCAGGGCCACCAGGGGCGGCGCCGTAGCTGGGGCTGACACCTGTCCCTACTTTCCCGTGCTCGACCAACTCCTGTGGGGCGGAGCGGTCTGCACCAGCCTGGGAGGCAGCGAGCTGGGACTGGAGGTCCCTGACCCGGGTGCACTGGAGGGGCCACCACCAGCTGTTCCGGCACCTAAGTCAGCAGGGTTGTCCAGGGAGGCCATACCGGGTAAGTTCCAGCACTGTCCCCTGCCCGCGGGAAGGCAGGGAGGGAGACCAGGGACCACACGAGTAGGCCATGCCTCCCATGGATCATGCAGCCACTTGTGCACGTGCGAGCACATGCCATGCCACCCTTGGGCAGGTTGATCCAGCTGCATGACACCCAGGGGCCGTGGCCCAATAGGCACAAGCGTGTGTGAAGAGACCTGACATGCTCCCAACCCCAGGGCGGGACCCAGCAGGACGCCCCCCCTCTACACAAAGGCAGGGGACATCTCCCCTCCCCCCCCCCAGCAACACTATACATGGCACAGGGGCATGGGTGCAGTCTTGGGGCAGCTCCCAGTCCCAGGGAGAGCCAGACATCCTGCCCATGGCCTCTGTGCAAGCACAGTGGCTCTGACAGTGCAGGGCATGGTCGCCCTCACATCACGGGGGAGGAGCAGGGCTGGGCATCATCCACTGTGTTCCCAGGGAAAACTGACCACTTCTCTTCTTTCTCTACAGCTGCTCCAGCTGCTCGTGCAGGGCGCATCATCCCACCCGCGACCTGCTCCGGACCACCACCATGCAGTAGGAGTGCTGGGACCAGCACCTGGGGTCCCTGTGAGCCCTGCGCCGCACCGTCCAGGCCTGGATGCTGAAGGACCTGCAGCTCCGCCAGGAGCAGTTTGCAGAAGACTGAGCAAGGAACTGTCACCTGCAGGCCCTGCTGCAGAGCATGGTGCCCTGTGCCAGTCCTGTACCTGCTGCCCCCACAACAACTGTCCCTCCTCCCACTCCTGCCCCCCTCCCATCTCTTCATCCTCAGCCTCCACACCCTCTCCCTCAATGTCCACACCCCCCACCTCAACCTCTGCATGCTGCTCCCCATCCCCCCGGCGACGCCGAGGCCCCCTCCCTCACCATTCTGGGAAACGGTTGGCCCAGCGAGACCCCCACCTCTGATCCCTGAGCTTCCCCTCCCCCTTCTTCTCCTTGCTTCCCCCTTCCAGCTCCCTCCTCCCAGTTTTTCCCCTCCGCTCTCCCACCCTCTCTCCTGCCCTCTCCCGCCTCTTTTCCCCCATCTCCCCACAGTTTCATTCCCCCTCCCCTCCTCTGTATTCAATAAAGAGAGTTGTTATTTTTGAAAATACGTGTATTTTATTTGACATTAGGAAGCGAGGGGGAAAGGGAAGGGTAAGTGGAAGGACGAGAGGGAGGAATGGGGCACAAGCCCCCCATGGGGCAAACCAGGGAGACTGTTAGCGCTCCTCAGGGTGGAAGCTCTCCCGCAGGGCCCCCTGGATCCTGACAGCCCCTCGATGGTCCTTCCAGATGGCAGCCTGCAGACAGTGCAGCCAGACTGCTGGCAACCACGAGACACAGTAGAGTTCCCAGGTGAAGGTCTTGTTCCATGTTGCAGAGTGCCGTGGTGCCCCCAGTGAAGGCAAGCAGAGCACTCTGAGACACAAATGCTTTGCTGTCCCCCAGCGAGGTAGACCAGCAAGCAGAGAAACCTGAGAACTGTCTGTCCGAGATGGGGGGTCAGGTCCCTTTAAGCGCAGCCCTCGGCTAGCCTGAGGCAGCAGCCCCACACACTAAGTCCGACCCTGATGCCCTGCTGGCACTGGTTCCGGCCAGTCTTACCTTTGATTCAGGGGCCACTCAATGTGGACGTGCTATTTCAAATTAGAAAAACGCTATTTCGAATTAGTTTTTGTATCTAGATGAGTTATTTCGAATTAGCTTAATTCAAAATAAGTTAATTCGAAATAACGCTGTAGTGTAGACATACCCTAAGAGATGAAGAATTGTGACATGCAAGAATATGACCTTATCTAAGTTACCTCTGCTCTGACTGGAAAGGGCTTCTTATCTACAGCTGGTGCCTAGCAGAGAAGCTCTTTGTTGTTCCAATACAAAACACTGGATAGTATTTTCAACCCAACCAAACATCTAATGACAATACCCAGCTCTCACAAGATTAACAGTGAAGTTTGCCCCCATGGGACAACAGGAACCACCCTCTGGCTGGTCTCCAGGGGAAGGGTGTCTCCACACATTTCCCAGCCCCACCTCCCAGCTCATGTGACCCCACCACTACCATGAATCCTCAGCTCTGTCTACCACCAGTCTTCCATTACCACCAGTATCACAGTGGGTAGATAGAGCAGCTTCCAGCTGCTAGCTCTGCACTGCTGCTGGCATGTCCCTGTGGTCCTGAGAGGTGTGCGCAGAGCCCCTTGCAGCTATAGGTGATTTGGCATGACTATCCTGGGCCCTGCACTTTGGGGGGGGCCCTACGGTGGCCACGCAAACCATCCTATGGACGGAATGGCTCCAATACTCAGGTTAGCACATTCACTGCAGGGGCAGGAGGTGTGGAGAAGCAGAGCCATGCAGCAGCCTGCTCTGCTCCGCTGTCATCTCCCAAGGCCACCCGCACTGGGGCATTCCATTTCCCATGGCCACAGAGAATCAGAGTTATCGGGCTGACCTGGGAGATGGAGGCAGAGCAGAGCAGAGGCTGTTGTGTCACTCTGCTTCCCTGTGGCTCACCACCACGGTGAGTGGGCCCAACCCCTGCTGCTGCCCTGTGCAAGGCTCCCCCAATAATCCCCCAGGGCATGTCCTGCCAGGGAGGGGTTGAGGAAAGGGGTACCTCAGGGGAGAGAGGACAGAACACGGGAAGCAAGAGGGGGGCTGAGGAGCAGAGCAGGGGTTGGACTTGGGGGGAACAGCATGGACACCACCACCAGGGCCACAGGGACTCATATGCCAGCAGCCATGCACAGGCTATATTGTGCAACTGCATGGGTTGCAGATGGCTCACAGGCCATGAGGTTGAGGCCTCTGCAGTAGAACATAAATGTCTATTAGTCAGCATATAGCAGAAACATATTTTACTTGGTTATACCCTGTGATGAGGTATACAAACTTCACTCTAGAAAAGAAGGGTCAAAGAGCTACTCAGGGCCAGACAACCCTGCCCCAGTTTCAAAGCATGTACAAGCTGGAGGAAGAGCTTAACATGGAGAAGCAGAAATATTTGCCCAGCTATCAATTCCTGTGGACATGTGGGGCCAATAGCTACCCTCTGTGACTCAGCAAGCAGATCGGTTGACAAACAAGGGAAGCCTTTGTCGACCGCTCCCTTATGCCTCGTGAAACGAGATTTACAGGAGCGGTTGACACAGGCTTCCCCTGTTGACCAATCTGCGTCTTGACTCGCACGCTGTGCTGACGATCAGCTGAGCTGGCACAGAGTGGCGGCCATTTTTATTTTAATGAAGCTGGGGATATTTAAATCCCGGCTCACTGACTATGTCGGGTAGTCTATTTTACATGCCTCTGTCGGCAGAGGCATGTAATCTAGACATACCCTTAGATTTTAGTTAATGAAGTTTTGGCAACTATATGATTATTAGGAAAGATGTGAATTATATATTGACCTGGCTGTAGTCTGAGCTTTTGGGATCAGTAGAAATCAATATGTGATTAAATTAGTTTTCAGTCACCAATCATCGTAAAGTCGAGCATCTGGGTTGTGAAAATAGGGCTGGAATGCCTAAAAGGGACTGCATTGATGTGACTTCCCCCCAATGTGGTGAGACAGAAGTTTACTTTTGTTACTGGTTGGTATAATGAAATGACAGAATATTCACCACTTTTGCCAGTTACTCAGCAGTTTGTCCTGAATCTGATATTCTGAGCTGTAACCAATGAGGCAATGTGACATATGGCATTTCTAAAAGAACATAAGAACAGCCATACGGGGCCAGACCAAAGGTCCATGTAGCCCAGTATCCTGTCTTCCAACAGGGACCAATGCAAGTGCCCCAGAGGGAGTGAACAGAAACAGGTAATCATCAAGTGATCCCTCTCCTGTCATCCATTTCCAGCCCCTAACAAACAGAGGCTAGGGACACCATTCCTACCCATCCTCACTAATAAGTATAGATGGACCTAACCTCCATTACTTTATCAAGTTCTTTTTGGAACCCTGTTAAAGTCCTGGTCTTCACCACATACTCTGGCAAGGAGTTCCACAGA
Source organism: Pelodiscus sinensis (assembly GCF_049634645.1). NCBI lineage: Eukaryota > Metazoa > Chordata > Testudines > Trionychidae > Pelodiscus > Pelodiscus sinensis. Next base: position 204,234,285 of record NC_134711.1, read on the forward strand.
TTGACTGCACTGCATGAAGAAAAACTTCCTTTTATTTGTTTTAAACCTGCTAGCTATTAATTTAATTTGGTGACCACTAGTTTTTATCATAGAATCATAGGACTGGAAGGGACCTCAAGAGGTCATCGAGTCCAGCCCCCCGCCCTCAAGGCAGGACCAAGCTCCACCTACACCATCCCTGACAGATGTCTATCTAACCTGTTCTTAAATATCTCCAGAGAGGGAGATTCCACCACCTCCCTTGGCAATTTATTCCAATATTTGACCACCCTGACAGTTAGGAATTTTTTCCTAATGTCCAATCTAAACCTCCCCTGCTGCACTTTAAGCCCATTACTCCTTGTCCTGTCCTCAGAAACCAAGAGGAACAAATTTTCTCCTTCCTCCTTGTGACATCCTTTTAGATATTTGAAAACCGCTATCATGTCCCCCCTTAATCTTCTTTTTTCCAAACTAAACAAGCCCAGTTCATGAAGCCTGGCTTCATAGGTCTTGTTCTCTAGACCTTTAATCATTCTTGTCGTTCTTCTCTGTACCCTTTCCAATTTCTCCACATCTTTCTTGAAATGTGGCGCCCAGAACTGGACACAGTACTCCAGCTGAGGCCTAACTAGTGCAGAGTAGAGCGGCAGAATGACTTCACGAGTTTTGCTTACAACACACCTGTTGATACAACCTAGAATCATATTTGCTTTTTTGGCAACAGCATCACACTGTTGACTCATATTCAACTTATGTTATAAAGGATAGCTTTAGAAAAATACTAAAACAAGTAATGGACAGATGGCTAGTCCCTGAAATCTAGCCATTCAGGCTACATCTAGACTGCATGCCTTTTTCGACAGAGGCTTTGTCGAGAGATACTGTCGACAAAGCCTTTGTCAAAAAAGAGCATCTAGACTACGATCAGTATTGTCAAAAAAGCAAGCCAAGATACAATGAGGTTTACCGCTGTCAACAAACGCGGCGGTAGTGTAGACACAGGTATAATTTTGTTGACAAAAGCCAACTTTTGTCCAAAAAATCCAGTAGTCTAGACACACCCTCACTAATTGATAAATGTGGTTGGCCACCCTGAAAAAAAGACCTTGCAGACTGCTGAGCCATCTACCACCTCCCCTTTCCTATAAAGCCTTCTCATTAAATAAAGGCTCTTAAGGGTATGTCTACACTTGCATCCTCTTTTAAGAAAGGGATGCAAATGTAGGCATTTGAAATTGCAAATGAAGCCGGGATTTAAATATCCCATGCTTCATTTGCATATTTGCAGACGGGCGCTATTTCAAAATACTTTATCTCAAAATAAAAAACGCTATGTAGATGCGGTTATTTCGAAAGAAAACTCTTCTTCCAAAATAACCAATAAACCTCATTTTATGAGGCATAAGGGTTATTTCAGAAGGAGAGTTTTCTTTTGAAATAACCGCATTTACACAGCGTTTTTTATTTCAAAATAAAGTATTTTGAAATAGCGCCTGTCTGCGAATATGCAAATGAAGGGCGGGATATTAAAACCCGGCTTCATTTACAATTTTGAATCTCTGCAATTGCATCCCTCTCTCAAAAGAGTGTGCAAGTGTAGACATACCCTTAATGTAAGTTGATTATGACAAAAACAGTTTGCATCTCAGATGTTAAGATACATATGCACATACAGAAATTAGCTTTTTCAGTGAAGAAGCTGAAATTCATGAGTAAAACTGATTTTCTTGGATGTGACTATCCTAACTTTGACTGTGACCTGCAATAGCTCAGCATGGGATCATTTTTTTTTTACACAAGCAAAAGTGAGTGCTGCAAAAGTTTCCTAAGGTCCTTATAGAAATACATCAAATTACCTGCCTCTGCTTCTCCTTTTTCTTCCCTTAGGGATTCCACTAGTCTTTGTCTATTAGAAAATGAGAACCTTTAGAACTACTGACAAAGCACCAGAGGAATTCCAGGAAAAATGAGCTTTAAGCTCAGTAAGGGAATAATTTTTCATTTCTGTCCTTATCTATGCACTCACAATGAAAGATACTTTTTTTCATTCCACTAGAGATATATAAATAAATAAAGGCCCGTTTCTGGACCATACATATCTTGCCCTACTACAATAAATGAGATGCTTTTCATTGCTCAGTACAGTTTATTTTGTTTTTCTTTTGCGCTGTCCCCCGTTTCACTCCTGCATATAAGTTGGAAAGATTTTTCTATTGCAGGTTTTGTATTTGTGTGTCTCCTGAGGTTCCTTTTAGAGATAACTGTTCATACAAAGGTTATGAACCTTTGTTTGTTATTTAAGAAAATAATAATTACACTCCTGTAAACTCCACCTGCTTGAAACCATTGAAATCATTGTGAGCTTTGCAGGATTGGGGCCTTCATATGTTAAAAAAATGTTTTTCACTTTAATAAAAAAAAAGTCAGGACTCCAGAAAGCCAATTGAACAAGTTGAGATAATCTGTACATCTGGAAAGATTATGGGTCGGTGTACATTGGAAGCCATAGACTTAGTGCAGTAGGATCTTCTTAATATGAAAGGTACATTTTTTAAAAAAGTGTAACCTATGACAGTGCAGTTTCTCTTTCTCCCAAGAACTTCACTTTCTCCATGGAAAACGTCAGAAAGCTTTGTATTTCATGCACAAACCTATGGTAAGATTAATAATGCTCTCAAAACTCAGAAAATGCAAAACTGAAGATAGATACAGATATAGAATGTTTAGAATGGCATGGCAGTTCCCTTCTCTTCCAGAAAGACAATGGCTGGTGGCCCCTTTCTCTTCCCAGGAGTGGCAGCAGGAGCCTTCTTCCCTCTGGAGCAGAAGTGGTAGCTTGAGTCACCTGTGAAGGGACAGCAGCAAGAAAAGGCCCTCATTAGTGACCTCAGCAGCTGGGTGTACTTTCCTGCATGAGACAGGTACACTGCTACACACTGGGGCTGTGTCTAGACTGCATCCCTTTTCCGTAAAAGGGATGCAAATTAAACATATCGCAATTGCAAATGAAGCGGGGATTTAAATCCCCCCCGCTTCATAAGCATAAAAATGACTGCCCCTTTTTTCCGGCTCGGACCTTTGCCAGAAAAAAGCGCCAGTCTAGATGCAGATCTTTTGGAAAATAAAATAAAGCCTTTTCCGAAAGATCCCTTATCCCTCTTAAAATGGATCTCTTAAAATGAGGGATAAGGGATCTTTTGGAAAAGGCTTTATTTTCCAAAAGATCTGCGTCTAGACTGGCGCTTTTTTCTGTTTTACACTCAGCTCACACTTCCAAGGTCTTCTTCACATCCCTTGGAAAAAGCTAGGATTTTTTTTAAATGAAAGCTGAGAGTAAGATATAATCACATGACTATAGGAACTGGGATCCTAGGCCGAGGCCTATCATGTTCATGCCTTAATCCAGAGCTGATTCCAGAGACTGGTAAATTTACTGAGAAACTAAATTAACTGTGCATGACAGTGCAGTGCATCATCCTTAAGTGATGATCTAACAGGCTTAGCAAAAAAACACAGTTGAACTTACTTCGTACCTGATTTTCAAATGCCCATGACAGTCAAACTGAAAGCAATTTTCTGTGTGACCAGGCCATGAACTCTCTCCTTGAAGAGGACAACAATTTTTTTTTTTTTTTTTTTTTTTTTTGCCAAATTGCACTTTTCACAGCTAATCTCTTTTGGCTCAGTGGCTGGTCAAGAAGAGGTCAATCACAGCAAATTGTTTTATAAGAGGAAAAATCTTTTTACTCCCTTCTAATTCCAAAACACCTCAACTTTTTTTTCCTTAAACATTCCAAGAAGCACTCTTTTGGGCAGAGCTCAGCCTGCATAATGTCATCCCCCACAGTGACTTTTCACAAGGTTATGCCCATCTGAAAAATAGGATTTTATAATGAAAAGATTATGGAGGCAGCTGCTCTCCCTTTTACTATGCTATTTTCTATATTTTCCCTCCCTTCTTCACTGCTGAAAACACCCATGAAAATGTTCTCTAGCATTTAATAATGCCCTAGGTCATTCCCCAAATCATATTTTTTTGTATTTGACAACAGAGGCACCCCTGCTCCTCAGTCCCTTCCAAGCGTGGTATGCAGCCCCTGATCAGTGGATACCCATAGAAATCCTCTGATCCCAAAAAACAGGATACCACAGGTTACCAGTTTTATCTTAGCTTGTCACTCCTATACCTCACACAGCACTTGAGTTCAATTATTTAAAAAAAGGGAAATTTATGTAAGAGAAAATAGAGATTCAAATAAGAATCAGTATTAAAGAGAGGAACAAATGGTCACAATACAACACAATAGCAAACTTTCTAGAGATTATACTTTAAAGCAAGTCTTTCATCTAAAGAAGCTTATCTTACCCAAAGCATTCTCCAGCAGTTTCAACCAAGTCGGACTGAGGCCCCTTTTTTCATGAAGCAAACTTGCTGTCAGTTAACTTCCTAGATGAAAAGTGTCAGGATGTCTCTAGTCTCTGCACTCCTAAGGTAACAGAATGAGCCTTTGGTGTTTACCTCAAGATAGAATCTCCCCACCAGTCTTTGTTTTCTTCTTCCTATTAGTTTCCTTCTTATGTTTTCACCAGCTCTCCATTAGCATTTGACCTAAAATGATAAGAGACTCCTATTGTACTACATGAAAGATACAATTGTCTAGCAAGGAGAAGAATGTCTCCCATGCCCTGTCTGTCGGCGTTTGTCTCAAGACACTCTGCCTTTGAATAATCTGCATTTAATTACAGACCTAGAGAACATTACCTTTATTATATACACATAACACTTACATATTGTCTGGGCATTCATCTTACACCAGTTATGATGGCCAGCATGACACAGGCTCTCATTAGAGACCTTACTTTACATTCCTTTGGTGAACTTAGGGGATCTCTGGACCCCATATATATCCCATTGCCCTCTGGCAGTTGGCATCCAAAAGCTGATGGCTTACAACTATACATTTATTTTCTTTCAAAACAACAGTCAGCTGGATCTAAAGGCATTTTTAGCATCTTGACAAAGCATCTTTCACCATGTTCTCCTCAGGTGTTATAAACAGCAATTCTCACGTTCCTTCCAGCACCAGTCAAACTTCGTAATTGTTAGGTCTTTTTATGTCATTCTTTTTTACCTCCCTCACCCCTAGTTCACAGAATAAGCTTGCCACAAGGGGGCGTTAAATCAGTTTATTCTGCTCTGAGTGTTGTATAATATATATACTTTTGAGTCAGGGTGAGATTCTTACTGATGCAAGAAGGCTTCCTCCACTTACTGGCCTTAATACAGGAGTAACTTCATGACCTGTGGTATGCAAGAGATCAGGCTAGATGATCTAACACTCTCTTCTGGCCTTAAAATCATAGCAACTGTGAATTTATTAAACATGAACATGCTGTAAGGGTAACCTCAGCTGTTATACCTCAATATGATCTCCCATCACCATTAGCCAAAAGAATAGAGCCATCTGTACTATCCTTAGCTGATACAACCTGTGCAGTCATCCTGTGCACTGGGAAGCTTAGGAGGGATTTGACTCAGCAGAGCTTCTCCTCTGGAAGTGTATGTGTGCAACAGCTCCACTAACATGCTTAAACAGCACCGCTGAGCCCTAGGCACATGCAAAGAAAGAAAACAAATAAATTGAAATATACAGTCCTGTTAATAAACCAGAGACTAGAAGCAAAGAGATTAGAAGATTAGCATGTGTGAAATTGTGACGAAGGTATTCTAAAGCTATATGTGCTCTAGTCCATCACTTCTCCCTACCCTCTCAGGATCCACAAATTGGGATTGGGGGAAGTTTATTAGTAGTGGCTATAATGTATGTAATGTGTTCTAATCATGCTGACATGGGGATAGGCAGCATTTACAAAGGTATGGGAAGCAGTAAACGTGGGAGCCATTAAAAAGTTGGACACACATCTATTATTATCAATATTCTGAGTTCTGTTCCCCTTGCACGGGATTATCATTGATATCTGCTGCTCAGCAACTCAGTGCATTAAAATTTGTGTGCCATTTCGGTTGCACCTTAGCTTCACCGAAACAGTATGTTGCTATGTCAACCTCTAGTAACTGTATCTAATGTTATTAGAAGGAAACATGATATAGTGGCTAAGACACAGGAATTTTTCTTCCCACCTTTTATCAGCCTTTCTGTTTACATTACAGACTCTTCAGGCAGGGACTATCTTTTACTTTGCACTTCCCAGAACTGACATCCTCAGTGAGACTGATGTACAAACAGAGAAGTAAACAGAATCTATCAATGAATTTCTAAAACAAATTCATATACTCTTCCTCTTCCAAAAAAAAAGGACAAAAATTAGTACAGGGAGACATTTTATTTTCAGGTCGCTCAAAATTTTTTCCAAATATGGAAGAGGGGGGAAAAGAGAAAGAATTATTAAATACTTAATCTTGTTGACAGCATGTCCCTTTAAATGAAATCTCTATTTGTTATTCTCATTTCTTGCCGGTACTGTGGATTAAATAACTCTGATTGTAAACTAAAGTGATCTAAAGAAATAGTGTTACATGTATCAAGTATGACGTGTTGCTCTTAATAATGCTGTCATTATTTTATGTACTTTTACTTAGACTTACAGGGCTCTCTGATTTTACTACGAGTTTTTATTTTATTGCTTTTAATCCTCAGTTTATGGATTTCAAATTTTCTTAAAACAGGGCCAGCAGCACTGTGTTAAATGTAAGGTCAGAAATTGCCTTCAGTTCCCAGGTTCTTAGTAAACAGCATGGGAATAAGCTACAAGGATGGCATTCGCAGACTGAAAATGATGATGCCTGTGTCATGACACAAATAATCAGAATAAAAGAGAAATAACAGAGGTGATTAGGAAGTAAAACACAAAACAGTTTTGATCCTCGTTCCTATACCAAAAAAAATGTAATAAAAAGGTACTTATGCTAAAGCCAATATGCCATACTTACTCCTTGGATTGTTTATTTCCACTACATAAGTATCAAATATCTTACATCTCCTGCAGTGATTTGGGGAATATAGAAATCACATGGTGAAGAACTGACATATATAAATGATGCATTTGCCACCTGTGCTTCAGCTCATCTCCATAATCCTCATAAATACTGGGAAGATGAAACAAGAGATAATATAATTGGGTGCAAATTATAACTGCTCCATTGACTTAAATGGAACTACACTAATTTATACCAGCATAGATAGATAGATAGATAGATAGATAGATAGATAGATAGATAGATAGATAGATAGATAGATAGATAGATAGATAGATGCTTTTAAGTTTTTGTTATTATTTTAAAATAACATAAAACATGGCCTAAACCCTAATCATAAATTACTCCAGTATAAATCCAGTCAAACACTACTGATATGCTAAATTCATACAAGTGTAACTGAGAATAGATGTTAGCCACAATATATAAAAATGTAAGATACACTAAAATATCAATTGTCTATAGCACAGAATAAGACTTTTTTGGATACAGGGGATACAGGGCTAGGGTTGTTATCAGAGTGATTTGTTATCTGATTATATCACAAGTATTACAGGCTTGGGATAATACTGCATTGTTGTGGCTGTAATGACACCACCCCTAGTTTTCTGGGTGGGAAAAAGTGCTGTAGGTTCATGCACCATCAAATTAATGGTTCTGAAGAACTGAAGGGAAGAGAAGAGAATTCAACTAGTTCTCTGTTTATACTCTACTGCTGCTAGCAAAGGTAGTTACACAGACTTTTCATAGAATCATAGAACTGGAAGGAACCTCAAGAAATCATCATGTCCAGTCCTCTGCACACACACTCATATGAGCAACATCTGAAATGTTTATATAACTCAGGGTTCTGTGAATGTGCAGATGTAATCATGTACCAGTCCTAGAATTGAGTGTGTATACATGTAAGTCAGATTACTATTCTTACCTTCATCTCTACCCCATGTATTTGTCCAAAGAAATGAAGTTAATCTGATTTATACCGGTTTAGGATCTGGCCAAAATATTCCAAAAAAGGACATACTGGGAGGTGGTTCCGTAGGCTTTTGTCAATTCCAGCTACTATGCTCCCAAACAGACAACAAGGAGAAACAACAATATATCTGACATGAAATTTAGGATGACCTTGGGAAAACAGATGTAGATTCCTTTTTTATTGGAAGTTCTGAGAACATACCATTCATCTAATCTCATTTCCATGGCCAAGTAGCTCAGCATTTTCTAAAGAGGACCTCGATTGCCCTCTTTTACAGAGCTGTGCTCAGTACTTGGACCATCCCATCCATTTATTTATTAATATTCCTATAGGATACAGTCATCTTACAAGATACTAGACCTTTAAAAATGATTCCTCGGAATAATGAGCATTATCCAGGCAATCCAAATTGATTGGGTTCATGTTAAATTTCTCACTTTCCTATCACAAATGCTAGCATAATTCAGGGACCTCACTCATATAGCTTCAATATCCCTTGAACATTTCAACAGATTTGAGCCCTTTGTTTGCTGGGAAACTGTGGTGCAATAGATGAGCATTCACAGCATTCAGCCAAATTGGTGTTCCATGTATCCACCACATTTGAGCCAAGTGATTTCCAAGTTCCAGTTCTCTTTGCCACTAAATCCTCCGCAAATAGCTCCATCAAAGTTCTGACCTCAGTCATATTTGCATTGCTTATATTGATATTTCAGGTTTTCAGTCACAATTGATGTGTGAGCACAGTTTGCTTCTGTGCTACCTTGTTTTCTTTATCCAATCCTGGATGTCCCTGCTGCTTTTGTGACTGATGTCTGGCAATAAAATTTAAAGGTCCATTGACCTGAATCTGGACAGTGCTGGACACTCTCACTTTTTTCTTTCATAAAAATGTTTTCTGCAAGCACAGAAGCCATAAAGCCAACTGCTTCACTCTTCCAATACCACTAATATTCCTAGTTTGAACACTGATCATCAGTGATCCTTCTGAGATGTGTGTGGCCGCACAGCTTCACAGGTGATTACTCAGCCCTGCCCAGTCAGAGGCTCAGGGCTCTATGATAGGAGCTGACTGACTGGGAGGGGATGATTAATCACCTATGAAGTTGCCTGCCACACAGCTTAGAGGGAACACTGGTGATCACTCTTTCTGATTCTGTTCTCTGGACTTTTCTGGGGAACATATTTAGGGATATCACTGTGGGGCCTCTTCAGTACACAAAGTAATGCTGAGCTCTTTCATAATGTCACATTCTCTGACCTCTGCCAGGGATTAGTGTTTATATTTAAAATTGATCTGAAAATGAACTCTGTGAATTTTATCATAAAGATTGTCGCATTGGCCACACAAATAAGTCACATCTTCAGGGTTTTCTGTCAAACATTTAAATCTCTTTGGGGAGGAAATTGTGTGCTGCTGGATCAGGTGATGGCTACCCCAGCTACCAATAATTATACCAGTTTTTCAGGCTAGAGATCTGATTGTGAGGAAATCCTGGATCAGCAACATTATCTGATGTATAGCATACATGAAGATGTAAATGTAAAATATTACTGACTGCTTTTTATCTTAGCCAGCTTCCCCCCCCCCCCCCCCCCCCCCAATTACCCTACTACTTTTACCAGACAAGATGAAAAATCTTTGGTTTCAATTATATAATTGAAAAGGTTTCCAGTCATGGTCTTTTAGGGAACTTCTGTTCTGTACATGTATTTTTAAATTAAATGAGTTGTAATAAATCAAATCCAGTTGTAAAGGAAATGCTAAGAAACACATGTCAATTATCACAGTTCACCAGAGTATGAATTAAAAAAAAAGAAGAGGAAAAGATCATGATATAGTTCATGAGGGCAAATTAATATGACAAGAACATTTCCAGAGTATTTAATTATTGAAGTCTCTAAAAGAATAAAGATGTCCAAATAATTTGTTCCACTCAGTTTGTCATATGTGTGTTGCTTATCAAAAACAATCTACCAGAGTATTTTCTCTTAAACTAATAATGTGTCAGATTAGAAACAGACTTACACTGCTGATAGGAAAATTAGACTCTTTTCTACAAAAGGAAACAATTTTCAGTTTTCTTTCTAAAGATAATGATTTGTTTCTAACATTTATCAGCTCATTTATTGCCATCTGAGTTCAAAGATATTTGACTGCATCTATGCTCAAATGAAAGTAATCAGAAAAGCTTGGGCAACATACAGTGCAACAGTGTCTAGCCTGCAAAGCTCTAAAAAGAAAATTAGTTGTGTATTTTGCATGTTGAGCAAATAGTGTCAAAGCAGAATGCAATATGCTAGAAAAAGTATTATTAAATAAGGCCATAAAAATCTATCCAGCACAAGCAGTCATTTAACAGAGATTCTGTGTGTATAAGCTCTGCATTCTTGCCAGGAGATCAAAGGCAACTTGGTGAACACAGAATTGCCTACCTACTTTATCTTCATACAAATGAGCTGAAGTGCCCTTGGCAAAGAATGCAAAGTCATGCTAGTTGAATACAGATTAAAGACTGCTGTATCAAGGTATTTTACTAAAGCTGCAGTGAATTATCCACTGTGGTTGAAAAGTCTGGGAAAGACAAACATGAAAGCACCCGACGAAACCGTTTGTCCACTAGCCTACTCTATTATCATGATTGTGAATAACTCTGCAGATCATTGTGAAAAATAAATTAAAAAAAAAACCATTGAAAATAACTTTCTCCAGGGAATTACTGAGAGACATATTGTAATGTTCTTTTTTCAGAAGTCTCAGTGAAATCAAACATCAACCAACCACCAAGATCCTTTCTGCCTTCTTTCTCCTTGATGAAATGGACGGTTTGAAAGTCTCAACAATGAGTTACTGTAAAGTCCACCACAACTAAAGAAATGCTGTGAATCCCACCTCACTAAATCAAGCCAAATCTGTTTCCTATTTTCGGTCCTTGTATAAGGATAAAAAGATTGATTTACTCAGATGTAACATTAATGGTTCTGCTTCAAGTTCTCTCTCCTTAAGAAGAGATACTCACATCATCCCCTCTGACTAGAGTGACCATCTGTCCTGTTTTTACTGGGACTGCCCTGTATTTAAGCTGTCTTCCAGGTGACCTGACTTTTTTTTAATAAAGGGGCAAAATATCCTGTATTTGAATACCCTGATGGTCCTTGAGTTCTCCAATCAGCGCAGCTGCAGCAGCTTCCTATTTGTGGCTGACAGTAAAGCAGGCACCAGCTCATAGTGTCTGGAGTCAGGCAAGGAGGAACATAGAAAGGCAGGGAGAAACATAGAAAGAAACCAAGTAAGACTGTCTTCCTTTTCTGTGCACCCTAAAGAAGGGGGGAAGTCTGACAGCTTTTCTAGAACACAGGGCTGGAGCCCCAGTCGCTGGTTTGTTCCCCAGGCTCTCACCCCCACCGCTGGCTTAAGACCCATTCCAGGGCAGCTAAGTTCCTGAGAGGCCCTGGCCATGGAGCTCAGTCCCATTCCCAGGCTCCTGCCCCATCCCATTTTTCCACTCCCCACTGGCAGTCCCAACCACTTGCAGTTCTCTCCCCACACACACCCTGTGTTGCACATCTGAAGCCCTGAGTATCAGCAACCCCCTTCTCCCTCCACTTTGGGCTAAAGCCCTGAATGCCAGACTCCTCCCCCCCCCACACACACACACACTTGGTGTCCCGTATTGGACATAGGGAAATATGGCTGCCCTGCCTCTGACCTTCACCCACATCTATATGCACACAAGCTTGCTAAAGGAAAAAACAAGCCATTGTCTGCTAGCAAGCATATATACAATTATATAGTGCTGAACTAGACCGACTTATCCATGCTATTATTGTTCTGTCTTATTCACTGGGATCAGAATGTGCCATACATAGTTTAAAAGTAGAGCTGGCTAACATTAGATTTTCTATCTTGTGAGATATTCCAATACTTCAAAATTTGCTTTTGTTCCAAATCAGTATGAAAAGTCGAAATGACAAGGTTTGTCATGAAACGGAAAGTTCTCAAAACTGTTTACTAATGTTTTGTTTCAACATTTCCAAAAGAATATTTCATTTTAGCTTGTTGAACCTCATTTTGGCTCAGTTTAATCTATATCCTCCTGAACTAGAGGGTGTATCAGGCCCGTTTTTACTCTATGGGCTAGGATCCCTGACTGGACTACTTCTACAATGAGGTGCTGTGGCCACATGACTCCCATGATGGACTGTATTGATTAAATGAGCAGAGAAGTCACAATACTTCATGCAAGATATAGTCCAATGAATGAGTCCAGCCACATTGAAGAATGGAAGTGTGAGGTACCTGAACTACAACTCCCAAGATCCACCACAGCAGCTCAAGCAATGTGAAACTGACCTGAAATTAAACCATTTAATTTTATTCCTCAAACCAAAATGTTTTAATTCAGATTGAGTCTGACCAGAACAAAATATTTCGTATTTATTATCCTAACAAAATTTAAAATGTTCACATTGCAATTTTCCTGTGGGTTTGAGGAAAACTTCATTATCTTTAAAAAAAAACTCCACCCACATATTTTGATGGACAATTCCTGATCAGCTCTGTTAAAAAAATGTCAACACACACAATCTAAAATTTCAAATGTTAAAACAAAACTAGCAATATCCTTAATGCACCTCTTGTTGTCTTCCTCCAAAAGTTATACGGTAGCTTTGCTTAATCGTCTTTTTACCCCTCAAACAGCCTTCTTGATCATGAGTGCTATGTAGCTTCATTCTCACTCAATATTTAGTTTGTATGGTTAGTTTCCATCATTAACTTCCACTCTAGATACCTTATTGGCATTATCCTTGAATTGTATTAATTTAAATACAAAAAAGTTAGCTGTCAACATGAGTTGTGTATCTCAGCTTGTCTCAAAGGTTTTCCTACTTCTGCCCTCATGTTTTCATATACCTTTTTTCTATTATCTCTGTGACACTCTATAACACAAAGCAGCACCCAGAACCTCATAGCCATCATTGCTATGATACATTTTTTAAAAGTATGCCTTGTGAAGTACCATTTTAAAAGTTTTGATCTATTGAAATTTCTCCTCTGTGACTGTATGGTGCTTTCATTGTACATGAAGTTCTGAAGTACTGCTATGTGAGTTACTTGTGAGGATGGAATCACAGGACCAGTGTTTGATTTACAACAAAGGAGTAGCCTCAACAGCCAAATGGATGATTAATGGTTCATCAACACCCAGTTCACTATTCCAGTGACTTTTTGGAGAAGGAACATATGCCATGGGAATAGACTAACAGCCATTACAGCAAGGATCTTTCTAGCAAGCTGGAAGAAGGTAAAAGAGATGGTGACACCATCATTTGGCATCTCTTCCTGCCACCTGTCAACTCAACACCTGGAAGATCATCTGGAGGACAAAGACCATACTGGGGAAATTTGGTCCCCAGATGCAAGGTAATTCCAGACAGTGTACTGAGGAGCTGAAACCTGCCTGTATCATGTGTTTAGGTGAGAAAAGCAGTTTGATTCAACTCTAGCTTGGACTAAAAGATAGGGTTTAGAATATGTATTTACATTTTATTTTCTTAAGGTATTTCTCTGAGCTACCCCACTTCATAGGCTATTTTTCCACTGTCATAATAATTCATTGTCATGAGACTGTGTGGAAATGAGCAAAAGCATGTTCTGGAATAAAAATAATATATTACATTTAAACAATCCAGACACAGTTCATAAGGGTTAGCTGCTGGTGGGCCACAGGATGGTTTGTTTACTTGAGCATCCATAGCTACAGAGCCCACAGCTCCCAGTGACCATGGTTCGCTGTTCCAGGCCAATGGGAGCTGCAAGAAGTGGTGTGGGCTGGTGACCACTTCCTTCAGCTCCCATTGGCAGGGAACAGGAAACTTGTAGTCATTGGAAGCTGTGAACAAATTCACCTGTGAATGCTCAGCTAAACAAATGATTTGGTGGCCAGCCAGCGACTAACTCTGACAAACCACATGTGGCCTGTGGGCCAGAGTTTCCTCACCCGGATTGATCCTAAAATTCTGGATCCCCTCATTGGGCAAGAGTATCCCTTGAGGCAAAATAGAAGAATCACTAAACCCTACTAGAGATGCAAATCATGCAGAGAAAGATGGGTGTGGAGGTATTTCTCTCTCACCTTAGGCTGTACCTTGCTCCATTCCCAGGACCAGCTATCCAGAGAAGCATACGTGAAAAATGTCAAATAACTTACTAAACTAAACCTGAGGTATAAACAGGAGAGAGATAAAGATCAATTTAAGTACACACGAGAACCAAACAAATGAATTAATTATTTTAAAAAGGTGTGACAATCCCTTTGCAGAGCAATTTGAAGATGTTTAAATCACTCCAGAGTCCAACAGAGTCTGAAGATAGGTGCTTGTGTCTATTTTAGCATGTTACTAGCTGTTCCCCAGAGTTGACACAAAACCTTAAGTCTGTTATTGAAATAGTAAGAGACCCCTAAGTTAAAGCAGTATTGTTCTAAAGTCTGAAGTTACAGAAATCATTTTGTGTCTGCCAGACTGTGAAAAAACTACAGACATGTATTGTAGGAGGGAAAATATAGTAGACAAACCAAGCTTAATATAATCTTTATAAACAGCAAAGCTTAACGGAGAAGAGATAGCCAAAAGGAAACTTACCAGGAAATTGTTTTGCGAGTTATACTTCCTTAAAATCAAAATGAGGGGAAAGCTGCTGCTTTCAGCAGACTTTGAATTACATTAATCAAGTTAAAGAAAAGAGAATCACCCATAAGAAGGATTGTTTCTCTTAACTTTTTCAGTATGAGGTAATTACTAATTGTAGTCATTGGTGAACCAGATAAATTAAACCACTAACTTATTGATTGTCTTTCTAATGAAATATCAAGTTGACCTTTGTTATATACTCTTCTAAATTAACTGATGAGAATAATGAATTCACCTAGCTAGCAATATATTTTGCTTACACTTGTATTTGTTTTATAACTGTCTCTTAATATCTTAGTAAATTTACAAATTTATCTCACGTGGCTATGTCTACACTCGTGGCTTCTTGCGCAAGTAATATGCAAATGAGGCTAAGCATGGAATATCGCTGAGCCTCATTTGCATACCTAATGAGCCACCATTTTTTTCAGAAGAGGCTCTTGTGCAAGAAGGAGTGTCTACATTGCCCCTTCTTGCACAAGAAAAACCCTCTTGCGCAATGCCATTCTTCCTGAAAAGTAGTAGGTGTAACAGCATTGCGCAAGAGGATGTTTCTTGCACAAGAAGGGGCAGTGTAGATGCTCCTTCTTGTGCAAGAGCCTCTTCTGAAAAAAATGATGGCTCATTAGGTATGCAAATGAGGCTCGGCGATATTCCACGCTTAGCCTCATTTGCATATTACTCACGCAAGAAGCCGCGAGTG
This sequence comes from Pelodiscus sinensis, assembly GCF_049634645.1. Classification (NCBI taxonomy): domain Eukaryota; kingdom Metazoa; phylum Chordata; order Testudines; family Trionychidae; genus Pelodiscus; species Pelodiscus sinensis. The sequence continues at coordinate 204,249,636 of NC_134711.1, forward strand.
TAGACATAGCCTTGCTGTGTGTTTCTAGTATCCTGAGACCAACGTGGCTACAACAACACTGCACACAAACTTCTAAGCAGATCATCATTGCAAATGGAACTGAGTTCTTTCAAGGGCTTCTATTGTGGCCAAACATAGGTTGTTTTATTCAGAGGAACATTCAAATATATTCCACTTACACAAAAGTAATTCCCCTGACAAATGTTGAGTCCCTGCTCTAAAACATGAAGATGTGAAAGCTTCTCAATGATTAATTATAATAGAAACTTTATAAACTTTTAAACTTTAAGGCAACCTTAAAATAGGCAGCATTCCTGGCTCAGCCTGTAATAACATGCACCTTGCTTTGTAAAGTTTGATTTGCAATACATAGATGAAATAATTGCATAAAAGCTTACTATTGCTATTATTATGGTTGACTTGCTTGTGGAGTAAACATTTTCACCCTCTCCATTATTTTACTGAAACTATTCAATTTTGAATATGTTAGTTCTTTCACTGCTCTCACCTTACACAAGTGTAAATTAACAGAAACTCTAATGATGTCCATGGAGTTATGTGAGTGTGAAACCAGTGCAAGTGAGATCACAGTCAGACCCCTCTACAGATCAAAGTCATTGGATCTAAATCAGGCATGGTTTTGTCATATTATGTTTTAAAGTTTGAGGGTGAAACACACAAAAAGCTAAAGCTTTTTATATTGGATATTTCTAGTTGAAACAATATTAATCAAATGATAATTAAAATCATATGCAAAACAGCTGGAGTTCTAACATTTGAATTTCAACAGTATTTTGAGTGTTCTATGGTTATCAGTGGAAAGCCACACGATAAAGCTGCTTGTAAAATAGCATTGAAAGCAAATATGGATTTCACCAGCAATGAACAGGGTAGCAAGATGAGTAGGGAAAAACAAACATTCCGAATTTTAAAATAAATTCATTTGTATATGACCATTGTTGAAGATCTGTCTTTAAAGCCAATGGCCTATTGACAGCATATAAAAATAAACCACCGTAATTAATTCATACTGTTGGCAAATGCAAAATGTGTTCTGTTTAGAGCTCTACCAAATGATTTTCATGGAATCCCAAAATATAAACAACTCACATGGCTTTATGATCTATTGCAAACTTGAAACTCTGCTCAGGTTCACTGAAACATGTGTTCACCTTTATAAACCTTTCCTAGTGAACTTGGATCAATTTTAAGAGACTCTCATAAGTGTTGCATAGTTATTGCACAAAACCAGAAGAGCAATGGCAATTTTGACTTGTGTGATGGTTGAACGCAAAGTGAAATCAAAGGAAAGGCTGCAATCCCCCTGCTGAAAATCGAAAACACTGGCCTCTACATCATCTTATTTCTGTTTTTCAGGAACTGCCTCTCAAGAGATATTTATTAGAGTAGACTATAAGTCAAATTCTGTGCTTTATTGCAATGGTGTAAGTCTGTAGCAATTGAAATGTATGGAATCATACCAGGTTTACAGCACAATTTGTCCTGGTATATTTTCAAAAACACCTAATACTAAATCATGCTGATCAGACACAGTCCAAAGTGCAATACAGAGCAATACCAACAAGGTAGATCATAGGTCTCACAATGGATGCCAGTGGATAGTGCAAGAGAATCCTGACTAAATCTCCTCCCATCTACTCCTTCACTACTGACTGCTTTTTTTTCATTCAGCACTTTGTAAATTCCCCAGGCAGTCCATTGTTTTTATTTTTATTATATTATCTTTTAAAATGGGGGATCAAAATAAACAATGACTACAAAAGTGTTTTGATAACAAAAGAACCTACCCAAACACCTCACTAAGCTCCAAAATATACATTTTCACTTATTTTGGGTACAGGACATCCCATATGTTAAAAGGAAATTATTTAAGAAAGCTATCACACCGCAGTAACTGCCTAAGCAATGACAAGTGTTTTCATAGAATCATAGAATCATAAAACTGGAAGAGACCTCAAGAAGTTATTGAGTCCAGTCCTCTCCCCTCCCGGCAGGACCAAGCACTGTCTAGATCATACCTGACAGGTGTCTCTCTAGCCTACTCTTAAATAGCTCCAATGATGGAGATTCCACAACATCCCTAGTCAATTTATTCCCGTGTTTAACCATCCTGACAGGAATTTTTTCCTAATGTCCAACTTAAACTTCCCTTGCTGCAGTTTAAGCCCATTGCTTCTTGTCCTATCCTCAGAAGCCAAGGAGAACAATTTTTCTCCCTTTTCCTTGTAATACCCTTTTACATACTTGAAAATACTGCACTCCCAACCACCAGCCCAGCCCAGCCTGCATTCCTGGATGCTGGCCCTACTGCCATCAGCCTGGCCTACTTCTAGCCACTGGAGCCTACTCCTGACCTGACTGGCCTTGCTCCCAGACTCCGGGGCTCTTTGCTCCAGCAACATCCATGATCCTGATGTTGTTGGATGAGAGAGTCCTGGATTTCAGAGGTTCAACCTATAAAAAAATAGTTTAGATAATGTTGTCAAACCTTTTGTTGCATTTGGTTGTCTAATCATGGAAGCTATGTTAATGGTATAATAAAGTTTCATCTTGTGTTTTAGGGTCATTAGCAGTTGAACACAGTTTCACTCAGGCTATAGACATTGTCTCTGTCATGAGCCTTCCTGGGGAACAGTGCAGGTTCCCATCTTCCTTGTTAACAAGAACATTCCATTCATAGTTCTTCTAACTCTCCACAAATACATTCATTAGTTCCATTGCTTATTGTCTCCACTCTTACATCACTCAAGACTCGGCCCACTACAATATATTGCAGAAGAAATGAAAGGAGAAGCTCCCGTAATGAATCTCAAGCCTTGAATAAAAGTGTCCATTGGAAGGTCTGACCCACAGTCGATTGAAGTTAATGGAAAGGCTTCTATTTATTTCCCTGGGCTTCAGACCATGCCCTAAATTATTTCAGTAGAAGCTGGAGAAATGTTTGAAGCATCCATTTGGACCAACTTCTGTTCTGTATGGCTGTCTCTAGACTGGCCAGTTTTTCTGGAAAATCAGCCACTTTTCTGGAAAAACTTGCCAGCTGTCTACACTGGCCACTTGAATTTCCGCAAAAGCACTGACTTCCTACTGTAAGAAATCAGTGCTTCTTGCAGAAATACTATTCTGCTCCCGTTCGAGCAAAAGTCCCTTTTGCGCAAAGCTTTTGCACAAAAGAGCCAGTATAGACAGCTCAGATTTGTTTTCCGCAAAAAAGCCCCGATCGCAAAAATGGCGATCGGGGCTTTTTTGCAGAAAAGCGCATCTAGATTGGCACGGACACTTTTACGCAAAAGGTGCTTTTGCGGAAAAGCATCCATACTAATCTAGATGCTCTGTTCCGAAAATGCTTTTAATGGAAAACTTTTCCATTAAAAGCATTTCCGGAAAATCATGCCAATCTAGACGCAGCCCGTATGACTACCATGCTAGATTTTAGTATGAGAAGTATTAGATTCTTCACTCTGCTCAGATGGAGAGCTGCAGAAAGCGTCAGAGCTCCCTGATGCAGTCACCCAGCCTTGGCATGTGTTATCTTAACTTGCACCACTGGTGTGATATCTCTGTACTAGTGGTGGATTCAGCATAGGCAAGGTCTGCTCTCCCCTATTCTCCCAACCCACATGTGCCATTGGAATGTCCATGAGATGCCCCCTCCATTTTCACATGCCTAGTGAGTGTTGGGGTGAAGAGGTGTCAGAGAAGCATCAGCGCTCCCTCCATTAGAGTTCGGTCAGGTAGAGTTCTTCTGCACACAAGGACAGTACTCCACTGTCCATTTCTAGATATTTTAAGACCCTTTTGTACATGCTACACTTATCCAAAGCCAAGTGACATCAGTGGAATGGAAACTTTGGCTGTAGTTTAACTAATGTTAAGCTATTGTATTAAATTTTCTTTTCTTTTTCCTTGTGGAGTACCTGAAGATGTTGAGAAAATCTGAAGTCCCCAAGGAAAGAAACAACCAACTTTCTTATTGGTCTCTCCAACTTAAATAGCCATTAAGACATTACTTCCAGAAAACTGAACCCCCTCCAAGAATGATACTTTTTCATTATTAGCTAAGTAGTCTTTCAAGTTGAACTGCCTTTCAGCAATATGCCTGATTATGTAAATCCCTTTCTTCCTTCTGACATCCCTCTTTTAAAATTCTGATCTTGTGTCATTAGGTTTAAAATTAATCATTCTAAAAAAACCCCACTTTGTCTGGAGTCTAATATACAATTACCAAACTGCACAGGAGCACCATATACTACACACCCACACATATACACACACAAAAATTAAGAATCTTACCAAATGGTATCACTGACAATTGCAAATGTGAATTTTTAGCACTGTAGTGATTATATTTAGTAACATTATTTAGAAAGACAATTTCAGGTATCTAGCAAAAAAACACCATTGAACAGTAATGTCATTAATTTGAATTTCTGATTAACTGCTTTTAAGTATGCATATTTTAAATATTACTAGAATGGCTTGTTAACATATATGTAAGCCATTATTTATTTTCTTTATTAGTAATTAAGTTTCAAAATCAATTTACCTGTTATATTACTCCAGTGTAAACTAAATGTTACCCATCAATTCTGCTTCAAGAGAATGACTCACTGAGAATTTCAGTGCAGTAGTTCAAATGGGTTTTTATAGCGGATTATTACTAAAATGTTCAGCATTTTTCACTGAAAATATGATTCTGGGTTCCATATACAAATCAGGATTTCTTAAAACTGTTCACTGTTATATCTGTAGCAAATTATGTGGGGAAATATCAGGGGCCAAAAGTGAGGCTTTCTGCCAGATTAGCACCCAAATACAATGAGATGTAGTTTAGATGTTTAACTGTCTGCTGAAAGGAAAAGAAAGATGCCAGTGCATGGAGGCATCTTTATTATTATTATTTAGATTTCATCTCAATTGATTTACTCCCAGAATAAAAACATTCCAAATTCTAATTAGCTGATGTAGCGGTATACAGAGATTGAGATATACATTTTTAATTGGAACATTTTGACAATAATCTGTTTCTGCAAATGTTCAGTATCTTCCTCTCTGTTGGCAGAAATCCTTATGGTAAAATTTGCTTGTATCCATAGGTGTGCGCAGCACATTTCATTAGGGAATTTTATTTTTTATTTTTTTTAAAGGCGAACATTTAGTGAATACTCAATCATAAAAGACATTATTTTTATTCATCAAACAAACTAAAGAAACTAAAATTTAACTAAACTTTTTTTTTTAAATTAACAACTAAACTTTACTTAAAAAATACAAACTTAAGTATGGGACATTGTACTTCTTAGTTTGTTTTTTTTACATGTGCAATTTGGCGCTTATTGCACAATACAGAAATCCATACTTTAAAACTAAAAGAGTGAATCATGCGATTAAATTAAAACGCAAAGCCACTTTTTTTTGGAGACATTATAGGGTTACCAGGTAGTCTTAAAAAATACTGGACACACTACATGAGGAGGGGAAGGGACCGGCCAGGAAGGGAGTGGGGCTGGCCAGGAGCAAGGGTAGGGGCCAAGAAACAGCTGGCAGGGGTGGAGGTCGGGGGCTGGCTGGGGGAGATTGGGAGAGGAGGGGAGAACAGGCCACTGGAAGCAGCGCTGGTGGGGGGTACAGCGGAGCTGGCTGGGGAAGATCGGGAGGAGGAACCGGCCAGTGGAAGGTAGAGCTGGCAGCAGGGGCAGAGGCTGAGTACAGCAGGGCTGGCTGGGGGAGTTCAGGAGAGGAGGGGAGAACTGGCCGCCGGAAGCAGCGCTGGTGGCGGGTGCACCGGGAAGATCAGGAGAAGTGGGGAGAACTCACTGTCCAACAGGGGACAGGAAGGAGGAGCGTATCAGCCGGTGGGGAGTGGGACTGACCCGAGCAGTGCAGATCCCAGGGCGCTCCTGCCCCCCACACGGTCCAGGCGAAGCGCAAGTCAGTCCGGCTGCGGCTCCACCACATGCTTGACCAGCGCGCAGGAGCATGGACCGGGCTGCCCCTCCTCCTCACATGCAACCAGGGCTCCCAGCACCAATCGTGCCCTGCCTTCCAGCCATGCCCCCCACCAGGCTTCCGGGCTCCCAGTCGGAAAACCAGAAAATACCGGACATTGCACGTGTCCGGTATTTTCTGGATTTTTTTACTGGACAGAGCCCAAAAAAAACAGACTATCCAGTAGGAAACAGGACACCTGGCAACCCTAACACATTAGGGTGTGCCTGGGTACACCCAACACACCCTGTATGCATGCCAGTGCTTATATCATATCTTGATGAACAGTGTTTGATCATTTCCAAAAAGCTCTCGTTATTGGCCTAAATCTGACTCCCATTGGAGTTAATAGGAGATTTTACCATTGACTTTGATATAGGCTGATTTAGGAAAATGGATGCTTTTGAAAATATAACTCATAATGTTTTAAGATTACAGAACCAAACAACAAAACCCTCCAGAAAGTGTGTTGCTATCTATACCACAGGTGAGTGTGTATAAAGAAACAAATTACCTGCTACTCAATAGAAGTCTGTTTCACTTGCTAATCCAAAATTCAAATGTTTACTCCAAAAAGAATTAAATTTGACATACTTTGTTTACCCACAGAATTAATTGTGATTTATTGCATGGGCATCCTCCCTATGGCTGTCACAAATTCTTAGAGGAATTATTAGCAAACAGATGAGGAACATTCAGGGCATCAGCCAGTGATCCTCTAGCTAGTCTCAGGGTATGTCTGCACTTGCAGCTTAATTTGAAATAAGGCTGCAAATGTAGGCATTCGAAATTGCAAATCAAGCCTGGAATCTAAATATCCAGGCGCCATTTTTAAAATTGACAAGCCTGGAATAACTGCCTGCATCTACATGCGGCAGTGAAACGGGCGTTCGAAATAAACCCCTAGTTCTAAATACCTGTTCTTCTTCCTGCAATGAGGTTTAACAGGTATTTCGAAGTAGGGCTTTATTTCAAATGTCCATTTCACTGTCGCATGCAGACGTGGGCAGTTATTCCAGGCTTGTCAATTTCAAAAAATGGCACCTGGCCGGGAACATGCAAATCAAGCGCGGGATATTTAGATCCTGGGCTTGATTTGCAATTTCGAATGCCTACATTTGCAGCCCTATTTCGAATTAGGCTGCAAGTGTAGACAGACCCTCAGTAATAAGTATCTGATGGTGACAGTGACTCTGAAAAATACTAAAAAGGCATATATTCTGTGCTTTGCCATCTCCAAGTAAATCCTCAGCTAATCAAACATATGCATGGTAGTTTCCAAAATGAGCTTGTCTTGCTGGGTAACCTGCACCTGTGAAGTCAAGGAAGATATTCCTTGACACAGTGGGGAAGATATAGATGCTCTTCCATCTCTGATCTAAGGATAGCATATCTCTTCTTTCTACTACATCCCTCCAGAGAAACCAATGCTGCAGGGTAAAGTGTTGTACTACCAAAAACTGCAGTTGATACATCTCCTATACCAACACTCTATAAACTTCCACTGCTCCTATAACTGTCCTACAGTCCTCTATCAGGTCTGCTTCAAAACTGTAGCAAATACAGACTTTCTCCCTGATTTTTTAGTGTCTGTCTCTTTCCCACACATGCTTTCCCATGTGTTTTGTAGCTTGTACCTACTGATATAATCATAGCCTTAAAAAGGCAAATCAGAAGCATGAGACTGCATGTGGGGTGGATTCCGATCACTCTTGAAAATCCTAATTGATCAGCCAGCCCCTAAACTGTGCCCCAGACCTATTCTGCTGCTTTGTTCATCCCTTAAACTACATCTACACTGCAGAGCTATTTCAAAGTATCCCGAAATAGGTATTCTGCATTTTTAAAGCAGCCCATTAATTAAAAATAGATTTCAAAATAACGGGTGCAGTATTCTGGCATTCCTGTAACCCTTTTTCCATGAGGATTTGAGGGGTATTTTGGAATAGTGCTTTATTTCAAAATTTGGCACTGTTTAAACAGCGCCAAATTTCAAAATAAGCTATTTTGAAATTATCTCAAAATAAGCTATGCAGTGTGTATAGCGCAAATTGCATAGCTTATTGCAAAAATCAGCAAAAATCAGCAAAAATCAGCAAAACTGGCTGTAACTAAACACCTGTTATGAAAATTCCCTTAGCAGTTAAACAGCCATTTGCAGCCATGAAAGCTTTTGAGATTTCTGAGAAACCTTACTTTTCCCTGTGGTGTAGATGCTGACATTAAAATACACTGTCTGGTTTTGTTTCTGATTTCATTCTGTCTAGCTACATAGTCATCTTTTTGTTACCATTTATAGCAAGTTTATTTTCATTAGATTCTCAAAGCTCATTATGAATTATTCAGAAGCTGCACTGTTAACATATTGTGTGGCTACTAAGGTTTGAATTTTCATGCACTAAAGTTATAAAAAATACTTTTCTGTATTATGAACTATACCTGTGTTGTTCTTATCTGAGGGGGGAAATGACATGCTGACAAAACAGAAGAAATAGCCTACAAATAAAAGACATTCTAAGAGCATTGATCACTATGCAAGATGATCAGTATATTTGAATCTGATAGAAATCCTATTCAAAGAACTGCTGAAATTTTCATTAAACTGATCTTAGATATGAAGCAAATCATTCCAGTCTCCTTTTTGTTGTATACAGACTACACTACAAAATTAATTAGGTGAATAAAATTGATCATGTTATTCTTTCAAGCTTTATACCTTTCACACATCCTCCATCAACTAATAATATTAAAGCAACTCAGAAATGGTTGTTTCTGCTAATCTTCAGGCAGGGTGCGTCTACACTCCATTCTTACCTCAAAACAATCTACGCAATTTGCGGTAGTGTATTTCGAGGTAATTTTTTTAAAAGTGCTATTCCAAAACGTCCTTTAACCCTTGTGGCACAAGGTTTACCAAGACATCAGAATAGCAAGCCCAATATATTTCAAAATAACGTGAATGTGCAAAAGACACGGAATAGCTATTTCAGGTACTTTCAGTATCCAAAATATCTCTGCAGTGTAGACGTAGCCTCAGAGAAGCCAATAAAAGCAGCATAATTAACCATAAAAACTTTTATATCTCTAATTATATGTATTTCATTTTCATATGGGTTATTCTGATAGCAGTGAATTATTGTGTTTTATTTATTAAACCCTAGCACTCAAGGCCAGAGTTGGTCTGATATTTTGGCCCCAAGAGCTCTGATAAAAGTAGCCTGATGGACATATTCTATTTCCTTCCACAGACAACAGTTAAAAAGGTTTGGAAAAAAAGAAGAACCAAGTAAGGACAAAATAAAAAGAAATGACAAGGATTATTTTCCGTAAGTACCACTAGTTTAATAGTTCCTTTAAAAGGATTCATACTCCTAAAATTATCCTACAACTATGTTTCTTTTTTTTCTTTTAAGATTTTCTTCTATATTGTAATCCCTCCCTTATTTTCATTTTTTTCTCTTTTGTCTTCTACTGGCTTTCTCTCACACTTCCCTTATTTTTTAACTGTTATTCCTCCTCCTTCATATTAGTATTTATTTACTGGGTATGTATTCATATAAATGTAGGGTCAGTAGGCTTCATTTAGAATTGGAACCCTATTGATCTGAGGGTATCAGAACATAATCATAAAAGATAGTATCTGCTCCAAAGAGTTTACCATCTAAACGGGGATTATATATGTCAGCTGGTGTGGGACACCAAGGTGGTGGGAGGCCGAGTGGCAGAGAAATACAAGAGGCATAGAAACACAAGATTAACTACCTCAGCCATATGTACAATCTGGGGACTTTTTAATTTATTGTCTTTTAAAAAAAACAAACCAAAAAAACCCCCCCCCCAAGTAAATGAGACTCACTAAGCAGTGATGAGTAACTTAGTCTTGTGAGTGACCCTGCTTCATCTCAGTGGCCATAAGATTGTCGAAACCAGGATGGTGTCCCTGGATAGGATAGTTTTGCTAACTGCACTTGTGTACCCAGAATGTTTGGGCTGTGCCGGTTGAACCATAGCACTTTGATTGGATGCAGAAAGAGTTTGCAGCTCTCACAATGTTGTGTGCAATCAGTACTCATCTCACTTCACACACTCTTGCTTTGTGTGTGTGTCAGTTTATAATACTGGTAGGAAAAAAATTATGTGGACAAAACCCAAAAGAATCTGGAAACCCTCTGTCTGGGCAATGGTAAGCAAAATGTCTTGTAGGAGCCACACATCGTCTTTGTGCCACAGGTTGCCCAACACTGCAGTAAGGCATAGCCAAACAACCACTTAAAATGTTCATTTTTGATTATGAAAACTAGATTGGAATCTGTTCAACAACCTTCACTCTCAGGGGCCTGAGTTATGGTGCCGAGGGGTGGGAAGGATTTCAAAATAGTCAAATCTTCTATTTCAGCCTCGATTTTTTTCTAAGTTCGTCATCTAACTTGTCCATGACTTGTCTCTTACTTGTATCTCTCCTTTCATTGATTATTTTTCTTTTCTTCTGTCCCTTCTCTTTCACTTCTTTCACCTTTGGTTCTCCCATATAACCTCAATTAGCATTAAAGGTGATAAGAAATCAGATATTTGTAAAGGAGCTAAATATTATTTTCATTTGCCGAATATCCCAGACAGGAAAAGGGGCATTCAAAACAGAATTGATTTGAAGTTATTTTCCTCCCCTTCTCACATTAATCATAAACCCTAACAGTTGTGTCAGCCGAAGATTACTTTGAAATTTCTCAGTTCAAACAAGGAAGTCAAAATGAAACTTGGGGTATATGAACCAAAGCCCAAAATAATCCATCAAATTTTCACTGCTCTATTCAAAGCTATCACATAGTCCTCACTGGAGCATGACAATGGCTGACTGCTGCAAGAGTGGGTAGTATTAGGTGTCTCAAAATTCTACCATGCATTTGTAAAAGTACTATGTTACAATCTGGAAAGACTTTGCAAATCAGTTTGACGTGTAGGAGCCTGAAATGAATTCAAAAGTTTAATTTAAAAATATTTCTGTTAATTTCACCCTTTATTCTTGCTGGTTAGGACCTACAACAGCTACAAATAAATTTAGTTCATTTTAGAAAAGCCATTTGAACATTATCTTTAAAACAGTAGGGGTGTGCCCATGCAGCAGGGCTTCACTTAAAATAAACTAGGCAAATTGAGCTACGTAAATTGCTTAGCTCATTTCAACATAGCTTATTTCAAAATTGGGAGCGTCTACACAGCACTTATTTAGAAATAGAGCACTCTGCCTCTGACTTCCCTTACTCCTCATACAATGAGGTCCGAGTAAGAAGTCCTCCAGCTTGACAGTACAGTAAAACTCCAGTTGTCCGGCATCCCATGGTCTGGCACTCCTACTAGTCCGGCAACACCTGGAACCCGGAAGTACTCCAGACAGCCGGACAATTGGAGCTGCTCTACCCTGGGCTTCCCCGAGTTAGCTGCTGGTCAGTTTCAGCAGCGGATGACTTGGGGATGCCTGGGGCAGAGCAGCTGGGGTGCTGCTTGGTTGGTCCCACAGCGCCACCTCCTCACCTCCCGCATCCCACCCCAGACCCCTTTTAGCCCCCACTTCTGATAGTCCAGCATATCTGATAATCCAACACCTTCTGGGTCCTAAAGGTGCTAGATTATCTGAAGTTTATTGTATTTTGACACTATTTTGAAATAACTGCCTGCGTGTAGATGCAGACTAAGTTATTTCGGAATAGCACTAGTTATTTCAAAATAGTGTTGCAGTGTAGACATGTCCAAAGTGTCCTTTCTGTTTTGGACAAGGATCAGCAGAGCATTTTTGCTATATGGTGTCCCTTCGTCCCCTGATACCTAAGCAGGCCTCTCTTGCAGGATACAGATCCCCAGGGATGGCAGAGGCTGAGAGATCTAAAGTAGTTTGGGGAGACTGTCAGAATTAATTCTGGAATTTCTCCAGCTCCATTCTGGGCCCATATTTCTGAGAGCCAGTTCTGGAGAAAGGTACCAGCTAGGGAGTTTTTGGTAGTTAGATTCTGTTGGAGCTCTTCTGATGGGTAAGTCAATGAACCATGCAGATTTTCCAGTCTGCTACATGTAAGGAATGATTTGGATCAAGGATTTTAAAAGAATAATTATATTTATCACATACACCATAATGTTCTTGAACCAGACTCTCAGTTGAATTAAACTTTTTTCAATGGTTCCATACAAATTTACCTCAGCTGAGGTGCGGACACCCTGTTTTTATAGCCTATTGTTCCAACCCCAAGATATTTTATATGTACATTACTAATTTCTCTCTATTTGTCTTTTTTTTTCTTCTTTTTCATCATTAAGGGTTCTTTCTTGTAACATATTGAACATGTCTGCTTGGCAGTGAACATCTTTAATTCCTGTGGACTTCATAGACAAGTTTAGGAGTTAGGATTGAGGCCTAAAGACCTTAAAATGTTAAAGTGTCTTCGGAGGATTTTTACTTCATATCTGAAAAAAAAAGCCAGTTTAATTAAAATTCTTCTAAGGCTAACTTTAACCATAAAATTAAAGTGCTTGGGTGGAAGAAGAGGAATTTAACATCTGAATTTAAGATCAGTGTATCTGGCCTGATTTTAAAATTAATCGCTAAATTTTCCTATTTTAAATCTAAACTTTCACAATTCTTTTAATATAATATTTCGTGATATTTCATGGCCCAATATTGATATGTACAATGCATATGTATACTTCTTTATTGTAGCTTATTGAAAAGAGCTTAAGTTTTGTTTTCTCTAAATATCTGTCATATAATAGACATTCCTACATTTTTCAAGCCAGATTGGTGAATAGAAATTGTATTTCATATTCTTCTTTTTCTCCCTCTCTTGCTAGTGATTTGGATAATTAGCACTTCCAAGTATTACTTCTCTTAGAGAGTCAGGAAAGTGTGAAATTGTCTTATTGGTGATGACAAGGATGAAGAAATGTTCCAGAGTCATTATTACAGCTCTAAGTGTGGAGTTAAAAATAAATATAGCATATACTGTGTTCTGGAAACCAAAGCCAGAAGAAATAAAGTTTCATTCCCCCACATTATTTAAATATTTATTGATCCAGAAGGAATTTAAGTCAGAATCATGGCCAGTGCTTTGACCTGTAATTTGCCTCAATTTTCTGCTGTAGAAAATAATTAGTTCAATTTACCATGTCTCACTACCATTTTGTTTCATCACATGCATCACTATGGTTGAGAAGTACATGGGACTCATCTGGAATAATTTGTGAAAACTGTGTATGACCTGGCTATTAAGTATGGTTATTTGGGATTACTAGCGTGCTTATCATATGCATATATTGATTTAGTTCAACGGGAAGGCTTTTAGGGAACTAGCAGGAAGTCAAACAATACATTGTTCTGAACGGGTGTATTCAGAGAGCCTAGAAAGGGGTGAGAGGTGCAACTAACAGCGTAACTATGACAGTAATATTAAAAGACAAATGGATAATTGAATTGCATCAAACTATTAAATGGTAGCAAAATCAGTGGTGAATGTTGTGTAGGATTCTAGCACAAAGCCTGCTAGGATGGCCTGCTAAGAGGGAGCAGGACCAATGCACCTGAAAAGTGGAGTCTAGGTGAATCAAGTTGAGAGCCAATCAGGAAACAGACAGGGAAAGTAGACATGGAGCTCTCATTGCCTGCTCCCTCAGAAAAGGGAGACCTTGCATTCAAGGACTGCCAGATTCCCTGGAAAGATAGTAAAAGGAAGGAATAGGGGGAAATGCTCTGGGAATTTTAGGACACTGACAGAGACCTATGAAGAGTCAATACCAGACCGAGCTCCAAAGGAAAAACATTTTTTCCACATGAACTGTGTATTGTTAACTCCTTGATAAACTTGTAGTGACAAGATCTAGTGCAGAAACTAGTATTAAGAGACAACAAAACATTATGTATATCTACCAATCCCTGAGTACTATGTTCAGCTAAACTGAAAACAGCAAACTGTTAGCAGCCACTTTTTGTATGATTAGGCTTTTAATAAAACAATATTCCCTTCAAATAAGTGATAACTTTCTCTTCAGTAAAACAATATTTCTCTTCAGAGCTGCAGAAGTTATGTCATACTCATCATCACAATATCTGATGACCTTCTAACAGTGCATTAAACAGTGTGACTTTACATCTGTCAAGGTTTGTTCTTTCCTTCTCTGCCAAGTATGCAATGGAGTGTCTTGGTTTGATAGTTTTGGGATTCTTTTCTGTAGATATGCACACCGTTGCTATGCAATAATTTTTGCACAACTGTTGATGCAACCAATCAAAATAATAGAGTACTATGTGTTTAAGCGTGCTCTCCCTAGTTTCCTAGTGTTTTCTTTATTATCCAAATGTGGGTCTCAACAGTAGTGCACACAAACAATTTCAGACTAGCCAGTCTCATTATATGAATGTCACCCAATAGTTATCCTTGAAAATGGCTAGTGTTACTCCTGTGTTTTGTTTTGATTACTGTCACGACTCCTTGTTTAACCAATGATACAAGTTTCCACTTGCCAGAGGACAAACATCATCCACATGGGTGGTTGTTGAAGGTAGGGCTGAGGAAGGCAAATCCCCAAGCCTGCCTCCAGCCCCACCACTTCTGTCTAGTTCCCCCCCACCCCACCACCACACATATACACACAAGAATCAAACTGTACCAAACAGTATCATGGGGAGGTGGGACATGAGTAGCCCAAGCCTCTCCAGCCCCAGAGGACAGGGAGAGAGGGTGCTCAGAGGCAGCAATACTGCTCCAAGTACACCTATGGTAGGCTTTCTGGGGGTAGAGTATGGGTGGGACCAGACTGGTGGTTTGGGAAGGCCATGCCTTCCTCCACCTAGCATACTCACCATCGAGGACCATCCATGAAAGGAACCTCATCTCCTATTTCTTTGTTGGGAGCTAGACCTACATTGAATGTCATTATGAGTGCAAAAGAAGTTATGGTCCTTCAACAGACATACTCTCTCTTGAAAAGACCTATCAGTGGAAGCCCATTCATACTTCTGAGGTTCTGATTTTATATTCAGTCCCTTACTTCATTGCTTCTTGTTTACATGGTGTAATCTACTTTGGAGCAAAGCTCTGTCCATCATCTTATGAAGAATTACCATTCTTCATGGTTTATTATTAGTATTTGGGTATAATCCTCTTTAGAAGGGATATTGGTTCACGGGATGAGAATTAACTTGAGGTTCGTGGATGATATAGTTATCATCGAGGAAGATAAGAGAAGCTAGCGAGAATGATGCAGGTGCTAAATGAGGAAGGGAAGTGGTATGGACTGATTATGAATATCAATAAAATGAAGACAATGGTATTTGGAGATAAGGAAATAGGAAGGAAAATCAGTGAAGATCAGATTGAACTAGAGAACATAGAGAAGTTCACGTATTTGGGGAGCAAAATGACTATAGCAAAAGCAAGAGCAAGTCTGAAGGAGATGGATAAGATCTGGAAAAGTAAAGCAATTAGTTTAGAAACGAAGCTGAGCATCTTGAAAATGTGTGCATTTAGCAGCATGTTGTACGGATGTGAGACATTCGTGATAACAAAAGATTTGAAGAGAAGGATAATGGTGTTCAAGAGGAGTTGTTATAGAAAGATCCTGAGAATAGGATGGATGCAGAAGGTCACCAACAAAGAATTACATAGGAAGATACAGCCAAAAGAGAACCTATTGTGGAAGTTACAGCTATTTGGGCATATCTGCAGAATAAACGATGAGCAAAAAGTTAAGACCCTGGTATCCGCATAATGGATGATCCGAATAGGAGAGGCAGACCCCACAGAGAATGGATGGATAATATAGTAGATTGGTGTGGAGTTAGTCTACAGAAACTAAGCCACTCTGCACTTGACAGGGAAAGATGGAAGGAAATAGTGAGGGAGGCATCGGACACCAACGGGCGTTGAACCCATGGTCGCTGATGATGATGATGATACTCCTCTTTACAAGTTAACTCATGTTCCAAGTTGAATCCATGAACAACTTGTTTCTGAAGAAAAAGAACATAAGAATGGCCACACTGGATCAAACCAAAGGTCCATTTAACCTAGTATCCTGTCTTTTGACAGTGGTCAATGCCAGATGTTTCAGAGGGAATGAACATAATAGGCAATCAATGAGTGATTCATTTCCTGTCATACACTTCCAGCTTCTGGCAAGCAGAGGCTAGGGCAGGGGTGGGCAATAATTTTTAATGGGGGACCATTCCAAAATTTTGGCAAGTGGTCAAAGGCCGCATGCCAAGGGGCATGCTTCCCTTGTGTAGATTCCTGTGGTTAAACTCCCCCATGGATCCACTTATCAGGGTCTGTACGGCTCAATGTTTGGAGTCGGAGCCCCAGATCCCCCTCTGTGGAGTCAGTGCAGCTCAGCTGACTAAGTCCTTATAGCGTTCCTCTCCCATTGGGGTCATTATGGTCCCAAGGCCCAGTCAGAGTAGTACTCCCCTCTATTGGGAGTAAATATGGCCTTGGGTCCAGTCTCTCAATATATCCCCTTCTATCAGGGTAAATACGGCCCTGAGGCCTAGTCCTTGTAATGCTCCCTTCTACTGAGGTAAATGCGGCCCAGAAGCCTAGTCCTTTTGGTGCTCCTCTATTGTGGTCAATACAGCCCTGTGCCCCAGTCTTTGAAGTATGCCCCTCTATAGGGGTAAATATGGCTCTGAAGCCTAGTCCTTTCAATGCTCCCCTCTACTGCAGTAAATATGGCCCTGAGACCTAGTCCACAGGTTTCAGGAAATACCTCTGCTTAGGAGCACTGCAGAGGGAGGAGTAGGGGGGACCCAGGCCCTCCCACTCCACCGGGTCCTGGCCCAGGGCTCCATGGGTGTGTCTAAACTACACCCCTCTGCAGACAGAGGGATGTAGATTAGGCACATGGCTATTGCAAATGAAACGGGGATTTAAATATCCCGCACTTCATTTGAATAGAAATGGCCACCGCTTTTTGCCAACGCGGCACTTTGCTGGCAAAAAGCGGGAGTCGAGACAGGGATCGGTCGACAAGGAAAGCCTTTTCCGACCAGTCCTGTAAACCTCGTTGCACGAGGCATAAGGGATCGGTCGGAAAAGGCTTTCATTGTCGACCAATCCCCGTCTAGACTGCCGCTTTTTGCCAGCAAAGTGCCGCGTCAGCAAAAAGCGGCGGCCATTTCTATTCAAATGAAGTGCGGGATATTTAAATCCCTGTTTCATTTGCAATAGCCATGTGCCTAATCTACATCCCTCTGTCAGCAGAGGGGTGAGGTTTAGACACACCCTTTGGCTCAGTCCATTGCTTGCTCAGCGGGACTCCCTCCCCGCACTCAAGGTTGCAATTCTCTGCCCTGGGTCACTTCTCACCACCCCATGTCTCTCCACTGCCATACCACCAGACTGTCTCCAGGGCTGACGCTGTCTCTGGGGCTGTGGCGGCTGCTGTGTCAGGTCGGGTTGTGTTGGCTCTTCACACTCTGGAGCTCACTCAGCAAGTCCTTCCCCTTTGGTGGTCAGGCCTGAGTGAGCTGTCTCAGGAACTTATATACCCAAGCTCACCTGTGAGCATGCCCGACAAGGCCACGGGCACTTTCAGCCACTTGGGCCCAGTCCACAGTCTGTTCTACAGTGTGGGACCGAGGTGCCCCTAACACTGCACATCTGTGGAGGGGACGTGCAGTCTGAGATGGAGGTTGGGTGCAGAAAGGAACTTGAGACAGGGCAGTGGGGTGTTGGAATGGGTGAGGGGTCTAAGAGGGATTTTGGGTGGAGGAGTTTGGAGTGCACAGTTCAATAGGGAGTATGAGTGCAGGAGAGGATTTTTGCCTGCCGGGTGGGGTTCTAGGATGGGGTGCAAAGTCTGGGAGGGAATTGTGACCTGGGTGAAAGAGGTGCAGAGGGTTTGGATGTTGATCTGAGGCAGGGGAATAAGGTGCAGGATCAGGGAGGGGGTATTGGAGCAGGAGAGGACTCAGGCCTGTGGAAGAGGTATAGGAGGGAGTACAGGGTCTGGGAGAGAGTTATGACCTGGGAGAAGGGGGGAAAGGGGTACATAGAGTTTGGGGTGGTGGCCTGGGACACATAGTTAGAGGGGAGAGAGGAGGTGAGGTGTCAGAGGCAGGCTCTGGTTGGGAGGTACTTACCTGCAGAAACCTGAGGAAGACTGTCTGCTGCAGGCTGCTCACTGCTCCATGTGGCTCTTCTCCAGGCATGGCGGAGAGGAGGAGGAAGGACAGAGAGGGAGGGAGAAGGCTTCCCACACTGTCCCTGCTTTCAGCAAAAATTCTCAGCTCCCATTCTCCAGAAACTGAAAGATTGGCCAATGGGAGCTGAGATATTTTGCTGGGGGAAGGAAAAGCATGAGAAGTATCCCTCCTCATCCATCCAGAGTGAAGAGCAGCTGGCTTTTTAAAGCATGAGCTGTTCTCTGCCTAGGGTTCTGGCAAGGCAGACATGGGCCAGATCCAGTGGCTTGGCAGGCCAGATCCAGCCCGCTGGCAACCTCTTGGCCACCCCTGGGCTAGGCACACTTCAGAACAGGAGATTGCATTCCTGCCCATCCTGGGAATTATGCATTGATGGACCTGTCCTCTGTGAACTTATCCAGTTCTTTTTTGAAGCCTAGTATCATTTGGCCTTCACAACATCCCTCAGCAATGAGTTCCATAGAAACCCTAAAATTAGCAAAGTTGACCACTATAAAATAAGTTAATCAAATCTTGACACAGCTGAAGAATCTTGAAGAATCTAAGATGCTTATCACTCTGTTGTGATTCACAGGTTTAATTTTTTGAAATAAAAATACTGCCATACCAACAGAAACAGATGTTGGGTTATAGCAAAAAAAAAAAAAAGTGCAATTGGAAATAGATAAACTTCTCAGTGGACAGGCAATAATATGGCATATGAAATTCAATGCTGATGAATACACTATGATAAAATGGTACATGAAATTCAATGTTGACAAATTGGAAATCCTAATCCCAATATACATTTAAAATGATTAGATCTAAATTATCTGTTACCACTAAAGAAAGAGATCTTGGTGTCATTATGGATAGTTCTCTGAAAATATTCACTCAATGTGCAGCATCAGTCAAAGAAGTGAACAAAATATTGGGAATTGTTAAGAAGGGGATAGATAGTAAGACAGAATTTATCATATTGCCTCTATATAAACACATGGTAAGCTTGCACATTGAATACTTCGTACAGCTGTGGACCCCCCTTCTCAAAAAAAGTATACTGAAACTGTAAAGAAATCAATAAAAATGATTAGAAATCAGGAACTGCTTCTGTAGGAGTAGAGGTTAAAAAGCCTGGGACTTTCAGCTTAGAAAAGAGACAACTAAGGGAGCATATAATAGATGTCTATAAAATTGTGTCTGGTATGCAGACAGTGACTAAGGCAGTATTATTTACTCCTTCACGTAACACAAGAAACAGAGATTAATCAATAATATTAATAAGCAGCAACTTTAAATCAAACAAAAGGAAGTATTTTTAATGCAATGAACAGTCAGCCTTTGCCAGAAGTTGCTGTGAAGGGCAGGACTATAGTAGGGTTCAAAAAGAACTAGGAAAATTCATGGAGCACAGGTCCATCACTGATTATTAGCCAAGATGAGCAAGGTTGGTGTCCCTAGCACCTGTTTCCCAGAAGCTGGAAATGGGTAGCACTGGATAGAACACTTAATTCCCTGTAGGGTACCTGGCATAGACTGCTAATATAACCAGCAATATATGGGGCCAGAATAGTCTGGTTAAACAAATGCCTTCCAAAATATGAAACCTGTTAATGACAGCCAGAACTGTGAATCATAGAAAAGAATACTTGCATTAATAATAATGGTTAATTTTATAACATCAGCACAGGACAAAACCTGACGGGGAAGAACGTTGCTCTCCTGAGCCTGTCACAACAAATATGAAGACACCTGCTGACTTCACACTTGGTTGCAAAGCTCTTGAAGTGCAGTTATCCTTCAGTACAAAGCTCGGTGAGCAAATGTGGAAAGTGGATGAGTCAAACATTGTTATAGATTTTTTTAAAAACCAGCAGTGCTTATTTAAAATCAATCTGCCATTTCACCAGCAGCCAAAGAATACAAGGCAGATTCTAAAACATCACAGCAAGGAACAATAAGGGATGTTCCAGTCTGAGCAAACTAGGAAAGAGGAAACAACATTACTAAGACCCCTGTGAAAAGGGAATTGGAATAATTTAGCTTTCTGATCACACTGTCACGTGTTGCTTTTGTGAGATTCTCTTGAGATAAATAAAAGTGTAACTCGGGGTACGTCCACACTTGCTCCCTAGTTCGAACTAGGGATGCAAATGTAGCTGACCAAAATTGCTAATGAAGCCAGGATTTAAATATCTCGTGCTTCATTAGCATAATCTTGCCCACGCGTTATTCCGCTTAACAGCTGATTCGAATGAGGAAGTGCACTCTGGGCCGCGTTAGTTTGAATCAAACCTCTTGGTTAGAACTAACATTACTCCTCAGTAGCTGTGCTACTAACTATCTCAGTTCACTGGCCACACTAATCAAATATTTTTCATTGTTTTTAGGTTTTCTTGAAACAAATTTGTTTTCAAATGTTTCATGAAATTTAAAACTTGAAATTTTTGCAAACTTTAAAAAACAATTCTTTGTGAGTCAAACAAAATGTTTAGTTTGATCCAAAACAAAATGTTTAGTTTATTTGAGTTTTTCAAAACATTTTAGCTTTTTAAATAAAATTGAAGAACATTTCAAAATGAAAAGTAATTTCAAATGAAAATTGAAATGTTTCATTTCCAGTACAACACTTTGACCTTTTTCCCATCTGAAAAAATATAGTGAATGCTGCATGAACTCGTAAATAGTTTGTCAATATTAATCTGCATTTTTGGTAATAAAAAGTTTCGGTGGAAAATTTCAGCCCAATGCTCAATATTATAAAAAATAGCAGAGGACCACATGAAGAAAATGAAAGCTAATCCTGATATTAAAACAGGGAGAAATCATTTAGACAGTAACAAGCACATTTACATCGCCATAGGAAGACTGGGGCTTACAGCACCTGGAAAGGATACTGTTGGATTTCACCACTTTTTCACTGGTCCAGAATCTGGAAGCAACTAAAGATTTATGTAGAATGGAACACTTTGTGATCCTTCGAGTGCCTATTCACCTGAGTGCAACATATTTCAACCACACTCCCGTCTTCCTTTGTCATGTGCTTGGAAGACCATGCATTAGGTGCAACCTGTAGATTTTGCAGTGAGAGTTCCCAAGTGCCCTGTTAGTGGAACTCTTCAATGAGATAGAGCAGGATGTCATTGATATTCAAGAGCATGTTCACCCTTGTTGAGCAGGACAGGGAGACTACATGTAATGAATGGCATTATAATTACAGCTTTTAACAGCCAGGACATGCAGGGGCTCAACCCTCACGTTTGAGTGTTAAAGGACCATAGAGATTCTCCTCCCTAACCAAATCAAACATAGTTAGTAGATGTCAATCCATCAAAAGTGCAAGTGTTTTCTTATCTAAAAGACTGAAGAGATCTTGCTGGATCTAATGCCCCTGGTCTTACATATGCTACATTTAATATTTGCGTATCTATTTAAAACAGGAGTGAGCAATAATTTTTTTTTGGGGGGGAGGCACTCCAAGATTTTGGTAAGTGGTCAAGGATCACATTTTTCTGTGGAGGGAGAGTGAGGTCTGGGATGGAGGTTGGGTGCAGAAGGGAGCTCAGGGTAAGGAATTGGGGTGCAGGAGAGAGTATGAAGTTTGAGAAGGAGTTTGGGTGAAGGAGGGGGGCTGTGAGGAGGGGGTACAGAGGTTTTAGGGAGTGACCTGGGGCAAAGAGTTGGGGTGTAGGAGGGGTGGGAGTGCCAGAAGCATGCTCTGGCCTGGAGGTGCTTACCTAGGTGACTCCTAGCCAGCAATCCAGCAGGACCCTCAGGCAGACTCCCTGACTGATGCAGCCCCAGGGCTCAGAGTGGCTAGCTGCTCCTTGAGCCCCTCTGGCGGGGAGGGGAACAAAGGGGATAGCTTCACATGCTGTCCCCATGCCCAGCACTCAGCTCCCATTGCTTGGTTTCCATTGGCTGCCTACGCCCCCAGCAGCACAATACAGAATCAGCCAATGGTAACAGAGGGTACGTCTACACTACAGCGCTTTGGAAAGTAGGAATAAGAGATCCTCCGGAAAAGGGCTTTTTTCCGGAGGATCGGGGCCAGTGTAGACGTTCTTTTCCAGCTTTTCTAAAAGCCGGAAAAAAGCGGCGGACATTTTTATTTAAATGCCGCGGGGGATATTTAAATCCCCCGCGGATTTCCCTATTACGATCTCAAAAATTAGCATGCCCCTTCCGGAAAAGGGGCCAATGTAGACGAGCCCTTGCTGTCTGTCACTACGCTGTGTCTGAACCATGCCGCCTCAAAAACTCCACTGTGAGTACTGCACTCTGTGGTTCTTTTTCTTTCTTTCAGGTACACTTCTCTACAGTTAAGCAGATGATCTCTTATTCTGTGAAACAGCTTTGTTTTTGTGAAACGTAGAAGGCTTTTATACGACCAAAGCCATTTGGACTATATCTAAAACACCTGTTATTTATAAGGTATGTGATTACTGATAATGATATGCTTCTGAACTTTAGACACGAAGAGGCACAGTACATTTTCAGCATGTGTGGGTGTTTCTAGCTGCTCACTGCCATTAATGTTAATTGGAATAACATCGGAATATTGGTCCTTTTAATGATCAGCTTTCCTGTTCAAGCAATAACTAGAAAAATAGTGCATACCTGAAATCAAATCACAAAACTTAAACTGTGTTTAAGTGACAGACAAGCTTTGCTTTACTGATCCAATTAACAACAAAAAATACCCTTATGATATTTGTCTGCTGTTCAGAAAGAAGTGACATGTATTCAGTGTCTGGATTCATATTCAGAACTAGCTCCACACCCTGAGGAACTTTGATTAAAATGAAAACAATTACAGCAAAGTCTTCCATGCATACCCTGCATCGTTTCTTGATGCTATGGTAAGCAGTCTGTTTAATCGCATATTTAATTTCTAAAAGTGATACTTCAAAAAAAAATTAACAGTACTCACAAGCACTTCTATTCCTGTCAGGTAGTTTGAATTCCTGGAGGAATAACGGTAGTTCGAATTAGGAGCTTTAATTCAAACTACCTAGCCTGTGTCGCGTGTAGCCGCGGGCGGGTAGTTGGAACTATGGGCATTTAAAAATGGCGCCCACCCGGGAACATACAAATAAAGCCCGGGATATTTAAATCCCGGGCTTCATTTGCAAGTTCGAATGCCTACATTAGCCACCCTAGTTTGAACTAGGGTGGCAGTGCAGACATATCCTGAGGGATTTGGGCTTGTTTAGTCTGCAGAAGAGAAAAAAGAAGGGGGATTTGATAGCAGTCTTTAACTACCTGAAGGGGGTTCCAAAAGGATGGAAAGGCTGTTCTCAGTAGTGACAGATGGTAAAATGAGGAGCAGTGGTCTCAAGAATCTCTGTCTCTAGAGGTTTTTAAGTCTCAGTTTAACAAAGCCCTGGCTGGGATGATTTCGTTAGAGTTGGTCCTTCTTTGGGCAGGGATCTGGACTCGGTGACCTCCTGAAGTCTCTTCCAGCCCTATAATTCTATTATTCTAATTTATTCATAAATTAGCTAAGAAAAGGGGTAAATAATGAAGTGGCAACATTTGCATATGATAGAATACTATTTAAGATAGTTAAGTTCAAAGCAGAATGTGAAAAGCTACAAAGAAATCTCACAAAACTGAGTAACTGGGCAACAAAATAGCAGATGAAATTCAGTGTCGATATTTATAAAATTATTCTCACTGGAAAATGTAAGCCCAGTTATACATATAAAATAACGAGGTCTAAATTAGCTGTTTCCTCTTAAGAAAGCAATCTTGGAATCATTGTGAATAGTTCTCTTTAAACATCCACTCAATGTGTAACCACAGTGAAAAAAGATAACATAATGTTGGGAATAATTAGGAAAGGAAAAGAAAATATATTCATCTACATAAATTCATAGTACACCCCCATCTTGAATTCTGCACACAGATTTGGTCATCCTATTTAAAAAAAAGGATATATTGGAACTGGGAAAAGTACATAGAAAAGCAATAAAAATTATTAGAAGTATGGAACAGTTTTCATATGAGGACAGATTAAAAAAACCTGGGACTTTTCAGCTTAGAAAAGAAGCAACTAAGTGAACATATGATAGAGGTCACTAAAATCATGACTATTATGGAGAAAGTAAATAAGTATTATTTAGTCTTTCACAGAACACAAGAACCAGAGGTCACCAAATGAAATTAATAGGCATCAGGTTTAAACAAACAAAAGGAAGTATATCTTCATACAATATACAGTCAACCTGTGGGACTCATTGGGTGTGTCTAAATCACATGGCTCCATCGATGGAGCCATGTAGATTAGGCTGATTGGCAAAGGGAAATGAAGCCGCGATTTAACTAATCACAGCTTCATTTACATTTAAATGGCTGCCGCACTGAGCTGACAAACAGCTGATCAGCTGTTTGTCGGCTCAGCGCGCTAGTCTAGACGCTCCCGTGCCGACCTGAAGGCCCTTTATTGCCCTCCCCGTTATGCCTCATAGGATGAGGTTTACCAGGGAGGTCGATAAAGGGCTTTCATGTTGGCAGGGGAGTGTCCAGACTGCCCCGATCTGCTGACAATCAGCTGATCGGCAGAGCGGGGCAGCCATTTAAATTTAAATGAAGCCGCGATTATTTAAATCACGGCTTCATTTCCCTTTGCCGAACAAACAATCTACATGGCTCCGTCAACGGAGCCATGTAGTCTAGACGTACCCATTGGTAGAGGATATTGTGCAGTCTAAAAAAACTGGATAAATTCCTGGATGATGGGTTCATCAATGGCTAATAGTCAGGATAGGTAGGGATTCAAAACCATTCTCTAAAGTGTTCCGAGTTTCTGCAGAAACTGTAAATGGGTGACAGGATGTATCACTCAATGATTACCTGTTGTATTCATTCCTTCTGAAGCACCTGGCATAGACCACTGTAGGAAAAAAGAATACTAATCTCAACAGACGGTTGGTCTGACCCAGTATAGCCTTTCTTATATTTTTATAGTCTAAATGATTTTCTTCAGTTCAGGGAGAAGTTTTGTGGTCATACTTTGAGCAAAGATTTCATTTATATATGGTTTGGAAAGGGTTAATAAATGTTTAACAGATGTGAAAAACATTTTACAGATATGAGCACAACAGTAAAAAGTGTTATAGATGTTTATAAACCCTGGTTCAACTGTTCAACTCTGTAAAAATCTATGAGATTTGATTAATCAATTATTAAAACATCTATTCATCATTTATTAACTCTTTATATATTATTTATTATTACCTAAATATAAATTGTGCAGTTTGGCTAGACACCTAAGTTAGCATACATTATTTCTCAGTGTCAAGTGAAATCCTTGCTTTGGTCTTCTGGCTGGGATATGCCACATATTAGAAATAAGCATTATGTGATGATAAGGATCTAGATTTAGAAAAGATTTATGCAGAGGTATTTGTCCACACAAGATAAACAAAATATAATCTATCATGTGTAACCCCATTTTCCTTTTTCTCAGTAGCTCAGTAAATTAAATTGGGTAGATCTTCTAACACAATGAAGATGTGTAGGTACGTTTCCTCTGATTAAATCTATAGGGGATATAAAAGCTGTTTGAGTTATTACAGAGAAATGAATGTTTTGTAAGATAATCTTGTGATGCATTCTACAAGTCTGGCGAGATGCCCAAGAGGCAGTTTAGCATATCTTAGTAATGGCAAGTTCCCTTAATTCTGCCCATGAGGAAGCAATCCTTTCCACTGAATGAGTTTTAATTTCAAAGGCAAAGGTCCTGTGCTGAGAACGCTCTTCCTCTTTTAGGAAATAATCCACGTGGCTAATGTGTGCCTGGAGACCACAGAGATTTCTGAAAAGTAAGAGCAATCTGTCAGTGTTGACATAATGCCTGAAAATAATTTCTACTTCCATTCTCTAGCTATAGTAACCTCTCTCTTCCTGGAAGCATGTAGCTTGGGACCCAGAGTCTCCAATCAGATTTTGAAATGTACATGGTTGCAAATGGCTTTGAGCGGAAAGGTCATGTCAGGACCAAAGTACCATAAAAAGAATCTAGATACTTTAATTTTCATAGGAAAATCAGTAAGTAGGGCTTCCCTCTAGTTTTCCTGGTGATCTGTTTAGTGAAGAGGATCCTAGGCTGGAGAGCTATCACTGACAATTTGTAAAGATACCGTCTAGGCATTATTTTATGGAAGATCTGTGTAGTGTATTATATGGCAGGTCACACTAGATGATCACAAAGATCCTTTCTTGCCTTGTATTCTATGAATTTGTGTAATGCTAGAGATTGAGATCAATGATTGAAAACGTGTGACATGAGACCATATATGAACATCTTATTCTGTATCATTGTTTCTGCTGCTTTGTGAAATTTCTGAACTTTAAATTGTCACTATGCCCTTGATCTAGCCATGTCTTTTGAACTTTCCTTTATTTAAAAACTAGCAAAATCTGGATCAAAGAGTGAGTATCAATGCAATCCTAAAATAGAGGTGTAAGTGTGGGTGAGGAGGGGTGGTCAACTGACTTCCCAAAAGATGAAAAGATTGATCGAGGTTTCCAGAATAAAATAAACTCCTTGAGCAGCAGCTCTCAGGTCCAAGAAACCAAACAAATGCATTGAGTAGTTAGGTCTAAGACCAGAAACATGGGGTACAGACCAAAAGCGGCCCACGTAATCAGAATTTGATCAGTGTCTGGCCCATGAGCAGTGGGTTACATAGGCTGGGGGAATCTGTGCCTCCCCAAACAGCCAGGCATAGCCCCATTCGCCATCCACCCGACTCTGTGCCCTACCCCCATTTGTGTGACTTCTCTACAGTCTCCATATACTCTGGCTAGGGCTTGAGGGACTGGAGTCAAGTACCACCCTGCTCACATTCTTGGTGGTCTGGAGCTGGGGAGTCTGGGCAACACCCTGCCTGTCTTCCTCACATGCCAAGGCTTCAGGAGGAGCAGCTAGCAGTGTGTACCTCCTGCATTCCCTGCTCTTTGGAGCAGGGGAGGCTGCGGCTGCAGCTGCATATTACATGCCTTCCCTGCATTTGGGGCCTGAGGAGGTTACAGATATGCACCACCCATATTTCTCATGCTCCAGAGCAGGGGTGTGTTTGACTGGGGCTGCATGCCACCAACCTTCCCAGTCTTCTAAGGTGTTGGGGGGGGGGGGCTAATCTGGGCAGGATTTGGGAATATAGGCTTCTAATGGGGTAGAAGGGGCTGATGCCTATACAGGCCACTGTGATCAAGTGCAACCAAGATTATTACATTCTGGGGTTATTAATTTTTATTATTATGACAAAGATGGTTGCATTATTCTTCATTTCATGCAGATTAACTGTAGTTCTTGCACATATGCTCCTAAAGTGAAATTCTAACCTAATTGAAGTCAATGGGAGTTTTCCATTTACATCAATGGAATCAAGATTTACTAATGTGTAAAATGTACCTCAGGAGTAGGTTTTGTCCCTTTCAAAATAACCCCTCAAATCTTAGCATTTTCTTCAGATAAAGCAAACCACCTAATACCCAATACCCATGAAAGTTGCACATGGTATCTTAACTTAGCCCAATTCTGCATATGCATCAGGTTTTAATTACATGATGCTAAGATCTTATTTATTCAGCACATGTCATAGAAAAATTAAATTATGTTTAAATCTCCATAGACTGATAGCAATTGTATTGTGTGCAGTCCTCTTTATTTCTGTTTTAATAAGTTGTTTGAAAATGTTTCTTCCTCATTCTCTGCATATCATGTAATCTGTGCACTGAATGAAGCAGGGACTTTTTCACAGAATAGTTTTATACAACCACATCATTCAATATTGTATGAGTCTCTACCACAAAGCTGTTTGGTATTATGCTTCTTCATCGAGTAGTGTCCCTGAGGATGCTCCATTTGAGGTGCTGGGCTCATCCAGGCACCGCAAAACTGAAGAATCTTCATCAGCAGTAGCCCTGCAGGACTGCGTACATGCGCCAGCTGCCTCACACCGCTAGCGCCGCTCAGCTGAGCGGGGTCCGGCCCCATCAGTTTCCTTCCAATCGTCCATGGCCACAGACGGAGTTAGGACGTACTCCCTCTCCGTCCTGAGGAGAACAGGAGATTAGTTTAGAAATATAGTTTTTGTCACTTGACAGTTCTTTAGTGTTAGAGTAGTTGTTTTTAATAGTTATAGTTCTATTCAGTAAAAAAAAAGTTTTTCCATCCTAGTTCTATATTTTTCGTTCAGTAGCCAAAAATAATAATATAAATAGCAGAAGAGGATCATGCTGGGGTCACCTGGCTTTAAGAAATGCACACAGTGCCAAGATGCCATGCCAGCATCAGATGGACACTCACGGAGCATCAATTGTCTGGGGGACAGGCACATCCCGTTGAAGAGCTCACACTGCACGAAATTGATCGCACATGCCAGGCACGATTGAGAAATGAGGCTGAGGGTGCTTTTATTTAATAAAGCCATCCAGACTCCCAACAAGAACGAGCCGCCCTCTGCTGCCTCAGGGATGCATAAAGCTCGTCTATTCTCTAAGCAGCCCCTCCAAAAGACATCTGAGCCCTCTGTGAGGGTGAGTGTTGGAGACACATTGAGCACCTCTGGCATCCTGCCAAGGCATCTGCTGAGAAGACGGGCAAGGGCCTCAGCGCCTTGGCCCCAAGTCTTGCCCACTCCAAGGACCCGATACTGGCACCTTGCAAAGGGCTACGGACTGAGTCGGCACCGGCAACAGCTCCGACAACTGTTCTGAAGCCAGCAATGGCCGCCCCAGTACTGGCTTACTTGGCACATGCGCAGACGAGCACGACTCTGCCAGCACCCACAGCAGCGGTGCCGGCGACTTCAGCTCCACTCTCCACAGTGCTGGAGGCACCAGCACCAGCGCTGCAGGCAGGCATCAGGACTATGCAGCCCTCTGCACCAGCATTTCCTCCTCCGGCCCCAACACAGCTGACTGCTACAGCGGCATTGGTGCTTCAGTTGAACAGCAGCTGTTCAATCAAGGCTGCTTCATTGCCAGCCAGTCCACTGCAGACGGCACCGTCTTCCCCTCTCAATTGTTCGGTGCCAACCAAGGCACAGCACAGATCAGGACATGTCTGAACACCATCTCCCAACCCAGACCAAGCTGGGTTTTTTCCTGGACCCTTGTCACCAGCCTCGTCCTACTCCGGCAGCCATCACCGCGCTTCTCATTATATCTCCACCACTACATGTCACCTCGTCACTCTCCGTCACAATGGTATTATCAAGCACCCTATTCTCGATCTCCATCTCGCTACTTCATGAGATCTGTTTCACCAAGGTCCTCAAAACCCTCAAGATACTCACGTCGATATGGAGCACTAAGAGGGCCACTATGGAGCACTAAGATACTCACGTCGATATGGAGCTCCAAGATACTCCCCGGGATCATACCATCACAGATGATAGATATTATAACCATTACTATGACGACCACTCTTCCTCACTCAACAGACAGTACCTGTGTTCACAATCTCTGCGTTCCAGTAGCCCGGTGCTTCCACATTATGCACCATTAGAATACCCCCCTTCTGCAGCTCCACCAACTCCTGTGGAGGACACTACCTCAGTCCCCAGCCACGATAACAAGAGGACAACCACATTCCATGCCAGGAGCAACAGAGCCCCAATTCCCCTGTCAACCACTCATCTTCGTCGCCAGACGACGCAGTTTTTCCCGGGGAATTGTCTCCAACAGAAGATCCTAAGAAGTTTCAGGAGCTCTTAAAGAGAGTTGCTCAATCTCAGGACATTCAAACTATGGATGTGCAGCAAAAACAGCACCATTTGCTGAAGAATTTGCAACCTTCCCAGAAATCAAAGCTGGCACTTCCCTTTGATGAGGCCATCTTGGAGATTGCCGATGACATCTGGCAGACTCCAGCTACTTCCTTACCAACCAATAAACGGTCAGATAAGCATTTCAAAAGCCAGAAGGGTATGGAGTTCTTGTTTACCCACCGCCAGCCCAATTCCCTCGTCAGGGACGCCGCACAACAGAGGTCAAAGATGACACAAAGCAAAAACACCTCAAATGACAAAGAGGCTTAGCGTCTAGACATTTCAGGCAGAAAAGTGTATTCTTCTGCCACCTCATCCCTGAGAATGTGTAATTATGTGGCTCTCCTAGCGAATCATGATTTCGACAACTATTCAAAATTAAACCCTCTTTTAGAACATTTGCCAGACTCTAAACGTCAAATTCTAAAGGTGGTAATACAGGATGGCTGCACAGCAGCTCGAACAGCATTGCAGATCGCACTTGCGATGGCCAGCGCAGCAGCTCGAACCACAGCTACAGCTGTAGTCATGCATCGTGAGTTTTGGTTGCATCAAGCTGCTGTCCCGAAAGACGTACAAACCAAGGTTGAAGACTTACCTTTTGACTGCAAGTCGGTCTTTGCTCAATCCACCGATCAGGTATTTCGCACGGGCAAAGATTCCCGCATGACCTTGACAACGCTGGGGATGTACACGTCTCTGTACAGATGCAAGAGACACATGCCCTACAACAAACAGAGGCCCTTCTCTTATGTGACACTTCGTGCTAGACTGTATGAGCAGCAGAGGCCAAGACAACGTCCGCAAAAATGACGGTAACAACCTAAAAAAGCGCCCATCCACCAGCAGGGTTGGCAGCTAGTTTGACATGTTGATCGAGGGACTGTACATCACCCCTTTGACGAAGGCTCTACACAACGTGCAAGGTTTATTCCATCATCGGTTGAGGCCTTATCAACAGCGTTGGTCTCTTATACCCACCAACCGCTGGGTGCACGACAGTCACTTCAGGATACGTCATCGCTTTCAACTCAATCCCTCCCCCCTTTCCCACCTTCCCAGTCCCTTTTTGGGGACCCCTCTCATGAGACTCTTCTACAGCAAGAGGTCTCTTGTATGCTTACCATAGGAGCAGTGGAGAGGGTGCCAACTCAGTTTCACGAGAAGGGGTTTTACTCTCGGTACTTCCTCACCCAGAAGAAGTCAGCGGGTTGGAGACCTATCCTGGACCTACGCTGGATCAACCGTCACCTGCAGAAACAAAAGTTCAAGATGGTCACATTAGCCTCTATCATCCCAGCTCTCGACAAAGTGGATTGGTTCGCGTTCCTCGATCTACAGGATGCCTATTTTCATATAATGATACATCTGGCCCACAGACAATTCCTTTGGTTTATGGTGGTCACGGACCATTACCAATTCCAAGTGTTACCTTTCGGACTTTCAGCAGCACCACAAGTTTTTTCCAAGACCCTGGCGGTGGTGGCGGCTTACTTTCGACGCCTAGACATCATGATTTTCCCGAATCTAGACAATTGTCTATTAAAGGCTCCTACCCTCAACGAGGCTACACGGGCAGTTGCCACTACCACGATGGTGTTCAAGGCTCTGGGACTCATAATCAATTTTGAAAAGTCCTCCCTGATGCCGAGTCACAGCCTAGAATTAATCGGTGCAAGACTCAATTCACTGACCACAAGGGCATACTTCCCCACAAAGAGGTTCCAATTGATCTGAGACTTGGTCCAGACTATATCAATTTCTCCCAGATTCCGCATACTTCCCTGTCTACAGCTGCTGGGGCACATGGCTGCCACCACATGGTGCAGCATGCAAGGCTCCACATCTGCACCCTCCAGCATTGGCTATTCATTGTTTACACGCTGAGTGTACACAGCATGAGCAGGACAGTCTCTATTGCCAAACACGTCAGGACCTCACTAGCATGATGGGACAATCCCAAGAATATGCTAACAGGGGTCCCCTTTCATGGGCAGAAGACCTCTCTGCAGATCACAACGGATGCTTCCTTGCTCGGCTGGTGTGCCCATTTGCAGGAGCATCAGGCTCAGGATCTCTGGATGCCCCAAGAATCCCTGCAGCACATAAACTTCCTCGAATTACGAGCAGTATTCAATGCCTGCAGGCATTTCCTCCACATAATCCGAGGTCTTACGATCCAGATTCTCAGCGACAACATATGCACAGTTTATTATATCAAC
This sequence comes from Pelodiscus sinensis, assembly GCF_049634645.1. Classification (NCBI taxonomy): domain Eukaryota; kingdom Metazoa; phylum Chordata; order Testudines; family Trionychidae; genus Pelodiscus; species Pelodiscus sinensis. Next base: position 204,281,816 of record NC_134711.1, read on the forward strand.
CAGCAAGGCAGTACATGCTCATGCCCCCTCTGCGCAGAGGCCATATGTTTGTGGAACTGGGCAATTTGGTACAGTATCACCCTTACCGCATCCTACCTTCCCACCATACACAATATTCTCTGAGCATGGTGTACTGCTTCATGTCCATCCCTCCTTTCTACCGAAAGTGAATTCCATTTTTCATATAAACGAACCCATAAGCCTGCCGACATTCTATCCAAATCCTCATTCCTCACCGGAAGAGTCACACCTGCATATGCTAGATATCAGACGAGCGCTAGCCTTCTACCTTGACAGAACACATGCTTTCAGAAAGTCTCAGTGCCTTTTCCTATCTATGGCTGAGCGTTCAAAAGGCCAACAGCTCTCCGCACAACGCATTTGCAACTTGATCGTCTCTTGTATCACACAATGTTACGCCTTGCGTAATAAATCTCTACTGAGGCGACCTCATGCCCACTCTACCAGAGGCATGGCCACATCCACTGCTTACCTTAAGGGGGTGCCCTTGCAGGACATATGCCATGCAGCAACTTGGGCATCTGCTCTTACCTTCGCCAGACACTATGCCCTCATGAAAATATTGAAGAGCAACTCAGCGGTGGCCCACGCTGTTCTGTCCACAGCACAGAGGCCATAAGTCCGGAGCACACATATAGTATTGGACCACTGCTGCATACTCACCTCAAGTGGAGAACCCTCGGGGACACTACTCGATGAAGAAGAGAGAGTTACTCACCTTGGGTATGTCTACACTACCCTCCTAATTCGAACTAGGAGGGTAATGTAGGCATACCGCACTTGCAAATGAAGCCCGGGATTTGAATTTCCCAGGCTTCATTTGCATGAAGCCAGCCGGCGCCATTTTTAAATGCCGGCAGTTCGAACCCCGGCATATCCGGGCTTCATTTGCAAGTGCGGTATGCCTACATTACCCTCCTAGTTCGAATTAGGAGGGTAGTGTAGACATACCCCTTCTGTAGTAACGTCTGTTCTTCTAGACGTGTGTCTCTGTGGGTGCTCTACGTCCCACCCTCCTCCATGCTCTGGAGTTTCTGTTTTCTCTTTTTCAGACGTTCCCAGTTGCGAGGAAACTGACAGGGCCGGACCGCGCTCAGCTGAGCAGCGCAAGCGGTGTGTGGCAGCAGGTGCACATGCACGATCCGGCAGGGTTGCTGCTGATGAAGATTCTCCGGTTTTGTGGCGCTGGGATGAGCCCAGCACCTCGAGTGGAGCGCCCACGGGGACACTCATCTTGAAGAACAGACGTTACTGCACAAGGTGAGTAACTCTCTCTTTCTAATTACAGAGTTTAATCATTATTCTGCAACTCATAAGAAATTCATCATTTTTAAAGTCCTGAAAGCACACTCATCTTATATTCACATTTTTGCGCACACATACAAAAACTGTAGCTAAATGATCATTTTAAAGACTAACACTACATACATACTTAATGTTCCCTAAAAACTAATACACACACACGCACACCAGTGCAATTTCTCACCAATGCTCCTGTAAAGGTGTCATCACACACGAGAAAAGTAATTTCTCCCCATCTCCAGCGGTGGAGGTGGCTCTGAGGTGCTCAGCTTTTTCACCTCTCCCAGCAGCAGCCTTGTCTCCACTGACTTGCTGCAGAGACAACAAAGAGTGGTTATTGCTGTGCTCCTTTTCAGTGATAGACCCCTCATTACTCATGACAAGGCCCAGGGTAGAGACTACAGGCAGGAAGTGAAAGTATTTTGTATGCTTCTTCATGGGAAGATGGTGAAAACAATTTCAGATTCTCATCTATTTGTGTCTGAAGATATACAAAATCACAGCGAACACAACTCCCAAATAAAATGTAATTGTAAATTTTAAGACCTTAAAAACATATTTCAGAGTCCCAGGGTACGTCTACACTACAGCGCTAGTTCGAACTAACTTAGTTCGAATTAGTTAATTCGAACTAAGCTAGTTCGAACTAACGCATCTAGAACTAAAAACTAGTTCAAATTAGCGTTTTGCTAATTCGAACTAGCAAGTCCACATTGAGTGGACTCTGAACAGGGCTTAAAGATGGCCGGAAGCAGTGCCGGCAGGGCATCAGAGGAGGACTTAGAGCGTGGAGATGCTGTCTCAGGCTAGCCGAGGGCTGCGCTTAAAGGGTCCCGACCCCCACCCCGGACAGACAGTTCTCAGGGGTGCCCCGCTTACAAACCAGTCCTGGCTTGGAGTGCCCGGAGTACCCACACTGGGCACATCACACCACTCGGCCATCAGACCGGCTGCACTTGCCGCAGGCTGCCATCTGGGGAGAGGGGACAATCGGGGGGCTGCAGGAGAGCTTCCACCCCCAGAAGCCGGCAGAGCCAGCTCAGTCCTCCCCATCGGGGGCTCGTGCCCCATTCCTCCCTCACCTCCTTCCACTTACCCTTCCCTAGCCCCCCTTCTTATTGATGTACAAAATAAAGGACACGTGTTCAAAAATAGAAACTCTGTTTATTTAACAAAACTCGGGGAAACTGGGAAAAGGAGGTGGGAGAGGGGAAGAGAGAGGCTGGGAGAGGGGAGGGGGAAAACTGGGAGGAGGGAGCTGAAAGGGGGAAGCAAGGGAAAGGAGGGGGTGGGGAAACTGAAGGATCAGGGGTGGGGGTCTCGCCGGGCCGACCGCCTCCCAGTACAGCGAGGGAGGGGGCCTCGGCGTCCCCGGGGGGATGGGGTGGAGGGTGCGGAGGTTGAGGTGGGGGGTGTGGACATTGAGGAAGAGGTTGTGGGGGTTGAGGAGGGAGAGGTGGGAGGGGGAGCAGGAGTGGGAGGAGGGACAGCAGTTGGGGGGACAGCTGGTGCGGGATCAGCACGGGGCACCATGCTCTGCAGCAGGACCTGCAGGTTGGTGCTCAGCCCTCGGAGCTCAGACAGCAGCTCGTGGCGGACCTGCAGGTCTTCCTGCATCCACGCCCGTAGTGTGCGGTGCATGGCTTGCAGGGCCCCAAGGTGCTGGTCCCAGTATTCCTGCTCCGTGCTGGCAGTCCGGAGCAGGCCGCGGGTGCGGGAGCATGTCCCGGGCAGGGTGGTGCGCCCGGCACGAGCAGCTGGTGCAGCTGTAGAGAAAGAAGAGAAGGGGTCAGTTCTCCCTGGGGACGCAGAGGATGATGCCCAGCCCCCTCCCCAACTCCGCAACGTGAGGGTGACCATGTCCTGCACCGTCACAGCCGCTGTGCTTGTACAGAGGCCATGGTCAGGATGTCTGGCTCTCCCCGGGACTGGGAGCTGCCCCAAGACCGCACCCATGTCCCTGTGCCATGTATAGTGTGGCCGGGGCGGTGGGGGGAAAGGGGAGATGTCCCCTGCCTCCGTGTAGAGGGGACATGTGAAGGGAAATCATCCTGCTGGGTCCTGCCCCGGGGTCGGGAGCATGTCACGTCTCTTTGCACAAGCATGTGCCTATTGGGCAATGGCCCCTGGGTGTCACGCAGCTGGAGCCACCTGCCCAAGGGTGGCATGGCACGTGCTCGCACGTGCACAGGTGTCTGCGTGATCCGTGGAAGGCACGGCCCACGCACGCGGTCCCTGGTCTCCCTGCCACCTCCCCCCCGAACTACTTAATTCAAACTACTTACCTGGTACAGTCTCCCTGGACGACGCTGCTGGCGGTGACCCTTCTGGTGCGCCCAGGTCAGGGCCCTCTGGTCCCGGCTCGATGTCCCCCGGGCTGGCACGGACCGCCCTGCCCCCCAAGACTTGGTGGAGGGCAGTGAAGTAGGGGCAGGTGGCAGCCCCTGCAGTGGCGCCGCCTCTTGTGGCCCTGGCGTACGCCTGGCGCAGCTTTTTAATTTTAATGCGCACCTGCTCCTGGGTGCGCCTGTGTCCCCTGCTGGCCATGGCGGCTGCTATGCGCCCATAGACAGCCGCATTCCTCCTCCTAGTGCGGAGATCATGGACGTTGGGGACCTGCCCCCAAACCTCAATGAGGTCCATGACCTCCGCACTAGTCCAGGAGGCCGCGCGCCTTCTACGGCCCCTGGCTGGCCCCTGGGTGCTGGGGGACTGGGCAGGGGACGGCTCGCTGCCACTGGCTGCCTGGCTCATGGTGGGGCCACTGGTTCGGGGCAGAGACTCCTGGCAGGGCTGGCTGACTCCAGTGCCGTCTGGCCAGAGTCTACCCCTTTAAGGGCCCGGGGCTGGGGGAGAGGAGAAGAGTTTTCCTGGTTGTGCCCAGAGAGGCCACCAGGGGGAACCTGGGAAGGGCTAGCCTCCCACTAGTTCGAACTAAAGGGCTACACAGCCCTTAGTTCGAACTAGCTAGTTCGAACTAGGCGTTAGTCCTCGTAAAATGAGGTTTACCTAGTTCGAACTAAGCGCTCCACTAGTTCGATTCAAATTCGAACTAGCGGAGCGCTAGTGTAGCACCTATTAAAGTTAGTTCGAACTAACGTCCGTTAGTTCGAACTAACTTTGTAGTGTAGACATACCCCCCGCCATGTCTATATGTATAGTGCTGCATCAGTACAGCTGTACCAATGCCATTTGGTGAAAATAAATGCTCTGGTGGCATAAAAAGGCCACTTCCATGAGCAGCAGCAATGTCACTGGGAGAATCTCTCCCAACAAGTTAGTGCTGTGCACATGAGCACTTATGCTGCTGTAATGCCTGTTGGGTTCTGAGGGGTGGGTTTTTCCACACCTCAGATCAGTTTAAATTCTGCTGACAAAGGCTGTAGTGTAGACATAGCCTAAAGCCTACAAACAGTCTAAACAATGACTAAGAACTGTGTACACGCTCATCCTCCATCTGTCCACCAATAAATCCATTTATGCTAAATTCCATACCATGCACACCATCTGCCCATAGTATTTTATCCACACTTCTGATGTACAATATAAAGCTGCAGTTCACATTCTGTAAATACAGATCTACCTTTCACATCTTATTTATGGACTGACTAGAATTCAGACTCATCTACTCTAAAATTGCACCTTGTCAGTGGGAAACATTACCATCTCACCTTTTATCCTGAAAATACAGTCGGGGGGAGGGGGATTTAAAAGCCCACCAATACTATCTTTTAGCCATAATCTAGAAAGCCCAATCTATCTTATCCACACAACAAAGTACAGGCAGTCCCCGGGTTACGTACAAGATAGGGACTGTAGGTTTGTTCTTAAGTTGAATTTGTATGTAAGTCGGAACTGGTACATATTGTAGGGGAAACTCTAGCCAAACATTTCTCCAGAGCTCAGTTTTATTCTCTCTCACCTCACTTCCCTCAGTCCTTTATTCTCAAGCTGAGGTGTCTGCTGAGAAAAGCCGCTCCGCGTCTCCCTGGTCTGCTGGGTGGGGCACTAGCTTCGTGTCTCCCTGGTCTGCTAGGGGGAAAAGCAGCTAGTGCGGGGTTGTCTCACCCCGTTTGTAAGTAGGGATCTGATGTAAGTCGGATCCATGTAACCCGGGGACTGCCTGTATATCTATACAACAAAAGCCTAGCCCACTAAATCTTCTTTATTAAGCCTGAGATACTGCACACTATTGTATGGGCATGTCTACACTAGAAAATAATTTCAAAATAACTTATTTTGAAATAACTGCCAGGATAACTATTTCAAAATAGCATGTCTACACTACAGGGAGGCCTCAAAAAGTAGTCGGAGTCAGGATCCCTTAATGAGGATGCACTACTTTGACTTAGAGCCCCCAGGAAGTACTGGGAAGTAATTATGTTGAATGACTCTGGGGAGTAATTATTTAGAAATAGCAGGAATGGACAGTCCACACTACCGGTATTTTGAAATAACTATTTTTAAATGAGCATTATTCCATGTGGAAAGGAGGAGCTATTATTTCAAAATAAAAGGCTTGGTACCGTGGATGCTCCACTTTTTTTTTTTTTTAAATAAAGGGAGTTATAAATAAGGGGAGTCACAGCCCAGGGCTATGTTATTTGTCAGATACCTGTATTCAAATAGGTGGATCATAGACAGGGATATGGGATTCAGAGGTCCATGTATGGTGTTTTTCTAGGCATTTAGCAACTGTTTTAACTGGAAGGTACCAGAAATCTACACTCTGAGTTCTACAGCAAAGAGGTGTGGCCTCATTCAGAGACTGATAGCAAGGGAGGTCTATGCCTGTTGAACAGAACCAGGAAAGCCATGCCTACCATGCTTGAAGCAGAAGGACCAGAAAGGAACAGTAAATATAAAAAGTGGATCCTGTTGCTCAGCTGGGGGGAAGCCACTGAGGATGCTGTTGCTCTGCTGAGCCTGCTGAGACTTCAGCTGTCCTTGGGACTTGTCCAAACTTTCCGAGCCACCAGACACTCCTAATGCTGAGGAGCAGCTGGAATGATCTCTTGCAGTGTACCCAGGGGAGACAGACGACAACCCAGATCTGCAGGTATGCCTGAGAGGAAGTATAGGAAGCAGCCCATGGGAACCCGCCTAATGTCTGGCTTCCAGAGACACAGTGGTGTGTTGCACATGAATTTGCTGCTGATCTAGTGGCAAACCACTCTGCCACTGTGTCCTGGGCTGGGATGTGGTGGAGTTGGATATGCCTGTGTCCCACTTGTCACCCTACCTCTGGGGTTGTAATACTCCCCATGCTGGACCCTTGGCCTGTTTGCTGAGTACTTAACCCCTGCTGGTGTCCTCCTAGACTGTGCTGGGTGATCACCTCTTTCAGAAGGGTGGAGCTCCTGGCTGCTGGTACCTTGCCTGCCTGAGGTCTGTAATCCCTGGATTGTTGATTGGTCTTCCCTGCCCTGTCTGAAGGCCTGGTTTCCTGGACTATACCTTGTTCTACCTTGCCTGAAGGTTGGCCTTTAAGACTATGTTGCCCAGCTCTGCCTGAAGACTTGGGCCCTGGGACTATCACTACTGTACCCTGCTGGAGGGATTAAGCCCTCACACTGATAGCTCCTCTCGTCTCACTATTTTTTCCAGGGGTGAGACAGTGAAAAGACATGGCTTCCTTTAAGGATTGACAGCAAGGGAGGGCACCCACACCTACATGACTGCAGTTGTCTTGACAACCTTTAACGATGGTTTCCAGATTCTTACATGCTTTTTTTAACTGCAATATTCTTGTACTACAGTGTAAGTACTGACTCACAAAAAGTTTGTAACCAAGTGAAAGATTGTATTTGATGGGATTTTAATGGGACTACTCACTGCCTAGAGTTAAGCAAATATTTAAGTACTTTTTGGAGTGGGACCACAGTAAGTAATCAGAGAGATAAAGATGGCTCAATAGCTAGGGGGAAAGGAAAGGAGGAGGCAAAGAGTTGGAAGACATCAACTGCTAATATGAAGAGAAAATGAGAGAGAAAAAGTGACTGGGAGAAGCCCAGGAATATATTAATTAGTATAACTTACTATTTCCATATATAGAGCTTATAAGGTAAGTATTTAAGGGCTATTATCCTTTATTTTAGATAGATTATCTGCCTTTTCCCTTTAAACAAATCTTTCTCCCTTTGTTCTACTCTAGCACATTGTCCTAGGCAAAAAGAATTCTATTGTGTAGACTGATGAGTAATTCATATTGGTGAATAATTATTTTAGGTTGCATGGGGGAGTCACATGAGTTGCTAGGGTTTGCTGTGTTACTTAAATGAATATTGTGGGGGTGCAGTAATTTCCAAAAGGGAGTCTTAATGTAGAGTGACTAATAGGCTGGGGAATCAATAATTTTAGGAATGTAAAAAGCTGAAGTATATGAAAGAAAAACTAACCTCTATTTAGGTAATATTTTTCAACTTTTTCTGCCCTTAATTAAAATGCACAAAAAAATTAGATCTGTTCTTTCAGTCTTTAACAGGAGAAACTAATCTTGATATTAAAACAGAGCCATATGAAATAAGGGATTACATCTGGTTAGATCAGCACTTTCTTTCTTGTTTGCCTCAGTGCACTTGGGCACTTTGTGTTCTACACAAAAAAGATATGAAGGTTTTAAAAACAAAAATAAAAATCCCTCTTAAATTTGCTGAATGAACTTTTCTCTTTTGTTCTATTTTTCCTTCTGTGTCCCTTCCTCCTTTCCTGTTTTGTTTTGCCCACTGACATGCAGCATCCAATCATGCACATGTGGGCGACAATGAATATAGAGCATTGTATGCTTTTGAGAAGTTTATTTTGGAGAAATGATTCCCAAACAATAAGCATTATTCAAGAAATGTTAGTTATTGTGCTTCCCACACAAGCCTCCGATGAGCTGTATGAATATTTTCTTTTTTTTCCCCCCACAAGGGAAATAATATTTTAGTTGTTTTACTAAAAAAATAAAAAAAGACAAAACCAAACAAATAGAATGTTTAGATTCTTTTTTAAGATACTTTTGACAAAGCTCCAAATATGAGGGGACAAATCATTAACCGTCAAGGAAAGCAACAATCTTATAAAAAAAGAGCAAGAGTTAGAAAAGTAGGCACTGAGCAATTATCCAAAGAACAATTAAATTCATACAAAACATACTGTAGCATGAATGACTTCAGTGGATTTACACTTAATTCATACCAGTTTATGTGAGAAGAGAAGCAGACCCAGCATTTTCAGAAAGTTAGATTATCCTGCCCTCATTTGGAATGCTTAGGTTGTTTGTGGATCAGGATTGCTCTGCCTCCATTAATGAAATTTTCTGAAGAAAGATAATATCGTCCTATAGCTTCTTGTGCTTAGTATCATTTTGGTGGATTTCTTGAAGGATTGTCAGCTAAGGTTTATTGCCAAATTCAGTGGGCCAGGTGACATTAATGAGTGAGACCAATTTATTCAAACTGGGGAGGGGAGACATTTTTCAGTCACAGATGGCAATTAGGACCAAAGTCTATTTAAAATCAATGGAAGTTAGATGTCCATTTGGGTCTTTGAGATCCTCCCCTACATTGTTATGTGAAAATTAGCTGCATTTGAGGGTGTTAGTTCTGTCTATGGCCAGTTTACATGATGAAAAGTCCTTTTTTGACATTTCTACTGGTGTTGCCAGAGACCCAGTGTGCTAGACACTGTAAAATCACATAGCAAGTAACACTATCTGTGTCCCCAACAGGGTGCTATCTAAATAGAAAAAAACAGAGAAAGAATGTTGATCATATGATTGATTGGGAGACATGTTTAACATTTTGTTCTGTGAAACTGTATATCTCCCAAGGGCAGATGGTGTGAAGGGCTGGGGTATGAGTTAAGTGGGATCAATTAGTATGCAAACTGGAGTAGAAAAAAAGGAAGAATCAATGAAGTACATTTTCACACTGAAAACATATAACTGAGTACCTAAGCTAAAGGAAGAGTGTTCCCTGTAGTGAAAAACTGGCCTGGGACTAGGAAAACCCTGGCTAATTTGGAACAGAGATTTGAACCCAGGTCCCAGCACTCCAGGTTTGTGCCCTAACTTCCAAATGATTATCTGTAACAGAATGGGTTGCTCTCACTTTCTGGTTGGGGTTGTTGGGTTTTTTTCCCTTTTTGGTGGAGAGTGGGATGTTTTGGAGTCTTTTTGTGAGAAAGGCCTGGATTTTTTACTCCCAGAGCATGAGCTGATCTGATTGAGCCAACTAAATAAGGAGATGGCTATTAGATGAGAAACCTGAGCTGATATAGTGCCTGTCTCTGGCCTGTTAGGAGCTTAGAGGTCCAGATCAAAGGACTCCTTGGTACTTCAGGTCTGACCTCTGCTCTGCATTTTACTCATGGCTAAATAAAGGGCTCCCCATTCTGCTTGTTGTGTTCTCAGACTTGCTGCTTCCTTTCTTTAAACAGCCAATACTCCACATGCATTGTATGTGGAGTCTCAGCATCTGACTTGGGGACAATGACTGAGCTAGTTAGAAAGGCACCTAAAGTGTAAGTGTTGCAATGTTCAGCATTAAAATGTTTACGGATTTGGCTCTTAGCCTCTCTAAGCTTCAGTTTTCGAATAGGAAAATTGGGATAATAGCACTTCCCTCCTTTACAGGAATGTAGTGAGTGATGATAAATGCACTAAAGATTGTGAAGTGCTCAGGTTTATGGCAATGGAGGCCAGATAAGTTGATAGACATTTGGCATGTTTGTTTACCTGATGTGCAAATGTAAATATTTATGCAAGCATGCAGATTTAAGGAGTGCAAGTAGTCATTCTTATTTAATAATTTGGTTTTTCAGAGAGTTCAATTAGTGTTGAAACAATTAGACTTCCATTGGTATAGGTCAGCAAACGTTAATTTCAATATGTACACACAACTAAATAAAAATATTTCCATTAATAATAAAAATTAAAAACAAAGAGAAATGCCCATAATGCAATTTAATGTTTATTTCAAGTACACTTACTTAATATATTTGATACATGATGTAGAGAGTTTTAATAGTTTATATATACAGCTTTAACTTTTCAATTTCAACATCCTCAGTTATTCAGTAATTATCTGACATCTTTCCCCATTGTCTATTCCCTCCCATAATTTCTCACAATTGGGAAATTTTGAATTTTTAAAAATTGGGGTAGGGGAATAATGCTGGAAAATGCACATCTCTGAAAATTTCAGCTGCTAAAAATAGAAAAAATGCTTACAATAAACACTGATATTATCCACCAAAATTATAAAAATGAAACTCTGGCAATCCTAATATATAGATAATGTATGAAATGTTTAGTTAACCCCTCAAAAGCTTTCTAAGTCTACTTTGAACATATCTATATGTATACTATAAAGTGTTAATAGATGAAAATATTTTCATCCTTCAAAAATACATAATGACAGAGTAAATTGTATTATCTATTATTATGCCTGTGGTTCATATTAGAGCTTGACATTATATATACCCATCTGACTAAACTAATTATGATTCATTAGCAAAAAATAAATAAATCAGGCACAAAATTGTATTTAGCCCATGTGTATATTGCATTTTTATGTTTACTTGCATTTGTTGTGATTGTCACCCAAAACAACAAATGACAATGTACAATATACTAGTTAAATTATCTTAAACCTTTGGAATTATACCTTGATCTTAACCTTTAGTCACTGACAAGAAGGCTTGAGTCTGAAGGAATAATTGTAAGCAGTAATTGTATTAATTGTGATGAGAAGGTTAATGGTACAATTTTCTTTAAAAATAGTAAATTAATGTCAATTCCGTTCATCTCATGACTCACTCGTTTAAAAAAATACCAAGTTTTGAAGAGGCCTATACATTAGAATTATGACCTTCATCCATGTAAATGCTAAAAAGATACTACATGTGCCTATGATAAGCAATGTAATTTTTTATTTGCATGAGTTAAATAATAATCTAAGATATGACTATACATAATACTTTCCCTGAAACTGCTCTTTTTACCAGGCAGGAGAAGATTTTAATTTTACACTCTAGAGTGAAAAGAGACACATTAAAACACCTCTTTGGAGAAACGTTACATGTCATATCAGTTCAGAAAGAAAGGCAGATGAGCTTCCTAATAAACAATAAAATCCAGATAATAAAACATTCATGTCAATATGGCAGTAAGCTGGTAACCAGTAAAGGCTGACTAATAAAGGGGTCATACCATCTAATTTCTTATTCTTAACAAGGATACAAGCTGCTTCATTTTGGACAAGTTAGACTTTATTGCCTCTATTCTAGGCAAAAACCATATATCATGGCAGTCAATTTGGATAGTATAAAACGGCACCAAACAAGATCTGGCAGTACTGTAAAGTAAGTGTGATTAAAATTACATAGATAAGTGCATTGCTAACAGTGCTGCATAAACTCTGCCATGAAAAGGGAAAAAAAGAACATTCACATTTAATGAAAGTATATGTACTTCTCACAGCACCTTTATGTTTGTAAGACAGACCAAAGTAGGGCATAGTACAAAAAGAAGGAAAGAACTCTCCAGCAGATCATGAATCTGCCCTGGCTCAAGATGGTTACATGCAATTCAAGATTCCAAAGCCAAGAAATTTCATTTTAAAACCCCATATGATTGCTAAGGGATGATTTGGTGCTCAGCTATGACAGATATTACAAAATCACGCACCTTATAGTAGTGTAATAAATAGTTAAGGGCATCATAACTCTCATAGTAGTAAACATAAATTATTTTGCCTTACATCTGTAGCTTTACACTGCTCTTCTTCAATAAAGAAATCCTACAACAGCCAGAAACAGCTGCTGAGGAGTAGCAGTGCAAGGGGATTCCCTAGCTGCAACATATATGAATGAGGTTGTTCTATACCTGGCCACACCTGAGCATAAGAGGTTAGTCAGCAGAGGGGAAGGGAGGTGTGACAGGATATAACAAAGAAAGGATTAAAAACCAGGTATTGCCTGAGGATGCCACACCACCAGACACCTGTAAAGCAAGCTAGACTTGGAGGAGAAGCCTCAAAAGATGGAGGCCTGGTCCTAGAAGGGCAACACTGCAACTGTTTTCACTCACAGGGACACAGGCCCATCCATTACACTAGTCACTCTGTAAGTGCAAGGAAGTCCGGACAATACATTGTACCCTCTCTTCTCAGTCTTACATTCCCAAGAATAATCAAACCCTACCTTCTCAGCCACTCAATTCTATCCTAAGACCAAAAAGCTTCATATGGGCCACTGATTCAAGATAGATATAGAACAGGAATATTTAAACATGGCTTGAAAGTGTTAAAACATCAGGGGATTCAGCTGATGAGGCGCATTTCTGTGATGAAACATCTGGCTTGCAATGCAATATATTATTGAAGCCCTTTGCAATTCTGTGACAGCTTAGATAGTCTTGATCCAAGGAATGAGATCTGATATCAGAAAAAAGTCAGATGATATAAGAATCAGTGGGGACATATTCCATGACACTACCAATTAACCTAGATCATTCATAGACACCCTGGGCTGGAGGTGGGAGAGTGAGAAGAGAAGGATAACCTAGTTTGAATGAGTCACACATCAGAATGGGACACAAAATCTATGTATATATTAATCATTAATCTTGTTTCAGCAGGAAATAAAATCACAGCAAGGGTTTGGGGGGAGGCAGATAATTGTATATGGCAGTATCCGAGGAATTCTTGAAATAAAATTGGCTAAGAGATGAGAGCTAAAACTAAACCTGTATACCCAGCAAAGATAATAAAATATTCCCTGAAAAACAAGGGAATGAAAGGTGTTTTCGTGCAAGAAAGGGATAGAGATTCAGTCACTTTCCAGAATAGGTCAACTACGTATACACAATTGTCAGAAACCCAAGTATTCTGGGGAAATTACACATGGAAGCTCTGGGGAGTCCCCTGCTGACCCCAGGCTCCAGGAGGGCAAAGTGGCTTTGAAATGCACAAGAGGCCTTGCTGGGGACTCTTGTACACTTCAAAGCTGGCATGCCACTTGCAGCCCAGAGTCAATGGGACTTCTCACTGGCCCCGGACTGCATTCAGAGTGGCGCATTCTTCCACTGTGGGCTCTTATACAAGAACCCCACTGTGGGCTCTTATACATTTCAAAGGGGGAATGTGGAAATGCCTATTGACTAGTCAAGTAGTTGATGGACATTCCATCAACTACTCGACTAGTCAATTAACTGCAGTTTAACATTCTTAGCCCTATTAAGTTAATACTTAAGTGCAGGGGACAGGACTAGGAGACTTCGTAAGATCTCTTATTGCCCTACACTTCTATGATTCTATGAACCTGAGCATTATAGTAGATGATTTATGTAACTTAAGTGGCTTGGACATGCAGCAGCAAGCCTTGAGGGTTGTACTTGTACATATTTTTTTTTCTTATAGCGTTTTGTAGAGTAAAATTATCCTAAGCCATCTATTATATCTTGCTACGAACCCCTATTCAAATTCCGAAATCCGGTATAGGCCTCTAACCTCTAAACCTGTAAACCTCACAAACAGACAGCATAAGTGAAGGGACCTTGGGAAAGGCATGGTCGCCCTGGCAACCACATTCCAAGGGGCCTCACCAGATAAGACACCACATAGTAGCAAAACAACCTTGCTAATTTAGTAAGTGTGATATGTTCTTACTGTTTTGCTTTAATCCTAGATAATGGTCCCAAGACCCAAAGTTCACGCCAGTGCGAGGTAGCACCATCCTTTCGTAGACACATCATAATGCAAATAGACAAAGTTGCCATTAAATTGTCTGTTTTGTTCATGTTGGCTTACTTAGCTTGTTAGGAGAAAAAAACCTGTATTAGAACTAAAGCGTTTTACTGACTATGGGTGGAGATACTGTGTAACCTTCTTACTTACCGGCTTATATGCTCATTTCATCTTGCTGCTAAAACCTATCCAATTGTTCCCCCTCTGCCCATCAGCCCCCTATATAATCTATTGTAATGTTTTGCTTATGCAGTGTTAACCAGCCTAACCACTGGTAGCACTCCGCCAGTGTTGTGTGTAATAAATTCTCTTGCTTGTTTTCACCACATCCAGAGTGTCCAGACTTATTTCCAACAGTTCTCTTGATTTTATAATACATTTAATTAGTTTTAACATGTTGAAGATTTAAATTGTTCTGAGGAAATGCACTGCTATTCGTCATTGCAAAAATGGAAAATAAGAATTATGTTCTCTGTTGAACAACATAAGGAAGTTATGAGACAGCCTAATCTTGAGTCTTCAGTCAGGCATAATGAAAATGGCTGTTCATTTGCTAAGACATGTTACCATATGTAGCATGATCAAGTTCTGAAAATCAATGGAACAGGCAATATTGTCCATTGTTAGATACACACACACACACACACATTATATAGATAGATAGATAGATATAGATATATAATTCTCAGTGGAGGAGAGGAGCACACAAAAAGTGTCAGTAAACTGAAACAGCTACAAAAAAATTCCCTATCACATCAAAATGGAATGCTTATCTAGTTATCCTAATGAACCCTTTTTCAGACACAGAGCAAAAGCTTCATAGAAAGCACAGAATTTTGTCCATAATGGGACCCCATGAGAGTCCAAAAACCCAGACTACAGCCCAAGTTCCAATAATGACATAGTAATTTTTAGTCCTGCAGACCAAGCCTCACAATCCTAAATCAGCTGAACTGGGCCAGCTTCTTCATTGCAGTGCAGACATTCCTAAAATGACCCCAATATATGTTAACACATGTAGTACCAATATTACTGTTTACAGTGTTAGGAAACTTTCTTAATACATGACTTAATACAATATTTCTTAATATTTTTCATTATAGGGGATTCTGCTCATATTGTCTGATTTTATTTATATCTGTAATCATTTATATAGGATTACTTGTTTCATCCAAAAGGAAACAAACAATCCTATATTCTGCAGCAGAAAAATAGAAAACATGTAGAGGAAAAAAGCAGAAACATTTTTGACCAGATATCTATTCAAACAAATGTAAAGATCAATCTCCTATTTTGCCCACTTAGGCAAAGGCAAGAGAAAAATCTTTGCTAGTGAATCTCATGATTACAGCCATTACATTTGTTTAGAAGAATTTCATATATGTGAGAGTGCTTGAAGTGAGCACGCCAAAAAACTAGCTTGAATAACAGTCTGTTCATCATCACTAGCACAAGAAAATTCTGATACCACTTCGTACATCTGAGTTATATCACTTTTAGGTCCTCCTTTCCCCAAGGACTGAAAGCTCCCACACCAGAGACTTTGTTTGCAAAAGCTTATTCACATGTGGTATGAAACCCTAATTTGAAGCATTGTAATGGATTACGTGCATAGGATTAGAAGTCTGCTGCCATCAAGAGCATTTTTCCTTCATAGCAGGTCAAAGACATTAATAAAAATTAGATTATTATCATGGCACATTTTAGCTGAAGAAATATGTACATCAGCTTCCGTATACTTTACAGAAATCTCTCCAAATATCAAGTTAGAATTTATTTACTAATTAATTCTTATAGCATTAAGCCAAACTATTGGAGCCATAAATTGATGTTGTTTGTCATTTCTTTCAGAAAAATGTTCAGTGAGTTCACTGAAATAATTCTAATAATCTACAATCAGGTGTAAATCATAGTTTCTTTGTTTTTACACCACAAAGTTTACTTATTTTTCTTTTATAAACAGAAATTTCACATACCCTGGAGTTATTTCCAGACAAGCTAAGCACTGTGATCTTTTTCTGTCCTGGATATCTGTGGCTCAGTCGAATGGTTTCTATTTCCATTGGACTTTACAGAGAAAATTGAGTGGATGCACAATTTCATTCAAACCACAGGAGTAGTAACAATGCTGGAGGGAATAGGCAACTTATTTCCACTGACTACATTTCATCAGGGGTCACTCTCCTAGAATTTTCTTTTACTGAGTAAGCTTTGTTTAAGCATCTGTGAGATGGTCCTCACTCTTCTTCACTGTCTAAAAGCATTAGAACTTGTTTGAACCCTTTATTGACAGAACTTGTAGATGTCTCCCCTGAGAGAGTGAAAACTTCTATCAGCTCTTAAACAATGCCATAGTCGAGCCCTCACGCAGGGGAGACTGGATAGCAACAATTCTACCAAGTAATTCGTACTCCTCAATATTCCTGTTCTGAAGATGGTTATTTAGAAGTGATGGATGGCCAGCTTCAGCAACATTTGATGTCCTCTGATTCTTTGGCTCTTTATCAGTTTGGGTTCACACACTGCTATAGCACAAAAACATTGATACTCTCAACATTTATGTATCGTCTCAGGTCAATGGACTGAGGACAGACGTCCTTGATTGATATTATTAATCCTGCCATCAGCCTTTCACGTTGTTATTTGATTAGGGAACCCAGAGGGAAGGATGAGTGGAATTGACTAAACATGGTTTCACACAGAGCATTGTTTTGGTATCAGAAAAGAGGAAGGTCACAGGGGTACTGCTTGACAAATGGTCTTTCTCCCTCAGGGCTACCAGCTGTGGAGTTCCACAAGACCTGTAATCACTCTTGTTCAGTATTTATGTGAAACCACTTAGAAGTCTGATGAAGAGGTATGGGCTGCAAGGCCATCAACATATCAATAATACATTTTCAATAGATAATAGTTTTCCTGCTCTTCTACATCTGGCAAAGATAGGATCTGGATGAAAGCCAACTGCCTCAGGCTCAGTACAGATAAACGGACAGTGATGCTGGTAAGTTGAGGAAACTATCAAGACAACATCCCCTTCTTTAGCTGAAGGTATCTGCTCACCTGTCCTCAAAGGATCAGTATTTTATTGGATTCTTCCTCACTGTTCCATAATGCCCATATATTAGCAGTGACCAGGAATACAACCATTTTTCTCACATGGAAAGCTTATCACAACAACACACAGTTTTATCATCTCAGAGCAACTGCACCATGCTGTAATTGGGGCTAACTTTTAAGATCAGAACATAAGAACGGGGCCATACTGTGTCAGACCAAAGGTCTATCCAGCCCAGTACCCTGTCTGTCGACAGTTGCCAATGCCAGGTGCCCCAGAGGGAGTGAACTGAACAGGTAATGATCAAGTGATCTCTCTCCTGCCATCCATTGCCACCCTCTGACAAACAGAAGCTGGGGACACCATTCCTTACCCATCCTGGCTAATAACCATTTATGGACTTAACCTCCATGAATTTATCTAGTTCTCTTTTAAACCCTGTTATAGTCCTAGCCTTCACAATCTCCTGAGGCAAGGAGTTCCACAGATTGACTATGCGCTGCGTGAAAAAGAACTTTTTTATTTGTTTTAAACCTGCTGCCCATTAGTTTCATTTGGTGGCCCCTAGTTCTTATATTATGGGAACAGTAAATAACTTTTCCTTATTCACTTTCTCTACACAACTCATGATGTTATATACGTCTATCATATTCCCCCTTAGTCTCCTCTTTTCCAAGCTGAAAAGTCCTAGTCTCTTTAATCTCTTCTCATATGGGACCTGTTCCAAACCCCTAATCATTTTAGTTGCCCTTCTCTGAACCTTTTCTAATGCCAGTATATATTTTTTGAGATGAGCAGACTACATCTGTACGCAGTATTCAAGATGCGTGGATTTATATAAGGGCAATAAGATATTCTCTGTCTTATTCTCTATCCCTATTTTAATGATTCCTAACATCCTGTTTGCTTTTTTGAGTGCCGCTGCACACTGCGTAGATGTCTTCAGAGAACTATCCACGATGACTCCAAGATCTCTTTCCTGATTAGTTGTAGCTAAATTAGTCCCCATCATATTATATGTATAGTTGGGATTATGTTTTCCAATGTGCATTACTTTACATTTATCAACATTAAATTTCATTTGCCATTTTTTTGCCCAATCACTTAGTTTGGTGAGATCTTTTTGAAGCTCTTCACAGTCTGCTCTGGTCTTAACTACCTTGAGCAGTTTAGTATCGTTGCAAACTTTGCCACCTCACTGTTTACCCCTTTCTCCATATCATTTATGAATAAATTGAATAGGATTGGTCCTAGGACTGATCCTTCGGGAACACCACTAGTTACCTGTCTCCATTTTGAAAATTTACCATTTATTCCTACCCTTTGTTTCCTGTCTCTTAACTAGTTCTCAGTCCATGAAAGGATCTTCCCTCTTATCCCATGACATCTGAATTTACATAAGAGCCTTACATAAGAGCCTTATCAAAGGTTTTCTGGAACTCTAAGTACACTATATCTACTGGATCCCCCTTGTCCACATGTTTGTTGACCCTTTCAAAGAACTCTAATAGATTAGTAAGACATGATTTCCCTTTACAGAAAACATGCTGACTTTTGCCCAACAACTTATGTTCTTCTATGTGTCTGACAATTTTATTCTTTACTATTGTTTCAACTAATTTGCTTGGTACTGATGTTAGACTTAATGGTCTATAATAGATATTGGCGTTTAATTACTGGTCTGTGATTAAATATTGGTGTTACAATAGCTATCTTCCAGCCATTGGGCACAGAAGCTGATTTAAAGGATAGGTTACAAACCATAGTTGTTAGTACCCCAATTTCACATTTGAGTTCTTTCAGAACTCTTGGGTGAATGCTATCCAGTCCCAGTGACTTGTTACTGTTAAATTTATCAATTAATTCCAAAACCTCCTCTAATGACATTTCAATCTGTGACAAGTCTTCAGATTTGTCACCTACAAAGGACAGGACAGGTTTGGGAATCTCCCTAACATCCTCAGCCATGAAGATGACTCAAAAGCTCCAGCTGATACATGATATGCAACCATATGCCATTTAAGTAGACCAGAAAAAAGCACATCATGCCTATCCTCCGTATTATCCATTGCCTGCTAATTCTCTCTTGCATTAAATCCAAGGTGCTTGTTACCTGGCCCTAATCTATCTCTGTCCCAGCCATTTCAGAGATACCATCTCCCTTGTATGCACTCATTAACTTCAGAGGGAGCACTTGGTCTAGATAAGGGCTACTCAACACACGGCCCCCGGATCATATGCAGCCTGCCCATGGCCAATTTGTTTACAGTCCATGGAGCAGTTTGAGTTTGTGGGGCTCAACATGCAGCCCGCAGGTGGGATCCTTTGAATATGATCACAATGGTGAGGCATCTCCCAGGCGTGGTAAGCATTGAAAGGCGCAAGTTGGACAGGCTGGCTGGAACAGATGAGTACAGGGTGTCAGAATTTCTAGACCCCAGGAAGAAGGTGCTGGGAGTGCCAGGGCATTGTGGGAAGTGCTTTGAATTCATGCCCATCAGTGTGAAAGAAGCTATATATATATATATGCAACCACACTTAAGTTGCGGCCCTTGGCATGTGCTATATCAATGTGGCCCCTGAGGCTTCCAAAGTTGAGTAGTCCTGGTCTAGATACTCTACAGTGACAGTAGAGGTAAGTGAATGCAAATCATTGGCATTGACAGGGATACAATCCCACAAGAAATATAATTAATCTTTGGGGCCCATCTTGGCAATATTCAGGGCAAATGATAGGATGCAAGAACAGCAGATGCTGGGTCCCTGTAATATTTAAAATGGTGAATCCAGTATTCTAATGTCATCAAAGAAGCTAGCTTCTATAGAGGTCACAGATTATTAGAACTCCCCCCATTGTACCCTTTTATGTGATGCTGTTTGGTCCTTTTTAACAAGTATAACATGCTATGTGATGTCATGCACCTTACAATTCTTTATAATAATATGTTTATAATAATAGTTTCCCTGTAACTGATTGTAGTTACTGCCTTGTAAGCCCATAGACATACAGTTATTAACCAAGCATATTGATTGTTCAACTGAAATTCACAGCTTTCCAGAGCATGCTCTGCAGTTCTGGTGACCATAACGACCAAGTTCTAAGATACAACCACATTGGCTTCAATCCCTCCAACAGAGACAAACACCTACAGGATCTCTATTAAGCATTCTTAATACTCACCTGGAGAAGTGAAGAAATAAATTGACAAAGTCAGGTGGGTACCCACAAATCACCTACTCCAGCAGAAAATCAACAAACAAAAACCAGCAACAACAAAGCAACAGAACACCATTAGCCATAAAACTACAACCCCCAGCAAAAAGCTCTCCTGCACATCATCAAGGATCTATAACCTATCATAAATGATGATCCTTCACTCTCACAGACCTTGGGAGTTAGACAAGTCCTCACTTATAGACAACTGCACCCCCCAACCTGAAGCAAATAGTCACTACCACCTTCACATCCCACAATGTAGACACTAGCCCAGGAACCAATTCCTGCAACAAATCCTGTTGCTAACTCTGTCCACGCATCTACCCTAGTGAAACCATCACAGACCTAACCATATCTGCTATAACATCAAGGGTATGTCTACACTACCCTCCTAGTTCGAACTAGGAGGGTAATGTATGCATACCGCACTTGCTAATGAAGCCCGGGATTTGAATTTCCCGGGCTTCATTAGCATAAGCGGGGAGCCGCCATTTTTAAATCCCCACTGCTTCGAACCCCGTGTAGCACGGCTACACGGGGCTCGAACTAGGTAGTTCAGACTAGGGTGCCTATTCCGAACTACCGGTACACCTCGTTTCACGAGGAGTAACGGTAGTTCGGAATAGGACCCTAGTCTGAACTACCTAGTTCGAGCCCTGTGTAGCCGCGCTACACGGGGTTCGAAGCAGCGGGGATTTAAAAATGGCGGCTCCCCGCTTATGCTAATGAAGCCCGGGAAATTCAAATCCCGGGCTTCATTAGCAAGTGCGGTATGCATACATTACCCCGCTAGTTCGAACTAGCGGGGTAGTGTAGACATACCCCTAGGCTCATTCACCTGCGTATCTACTAATCTGATCTATGCCATCATGTGCCACCAGTGCCCCTCTGCCGTATACTTTGGCGAAACTGGACTGTCTCTGCACAAAAGAATAAATGGACACAAATCAGACATCAAGAATGGCAATGTACAAAAACCAGTGAGGGAGCACTTGATCCTCCTTGGGCACACAGTTACTAATTTTGAAGTTGCCATTCTCAGGGAGGGAAAACTTCGAAGACAGATTGTAAGGAGAAACTGCTGAGCTGGAATTCATATGCAAATTTGACAACATCAAAAGAGGTTTAAATAGAAACATGGAACAGCTAACATTACAATAGGTAATTTCCCCTTCAGGTACTCTCACCACATAACTGTTGGAGGTGAGCCACATCCAGTGCCGGACCGAGCCATACTTGCGCCCCAGGCAGCGGGCGCGTGGCACATGTGTGGCCCCACCCCCGGGTGCATGGCACCCCTTACCATTTCAATCAGGTGCCCCCATAGGTTGGTGCCCCGGGCAGCGTCCCCCGCCCCCAGCTTAATCTGGCCCTGGCCAGATCCAGTGTGATTTAATTAGCACTGATGTCATCCTACCATCTCTGTGTCCCTTTTTTTCTTTTCTCTTCAAGCATCTGAAGAAGTGAGTTGTGTCTCACTAAAGCTTATGCTCTAATAAATTTGTTAGGGCATATCTAGACTATGCAGAGCTTTCGAAAGTGAAAGTAATTAAGATGCGGCTTTTTTGGTGAACTACCCCCTTCAGTGAAAAGCCGCTTTTCCTCAATAAAGGAGGTTTACGTGGCTTTTCAACAAAGGGGGGGTTCACTGAAAAAGCCACGTCTTAATTACTTTCACTTTCGAAAGCTCCTGGGGAATTTGCATATCTTCTTTCGACTATTCCCCGTAGCCTAGATGAGCCCTTAGTTTTTAAAATGCCACCGGACTTCTTGTTTTTGCTAAAGCAGACTAACATAGCTACCTCTCTGAAACCTGTCACGATGGATACCATTGCCTTAGAAAAGATGTGGAGCAGAGAAAAAAGGATCTGACCAAATCAAATATAAAAGAGAGAGGCCTTGAATTACTTTTATTTGAAAAGAGACATCTGAAAGATCATGCAATGGAAGTTTTCAAAACAGCAAGGCATAGTGACAGAATATTGTGCATCGAGATACGTTGTTCATACCAATAATAGGTTAAAATCGTATGGAATGTAAATCCAATTATTAGGAACAAAAAGAAAATGCAAACAGAACAAATTCATAAATAAGATGAAGAACATAGGGACTCAGTAACATTTTCAAAATGTTTAGGAAAATGATCAGCCAAAAAGTATGTATGAATTTTTAGGAAATGTGGATTTTTTTTCTGAGGAAGGAAGTGATTAAAGAGTCTGGTGAGTAAGCAGTGAGTTGGGATTCAGAACAGCTAAAATAGGCAGACAAATTGGACCAGATGGCCTTTTTCTCTTTCTGTCATAACTTATGTTCTTGGAACCTGCAGAGCCTAAAAATGATTCAGGAGACAAAAATCTCTTTCCTTCCTTAATTGCCAGTCGTTGATGCTTCTGGCTTTACATGCACCTTTACCCAGCCCCAGTAATTACTGAACATTAAAACACAGTCCACCTTATGCCTTGTGGGAGGAATTGGTTTACATAAGTTCAAATCCAAAATGCCAATATAGCAAGGAATGGTCTGACATATTAGATATAGCCCTGATCAAAGAGTGGTGCATAAACATCGTAATGGACATAGCCCTGAGAGTCTTTTTTTAAGGTGAAGTTCCTCCCTACTTCCCCCTAACTATGAAGTAGTAGTATTTTTGGTATTGCTTGCAGTGCATACCACTGATGGTAATTGTTCATGATATGTAAGCAGGGGCTGAACTGCTGCTTGCTTTCAGCCAGCTAAAAGGAGGGGTGGATGTGCCCGCTACAATTGTTTAGCTCTGCAAGGTAATTAACTGTTAACTATTGATATGTAAATACAGCTCAGGAGAGAATCTGAGGTGTGGCTATGTAAATCCCATTCAGCCAGGGCTGATGGAGGGTCAGTGTCGGAATGGAATGTGGAGAATTGTAAATAATTTGGTACTATTGTGGGGTCACTAATCATGCTACCCCTAAATGTGGGAACTGTAAAACATGCCACCAGTGCTTGCAGGAGAGACACCACCATCATGGTAAGAGGTCTTGGAGGAACAAGCCGACTCCCTTCCAGAGTTGAGAGAACTGAGCTGGGGGGAAGGGTTAAAGGGCTTGAGTCAGCCTGCTTCACACCTGCCAGGTGTGAGCTATAAGACTGACCCAACCTGCCGCTTTCCCCCTTTGATTTAAGGACAGACCTAAAGCAGACTCCCTGAGGAGTCTTTTCTTTTGCTAGTCCAGTGGAAGCTGGATTCCTTTGCCAGTCCAGCTGGTGGTTAAAGAGTTGAAATCATGGAGAGCTGAAATCACTGGTTTGGATGAGAGCCAGACCCATTGCAGTCAGTGGAGTGGCAGCGACCAGCAGAGTGGCTGGTGGGAATCACTGGCTGGTAGCGTAACGTGGAGCAGGCGAGGAGCGACGACCAGTGGCATGACACGGTGACCAGTGGCATGGCATGGAGCGGTAACCAGCAGCATGATGCGGAGCGGCAGCAAACGAGGAGCGGCGACCAGCGGGGGCAGCAGGTGAGGAGTGGCAGCAGGTGACCAGCGGAGTGTCTGGTGGCGTGGGACAAGACAGCTGATGGAGTATGGTGGAGTGTTGTAAGGTGCTCCCTATCTATCCTGGCACCCCCATTTCTACCCAGGTTGGGAGGTGAAACCCTGCGGGTGAACTTTGGGACTCTGGGTGGCACGGACCAGGGACAGAGACTTTTGGGGTGTCGGACTCTTTGGACTTCAGGTGATTCTTGGCTGGGGGGGAGGGCTTAGCTCATGTTTGGGTTACGAACTCTGTTTGTGGTGTTTCCCCCAATGCCATATGACTTCTCTCTCTGTTTCATTAAATGTTTCTTTCCTACACTCAGACTCAGTGCTTGCGACTGGGGAAGCATTGCCCCTCAGAGGCACCCAGGGGTGTGTGAATTTCCCAGATTACTGGGTGGGGGACTCATGACAGTTCTGTGTGAGATGGACCCCAAGATATTGAACCCAGCCCTGGTTACTGCCAGGCCTACCTGGCAGAAGAGTTACAATACAGAGAGTGTCAGCAGTCATTCCTCAGCACTGACTGAGTTCTTGTGGCCCATTGAACAGTTCTAAAGCTAGATCCCATTCAGTGACCTGGATTTACAATGCTTTACCTTTCCTTACCAGGAAACCAGTCTTACTAGAGCATTCAGGGAACTGTATACATTGATCACCCATAAAACCTAGCTCATTTTTCAGTAGATAAATAGATACGGCCAATTTTTTAACAAAAAGGGACCTATAGTTAGGTTCCCACATCCACATTTAGGCACATAAGGATAGAATTTTTAAAAGTGCCTAAGACCCAGTTCCTCAAAGGCATTGAAATTAATGGGAGGTATCTTTGACAATCTGGCACTAAATGTCTTAGGACCATAAGCCCTACTGAAGTAATTGCAGCACTATTGAAAATTCCTACTTGAAGCACAGTCCTATTGAGTTAGTAGACTAATTTTAGACCCATAGGCTTCATCTAGACTACAGGCTTTTGTCAACAGATACTGTCGAAAAAGCTTCTGTCGACAAAGAGCGTCTAGACTACATCCAGTTCTGTCAACAAAGCAAGCCGCTTTGTTGATATGACAGTGTAGATGGACAGTGTAGATGCAATAACGCCTTCTGTCAACAGAACTCTGTCGACAAAAGGCGTTATTCCTCACAGAATGAGGTTTAAAGCTGTCGAAAAAACTGCTGAGTTCTGTCAACGTTATGTCGACAGAACTCAGCGGTAGTGTAGACGCAGGTATAGTTTCGTCGACAAAAGTCCACTCTTGTCGACAAAACCCTGTAGTCTAGACACACCCATATTGATGGAAATTTGAGGCTTACTTACTGCAGTATTTGAAGTATTTTCTGCATTTTCTTCATGTGTGTTTATATTGGCAATACTGCAAATATTTAGGTAAGGCTGTTAGCTCCTACCTAGGACATTATCTAAGGATCAATAGGTTGGCCATTGGTCAAATCTGAACATGTAGTCACTTCTGAAAGAACCCCAAAATCTTGTTATTCACTGCTTATCATTTTGGGGCTTGAGGGTTTTTTTTATGTTTTTCTTTTTCCTCTGGAGTCTAGATCCTGACTATACCTTGACCAAGAAATTTGGACCTTGACAAAAAATAACTTACTGCACATTGTCTAAAGCAACTGGTAAAAAGTGAGCCCTGTAGATGATGATGATTGATGATATAAAAAAAATGGTGATTTGGTGACTTTTCTGCCTAGCTGCCAAAATGTTATTGTCATCATCAAAAAAGCTTTTTTGGTGACACACAAGTTGGCATGAGATGGATTAGAAGAATGGATGAAGGCGGTCATGAGCTTGCTGTCCTGTAAAACTCCATATCCTTTTTGTCTTGAAAATAAAGAATGATTACCATAAAGAAGTATAATCTTTCCATGTGCCATGCAAGGTTTTTCAACTTGCTTCTCAAAATATGTGACCAGCTGTATCCCATGTAAAATATAGGTACCATTCCAGACCTCATTATAGTAGGCATCTAATAGCTATAAAGATTTCCCTGTGGATATAGGTTACTGGCATGTTTAATTGCATGCTGTAGTTTATGATGACTTTTTCTTTCCTCATTGTTACACTGAGCCACTGACGAATAGTGGAGTATAGCACTTCACCACTTATACCTTAAACTTCCCTCTAGGAAACATTCCAAAAAGTTTCGGCTTGTCCCTAGTTAACCATGTGCATTTCCATTCTTTTCCAAGATGTGGAATTACCATCACATAACCTGGTTTGAAAAAGAGAAACAAGAAAAAGATGTTCTGCTGGTGAGAATGGATGCAGTGCCAATGGCATCTGTGAAGCTCAGTCCACTGAAATAAGCAGAGAATTTGGCCAATAATTAGAGATACTCAGATTATTCACCAGGAACTTTTATATTAAAATAACAAGATTTTTTTGGATGTTCAAGAATAAAAAATTCATAATGAAAGATTTAAATCTATTTTTAAATATCTGCCAAGCAATTTGCAATTTTGGCAGAAAGATTAGTTTATAACTGCAAAATTACTTTTCATTGTTATGAACAACATTGAAAAATCCCGGTTTACATTGCAACCACAAAATGGTTCATTCATTCAATCATTGAAAATAGAATTTAGTGCTGGTTTTGTGGTGGTACAAATTTCTTATTACAGCTGTGCTAACTAAAATATCTGTAGTTGTGATAACTAGGACTGAAGCTTATTCCTTTTATTTTACCTTTGCTTTCCACTAGGGTCATCCCCCTGTAGGTAAAAATGATACTTCAGCATTCTGCATTCTAGCTTGAAAAACAGTCTTTTAACTGGCACTTATACTCAGTTGAACCGGCATATCACCTTAGGAGCCGGCATGCTGCCATCTTGACAGATGGGTTTGAGCATAGGTGTGAGGCACGCCAGAGAACCATATGTACATCGGGTTTGTATGCTAAGGGCTAGATTCCCATTTAGGAATACTGAAAGGGCAGTCTGTGCAGATTATCGGTACTTGATGATGAGGGGATATGCCATCATTATTCCCATCTTGGTTTAGATTAACTTTGAGGATTCAGAAGTAGATTTTAAAGCTATGTTAGGTGAGCTTTTTGTCTTTAAGTAATGGTTGGAGGAGATGTCACCCCCTTTTGGCACTTTGCTGGAAGTACTCATGAACCTCATTCAAAATGCTCCTGCAACACAGCTGAGCTCCTTGCAAAAAGACAGAGCATGACCTTCCATAAGCTTCTATATCACAGAAGCCAGTCTGCTTAAATAGACGATAGTTGTATTTTACACTATTGTATACTCAGTTAAACCTGTTACACAAACTAAATGGGAATGAAATATCACCTTATTTGATTATCACTAAATAGTTCACAAATTAACACTGAACAGCAAATGAGGAAATAATGTGTCTCTTTGAAGAAACCATATGCTTTGTGTTTTTAAGCACTTGTGATAATGTGATGGAATAGTTAATGTACAATGAATGCCATCTGCTGACTAATATAGTGTATTTACAAGAGCAAATAGTCCTGATAACTGTGCTTGGTAAATGACTATACAACTTAATACAACAGGATTTGGACAGCTAACTGAATCAAATCCAGCTTTTTATTTTTCTTCTTATGAAGGCTTTCCTATGGTGAGGGTTGGGTAAAACCCTATTGACTTTGGTGGGCATAACAGTCATCTTTCATTCAGCATATATGTAAAAGTAATTAAGTTTCTTTAATGAATAAAATAACGTAAACAGTAGAAGTTGCAGGTTACATGTGAAACCTGTCAGGAATTTGAGTTATGTGGGTGGAAGTGTTTCACTGGGGCCTGAATGCAAACTAAGGAGCTCGGTATTGTTTGGGGGAAGTGTCTGAGAGAGAAGCAGCAGAAACACCACAGAAAAACAAGAAGAAAACAGCAAGGAAGCCCGAGATGCATGTCTGACCCTGAGAAAAAAGCCAAGAGAGTGAACTTTTGGGAAGAGTACTGGCTGGAAAGAGGCTTGGAACTGTGAGCAAAGACTCTGTCTCTTGTTGTTGGTTTTCTACTGTGTTCAATGAAACAGGATTTTGTACATTATTTTTAAATAAAAGGATTGTATCAAAGAAATACCTGACATCCATCATTGGTTTCTCCTCCTAATGGAAACAATACACAAGACACGGAATCTTTGCTAATTTCGAGTCTAATTAGAAGTAAATTGAAAAGTAACTGCTGTGAGGTTAACTAGCATGTTAAATTTAATATTCTAATAACATCATGGGGGCAGTTAAATGGGAAGTAAATCAGAATAAAATTGCTTCTACTGTCATCTGTACTGGTGTACTGTACAAGTGTTTTGGTTAAAATTACCATAGTGCTGAGAATATTCCACATAAGTCTTTGTCTTTTGGGCCCTGATCCTCTTAGCCCCTGTAGGTTTTACATTAATATTAATGTCAGTGGTTCTCCCAGTATGTTAGTGACAGTGACAGACAGATTTTCTGCATCTGGAATGGTTTTGAATGCATTTACAGCTGCAATAATTCTGGAAGGGAAAATCTTTCTTTTTAGTTACAGCAAGAAGCACAAATGACTCGTTTAAGGAGAATGTCTACCATGGGGGTAAAAGGCCCTACATGCTATAGATGAAGAGTAAAACAGATTACTGATTTTCAATTTCATCATTTTAAAATCAAACTGGGTAGCAATGGAAAAATCTTGTGCACCTCTACAGTAGGCAACAGCCAGTAGATATTCAGGTACAACTTCTAAAGCCAGGGAAATAATCAAACAAGAAGCAGTGGTTTTCTAGATTATTGTTCATCAATTTTGTCAGTTTGAGTCTTTTCTCATTGAAATAACTTTAGACAAAATATGGACCGTGGGTCGGATCTGGCCCGCCAAGCCACCAGATCTGGCCCACAGATGCAGCAGGGAGATTCAGACAGACTCCATGCTTGTCCAGTGTGCCCCCCCTTCCTTACCACTCAGAAAAGGCTTCCGCAGCTGTTTCTCTTTCTCAACTGTGAGTGCAGGGGGGAGTGGGAAGTGGTACTTCACACACTTCTCCTGCCCTCAGCACAATCCCATTGACTGATTTCTGGCCAATGGGAGCTGTTTGTTTGAAAAACAAGCAGTGCGCATAGCTCTACTCCTCCCTTCCCACGAGTTCTTATTCACCAACACACATGGCCCCTGCACCTTGTGCAGGGGCAAGGCAGGCAGGCAGGCACACAGGCTGGCTGGATGAGAAATTTGCTGGGCTGCTAGCTGGAAGTCATCCAAGTAAGTCTCCCAACCTGAGCCTTCCTCTGGCACCATAGCCCTTCCCTCCCCCCAATCCTCTGCCCTCCCATTCCTGCCCCCTTTCCCCACATAAGGAAAACCCTCTGTCCCCCTCCAGAACACATACCCCCTCCCAGACCCTGCATGCCCAAGATAACAACTCAAACTCCTGCACCCCTCCTCCACCTCAGTCCCCTGTCCCCGGTCACAACCTCCTCCTACCCTAGGTCATAACCCAACCGCCTGTAGCCCAATTCCCTGCCCTAGGTCACAGCTGCTTCCTTCACCTAAATTCCCACCCAAACCCCACACCCACCCCTGCACCTCATTCCCTTACCCCAATCTCCTTACTGCACCCAACCTGCATCCCAGACCCCGCACTTCCTCCATTAATATCATGGAAGAGTGCGGCCCATGACCACTTTACAAACTCTTGGAGTGCACCCCTCCCCCCATCAAAAATTATTTCCCACCCATGATTTAGGCTCTATTGTACCCTCATTTGATATGTCCACCTCCCCCTTAGATGAGAACAATATATGCCAGCTGAACAGGCAAACATCACAAAGTTCAGGAGTTTGTTTCTGGTAAACACTCAAAAGGTTAGATTTATCCAGAATGAGTCTCTGTAAAAATAACATTGCTCATGAGTTTCCTCGTATTCTCTGGTTCTGGTGGACACTAAATCATTCTTTCACTGACATGCCCAAGGATAGGCCAGAATATTCTGACTGGTAGCAATTATGGCAGTTCAGAGCTCACTGAACCACTGAGGCTTCTCAGTCTCTTTGCGTATGTCTACAATTGCAGCCTAATTCGAACAAGGGCTGCAAATGTAGGCATCTGGAATTGCAAATCAAGCGCGGGATCTAAATATCCCGCGCTTGATTTGCTTCTTCCCGGCCAGGTGCCATTTTGAAATTTACAAGCCCGGAATAACTGCCCGCGTCTACTCGCGGCAGTGAAACGGGCGTTCGAAATAAAGCCATATTTCAAACTACCTGTTAAACCTCGTTGCAGGAGGAATAACAGGTAGTTTGAAATAGGGCTTTATTTCGAACGCCCGTTTCACTGCCGCGTGTAGACGTGGGCAGTTATTCCGGGCTTGTAAATTTCAAAAATGGCGCCCAGCTGGGAAGATGCAAATCAAGCTTGGGATATTTAAATCCCGGTCTTGATTTGAAATTCTGATTGCCTACATTTGCAGCCCTATTCCAAAATAGGCTGCAAGTGTATACATACCCTTTGAGTGAAACCCTTCCACAAGAGAGGTCCTGAGCCTTCTCTGTGGGACAGAATCCTGTTAATCTTTTACTCGTTAGACCAGGTTCCAAAGGTGCACCACCACCCCATGCAACAAACATGAGATCTCAGCAGGTTTTCCTATATTTGCTTGCCTTGCAAATTTTCCTTTCAAGGGCTGTGATCAGTGTCTAAATACACTGACATCCAACAGCCTTTTCCACACAAAGTATCATCTAATCTAAACAGTAGGAGCACAGCATAACAAGATAAAATATTTTTAACATACAAGAGTCTGCCTGCATGCTATCCAAACATCTTCAGCTCTGGTTCTAGATAGCCAGTCTGTACCCTCTCCTGAGCTCATGGGCTCAGGTTTTTGCCCACTCTGGAGTTCTTTGTTTTCATTTTCTCTCAGGAAGGTCTTCTGACCTTAATGGCTGAAACAAACATCTCCAGGCAGGATGACTCATAGAAGTAAACATCAAAAGAATTGACACCTGCATTCTCCTCTTAAATATCCATGAATGAATGGTGTTATCTCCCTCCTGCATGCTGCCCACTCCTGTGTGCATTACCCTTTAAGTTGTCATGATACAAGAACAATCAAACAAACACACAAACTTATACTATTCAAAAATATTACAGACATCTTCCAAGTCCTGTACAGCAGTCTCTTCAATTAACCTGTCTATTGGCAGTGCTCTCCACCTATCTGCATATTCAGCTGATTGCTGGAAGCTAGACCTGTTGGGTATTTGAGCAAACTCTCCTGGTGGTATGTGTGGATGCAGCAGAATGGAAGGTCCAACATATCTCCTGTTTCTTCCTCATTATCAACAATTTCATACAGTAATAGTGGCCCTTTGCTTGGCCCTCTGGGCTGTCTTATGATTTAGGCTTGACTGCTTCTCCATCAAATGATATTCAGCTACAAGCTGGGTGGTGGCTTATATCACCTTAGATGGAGCACATTTTGCATACAAACAACATATTTGACCAATAGTATGGAAGTTCCAGTGAATTCCCCTGTGGAAAAATACACTCACTTTTGATATGACCATGCTTTGTTTGTGGCCCGTGCACCAAGACATGACTAACACATTTGCAATTTGCCATTTGCTGGTTTTTCATCCCAATAGAATTTTTGCGGCCATCCCCTTAGGTGCAATATATCCAACTCTGCAAGATAACCAAGAGCTCCTGAGAGGGACTGTGTCCTAAGTTACCAATCATAGAACACTAGAACTGGAAGGGACCTTGAGAGGTCATCGAGTCCAGTCCCCTGCCCTTGTGGCAGGACTCATTACTGTCTAGATCATCCCTGATAAATGTCTATCTAACCTGCTCTTAAATATCTCCAGAGTTAGAGATTCCACAACCTCCTTAGGCAACTTATTCCAGTGTTTCAGTACCCTAACAGTTAGGAAATTTTTCCTATTGTCCACTCTAAACCTTCCTTGCTACGGTTTAAGCCCATTGCTCCTTGTCCTATCCTCAGAGGCTAAGGAGAACAATTTTTCCCTCCTTCTTGTGACATGCTTTTATATACCTGAAAACTTTCTTTAGGAGTTTAAGATTCCCAGGTTGTCTCCAGACGTGCTCAGAACCATTCAGGATACTGCATTCTGTTAGTTATCCTAGAGCAGGAGGTCTGTGGAGGAGTGATGGTGTTCAAAGCACAAAAGGAATAAAGTTTCAATTCTGGATAGTGGCAGTACAATATTAATCCAAATTCTTTATTAAATGTGATTCTGCTTACCATATACAGAGAAACAAAAGTACTTTTTAATAACATAGCTTGAATCACCACTATGACTCACTATCCCAAGTATCCATCCACTTTATCATTGTCTGATAAAGATTCCTGAACTTCTTCAGAACACAGAACTTCCCTGGAGTGTGACTTCCCTGAATCAAACTGACCCATTTTAGAATTTGGGAAGAATCCCTTATTTGTCTTCCAGACTTCCTCCCTCCAACCCCCAACAGATTCTATAACTCCTTGTCTAATGTTCATGGTTCTTCCTTCCTTGGGACCTTTCCATCCTTACCACTCCCTTAAACTTCCTTACCTTCCATGATCATATTACCACATGCATTCTGGCTTCTCCATTCAAAGATAAATATGTGATTTGGGGTGTCCTTTGAGTAAAGAAACTTGGAAGAACTAAATAAAAGGGCTGACCAAGTCCATAAGAGCTCAAATCTATTGCTAATAACAACACAAGGCTTGATGGAATCATGAAAAGGAAGGTGTGAGGGATTGTGATAGTTGAGAGTGGTGGGGATTAAAAAGAAGAAACTGAGACGGACAATTAGTTTGGTTGGTGAAAAGAAAGGATGAGGAAAGGGAAATAATCTTATAGGACTATGGAGTGAGTTTCCAGAAGAGATTAGGCAAATTTGATCTCTGTTCTTGTAATGGGTTCAAACCATACAATATAACCAGTATTTTATTTTTGAAATGTATATGTTTTATATTCAACATGTTCTTTAAGATTTTTGGTCTTTACATACACTTAAAACCACTACTGAGAGCTATTTAGAATTTTGAATGTAAAATAACCTGGTATTAATTAAAGTATTTTGCACCTTGACTTTTCCCTTTTCAACTACAACGTAAGACTTTTGCATTTCTTGATGTGACAAAGCCATAATTTTTCTAATTTTTCCCAAGGTAAACAACTTGCACTGATTGCCACCTTATATATCAAACTTTCAATCAAGCATGCTTGCCACAACAAAGCAGTATCTGAAAACAAAAACTGATGATTTAATTTCCAGCTAGCGGTTGTCACCTCAATAAAAAGACAGATTAAAGGGATCCGTTCTTTACTTCTTGTCTGGCAGTGTTTTCTCTTTCAGATTTCCATCATTCTGCAGTCCTCAGCTGCAAAAGATTAACTCATCACTCTTGGATTCTAGCACCTCTTTCATGACCATTTATTTAATGTTCACTTCGAACTTCAGCATTTCTTGTCCTCTCTGGATCTTTTCTTCTCTCTGAAAATGTCAGCATTCTCAGCAGCATACATGCTAGCCAACAGAGAAAGCTGGGCTCTCACTACACCTCACACACCCCATCTTTTCTCTCTGTCTTTTTCCTGTACATTTAAAATTTGCAAGCAACTCCCTGGTAAAACAAGGACTCGTGAAATGCAATGCAGTTTTTGCATTTACCTTTACAGTACAGTTCCCCTGAAATGCCTTTCCTATTGCATTCAGCTCATTGTAAACACTAGATGAGTGACTTGCTCCCAGAATTGCAGCAAAAAGGGCTAACGTACTGATTTCTTTTCCTTTATTCTTTCACTAATTTTGACCACTTTCCTCCCGTATTATACACTGAGAAAGCCACAAGGACAAAACTATCTTCCTAGTATCTGTGAGTAACCCCTCCTGTTCGCTAGCCCAGTGTGAGGTTATTCAGCATAGGGGAGGCTAGGTCTGAGGCCGTTTGGCGTGCTCTGCGTTGTATATTGTGTATGTTTGTGCACCTCAGACCAGAGCCACTTAGATAAACCACCAGGAACAGGCTTTATTCTGTAAAAAACATAAAACAGAATCACAGCCCCTCCTCTCAGCATGCAGCCTGTGTGCTGCTTCTAGCACTGTCCCTGCTGAGACCCTTGCTGGGGGCAGAGGTTACAACACACAACACAGCCTCCTTACAACATGTTCCAACTCCCACAGTCACTAAACCCCACAATAACAACTCCAGGTTCTCCCTTTGTGACACTTAAACTCCTCTCAGGGTGCTCTATAGCCCTTTCTGGTCCTACCTGTAAAAAACATAGAACAGGAAAACAGTTCAGTGGCCCCTACTCTCAGCATGCAGCCTGTGTGCTGCTTCTAGCACAGTCCCTGGCAGGAACCAGAAGTTCTCCCAACATGCTGCAGTTTGTAGTCCACAACTTGTAGTTCCCAGGGCTGCTGCTGAAACACACTGGACCTTGGGCTACATGTGTACTGCTGCCACAGCTGCTGTCCACAAAAGCACTTGAGCTAGAGCTCCCCTGAGTATACAGGATAGGCAGGTTTATTCTCCCCCAGGGTATGGCAACATTGCAGTAAGAAACCCGCAGCTGGCCTATGCCAGCAGACTCAGGCTCATAGGTCTTAGTTTGTGGCTACTCAGTTGCAATATAGACTTCCCAGCTGGAACTGCAGACTAAACTTTGGGACCCTCCCACCTTGCATGGTCCTAGGTCTTATAGTTAACCAGCCCCACAACCTGAGACCTACAAGCGTGAGTCAGTCGCAGGCTTCTAATTTCAATATAGACCTACCATCTGGGGCCATCAACTTGAGAACACAGACCCTCAACCTTAGGCCAAAATAGCCCTGATCTCTTGACCCTTACTCTTCATATATTGTTTGTAGTAAGAGGGGAATTAGTTGGGTAGGAATCTCATCCTTGGTTACTTATTTTCTGCTTTGGCATGAAGAGCAGTTG
Source organism: Pelodiscus sinensis (assembly GCF_049634645.1). Taxonomy (NCBI): domain Eukaryota; kingdom Metazoa; phylum Chordata; order Testudines; family Trionychidae; genus Pelodiscus; species Pelodiscus sinensis. The sequence goes on from NC_134711.1 coordinate 204,316,593, forward strand.
CTGGTATCCAGTCTCTTTACAAGTCAGTTTTTTATTTATGATAAATCTGTGCCATAGAGCCTTGGACACATTACATTGTATGTGTTTTAAAACAAACTACTTTAAAAAAAACCCCTACATGTTTCTTAAAATTTCTGGGCATGTATAACTATGTAAAACATAAATTTTAAAAAAGAAAGGCCAATCTGTCAGGTAAAGATTTTAATTTGGATTAATAATGGTCCTGGGCATGTCCCCTTTTTGGAATGTGGTGACAAAGAAACCAGCCAAAACAATAATGAGGATGCTGGTTTCTGTTTATTGCATACTTCAGTTAAATGTGGAAAGCTTCTTAGCAAACCGTCCTTACATGGACAGTTTAAAGACTGTTACTAGAAAATCATTGGTTCAATAAGAAGCACAGTACAGAACTAGAAGTGAAACCCTGTCGGCAGCCTCCCTCGTCCTTCTTCACACTTATATGAAACAATTCACTCGATATTCATACATAAAACTCGAAGCAATGTTGAGTTACTTAGCCACAGCCAGGGGAACTGACAGGATTGCTGGGCCTCTAGGCAACATTGGGGGCAAGGCAGCTGCTGGATGGGGTGGGGCCTCAGGTGGAAGGGATGGGAATGAGGGAGCCAGCCCCCAGTGCTGGACGGATGGCCTAGTTCACCTTTCCTCCCCTGCCAGCCCTCAGAGTGTGCAGTGTGGTGCTACAGCAGCAATTCTAAAGGGTCTGTGTCTCTAGTTGTTTCCCACTGCCACAGTGGTGGCAGGAGCCAAATCACCAGGCCTCGGCCAGTTGCCTCCTTTGTCCCCCTTGTTGGCAGACCTCACAAGAACCTAACTCTTTTCAGTATCTACTACAGTGTTTCTGAAAGTGTTCCGCAAAACCACTTTGAGAAACACATTAACTGGCCACTCTGCTTTGTTTATTTACTGGTGCCATGGCTACAGAGCCTCGTGGCTCCCATTGGCTCCGTTTTGCTCTTAGCAGCCAAGCAGAGCAGCGGGAAGTAGTGGCCCGGCCCACACTGCTTCCCATGGCTCCCCTTGGCTGCAAAGGATGAAACAGAGCCAATGAGAGCCATGATGCTCCGTGGCCACGGCGCCAGTAAATAAACAAACCAGGGTGGCCAGTTAATGTTTTTCTCAAAGTGGTTTCATGAAGCACTTTCAGAAACATTGATCTACCTACACAGACACAGGCCTGTGTATATGCTTAACATTTTTATTGCTCTGTGTTAGTACAAGAGATGCATGAGTTGGAACTACTTAGCTCTAACAATGCATAGGAAGAAATTAGGCATTTCAAAACATATTAATGCTTGTATTAATTTTAATTAACCTACTATGATTAAAAAGGATTCGAGGGCTTTAAAATACCAATAATCCTAAACACCTAGCACAAGCTAAAATTGGCATTTTGAATGTCAGTGTAAGACCCACTCATAGTGTCTCTTCCTTTGGCTGTCCCAGTAGCCATTTGCTCTCACCAGAAAGGAATCGGTTATTTTATAAAACAGACTTTAAATCTACTTGTAGTCTGCGTGTAAGTAGAGTTACATCCCAATTCTGATCTCATTTACAATTGTGGAAATCTAAAATAATTCCATTGGCTCTGGCGGAATCTTTCCTAAATCACTCTGGAGAAAAGAATCAGGCCCCAAACGTCTATTTTCAGAGCTGCAGGTTTCTGTCTATTGAGAGCAGCTCCCAGATACTTCAAAGACTTCAAAGGCAGCAGAATCCATGGAGTGCTCCACAGCATCCTCTACCTTTGAAGTATTATGCATGTGGTGCTGCCCTCAGCAAAGAGTTCCAACATCTGTAAAGAAGCAGTATGCCACATGACATAGGGATCTTATATTCCTCTTTTTCCATCTCCTTTACTGTTTCTTATTAAGTGGATTTTTACATATAAATGCCAGACATTTAAAGACAGTAAGAGATAGTGTAGGAAGCCCCCCAAAAGGTTTGATTTTAACTTAGAGGTTTTAGTATGGAATGAACATTTATTCAGATTTAGTTAAATCTGTTTGATCTAGAAATCAAGGTTGAAATCTCTCAGCCTCTAGTTTTCATGTGAAGTTTGTATACCAGATCTGGCCAACTGTTACGTATCACAAAACAGCCTCTCTAACAGGATCTAATTGGGACCACTCAGGGATCCAAAATGGGGCTACTCAGGGTGCGTCTACAGTATACCCTTAGCTCTAAATAAGCTATGCAATTTGCACTACGCACATTGCATAGCTTATCTTGATTGTATTTCAAAATAGCTCATTTTGTAATTTGGTGCTGTCTACACAGCGCCAAATTTCAAAATAACTCGCTATTCTGAAATTCCCTTTAACTCTCAGCTACTGGGATGTCGGAATAAGCCACCCGTTATTTTGAAATCTATTTTGAAATAACAGAATGCTTCAATAGACACAGTATAGCTGTACCCCCTCAGAGTAAGTCACTATTCTTCATGAGCCAGGTTTCAGAATATGGCCCAACTTGTTTTAGCTCATTTTTGGTAAATGAAATAAAGAAATTCAGATAACTTAAAAGAAAAAAATAGAAAGATGACCAAACATTTTCAGACCTCAAGGATGGCTCTGGTTAATTAGTTTTAAATATTGGCTGAAGAGTTAGGGAGGTTCTTAGCTTATATGAAATCATTGGTTCAATGGACAAATGCTATATGACAATTATTGTGCTAGCTTCATGACAGTTAAGATGAGACCAAATTAGTGTTTGAGAAGGTGATTTTTTCCAAAGTGTTCTGAATTCCACTCACATAATCATAGTGCCTTGTAAATTGGTGTGTCTCACTGTGGCCAAGGCTAGGGTTACCAATGAAGGAATTTGTTAAAATTTCCCAGATCTTACAACTTTAGTGCACATCTAGGCTACGTCTACACTGGCCCCTTTTCTGGAAGGGGCATGTTAATTTCACCTATCGTAGTAGGGAAATCCGCGGGGGTTTTAAATATCCCCCGCGGCATTTAAATAAAAATGTCCGCCGCTTTTTTCCGGCTTTTAAAAAAGCCGGAAAAGAGCGTCTACACTGGCCCCGATCCTCCGGAAAAAGCGCCCTTTTCCGGAGGCTCTTATTCCTACTTTGAATAGTGGCGGACATTTTTATTTAAATGCCGCGGGGATATTTAGATCCCCCGCGGATTTCCCTACTACGATAGGTGAAATTAACATGCCCCTTCCGGAAAAGGGGCCAGTGTAGACGAGCCCCTAGGGTTTAAACTGTGTCACAGATTTGCTCCAAACTGATATCATCTGATCCAGTTTGAACTCAGCTAGTTTCCAGAACCCCATGATTTCATCAATATTTTAAAAGCATTATTTAAAACGTTATTAGGGGTTAACATTGGCTTTGCATACTGTCTTTGCATATTATCCTTTCACTGTGCCCTACAAATAGTGAATTACATTCATTTTGTGGCACTTGAGGTGCTGGGTAGATGAAGGCACTGCATCTGAAAAAGCCCCATGTACTGAAAATTCAGTTTGTGCTGTCTGCATTCATCTTGGAGACAGACTCATGAAGAGACGCCTGTAAGAAAGTTAGTCCCAAAAGCAGAATGTTTTGCAGATAGGCTGTTAATTTAGAGTGCTCTCAAATGCACATGCATATTTGATTGTTTTAAAAACTGCTCTGCTCCATCAATGCCAGCGTATTAGTGGTAAAAGACTGATGTCATTTACTTAAGCTTTCCTCAAATAAAGTCTCTGCCCTAGTTACTGATATTAATGTCCAAAGTGTTATAAAATCCACATGTGCAGGCCGAGTGTCTTGGGGAAAAAAACAGTATGTCATAAAAGGTGGTTGTTTTGACCTTGTGATACAAATTTGGGGTCATTTGATCAAGGAATTCCCAAAATAGAGCTCCCACCCAAAATTGTTGCTTTTGTAATGCTGCTGACCAGCATAATCGAATCTGGGATCTCTGGAGCTTAGTACATAAGCCCCTACCACATGAGTTAAAGGCCATCTGGCTGGTAGCTACGGCTGTAGAGCATTCTCATTATTCTCTCTGAAAATGGTCTCAGCATCACTAGATGGGACAGTGAACCACGCCCAGTAGATGTGTGCATTACACTTTCATGTATACAGAGTTTTATCATTTTTATGTACAGAGCTAAAAATTTAATAAAGATTCTGACCTTCATAAAATGTATATCATGGGACTGCTCCTGAGATTAGCTATTCAATAGCACCAAGGACCCATTTAGAAATATTTCAAAACTTATTATACTACAAAAGCTTCGATACCTCTGCTTTTACAGTTCTCATCTCTGTGAATTATTGCTTCCTTGAGAACCCCTTTGTGAGTGACACAGAGTGGACAATTCGTTCAAATGGTAGCTTTTGGGAAACAAGCACTGCCCATTATGGAGAAGGCTAAGGAGTCTTTTGTTCTCCTCAGGAGACTTGTATCAGCCTCCCATAAATATTTCACCGATGGCATCTACTCATCTTCCCATATCCCACAAACTGAAAGGCAGTACTGTTTTGGGGATAATTCCAACTATACAGACAAAATGATAGGATCAAAATTAGCTATTAGCAATCCAGAAAGTGGTCTTGAAGTCATTAATAAGACTGTAAATATCATGATATTATAAATCCATGGTACAGCCACACCTTGGATAGTACATATAGTCCCGGTCATTCCCATCCCCCCCAAAGACAATAAATTGGAAAAGTTCCAGAGAAAAGCAACAAAAACTACTAGGGGTATAGAACAGCTTTCATATGAGGAGAGATTACAAAGTCTGGAACTTTTCAGTTTAGAAAAGAGATGACTAAGGGTGCATGTCACTGATGTTGCCTCCCTCGGGCCAGCACAGAGTGCCCGAGGGAAGCAACACTGAGATCTATAAAATTGTGACTGGTGTGGCGAGAGTGAATAAGGAAGTGTTATTTATGCCTTCACGTAACACAAGAAATAGGGGTTACCCAATGAAATTAATGGTTAGCAGGTTTAAATCAAGCATAGCTAAGTATTTCTTCATAGTCAAGCTGTGGGAACACATTTACAGAAGATGTTCTAAAAGCCACAATTATAACTGAGTTAAAAAAAGAATTGGAGAAATTCATGGCACATAAGTCCACCAATGAATGTTAGCAAAGATGCTCATGGATGCAACTCCATGATCTAGTTGTCCCTAGCCTCTAATTTCCAGAAGCTGGGAGTGAATGACAGTGAATATGGGTCACTCATAATGATTGCTGTTCTGTTCTTTCCCTCTGAAACAACTGACACTGGCCATTGTCAGCTGATGGGCTTTTTGCTCTGTCACAGTACTGCTACTCTAATATTCTTATGGCTGTGAAACCCAAGTATAGTTGTATGGGAGGTATTAGCGCCCACATTGAAAATAACATTTTACCAGGGGTGGGCAATAACGCAATGGTAGTTCACCAGGGTTATATTTACCTGCACGGCCACAGGTACTGTTGTCCCACAGACTGCCATTCCTGGCCAAGGGGTGGAGTGGGAAGAGGTGCAGACTGGCACACTGCTTCCCACCAATATTATTGGCTGGGAAAGCTAGGATCCCAGCAGTCAATGGTGGCTGCAATCTCTGGTACCGGCAGCTGTGCAGGTAAATATAGGGCAGGGGGCCTGCCAGGAGCTAAACCTGGCAAACTAGATCTAGTCTGTGGGCTGGTATTTGCCCACCCCTGCTCTTGTGAAATCAGTACAAGAATTCCAGCCAGGACTTTGGACACACTCTTCATGCTCCCACCGCTGTTCATTTTCTCACAGCCACTCCCTTTTTCAGGGAATCTTGACAGTCTTTTCTTTTTCTCTTTCTGGAGAGGAGTTGGGGGCAAGCTATACTTCCTCTCCTATTTTACTCTTTCCTGGCTTTTCCCCTAACCAATTACCTATTGTTTTCTGAAGTGCTTATGTGTCATTTTACCTCACATACATCTGAATGTGCTAAATGATTATGACCATTTCATATTGTGCCTAATTCATGTAAGTCTGTCTTTTTCGCTTTCTCAAAATGGTGCAGCTGACTGGCTTGGCTCTTTCCCACAGACTGAACATTTTATCGTTTCTATTTGGTATGTCACCTCTCCTCATAAAAGCTTTCCTCTGAGAGTATTTCCCAGAAGCCATTGCAAAAATGTTATCATTTTCAGGTCCATACGTGGGAGGTGCGGGGTGCAAAGGGTGCGAACACACCCTCCCCATGGTCCCCCAAGTAAGTGTGCTCCAGCTGGCCCAGGGAAGGCTGGAGCGGCATGCTACCTGAGCGTCCCTCCCCCCCGTTCCAGCAAGATAAGAAATGCTGGAGGTGATTCTCCCCACTCCTCCCTTGGAGTGAGGCTGGGGTGGGGCTGTGATCAGGTAATCCCAAGCAGAAAATGGCTCCACTCTGCTAATGTTGATGCCTACTCAATTTGCTACTGGCCCCCCAAAAGCACGGCTCCCCACTGACTGAGCCCAACCCCTGAACTAGCCAGCCCTGCTGCTGCCTTCCCTTCCCTGAGTCCCCAGAGGGTTGCAGCCCAGGGGGCACAATCCAGGTTGGGTGTAGTTTGCAGAGATGGCAGGGGTCATGGGAAATGGAGCTCAAGTAAGATGTTTGCAAACCACACAGTAGCACTTTTGACATGTCTTTTCTTTCTCTCTACTTGCCTGCCTCTGTAGGGTCCATCTCTTCAGGGCATGTTTTATTTGTAGCTAGAGATAGCCCCATGTCTGGGTCTCTCTTTTCTTGTCTCCTATAAGGAGCATGAGTTATTTCTGCTGCTTCTTGTTGCCCAAGAAGTGCCCCTCTTCCATGCCTTGTCTTTCCTTTCATGTGAAAAGTCTGGCGGTGGTACCAGGCCTGTCTTGCTATTTTTAAGTAATTTTAAAAAAGCCCAAACCTATCCCTTCTTAGGAACAGTCCATGTGTAAAGGGCATGTGGGGACAGGGAAGAATTATTCTAGAGAGATTAAAAGTGACTCAAACCCTTGTTTAGCTTTTACTTATTCTGTGTCCATGCAGCATGTTACCTGACGGGGCGGAGGGAGGAATTGCATTGAAAAATTGTTTTAGTCATTAGCTTTGCTGTGGTTAGACTTATGCATGTTTACCTTCAGGTTATACTCCAATAAAACTTATCAGTTACTTCAAATAAAGTTCTACCAACGTAATTGTCTGCCCGGGTGTAACTAAAACCTGCTTTTACTCCTGAGAGGTTGTTGTTACTATGTTTCTTCTATGTGAAAGGCCCATAATTCACAAATGCTACAAACACCAGATTTTTTTCCTCCTCTATTTGGGAGTGTCTTATTTCTTTAATTGTTGTATTTACAATGAATGGATATGTTTTTAAATGTTTTTTGTGGGAAGCACTTTGCATATGTTTCAGGTGGGATGTGGATGTTGTTCTTACAGTGGCAGGAGAAAGTTGTGATTTATTTATTTTGTTTATTTTTACAAGCACATCACATGCAGCTGTTGTGAAATTAATGCAGTGAATTATGGCTTCAAAAGACAGCTTACTGGCCACACCTACAGACTTCTTACGTGTAAGTTAACCACTTCAGTGCAGCTGTATGTTTTGCTAAGGTTTTTCCACTATTTGTCAGTACATAGATATAAAATACATATCCACATACAGGTTGGACCTCCCTGGTCAAGCACCCTGGGGACCTGAGCTGTCCCGGACCAGGGAGTTTGCCAGACCAGAGGAGGTCAGCGCTTCCCTGCTGGCTGCCTTGCTCCTAGGCTCCTTTCATTAGGCCTCCCTGCCTTGCCACTGGTCTCCCTAATATTGGCCCTGCATGGCTCCCCACCCTGCTGACCGTTCACTACTCCAGGGTCTCCCGAGGTTCCAGCAAGGATACTAGATTGCTGCCGGCCTTGCTGCTGCAGAGTGTTCCTGTGGGTTCCCAGCTGGGGCCAACCAGCTGCCGCTGGCCCTACTGCTTCTGGGAGTTCTCCAGATGGAACACCTGACCACCCCACCGCTAGGGCCAATCTGCTGCCACTGGGGATTCCGGCTGCCCATATCTGCCAGCCCCACTTCAGCCACGGGGTTCCCAAACAGGCTGCCCAGTCACTCTGGCCCCACTGCTACCGGGGGTTTGCCAGGATTCCCGGCAGGGGCTGCCCAGCCCCCAACAGCTTTACTGCAACAGAGGTTCCCTGGTGGGGGCTGGACTATTGTTTCAGTATAGTTATGCATGATAAGATGCCTCTCCTTTGGAAAGGTTTTCAAAATCACTAATTTATTTAAATAATAAATGAGAATATGGCGGTGGGGAACTAAAAAGGGTTTGTTATGCTTGTTATGCTTGGGGGGGGGGGGTAGGGTGAGCCTATGCTGAGCTAAGGGGGTTGAGGGGCTCTGGTATATCCCCTATTATTAGGGCTCCCCACCTGAGCCCCCTGCTTAGGGGGGTGGGTTCCAGCTGGCTGGAACATGGTTACTTGGGGAATCATGGGGAGGGGGGTTTGTACCCTTGAAGTCCACATTTACAAAAATCCCCCACCCTCCCACAGAAATTCCTGCATATGGGCCCATTTCATTTGGTATGTTTCCTCTCCTCATGAAAACTTTCCTCTGAGAATATTTCCCAGAATTCATTGCAACTCTGGTCTTGGTTTGTACTCTACAAAGTGCATTGATATGTATAGTATGGGGATGTGAGAACGAGGTTAAGAAAAAAGTTTTGCCTTCTCTAGTATTGCAGCATGGGAGACAGGATTTCTATTTGGCTGAAAAGCAAGATTCCATTTTGAGATGAAATCTGCTATAAAGCTGGAGTAAAAGTGACCTGGATCACTACCCAAAGTAACTTAGTGCCAAGATTATTGATTAAATACACGGTTTGCAAAGAGCTATGAAAAACAAGCTTTCTATGGTATGTTTTAATGGAGTTCTTTACAATATGTCTATGATTTTAAGAACTTGTCTGTACTTGGAATGATTCTAGATTTGAGCCTGGAGAGTAGTTATAGCAATACAAACATCTAGTGTAGCCAAGAAAGCTGTAATTTACACCAGTAAATCTTACTCAGATTTTCAGCAGGAGTAAAATCACCATTGCAAAGTGTGGCTATTCTCATCTACACCAGGGTTTGTATCAGCACAGCTGTATCAGTGCCTCATATCCAGGCTCATTCCAGATATAGACCAGATTTGAAAATTGGCTTTGACAACCACATATTAGGAAACATCCTCGTTGGAATTTTCAAAGAACATGCATGTGTGCTCTGAAAGTACACAAAGGACCAATTGCCCGTGTATTGGTCCTAGGCAGAGAAAACTACAATCCCACCTCCAAGATGGTTCTAAAGAAAGGCCGTTGGGTACTATTATAGAGAAAAGAGTGATAAATTACTTGAAAATATCAGTTGCTGTGCATGCATTTGCAATGCATGTGTTTGCTATTTTTTGTCAGAGAAATCAATTTAAACATATTAAGTGAATGGAACATTTCAGTTAAATTTGTCTCAGTTGGAGATAAACTCTACATATGCCACATGGTTTCCTAAAGATAGGTTGAGTTACAAGCATGCATGTAATCTCAGAGGGTGTTTAATTAATCTTGTTGATAAAAACATGAAAATGATGAATACCTCACTGCTCACAACACATCACTAAACAAGGTATTTTAAGAGCTTTTTTGTATTAAAGCTCTAAGTAATTTGCCTGTTTTGAACTCTGAGGAAATGAAGCAAAGTCTGTGTCAGAAAAGTGACTGTACCTTCATTAATCACACTGCTCAATACCTACTTTTGAATGGTAACCTTTGGCTACTTGCCAGCACAAAAAACTAGCTTTACTATACTAAGTGGGGGGGAAACTACCAGAACATGCAGTATTTGGTCAGCTCAGCTGTGAAGAAAGTCTCTGATTCACAGTTGTGTAAAAGAGTCTTAGGGTATGTCTACACTACCCCCCTAGTTCGAACTAGGGGGGTAATGTATGCATACCGAACTTGCTAATGAAGCCCGGGATTTGAATTTCCTGGGCTTCATTAGCATAAAGCCGGCGCCGCCATTTTTAAAAGCCGGCTAGTGCGAACCCCGTGCCTCGCGGCTACACGCGGCACGGACTAGATAGTTTGGATTAGACTTCCTAATCCGAACTATCTGTACACCTCGTTCCACGAGGCGTACAGATAGTTCAGATTAGAAGCCTAATCCGAACTATCTAGTCCATGCCGCGTGTAGCCGCGCGGCACGGAGTTCGCACTAGCCGGCTTTTAAAAATGGCGGCGCCGGCTTTATGCTAATGAAGCCCGGGAAATTCAAATCCCGGGCTACATTAGCAAGTTCGGTGTGCATACATTACCCCCCTAGTTCGAACTAGGGGGGTAGTGTAGACATACCCAAAGATATGTAGATTATAAGGCCAGAAGAGACTACTGTGATCCCCTACCCTGTCGAGTAAAGTTTCAATAAGAGAATAGATACAGCAATGAGATTCCAGCTGTTGTTCTGAAAATGTGGCTTTATTCCATATCTTGGTAGCAGGAATTCCCATTATAAGGCTGTGTCTCAGGGTGGGACTCACTGCCATGACACCTTCTGCTGGTAGCACTGGAAATTAGCTCTTGTCACCAGGGAGCCTCCCTCTGTCTGGTGTCTTCTGTCAGTCTGCTCTGTTTCAGGTCAGACTCTGAACCCACATCACTCCCAGACCGTGACATCCTCTTCCGGACACTGCTCTCCGGCAGTTCCCACTACAGTTGTCTCTCAGGGTATGTCTACACTACCCCGCTAGTTCGAACTAGCGGGGTAATGTAGGCATACCGCACTTGCAAATGAAGCCCGGGATTTGAATTTCTCGGGCTTCATTTGCATAAGCCGGGCGCCGCCATTTTTAAATCCCGGCTGGTTCGAACCCTGTGCCGCGCGGCTACACGCGGCACAAAGTAGGTAGTTCAAACTAGGCTTCATAGTTCGAACTACCGTTACTCCTCATTCCACGAGGGCAACTTCCCAAAACATACAAGGCCCGAGATAAAAGATACCCTGAGCTGATAATGATAGATTCATGCACCCATTTAATCAACATTTATTTCACAATTGAACTACTTCAATCTCATTGAAGTCAATGGACTGGTGTGGAGCTGTAATAATACAGTGATGACCCAAACCCTCAGGCCAGATCTTCAGTTGGTGTAAATCATTATAGCTTCATTGACATTAAAGGAACAATATGGATTTAGATCAGCTGATCATTTGAGCCAAAATTTTAATTTATGAAAAAGGTGAAGAAAATAAGCTTGAATAGATTCTGACTGAGAACACTTAGGACACATCTGTACTGTAGCGCTATTTTGGAATACTTCCGGTATCCTGAAACAGCTATTTCATGTCTTTGAAAAAAGCCCATCATTTCTAAATATGATGGGCTTGATATTCTGATGTCCCTGTAAACCATGTTCCACAAGGATTAAAGGACATTTCAGAATAGTGGTTTATTTCTAAATTAACTCGAAATAAGCTGTGCAATTTGCATAGCCCAAATTGTGTAGCTTATTACAAGCCAAGGGTGCAATGTAGACGCAGCCTTACATAGCTATTACTACCCTCATTGTCAATGGTGTTACTTGAGATTTACATGAGGATAAGAGACAGTAGAAGCAACCCAGTGACTTCCCTAATGAAAAAAGTCCAGTTAAATATTTTAGTAGCTATATCAAGAATATTGGTTATGGATGAGGAAGCTTAATCAATTTCCACTTTTGACTGTATACTTCTATAAACTGAGCAGTCATGAGACATGGGTTTGGCTAATATCCCAAATAGCAGCAGATTGTAGTTATTAAAAGAAAGAGGATTATATTCTATCTTTTTAAATAAAAATAAGAACTTCTCCCTATAGAATGAAAATGTCTCTTAACGCAAAAAAATATATCTGTAACCACATTTGATTCGGACATTATTGCAATAAGGTAGCAACCTTGGTAATGTACATTATCGTTCTTATAAGTGACCGGTTTTGTAGACATTTATACTCCCGCTGGATATCCTTCACGGGAGAATAAATTGAAACAGATGTCAGTGAGCAACCTCAATTTTGTTTACTAGCAGGTTCACTGCAATGTGTTTGAGAAAGACCCATTGCCAAGACCAGAAACACGCTGCTTCCTGCATGTTTGCCAGAGGCACTGAGAAAAAGTCTCTTCACAATGCCCTCATTCTGAGGTTTAATTGCTTCATCTTCCACCAGGTTCCAAATGCAATGCCTCCCAGAAAGACCAGGGAGAAAGTTAGTACAAAGATCAGATAAACAAAGTACTAGACCCCAAATTCAAGCACATTACAGACTGAGCAAAAATCAGGTTGCAATTTTTTTAACTTTAGAGTAATTCTTCTAAGGAAAACAATGATATAACTAACTCCTTTGCGCTTCGTGTAAATCAAAGCATTAATCTCTAACAAAATGGTTTATACTATAGAAACCCACAAACAGATCTGATTCAGCGATGGTAAATCAAATAAGGTGGGCAGCTCTGTTTGACTGATGAGTACACATATCTCTGACAGCAGGGCAGTGACATATATGGAATAGCAATAAATATTTTCATTGACAGATCAGCAGCCCTTGCTCAGTGGCACTAAAGGAAGATGGAAGGCCAAGAAAAAACTAGTTAGTTTCTCTGCAGTTCTTCCAATGCAATTCCTTTCTATCATTAGGAAACTAAAGGATTAATCTTTATAACATCATCTGTGGATCAGAAGTGAAGTTTCTGTCCACAAATCTTTGTACTATTCCATTTAATTCATCACAACTCCCTTGGAATCCCTCCTTTTACCCAGCACACTCTGCATACTTCCCCTGACATCCGCCCCCCGCTACAACAACCCTAACCCCCCTAGATGCCATTAAATTAATTAATCATCAAGATCCTGAGTGCCCAACCAACTCCCTGTAGCCTGTGCCACTTTCTGCAGCTCCGATTGGCTAGAAACAACAAACCACAGACAATGGGAGCAGTGAGCAGTTGTACCTGTGGCTTACTGTGACAAGGTATATCAACCTTGCACTGAAATTGACAGAGTTGTTTTGGTCCAGTTTGCTGAGAGAACCCACCCCCACAGCCCTGTTGGGCATACTGCAACTGGAGACTGGCTATAAAAGCTTCTGGAGCAGCTCATTCAGGGCTGACTGCTGAAGGGGAGGGAAGTGCTGAAGGAAATCCAGGGGAGGAAGTGCAGCCAGAACAAGCAGCAGCAGGTGGGTGAAGGGGTTTACCAGCGAAGCCACAGAACAAGAGTGAGGCTATGGAGAGGATGTCTACCAGGATCTGGCAGGAAGTAGCCCAGGGTGGGAAATTGTTCCCTGAGCACTCAGCTTTTTGCGGTTGGAATCTCTGCTGAGTGAGCAGTGGACCATACCACTGCCAACAAGGCTCTGGGCTGGGACCCGGTGGAGTGAGTGCGCCCAGGTCTCCCTATCCCCAGCTTACATACACCTTCATGGGGGAGTTCTCAACGTATTTATGCACTAAGGTCACTGGATCATATTACCCTGAAGAGAGACACTTGTGTATATGGACTTAGGCTGCAATACCCTGTATAGAGGGACTTGTGAACAGACTGAGGCCACTGACTCGGGGGACTTGTATATGGACTAATATACATAATATACATAATGGCCATAATGCCCTGAAGAGAGGGACATGTGTATATGGACTAAGGCTGCTGGGCCGTAATACCCTGAATAGAGAGACATGGGTACAGAGTAACAGCTGATGGCTGTTAGGTCACTCAATCAAGGAGAACAAGCTCAAGGGGCATCACTTTCTCTGATGAACCACGTGTTTCCCTGTGACGCAGGTTGCCCACCACTGCCTTACACCCTCCTTTTAACAGTATCACTTTTCTAAGACAGAGTGTAAACACTGAAATAATATGAAATAAATTATTAAATGCTTTGCAAGTCGCTTAAATAATAAACTACAATTTATTTCCATCTACATGTATTGGGCTGCTATTTCCAGGATCAAGATGACTCATTTCATAGCATCAATTATGCTTTTTGGACTACACACTGATCCTTTGTTTCCTTCACCTATTGCACTGAAATCAATTTTCAACCTTTTCTTTGGAGGCATTCAGGAATTTTCCATTAGAAAGATTTTGCATAGAAAAATAAGGTTTTTAGTTTTATTTTTGCAAAAAAACTTAGATGTCAGCTCAACCCAGATTAGAATATTTCATTTTTTTGAACTGACCCGAAATGTTTTATTTCAGATCAGTTTAACTAGACATTAAACTGCATTTCCTTTGTAATGCACTGCTTTATGAGAGCTGTAGTTCAGGTTCCCATTCTCTCCTGTGGAATCACTAGAGGACTACATCTTCTATAATACAATGTTGGATTTTGTGATTGTGTAGTGCATCAAGAGAGTCAGATGACTATGGGTGCATTATGACAGATGTAGTCCAGCCGAGGAAACTAGCCCATAAGAGAGGATAGAGTTATCAGCTTCCTAAACTATAGCTCCTATAAGGCAACCTACCACTAATGAAAAATGCCATCCATGAAATGGACAACCAACTTTATCTAGACATTGTCATCACTATTGAGGGCAGAAAGAAAATTATCATGATGGTTGTCGTGATGTCCTTCAAGAACAGGCCCTAGCCTTCTGTAATGATTAATCTCAAAAGCTAAAAAAGTATGCCTTCTTACTGACAACTTGAGAGCTAGGGGCTATGAGATTCAAGTCCATGCATTGAACATTGGCGCACTAGGGCTGTGTCTACACTGGACCACTTATTCCAGAAAATCAGCCGCTTTTCCGGAATAAGCTGCAAGCTGTCTACACTGGCCCTTGAATTTCCGGAAAAGCAACGATGCTCTACTGTACAAAATCAGCCGCTATTCCGGAAAAACTATTCTGCTCCCGCTCGGGCATAAGTCCTTATTCCGGAACACTGTTCCGGAAAAGGGCCAGTGTAGACAGCCCAGTAGTCTTTTCCGGAAAAAAGCCCTGATCGCGAAAATGGCGATCGGGGCTCTTTTCTGGAAAAGCGTGTCTACATTGGCCACAGACGCTTTTCCGGAAAAAGGGCTTTTACGGAAAAGCAGCCTGCCAATGTAGATGCTCCTTTTCTGGAAAAACTGAAAACGGAATAGTATTCCGTTTTAAGCATTTCTGGAAATTCATTCCAGTGTAGACACAGCCTTAGGTGCATGGGACTACAATAATAAGCAAGAGCTGAGTGAATATTAGAATCAGCCAATGCTACACTCGGCTGGTGCAGAAACTCAGATGCCATCAGTTGGTCAAGGAACATCTAATTAAAAATAATCACCAGCAATATCAGCAACGATGTAGAAGAGCATCAACAAGAATGGCAGTCAGGAAGGTAATTCAGATATTTCCCTGATGGGTTGATTTTCCACTGGACATTTTGACTTACTGAGGGACAATTTCCACTCATCAATATATTTGCTTCCCAGAACCAACTCTGCATGAGTGCTGTACCTGAGTATTCAGTTCAAATATTTAAACTTTACTGTTAAATTCTTTTTATCATTATTATCATTATTATTAGTAGTAGTATTTTATTGTATTATTGCTAAACTGAAATCTGGATTATTATTGATTGTGTACTATATGTATCATATGACTTTTAAGTAAAACTTTTATCAGTGGATAATCCAAGCATGACAACCAGTTGTACAGAATCTCCTTTTCTTTAACCTGTCTACTATGTACATTTTTAATATTAGCTTTAACTAAAAAAAATGAATTTGCTGTAGGTCAGAAAATAACATTTTGACTCCATTCAACAAACCAAAATGAAACACTTAGGTTTTGGAAATGTCAAAATGATTTGTTTTGATTTTCAAATTAAAGTGGTTTCTTTTCTTTTTTTTTTTCTTCCGAATTTCTGTTCCACATAATTTGAAATTTCAACTTTTTGTCCTAATTCGGGACAAAATGCTGGTATGTCAGAATTCCACCTGGGTAATCATTCTGATTTTCAATCAGACCTATTTTCCTCCTCTATGAAGGGATATCGTGGTTTTCAAATCTGGATATTTTCTCAGGGTATGTCTACACTACAGGTTTTTTCTGAAAAAAACACATTTTTTCTGAAAAAACTTCAATTATATCCACACTGCAATCATGTTATTTCGGGAAAAAATCAAAAGAACTGAGGGGTTTTTCCAACATTTGTAAACCTCATTCTACGAGGAAGAAGCCTTTTTCCAAAAGAGCTCTGGTGGCCATTCCTCCCATAGTAATCTCTTACATGCAAGATAGCATTCATTGAGTGTGGACACTATCTTTTGAAAAAGCAGATCACTTTTTCAATGAGCTTTGGCAGTGTGGATGCTCTCTTTCAGAAGAAGTTTTTTTGGAAGATCTTTTCCAGAAAAGCTTCTTCTGAAAAAAGCCTGCAATCTAGACATTGCCTCAGCTACTTCTGACTCTCCACTTTTATGATAGTGCCTCTGATATGGAAATGGTGACTCTTCTGGATTACAGCTGTTATAGCCTGAGATCCATTGTCAGTATCAGCACTTCAGGTGTGCTATGCCTCATGCTGTGATTTATGACAGGTGATCACCACTTTGCTGCTTGTGTTTTATAGATTTGAAGCCAGCAGAAATCTGAAATAGAAAGCAAAGAACAATTTAATTTTCTTTTTCCAACCCCCATTCAAAATTAAAAAAAAATTGTAATGAGTCATTTTATACTTCATTATTGTCTGTTTTATGTTTCACAACCCTGTGTGAGTCCATTTGTTTGCATTTTTCAGAAGCTAGTACATATATTACAGTGAACAATCATATCTTCTCTCTGATCATCTACCCACCAAAAAGCAAAATATCATCACAGTTTGAGTTCTGACTTTGCTTTCTCTTTAGGCTACCTTTATATAGCTGTTCATTTCACTTTACATAAAACAAGGTCATAAGAGTTTCAGTTAGAAATGTTGGTAATTTTGAAATAATAAAGGGGACGTCTTACTATATTAGTTTCATATTCACCAATATCATCGGGAGGTGGAGGTTAAGCACGGACCTTGCCTAAAGTATGAAAAGCAAAGCACAACCTTTTTAAAATTCGTTTGTTGATCTAAGCTTACTCTTGGAATCAGGAACAATGTGTCTATAATATATTCATTTTTCTAATTTATTTGCAATAATAAATCCAGTTTGCTTCCACTGTTAACCCTGTCGCTTGTATCACACTTTCATTACATTTCCCCCATCTTTCAAATTCATTCCTGAGACACATCCATTTTATGGATTTCCTTGTAGCGATGTGGTTAGCAGGGTTCTCAGTTGGAAGACCATCCGTATCAAAGTACACCAAGTGTTACAAACAAACCAATGGTGATGGTGAGTTTTACACATTTTTATAGTGCTGCTATCACCCTACTTTTTGAATAGTAAAGTGTAAAAGCTTTCATATGGCACCGACTTAATTAGGTTACTCAAGAGCAGAGGAAACTGTGAGGAACTACAGAAAGACCTAACTAAGCTAGGCAGGTCAGCAACACTTCGGCAATGCCAAATGGCAGATGAAATTTAGTGTAAATAAATTCATGATCACTAACAATATGAACAGAATAAACAACTAAGTTGTGGTCTGCTCAAAGAAGACATCTGCACCAGGCATAGGAGTGGTCAAAAAATTGCATTCAGGAAGTTATAAAGAATAATTTGGTGATAGGTTAATGCCATTTGGCTCTGGTCCTCAGCTATAGCCAAGGAACACACAGAAAATATGTACACATTTACAAAAACAGCTTCAAGATTGACTGTAAACTGGTGTTAAATTTACAGTTGCACTTAATATAGATGATCAGGAAACTATTTTATGTTAGAAGTGCATTGGCAGCATGCTTGACTCTTTGTATTGAGAAAAAGACTACTATGGTTCCTCTTCTTACTAAATCTTTTTAACTGGTTTTGGCTGACAGAGCTTAGCTGTCTGCTGAATGGGCATGCTTGGTTACCCATCCCCAGCATACTTCATTACTGTCTGTGTCTAGATAAACTCTCTCCAGGTATTGTCTGCTAGACATAAAGAATCAAATTTTCTTCAGAGCAAGCAACAATGCATCACCGTGTACCCAACCTCTAGTTACTATAGTAAGATCTTTAAAAGAACAATAAATGACTATTTTCCCTATTGTAGTTTGAATGTTTTAGAAACATGGTATTGTAATTTGTTTCCATTCTATCACTTTTTGTCAGTCTTCTCTTGTATGTTAACGTTTGTACAACTCGATGAAGCGAATCAATTTTCGTACGTATTTGGTCTGTAAAATCAGTGGGGATTATCCAGTCCCTCTAGACACCTTTATTTTCCAGTCAGCTGCCTACTTGCCTTTAGCTATCTCACAGCTATTGCTTGATTAAAGCAATAAAGAACAGCTAGGTTTCTGATTCTTAGCAGTGTCATGGCTTTGGGATCTGAATAAATTATGAGATGGAAACACCGAATGTTTCAGCTGGGTGATGGGTTTCTCAAATGGTTGGGACTACGCATAAAGACCCACCATTTAAATTATGCTCTGTCAAGATGTCTTGTTCCTGCATGTCTATTTTTGCATTTGATATGTAGTTTTAGAATACAAATACTGGTAGCAATTCTATTGCTGTTTGAAACAGGTTTGTTTTTACTACTATAAAAATAATATTGACTGGAAGTTTACTGGAGCTTAGTTTGTTTCCTTTTCAGGAAGGGGAAAGGCTAAGGTTTTAGTGTTATTCTATAGTTTTACAATGTTGTTCAATTTTAGGCCAACAGCCTGAAAACCAAAGACATCTGTGGCACATTTTTTCCCATCTAAATTGGGTTACTGCTTTTTTTTTTGTTTGTTTGTTTACTTTCCCTTAACAGTGTAATTTAGACCTTGTTTCTAGGATTTAGTTATCTGGAATGGAAGTTAAAAAACACCATTTTCTACCCCCATGAGACACTTAGTAGCCCATAAATACTTTCTATGCTGGATGGATTTCAAGTTTTGGAGCAATTGCTGCTCTCTCTTACACTGGTGTAAGTCTAGAACAACTTCACTGATACTAATGGTATTACTCCAGAAGAGACTAGGGAGCTGAATCTAACCATTCAGGCTTTTGTAGTTAGCCCTTGTCTCCTGGTAACATTTGAGAACTTCTGGGACCACAGTGAAGCTGTACTTCATGGACAATAATTAAAACATATTCATTTTGCAGAACATAATCTAACTATGTGTCTGTCAGAGCCTGAATCCATGAAAAGGGTAGTCAGTGCTTTCAGTTTTACATCACTTTTCAGTGTTCCTATGTATGGCCCATATCCTGCTTCCACAGAGGTATAAGTGACGAAACACCCTCTTACTTCAAAGAGTTGAACTGGGTCTCAGGGTAGCCACTCAGCTCAGTATGAGGACTCTTAAATATAGCTCTTAGAGCTGTAAGCTCTTCATGACAGAGATCATGGATAACATTTTCAAAAGTGCTTACTTGCCATAGGGCCCTAAGTCTCATTGAAAGACACTGCAACTGGGACTCCTAAATCGCAGAGGATATGTCTACACTAGCCCTCTAGTTCAAACTAAGGTGGCTAATGTAGGCATTCAAACTTGCAAATGAAGCCCGGGATTTAAATATCCCAGGCTTCATTTGCATGTTCTTGGGCAGGCACCATTTTTAAATCCCCTTAGCTCAAATTGACTGCCCATAGCTACACGCAGCAGTCAGAAGTTAATCTGAACTAAGTCCTTAGTTCGGATTAACAGTTACACCTCATTGCAGGAGGAGTAACAGTTAGAACTAAGGGGATTTAAAAATGGCACCCACCCGGGAACATGCAAATGAAGCCTGGGATATTTAAATCCCGGGCTTCATTTGCAAGTTCAAATGCCTACATTAGCCACCCTAGTTTGAACTAGGGGGTTAGTGTAGACATACCCAGAGGCACTTAAGAATTTTACCTCATAGAATCATAAAACACTAGAACTGGAAGGGACCTCAAGAGGTTATTGAGTCCTTTCCCCACGGCAGGACCCAGAACTGTCTAGGCCATCCCTGCTCTTAAATATCTCCAGAAATGGAGATTCCACAATCTTCCTAGGCAACTTATTCCAGTGTTTAACCATCCTGACAGTTAGGAAGTTTTTCCTAAAGTCCAACCTAAACCTCCCTTGCTGCAGAGAAGCCCATTGCTTCTCGTCCTATCCTCAGAGGCCAAAGAGAACAATTTTTCTCCCTCTTCCTTGTGACACCTTTTTAGATACCTGAAAACCACTATCATGTCCCCTCTCCTATCCTTTTTAGATACCTGAAAACCACTATCATGTCAGTCTTCTCCTTTCCAAACTAAACAAGCCCAATTCTTTCAGTCTTCCTTCATAGGTCATGTTCTCTAGACCTTTAATCATTCCTGTTGCTCTTCTCTGGACCTTTTCCAATTTCTCCATATCTTTCTTGAAATTTGGTGCCCAGAACTGGACCAATACTCCAATTGGGACCTAATCAGTGCAGATTAGAGTGGAAGAATGACTTCTCATGTGTGTTTATATAGCTCCATGTACAAATGAAAGCTGATTTTGATCAGAGGTTCTGGTCAATACTGTAATATTAATCTAAAATAAAAATGAACCCAGATAACCACATAATATTACCCATGGGGCACTCAAGAATAGTGGCCGAAAGACTGGAAATTATGAGTATTTTATTTACTTTAAATGTGCTGAAATGTACTTTGGGGAGATTATGAAAACCTGACCAGAAGAAGGGGTGGCCCCTAAGGATAATGTGTGTATGGAATAGGCTGCCAAAGGCTGCTTCAAACTAAATGTCAGTCATTATAAGGAGTTTGGCCAGCATTTTGAGGGAAATCACTATGGGTGAACAAACTAAGAAGATTGGACCAAACTGTTCAAAGCACTAGGGCATAAAAGTTGCAAAGGATATATGGGGGGTTGTTTCTTTCCTGAACTCCTGGCATGAAATAGTGGAGCTATTGAAGTGCACTTCAATGGGGCTAGGATTTTACCCATGGTGTGTACAAGCCATTTCAGAAATGGAGCTGGCTGGCCCTGGAGAGGAATACTCACTATATCAGTGGTCCCCAACCTTTCAAGGTTGCCGGGCACCAGGGGGCGGGGCCGTTCGCCCGCCGGGCGCCAGGGGGCGGGGACACTTGCGCCCCGGGAGCGGCCCCCCCCATAGCCGCATGCCCGGGGCGCACCCCCCATAGCCGCATGCCCGGGGCCGGCGCTCCCCCCGCCATGCGCCTGGTGCCAGGCCAGCCCCAAGCACCTGGCGGGCGCATGGAAATGCCCCCGCGGGCGCCATGGCGCCCGCGGGCACCGTGTTGGGGACCACGGCACTATATTATCCTAATGGGTACGATTAAGTTTAAATCAGAAAAGTGCAAACTTAAGATTTAAATCTAAAACCATTTTTTTCTGGTAACTGCTGATGAACAGGCTAATAAAGGCAATCTTCCATAGCTTTTTGGAATGCCCACAGAACTAACCAGCAAATAAATATTTTCTTCTTTTGCCAGGATTAATTTGCTTATTTGATTTTCCATGTATCAAAGCTAAAAATTCTGAAATTAGATTTTTAATGTAGTATATTAAGTTTTTTTATCTTTTGCAATAAATACAGGAATACAAAACATAGATACATAGATAAACTAATGGGCTACGTCTAGAAAGCATTTGCGCAAGACGGCTTTTTCCCAAACAGGAGAGTCATTGTATTTGCGGAAGAACACTGTGGTTATTCTACTATAATATACTTATAAATACATGTTCTGATAATCAATAAATATAAACAAAGAATTCTTCTAAAGCTGACCAGTGAAGTAGAATAATTCAATTCACCCTATGCATGTATATTTGACATAATGGTTTAGTGTGCAAAAAGAAAATCCTCAAGCACAAACTGATTTGATTTTTTTACCTCCATTCATTTTTGGTTTTCATCTAAGAGATGCTTTAGTGATGTTGCTTTTCTATCCACATCTTCTTTAAAAACCATCATTTCTCTCGTCTTTTGTTATCACACCAATATTATCCACTCTGAAATATACAAAATCAAATTTGTTTGTGGTCTACAGCAATCACCCTACCACTCCAAAAAGTCTTTCATGTCTGGAGTTAGTGTATGAGGTAGGGAAAGGAGGAGCTGAACCGTAAATTACCCAATAAAGAGGAGCAGTAGATAGCAAATGAATATAAATTCCCTTAGTTCAATATGGGAGTGTCTACACAGCAGGGCTTAACTCGAAATAAGCTATGTAAATCGAGCTACGTCAATTGTGTAGCTTACTTTGAAATTGGAAGCATCTACACAGCACTTATTTCGAAATAGAACACTCTTTCTCTGACTTCCCTTATTTCTCGTACAATGAGGGTTACAGGAGTCAGAGTAAGAAGTCCTCCAGCTTGACAGTATTTCAACATTATTTTGAAATAACATACGTTATTTCAAAATAATGTTTCTGTGTAGTCGTACCCTATGTTAGGCTATGTCTAGACTACATGACTCTGGCGACAGAGGCATGTAGATGAGGCTACCAGGCATAGGAAAATGAAGCGGCTATTTAAATAATCGCCACTTCATTTAAATTTACATGGCTGCCACGCTGAGCCAACAAACAGCTGATCAGCTGTTTGTCGGCTCAGCGCTGTAGTCTGGATGCACGAGTGTCGACATCAAAGGCATTTGTCAACCACCCAGGTATGCCTCCTAGGATGAGGTTTACCTGGGTGGTCGACAAATGCCTTTGATGTCGACACCCACGCGTCCAGACTACAGCACTGAGCCAACAAACAGCTGATTAGCTGTTTGTCGTCTCAGCGCGGCAGCCATGTAAATTTAAATGAAGCGACGATTATTTAAATCGCCGCTTCATTTTCCTATGCCTGGTAGCCTCATCTACATGCCTCTGTCATCAGAGGCATGTAGTCTAGACGTAGCCTTATTGAGACCAAATGTTGCTTGCCAACATTGACGTCCATATACTTTCAGCATATTATTCTAAGCTAGTTAAGTCTCCTTAATCAAATGATTTTAGAGTTCATTTTAGTCTTCTTTCACAGCAAAGATATGCTAGTGGCTTCTATCCTAGAAATAATACTGCACCTTACACTTTCAGCAACACCTTACATAGTTAGTCTTCTGATATGCTAATACCATACTCTGTATTATTTCATTGTTTCCTTATTCCACCCATGTGTCCGTCGTCTTTTGCCTTATACTAAGTTTGTAAGCTCTTTGAGGAATTTTTGTTCTGTGCTTGTGCAGCACCTAGCACAGTGGGGTCCTGCTCCAGGACTAGGGCTCTTAGGTGCTTTAATAATACACATAATAAATAATGAAGTCATCTTCATCCACATGGCACCAGTTACAACAACCGATTGTCAATATATCCATGTCTAAATTAGGTACAAAAAAAGAGTGGGTGGGGTGAAGTGAAATTTCTGAACAAGCCTGTCTGTCGGAATGAGTGTTTCAATGCTAAAGAGATTATATTGCATTTGGATAATTAATTAATGTGTAAGGGACCCTAGAGTCTTGAATAGGCATATTTGTATCACCTTAAGTTTAAATAAATTAAATAAAGAGATTTTTCATTTTGTACTGTCTTCAATTGCTTCTTCTGCACAGACTGCTTATGGCTCCAAAATTCACAGCACTTCAGGATTTGACAAACAAAGTTCAGTCCATTATGAAAGCTGAACATAATTTATAATAAATGTCCTCCATCTGTATGGAGTTAGACAAATTATTGTTCAATAAATTAAGGTGTTCAATTGAATGTGTTACCATCTCTATCTTGGCCCATCATCCTACAGGATCAGAAACCAGTTCAGTTCTCGTACTGAGCTTTTGCTTTACCATATATTGACTGACCAGTCCCAATCTATCCATTTGAAGGCAATAACTAGTACCTATCATTTGAAGAAACCAAAATTATGTTTCTACTTATGTGACAGAGACACAAAGTCTGTCAGGCATACATGCCAACCCATGTTTCAAGTAAGCCAAGATGAGACATGATTGCGTGGTATCACTAATGGCAATAGCTACTTTCTGTCCCAACATCAAGAGTTACATACTCAAAGCCTATTAAGAATGAGTTCATATGCAGACAGTAGGAACAAATAAATGTAATAGTCTAATCCTCCAAATGTCTGAGATGGAAGAAAATTTAGTCAAAATACAGTACTGCTTCAGGGATGCTTCCTTTCTTTGGCATATGGTTAAGAAACTAATTGAAAAGCCATTATCTTATGGTGTTGGAGTGTCTCAGAGACTTAAAATCATAGAATACTAGTACTGGAAAGGACCATAAAGAGGTCATCAAGTCCAGTCTCCTGCCCTCACAGAGCACAAGCACTTATTTCCTTTATTAAGGTGATAAAGTGGTAGGACTGCTCAGCTTTTGCATTTGTGTTAAAATATCAGATATTATTGAGATGTATCAGAACTTTATCAGTGTTGAGATCAGCAGCACTGAGAAGCAACCAAGATTAAAAGTCTATGAACAAAGAGGAGCTCTTTTTGATATATTTCACGTAATGAGGGGGAAATAAATTGCATGCAGTCAGGGTCCATGCCTATTATCAGAACAGACTTTCTTTACCTCTGGTTAATTTCAACATCCAAATGCAAATCCCTCTTCTTAGCCATTTTTTTTATTCATTTACTATCCAGGCAAATAATATTAATTATTTTCTTTATTAAAATAATTTGAAAACTGTCAATGCCTAAGGATTTAATGTTTAATTTGTAAAATTTATGGGGAGAATTGTGTGCCTCGGAATGTTTTAATGTATTTATTGTTTGATGAAATGTGCCTCTACTGATGTTCCCATGCACAGGTACAACATTTTGTCCAAACAGATGATATTTCAATCCAAAATATCAAATAAAACCAAGATTCCCCCAGTACAACTGCTCACTCTGGTAGGCCTTCATCATGTAAAAGTCTATGAAAAAAGTGAGGCTGTCATGTGCCCTTTGTCAAATCTTGTTCTGTCAAACCACTGAACAGAGGGAATAATAAAGGGCTCACCCAGTAGGAAGATCTGACTCCAAAACTCCTATGTTTTTAATCAGCTCAGCTACATTTAACTCTGACCCAAGGCAGTCTATCAGGTACCTAAGATCGAGATTATAAATATAGGATTTTACATCTTGAATTTTACATCCTAAATTTCATGTAGACAGGAATAGGGACCCAAAGCAGCTGTGAAAGTACTGAAGTAATATGTTTATGTCTAAATACATAAGCACTTAACACTTTTCACTCTAGGCCAAGAGAGAGTGCCTGGCTTGCATCCAGCATGCAAGAGAAGACAGTATTCTTGGGCAGTGGTGCCACCCAAGATGCCAGAAATATTACAGAATCTAAGATCAGCCACAGACTGCTAAACATTTGAATTAAAAGTGGAAAACTCCCCCACTCTATAGGGAAGAAACATGGCTTCTGACTCTTACCCTATCCCCACACTAGTGTTAATTCCATTTGTCTATAGCATCATAATCTCAGGCAAATAGTGTGAAATCATACACAATCCATTATTTGAGTCTATTGAAAGTTCAGACAGGGCACTGTGTCTCATCCATGCTGTGTTTCTCCACAGTCCAAAATATCTCACTATTTCTCTGCGGTCTCAAATCTCATACATATTGATTGGAAGAGTGATAAAATACAACCTTGTGTTTCCCTAAAGAGAGATTCCTCAGCACCTATGAGTGGATTATGTAACCACCCTCTAGGAATTTTTGGTCTGAAAACGATAGACGTGTATGAGAGCTTATACCAGCCAAACCACATTGTGTCCACCAAGAAGCCGGATTTTATTCAAGAAAAACAGAACTAGCTCAAATGTCGATTTTCCAGTGAAAACTTTCATTCAGATATCTAATTAGAACATTTTTCATTGTGTGTGAGTGGAGATTTTCACTGATTTCCCCTGCCCCCCGCATCCGAATTTTCTACCCATTCAAAATAGATAGGAAAATCTTATGTGATAACTGGAGCAGGATAATTTCTTTAGATACCGGGGACAGAATATTAACTTAATAAAAATCTTTCTAGGAAGAGAATCACTGTTAAACAGGATTTCAGTCTTTCTGCTATTCATGTGAAAGGAAAGGAAAGGAAAGGAAAGGAAAGGAAAGGAAAGGAAAGGAAAGGAAAGGAAAGGAAAGGAAAGGAAAGGAGCAACATGCTGGACCAGGTCTACAGCTGCAGTCAATGAGCATGTGACGGATATTGCAGGTGTTCAGACTCAATGATTCCCGGTGCCTTCCTGTAGTCCTGAGGTTTTTTTGTTTGATGACTGTCCCCTGGCACTAATTTCAGTAGCCCGTGCCATCTGCTAACAGCATGTGAAGGTGAGGCATCTTTAGATATCATAAAAGCTCTTCAAGGCGAATTGTATGTTGACTTACATAAAGTTGCCTTTTGTGTTTAGAAAAATATCTACAGCTACGTAAGAAAAGCATGTGTAATGTGAAAAAAAGGTCAGGTAATGTTCTACTAGATGGATCTACTTCTTGAAGTGTTATTGATTTATTCCACAACCCTTTGTTTCTTATAGTAGAATAATACATTTCTAAAGCCAGTCTAAGTGATAAAAGACAAGTACTATGAAAGAAAATTTGCACTAAGAAGAGATGTCATGTTATTGCTCATGACAGATTCTTCCAGAATAGCCTTTATTGTAGAATTGGTACCCTAAATCCTCCACTCAGTCATTATGGTGGACACCTTTTATATCTACTTTACACAGTTAAATTTTTGCATAAGACAGTGAAGATGACCCTGTGTTTCTATATATGTGGTTCTACTGTAGCTGTCTATTGCTTTCACATTTTGATTTTTTTTTCACTTTTTCCGTACATGTCAAGGGTCCACCCTAGCAATCCAGAAGGCATACTTCCCAATGGCCGAGTGAAGATAAGACTTTCTGTTAATAACTAGTAGTGGCCTCGCATAGGATCCCTTGTCTCTGTGCTTGATATATCCTTGACACATAACTAGTTAGTCTGAGCAAGATTGCCCATTGGTCTGGGCAGCCATTTTAAATGTTTCCTGTTCACCCACACTTCTCTCTGTTTTCATTCTTCTAAATTGACTGAGTCTGCTTCTATGGTTTCTTTCAGGCTCTTTCCTTGCCATTTTATTTAGAAGGCATGATACACTAAAAAGCACTTTTATGAACTCATTCTGGCCTTTCCAGGTAATCAATACTAGGAAACTGTCAGAAAATATTTTTTCAGACTAATTATATAGAACGGCAGCTTCCCATTCATCACCTTAAACAGATGTCTGGGGAAGGAAAGAGGGCTATCTAAAGTACCTGAAATTTTGCTTCCATTACATACTTTTTGACATATAGCCATTAGCAGAGCTTGGCTGTGGATAGTTTCTCTGTTTAAAGCAAAATGTTGCCGTTATTAGCAGAAAGTGATCCATTCTGTCAGCTGTTTCTCAGCATAATCTCACAGCTGACAAATGATTGCTCAGACTATTAGCACAGGGCTTTATTGTCTCATTGCAAGGGAGGTACTTTGCCCAAATTTGAAAGTAAAATAAATGCATTACAATTTCTAATTTATTCCAAAAAGAGCTATTAGAAACTTAGGAGGGGGGAGCAGCTAGTGAAAAAGCTGGATATTAAAAGTATTCAGGAAGTGCAGGGGTCTAGAGGGAATTGTTGTGAACTTAGCTAAGAAAAGATAAGAGTCAGCAAGTGTGAGATTCAAAGTGAGTGCAGGAAAGTTATCTTCATTCTATTATGGCAAATTTTTAAAGTAATTTAAAAATAACCCAATCTTTGTTATTATCAATTTTTTCACTTCTTTTTTTAAATAAAAATAGTGAATAGGGGATTGTGGCATGCAGATGGAATCCCAGGATATCTCCAAAAAATGGAACAGAGAAATAGGAGCTGGGAGACAAACTAAAAGGCAGAATTATTACTGCTATGAAAAGAATGCATTCCTTCTATGCAAAATGAGATGTGATCAATTGGGAAACAAAGCATTAAAACAAATGTCTAAAGTGACTATATAAAATGAAAGGGCACTGAGATAAGCCAGTAGTGCCAGATTTTTAAGATCCCTGGTCCCTCTCTGCTTAGGTTTAATGCTCTCAAGAAGTTCTGCTTCACACTTCTCCATTTTAGTTCCCTTTTCACAGTCTATGAAGAGACTATATTTTCCCCTCTAAATGTATTCATTAATTTTTGGTAGAATGAATTTAAAAGTAGTTTTTCTCTCCAAAGAGAAGTATATACTGGGCAAACAGGGAAGAAAACCTCAACAAATAATTTTCTATTTATTACTATTGATGCAAATTTGATGGCTCCCCAGTGACTAGAGACTAACCAATAACTTTAGAGAGTGTGGAAGTGCTGGATTGCATTGGAAATTACTATACAACACATAGAATGTATTGAAAAATACATTGAATTATATTTAGGGCCTTGGAAACCACCCACCCATTCTGAACTGCAATTTTCAATACCGAACACCTCATGGCATGGCACTAAGAAATGTTTTCCTTACAAAAGGTCAGACGTGTATTTCACTCAACAAAAACACCAAAATGAGTCCCCTTATTCAGAGCCGGTCTTAGGGGCAGGCGATCCGGGCAGTCGCCCGGGCCCGCCATTTTCAAGAGGCCGCCGAAATGTAACACAATGAATTGTATATATAATGGGAAAAATTGCATGAGCTTTGGCCAGATATTTTTCATGTTTTCTCAGCAGCAATTAATAGATGAAACAGGGTGCCAGGGAAACTAGAAGTGGAGTCATGGACTGGTTTGCTCAGTCGGCAGAAAGCGCGATTCAGGATCCAGCCCTGACAGATGCTGCCCCACAAAGTGAGTCTCACTCTCAGAAGCAGGGCCCAGCATCTGTCTGTCTCTCTGTTTGTCAGCAGTGTCTCTGCTACAGCAAAGCCTCTGGCACTTCCCCCCAGCATGTGCTCCAGACTGTCCCTGTTTCACTGCAGCCCTAGGCTGTGTTCTCAATGCACCACAATCTACCCTGCCCACCCTATCCAGCAATCTACCCTGCACTGAGGCTGCTTCTCACTCTCTGGTGCTGGGAACCCTCCTCTGGCTTCCCGCATCTGTGGCTCCCTCCCCACCAGACGCTGCCAAGAGAGTCTTACATCTCCGGACAGCTCCCCCTAGTGTATTTCCCAGCCGGGCCCAGGACGTGAGGCAGCAAGCACAGCTGGAAGGTAGGAACCCTATTTATTGCATAAAAATCACGGTGGCAATTTTTCGTCACCTTTCTTTGAAGAGCAAATCAACCACACTAGATATGTTCTCATTCTTCAGAAGTGGTATCAGCAATGTGCCTTGTCCGACAGTCAGAAAGGTGTAGGTGAGTGTCTCTAATTTTTTTAAATGAAAATGAGATGCAATGCTGTACAAGGAATTTTATCACCCAGGGCGAGACCAAACGTTAACTGCTTTTAATAATTAATATATCTATAAAAATAATTTGAAAATATCTTTAAAATATTTCATTACCATATATGCAAACTTAAGGAACAACATTTTTTTTTCAAATATTCAGGCTAACACAGCATATTGTTGTAAAGGCCACAAAAAAGAAATTTGCCCAGGGCCACCAATTGGTTAGGACTGGCCTCGCCCTTATTAACTCAGCAACGTGAATAAATGAGGACTTGTTGAAGAGTTCTATAAGAAAGCTGTGGCATTAATGGCAATAAAAGAAGCTGTCCATATTTCTAAGCTTTCGTCTCCATCGTATTACAGTGCATGAAAGGCAAAGCTAGTGTGTGGTGTCTCTAAAACTAAAGCTGTCTGGCTACCCTTTCAGTACAATACCTGTGACATTGCACCAAGTTACGTGGATAGGAAAACCGGTGAGACAATGGTTTTCATCTCATCTTAAACTCAAAAGTAAAGGAAATGCCTTTTTACTTCAGGAAGTTATTTGCTTGCAGGCAGTACAGCAAGTTCAACCTGGAATAAAACTGGGTCTTATTAGGAATAGGCAGACTTCAATGGCTGGAAAATTTGAGCCTGTGGATTGGTATGAAAATCGCAAATCTCAAAAGATCTCTGAATGATGTAAAATGCATTAGCTCATCCTTATCTTTTCTAGAATAGCTCTAGCACTTAATGTTGTTGTTGCTGTCACTGGTTTTGCCCCACTGTAGTTCTAGTGGCATCAATGGACATGTGAGTAGTCTAAATTTAGTCAATTTTGTTTGAAGCCCAATTTATAGTGAGGCCTGTTTTCACTTTTCTAACTGATTTTGAGTTCCCATTAGCTTCTCCACTCTGTAACTATGTAGGAAAGGCAGGATTGTTTCCAAGAAATAAGAACATAAGAATGGCCATACTGGGTCAGACCAAAGTTCCATCTAACCCAGTATCCTGTCTGCTGACAGTGGCCAATGCCAGATGCCCCAGAGGAAGTGAATATTATAAGATATCCTCATAATAGAATTTTATCCATCTAGTAATCTGAAAGAAGATTTTCCATTACTAAATTGATTTTTAAATGCATCATCTAGGGTACTCTACACAGCAACATTATTTCAAAATAACTAGTGTTATTTCAAAATAACTTAGTCCATGTCTACACAGCAGGCAGTTATTTTGAAATAATATAGAAATACTGTCAAGATGAAAGATTTCTTACTCCAGCTCCTGTAACCTTCATTGTACAAGGAGTAAGGGAAGTCGGAAGAGGAGTGCTCTGTTTTAAAATAAGTTCTGTGTAGAAGCTCCCAATTTTGAAATAAGCTATTTCAAAATAAGCTATGGAATTGATGTAGCTCAATTTGCATAGCTTATTTCGAGTTAAGCCCTGCTGTATATACGCATCCCTACAGACTAAAGCTCATGCTACGTAGATGAGACACAAGTCTTTCACTTAACACCAGCTGATGACAAACTGGCACAATCTATGTGTCAAGTGGATATTGTAACTGGAAGACACATTGTTTACTTTGCATAATTCACTGGGATACAATCTTCTTTAGCAAAGCTGTGTCTTAGACAAGATTTAGAAATAGAATTTTATGTTGATTCCTTCATTCTGATTCCTTCTTTTACTAGAATTTTATATTCTTGACATTATTTTTAGTGAAAATGGGTCCTAATTTTCAGCTGGGGAGGTCAAAAGATATTAATAATAAACATGTAGTTAGCACTTTGTGTATTCCTAGGATTGTGCAGACATCAACTGTTACCATACCCATTTTACAGATCTTAAAAGTGAGACAGAAGTTGAAGCAACATGCCTAAAATAACAAATCAAGTCATCATCCGGGGTAGAAATAGAATCCAGGATTTCCTGAACTCCTAACCTTAGGAGCCAGGCAAGCATTCAAGCACTCAGGATAAGGAAATGGTGAAATATGACTATTACAGGTGCAAAATTAAAATCTATATTTGAAATCCCCCACATAGAATGGGGAGCAAATCTGTGGGTTTGCTTTTGCCACTTAATTGTAAGCTTTTATACCTAAGAATTGTACAAGTGTCACATTTTATAATTCAACAATCAAAGAGCACATTGAAATATGTTTCTGATATGCTCATTGCTTGTCTCAACCAAATTATAGATCACCTGCTGTCCTGTTTTTCTCCTGTTTCTTCCTGGACACCTGATGGCTTCAGATCTGGAGATGAGATATGAATGATTTACTAATAAGGATTTATGGTCAGAAAAGTGGCTATGTATTTCCTTTCTTAACAGATCTGTTCATTCAAAATTAGATGTTTTCTTAGGGTATGTCTATACTACCCCACTAGTTCGAACTAGCGGGGTAATGTAGGCATACTGCACTTGCAAATGAAGCCTGGGATTTGAATTTCTCGGGCTTCATTTGCATAAACCGGGCGCCTCCATTTTTAAATCCCAGCTAGTTCGAACCCCGTGCCGCGCAACTACACACGGCACGGAGTAGCTAGTTCGGATTAGGCTTCATAATCCGAACTAGGTGTACTCCTCATTCCACGAGGAGTACAGCTAGTTCGGATTAGAAGCCTAATCCGAACTAGCTACTCCGTGCCGCGTGTAGCCGCGCGGCACGGGGTTCGAACTAGCCGGGATTTAAAAATGGCGGTGCCCGGCTTACGCAAATGAAGCCCAGGAAATTCAAATCCCGGGCTTCATTTGCAAGTGCGGTATGCCTACATTACCCTCCTACTTCGAATTAGGAGGGTAGTGTAGACATACCCTTAGATAGGCTTTTACTCATGCTCCTGTTGACTCTGTATTATTGATAAAGCTATGACACAGAGAACTAGATTATTTTATTTATCAATAGAATTGCAAACCAAATTCCAGTTTCAGAATATTTATTGTTGATGAGGATGTGTGAACCAGAGAAGCAACAAAGCTTGATTTTTTACATCTTCCAGTGCACTTTCCACTACCCATTAGAAAGCTTATTTTTATTTGTGTCGTGTTCCAAAACTCTTTCCTCAGTTTGATGTTCACACTTCTCTGTTTTCACACAAATAACATTTCCTATCAAACATATTTCTGAGGAGGTAGGGATTGTTAAGAGTGTACTGCTCTAATTTCAGCTATCTAGCACAAATATATTTCAAAGCACAAGTTACCCCATTTTCATAACTTGAATTGGGTGTTTTCAGACCCTGCTCCCTAAGGAAGGCTACTGTCTGAAAATTTGCAAATCCATGTTAGCAAACAGTAGCTCTGGAGAAAAATAGATCTGAAATGAACAAAAAGTTTAACAGTTCTCACTGGTTTCTCTATTAGGGAAGCTGCTAAGTAATGATCTATATGTCAGTCAGCAGCAATGGGCAGTGAAAACCAAGGAGGATCCTAGAGCATGGGGACCCTGCTGGTTATAGAAACTCTGGACCAAAAAGTAACCTCAGATGTTACTGAACTGTTTAAAGTATTATGTCTGTAGAAGTAAACGGGCTTAGAGCACAGCCAATTTTGCACTTCAGTACTTCAAGTTTTATATGCATAAAATGTAATGCTTAAAGACGCTAGAACAGCTGCAATAACTTGACTTTCACAACCGTGTAAACTTAAGGAGCTCAACTGGAGTAGGTATGATCACTCCCTGTAAAGCTTAAGCCTGGTAGTTTGGGGAGTTTGAAGTGCTTAACAGCTTCACCGTGCTGTAGGTGGTAGGAATCACCACTAACCCTACTGAACTCCTCAAATGTTATGGTTGTAGAAGCAAAGCTGGTTGCAGTGATCACACAGATAAGTACTTTGTGGTTTTAAGCGCTTTATCATTAGCTAGGCTGAGCTCTGTACTAATTCACCCCTACAAGCTTCTACAGCCTATATGCAATATAAAAGAATTTTTTCCACACAAACTTCTAGGTCCTAGGAGTTTGCCACCTTATACAACTTTCATAAGATGTTTATTATGAAAAAAAAACCAAACAAAACTTTCTCTCTCTGGTTGAAGTGTGACACACAGAAGATGTATAAGCCATCTGGCAGTACCCTGCCACTGTCAGTGGTAAAAAATCATGTGTGTATGTGTTCATTTTCAGAGGCACTTTTAAAAAGTAAATTCCTACACAAAAAGCTCAGTGCATGATTGTGACCTGGCACTATGCGTCCAAAAGGAGCATAAAGAGAAATAAGACTTTACAAAGACTCCCTTTGTCTCTGCTTCAAGTGAGAGCAGGGGCTGTGTGCTTAGTGGTCCCCAGTAGAAGGGTGTAAGACAGGGAATGGAGCCATAGCAACTCAGAGCTCTGGTAAGAGCCAGTAGCAGATCTGATTCCCAACAAGAAACAGTGAAGCAATTATGACTCTGGGTATGTCTGCACTGCAACATAAAGCCAAGTTTCATTCCAGGCTCAAGCCTAACTCCTTTGCATCTACATTGAACCCAAGCTCAGACCTAGGATCCCAGGAGCCTGCAGAGCCAGAGGGTCCAAGTTTGAGTCAAGCCAGCACCCAGAGCCTGAGCCCTATTGCTTTACAATGTAGCTGCAGCCCTGTTTGTTTCAGAAGTATCCCATAATTCCATGGGACCTTTGTTCTCTCTGTCTAAACAATCTGCAATCCACTCTTGAAAATGGAATGAACCTCTGCCTCCCTTGGCAAACTGCTGCAGCTCAGGTCAGTGTTAGCCCATTCTTAGTTTGCAATGGAGAGGAACTGATCAAACCTATTGCTAAGCAAGCTGCTTTTTTCTCATAGTGTCACCTGGTCCTAAAGCAGATGCATTTCGGAGGAGAGTGAGGCTAGAGACTCTGGGATATGCTTACTTTGACTCAGATCAACGCACTACAGTAAGGATACCTGAACACCGTGTTTGAGAACTGAAAATTCTTAACATAGGGTTAAAATATAATGTAGACACTCATGCCCAGGGTTCCCTAACACTGGTCATCTGACTTGAGTCCCACATGGTAGGACAGACATACCATCTGGGTACAGTTTCTCCCATTGGCTCCTCCTAGAGCTATTCACCATTGCCTATACAGTGCTAGAAGTAAAAATGCAATCAAACTCAATGCTAGAAGTAAAAATGCAAGCAAACTTAAAGTTAGGCCTTTATAATAAATATAAACTTCATAGAAAACTGATAATAAGAAGTGTGGAAGTAAAAGAAAATTTAAGGTTAGAAAAGCATAGAAATAAATAGTAAAGATCATTTAAAAATAAATATTCCATTACAACTCAGTTAACAACAATATTGACTTGTGAAAATTTGCCATATGGATTTCAAAAAAAAATTTTAACTCTGACTTACAAGACAAATATTAAAATCCTGCCAACATATATAATGTATCACTCAGATATTTTATATAGTCAAAGATATTGTTCATATATTGGTGATGGTGCATGTGCTGGGTTTGAAAGTAAGTCTTTCGGTGGCCTGCAAGGTGAATTCTCACATTAGTACTGTCATTAACCAAACCAAACATATAAAATATACATTATATTAACTGGTTAATTTTGTATTTTCAAGGTTTTATTGTAATGTTAATTGAGTGTGTTTTGAACAGTGGTTATGTAAAAAACATAGGGTATGTCTACACTACCCCGCTAGTTCGAACTAGCGGGGTAATGTAGGCATACCGCACTGGCAAATGAAGCCTGGGATTTGAATTTCCCAGGCTTCATTTGCATAAACTGGGCGCCGCCATTTTTAAATCCCTGCTCGTTCGAACCCCGTGCCGCGCGGCTACACGCTGCACGAACTAGGTAGTTCGGACTAGGCTTCCTAATCCGAACTACCGTTACTCATCATTCCACGAGGAGTAACGGTAGTTCGGACTAGGAAGCCTAGTCCGAACTATCTAGTTTGTGCCCCGTGTAGCCGCACGGCATGGGGTTCGAACGAGCAGGGATTTAAAAATGGCGGCGCCCAGTTTATGCAAATGAAGCCCGGGAAATTCAAATCCCGGGCTTCATTTGCAAGTGCGGTATGCCTACATTACCCTCCTAGTTCAAACTAGGAGGGTAGTATAGACATACCCATATATAGTAAAATTCACCTTTAAGGTTTGCTTTTCTATATTGCCTATCTCCATTACAGAAATTTCTTTCAGCATAACTGACAGGGTAATTACACATGTGCAAATGTAGATATGTTGCATCAGTACAAAATCCATTTTACAGCACTGCAGCTGTGTTTGTAGAAATTCTAGCACCGTTCTACAAACATAACTGCATTTGTATGTGCTGGACTTGTGCATATATATGTGTGTGTACGTGTGTGTATGTGTGTGTAGGAATGTATGTCATTTACACTTAAAATGGCAGCTCTTAAACATGTTTCATATGCATTTGCAAATTGCTAATGTAACCAAAATTAGTCAATATGTTGTGAACTTGGTTCTCTTTTAGTGCAAGTCCAATGAGCTGGCTAAGAGTGATTCTTATTTTAACCAATCTAATTTGCCCTTCTCTGCTCTTCAGTCCCTTCAAAAGTAAATTCTTACCAAGCATGTTATTTTTTCTACAGCTGTTGCATAGAAAGACCTAAATGAACAATCATGAAATTTTTAATTAGGCATATATACTCTGAACTTACATTGAAAATTTTCAAAAAAACTTGCGTTACCAAGGCATGCAAGCCAAATGTAAAGGGATTTTAATGGCCTTCCTTGTCTAGCACCGTATATGTGTACAGTACATTAGACCAATCTTAAATTTTTTATGAATCTCAAAACTCCTATTTTGGAGGAGTGGGCAGTATATCTACAGAGTAAGCAAACAGTGAAAACGTTATTTTTAAACATAGTTGAATTATTTTATTTCTATATAAAACTATTCTTAAATATTCTATTTAGTATCCTGAAAATATTAATGTAATCTTTATTTTTAACAATTCACTTTTATTTTTAAAAACATAATAAAATAGACTACATTAAAAGGGGTCTAGCAGCCCTTTGTATAAAAAGAAAAGATGAAGACTGTATGGAAAGGTATTGTTACATATTATTTACATTCTAACAATAATTATGGGCTCTGATCAAGGATTCTAGTTCTATATTTCCTGGTGTTTTACAAAAATATAACAAAAAGATAGTCCCAGAGAGTTTACAATCTCAGCTGAAGATAATATGCAACAGGTGGATGAAATAGGATACCAAAGATTTGAGAAGGGCAAGATGACAAGGTATTTGCAGTGGTTCAATTAACTGAGCATGTTAATTTCTGCCTCCATTAAATTGAACTAGTTAAGGTTACTGTGTTTTAGCAACTAGTAAATCCTTTTGCTAGTTCAGAATAGGGGTCTCTGACCCTTTCCAGCTAAACTTGGTTCATATGCCTTCTAGTAGCAATTATTTCTAAAACTGAAAGTGTTTAATAAAAAATGTGATATTAACAAAATCCTAATAATAACACAAAAAAAGTTAAATGTGAAGCAGAAGGACAAATTAGTAAATCTCATTGAAATGCCCCACCAGTTCAGAAATTACATTGTTGCCAAGTCTTTTTCTTGCTTCAGTGGTAGAAGCTGCAGCATTTTAGCATTTGTTGCAGCAGAAGCAGCAGCACCATCTTCTGGATGCAGCAAAGTGAAAAAGAGAGACAAATTATCATAAAGGGTAATGAGAACCAAAAAAATGTAGTTTTGTTTCTTTCCCCATTTTGCTGTGTATGTGCTTTAGAATGCATCCCCTTCCAGACTGATTTGAAGGGAAGGAAATTGCAAGTGCCACAGAATATCCTGAAGATTTAGAAACAACACTACAGATGCAATTGTGTATCTCAAATACACAGAGTACAAGCTTTTATCTATTCCTTTTGCACTGAAGTGGGAGATGTGCTTATAAGGAAATTTATGCTTGCACTCTTCTTTGGATACATTTATATAAAATAAATAAAGGTAGATAAATGTCAAGATTTCCAAACACTACTGGTGTTTTCCATTCCTTGTTACCATCAAAAAGTCAGAGATGATAAACTGAAGAACAATAGGGCATGTTTACAGGGCATTCTTAACACACACAAAATCTTGTAGTGCCTTATCTAAACTACCAAATACTGCCTTCTGCCCCCCTCTCCCCACCATTACCACCATCACCCAGTTTTCTGACCTGGGAGACCTGCAGGAGCTAGTTCTTAGGCCTTGTCTATACTAATCCCTACCATTGATCTAGTCTACATCACTTCAGCCACTCTATTTGTGTAGCTGAATTGACATACTTACCATGGAGCCTTGTGTGCAGTAAGGGGCTGCTCTCCTGTCAATTCTGGCTA
Organism: Pelodiscus sinensis; assembly: GCF_049634645.1. NCBI lineage: Eukaryota > Metazoa > Chordata > Testudines > Trionychidae > Pelodiscus > Pelodiscus sinensis. The sequence goes on from NC_134711.1 coordinate 204,354,273, forward strand.
CTCGTCTTGTCCTGGTAGAGTACTGGTGTTGACAGGGGAGTGCTCAGAGATTGATTTATCACTTCTAAGCAAATGTGACAAATCAGTGGCCGGTGGATCAATCGCTACAGCATCAATCCCGAGCATAGTGAAGACAAGCCCTTAAAAGTGGTAGAGCTCACTAAAGCAGCGCAAACAATTTCCATGAAACCTAACAAGGACAAATGTATGTTGCAAGCCAAACCTATTCAAAGTGTCCAGAAATATTTTGCATGCTATGTCCAATATTAGTACATACCACTGAAGTAATAAGCACATTGGACTAGATCCTCAAAGGGACTTAGGCATTGCAACACCTAAATCATAGATGCCCTGACACATAGTAGAACTCACAACTCTATATTTAAGTGCCCAGACTCTCCATATAATGCAAGGAGAGAGTTAAGAGGGGAACCTCAAAAGCAAACATAGATAAGTGGGAAGCCCCCAAAACTAACTAGCAGGAAACTCTAAGAAGAGTGGTGGGGTTACAACAGATCCTCAGTGAAAATAATCCATACTTTATTAGAGTAACATCAACTTCAGGAGTCCTGGACATCATAACAATGGAGCTTTGCTTCAAAGTTCTAATTCAGGTCATGTCACTTGAACCAGTAAACCCATATTTATTACCTAGAATCACTGATGTATATCAGACCCTCATTCAATCAGTATTTCACAAATTCATGAAGTTGTATGGAGTCACACATTTGTTCTCACAATTCCACTCTGGCTTCAATGTACAGTTTGTTCAACCATTGAAAAGAAGATTACAGTCTATGGAACAGGAAAAGGGCCACAGAAAAAAGAAACTGTCCAATTTCTTGTTTTCATATAGACAAATACAAAGTACTTCACTTGGGGAGAAAAAAATCAAATGCACGGCCACAAAATAGGAAATAACTCACTACGAGGTAATGCTACTGAAAAGGATCTGAGGGTTATAGTGGATCAAAGAATATGAGTCAACAATGTGATGCTATTATGGGCTAGTATCATTCTGACATGCATTAACGGGAGTGTTGTGTATAATACTTTGATTAGCACTAATGAAGCCTTAGCTGGAGTATTGTGTTCAATTCTGGATACCACACTCTAGGAAAAAAGTGGAAAAATTGGAGAATCCAGAGGAACACAACAAAAATTATTCAAAGTTAAGAAAATCTGATTTGTGAGCAAAGGTTAAAAAATTAGCATGTTTAGTATTAAGAAAAGAGGACTGAAAAGGGATCTGATTTGGGTCTCTCTGTCAGTTTCAAAGCTGCTAAGTGCAGTTATAAAAAGACAGTGATCTTTTGTTCTCCATGTCCACTGAAGATAGAACAAGAAGTAATGAGCTTAATCTTCAACAAGGGAAATTTATGTATTTGGGAAATATTAACTATAAGGGTATTTAAGCTTTAGAACTGGCTTCCAAAGGAAGATGTGGAATCTCCATCACTGGGAGTTTTTAAAGTTTTTAAAAATTGGTTGGACAAACAACTATCACTATTTCTTGTCCTGTCTCAGTGAAAGGAGCTGGACTTGATAATTTCTCCACATTAGGGCCTCACAATTTGAGGGGCCTCAAAAAAAGAGAAAAAACTGTCACCATCTCAAATTTTATCAAAATAATTTGATAAATAAAACAGATACGAGGAAAAGAAGATTATTCTAAATAGAGACATTTTCATTCAAATATGACAAAAATATACAAATCTGGCTACACAAATATCTTTACCATATTGTTACCCTCCAAATTATTCATTATTGGCAGGCAGGAAGCCAGGACTGAGAAAAAAAGCACTAATTGCACTTGTAAAATTAGTATTTCTATGAGTAAGTTTGCTAATGGTCTCCTAAGGCAACATTTTGTTGACCAGCTGCTACTGGTAAAATTCTGACCATGCCCTCAAAACATATTTTTAAAAAATAAATAGCCTCACTGTCAAATAAAATTGGGGAAAATGTGAAGTTGGAGACGGCAGTGTTGTGAAGCAATCCTGCCAAGCTCAGGGTCGTATGGGACTTATCCTACAACTGACATCATGTATAGCATCCCCATAAGCTGGTGATAGCTGAAAGGCTGCCATCTTTAATTTATCATCCAGCACATTCAGCAATATAGCGCCTTCGCTTCTGTTTTTCTTATTTTCACAAGAGTCAGTGCATTTTTTCTTCTTTTGTTCTGTACAGATATACAATTGCCTATTTTAGTGCACATGCTGTTTTCTGCTTCATGAGTTGTCCATGCTTCATATGACTGAGTTTGCAGGTGATTGTCTTATGGATTTGGGTTGAGTGGATCTCGAGGAGGATAAATTTGTGTTGGCTTCCCTCTGTCAGTTTCAGAAGCCTTCTCTGTATTTTTATAGTATGGCAAAAGAAACCATCCCAACAATTCATAGCAAAATATATTGTATATGGATAAACTTTATATTTCCCTAATAAAATTAAATCAAACGTTTGTTTCATTTCTTCATATCAAAAGGATAATTTTCCTTATTCGTGGTATAAAAAAATTATATATCCTCCCGTGTTTTCCTGTAAGAACGTAAACAAAATAGCACTAACTTTCACAGAAATATCCTGGTAAAATTAGATAGATGCCTTATCAGAGAATAAAAATCAAGAGAACTCTTCTAGTAAATTGTATTACTTACTGTATGTTTACAATTTTACCTTTGTGTTATGCAGATATGAAGTTTTCATGTTTCTATAATCAGTCTTATTCTGTGAAAATAATAAATTCATTTTTTAATTATGGTATGATGTCTCTTGTAGTTGACATATGTTAGGGCCTCAGAATCATAATCAGCTCTGCTCGGACACTTCCTATGTTATCTAACTTCAATACTGTACCACTGGAAATACCATTGACTGACTTCTTGTGACATCTGCAAATATTCCTTTGAGGAAGCAGAGCAAGAACTAATATATGCCTCAACTAAGTACAATATAGTGTAAATAGTCAAGAAACTTCATTGAGAGACATTTAACTGCCATCTGAATTACATAAGAACAGACATGCCAGGTCAGACCAAAAGTCCATCTATTGCAGTATTCTTTCTTCTGACAGTGACCAATGCCAGGTGTTTCAGAAGGAATGAACTGAACAGGCAAACATTAAATGATCCGTTATCACCCATTCCCAACTTCAGACATCCTCCCTGCCCAGCCTGGCTAATAGCCACTGATGGAACTATCATCCATGAATTTATCTCTTTTTGGAACCCTGTTATAGTCTTGGCCTTCACAACAGTGTCTGGCAAGGAGTTCCACAGACTGGCTGTGCGTTATGTGAGGAAGTACTTCTTTTTGTTTGTTTTAAACCTGCTGCCTATTAATTTCATTTGGTGACCTCTAGTTTTTATGTTATGGGAAGAAGTAAATATTTCTTTTTTATTAACTTTCTTCACACCAGACATGATTTTATAGGCCTCTAACATATCCTTTATTAGTCAACCCTTTTCCAAGCTTAAAAGTCTTACTCTTATTAATCTCTCCTCATAGGCATCCATTCCATAGTTTTTGTTGCCTTTTTTTGGACCTTTCCAATGCCAATATATCTTTTTTGAAATTATGCAACCACATCTGCACACAGTATTCAAGATATGAGTACCTCATAGATAGCAATATCTATCCCTTTCTTAATTATTCCCAACATTCAACTTGATTTTTTTACTACTTCTGAACATTATGTAGATGATTTTAGAGAATTATCCACAATGACTCCAAGTCTCTCTTAAATGGTAATAGCTAATTTTGTTGCCATAATTTTATAGTTATAGTTGGTATTATGTTCTCCAATATGCATTATTTTGCATTTATCAACATTGAATTTCATCTGCCATTTTGTTGCCCAGTCACCTAGTTCTGTGAGATCCTTTTGAACCTCTTCACAGTCTGCTTTGTCTATCTTGAGCAGTTTTGTATCATATCAATAAATATTACTGGCTAATTAAAAATGATCCTCCAAAACTTGTATGCATGGTTAATTTTATTAATTGTGAGTAGTCTCATTATAGTGTACAAAGCTAAACATTCATTTAATATCTTCAAGGTCAATAGTGAAGAGGGAATAAAGTAATACTAACCTTGGAGGTGCTGCAAACATCCTTGGAACCAGAGAGATAATACAAAGGCATCTAGTGAGGCAAGAATTATTGGCAGGATATAACTAAATAAGGGATTCATCTTGGAAAAAGATAATATATTCAAAGCATAGCCAGCAGGAGAGTAATACTTAGAGAACCGCAATTGCACATAATTAAGCATAAGAGTGGATTATCGATTAAAATGTACCACCAATTGTTAACTATGCTTGCAGTTTGTTATTAAATGTTAGGGGGACCACATAACTGAACTTAGCCATTTAATTCATTAATGATAAAGTAATACAATATGAAAAGGAGACATTCACATCACTCCTTTTGGGAAGCATGTTCACCTTCCACAGAATATATCCAGGATATATCTTCAAAATTACTTATAAAAGGCTTCTTAACAAATTAGAAATCACTTTATACATCACTCAAGAATCAATCTCCTAGTTTAAAGCAGTTTCTTAACTTGTTCTGTATCTTTCCTTATGTCTTAATTCGGTCACCGTATTTCAGGTACCAAAACATGTGAATCTCCTCCTAATCTTGTTCTAGGGCATTTTACTAGGGTTTGTGTTGGCTACTGCCATTAGCTATGGTTAGCTTTGCTGAGTATTGTGGAGTATATATCACTTGACATATATGAGCAAAGTGAACCAAATTGTGGGAAAGACAAATACAACTGAGTTAACATAACTATCTACATGCTAGATCTAGTACAATATTACGATGGGATACTTAATGTATATATATTGAATAACACTCTCTATGATGACAAAATAATAATAGAATTTAGCCTTTGTACATGATGCTTCAGCTGCAGATCATTAAGTGGTTTTTTATATAAATATTGCTATCTCAATTTTACACATGGGGAAACTGAGGCACAATGTAGTGCTATGACTAGCCCAGGTTCAAACAGCCAGATATTAGCAGGGCAGATCACTTGCCCCCCCAGTCCACTGAGAGCCACTGCCTACGTTTAAATGTGTCATAAAAGTACAGCCTGGTTAAACAGATAAGGGAGAGACTTAAGATAAAAAGCATACTCAGAAAGTTTAGCTGTCCATGGACGCTTAAAGAAGTGACAAAAGCCTCATTTGTTTCGGGTTATTTGAAATTAAACTAGAAAAGGCAGTGAAAAATGTGTTGTAAGGGAAAACCTGCAGTGAATGACAAGGTCACATCCAACATGACCCAATGTACTAGGTATTTTCTGTGTTTAATGTCTATGATTCTCTCATTTAAGACGCGCTCTGCAGCAATAATTCCTGCTTCATCTGGAGAAAGCTCCTAGTGCCTGAGTGTCAGTCTCTTTTCGTGGCTGATTTCTTCCTCATGTGCTTAAATTCACTTTCCATGACCTATTGAGGCTTATCAAAGTTACTTTATTGAAATGACTTAATTAGTTCTTTCTTGTTGAGGGCTTAATTGCTATGCACGAACTTTATGACCACCTTGTTTTTATAACATTTTATTCTGCAGAATAATCACTCTTTTACAGTTAGTCTTTCATACTATAACATGTATCATGGGAAGTTAGTGTTAGAAACTCATTTAAAATCAGTGAGGGGAGCAAGGACAGACAGACATCAAAAGTCAATTATGTACTAATAATACGGTATTATTTAAACAAACCACACCAACAAAACAATTTGGTTTGCTTAACAACAAGGGGAAGTCAAAATATATGGCTCTCAGTATCCCTAAAGCAACCATCAGAGTAGGCACAGAAACATTAGGGGAAATAAGAATTTTATTAATCTAGAGAGTAAGACAGTCGTGACAATATGCTAGTTGTCAAATAGCAAATTACCACAAACTTGGAAAGATTTGGAAAAGTACTATAATTGGCTCCATTACAAAAATTAGAATTGTTAACACCCACATTATATCTGTCCTTTATAGAGCAGGGTCATGGAAATCTATAACAAAAATTGATAAGATTAACTCATACCAAAGTTAAGCTTGTGGAACATCTTCAGAATCAGTTGGAAGGAGTTTCTTGCAACACCAGAAATTCTAAGTTGAGCAAACTAACCCAGAGCATCAAACATGGTAAATATAGGATGGACATACTTAGGGTATGCTTTAAGTATGCCACTGTGATGAAGCATAGAAACAATCCATCAGCATGGAAATGGCTAACAAGAATTTTTAAGCTCAGCTAGCCCAGCCCTGTTATATCTGCAGCCAAAGCCAGGCTTGAATGGGAGACAAAAATATGGAGACTGGGTCAGTTTGGGGCTGACTGGTGAAGAGGCAGGACCAAGCTACCTCCCTGTTGGAGGGAAGGATCATTAGCTTTCCAGCTGAGCCAGCTCTCAGGAACCAAGCACCATCTTCTTGACCAAAGTAGGCTGAGAAAGAGGTCTAGTAGCAGTCAGCCTAAAAGAAACCTGCACATCTGAAGATTAGAGGCTCTGCAATATGAAATCTACAGTTATTTTCTCCTATTTTCTTTCCCCTTCAACTTAGTATAAGATAAAAAAGGGCTTTCATTAAAACTGTTTGAGGACCAGAAAAATATTTTTTCCTGATATTTCAAAACTGATTCCATTTTCCAGAAAAGCTTATGACATTATACTAATTTTATCCCCATTATTTATAAACGTGTTCTAAACATTTTGTTCACTAAGAACTGGGAGGTTTTCGTAAATGAAAATGTCCAATATTTCTTTTTCACTCAGTTTCACTACAACTTAATATTTAAAAAACAATAAAAATATCAGAGGAATGTTAGTGAGAAAGTGAACATTTGGGAGACATGGAACATTTTATTTTGTTTTAAAAAATTTGTTTTCCAGAAAGGGGCATTTCTTGTCAGAACATTTTTGGGGACAAAAAGTGTGAACTGTTCAGGTTTAAATATAAGTTATGTCTATTCCACCCACCACTGGCAGTAGCATGTGGGCTAAGTGTGGCAATCAAAAATGGGCTGAATCCATTCTGCTTCTCATAGGTACATGTGTCAGTGAAAGGCTCTCATAGGGAAGCAGCAGGAAAGTTTCTGGTGTCTGTCAGAGCCTTTCCCCACTGCCTCCTCACTATTCACTATCACCTTTCATTGAAATAGGGAAAGGCTCACGCAGTAGGGAGGCAGAAAAACACTACACTGTTAAAAGGAGCTGTGTAGACAGAGGGGCTACGTCTAGACTGGCATGATTTTCCGGAAATACTTTTAATGGAAAAGGTTTTCCGTTAAAAGTATTTCCGCAAAAGAGCGTCTAGATTGGTCCCGGAGTTATCGTTAGAACAATGCGCTTTTGTGGAAAAGCGCGTCTAGATTGACGGCGTGCTTTTGCACAAAAGCAGAAGCCCGGAACCATTTTAAAGAAGGCAAAAGGCCACCAGACCTTTCCAGGGGCGGGGCCGGAACTCCGTTCAGACACGTGCTTAAAGGTTTGGTGGTTGCCCTCTGACTTTTGGGGCCACCACCCTTTTGCCCCCTACTGCTTTTTTCTGATTTTGCTTTCTTGTGCCCTGCTCTGTCTGCCATGCCCCTGTCGGCCATTTTCGAGTGCCTGCAGCTGGTGCTCCAGGCCGGTGCCTTCATCTTTCAGGACCAGGAGGCAGGGATCGCCTTCGACTCCCTCACCAGGCGTCCCTGTGGCATCAGCACCCCAGGGTGGACTGGTGGGACTGGCTGGTCCTGGGACAAAGAGACAACCAGCAATGGCTCCATGCGAAAGTGGATGTTCCTGGAGCTGTGCACCTGGCTCACCCCCGCGCTACAGAGAGCCACCACCCGGTTGCGTGCACCCATCCCCGTCAACAAGAGGGTCACCATTGCGCTATGAAAGCTGGCCACCCTGGACAGCTACCGCTCGGTGGCACAGCAATTCAGGGTGGGAAGATCCACCGTCAGTGTCGTCGTGATGGAGGTAAGTCCCAGGGGGAGTGGGGTGGGGGGGTGGGTGCTGCACTCCATGCCCAGGGGCAGCCAAGACTCCAGGCTGGGTCACCCAGGGTATGTCTACACTACCCCGCTAGGCGTACAGATAGTTCGGAATGGCTTGCTAGTCTGAACTATCTAGCCCGTGCCGCGTGTAGCTGCGCGGCACGGGGTTCGAACAAGCCGGCATTTAAAAATGGCGCCGGACGGCTTATGCAAATAAAACCCAGGAAATTCAAATCCCGGGCTTCATTTGCACGTTCGGTATGCATACATTACCCCGCTAGTTCGTACTAGCGGGGTAGTGTAGACATACCCCCAGGGGTTTGGGCCATCCCTCCCTTGCACAGGCCTGCTGGGGGGTGGGGCGTGGGGTGAGGGAGCCCTGGTGTGTGTGTGTGTGCGTGTGTTCGTGCGTGCGTGAGGACAAAGGGAATCACGGGGGGGGGGCCTAAGGGAGTGCACACTCACCCCTGCCTTATGTGATGTGTTCCCCTGTGTTTCTCTGCACCCTTCTGCAGGTTGTCCACGCCATCAATGATGTCCTGCTCCCAAGAGTCATCCGCCTGCGTGACGTGGACACTACGCTGGCCGGCTTCGCTGCCCTCAGGTTCCCCAACTGTGGGGGAGCCCTGGACGCAACCCACATCCCCATCCGGGCCCCGGAGCATCGAGCAGCCCATTTCATGAACAGGAAGGGGTACTGCTCGATTGTTCTCCAGGCCCTCGTGGACCACTGGAGCCGCTTCCTGGACATCCACGTGGGCTGGTCCGGCAGGACACACGACGCCCGCATCCTCCGCAACTCCGGACTCTTTCGCAGGCTGGAGGCGGGCACCTACTTCCCCCGGCGGGACTTGACTGTCGGGGATGTGCCTATGCCCATCTGCGTCATCGGGGACGCGGCCTACTCCCTGCTGCCCTGGCTAATGCGGCCCTACATGGGGAAGCCGGACCAGAACGGGCCCGGTTCAACGACCACCTCAACCGGGCCCGAAATCAGGTGGAGTGCGCCTTCGGCCGCTTAAAAGCCCGCTTCCGTTGTTTGCTCACCCGTCTCAAGATGGGTGAGCGGAATGCAACGGAGGTACTGGCCACGTGTTGCGTGCTCCACAACATTGTGGAGCAGAATGGGAAGGCCTTCCTCCCTGCATGGATGGCAGCTGAGGCACAGACGTTCGAACAGCCCCACACAGCTACCGTCCACCAGGCACACCAGGATGGGGTGCACATCAGAGAGGCCCTGACAGACATGTTCGCACAAGCCCCTTAGCAGGGTTGCCTGGGTCTCCCCATACGACTCCCTCCCATACCCTTCCCTTCCCCCTCCCCCACCTCCCCTCAATTGTAAAGCATCGGTTCCAAGCACATCGGCCGTCATCGTTAATGTTCGTCGGATGCGTCGGACGTAGTTTAGGGTTTTTCTTTTTAGTTTAGGCTAGAGTTTAGGCCACCATCACCTCTCTGAGCTGTCCCGAAGAACAGGAAGAGGATTCGTGATTCGTGCTGAAGGCTCGAGTCAGCGTACCCGATTCCAGTCGTCTTCGAGGGATCTCCTGGCTGTTCCTCTCCCGAGACCCGGAAGGACCAAAGGATTGAGGTTGCCAGCAACACTACAATTGTCCCCTGCGTCTAGACTATGTTACATATTCTTTTGTGTGCATCTTTTAACCTTTCTTGCTTGTTTGTTCTCTATGTTAATATAGTTGTGGTTTAAATTTTACTTAAAAGTGTCCGTATTTATTTATGTGCCACAAACCAATGACCACTTAAAGGGACGACCGGTGATAGATACAGATTTTGGTGTCCGCATTTTGTAATCCTCTTAAATTTAGTTGGCTAATTGGCATCTCAATTCATTTATTACAGTTACCTCGAGTAACACAATAACCAACACAGTTTTGTTTTCCACTGAAAAATTGTCTATTTTTATTTACAAGGGGGAGGAGGAGAAGACCTTCAACTGGGACGGGGAGGGGGAAGAGCTACTCCTGGGAGGGGTGGCCCCTGCGAGCGCTCCTGTGGGGGCGGACCTGCACATGCAGGGCAGGCCGCATGGGGGCAGGCTGCACGGGAGGTGGGCAGGAGGAGGGGGCAATGCAGGGGCGGAAGGAGGAGGGGGCATTTCAGGGGCAGGAGGGGGCATTGGAGGAGGGGGCATTGCAGGGGCAGGAGGGGGCATGGGCAGTGCTAGGGGAGGGATGGCGGGGGCATGGGGTAAGGCCATGCCATAATGTATGGCATGCGCTATGTGAGCAGTGAGGGTGGCGATGGAGTCAGCCATGCGTGTGCACTGGGCCTGGAAGGTGGCCCAGGCCTCGTGGTGCCACTTTAGGTCTCCCTGAACACGCTCACGAATCGAGGCCTCAATTCGCTCGACCGCTTGCACCCGCCTGCGAAGGAGCTGGTCCCGGTGGCGGAGCCTGTGCCTGCGTGGTTGGTCAGCTGAGGGTGCCACTGATGCAGGACTGGAGGGTCCCCGGCTTGTGCTTGGTCCCGCTGCAGGGAAGAGAAGAAAGGATGGGTCAGTCAGGCAGGCCGTCCACTGTCCCCACACCTCATGCCCTTCACCCCTGAGCCCAGATGACCCCACAGTAGTGTGGCTTGGGCCCACTCAGTTCTCCGCCTGCCCCCTGTGTTGTATGTTTGCAAGGAGGACCGCCCCTGGAGTAGGGTTCTCCTCCATGTATTGTAACCACCAGTCTGTGTCCTGGCCCCATGGAGGGCGCTTGTGTTGTGTTAACCTGTGGAACTCCCTGCCGGTGGAGACTGTGAGGCTTTGGGCTAATCACTGGTGTTTGACAGGGAGCGAGATGCATCCCCACACAGTTGCCTGGTAGCACATCTGGCAGACGTGGTCTGGGCTCTCAGATCCCCTTGCGTGGGATATCTCCTGGATGGAACCAGAAGAGTGACTGGAGGGGGTGTCCCATCCTTGCAGCAAAACTCAGGCAGCCCTAAGGGCGGCCTGAGCGCTTCCACCCCTTATCCCTCACACACGTAGCCCAGGGACATGCGTGGCCGCAGTGGGGACTTCCCTCGGGGAGCCAGCCAAGGCACCGGGAGCAGGCGAGGGACTCGGTTGGGGCCACGCTCACAGGGCTGTGACGCTGCAGTTTTCCCAGGAGCAGCTGGCTGTGCCTCACAGCCAGGCATGGGACAGTGAGCCGCTCTGCGTGCTGCACCCTTGCGGAGGTGCGGGCTCTGGCCTGAGTCCCTGGGGCCCTGGCTGGTTCCAGCCAGCATCCACCCTTCCCCCTGGTCTCGCCGAAATGTGTGTGAGCAGCACGGTCCCAGGCGAGCCCTGCAGCTGCCTGCCGCGGCCACGTGCCGCTCGGTCACCAGGCTGCACGTGGTTGCACGTGCTGCTTGCTGCCTAATGCTACACAGCGTGCAGCTCACGTGGCCTGAGTGACATGGTCTCCCCCTCCCCCCTCCGGGCGCCTGGCTCCCCCTCCCCGGTCCCCTCACTTGTGAGTGCAAAGTGCAAGACTTACCGATGGATCCTTCCCCGGCCTCAGAGGGGCTGCTGGAGGGGGCCTGCTGGGTGGCAACGCTGGCCTCCTCCTCCAACACACTGCTGTCTCCTTCCCCCACCTCAGTGGTCCGGGTGATGGGGGGGCGCACGCAGGTGTCTACGGGCACATACGGGTCTTGCGGGGCTGGCTGGCCGAGAATGGCATGCAGCCGGTCGTAGTGGGGGCAGGTGTCTGGTCCTGTCCCCCTGCCCTCGCTGACCCGCACGTAGCCCAGGCGCAGCTCCTTGATCTTAGCCTGGACCTGTTCGAGGTTCTGGGCCGGATGTCCCTGCTGGGCTTGTGCCTGGGCCATGTGGCCGTAGATGTCGGCATTGCGGCGCCGGGACCTGGTGTCGTGGAGGCCCTCCTCCTCCTGCCAGAGGTCCACGAGGGTCTCTAGCTCCCTGGGGGACCACGAGGGGGCTCGTAGTTTCCAACCCCTGTGCAAGTGGCTCAGCGCCCGGAGCTGCCATGGCTGGCTCAGATGGCTGCTGGGCAGGGCAGGGGCGCCATGGCAGACCTCAGGCTGGAGGTCTGAGGCACACTCCTGCCACGTGCACTCAGCAGCCTGCGACTGCTTTAAGAGCTCGGGTTACCAGGAAGTCCGGGGCTCCTACGGGGTCTCCCGGTGTCCAAACCGCTTTTTTCCGTTTAGCCTCCTTTTGCGTAAAAGCGTTAGCTAGCTGTCTACACTGGCCCTTTTGCGCAACAGTTTTTCGCAAAAAGGACTTTTGCTTGAACAGGGGTAGCAAAGCTTTTCCGGAAAAGTGGCTGATTTTGCACAGTAGATCGTCAGTGCTTTTGCAGAAAATCAAGTGGCCAGTGTAGACAGCTACTGATTTTCCAGAAAAACTGGCCAGTCTAGACACAGCCAGGGAGACACTACTTGGGCATGTAGACAAGCATGTAGCACACATACCCACAGAGTTAAACTATGTAGCTACTTATCTAAGCAGTGCCTCACCATCTACCCATACTAGAGGAGCATCCAGTGTATTGACACTACAAGCTGCCATACAGAGTATAAAGTGTAGGCATATCCACAGTGAATATTGCTGCATAAAATCTTTTAATAGCTTATCCCATCCTTATTGACAAATTGCTCTGTTCCAGAACCCATTATTTCATCAGCAAGAGGGCAGGCCATTTTTCTCTTACAAATTATATGATCGTTAATATGGTCAAAATGGGGGGCCCATAATCTCACAATTGTATTTTTCCTATAGCTATAATGGTAGCTTCTGATTAAATGATTTCAGCAGGGATAAATGACTGATTATATTTGGCTACCCATAAAGGAACATTAGTTACTCTTAATTGGAAAATATGAGCTGATACTTAAGGATTGCACATGATGCAAGCCATAGGGTCTTGGGCAATTCAGTAATGCTAGCACATTAGCCCCACAGCAAGTGCACCTTTTACTCTAATTATGATTCAACTTTTCAAATCAAACAAGCGGAAGAGATCACTTTAAGAAGAGCATGTAACTTTTCCACAAAAAGTCAAATATAACAGATTTATTAGATCTATTAGAATCTAACAGATTACTTTTGTCCTGTGGTCTCCTTCATAACTTACATGTACACTAGAAAAGGATTCATTTTTAGGATAAATAGCTTAGCAGTCCCTGAAATTCTCTCTTCCTGAGGCTGTCACTCCAGTCATCCTAAAATTTAGTTTTAGAAAAATCTTAAATTAAGGATTTTTTTATAATAGAATTAAACATGTCTGTAAACAAAAATAAAGAGATGAAGGATTTCAAACTAACGTGACCTGTGCCTGCCCAGGACTGATCACTTTGCCTATATGTTGTATTCTTTCCCATCCTGTCTTTGTCTGCTTCTTCATTCTCTTAGTGCTGGTCCTAAAAGCAGATCTGTATGGATAGATCTTTATCCTTATATGAAGGTTCACTAGAGTCAGCAGAGTTCCCCAGGAACAAAGGTGTCTCCCTCCACTCATCGGATTGCAGGATTGGGCCTTTGAGATTGTAAACTCTTTCAGGCAGGGATTGTTTTTAGTTATGTTTATATAGAATTTAGCCTTTGGTCTCTTTTACAGTTAATACTAATGACAACAATTTTATTGAATACCTGACACTGATAATGAGGCTGAAACATGAGGAAACACATTTACAAAATTTGGATAATTTAGCATAATATTTTTTCACTAATGGAAAAAATGTTTTCATTGGCTTATTTCTTTAAGTAGCTAAAAGCTTCTCGGAGAAAGAGAGGCTACAGTATATCTGACTTCTTCTAGAAGCCTGTTCACGGCAATATAAATTTCTCAGTCAGCCTAGCAAGTTGTAAGTATTTGTGTTTCTCCTTTCTACCATACTTATTGAGTAATGCAGATCTTGCTATGGTATCTAGTCACTGATCCTTAATCCTGGCTTTTACCTCTCTTACACAGTCAAGGATCCAAGCACTATACCCTATAATAATGCATTTTTGGTGGGGTTAGGTTTGTATGCTTATGCCTTCTAGCAAACATGAATCTTTGTGTAACACAGACACCAGTATTACATAGATATTAAGATGGTGCCTCTCTGCAATGTGGGGTCTCACTGTGCAGGTGATTGCTCAATCTCGTTTGACAAATCATTGCTCAGGTCCATCAACCGGAAATATCAGAATTAGTCCCTTCTCTCAGTCAATAACTATTTTCTTGCTTCTACAGCAATTTCATAAAAATATGGGGTATTAATATGGTTTATAGCCTGCAAGAAAAATGAAAAATGTTATTATCTGCAAAAATTATAGTCTTTCAGAGGTTTGCAATTTTAGGACCCTGTATCTGAAAATGGCTTCTGAAAGGGGTTTGGGCCACAGCCTGTCTGAAATAGAAAGGTATAGGACTAGATTACACAAGGGGGAACTAGGTGCTAAAGTGGCAGCTAGGTCCAACATTTAGGTGTCACTGGCATTCACAAAACCACTATTCAGCTGTCTCCTAATCCTGCGGATGATAAAGTTCCTATGGGCGTAAAGGGGCATCTGCACAGCAATAGAACACTCCTGGCTATACCATGTCAGCTGATTAGGGCTCAGTGGGCTCAGGCGGTAGGACTGCATAGTAAGGTTGCCAACTTTCTAATCCCACAAAACCAAACACCCTAACCCTGACCCTTCCCTGAGACACTACCCTTTCTCAAGGTACTCCTCCCCACCCCCAACTCACTCCATCTTCCCTCCCTCTGTTACTCACTGGCCTTCACCCTCACATACTCTCACTGGGTTGAGTCAGAGTGTTGGGATGTGGGGAGGATAAGGTGGGTGGGTTCTGGGGTTGGGCTGGGGATGAGGTGTTTAAGGAGTACGAGGGGGCTCCAGGCTGAGGGGTTCAGGGTGTGGGAGGTGGCTCAGGGCTGAGGCCTGGGGTACAAGTGGGATTATGGGCACTAGAATGAGGCTAGGGATGAAAAGTGTGGGGTCCAGGAGGGGACTCAGGACTAGAGGCTGAAGTGCATGGTACAGGTTCCAGAGAAAGTTTGGATGTGGGAGGGAGCTCAAGGCTGGGGATGATAGCTGGCGTGCAGGATGGGATACAGGCTCTAAGAAGGAGTTAGGGTGACCGATAGGCTTCTGTCGAGGAGCCGAGGGTTGACGTATGAGAGAGGGTTTGGTGTGAAGGTTCTGGTTGAACAGCACTTGCTTCAGGCAGCTGCAGGAAGTGGTTAGCATGTCCAGCTCATAGGCAGAGGGGCCAGGGGCTCTGCATGCTGCATACATGTGCAGGCACTGCCCCCATAGACAATTGAAGCTGTGGAGTGAATGCTTGTTGCAGGAGCAGCATACTGAGTCCTCATGGCCACCCCCATGTCTAGCAGCTGGACATGCTGGCCACTTCTGGAAGCTATGCAGAGCTGAAACTAGAGCCTGCCTTAGCCCCATTGCACTGCCAGCTAGACTTTTAGTGCCCATTCAGCACAGTCCTTTTTCAACCGAGTGTTGCAGGCATTCAGGACTTAGGTGAAGCCCAGGTTTTGGGACATTCGTCCCCTCACAGAGTTACAGAGCCCAGGTTCCAGCCAAAACCTGAACATCTACAAAGAAATTTTACAGCCTCGCAGTCTAAGCTCTGTGAACCAAATCCAGCCACGGCCATAGGTTTCTTATTCCAGTACAGACATACTCTAAATATTTGCTGTTGAGCAAGGGAATGCCACCTGAGTCCTGACACCACGGTTAAACACCGAATGCATGCCAGAGCTCTGTCAGGATTCACAACCTAGGAGTCCTCCATCTACCTCACCTGCAGGACATGATCCAATCGCATGCTCTGAGCACACCTACCTTTCACAAAAGATCTCTAGTTATGGTGGTACCCCCTTTTATTCAGTAATCCACTGTTTAGAGCACCCATCCAAGTTATGGAACACTCCCAATTGCAATCCCTTCTTTGTGTGAGGTGAAGCAAGAATTTAAACATAGGTCTTCCAAATCCCAGGAATATGCCCTAAGCACTGGGAAGTTGGCTATTCTACAGTGTCTCTCTCAAGCCGTGTTGTAACAGCTCCACTTGATATAAAATACTTAGTCACCAGGTCAGAGAAAGAGTGAGAATACCTCTATAGCCTGCGTGACAGATATTGTAACCCCACACAGTATCTGTTGGGACCACTGTATTAAGTTTATGAGGTTTATGCATAATTTATGATGATTACCACATCTCTGACAGGAACTAAAACAGTAGAGGTTGATTACCTCTTGAGATTGTAAAAATCTCCAGAGAAGTTCAGGTGCCTGGGGTGGTTTGCAAAGACTGGTATAGGCTGGGTTTTCCAGAGAAGGATTTTGATATACAAGGATGAACTTGAATGACACAGCTTTCCTTTTGATTCAGCAAACACACAGGACTTTTAATCTAAATTGAGGGTCAACCCTTCCAGGAAGGGTGGAAAGATTTTGACTTCCTAGGGCTCCATAAGACGGGTGGATAAGCTTTTGTAAACATTTAGCATGTGTATAGGAATTATTATTGATTTTTAAATTTTTCTATATAAAGTTTATATCCTAAAAAATACATGTATTTTGCTTTGTGAGGACTGGTCGGTAACTGGTGTACATTGTCACTCCAGGACAAAGGCTAACAAGAGGTGCAAAGTCCCAAGCAGACTTGCTGGGGAAATCACAAGTAAAGGACCTTTAAGTTTAAACCCCTAGTCATCAAAGAGTGAAAGACCTCACAGGTGTGTCTACACAGCAGGGCTTAACTCGAAATAAGCTATGTAAATTGAGCTACATCAAGTGCTTGGCTTATTTTGAAATTGGGAGCATCTACACAACACTTATTTTGAAATAGAGCCCTCTTCCTCTGACTTCCCTTACTCCTCGTACAATGAGGGTTACTAGAGTCCAAGTAAGAAGTCCTCCAGCTTGACAGTATTTCGACATTATTTCAAAATAACTGCCTACTGTGCAGACATGGACTAAGTTATTTCAAAATAATGTTGCTGTGTAGATGTACCCTAAGCTTTACCTGAGAGAGGTAACAGGTGACAGTCTGAAGCCTTAAGTGGCTGCCTTGAGGAATATCAGGACAAAATTATAATCAACACTGAAATTGCGACAACCTGGTAGCACAGCCTTCTCCTGAAAGGTGGGAAGCTCATGTTCTGGTCTCTGCTCCAGTGAATATTCCAGGTACATGTTCTAATTACTGGGTAAAATGCTCATTTTTTCTTGAAAAAAGGACTGACCCGGCTTGAACACCTAACTCCAGAAGAGGATTCATGGATATGAATTGCAAAAAGAGATAGACATCTAAAATCATTTGAGGGGTAAAGCTCATGGGCAGTGGGTATGCTAGGCGGGGGAAGGCACTTCCTTCTCAAACTGCCAGCCTTGACATGGATAAATAAGCGTACTGCTTCTCTGTCCCTTCTCTGTGCCTCTGATGAAACTACATTAACACTTTACCAATATTAACGAATGGGCTCTCCTTTATCAACACCAAAACAGAACAGAATCTGAAGTACCTCAGACTTCATCATGCTGAAAGAATGTCATGTGCAGAATGGACAAATTTATAGGATCCAATCCACAGTCTTTGCATGCACATAAATTGGCACATGAATAACTTTGCTCTGCTTCTCTTGTCGTTTTTGTGTATGCAGATTTTTGAGATGATTCATCATAACATTCTTTCAGGATGTAACTTATAATTGATCATGTCACTGCTTAGTACAGAGTTAATCTGTAGGTCTAAAGGAGCATTTCAATGTAAAATGCCAGTGTACAGTAATGACTAATGGAAGTGTTACAAAATATAAGGCCACTGGCTCAAGTAATACATAGCGTATGATTTAGGGTCCCACTGGTGTGAACTACAAAGCAAAAGAAAATTGAGATGAATTCTTAGCACTCTGCTATATATGGAATCCATGTAGCAATATTTAAGTAATAAAACTCTACAGGAAATATATTATGAAGAACTCTTGTCTATCTAATGCATTAGAAGGCATGATGCCAAAATCTGAATGCTACCTAGTGTCTACGCAACAAATTGTACCATATTACTAGATAGTGTGATCCCTACACTGTTTTATTACAATTGTAAAAAGTGTATAGGAATGCTTTAAAATGGTTAATAACAATAGATGTGACTCCCGCACTGCATGTTCAGACTGAATCAAAACTTTCTCATAGTTAGGGGGTTATTTGAATTTGATTTTGTGGTTTGGTCCAGCATTGAGGGGGACTAAGTTTAGGTGAAGATTTAAATGAAGTTTTCCCAAAAATGCACATGATAGAAGCCTTGAACCTGATCCAATTTAGGATCTATCTCCAATATTAATTAGGTGAATTATAAAAAAGAAATACTGAATATCTGCATAGTATTTTGGATCTTCAAAGTGCTGCACAGACTTTATCCGCTACTCACAATGGCAAGCATTAATGCATTTTTGTTAGATAGGTCCATGGCAGAGGGAAAAGGTTGCAATGTAGTGCTTTGCATGTGCCCTCTAACTTTGAAGGAATTTTATACAAAGGTTTTAGTCTTCTTTACTGGATTTATACGAGCAAATGTTCTCCAAAAATATTCACTTAAGCTAAAATAGCTAATGTACAGGCAGTCCCCGGGTTACGTACAAGATAGGGTTTGTTCTTAAGTTGAATTTGTATGTAAGTCAGAACTGGTACATATTGTAGAGGAAACTCTAGCCAAACATTTCTCCAGAGCTCAGTTTTATTCTCCCACACCTCACTTCCCTCAGTCCTTTATTCTCAAGCTGAGGTGTCTGCTGAGAAAAGCTGCTCCGCATCTCCCTGGTCTGCTGGGGGGAAGCAGCTAGTGCGGGGTTGCCTCACCCTGTTTGTAAGTTGGGATCTGATGTAAGTCGGATCCATGTAACCCGGGGACTTCCTGTATTTTAATACACTTAAACAAAGATCACAAAGGATAGACAAGGAACAGCAAATTTTATAAGCTGGACCTGGAATCACTCTTTTAGTCTTGGCAGTCCCATTTGAAACCAGTACAGGTTGTCCTTCCCTGGTCCATCATCCTCGGGACTTTGCCAGTCCAGGGGAGGTCAGTGTTCCCATGCTGCCTGTCAGCCTGTGCCCAACTCTTCTCTGGGCTGTGAGGCTCCCTGCCCTGCTGCTGACCCCTAGGATGGGCTTTCTGGTCCAGGGTTCCCCAGGCCATCACCAGACTCTCTGCCACCAGGGGTTCCCAGCTGAAGCTGGGACTCATCTGGCTGGGGCTCTGTCAACCGACGGTCAGGGCAGTGTGTGTGTGTGTGTGTGTGTGTGTTTCCGAGAAAAGGTTTAACGTCCGTGTCTTTACTGCTAGGACCGGGGTCCCATTGCAGAGGGTGGCCTCTATATAGGAAGAGCTTATTACACCTTAGATTTTAGCTGCTAGAACACAGGGTTCCTTCGCAGCGGGCAGCCTGGGAAAGGCTGAAAGGTGCCCCAACGGATCTGTCACCTGGGAGTGACACAGATCCAAACGCCCAAGCTCTTCCTATGCCTATCTCTTTATGACCGGCTGAAGTTCTTTTAAATTGTGCTTGGTTCTATTACAGCAACTGAAGGAGTCAGATTAAAGCTTAAACAGTTACAGGTTTATTAAAAGACTTATAAAAGCATATGGTTACAATGGCTATTGCGCTCTTTTTTAACTGTTAACAAATACAGATTTTAAAAATGGTTACAAAGAAAATAAAGATAGAAACTAGAAATAATGGTACCAAGTGACAGCTTAATCTTTAAAGAGCTCTAAGTCTATGTGTACACTTAAGACAAAGGACCACATCCAGGTACAATTTTTACCCCTTTCTGTGCCTCTCGACTCCAGCGTGTCAGGCCAGGGCCAGCCTCTCAATTCCTAGGAAAGACGAATACGAGGTGGGCGTCCCCTCTGGAACCTCGGGAGATCAAACACCTAACCCGACCAGCAGATAGATGGTAGATTGACACTCAGAGTAAATATGCTGCTGGACCCATCTTTATACCCCTGGGGGCCCGTATCCTCTTTCTTATCTAAGAGGCCAAATTGTACTGGTCAGTTTTGTGGCGCCAGTTCTTACAAGCAAGTTTCAAGTTAATTTACACTTGCAAGAAAGAGAACTAAATTGTGAGTACTAGACATTTTTTTACTGGGCGAGAGATTCCTCCCCCCCGCGGACGGCTGTGTGTTCGTATCAATATGGGTTAAGTCAAGGGCACTCTTCAGCAGCCTGTTGGTAGGCAATTGGCATATCTCTGTTTACAGCCATTCACGGTCACATAGCCTGGGCCTTCTGCTCTGTGTGCCCTGTATGCTCCAGGCAAGCAAAAAT
This sequence comes from Pelodiscus sinensis, assembly GCF_049634645.1. Classification (NCBI taxonomy): domain Eukaryota; kingdom Metazoa; phylum Chordata; order Testudines; family Trionychidae; genus Pelodiscus; species Pelodiscus sinensis. The sequence continues at coordinate 204,374,583 of NC_134711.1, forward strand.
GGATGTTACAGGGGGGGTTCCTGTCTGGCTACAGGCTCCCTGGGCTGGACTCTCTAGCCATCACTAGCCTAGCCAGAGCTCCACAAGCCCCACTAGTCTTGTGGATGTCTCCCACTACTGGCCTCCAGTACTCTTTGGTCCAGCAACAGCTGTGGTCCTGTTCAACTATGGATGTTGCTGGAGCAAAGAGCTCCAGAGGCTGAGATTGGGAGACAGCTGAGAGTCCTGTGGGATCCGGGAAGTCCCAGCTAGGCCAGGAGTGGCTGATGAGCCCAGCCCCAGGAAGTCCCAATCTGGTGAGCCCCAGCAGCAGCTGAGTTGCTCCCATCCTGGCTGTAAACCCGGGTTGGCAGCGGAGCTGGGGTGACTGGGGAGCCCCAGATGAACCCCCTGGTGGCAGAAGATTTGCATTGCCTCTTCCAACTGTGATCTTGTCAGATCTTCTACATTAAGGGGCCAGTTGGTTCAACAATTGGGTGGGAAACTTGTAAGGCACATCTAGATGTTGTAGGAAATGTGATTCAATAGTTTGAAGTCCTGAGTTCCTTGGGCCACTAATCTGCTTAGGGGGTGTCATCTGTTGGGTGTCATGTAAAAGCAGGATCCTCATCTATATAATGTTAGTTTCTTCCCTGCACCTTCCTGTAACAGTCAGCTTCTTCAGCCCTATAAATCCTTTAGGCTCCAGTTCAGGAAAGCAGCTATGATTCAGGACAACATTTAGCATTAAGCACATCTCTAAGTGCTGACCTGAATCAGGGCCATGTCTTTTTAAAGTCATATTGCTTATAAGTGAATGACCTAGTCTAATTTTCAACCGCTTCACTGAACAATTTTCACTTCACCTCTACAAAGTCTTTTGTACTATGTAACCACTGTTAAAAATACAGGATTTGATCCACTGATCAGTAAGGACAATGGAAAAACTCCTGTTGATTTAAGCATTGGGTTGTTCCTTTCACTGAGCCTAAACCTAGAGGGTGGTCACATGACACAGATGCATTGCACTGAATGTCATCCTTAATGCAGAGGTGAAAGTAATAGGGTGCACGCTGGTGCACAGCTCCAGCAAGAACTGGCTAAGTTACATCAGAAGCCAATATAGGAAGCTACTTAAAGACCTGGCATTCAGACACTTGGGTTGCATTAGGAAGTGCCTGTAAGAAATGTAAGTTCCTTTCACCCCTGCCTTAAGGGATGCATTTTTCCATGTGGTAATGTTTAGACAAAATTAATCACACACCAAAAAGGTTTTTAATGCTAACAAATGGACAACATACATAAATGTGCCATTATAAAGTTGCTTGTGCTGCAGACTTTGGCCTAACATTTCATAGCCCCTCAATTCTGCTGAAAAGGTTGTTCAGTATTCTGAGTAAGTCAACCTCATCTTCTTTCAGACCCAAATAGAGCCATTTTAACCTACAATAAAACAATTTTTAATAGTAATCAGGCAGCTGCTGCAGAGAATGAATTTTATCATTAGATAATCGCATCAGTGGGAGATTATGGGCACCCAGCAGTGTCTCTTGCTTTATGACTCAGAAAATTTAATTATCTCATAGAAACCATACCTGTTGTTGCTGGGTGTTGCTTAATTAATAACACAATTAAAAGATTATTTTCACATGTATTTTTCAAAACAAGTATATAAAAATAAGTAGATAAAGAGAAATCATACAACTGTACAATATATATGTAGATAATAACTACATATTATTAGTTTCTTTCTAGTGAAGTGAAGCTTAGTGGGAAGGGAACAGTAATGTCACATATGCAATATTTTGAGGGGTAATCAAACTGTGCTACTTGTTGGCTCATTTCTAAATCCACAACAGAAATATTATACAGGAATAAATTTTATACCAACAAGTTATGAATATTAACATTTTTGATCAACTGCAAGTATCTTGGCCTCAACGTGATTTTATCTCTTGTATCCTACCAAAAGGCCCATAAAAATTTAATTGTCTATAAAATGTTGGGCAGCGGAGAGTTTTTGTTTTTTAATGGAGCATAACAAAAAATACTTCTGAAACATCAAACATCTATTATTTTAATGACCTGAACATCTTAAACAATGCAAATTATAGCCTTAAACCCATGAAGACTTTACACAGATACTTAACTTTACACACAGGCATAAAATGAAGCTTATATTGCATAAATCTTTGCAGGACTAGGCATATTTTAATGTAAAAAAATAATAAAGGCTGCACCTGGGTTAACAGTCTATAAATCAGGATGCAATCTAATGTGATTTTAATTTACAAAATCGTAATCATTTAAAGATAAACACATGCACACATTTTCCTCTAATTACTTCATTGCCCTTTTACCAACTGACTGCCCCAAAACAGGCACTTAAGCTTTACTCCTCTGTTCACATCTTATTCTCAAAAAAATCTTTTAAAAATAAAACATCAAATAAATCTGCCTATACTAACTTCCTTTTTTCTAAATTGTCATGAGGGTTTATATAATTTTCTTTTAACTATTTTACTGTCTGTTAGATCACTGCATTACTCTTGTAGGCATATATTACAATGATATTGTTACAACATACAAGCTGATTGGTGCCAGCTGGCAAAAAGTTCACTGTTCTGTAACAGCAACTGCTAACAAGCCTGACAACTCACTGCACCTAGCACACTGCTTTTATAGTATTTATCTATCAAGAATCTGAGATAATAAACTAAATCTGGTGTCACACTGGTTATGAATAGTTTTGAAATGCATATGTAGATACTGTGTAAATGGTTATACACTGCATATACATGCTAAAGACATGGTCCTAAAATCTGTGTTAAGACAGAGTTGACAAACAGATTTCTTCCAGTCAAAGAATGTTTATTCATCTGTCTCTGATGAAATGCAAATGAAGCACAATAAGCCAACACAATGGAAGCCCATTTGCATATGGAATCAACTGAAAAGGTGCACAGAACAAAAAGTAAACAAGGGTGTGCAAAACATGAACTTTGAGGGACAGAAGTAGAAGGCAAGGAGACACCCCTTCATTCTGTCAGATCACAAACAGCCTTGGCTTGCAGTACTACAGAAGCCTTTGGCAGAGAGAGGTCCGCTTTAAGCAGCGATTAGCCTGTTAAGTTCAATCTTGTGTTTATATGTTTCCCTTCTCTTTCCATTATTTTTATCCATTCTGTCTTGATCCAACCCTGATCTTTGATAATCAACTTTTGGTTCTTTTCACTATATATATCAATGTTATTGTATTATGCCAGGCACTGAGCCTCAGTTGCATCAGACAGGCCAGTGACACTTCCTTTAGCACCAGCAAGTCTCAGTCTCTCTCTCTTTCATTGTAGGCCTGAGAATAACAATGTAACTCTCAGCCCTGAGTTCTCCAAGAACCATCCCAATGATATATTCTATCATCTGATTTGTACAATGGATAATGTAGGCTCCAATCTGCATGTACTTAACTTTAAGGATATAAACACTAGTACTGACATGCTTAAAGTTACATTTGTGTGTAAGTGCTTTGCACATTGGGACTTTAACGGGCAGCTCTACTGGTGCAATGGACTAGTGGTACTGACAATAGCTCAGCACAGTAGTTGCTTTTATTACTTTGAAATTGGAAAGGACTACAGATGAATGCTAGTAATGCTCTCCAATGGAATTTAACCTAAGCCCTCGGCCAAGTTAGAGAATGATTATACAACAAGAATCCAGGAGTGATGCATTGGGAATCCCAAAACAATGTGGCATTTATGGTGCTCCTTAAATCAACTTCATCTTTACTATCTCTATCATCCTGACCAATCAGTGTTTCTCAGATTTGCTTATGTTACAGTCAATTTTTATATGCTGCTCTCCACTATGTGTAAACTTTCAAGAACTGTGGGATTTCAGATGATGAGTAATGAGGAAGGATGCCTGGGAAAAGGCTGCAAGTTTCAGCAGCTAAGAAACAGAAGATTTAACCCCCAAGAAAGTGTGAGAGGTGGTATCAGCTGAGGGTTTTGTACTGGATGGGATAGATATTTCAGTATGTGAAATCATGACCTTGAAGTGAGAAGATCCTTCATTTGTCTTTCACAAACTGCTCAACAACCAGAACTAATAACTGCAAAGCAAAGTAGTGCACAATTAGAGTGATAAAGTAGTTTTGTAGGGAATAGTTTTGTAGTCAACAATTCAGAAAGATTGTTATGGGCTTTCCATGAAAAAAGCATAAGCGGGACCCTCAGAGACATGGGATGCAGGGACTTTGGTACTTACATGCTATCTGCTTCTCCATTAATCCTAATGATGATACATATGGGGGGGATGCTTTGGAAGACTGCTTTATCCTGGCACAGTAACACCAGAATCTCCTCTGACTCTATGTCTTCTCCCAGAACGTCAAGCATTCTGACATTTTTTTTGTCCCACCATGTTTTGTTAAAGTCCTTATCCATGGTGGCCCCTGATGTTCACAGCTCAGAGTCTCTGGGGTCGTAGTTTGTGCATGGCGATAGAGGAGGAAGTATGATGCTAAACAATATACCCTGTTTACCAAGCTCTATAATTATATAAAAACTTCTGTTCTCCCAGATAGCCCTATTAATTATTCTATTAACTGAGAACATAGAGTTCCTGGAATGGAGGGAAAGACTGTATCTTTAGTTTCCCAGTCATTCCGTTTTCCCTGTCTGTTGATAATATACCTCAGTTTCCAGAGTGTCCAGGGTCCAGTGCTGTGTGATCAAATCTCACTCTGAAAATTTCTCATAATTCTCTCTAGAAATGAATAGATGAAGTAGGCATTCTGATTAATATTCTAAATGGTAACTTTGATCCATGAGAATTAAGCAGCTCTGTGGTAATTTCTATTCATAATGATGAAGTTTATCTTCATCAGTATAAAAACTACATTATTTTATTTATAATAAACATTTTCTGTAAATGCAGTAAGGCAATTGAAAAGAATCATGATGTATCATCAGATTACCAGGGGCTAGGGGAATTAAAGGCACCTGGCTTCCTTATGCATTCAAAATGTAATATTCTCATTAATATCAAACCCTGCTGTCTTGCCATACTGCTTAATTAATAATTTAATTATCAGATCATCTTCAGATGCAATCTATGTACAGACCCATGGCTAGATGCCTAATAGAGCTCATTACTATTTGGTATAAATGCACATAAATCTCAATCTCTGCACACAGGGAAATTCCTGGGGAGAGATTGTTCCATGCTGTGGAATTGGCTTAACTGTGAAAACAGTGTCCCACCAAATGGGTGACCAAGAAATACTGCTGTACTGAAGCCCAAATGAGTAATAATACAAAATACTGATAGTCTGGCATAACTTTAAGCGTGTGAGAAGTTTCATTGACCCTTGGGGTACTAGTTCCATGCTTAAAAGTTCCACACATGCTTAGGCATCTTGTTGAATGAGGACCTTACTTTCTTAGGATTGTGCATTACGGATAAGTCATATTGCTAGCCAGTTACACTACCATCACTGAGTAGATGGAATGGTGCACGACCCTAAGGTTGGGATCATGGATCTCATACTCAGCAGTTTAAAAATCAAACAAACAGAACACTAACAACATGAGAGAGGGGATAAATTCACCTTACAGGGGAAGCCAAACTAGATGTCAAAATCTGACCCTCTAAGCCAGCAGTTCTCAAACTGTGGGTCAGGATCCCATACGAATGGGGCCCCAAGCCTGGTGTTAGATTTTCTGGGCCCTGGAGCCAAAGCCAAAGCCTAAGCCCAAATGACTGAGACTGAAGCCGAAGTCCAAGGGCTTCAGCTCTGGGCAGGAGGGCTCAGGCTTTGACTCCCAGACTGAGACCCTTAGACTTTGATTTTGTCCTCCACATCTGAGACAGTGCAGTTTGGATGGGCTTAGGCTTTGCCACTCCCCTCCCACCCCGGGTCATACAGTCATTTTTTTTTGTCAGAAAGGAATCAACGTGCAATGAAGTCTCAGAAACCCAGCTCTAAGCGTAAATTCTCTGTACCAGAAATCAGAATAAACCAATAGGCTAATAGGAATAAAGCAATTATTTCCCCAGACTGGAAGGATTCCTCATTCACCAATTTAATTAGCATATTGCTGGAAACTTTTGTTCTGGTGGGTTGTGAGGGTTTTTTTTTTTTTTTTTTTTTTTTTTTTTGTCTTTTGGTGTGGTAGACTCACAGTTTTTGTGTTTCTCAAGATGTGAACCTGCAACTGTTGCTTCCCTGTTGAGTTTTGGGTTAGTTTATTTTGTCAGTGTGGACTGGCCAGTATCTCTTTCCCAAAGAATGCCCTGGGATAATAGGCAGTTTGTGTGCTATTAATATTGTTTTCAGTTATACCTGAACTGATTCCTGAAACTGAGTTATATCAATTTTCTTGTGAAAATGTTTCTTCTTCATTGTTAATATTTCCTTGACCCCTCACAGAGTTACTACAAGAAGACTATGGAGTCTCTCCCCATTTCATCACTCTGTGCAACACTACAGTATTTATTACCATAACATTTCCAATGCCTCTGAGACTCTACACTTGCCTATGAAATTTGCATCCAGCAAAAACAGTGTGAGCTGTAAGTGTAATATAGGCTTCATGTTTATTAAGGTAGGTTTTTTAATACCTTAGTATCTTCTTTAACAATGTTCATGTGTTAGGAAAAGGCCTTCCTTTCCTCTACAATCCAAACAGCACATAGTGGCATTTTTCTTGCTTAGTCTTTACTATTTTCAGAGCAGAACATATCAACTTCATAGGAGGAATTATTTTTTTCAAGTCTCTGCAAGCTTTCTTGCCTCTGTTTAATCTGGGTGCAAGAGCTGTGCATAGATTGTCAGTTCTAATATTATGTTGCAATTCCCCATTGACGAGAAGCCATACAGAAGTCACTGAAGGAGATAGCATAGAAAGGTACCAAAACTGTAATTCTTCCTTTCCCGGAGGTCTAATATGAAGACCTGAAGGAGATAGAAGAAAAAGGACTATGTAGCAGGGCATACACCTGATTGCTGGGAATAGAGCAGGGCTACTCAACATGAGGCCCGCAGGCCACATGCGGCCTGCAACCTGTTTGTTTGCGGCCCACAGTGTAGTTTGGGTTGACACAAAGCTCAACATGTGGCCCGCGGCTGGGAGCCAAAACAAAAAAGTAGTCAATATAATGGTCTTCTCCTGATTCACATATTAGTAGTTAAATTCCTGGACTATCATTACTCATTAAAAGTGCTGTCATATGGGTGGAAATCAGGTCAATATTGCATTTCATTAATAACAGCTGAACTGACTTAAATGGGACCCATGTGTTGTGTAGTCTTGCCTTAATCTTTGTATTCAAGCCCATCATTGTGAAATAAGATATTTGCATATATTTGCATATACTTGCATGTATATGTAACCACACTTAAGTCACAGACCTCAGCATGTGCTGTCAGTATCATTGTGGCCTCTGGGCCTTCCAAAGTTGAATAGCCCTGGACTAGCGTGAACCTTGATATTACTCTCAGTGCAGAGATCCAAGCAACAGAAAGTCCACCCTAAAGAGACATCACAATTACTAGGTAAGCTGCACCTCTGGCCCCTCTTGGTTTCTTTAAGTGTCCTGCATCCTACCCCAGAACTCTAGCTATTATCTGTCAATCAGGTGCTTCTATGTAGCACCTGAAACTTGAGATTATTCATAATTCCTCCTCTAGGGTAAATACATGCCTTCTACAGTGATATTAATGAGTAGTATATCTTTAGCTTTCAAAAAGACCGTACTTAAGATACTTTGATAATACAATAATACTGTAGACGATCAGTTGATTCAATTATGCAACAGATGAGTGTCAGATCCCCTGTCATATAGTTAACAGGCTATCTGCCCCACTCACTAAGTTGATGGCCTTGTTTATGTTTATGTAAATATGTCTTTATTGTCTCTGCTTGATGACTTCATGGTTCATACATGCAAATATGCATTTTTGTCAGAGGCAGAATGGTCTTATTCATTCCTTCCCAAATACATCTTAAAAACATAATTCTAGCACATATCATCAACTCTTAGTACACATCCTGTACATACATCACTCAAGAATGTGAATGATCAGCAAGTTATTAGTTTTTCAGTGATATACTGCATGCCATCTTTTCAGTCTGTGTTGATAGCAATGTGTTAGCTGTAGTGAGTAGGTCAGGCCCAGTGAATTTCTGGCACAAATGAGAGGGTCTGAGCTTTAAGGCAAGAGATGGTTTTTAACTTCCAACCTTTTGAAAATTTATATTTTTCTAGCCTGAATGTCTTTATTTTCTTAGTAAGGAAAATAATTTCAGTTTAAACTGTACTCACTTGTGGTCATATCAAGTGTGAGCACGTATCTAGGTTTGGTAGCACAGTATATGGTTGAAATCACTTATTGTAAATGTGTGACCTTTCCGAAAGCTGAACCCTTACAATTTAGTTAACAGCTAAGGTGAATGGTTTTGTGTATCTAGCTTCTATTTTTGTTTTTAAAAAATAAATTGGAGGGCATCTTTTCATGTTGAAAAATCAGCACAAAGCTTTGTAAAACCAATGAAAAAATCTTTCAAAACAGTTATTTCTAGCTACACTCCATTGCTCTCTATAAGCCATTCAGACCTCCATTTTCAAGATTTGCTCAAGGTAATAGCCTTGTGATTCCTATTAACATTGATGAGTGCCATGAAGCTAAATCCCTCTCATGACTGTCATGTTAATTCTTTAATTTTTTTCCTTTGACTCTGTATTTTGTTATTAAAGCTTCTACCAATGGTTTGGTCTTACTGGTATTCATCAGAAGCAGTTTTCTTTCAATTTATTGTATATTTAAGAGAGAGAGGGAGAGAGAAAGAGAGAGAGAGCAGCTGTGTGTCAGTTTGTGAGTACATCCTTCCGAGTATGGTTGTTCAAGGTTTTCTCTTAAACCGTAAGAGCTAGGACCACCAAATTTGATATGCAGCTTCTTCTTATCATAACTTAAAGCACGATCAGGGTTTGGTTGTGCCAGGAAAATAGGATGTGCCTGGAATGCAATTGTTTCTCATCAAATTGAAAGGGTTGGCTGTAATAGCAGGGACAGTTTTACTCTAGAATAATCACAGAGCAGCAGCAAGCACAGGGGAGAGATATACTACAGAATTACCCCATGGGTGGGGGAGAGCAAATGCCCAGTGAGGCCTCTGCCATTTTCACTGCCTCCCCAGAGAGCAGCCCTGGATGGTCCACTCAGTCCCCACTGTCACGTTTGTTTGTTTTAAAGAGCAATTAGCCCTCCCATTAATAATCCAATTTAAAAAAATACAATGAAGAAAATCGCTGAAGGATATTATATTATTAATACATTAATATCCAATATGTTAATTGGCTTAAAATTAATATCTTTCTATTAGCGCTGGTCAGACTCTTTTTTCCAGAGAAGACTTTTCAACTGAACCTGAAACTTGAACAATTTTGGCTTTCACCCGAAAATCAAATTTTTGATTAAAACACTTTATTTTCTCAGCGAAGGGCAGATTCTTTGTTTGTGGAAAAATGTATTTAATTGAAAACCCTATTTGTTCTCACATTATACAACAGAATACAAAAGGACAGAATGCACATTAAAATACCACCTTAATAACTTGGACTCTATCACCCCTGCTACTTTGTCCTTTTTCAAGAAAAATCGTTCTTGTTTTTTCAATCTCAAATAATGTGTAAATTTAACTGCAAATTCTTTTCAGATCTGTTGATGTTGGCATCCTGTGACTATGCTGCTGAATATTAAGGTTTCAAAGAAAAAAAGTCATTATTTTGCTGATTAAGGATGAAATTCATTCTCTCATAAATAGTTTGAATACCTAGGTTGAGCATTAAAGAGAGGCACAGGGGGAAAACAACTGAAATGCTAATCTTTTGCATTCTCTATGGTCACTATTTAAAACATTACTTTATAAAGTGTATTTATAGCATGTTCTTATCAAGAGCTATGTGTGACATCTAACTGTGGGGAAAACAACTGGTTTGGGTGACTATGGAAGAGCAAAAAGGAATTAGGTGAAGAAAGTAAACTATGTGGTAAGCTTAATACTATGCAGAACCGTACTGCAAAGATTATGAGAAAAAGAGTGGTTGCAGAGGAGGGATACTCAAGAAGACATCCTGATGGAAATAGTTTATTCTTTGAAACCATAGGAAAAGATCTTTGCAAAGAAGGCACCGCCACCTCTGAGACAGCGAAGCTAATTTAGTGACAGAAGAGGCAGAAAGGTCAGTGTCGCTAAAAATTAAATTAAATCCATGTCTCTGTACTCACAGAAGAGGATGGGGACAGATGCCAGTAACAGACATAAATGTCCCACCAGAGGCGGGATAAATAGAGAAGAAAGACAGGATAATGTCAAATAGGGTGCTCATCAAATTAGTATGACAGAATGTAAGGACTAAATGGGAGGCATTCCAGGTTATTCAAGTCAGTGGGAAAGTGATGGAGGAGGTTGTGGGGGAAGAGGAAGGTTAATGGGGGGGGGGGGGTTATATGATTGAATGTTCTCAAGCTGCTGTCTGCTATTTTTTTTAAATCACTCTCCCCTTCTGTTTTCATCTCAAGCACTGGCAGTGTGCACTGAGCGTGAAATTCACCGCTGTGCAGAAGGCCAACTCATTAAGTCACCATTAAACTGTCCAAATGGGACTGCAGGGGCATACACTGGTGTTCTGCACAGGAATGACATTCACCCTTAGCCTTTCGCCCCACACACCCTAAGGCAGGGTAAGGTGGCATAGCACTTACAAAAAGACTCCTGAGCCAACAGGCTGCTATAGAAACATCCCTTCAGCCACCCAAAACAATGCTTGGAGTAAATGTCTGGCTGAGAAAGGGAAGGATGAATTAATCCCTGGGGTTGTCAAAGTCTGCTCAGGGCTCACACCAAAAAGCTATTTAACATATAAGTTTATTAATGAGCTTAACTAACTGTATTAAAGCACAATGACACAACACATAACTTAAACAGTCATGTGCATTAGCTGGAGCCATTTCCAGTTATGTATAATTATATGAAGCTCTCACTTCAGTAATTAGGAAGGTGAAATGAAATCACTTTATAATTAGCAAAGCTCTCCCTTCATAGATTCTAATTTCTTTCGTCCTTTATTTACTGCTGGTCCCACACTATTAGGGAAAGAGTTTCCATGCCCATTTCATTGTCTTTACAGGGAGATTTAAGGGAAGGCAACATTTCCCAATGGAGCTCAGAATTGTTCCTATGTCTTACGGCACAAAACTGCATTGGTTCTTCCTTTATTTTTCTTATGTTAACAATTATATCCCTATTTCATTGACTCAATAAAAGGAGATTATTGGAAGCATGTAGGGCTGAGTGAAGGCAAAATCCTTCCTAAAAGACTTGAGCTACCCCCAAACTTCACCTTGCATTTTCCAGCCTCCTGTCAGAGCTTGAATTCATTTCCACGGTGAGCCCAGCTCAAAGCAGCAGCTTCTTCTTAATGAACCATATTATTGAAGGTGTATTATTGAAGGTGATGACTATACATAAAAAGCCGAAGAGTAATGATTAATTCCACTCCATATTTAGGCACTAGTTTCATTGCTATCATCCTGCAAAAACCATGAATTCATCATAATTAAGGGCTATGATTAGTCATGGAGTCACAGCAGTCATGGATTTTGTGACTTTATCAGGCCTCCCTTCATGAAGTGGAGGTGAGACCAACCCTGCAGCTGAGGCTGGCTGGATCCAGGACCCTTCCCTGCAGCTTCCACTGGAGACTATGGCCAGAGTCACGCTCCTTTACCCCACAGCATCTTGGACTTGGCAGGGGCTGCAATCAGGGCCAAGAGCCCCAGCTACATGCCATCCCAGGCTTGGTGGGGGCTGAAGCTAGAGCCATGTGCCTCAGCCACGCGATTTTTACTGGAACTGGAGTGGGGGTCTTGCACCCCCTTCTGGTTTCACAGGGCTTTCCCTGTACCTCCCTCCCCCAGCTGTGGCTAGCTTCAGAGTGGTGAACCCTAAGTTCTGTGCCCCACCTGGCTAATCCCCTGCTGCAGATGCTGGATCCAGGTCTGTGCCCTTTGCCAGGGTTTAGCCTGTAAGGCCCCTCTGAGATTCCTCTCCCCTATATAGCCCTGACCCCGCACACTTATTTTTAGTAAAGTCACCCACAGGTCACAGGCTCCCTGAATCTTTATTTATTGCCCCCAATCTGTCTGTGACTTTTACCAAAAATAAGTGATAAAATATTAGCCTTAATCCTAATGAACAGCAAAAGCTTGTCATTATTGCTAACTGTAGCTGCAGTTTGATCACTGGACTCTGCTGAATGGCCTTGAGGACAGTTTGACCATGACCATTAAGCTCATTTAGATCACAGTCAGCTAAATGTTGAGGTGCATTGGGAAGGTGGGAAGCATTCTGCGGAAACCCTTCATTCTTTCCTTACAAGGAGAAATGATCCAGCTGCTTCATCACTCCAGAGCAACAGAGAGAACACTTAACTCTGTTTCCTTCACTTCCCACTTTGCTACCATCCAGCCACTGCCCGTGACTGCTGAGCGCTTCCTCACTATCTGTCTTCTGCTGACTCCATACAGCAGATTGACCCCTCCTCACCCCATAATCCTCAGACCTAGTGCTGATTCTCATTCTCTAATCCTGTAAAATCTTGCCCTACTCCCTCCACTTTCTCACACTGCTGCCTCTCTTCTGCCTCCATCAGAAGTTTACACAGAATAGTACAATATATCCCCTGGTTTACTCTAGGGGATAAGTTTGAATTAAGATACGCAACTTTAGATACGTTAATTGCATAGCTTAAGTCGAAGTACATAAACTCGAATTTTGGTGCTGTCCACACTGTGGGAAGTCGAAGGGAGCACACGCTTCCTTCGACTTCCCTTACTTCTCATAGGAGCACGACTGTCGGCATCGACGGGAGCACCCTCTCAGTTCCAATCAGCGTGTCATCCCTAGATCCGTTAATTCAAACGCTGGAAGATTGACTGCAGCTGCTTCAATCTTATCTGTAGTGTAGACATGGCATATTCGACTACTGTCTTTCATCTGAGATAATGTTTGCTCACAATTGCATCTGCCTCTGAGACATTGCAATGCACGAATAAAATCACATTGTCCAAGTTACATTTCATTCACCATCAATAACACAGGCAAAGAGGATGCATGCTTAAATATTGAAAGAGGAACCAGAGTTGATGCAGGTACAGTAGTCACTTGAAATTACAGTAAACCAGGATACTAGTAACTTAAAAATATATGGAAACTAAATGTGTTGATTATTCTAATGTTTAAAACCATTTTTAGAGATGTAAGAGATGGCTGGTAAATTTCTAATTTAATGTACACACACCCAGAGAAGCAGTTCTCTTTTCTCCTGATATACAACATATGCTAAAATAAAAATTATGGGTGTTTATTTCACCTTAAAATATGGCTCCAATCTGAAAAATGATTCTGTAAAAATGTCATTGTGAGGTCCCATGCCTATGCTCTCTCAATGCATTCCAGATTAAATCAATTCAGTTTTCAAGTAAAACAATGTGGGTTTATTTTCCTTTCAGTCCTCAACCTGTAACATCAGTTTGGATTCTCTCTAGCTCATATATATATGGCACTAGTCATCAATTCTGTTAATGATGAGTGAGCCAGATATTTTTCTATCAGGGCTGTGTTGATGCTGCCTTGCTGAAAGGAGAAATAAGTCAAACAAACCTATTTTGTCAGTACAATAAGCCAATATGTCCATAAATATACACACAGTGCCAACTGGGTCAGAGAGCTGTTAATATGTGACCTGATAACTATTGAAAATATAGAGATTTATTTTTTAATCTAGACAGGGTTATACTCTCTGTTGTGGTCTTCCATGTGGTCTGTTTGAGAGAGAGTGAGGAGGACTGCAGCAGGAGCCCTTAGTAGAATTCTGACTGACTGATGTATTATCTTCCTTTCAGTGCCCTTTGTTTAGCACTGCCCTTGGGCAGTTTTCTACTCCTCCACTGGATTGAGCCTGGCCTCAGAGCACTGGAGAAGTTTGGGCCTGGTAGGTTGTTTTGCCCTCTCTCCCCATCTCCTCAAACAGCTATACAGTGCCAACTACACTGGAGGCCCATATAGATTTCTAAGGCTACATCTACACTGCAAGCTTCTTTCAGAATAAGCTTTTCCAGAAGAGCTTTCCAACAAAACTCTGTAGTGTAGACATACCCTTAATGGTTTACAGAAAATTAATGAACATAGATGATTATAGATGGTTTTAAGAAGGACCCTACCAAATTCATGGATATAAAAAACATAACACAAACCATGCAATCTGGTCTCCCACCATGCAATCTGGTCTTTTGTGTGCTTTTACCCTATACTACAGCTTGAACCTCTCTAGTCCAGCAACATCCATGGTCCAGCATGATTTTAGGTAGCTGGATATCCATTTATCATGGATGTGGCCAAATGTCCCACGGTCTCATAATATTTGTTTATAGCCACCAGTCCTGGCTCTCAGTGTTCTGTGTTCAAAAGCTTCAGGGGGTAGCCGAGTTAGTTTGTAACAGGAAAAAACATAAAAAATAACAAATAGTCTAGTAGCACTTTAAAGACTAACAAAACATGTAGATGGTATCATGAGCTTTCATGGACATTTTGTTATTTAGCTCTAATTCACCCCAAATATCTTCTAAGAACTCAATAAGCAGCGGAAGTGTTGGTAATGCTGGTAGACAATATTGACCTTGCATGGACTGACAGAGTCTCTGGTTTGGCACCAGTCAGGGTGCCGGATTAGAGAGATTCAATCTGTATACTGATTTCACAGAAGAGATCAGCATTTCTCAAATTGTGGGTCCTGACCCAAAAGGGAGTTTCAGAGATGACACAAAGTTATTTTAGGGGGTCATGATATTGCCACCTGTTTTCTGTGTTGCCCTCAGAGCTGAGTGGCTGGAGAGTGGCAGCTGTTGACGGGCACCCTGCTCTGAAGGCAGAGCCCTACAAACAACAGCCCAGAAATAAGGATGGCAAAACCAAACCAGGATGCACTTATTTCTGCATGACTGAGGGCCCTGCTTTGCAGGCAGCAACACAGAAGGTGGCAATACCATACCCTGACATCATTACTTCTGTGCTGCTGGTTGTGGTGGCTTTGCCTTCAGAGATGAGCCCCCAGCAAACGGCTGCCTCCCTGCATCTACTGAGCTCTGAAGACAGCACCATTACCAGCAGCACAGAAGTAAGGGCAGCAGTAATACAAACCTCCCCTCCCCCCCCCCCACACACACACAAACACACAATAATCCTGTGACCCTCCCCGACACAACTCCTTTTTGGGTCAGGACCCCTACAATTTCAGATTTAAGAAGCTGAAATCATGAAATGTACAATTTTAAAAATTCTATGAGTATGAAATTGACTAAAACCATTAACTTGCTAGGGCTCTAGTTATAAGCCTATCAGGAGAAGGTAGAAAGCATGATCATAAGCAATGTATTGTCCTTTTGGACTACAACAATCTCTTAGGGTACGTCTAGACTACCGCGTTTTGTCGACGGAAGTTTTGTCGACAGATACTGTCAACAAAACTTCCATAGACAAAGAGCGTCCAGACACATTGAGTTCTGTCGACAAAGCAAGCTGCTTTGTCGACAGAACTCCGTAGTCTGGACACAACGTTACAGGCAATAACACCTTCTGTCGACAGAGTTCTGTCGACAGAAGGTGTTATGCCTCGTAAAATGAGGTATACCAGCGTCAACAAAACTGCTGAGTTCTGTCGATGTTATGTCGACAGAACTCAGCGGTAGTGTAGACGCTGGTATAGTTTTGTCGACAAAAGTCCACTTTTGTCGACAAAACTAGGTAGTCTAGACACACCCTAACAGTTGTTTAACCATTATTACAAGATCTATTTTAATAGTTTATAAAACATTTACAAATGTATCAGATCAATGTTCTTCTTCAAGTTCTTTACTGATATTGATACCAGGGACTTGCCAGTGCAAGCTTATCTATGCCAACAGCATCTGCTGCAGCTACAAAGCTCAGTCCTGCTCAGAAATTGACAAGGCCTTGAGTGGTAATGTGAAGTTCATGGCAGACTATTGCAGTTGATGGTGCCTGCATCCGAGCTTATCCAAGATAGTTTCTAGCATATTCTATCTGAATAATGCAAGCTCAAGCCAGGAGTTGGACAATATCTGCAGCATGATCAACACCTGGTTTACCTCAGTGTGCTGCAACCAACTGAAAAAAATGGTAGCCAGAATTAGCACTCGAATCATCTTGGTCAGAAAATTGGTCAGTTCCAGCAGGAGTGTGAAACCCAGGATGCTTACAACATCAATCCTTGTCCTGCATTCGTATCTGGTGTCATTCATCTCACATGAGGCTGGTTGATATAGAACTTACCAAAGCTATGCACATTGTTACCAGGACTTAATGTGCAATCCTTGGCTATCAATAATTCAAATTCACAGAGGGAAGGCCTGTGCCATGATGTCGGCCAAAACTCATGAAAACAATGACCTTCCTTTGTACGCATACGTCTTCAACCACCTGACAGTTTGCCTGTCCTCTAGAAATCCTTTATGGTTATTTATGCCACCACTGGAGATGATGGTGGAATCTGTTTGGTGCAATGAGTGGTGAGCTGTGACACTAACTCTTGTCACTAACCCAACCATCTGTCCGCCACGACTTGATCTGCCAAGGCATCTGTGGTCATCTCTTAACCAGTTTCAAACAGGACAAGGCAAGTGGACAACTAATCATTTAAATTGGAGTTTTTTCTAATGATCCATGTTGCAACTGCCATCAACTCCAGACTACGTCACATGTTCTTCGTGAGACCCCTCTGACTTATTTTGACAGCAGGCTACCAATTCTTCATCTGGGTGAAGATGATGCCTTCAAATGGGTAGGAACACTAAATGCACTGAGAGAGAACCATTTATTAAGGGAATCTTGATATAAAGCATGACTTTATATATATATATATATATATATATATATATATATATATACACACACAGGTTTTTAATAACCAGAAAATGACACTCTACAGCCATCTTTATGATGGATTGTACTTTGTTTTAATATCCATAAATAGGCCATGAGTTTAATTATTATGTTCATGTCATAGAAGGGATGCTACCAGTTACTGTTGCGTGTTCATGATGAATATATCGTATTATGCCTGAGACATATTCTGTAATTTCTTTGTCATAGAGTGTAATGTTGCATATAAAACACAGCTTTGCTGAGCTACCAGGTGTGACTTAATAGAATGTCACAATTATTTTCTGGTAATTACTTTTTACTAGTTTATTGTACATTTTATTAATGGTGGGGGGGGCAGCTTGTAAACTTTTGAAAATAAAATAAAGGAGAGCTTTTTGCTAGGTATGATTTGTACTTCATTCCGATCAATTCAATCAACCAGTCCTGTCTTGAGCTGAGAAAGATGTGGCTGCATCTCTGAAAGGGACGTGTAATGAACTGATGGGTAAACTAATGCAAATCAAAAGCTGATCAATGTGTCCCTGGTTCACCATAAATGTCAAGGTAAAATTAAGAGTTTTTGAAGATGAAGAAAGCTTCTAAGTCATGAACCATGAATTTGCTGTAGCATGTCTGACACTTGTGAAATTTATAGCCAGCTGCTGTCAGACTAGCTTGTAAATACTGCCATGCTTCAGAAGTGATACTTCAATTTCTGCTACCAGTGAGTAGGTTTAAAATTCTTGTGAGTAAATGCATGGTTTAAGCTAGCAAAGCTCCTAGGCCTTAATTCTGCAAAGGCTTACACACCTGCCTACAGTTAGTAAGAGAAAGGTTTCCAGATAATGCAACCTGAGATAGTGGAGCAGTTATATCATTTGTGTAGATGAAGGAACTGAGGGTCACAGACCACACCAAGTAGCACTCTTTTAGGTAAGTTTTAAAACAATGAACATATATATATATAGGTTAGTTTCTAAGGGTACGACTACACTGCACGCTTATTTCGGGAGAACTAATCTGGAAGATATATTCTGAAATAGCTTATTTTGAAATAGAGCAT
Source organism: Pelodiscus sinensis (assembly GCF_049634645.1). Lineage (NCBI taxonomy): Eukaryota > Metazoa > Chordata > Testudines > Trionychidae > Pelodiscus > Pelodiscus sinensis. The sequence continues at coordinate 204,392,637 of NC_134711.1, forward strand.
CCACACTACAGGGAAGCCTCAAAATTAGTCTGAAGTAAGCTCCCATAATGTGGATGTACTATCTCGATTTAGAACCCCAGGAGACACTGGGGAGGAATAACTTAAAATGGCCCTGGTGAGGTGCTATTTCAAAATAGCAGCCATGGAATGTCCACACTGCAGCTATTTTGAAATAGCTATTTCAGAAGAAGAGTTATTCCTCATGGAATGAGGTTTACAGTAGTCGGAATCAGCCACCTGTTATTTTGATATTATATTGAAATAATGGAATTGCTGTATAGATGCTTGCATTGTTATTTTGGAATAATACTAGTTATTCCAAAATAACAGTGCAGTGTAGATGCACCCTAACATGCCACAGGTCTATTTGTTGTTTTTAAAGTTACTAACTCTGAGATCTTTTAGGCAAGAGTAGCCAACATTTTCAGTGGCTTACTTGCAAAGTCTGTTTTCAGTAAATTCTGTGCTATCTTAGATCTTTGTGACATAATAGATAGTTCTGTTAAATGCCACAAGAGTGTTGGGTGACATTTTTGCATCCAAAAAGAAACTAGCACATATGTATCCTCAACTTAGAAAAGAAGCTAAAATTGCTGGAAGAGGGGAAGATATTTAAAATCATTACTGCTGCTCATCTATACAGCTGAGCAGCAGTAATGTATGTAAATGTCATCAAGTTCGTCATTGCTACAGTTACTAAAGGTCTAGGACTGCATACATCAAAAGTGTACCCTAAAAATCTCCACACTGCACTGGACATTCTGTAAGGATGGGTAATAGGTAATAGAAGTATCTGCATTAGCTCTGCTCAGTGGGTTGAGCTAAGTGCCCATGTTCAAACCCAAGGAATCTGGGTAACTGTGTACTCAAGCAGCTACCAACAGCTGCCAGCCATCCTAACCTGGCTACTACAGTACTGTTTTTGGTGTGCTAGCTCAAGCAGAACTAGCATGGATACATCTTCATGAGCTAGGAATTGCATCTCGTAGCTCAAAGGTTGATGTACCTTGAACTCTCTAATACTGCTGTCTCAATCATGTCTTCAAGCCTTCCATGTAAAATCAATAGCCACAGCAAATTCCCAAGTGCAGTAATACTCAGATCTCAGTGGTTCAGGAGCCAGCTTCTCAATCAACATCACCTAAAAGAGCCATAGTAATATAAATTCATTGTTTCTTTGTTAATAATTAAATCACAAAGGCCATGTCTACACCAGGAAATTATTTCAAAAGTAGTAAATTCGACTTAACAAATTCAAACTAGCATGTCCTCACTATGGGGAAGCCTTGAAATTAGTTCAAATTAGTCCAAAATAGTGTGTCCACACTGAACAGAGCCTGCCTTGGACTTAGAGCCTCCAGAAACACTCCGGGGAGGGTACCAACAGGGCAGATACTTCCTGTGTCTGCTTGGTCTGGCAAGCTGCAATGTGTGCTTATAGGAATTCCTTTCGGGTATGTCTACACTACCCCGCTAGTGCGAACTAGCGGGGTAATGTATGCATACCGAACGTGCAAATGACGCCCGGGATTTGAATTTCCCGGGCTTTATTTGCATAAGCCGGCTGGCGCCATTTTTAAATGCCGGCTTGTTTGAACCCCGTGCCGCGCGGCTACACGCGGCACGGGCTAGATAGTTCGGACTAGCAAGCCATTCCGAACTATCTGTACACCTCGTTCCACACCCGCTTCATTTGCAATTGCGATGTGTCTAATTTAACGGAAAAAGGATGCAGTCTAGACACAGCCCTGGTGTGGCAAGAGTGGCCACAGCCACAGCTGCAAGAGGCCTCTGAAGGCCAATTATTTTGAAATAGCAGCACCAGCATGTCCACATTACCACTATTTTGAAATAACTATTTTGGAATTAGTGTTACTCCTGACAAAAAGCAGGATTACAGATTTTGAATTATGCAGATTTTGAACAATGTGGATGTTCCACTTATAAATTAGACCTTGGGAGGGTTATTTCAAAATAAACTCCTAGTGTAGATCAGGCTAAGTGTTTTAATATCATGGGCTGCAAAAACCTGTAGGAGACACATTACATAGCCACTTGCGGCACCAGAGCCTCAGTCTGAATAATACTGCTCTAGTGGCATTCATGAAGTGTTTGGTTCTCTTCCCTTTTCAGGGTAAAGATGTGGTTTTGGAGGTATTCCTTTCCCCACCCTTTTCTCTCTCTCATCCTTCCCCCACCCCCATCCCAGACTGGAGATGGTTGGAGAATACATGTTTTATATATAAAAAGCAAAGATATTGAACTCTATAAGAATTGTTAGATTTCCATTCACATACACAATTGGGAATGTTTTAAGTGATTAATGCACCAGGAGACTATTCAAAGCTTAGCAATATTTAGCAGCCTCAGGGTAAGTGCATTTTGATTTCTTCCTATGAAGGAAAAATGTTGTATATGTAAGAGCATTAGCTAGTGCTTCGTCAATTTATATATTTGCTACAGTGCTCACCAATTGCACTCAGAAGTCTAGCTCTCTTTGTCCTTTGGCTTTATAGATCCTTTTTAACTTTCCCCTTTTTTAATCACATAGACATGACTGCTCAGCTGCATAAATGCCTTAAAAGTAAATAGTTAAATACCTGCAGTATGTAACAATTGCAGAGAACCGTCACCATAATCATATTTTATTGTGCTTTACTCCAGTGGCTTGATAACAGCAAACTTGACTGAATATATATAATGAACAAAAGTCCAATAACATATTTTAAACTGTCCTATTTTTTAATTTATATTATAGCTCAGTGGACTTTCCCTAGTCTCACTACATAGGTGGTTAGAGTTTGAATACAATTTTTCCTAATAATTCCTATACAGGCAGTCCCTGACTTACGCGGATCCGACTTATGTCGGATCCGCACTTACGAACGGGGCTTTCTCGCCCCGGAGGTCGAGGTGGCGGATTGCTACCTGCGAGCTCCGGGGCGAGAAAGCCCCGTTCGTAAGCTGCTCTGGTGCCCCTGGTCTGCTGGAGACTCTCCAGCAGACCAGGGGCACAGGGCGGGTTCCCGCGCTTCTGAGGCTTTGCCAGAGCAGACCACAGGCACCGGGACTGAAGCCGCAGAGCAAAGCCTCAGAGGCGCGGCACCCCGCTGCCGCTGCGGCTCTGCTCCCGTGTCCCTGGTCTGCTCACGTGTCCCCCCCCAGCAGACCAGGCTTTTGTTTTGGACCCTGGGGCAGAGCAGCTGGGGCGCTGCCGATTGGTCCTGCAGCGCCGCTCTGGGCACTACTGGACCAACCCAGCAGCACCCCAGCTGCTCTGCCCCAGGTCCTGATTCAGCCGCTGCTGGTCAGTTTCAGCAGTGGCTGAATCAGGACGCCTGGGGCAGAGCAGCTGGGGTGCTGCTGGGTTGGTCCAGTAGCGCCGAGGAGCGGTGCTACTGGAGCAACCCAGCAGCATCCCAGCTGCTCTGCCCCAGGGTCCCCAAGTCAGCCGCTGCTGAAACTGACCAGTGCTGACTACAGGAAGCCCGAGGCAGAGTTGCTCTGCCCCAGGCTTCCTGGAATCAGCCGCTGATCAGTTTCAGCAGCAGCTCACTTGGGGAAGCTTGGGGTTCTTAAGTTGAATCTGTATGTAAGTCAGAACTGGCGGTCAGTTTCAGCAGCAGCTGAATCTGGACGCCAGTTCCGACTTACATGCAGATTCAACTTAAGAACAAACCTACAGTCCCTATCTTGTACGTAACCCGGGGACTGCCTGTAATACTTATAGAAGTTCTAAATCATGTTTTGATCACCTTCTAGGTAAGAAATAGTCCTCAAAATTTCTTGTTTCTTACAGAGTGGCTACACATTGAGCTGTGGAATATAATTAACATGAACAAAATACAGTCCAGTCCAATATTATTTATTATTTGTTATTTTACTGTGTGATGTTTGGACACTGTATGCATGGTAAAACTATTGTATGTGAACTTATTCTTGGTGGCAGCAGCCACATCAACAAGAAGTGCTAAAACATAACTTATGTTAAGAGCTGAGAAAAGACAACTGAACATTTTTATTTGATCAGAATCATAATTTCCAGGATTTTCTATTCCTCTCTCAATCTGTTCCTTCAGAACCAGAAACTGGTTATGAATGTGCACAATTATATACTTTATTTCAAATATTATTCATGGTAACATATGCCTTATGTCTATTACTATTTACCTGTAATAATTCTCTGTTTACAGTCTCTTCCATCAAGGCATTAAGCTTGTGCTTAATTGTAAGCATGTGTGTACAATAGGCCCCAATCCTCCAAATGCTACAGTGAAGTTTGCTATGCTTAAAGTCAAACATTTGCCTAAGCTTTGTAGAATGAAGGCCAAGTTATTTTGCTAGTTTAGAGACTTATTGCCAAAAGTACTTTTTCTTGTTTTTGTCCTCTTTTTTTAAGATTCTGATTTTAGGTTTAGGGTAAGCAAAAAGAATATTTGATGTTAGACAAGCCCCCTAACTCAGTTTCCTTCTCTGTAAAATGGGTTTGTGATACTGACCCTTCTTTTTAAAGTGCTTTGAGATATACTGATCAAAAGCATTATAAAAACAAACAAACAAACAAACAAACAAACAGGTAGTAGTAGTGTTATTATTACAATATAACTGTTCCAGTCTTATTACTACAATCCCTTTCATAATTTTGGAAATCTTTTATTGCATGTTTTCCCCTATGTCCTAGAAAAATAACTCACAGCCTCTCAACTTCTATTTTTAAAAGACTACAGCTAATTAATGTATTTGATTATTTTTTCTCTTTTTCTAAAGTGTACAGAATTGGCCTTTTTTGTACATGAACCTAAAATTGCAACTTTTCAAAGATAAAAGTGTGTGTGTGTGTGTGTGTGTGTGTGTGTGTGTGTGTGTTAGACAAAATTAAGATCGTTACTAAAATGTTGCTTACCTGCATTCATAATTGTGTTAAGTGAATCTCTTAATTAAAAATGTAAGTTTTTCATCTTTGATTTTAATTAATTAACACAGGCCCAGAACTTTTTCAACTGAAGGAAAAAAATCTTGTTGGATTGCCAACTAATTTTCTCTCTAGTTCATACAGTCTATGTTCATTATAAAGAAATATTGAAGTTCTGTTCAATACAAGATAGATGGAATAAAGCATATTTATATGGTTCTTCTTTATTTAAAAAAATGGCTGTTTAATATTAATCGCTTATCTCTTATAGAAAATAGCCTTGCGGCGAAAAATCTGCTAAAGATTTCTAATTCTTTTAGGGTGATATTTTGATCAATTTAATCTGTTCAATTCACTTCCAAAGGCTTCTTATTGTTATCTCTTCCAACAATCATTAGGACAAGTAATAAAACATATATTTGGGACATAACAAAACAATGAGTGAATGGATGTAAGATAGGTGAATGTTTCATGATCGGGTTTAATAAAACACTGACTTTTCACCCATCAGACAGTACGTCAAACCAAAATGGAATTCCTACATATGAGTATGAAATATAATAAATATGAGTGCTAGCATAAAACTAGTAGGGAGCTGAAAATTGGGGGTATATATTAGCCTTCTGCTCTTAAAGTTTTACATTCAAATTTTAGTGTGTAGATCATATATGAAAACATCTGGTGGCCTGTTTTTTTCCCCCCCTTAAAGCAAAACACATGAACAAAAATTCAGTGTCGAAATGCTGATGTAACCCTTCTGCCAGGTCGTGCCAGCAGCAGCCAGGGCTGGGTTCAATATGTAGGGGTCCCTTTTCATCCACCTCACACAGAACTGGCTTGAGCCCCCACCCTGTAGCCTGGGAAATTCAAACACCCCAGGAGCCTCTGAGTGGAAATGCTTCCCCACTCGCAAGCAGAGAGTATGAGTGTAGAAAAGAAACTTGTAATGAAAAATGAAGAGAACTTACATGGCATTAGCTTGGAAAAAAACCACAGAGTTCCTAACCCCCCATGAGTAACCGTCCCAGCTCAAATGGATTTAGCAATGTCCTTTGTCCCTCAGGCTCACTAGTCCAACAGTGTAAGGGTTCCATTTATTTACCCAAACTTTCTCCATACCCCACTTCAAATGCCCCACTTACAGCTCTGTCCAGTCAGTGTGGATCCTGACACATCACCCTGATGACTCCACTCATTGAGCCTGAGGCCGTTATACCTTTGTGCTGCTCCTGTGGTTTGCTTGCGCCGCCTGCCGCTGCTGCTACCAGCCGCCTGCCGGTTGTTCCTGCCAAACGCTCTGCTGGCCACCCACCTCCCCTCCTCCAGCCACCTGCCAGTTGTTCCCACCAGCCTCCTGCCACCACTCCTACTAGCCGCCCACCTGTTATTCCCACCAGCCGCCCACTTGCTGCCTGCCACTGCTCTTGCCAGCAATCTTGCTTGCTGCATTGGGTCTGGCTCCAGGCCAAACCAGTGACTTCAGCTCTTAGTGATTTCAACTCTTTAGCCATCACCTAGGCTGGCAAAAGATTCTGCTGGACTAGCAAAAAGACTCCTGATGGTGTCTGCTTTAGGTCTATCCTTAAAACAAGGGGGAAAGAGGCAGGTTGAACCAGTCTTACAGCTCGCACCTGGTAGGCATGAAGCAGGCTGGCTCAAGCCCCTAGCCCCCCAAATCAGTTCACTCAGCTCTGGAAGAGGGAAGGCTTGTTCATGAGACCTCTTACAATGATGGTATCTCTCCTGCAAGCACTGGTGTCATATTTTACAGTTCCCATATTTAGGGGTAGCATGATTTGTGACCTCACAACAGCCCAAATTAGTTACAGTACATCACATTCCACTCTAGCAACCAATCATCCATCAGCCCTGGCTGAATTGGATTTACATAATCATACCCCAGATTCCTTCCCCATGCCAGCATGAGCTATATTTACATATCAACAGTTACTTATCTTGCAAGGCTAAACAATTTGAGTGAGCATACCCACCCCCAAGGCTGCTAGCTGATTGCAAGCAGTAGTTCAGCCCCTGCTCACACTGAAGACATGACTGAAAAATATCTATGCAGGAGAAACCCACAGCTGTAATAGTTGTTGCAAGGTTAGAGGTAAGGACTCACATGTATGAACAAACCTGTAAGTGAAAGCTCTGTGCTTTTGCTGTGCTCAAATCAGTGATATAAATCTATCATTTACATGCTATTCCAGAAGAGAGATTCCAGAAGGGTGAAAGAGAGCAAATATAGTGCCAGTCTATCACAACAGGAATAAGAATAGCCCAAAAACTTACAGACTAGTCAGCTTAATGTCAGTATCCAAAAGAGAGCATAACGAATATTTAAGCAATCAGATCACAAACACTTAGAAGATGATAAGGTGATAAGTAACAGTCATGATGGATTTGTCAAGAACAAACTGTGTCAAACCAACCTAACAGCCTTCCTTGATAGGGTAACAAGCATTGTGGATAAGGGGGAAGTGGTAGATGTGGTATATCTTGATTTTAGTAAGGCTTTTGATATTGTCTCATAAACAAAATAGGGAAATAAAGCCTAGATGGAGCTACTAAAAGATGGATGAATAACTGGTTGCAAAACCATTCGAAGAGAGAAGTTATCAGAGCTTCACAGTCAAGGTGGAAGGGCATATTAAAAGGGTTGCAAAGGAATCAGTCCCATTCAATATTTTCATCAGTGATTTAGATAATGGCATAGAGACTACACTCAAAGAAGTTTGTAAATGATAGTTAGCTGGGAGGGGTTGTAAGTGCTTTGGAGGATAGGATTAAAATTCAAAATGATCTGGATAAATTGGATAAATAGGATGAAATCCACGTGGGACCAATGCAAAGTGCTTCTCCTAGGAAGGAAAAAACAGATTCACGCATACAAAATGGGAAATGAGTGCTTAGGTATGAGTACTGAAAAAAGGGACCTATGATTATAGTGGATCACAAGTTAAGTATGAGTCAAAAGTGTAAAACTGTTGCAAATAAAGTGAACATCATTCTGGGCTGTATTAGCAAGAGTGTATTAAGCAAGACACAAAAATTATTTTTTTCCTCTATTCCACACTGAGTAGGCCTCAGCTGAAGAACTGTGTCCAGTTCTGAGTGTTACATTTTAGGAAAGATGTAGATAAATTGGAGAAAACCCAGAAGAGAGAAATAAAAATAATTAAAAGTCTAGAGACATTACCTATGAGGGAAGATTGAAAACACTGAATTTGTTTATTCTGGAGATGCCTAAGAAAGGACATGACATGATAACAGTTTTCATCTATATAACAGGTTGTCACAAGGTAAGATGGTGAGGTCCCTTTTAGTCCTATACCTCTATGGTTCTCTGAGTCTATGGGTACGTCTAGACTACATGCCTCTGTCACCAGAGGCATGTAGATTAGACTACCCGGCATAGGAAAATGAAGCGGCGATTCAAATAATCGCCGCTTCATTTTCCTATGCCGGGTAGACTAATCTACATGCCTCTGGCACCAGAGGCATGTAGTCTAGATGTACCCTCTGACTACTATATTAAAATATTTTAAAAAGAGATGTGATTTTGTCTTTAAAAACTCAAAAATATAGTATGGCAGATAAATGCAATCAAGCAAGCTTTTTTCATTTGTTTTAAAGAATGCCGTTTAAATGCATGCTCCTGATGTAGCCTTCTAAATGCTAAGACTTTATATGTTATGATGCAATGCTCTGAGAGGCTGTGTCTACATTGGCACCCCTTTCCGGAAAAGGGTTGCTAATGTAGCACGTTGGAATAGGCAAATCCGCGGGGGATTTAAATATCCCCCGCGGCATTTGCATTAACATGGCTGCCGCTTTTTTCCGGCTTGGGGAAAAGCCGGAGAAAAGCGCTAGTCTAGACGTTATTCTCTGGAAATAACTTTCAATAAGAAATCCTCCGGAAAAGGCTTTATTTTCCGGAGAATAACGTCTAGACTGGCGCTTTTCTCCGGCTTTTCCCCAAGCCGGAAAAAAGCGGCAGCCATGTTAATGCAAATGCCGCGGGGGATATTTAAATCCCCCGCGGATTTGCCTATTCCAACGTGCTACATTAGCATCCCTTTTCCGAAAGGGGTGCCAATGTAGACATAGCCAGAGAGAATAAAGAGAACCCACTAAAAAGAAATTAGTTCTAGGCTTCCTGCACACATTTAACTAAAATCTCAGTTGTCTGAGGCATTAATACATTTGTATATATCAGAGCAGGTTCCCTGAATAGACCACAAGGTTTCAGGAAAGTGCTTCAACTGAGTCAACTTTTTAACTGGGCCTACATGAGACCTCAAGACCCAAACGCCATCTCTGGAGTCAAAAAGTCTTTCTTGTTAGCTTAGGTTCAGGAAGAAACAGGAACTCCATAACAGCCTTAAGGAGTTGGTTCACTGTTCATATGTACTGAAATGTGCATCATCCACAGGCCTGTCTTTGGAAAGTTGACTTCAGGGTTATTGACTGGAAAGTGTGAGGACTAGATTGAGAACTAATTTAAAATCTCTACAACACTAGTATAATCAAGTGGGCTAGAATGGATGGATAAGGAAGGGCAGAATTTAAGTTTGAGAATAAAGCAAGAATAACTCATAAGAGAGTATGTGTACTTGAGAGGAACAAAGTTGGCAAATGGGAAGAATGGAAATAAACTTTGGGATGACTTTCTCAAAGTCTTAGTTAGTTGCTGAGGAATTGTCTTTCTGTGCCATACAGAAATAGCTACTCTTCTCACTTTCTTTTTGCCAGCTTTTGAGACCTGTATCAGCAAGATCTCAACCTGAAACAGAAAAAAGATAAACAATAAAACTAATACAAAAGATGATGAAAGGTATATTCACAGATGGAAAAACTGAATGAATATTTTACATGGTTGATTTTGTTGGGTGAAATCAGGCCAATGAACAGAGCCAGCAATTCAAGCTGAAACCCAGACTTCCAGTGAGTGAAAAAATGAAATGCAAGACAGGATTCCTGAGAAATAAGTTTATAACTAATTCCTAATTCAGGGGCCTGTCATCCTGTTTGCCAAATGACTGTAAGGGACAAACATCTACTAATCTCTACCAGAAAAAGGACTATCTTTGTTGGAAAGTTCCCTTACTTTGCCCCTAACTTTATGATAATTCTGTGAGGAGAACAGCACTGAGGCCTGGTCTACATTAGACCAGGCAGGTCGGCTTAAGGTGTGCCATAAAACTACGCAAAATGCGTATCCGGATTCGGCTTACCTTAAGCCAAACCACTGCAGCATCTACACTGTGAGAAGCCGACAGGAGCAGACCTTCCCATCAGCTTCCCTTACTCCTCACAGAACGAGGAGTACAGAACACTGGCAGGAGCTGCCCTGAGTGTTCAATTTGGGGGTCTACGCTAGACCTGCTAAATTGAATACTAGAACAACGACCTCCAGGGGGTCGATCTTCTCCCTAGTATAGACTTTCCCTGACTTTTCTGTCTCTTATGTGGGCGTAGTATTCACTGGATGAATTTTTCCCCCAACCTAATGGAGTGGGATAGGAAGTATATATCGGGGCAGAATACAGTACACTGACTATAATTGCATTTTACAGCTAAGAGACAAACATTGTATTTGCACTATTCTTTCAATGGCAGAAGTCAGAACAGAATTCACACAAAGACGTTTGTTTTTCTTAAAAATGAATCTCTCTCCACAGGTACCTTGAGCACCTACCCCTGCCCAGAGTCTTGAAAGCAGTGATTTCAGAGGTAACCAGCCCACTAGTTACCGCACAACTGAGGGGCTCGTCTACACTGGCCTCTTTTCCGGAAGGGGCATGTTAATTTCAGCTATAGTAGTAGGGAAATCCGCGGGGGATTTAAATATCCCCCGCGGCATTTAAATAAAAATGTCCGCCGCTTTTTTCCGGCTTTTAGAAAAGCCGGAAAAGAGCGTCTACACTGGCCCCGATCCTCCGGAAAAAGCACCCTTTTCCGGAGGCTCTTATTCCTACTTTGAAGTAGGAATAAGAGCCTCCGGAAAAGGCCCTGCCCTGCTCCCCCAGCATGGGTCCTTCCCATAGCTTGCCTTCCTCTTCCCAAATCCTGCCCCTTCCTCCCCTGTCCTGGAGTCTACTTTCTCTGATATTCCAAGAATTCCCAGAATACCAATATTTGAAATGAGCAGCAGTCTGCAGCCTGCTCCAAGTTGTGATCCTGACCAGAAAAAATAGTCAAAAGAGAATATTTGAAGATTGTCAACATGAGTGAAAGCCAGTCACAGGCTATTCTGAGAACGGGAAAAGCATTATGGGTATACGTGACAACTTACATTTGAGCACATCTTACAACTTTTCTCCCCAAAAAAGTATAATGACATATCATGTAATCACAATAAGCCATATTCTTTGTATTTACTAAGTTATTTAAAAGAGGTAATTGTCTTGGATAACAGCAATTGAGTGTCACTGTTGGGTTTTTTTATGCTGAATTTCCTTTAAATGAATGAATAAACGTATTAATTAATCTGTAAGCAATGGCAGAGTTTGTTTTATATGTCAACTAGAGGATTTGCCCGGCATTGCTTGGATCCTTAACTCAATGAGAGTATGTCTAGACTATATTGTTTTTTTTTAAAAAAATGCCCTTTTTTTCAAACAAACTTCACCTGTGTCCACACTGCAATCGCGTTCTTTCAAAATGAAATCAAAAGAATGCAGGGTTTTTTTGGACATTGGTAAATCTCAAATTACAAGGAAGAATGCCTTTTTCTAAAGAGCGCTTTCAAAAAAAAGGTGTGTGTCTGGATGCAGAACAGGGATATTTTTCGAAAGAAGAGGCAATCGAAAAAGCACAGGTGTCCTGGTTGCAATTCTTTCTTTCGAGAAAGCATCCATGCAGTCTAGACACTCTCTTTCAAAAAAGCAGATGGCTTTTTTGATCCGGTTTTGAGGTGTGGATGCTCTTTTTCGAAAGAGCTCTTTTGAAAAAGCTTCTTTTGAAAGAAGCTTGCAGTCTAGACGTACCCTGAATGTTTATATTTGGGGAAATAAAAAGAAAATGTACATGCTTCATTTAAATCAGTGAGCTGGGGTAGGACTGGAGAAGAGGAGTTCAGTATACAGGCAGCCCCAATGAGGCTACGTCTAGACTACAAGCTTCTTTCAAAAGAGGCTTTTTCGAAAGAATCTTTTGAAAAAGACTCTTTCGAAAGAGAGCATCTAGACTGCAACCACTTCTTTCAAAAAATCGAGCCGCTTTTTCAAAAGAGAGCACCCAGGCAGTCTGGATGCTCTCTTTCAAAAGAGCACTTTCAAAAAAAGGCGTTCTTCCTCGTAAAATGAGGTTTACCGCGGTAAAAAAAAACACCGCGTTCTTCCGATTTAATTTCAAAAGAACACAGTGGCAGTCTAGATGCAGGGGAAGTTTTTTCAAAAAAAGGTCGCTTTTTTCTAAAAAAACCCTGTAGTCTACACACACCCTGAGAGGACAACCCCAGCCCTCTCTCACAGCAGCAGCTTGGGGCAAGGTGAGAAGTACCTCTCCATGGCCACTGCAGCTCCATTGGGCACAGCTATGGGAGGGATCCATGTCCACTGGCCAGGGCAGATCCAGATTTCACTGGGTGGGGACCACAGAAGGACCACCTGTCCCCCAGTAGTAGCAACTCTGGGGCATCGCAGGGTTGGGTACTATGTCTGGAGAGGAGGCACCCCTTCCTCTGGCTCTGCCATGGAACAGAAGTTCATTGGGAGTGGTGAGTGCTGGCCCCTTCTCCGGCCCCAGCACAGAGTTGCCAAGTTGGGGGGGAAAGGTACAGCCCCCAGCCAACTCAGCACAGAGCTGATGTGGCAGCTCTGTGCTGAAGCCAGAAGGCAGAGGTGGCACTCTGAGTGCTCACACTGAACCTCTGCCCTCTCTGAGCTCTGATCCCACTTTCAACATGCACTCAATTATGTCAGTTTTGAGGACTGTACTTGATTTGGCCATAGTCATAGTTCACCTACGGCACCAAACTCCCAGGGCTGGCCCATGGGTTTTGGTGGCCTAGGTGAACTATGATTGTGACATCCTCCATTCAATATAGAGAAAAATGAGAAGTCTAGAAAGAAAATTTGCCTTTATTTACTTGCCATTTACTAGGTATTTGAAATGAACAATATGAAAATAAAAATAAATATTTGTCTGATTTTTTTCTACTTTTCATTAAGCCTAACAGAATTATACTGTATAGGTTAAATTGCCCAGTATCTAACAAGTTGCGTAAACCGTTTCAAGTTGCAACTGTCTTCCTTCCAAAGGAACTGATTTTGAGGAAGCTATGAAAATCCTTATTCCTTGATACTGAATGAAGTCTCTTTGTGAGTTATAGCCCTTTTACACTGGGCCATCGATTTGTGTAAACGTTTAGAACTTTGCTTTTCATGCTTTTGCTTTCTAAAGTTGTGTAATAAATTGGAACAAAGCTTTGAAGCTATTTCATGTTCTGTCAAGATAGTAGTGAGTCCAACAAGTCTCTTTTTTAGCATGGAAGAAAAGAGGTATGTCTTTATCAATTTTAACTTTAAAAAGCCATGCTTCCCACTAGCAATTTCTTTTATCATTCCATGTTCACTTAAAAACTATTTAAAAAATTAAACTGAAGGCAACATTTTTATTATTATCAAGCATTATTGTAATTAGAACAGAAAGGAATGTAAGTCCAACACAATACAAATTCTTCATGGGCACAGCATCTTTGGGATTGTAGCTCGTAACATGGCAGAACTGCTGTTGCGGGTTGTTGACCATCCTTCATTAAGTGATGAGCAATACTGACTCACCTATATGACTGGTCAACTCCAGGCTACTGAGAATGAGTGAACTGCTAGACTTTGTCCCCAGGTAGCAAGCCCAGGCAGCACCCTCTTGAAACTATGCTGTGACACATTTTAATTGTATATACATACAGAGCCATGCTCCACAGTGTGAAATAAATAATATAACTCCACTTCTGACATGGCAATGATGCAGTTTTACAAATACAGTATTTGATACTTTTGTTTATAAGAGAGACTACATTAATATATTTTGAATTGAGAAAAAGACTCATATAGTTCACTGATACGGTCAGGCTGGTCCTGCAAGAGGCCACATTGGGGAGGGGGTAGAATGTAGTAGGTGCAAAAGAAATGAGAAGGGAGCTTTGTCTCCTCGAGCCAAGGGGTAACCCACAACCCATGCTGCAGTGAAACATAAAGCTAGAATCACCCTGATGGATGTAACCCTCTTGCTTTGGGGGAAGACAAAAGCCTCTGTGAGCCAGAGCATGTGGACATTTTTGTCTCCTAAAGAAGAAAATCTTTCAAGGAAATGAACATGGAAAAAGAGGACGATGGGACTCTGGAGAGAGGCATATGTTCTGTTCTATATTCTGCTTTGCACGTGACTCTCTTTAGTGATGCATAAAGTGGGTCCAAATATTTTGACATTTAGACAGAAAATTTCACTGTTTTTAACCGAATTCTAGTGATCAGAAAGAAGAGTTGGAAGAAAAGTAATTACAGATGTTCAATTTGAACATTTTCTATGTGCTTTATTGCATTAGCCTTTTAGGGGAAAAAAAGGGAAAGAGGAAAATTGAAAAACATCATTTACCTAGCAACATGATAATTTACAATATAACATACATTTTTGGCTAAAGTAATGATATCAGTAAAAGGGTAACAGTTCCCAAAATATTATCTTATAAACTGAGACAATAGAGCACCATGATTACAATAAAAAATAAGGGCTGGTAAGTACAAAATTTAAAAAATTATGTAAGGATTGTGAAAACTAAAGACATGAAGACTGGAGAAAAAAATTGCAAATGGCAATTATCTTGCTTTTTCTGGGAACTAAGAGGATGATGTGTTGGTGCAGAAGAGTTCATGATGTAATTAAACAGAAATCTATAGATAAGCTGCTAGGCCTGGAGGCCCATGCAAATATTAAAAAGCTCTACCAAAGGATTTGCCCCTGCCCCCCAAAGCTTACCAATTTATTTAAGTTTGCTAGAGCCCTGTCAGATTTCAAAATCAATGGGTGAAACCATATTTAATTGATTGTGAAACCCATGAAAGAAAAATTGACTGTGCTTCTTTATCTATTAAACATTTATGTCAAGATACTTATAAAGAGACTTGCAAAAAGCCTAGATAGACTTTCTGCTTCCATGATTATTTCAGATTAGACAGTCATTTCCTCCCACAGAGTAGAACAAAAGTACTATAGAGACATATTGAACCATGGTGCCATTCCCCGACTGCTGCTGCTCTATATCATAATGGATCTGTTCCCTGGATTCCATGGATTTCCCTGGCACATGCTGATTCTCAGAGTGTGGTCTGGACAAGGATGGGTCCTTAAATGGGTATTCCGAGTGTCACATATATTCAATGACAAAAGCGCAGTTGAGGAATTGCGTATACAATTGCATATATAGTCAGAGGTACAGAAATTTGTTTCACTTACCTAAATTCAGCAGTATGTTTTCAATTCACATTTTATGTTCTAAAGAGAAAGGCAAAAGAATATAGAAGTTAATCATACTACAGGTAGAAATCAAGCATTCAGTGTACTGCAGTGTTCACAAAATACTCAACTGAGCTTTCTTTAGGGTTGTTCAGTCCTAGTTCTGCAGTTTTGGAATTTCTAAGCACCAGAGCTGGTACCGTTTCCTGGTATGTTAGGAGACCAGAAGTAGTTCATAAGCCCTCACTTACCTTATTGTGCTGTGCCTCAATGACCCAATTTAGCCATAGAGTTCCCAACAGAATTTTGGATTGTCAGCTGGATGAACTCAGATATCTGAACAATATTCTAATGTAGCTCTCATTTAGAAGGATCCATTTCTTGATTTGCATACATGAGTGTCAAAATCAAGCTATAAAAATGTCTTCTCCAGAAAACTCCCCATTTTTTGTACTGCTCTCTGATTGACAGCCTAAATATTCAGCATTTTAAAGAATGCAGTTGGACAGAAAATGCCATCTGCATTTGAACATATGCATTTAAACATATTCATGTAGGCTTATTTTTTCCCAAAAAAGCAATGAGACTTGTCCAGCCTTCACATATTCAGGTAGCCAAATCCTGGTTTCTGTAAGTGAATCAGAATTTTTTGGCCCTAGAATCCCATTAATAATAATGGGCATTACACATGTCAATCTGCAGGAGGAAAGATTCATTAATGGGTCTGTACCTGACTCTCACATGTTATTTACTAACAAAACAATAATATTTTCCTCAACAACTTCCGCTTCATTGGATACATATGTTTTTGACTTAAAACTACTAAGCCGATTTAACTCAACAGCGTATGGTGTGATGTGTATTTATTGTTTTAAAGGGAATCTATATAAACAGATTTTTACTAGCATATGCTAATCATAAAGCATATTTTATCCTATCCTTTTCAGCTCATTTCCATCTCTTATATTTATTTCCAGATATTAATTTATTTTTGTTCTCCATTGGAGAAACTCCTTACTAGAGGATCTCTATTTTTGGAAGGTAAGGGAGGAAGTGGCTGCAAGAACAGCTGGCATGTATAGAATTGGAGCAGTTGTTTTCTCTCTCATTCCAATCCTGTTTTGTGATTGCAGCAAAATGACAGCTGTGCCAATGAACTAAACTGTCCCTATTTTCAGGATATGCTGAACTCATAATTCAGGCCTAATGAATGCGTCATTGAAATCAAACAGCTTGTTTAGATTGCTCCTTCCGCTATTACGGAAGGACTGACTGCAAAAATGATATGGCTTTAATTAACAAAAAATAGCTATCATGGTAAGGGCAAGGAATTGAAGGCAGGATGGGGTCCGACAAATGGAAGAGTGGACTGCAGAATGCTTTGAAAGCAAACCAGATTCAAACACCCCCCACCATCAGCTTCTTTTTTAAGATGCATTATATTTGATGTTAGCTGAAATAGCGCGTTGATTTTTTTTTTTTTTTTTTTTTTTGCAGAAGCATTTGAGCTCATACTGCATGGTAGATTAATACTTTATATTATCTAGGATAGCAGAGACAGCACTATTCTTGAATAGATGAGGAATTGGATGACAGATGGTAAATTGTAATGGCAAGGGTAGAAAAGCAGCAGAAGAGTATAGGTCAGTATCTGAGCATATATAACTTGAACTTTATATCAAAACAGCTTAAAAGAAAGAACCCCTAAACAACTAACATGTTATTGCAGATTCAGATGATGAAAAATAATACAAAAATGAAGAGTCAATTTTTGAAAGAACTCTATGAGCTAGTGATCAATGAGTGAATAATGGCCCTTTTGTTTCATTTTAAACAAACAGAAAGTTCTCCTGTCTAGGGCAGAGTCATAAGGATTCTCAATCAGGGGATCATGAACAAATATGGGGGATTGCAAATATACTCCCTTTTTTATGGCTAGATGGGAGTAGAGGATGTAGGTCCCAAAATTATGAGAGGGGAAATGTACTTTTTTTTCTATTGTAACACAGTCACAGTAAGGAAAGATGAAAAGCATTGTCATGGAGCATGTACTTTGTGCCCCTCTTTAGTTTTCCAAGAACACATAATTTAGCCAGAAAACCTGATGCACTGTACTCATTACCTCATGATGGCAAAGGCTAGCATAATTGGTACTATTAGACTCTCAGAAGGGATTTGGCTAAGAGGAAGCCAACATGAACCAGCCACAAGAACACACCCTGTGATGGACTTTCTGCCACAAAGGGCCCCATGGCCTAAGTTATGCCAGCAGAAGCAAAAAGTGAAAGAAATGCTCAGTGGCTTTTCAAGTAAAGTAACTAATTTTTTGTTTGTAATTGTCAGAGGTAGAGGCAAGCAATGTGCAGCAAAACAATGGGGTGTGCGTTGAGGTGGATATGGAAGACAGAGCAGACTAATTTATTTGAATATAAATAGGTTGAGGAGATTTGGAGAGAGAAAGGCTGGATTCTTACCTATTTGCTTTGTCGAGTATGAGACAGAAAAGGCCGGATAAAGGGACCATTAGGAACACAAATGGAATTTTACAGATGGTGTCATCAATATGCTGCTGACCTGGTATACTTTATTATATGTTCATGTGACAAGTATGGCTGACCTACACAAGGTAATCATGACAGGGGAACAGCAGGAAGAACATTCACATTAACCAATAAGAGACAAACCATGGTATGATGTTTAGTATTCACTTCCATTGGCTGGGTCTGCACAGTCTATGAGTCTACACCTGTGTATTGAAGGACAAATAGCTATAAGTAGCCTCTTTTTTTAAAAAAACTTCCAAATGTTTCTACTTGTTTATTTCATTTATCTGGTATGGGAGCAAGTCTGCAAAGAGCACAGTGATGGCATCATGGCTGCAGCATCAGCCCCTTTTATAAAACATATTCAGTTTTCCTGGACTCTCAGGGTGCGTCTATACAGCACCCTAAAGTTGAAATAAGATATGCAATTTGTGCTATGCAAATTGTGCATCTTATTTCAATTCTATTTTGAAATAGCTTATTTTGAAATTTGCCACTTCTACACAGCACCAAATTTTGAAATAACGCACTATTTTGAGACATCGTTTAACCCTCGTGGAACGAGAGTTGCAGGGATGCCAAAATAGCATGCCCATTATTTCAAAAAATATTTTGAAATAATGGGCGACTTGTTAAGACGCGGGGTAGCTATTTCAGGATACCTCTGAAGGTATCCCGAAATAGCTGTGCAGTGTAGACGTACCCTCAGTGACTTGAACTACGTACCTCAGGCAGAAGAAAGCTAGGTCCATCTGGTCCAAGCATCGGAAAAACACAAAGGTGGCTTATATCCTGTGCTTATTGGCTGAAATCAGAGACCTTGCCCTCAAGGTCATCAATATGGAGGTCATCAAAACACATTATGCTGGTGTGAGAAATACGTTGTTAAAACCAGTGAAGGGTGAAACTCCCTAGATTTGTGGGTTCATTTTGGGGAAGTAATTGTGATGATTTTTCCATTAGATTCAGGCCTGTGGTTTCTAGTCATTTCATGAGAGCTGGCACGGTTTTTGGCATTGCTGAGGACAGAGAGATATCTATTTTTTGAAACTTCAGGGAGGATTCAGGTTTAGTTTTGTGGAGTTTCAGACTAAGCACTATTTTCAAACTTTTTATCTCAAACTAAGTGGTTTTCAAACTTTTTATCTCAAGACCCAGTTGAAGAAAATCGTTGATTCCCATGACTCAACATAATTTGACTGAAGTGTGGACTCTGGGATGGGGCTGAAGAGGAGAGCTTTGGAGTATATGAGGGGGCTCTGGCTTTCGGGGGTGAGGCCTGGGATAGGAGGGGATTACCTTGATCAGCTCCCAGTCAGCGGTGAAGTGGGGATACTAAGGCAGGCTTCCTGCCTCTCCTGGCAGCCCAGACCATGCTGTGAGCCAGAAGCAGCCAGCAGCAAGTTTCCAGCCAATGGGGTTGCAGAGCTAGTGCACAGGGCAGAGGCAGTGCATGGAACCCTGTGCGCTCCCTCCTCCCCCCTCCCCCAGAAGCCAGTCCTATTGCGGTATGCCTTAGCACCCTCACTGGTCACCTGAGCACCCTGCAGCAATGAGACCCAGTGCCTGACATCCACGATCCAGTACTAGGTCATGAACCATAGTTTGAAAACCACTGTTTTAAGGGAACAGTGCTGCCCTGTGCTAAACCTGGTAATCAGGAGATAGTCATAAACCTGCCTCCCAATTTTTCTGGTGTTACTTGATTTTAAAGGCCCATCATAATTACATTTATTTCTGAATTACACTAAAGAAATGCACATTTTCCAATATATAAACCATATGATTGATCCAAAATGACAGAAACATGTGATTGGTTCTAGTTCATTTCTTGTCTGTACCTCTGTCTTCTGTGTTTGATGTGAGTTTGTTTTCTGCATCCTGTTTCTCAGTCTTAGATATATGAAATGCTGATGTGGCCCTTTGAATGGGTTTTAAAGCAGCAGATGAAAAAAAGTACTTTAGGAAGGCTTTTAGACTTCAAGAAAGTATGAATCACAAGCTTGAAAGAGGAGGAGCAGGTCAAAGCAATTATAAAAGAAAATTCAAAGTAATGTGAGAAACTTCTGAAAGAAGTCAAGAAATGTAACGCTGATATAACTGTCAGTCTTTTCTTTTTCTGCCACATTGATTATGTCCCCCACCCAAATTACAGAGCCAGAATGTTATAACCTTGTGTGAGATTTTCTTCTCTTGAATCTCAAACACATGTGTGCGCACACGCACACACACACACACACACACATTACTTTTGCTATAATTGTTATAGTAAGTTTCTTCTCAGCAGGGCTGGTAATTTTTTGGATATGTGACCTGAATAGTTTTCACATAGCACATGCAATATTTATATAAGGTGTTTATCACTTGAATTTTTTTCTACTTCACATATCATATCCATCTGGAAACCTTTGAGGCAGTATCACAAAGCAATAGCCTAGTCTTTTCTTCTGCATTATATTTTTCAAATTACAAATGGAGCTGTCCTCTTAAATCTACCCATGACATGAAACAAAATCTACACCTATTTCACTTAAATTCTTTAGTCTGAAAGTTAACACGTGGAGCAGCTGAAGACCTCTGTGGAAGTGATTTAGTTAAGGAAGAGGATTAAATCATACCAATTGCATATTAAAAGTGTAAATATGCCACCACATAAACTCAGTCACACTGTCATGTCAACTTTCAGTAGACACTGAAATAAGAGTCATTTATTTTGCTTCATTTCTGGTCACTCATAAGTTGTGCACAAGATTTCTTTCCCCCTGCAATCCCACATTATGCAGTCTTGGTTTTTTAAATCCAATCTGTCCGTGTCAGAAGCGCAGCAGTAAGTCTGCTTCTCTGTTTGAGGGAAATTGTTTTCTACTAACTGATGACCTCAGCTTAGCAGTTTCTTTTCTAGAACATCAAAGCTCACAGCCAGATTTGCTGCAGCAAGTGCACTTTTGAGTGGCTTTATGACATATAAAGACCCTCTTTGGCATTCATACTGTGCTTCTCTATTGTTTACAAGCGAGCAGTGAATTATTTATGGAAGTTGCAGGAGCTATGACTCTCTTTTTTACCCAAAAGCTGCATTTTATCTTGTGGTAAGATTTTATGTGAAAGCTATTTTGGGGGGTTTATGTCCTTTTTGCATTTATTTGACAGGTTTTACGGTACCAATCCCATGTTTCCATTTTTATTACCGTTAAAGCCCATCTCTGAAAATTATTACTAACTACAGCATAGATTTTGCCACGCTGATATTTTTCTTGCAGTTCCTGTTGTGAAATGATTTCAGACAAGATTACAGTGAATAAACTAATATAAATAATATTATTGAAGAAGGTTCCATTTTGCTGGTCCAAAATAAAGCAGTAGGTCATTGATTCTCTTCCATGGTGTGCTATGTAAATGGCAAAGCATGGCTGAGTGAAATGATGTTTGAGAGTGCTTATATTAATTATTGATTACATTAACCACTAGTTGCATTGAGATAAAATTGAACTACTCATAGCGTCTATTTTAAAAGTTGTTGATCAAATGCTCTTCCCTTCTACTTTCTTTCTTTATATATATATATGTATATACACACACACACAAATTTAGTCAAGCTTACCCTTGTCCAACTGTCTACTTCATCCCTGCAAGACCAAATTGAAATATTATTATTGTTGTTTTGTTAATTTTGCAATTGAATTCATTGCCATACTCTTAAGTTGATTCAAATTAGATTTCTTTCCATAACCATTGAAACAAACTGTGAGAAAGCAGTTTGCAGATGTGGAAGATTTCTCTCTATGTAAGCTGCATGTGGCTAAGAATGGGATTTTCATAGGTTCTGCTTCCCATGACTCATTATTTATTTTATTGTAATAGCATCTAAAGGCCTCAGTGAGGGCCCCATTATGCTAAGCACTGAACACACCTATTAAGTAGTTGATTAGAGCCCAGGAATCAAAAAAATTAGATTCAAATTGCCATGGTATAGGAATGTTTGGCTCTGGGAGTCTCATGGAGTTTGGTTGTTTCTAGTAAGAAGTATATTAATGTGTGGTTTATTTCCTATTTGTGGGTTGCTTTTATAAGTCTGTTATGAAAAGATTATCTTCATGAGGCTCTTTTCCATCCCAAGCCATCATCATACAAAGTTTGTGCCCCCCACCCCAGACAATGTGAATGCTCCAGACTTCCTTGCCTCCCAGTCCCAATCTTTGAGTTTATGGTGGGCATCCCCACAGCCTTATACACCCAGACACCTGGAATTTGTGCATTGTGAGTCTGTAAGCTGGGGATACTGGACTGGCTATTGCTGTACGGGCAATATTCCATACTGAGGTGGAATGATTCCCAAACACCTGTTTCCTCTTACTCGCACTGGGATCTATGTCTATTTGCCAAAAGAACAGTTTTTTTACTAAGATGCTAGATAACTAATATTGCTATAGTCACAGCCACACCTGGGTCCACAGTGTTCAGTTTTTATGGCTGACTGGTGATGTAACTCATCTGTCACAACTCTAGCTGTTTTCAGCCATGTTCAGTCTTTTAAATTGTAATGTTATCCCAGTTTGGTGTGGATTCCCCTGAGGTGAATGTTATGATCAAGCATTGGCTCACAGCAGTGGCTGCTTATGACAAACTTATTTGGGGAATGTAATAGCTGATATTTGAACATTTCAAGTGAGATTTTCAGAGGGGTCCCACATTGACCTACCTCAGCCTCCATTACTGTGCCATTGAATTCAGGGAAAGCAGGGCTGGGCCGGCATTGAACATTTTTTAAAATCTTATCCTTTGTGTGTTCTGTGCAAAGGTCCATCTAAGCTACATGACAGCATGACCCCGCAGCTACTTAATTGCCCTGCCCAAGGGCTTAAGGCTGCCACGCATGGAGCTGCCTGGCTGGGGAAGGGACACTTCTCCCTAAGGTACAGCAGAAGCTCCTTGCTGAGGACAAAACAGCTAGTCTCTCTCAGCCAGTAGGGAGGGGACACAATGATAATGTTTCACATCAATGACATACCTATAGTGGTTAGGCCCTGCCTGAAGACTTGTTATGGCAATCCAGATACTGTAGTGGGGGACAGGAGATGGGCCCAACCTACTCTGATCTTCTCCCTGACATGGACCCACATGAGAGACAGGGCACAGATCTGGGACCACTGCTCATTATGCTGATTATAATCACGTACTTGTTACCTTTTTATCCTGGCATCTGTCCTAGCAACCTGTTGTCACTCAATTTATACTTAGCATGTAAGCTCTTTTGGGCACCGACAATTTGTATGTGTGTGTGCTAAGCACAATGGGACTCTATCTTCTAGATGCTAGTTGAAGAGAAATAATAAATAATAACCAATATCACCACACTTGTGAGGTGGTGCTAGGCATTGCAGCTGTGAATTAGCCTCAGTGCACTTGTTCCTTAGGCTAGGCTACCAATCCCAGGTTAATTTTCTTCTAACCACACAGGTACATTAAGTGGAATTTAGTCTTGATCTTAGTAACTGAGCATGAAATTTACTAAAGATCTTGTACCTCCCTCTACACCCAGGTTGCTCCACTTAGTCAACCACCACAGACTGAAATTTTATCATTAAACGACCTGTTCCTTATAATCAAATTGTCTCATGATTATTAATGTCTTACTAGCAATCTAAAGCCCTCTTTCAAATGGGAGCTTGTCTCTTAAAAGCTGCAAAATTTCTTGGCATCCTAGAAACAATGGGTTAGATTTAGTCTGTGGCTTCAAGACACACTTTGGTCTGAAGTACATCTGGAAAGTTAGATGTGCTAAAAAGCCTGTCAAGGCATAAGACAAAGATGTGAGCAGAGGGTTCCAAAAGGAAAAAGACTTAACACTTGACTATGCAGCTCTTCTACACATAGAACTCCCATTGACAGCAATCAGAGTTGTGTCTGAGCTACAGTACAAGGTCTGATCATTTCAAATTTAAAAGCTCCTTCATGACATAGAACATGATTTAAAAAATTATTCCCATTCAAAGGACATTAGGAATAGAATAGCTGGTGAATCCAATTATGTGCTTCCTAATGGACCAGTCCATTGTCTAGTGTTAGCCTTATTTATATTTTGTTAGAAAAGTAATTGACCAAATATATGCCTTGTGTGACACATAATTTTGATCAACAATACTCTTGCATTCCTAGCCAAATAAGGCACAATTCTCAAGCTTATCTTTTCAGATAGCTCCCACTGAATCTAGTTGTAGAATCAAGTCCTAACTTTTTTGCTGCAACTCCAAGCTATTGTTTTGATTGAGATGTTCTGTATTGCTTTAACTTTCCAGTTACAGTCTTCACTTCATACAAGAAAAAGGCATATGGATTATTTATCCTCAGTTCCTTAAATTCAACAGACAGATTTCTCGCAGCTGGTCAATTACCTATGTCGTGCTTGCCCTTTCATAGTAATCCCTCTCTTGTACACAAGTCCCTTATGATGTGTCACTTAAGCATTAAAAACAATATGCAGTCACTTCAGAATCAAGATGAGATGCATAACCTTTGTTTGAATGACAGATGACTGGAGCTTACTTGTGTTTTGCTTCTCCAGAGTAAATATCCACAAAATTAATATTTTGTAATTGTCTTTATAAGAATTTTAAAATAGAGCAATTTTATTCTTATGAGATTTTTTAAATTACTATAAAAGATTACACTGATAAAATTAGACATAAAAAATGTATGTTCAATAGAGATATGCCATGGGCGAATCAGATGTCCTAGAATTCTTCTTTAAAAAATGGGTTTGATGTTTGAACAGTGGAATAAAAGAAATAAATAAAAAGGATCTTGTCCTATTATGCTCACAGATGACATCTCCATTTCAGCAAATACAGGCTTATGATTTTATGATGTTTTTACAGTTACTGCACTAAAATTTAAGGCCACCCTGAGTCCCCAACATTATTTCTTCGTTAGTAGTTTTGCTTTTTTCCTTACATGTCACCCTATCAAACCAGTATAGAAACATTTGCATGGGCTCGTTTCATAATGTGCCTCTATTTATGTTTTGGGGTTTTGAATTAGCTCCAATAAAGCGGATCTACTAAATTGCAGAGGTCTCAGAATAATTCCTCCTGGAGATCTGGAGAATCACATTCCAGAAAGCTTGAACTATCTTTTTAGATAGTTCAGTATGTGGTGCCCCAAGTCATTCTAGTATTTCTTTCATTGTTTGCTTCTGCTGGCATATCCAGGGCCAACGATGTTTTCAATTGTGCAAGATGCACTTCATGTAGCCTACGCTTCTAGGCTCTGTTCTGAGCCCCAACTTCAATTTACCCTCCGCCTCTCCAGAGAATCCAGGTAAGGCAATGCTCCAACTCCAGCCATGGGGGTTAATCCCTTAGGGCAGAGGTGGGGAACCTCAGACCAGGGGGCCTGATGGGGCCGGCCCCTGAGGCTCAAGGCCCCCTTCAACATTGGGGAGCCCATGCTGGTTCTCCAGTCCCCCTGCTGTGTCCCCGGGGGCTACCGTGCAAAAACTCTACTACGCTGGGCCCCCCTACGCTCTGGTGTGCAAGGGGAATATGGAGAGTCTTTCTCCTTCTCAGTCGGGAGCCACAGTGAGGGGATAATTTTTCCACTTCTCATTTGTATGCAGCCCCTGACTGATTTTTCTCTGGGTCAATAGCCCCCAACGCAAAGAAGATTCCTTCCCTTCCCCTCCCCCACCTGAGGGCACATCTACACAGCAGTGTTATTTTGAAAAAGCAAAATGAGCAACCACACCACAAGCCCATTATTTTGAAATCATTCGGTAACCCCCATATCACAAGGAATAATGCCTATTTCAAAATAGGGTGCGTGTAGACAGGGCATCTGTGATTATTTCAAAATAAGTGGCCTCCAGGCCACTCTGTTGACACTCACCAGAACTCTATATTTCCCCTTAAAGCTGCAGCCACAGAGGTAAGGGCTTATGGCACAATTCAGGCCCTGCCAGCCCTGTGCCACGCAGCAGTGCCTTGTCTGCTCTGCCCTCCCTTCTGCCATGGCAGACCCTACTGTATCATCTGAAGCACCCCTGGCTGCCAGCTCAGCTGCACCCAGGCTCCTGCACAGGTACAAAAGAGGAGGGCACCATCCTGGTCTGGTGCGGGGATCCTGGATCTCACTGAAGCCTGGGGAGAGGAGGAAAACCTCCAGGATCTCCACACCAGACACAGGAATGCAGACATTTATGGCTGTTATGGCCAACAGCCTGGGCCAGAAGGGCCACAGCTGCACCCAAGAGCAGGTGCAGGTGAAGGTAGCTCAGGCAGGTCTATACCAAGGTCAGGGAGTGCAGCACCCCACTCCTGCCCGTATCTTGAGCACCTCCACTGCATCCTGGGAGTCCCTTCCCCTCTTTGTTGTGGACTCAGAACAGGAGACGCCTGTTGTGGGAGGATGTGGATGTAGACGAGGAGGAGGAGGTGCAGGAGGAAGAAGGTTAGGAGTGCAGTACCGATACCATGCCCACTAGCCAGGAGGTCACCCTGTCCCTAGAGCCAATACCCACCCGAGGATGTCAGCCAGGGATCAGACGAAGCCAGAGAAGGACCATCAGGTGAATTCCATAACTTTCCCTAGACACATGGGGCGGGGAGAGGCAAGGGGATGGCAAGGGGCTGCATGGTCCTCACCCGGTGTTCTTGGCCTGAGGATCACACAGCAGCCTGTGCATGTGAGTGCACATGAACAACCAGTCTAGAGCAGACAGCAGCAATGAGGTTGCCACACAGAAACCTTGTGCTTGTGCTCAGAGGCTTCCTGCATAGCCCTGTCTTACTCCTGACCCCAAAATGGGACACCTTCCCACCACAAGCCACCACTGAGGAGGATGGGGCCAGGGACACACACGCAGCAGTGGGACCACCCGAGGCAGGTGCCAGTCTCAGCCCCAGCCCTGGCATCTCCTCCCCCCTCTTGCCCTTTCCACCTCCCTCCTTCCCACTCCCAGTTTCTTTCCCCAGTTACATTTACCCCAAATAAAAAAACAGAGTTTATTGTTCCAAAACAAAGGTCTTGTTTACCTTATCAGCAGGGGAAGGAGAGGAAGGGGGAAGAAAGGGCACAGTAAGGGAGGGATGTGGGAGGAAAGGCACAGCGGGGCAATTCACAGGCTCCTTGCGGGGAGGCCTAGGAGAGAATGTCACAGCTGTCCTTGTCTGAAAATCTCCTTTAGGGCCTCCCATGTGTGGCTGTTCAAAGACCCTGGCCAACCACTCAGTCTCTGGCCCCCACCCTGGCTGAAACTTCTACCACTTTTTTTACACAGGTTGTGCAGGACACAGCAGGCTGACCCTTCCTGAAGGACATTCCGCTCGCCAAGGTCCAGGAAGGTAAGGAGACAATAGAACCTCCCTTTAAGATGGCCACAACCATAGACTCATAGAATCATAGAACACTAGGACTGGAAGGGACCTTGAGAGGTCATCGAGTCCAGTCCCCTGCCCTCACGGGAGGACCGAGTACTGTCTAGACCAGTGTTTCTCAACCAGTGGTGCAAGTACCCTTAGGGGTGCATGAGAGAAGTCTAGGGGGGTACATCAACACTACTAAAATATGAAGAAAACTGAATTTTTGTTTAAAGTTTTACAGCACTTTGTTATTTTTGTGCTTTTTACACCCAAAAATTTCATCTCCCGCACAGCTATGATTAAGTTGTTTAAACAAATGTGTTGCAACAGTAGAAAAAAATTTCGTGTGTCTGAAAACTGTAGATACTGGGGGGTACTTACCATTTTTTTAAAAAAGGGTACTTTAAAAAACAAGATTGAGAAACACTGGTCTAGACCATCCCTGATAGATGTCTGCTCTTAAATATCTCCAGAGATGGAGATTCCACAACCTCCCTAGGCAACTTATTCCAGTGTTTAACCACCCTGACAGTTAGGAAGTTTTTCCTAACATCCAACCTAAACCTCCTTTGCTGCAGTTTAAGCCCATTGATTCTTGTCCTATCCTCAGAGACTAAGGAGAACAATTTCTTTCCCTCTTCTTTGTGACACCCTTTTAGATACCTGAAAACGAAAACTGCTATCATGTCCCCTCTCAGTCTTCTCTTTTCCAAACTAAACGAGCACAATTCTTTCAGTCTTCCTTCATAGTTCATGTTCTCTAGACCTTTAATCATTCTTGTTGCTCATCTCTGGACCTTCTCCAATTTCTCCACATCTTTCTTGAAATTTGGTGTCCAAAATTGGACACAATACTCCAATTGAGGCCTAAGCAGCACAGAGTAAAGTGGAAGAATGACTTCTCGTGTCTTGCTCACAACACTCCTGTTAATGCATCCCAGAATCATGCTGGCTTTTTTTTCAACAGCGTCACACTGTTGACTCATATTTAGCTTATGGTCCACTATGACCCCTAGATCCCTTTCTGCATTACTCCTTCCTAGGCAGTCATTTCCCATTCTGTACGTGTGAAACTCATTGTCCCTTCCTAAGTGGAGTATTTTGTATTTGTCCTTATTAAACTTCGGTCAGGGAAAAAATGCCAGCGTGCATCTTCTGGAAGAGGCTGGAATTTCAGATGTGGGGATCCTGAAGCACCCATAGAAAATTACCCCTTGTGATAGATATAATCTGAGGCCCGGTAGTCAAGGGCCAAGATGGGGATGTAGGTGCTGTCACTGGCCCCTCTGCAGTTGGGGAAGCCCATGACAGCAAAGTCAGCAACAATGGGGTCCATGTCGCCCATGGCTGGAAATGCTGCGGTGTCTGCAAGGGCAACCAGAGCAGGCAGTGAAAAGGCTTTGCTGTCCTTCATGGAGGTAGGCAAAGATGAAGAGCCTGAGACATGACTATACAGGGGGGTCCCTTTAAGATCGAGCCTCAGATTGCCTCAGTCATCAGCTCCAGGAAGTGACTGACATCCTGATGCCCTGTCCGAAGTGTTTCTAGGAGCTTTCAATGTGATTGAGCTTCCAATCAGTGTGGACACTCTATTTCAAAATGAGCCATTTCTGTGTGGGGAGGGGGTTCCCCTGAAATAGCTTATTTCAAAATAAGTGTGTAGTGTACACATGGCCTTAGATGTGGCTGCTCTTTCTAGTACAAAAGGATATAATTTGCATGCTCTCTGACAGCAGAAATGAATCTCAACCCCAGTAGCTTTCTAAAATAAAAAAAAAAATGTGTTAGAAAGGGATCAGTTGTTCATATGGTCTAGTTAAGTTTGGTCCCTATAATATCTTTGTTGAAATGTCTCCTTCCTCTCTGGATTCTATTAGCAGAAGGCAGACAGTTTGTTACTGCTTGAAAAAAAATCCTGGAATATCAGTTTCCTAGCTAAATTGCTGGCTTACTGGAAACAGTAGGGTGGGAGCAACAGATTTCTCAGCATTCCCTCTAGTTTTCAGTAGAGCATCAGGTTATAGTGGCCTGCTTCAGTACATTATCCCTACCGTGTCTCATTGCTATATTCCCATGTTCAGATCCTGACAACAGCCTTTTTGCCACCAATTCAGCAAAGGAAAAGGGTTTTTTAGGCAACAATAGTTGACAGATAAAGACTGCAATGGTATGGGCCATACTGTCAACTGGAATAACTTCATATAAGCCAATAATAATAATCACTTCTGAACCAGTAAAAGTATATGGCATTAAAAATTTTGCCTTGGGAAAATTTCTAAGCCCTGGACTACGTCTAGACTGGCATGATTTTCTGGAAATGCTTTTAACGGAAAACTTTTCCGTTAAAAGCATTTTCGGAACAGAGCGTCTACATTGGCACGGACGCTTTTCCGCAAAAGCACTTTTTGCGGAAAAGCGTCCGTGCCAATCTAGATGAGCTTTTCCACAAAAAAGCCTCGATCGCTATTTTCGCGATTGGGGCTTTTTTGCGGAAAACAAATCTGGGCTGCCTACACTGGCCCTTTTGCGCAAAACTTTTGCGCAAAAGGACTTTTGCCCGAACAGGAGCAGCATAGTATTTCCGCAAGAACACTGATAATCTTACATGAGATCGTCAGTGCTTTTGTGGGAATTCAAGCTGTGTAGACAGCTGGCAAGTTTTTCCAGAAAAGTGGCTGATTTTCCGGAAAAACTGGCCAGTCTAGACACAGCCCAGGTGTACCACCCTAGGGAGCTATTTTGAAATAACTCCTTTATTTCAAAATAACAAGCAGAAGCATCCACACTACCAAGCCTGTTATTTTGAAATAATGGGCTGGTTATTTCAAAACAATAACTCCTGCTTTGCATGAGGAATAACACTTATTTTGAAATAGTAATTTCAGAATAGCAGTAGTGTGGGTGTTCCATTGCTGCTATTTTGAAATAACTGCTCCAGAGAGTCATTCAAAGTTATAACTCCCCAGTGATTCCTCTTAGCTGAGGTAGCCCATCCACATTCAGGGAGTCTACCTTGGACTAATTTCAAGGCTTCCCTATAATGTAGACATGCTATTTCAAAATAACTTATTTTGGAATAATAACTCCTAAAATAACTATCTCACAATAAATTCCTAGTGTAGACATCTCCTAATATAGCTACATATGCCAAAACATCAGTAAATATGCACATAGGCCATCTTAAATGTATCTTAAATGAGTGCTTTATGTGACATAGATCCAAGAAATATAAACTGAAAACTTGTACTGATACACATTAAAAGCTGTATACCTGCCGTTATATTCAAATGCACATTAAAAAAATGTCGCCATGTAAAATTTTCCTTTTCACATTGGGCATAATATAATTGAGAAGCAAGATATAAATGGTTTTATACCTAAGAGAACCTCATATAAGCAAGCTTTATAAGGATTTACTTTTGCATTTATTCATCAGTCAGATAATAAGTATGGCCTCTTTTTCCCCTGTCAAGTGTACACAGTGCCAGAAAGGACAAGGAATTACAGAAGATTACTTTTCATTCATTTTAATAATGTAGTTTAAGTAAAGATGTAAAACACTGGCAGCATACAGCCATCCTCAAAGGGTACCCAAGCAAAAGTGATAGTTTCAAGGACATACTACTTCAGTACCTTTAGAATTTTAATTATGGTGCCATTGCTTGATATTCTTGCATTTTCCAGTTCCTGTATTTATTTTTATTTTTTTTTGCATAATCTCCAAAACTGCTAGTCTCTCTCCACCTTTCAAGGACTGTTTGTCATCATTTTTTCTGACTTGGAAATCTATCTCTTATGAAGCTTGAGACAACCAAATGAAGCCATGCCACACAATTCAAGACAATTCCTAAACCCACTTACCTACTACCCCAACCCTGACCCAACCCCATAAATTCCAATTTGGGAATCCTTCTCACCAACAATAGTTTAGGAACAGACTTAAGACAGGTGAGAGTTGTAGATGTGGTAAAAATTATTTTCAGAGCAGGTGGTTTTATTCCGGGAATTTTCTTAACCCAAAGAACAAGAGGTTTGTGTCCTATTATCAGCAGAATGGTATTATCTTTTCTCTGGATGCATAAGAACAGTTTGGGATCTTTGACTTTTAATTTGTCTTCTACGTCCCAATAAAAAGAAAACACAACCTGAGTGATAACTGTTACCTTCTGAGGCTCTGTCTACACTACAAAGATAAATCAGAAAGAGAAACATACTGCAAATTGTGTATCTTTTTCCGATTTACTTCCGAAAGAGATTCAAAAAAAAGAAAAACCTCTTTCAGAACATCCCTTCTTCCTCGTAAAATGAGATTTACAGGGATGCTGAAAAAATGTGTCTCCTTTTCTAACATTTTTTTCAGAAAAGTGGATGCGTTCCTCGGACATAGCAGAGCTTTTCCGGGATACCTGCAGGGGCTCTGCAGTCTAGACATAGCCTCAGATACTACTTTCTGGTCTGGGCATAGCTACCAGAATATGTGCCAAGGGTTTGTCTAGAGATGAACACTTGGGGTGTGATAAGCAGGGTGTAAATCTACAGCATACTAGCCTACCACTCACTAACCGTTCATAAAGACCCCAGCACAGAATACCGCTTTTTCAAAGCCATGTAAATAAAGCCTAGGGAACTTTAGTGCATGGCAACAGGGTTCACATGGACAGTTAGTGTGTGGCAGGTAAGTGTGTTGTAGATTTACATACCAGTTGTCGCACACTAATTGGCCATTTAGACAAGATCTAAGATGTCAATTCAGGAAAGCACTTAAACATGTACTTAAAAAAAAAGCATCCATCCTCCACTGACTATGCCCTCTGATTAAGAAGACTGGATTTTTAAGAGTGCTCCCAAGTCAAAGACTAATTCTCATTCTCAAGGGGATTTGGTATTTGTACAACTCATTAGAATGGAGAGAAAATTTGAGAAATTGCAAGTCATACCTACTGATTAACATTACTAGAAAACTCTCTGAATTCCAGATGAGCCAATACAATGTTTTCTAAACCCTTCTTTTTTTTCCACTATTCCCTTTGATTTTTGTGATCTATGATCTTGAATTAAGTACAATATACCTGCTGGTTGCAGTTTGTATAGTTAAATTAATAAAACTTTGGTGGGATTTGTTTCTTTCTTTAATTGATTTATTGATTACCCCACCACCACCACCACCACCACCACACTCCAAACAAAAGCAATTATAGTACTATTTACAAGCACAGAAATTAGACAGCAGGGGTGCGTCTACACAACACCCGAAATTCAAAATAAGCTACGCAATTTGCTCTACACAAATTCAATAGCTTATTTCGAGTCTATTTCAAAATAACATGCTATTTCGAACCATCCCTTAACTCTCATGCAACAAGGTTTATAGGGATGGCAAAATAACACACCCTTTATTTTGAAAAAATATTTTGAAATAATGGGCGCATGTCTAAGACGTAGGGTAGCTATTTCAGGATATCAAAGTATCCTGAAATATCTCAGCTGTGTAGACATACCCTAGTAAAGCTGCTTGTACAGTAAAATATTTTTTCATTATTAATTCAAATTCTGATTTCTTAGTTTAGCAATAATGGGTACACATTATTCACAGTTCATTAATATTAATGTGCATTTTTTTTTGTTCACACAAAGCTTTATCCTTTATGTAAAAATACATTCACATTTATACAAGGGCACTGATATGTGAATATATCTTATTTCTTATTTGTCATTTGTTACTTTTTAAACTTTAATCTTCTGTTAGAGAATCAGGAAACAGAAACAATGCTATTTGGTATACATGATTAGTCACACATCATGAACAATTAATTGTTTTCAAAAAACCTGCAGTGTGAAAATAGTTTTGTGACTATTACAACTAAAGATTACGTTCATAGAAATCTGGATCTGTCCATGAACAATTCACAACTTATAAGATATTTTTATTCGGATCGAATAAATCAATCACCTATCGATTGAAACTGATAAAAAAGTGGATAACATTTTTAAAAATGCCTAAATAATTTAGCAGCTTAAGCTCCACTGATTTTCAAAGAGACCTAGATACCTATGGAACTAGGTTTACAAAGGTATGTGAATATGAAGATAGGCGCTTACTGAAATTTTCAGAAGTACATAAGCAGGTTAGTCATCTCATTTCCATTTACAGTCAATAGTACTGTGCTTACATTCCTATGTAGAAAATTCCCTTTTGAAAAGAGTATTTTAGGAATTTTTTAAAAATTGTATCCTGAGTCACTAAAAAGCAACTGCCCATTACAGATTGACAGATGAATAAAACCAGGGTATCCACCTCCCATCTATCCCAAGTGAAAATATTAAGCTAACTATGTCCTAATTTTGCAAAGATACAGTAAACTGCTATATCATCTCTCTGTTAAGTTGGCCACTAGAATTGTTACGTGCCCACATTTGGTATGATATTTCATTGTTATGTATCCATTTAACCAGCTCTTTTGAAAATTACAATTTTCAACACATTTATGCAAGAAATGCAAAAGAGCTGATGTCTGAAGAGCTACTTTAAATGACCACGAGGAGTTGAATGAAATGAACATTCATAGCCTTCCTCCCTCATTCCTGGGGACAAGACCTAGTTATCATCTTTCTTGGCATGGTACAACATGACAGCATTGGGAAATGGTCGGCTGCTTTTGTTTTGTTAGTGTATTTGTGCTCTCAACCATGTCTCTATTTTTCCTAAATGAGAAATATATTTCACTTCAAGACACTCAAAGCAAAATAAATAAACCTTATGTTCTTTTTCTGGTGATCTTTAGCTGCATTATTATGCTACACAATCTTGAAGGGTTCATCATTTCAGTCGACCTCCCAAAAACACAGAAAAAATGGTCATACTTTGTCTGAAGGTTCCATTTACAACATCGTTTATCAAGAGTTAATCAATAATGAAGAGACATGTTAATAAATGATTAATCAATTGTTATTGATTGTTAGGGTATGTCTACACTACAGCACTAATTTGAACTAACTTAATTCGAATTAGTTAATTCGAAAAAAGCTAATTCAAACTAGTGCATCTAGACCTAAAAACTAGTTCGAATTAGCATTTTGCTAATTTGAACTAGCATGTCCACATTGAGTGGACCCTGAACCGGGGTCAAGGATGGCCGGAAGCAGTGCTGGAGTTAGAGTGTGGAGCTACTGTCTCAGGTTAGCCGAGGGCTGTGCTTAAAGGGACCCGACCCCCATCCTGGACAGACATTTCTCAGGGGTTCCCTGCTCGCTTGTCTAACTCGATGAGGAACAGCAAAGCAGTCCTGACTTGGAGTACTCTGAGTGCTCACAGCAGGCTGCCATCCGGGGAGGGGGGTCAATCGGGGGGATGCAGGAGAGCTTCCACCCTGAGGAGCCCGCAGAGCCACCCCAGTCCTCCCTATCGGGGGCTCGTACCCCATTCCTCCCTCACCTCCTTCCACTTACCCCTCCGTAGCCCCCCTTCCTGATGTACAAAATAAAGGACATGTGTGTTCAAAAATAGAAACTCTCTTTATTGAACAAAACTGGGGGAGACTGGGAAAAGGAAGTGGGAGAGAGGAAGAGAGAGGGTGGGAGAGGGGAGGGCAACTAAAATGATCAGGGATTTGGAACAGGTCCCATATGAAGAAAGGCTAAAGAGACTGGGATTTCTCGGCTTAGAAAAGAGGAGACTGAGGTGGGATATGTTAGAGGTCTATAAAAGCATGAGTGGTGTGGAGAAGGTGCATAAAGAAAAGTTCTTCATTAGTTCCCATAATAGAAGGACTAGAGGACACCAAATGAAATGAACGGGTAGCAGCCTTCAAACTAATAACAGAAAGTTCTTCTTCACAAAGCAAATAGTCAACCTATGGAATTCCTTGCTGCAGGAGGCTGTGAAGGCTAGAACTAGAACAGAGTTTAAAGAGAAGTTAGATAAAGTCATGGAGGTTGGGTCCATGGAGTGCTATTAGCCAGGGGGTAGAAATTGTGTCCCTGGCCTCTGTTTGTGGAAGGCTGGAGATGGATGGCACGAGACAAATGGCTTGGTCATTGTCTTCGGTCCATCCCCTCCAGGGTACCTAGTGTTGGCCACTGTCGGCAGACAGACTACTGGGCTAGATGGACCTTTGGTCTGACCCAGTACGGCCATTCTAAGCTCAGGGTCGGGGGTCTCAGTGGACCACCTTGATTTTCATGCACACCTGCTCCTGGGTGGCCAAGCTGGCAGCTCTCCTGCCCTAGATGGCCACTTTCCTGTTCCTAGTGCAGAGGTTGTGGATGAGGTTGGCGCCCGCCTCTTGCAGCCCTGGGCAGCCTCCTGGGAGCTGCCAGCATGGTCCCGGGAAGAGGAGGAGGGCTGGGTGGCAGCGGATGGCTGTCTTGAGCCGTGCCAGGTGCAGGGTCTGCTGGCTGGGTGCTGGCAGGCTTGCACCTGGCACGGGCACCGTAGCCATACTGTGTCCCTTTAAGGGCTCCAGGGCCGGGAGGGGGGCAGACGAGTTTTCCTGGTGGTGCCCAGAGTGGCCACAAGGGAAAGCTGGGGAGGGCTAGCCTCCCACTAGTTCGAATTAAGTGGCTACACACCCCTTAATTCGAACTACTTAATTCGAACTAGGCGTTAGTCCTCGTGGAATGAGGTTTACCTAGTTCGAATTAAGCGCTCCGCTAGTTCGAATTAAGTTCGAACTAGCGGTTTGCTAGTGTAGCGCCTATCAAAGTTAATTCAAACCAATGTCTGTTAGTTTGAATTAACTTTGTAGTGTAGACATACCCTTATAGAGTCCAGGAGGTCAATAGGTTGTTTATAACCCTGAGTTATGGAAGACTTTTTGATTATGTATGATATATACTTATAAATATCTATAAAATACATTGTTTGTTTTTATAGCTTCTGTTAATTAATTAACCCTTCAAAAAACATTTAAAAATAAAACCTTTATATAAAGGGTGACCAAGAAGGCCTTGTTTTGACAACCATTAAGAGGTTCATTTCCAGCATCAATAAGGATACTGACATTTTTAGAAAGAACAAGCGAAGATTTTTAGAATATTGGAAACATAATCTTAGGGTCTCAGCCTCATACTCTGACAAATTATAGAAATACATATTTACATTCTCCATGTCCTGTATGTCCAGAAACAACATAGAGAATTAGGGCTTGATCCACAAAGGAATGTAGGTTCCTAAGTGTCATTTCAGTCAACTACATCCAAAATTTAGATCTTGAAAACCCTCCTCAGCAGCTGCCTAATCCTGTAGGCACAAAAAGTCCGTAAGCACCTAGAATTCCACAGTTGATGTCTTGTAGGTACCCCAATTTCTGCCACTGGGCATATGCACCTTACTCTAGACATCCAAATGACTAGCTCATGTCAAAGTTCCAGTGGGATCTTTAAACTAGGCAATGCTCTATCTAACTCACCTGCAAGGCGCAAACTAGTAGACATTTGCAGAGGCCACATATAGAACAGACCATTCACAAAATGGTTGTGTTGTATCCTTTTTATGCCACAGCCCCATAGTTAGAGCATTCACCTCAGATATGGGAGACACAAGCTCAAGCTCTTCCTGTGCCTGATATGAAGCAGAGATTTGAATGCAGGTCTCCCAATATCTCCCAGGTCAGTGGCCTCATTACTGAGTACAGGCCATACCAAGTTAGGTCTCCCTCATTTTATCCTATTGAAGCAATCCTACAATGTATAATATATTTGAATATGTGTTGGACCAAAAAAAAAGTAAGAATGACACTATTGATTAGAGCTCTCACCAGAAGATGGAAAATTCAATTTCAAGTCCCTGCACCCAAGTATTTTATACAAAGTGGAACAACTTCAATGGGAGAGACTCAGAGAGATGTTTATGTAAAATAAAATTTTAAAAGCCAGTGAAAAACGAAGAAAAAATAATCAAATTACACAAAAAACATACTTTATGCCAAAAAAGCACATTCTATTTTTGCTTATATGTGTGTGTTTTGATACAGATATATTAAAAACACACATATATAATGTAAATAGTAACATTTTAATGGGATTCTTTAATACTTTATAAAAGTAATCAAAGAACAGTAAAAAATATTGCTCCTCAGCTGGCCCAATGGATACCTCTGAGGGAAAACTCTCCAGCAGTCTGTGCACACAGCACGTTCACACCTAAGTGGAATGGGCGAGAGCAAGCACTCGAAGAAGAACGTCTTTCACACTGAATCAGGGGATACATATTGAAAGTTTAATCTCATGGTTCTACTGACACCAATGGCAAAATTCCCATTGAGTTCAATGGAGTCTGGATTTCACCTATCATCTCCATTTAATTGCATAATCCTGAATCATGCTAATGATGTGGGGTCCTGATTCAATAAAATACTTGAGCACATGAGTAATCCCCTTCCTATTCAGCAAAGCATTTTATCATATCCTTAAATTTAACATGTGCATAAGTTATTTGCTGAATTGAGGTTGGGGCTAGGGCCAGCAGTATCTCTATGGTTCTGCATTTTCACTCTATTGTCAGGGGTCCCATAGCCTCAAGCTCCAACCAACATGTCCAGGGTTGTGAGAATTAACTCTGACAGGGCAGCTGCCAGAAATCAGTCTAATGGCCAGAGCTGGGATTAATTATAGGTAAAATTGCCAACGCTTTCCTGGCCTCTCCGCCCTTACTTCTGCTAGCCCATCCACCAAACCCTTGCAGTGAGACTGTTCCCAATAAAAGCTCAGTGAAACACCCTTAATTATATTTACATCCAGAGCTCTTCAGCAGACTAAGCAGAGCTTTTATGAAACAGGATAAATTAGCAAAGTTCCAAAGCAGCCAACCATCCCTGAGATATGGCATGTGAAAAGAAACAACTGGCAAAAACTGGGATTCAGGAAATCATCTCCATAAGGAGCAGCACTTCAATACAGACCACCATCTTGGAAATGGCCCCTTCCCTTCAGTACTGGTGAAATGCCAATAAGCTATTATTGCATATTTCCTGTTTATAGATTATATTCCATCCAATAATGCATATTGCCGGCCATCTGTTTTGGCCTTAATCTTTTCTCCCATTGCCCTTACCTCTCTCTAATGATTTGCACTCTTTATGCCTCTGCATAGCCACGTCTAGGCAATACGCCATCCTCCATCCACAACAAGCTAGTACTGCTGAAATGTCTGATCTGGATTTGGCCACGATAATCTCCAGGCTGATTACTGTAATATGCTACATCTGGGAATCAAATCACTCACTTTAAAAAGGCTAAAACTGGTTCTGAATGAGGCAGCCTTTTTGCAGAGTACATCAGCTCAGTCCTCTCACTGGAGTAGTTTCAAAGTTCAGACCTCATCTTCAAAGTCCTGCACGGGATTGACCCAATTTGCCCTAGTAACCTCTTCACCCTATGTAATCATAATGACTTTCCACAGCAGAATTGTGCCACTGTAATAAGTCACCTCGAAAGTCACCCTCCTAAGCATAAGACACACATAGCTTCCTCTGGGACTGCCCCATGACTGTGAAGCTAATTTCCAGATTAGATCAGTTCTTCTTCATCACTTTTTCATCCTTTGTGTGTGCTTTAATCTGGCAGATCTAGATGTACTTTTTGCTGGAGCTAATATTACAACATTTATAAACTTAAATATTCAAATCACTCATTTTATGGACTCCAGAATAGGGTGGAATTATAACTTCAAGAGAATACTATTGTACCACTGTTTGTAACTCACTTGAAAATATTGGGTCCAGATGGTTTTTTTTTTCTCATTCTCCTTTACCTAAGATGCTGTCTCATTGATAGCTCTAATAGTTCTCAGTTCAAGGCATTTGGAAAAGGAGCTCTCAACAGCTAGGGTAAACACATGGAATAATTCTTGCATTTTGTAGAACAGGTGTTTGAGCACTTACAGGAGGATGGGAGCGGAGAGTAATCCAAAATGCTGATTTCTGGTTTGGCTCTTTAGACCACAAATAATCTTAAAGCAATCCATCTCCCCTGCATGCTAAGCATTTTGTTTTGCTAGCTTGGAAAGAGGAATCAATTATATCTCACAATATTTTTAAAAGAAAATGTTTAATTCCCCTTCTTGTATTGTTTCTCTTTAGTTGTCTGCCACCGTGTAGACTAAGAAGCAGGAAACTAGGTTCTTTCTCGGCTCTGCCACTGACTTGGGCCTGTGATCTTGGGCCACTCATTGCAGCAATTGTCCCTTGATGTACAGCATCAAACACAATGAAACCCTGATCTGAGAACTATTCTATGCAAATAATAATATTTTATATTTTCTGTACTTGACCTGCATGTAACTGAATGATGAACAAAAATCCTCTGTGGAAGGGCACAGTATTTAATTTATATTTATCTCTCTAGGGTTTTGTTGTTGTTGCTTTTGCTTTTTTGTAACAAAGTACCAAAACCTGTCACTACATTCAACTTTAGTAATAGAGATGTAGCCATGTTAGTCTGGTCTTGCTGAAACAAAAGACAGGACTATGCAGCACTTTAAAGACTAACATGATGGTTTATTAGGTGATGAGCTTTTGTGGGTCAGACCCACTTCCTCAGATCAATTTTCTTTCACAATTTGATCTGAGGAAGTGGGTCTGGCCCACGAAAGCTCATCACCTAATAAACCATCATGTTAGTCTTTAAAGTGCTGCATAATCCTGTCTTTTGTTACATTCAACTTTGGCATATTAAAGCTAATCAGATTTGTGTTGTCTTGACCCAAGGCTGAATTTAATACAGGATCAATATTTTTGTATCTTTGGACCTTTTTTTGATGGACTGGTTATCATCTACTCTAGTTGGAGTTCAGAGGTTGACTAAGCTTCTCTTGGGGAGAGGCAGTATTTCATTGGTTCATCCTCAGACTGGTAGAAAGGGTATAAGGCTGGAAGTTAAAACTAGCCAAATTCAGATTAGAAATAAGGGACAGATGTTAACAGTGAGGGAAATTAACCATTGAAACAGTTTACAAAGGGTTTTGGAGGATTCTCTGTCCCTGGCAAATTTTAAATCCAGATCAGGCTTTTTTTCTAAAAGATATGCTGCAGTTCAAACAGGGATTAATTCAGGCAAGCTCTGTAACCTGTGTTATACAGGCTGTCAAACTAGAACAGTAGTCCTTTTTGCCCTTAAAATCTGTAAATCTGTGAAAATCATATAGTTGTCATGAAAGAGAGAATTAAAAAAACCTCTCTATAACAGTATCCACACAATGTTCTCCTGGGTAGTTTGTTATGTAGATTAGATCTTCAGGAAAATATATATTCCCTTGGTACTTGCAAGCTAATGACTGCTACAGGCATACAATTACTAAGTGGGTAAAGAAATAGTGATGATCATTTTTGTACAGTATGTAAAAATATTTGATGTTCTTGCATTTGCTGCAGCACTAGCAAACTGATTTTTACTTTCTTCAACCTATTTATTTCTATTCTTGAAGTCATTCTTACTGTTCCTGTTCCAAGTTCCTGTTTATGGAAAGCACTTATTCACAATCTCTTGCTTGTTTCATTAATGATGACCAGTGATTAGCTAGCCATTACTTACTGTAATATCTTTGAGGAAGGCTGTACCTCATCTACAAACTGTATTATCACCTTAATTCTTCTCTGTGTTTCATGATTAAATGAGTGGTTCATATTCTACAGTAGCTTCTGATGTTTGGACAGCTGCCTTTATGAAAAATAATTTCCAAGGCACGATTTCTTGGTGGTGTTTGGTCATTGAACTAAAGGGAGTTGACACACAAACACCTGCTTCACATCTACTTTGTTTGAGATTTAGCAGGTAGAATTTAAGATTATAAAAATCCATTTTTAAAGAAAGTCACAACTATGTCCAGTTTGTTGCTTATGTGACATACTACATTAGAACTTTTCAAAAGGAGAAAAATATACTAAATGGAAATATCTCTTATTCTGTCACTCCATCCTCAGAGATTCAGCCTACTTTTTAAAAATGTGGAATGAAGCCCAGTGGCTTAGCAGCTAGCCCAGTGGCTTAGCAGTTAGCAGAGCAATGAGTTGGCCATTCAGGAAGTTGTCAGCCCTTGTATCCCCAACTCAGGCCAGATTAGATCAAATGTATTAAGGTTGATTGTTAGCACCCAAATTCGTAGCTTTGAAGGTGCATGTCCCCACTGTGTGCAAGAGACTGATGCAGTGTGTGCATCTCCAGTAGCTACCATCAACTTTCACAGTGATGCACTGTGGGTAGCTATCTTACAGTTCTTGCCTCCCTTTGCATTCTGTATCCTTGCGCCTGATGGGACAAAGGTAGTGCAGTGAGTGGTTCTGGATATGTATTGTTAGCATCTCATAAGGCACTTAACTCCTCCCTGCTCCCTCCCCCACTCCGCAATCTTTTCACACCCTTTTTTCTCT
Organism: Pelodiscus sinensis; assembly: GCF_049634645.1. Lineage (NCBI taxonomy): Eukaryota > Metazoa > Chordata > Testudines > Trionychidae > Pelodiscus > Pelodiscus sinensis. Next base: position 204,434,272 of record NC_134711.1, read on the forward strand.
GGTTATCCATGAAGCTGCTAGCAGGAAAAGTGTGGACATTGTTCAGCAGCTAGGTACTATGGTAATCATAGCAAACATCTCGCACCTTAAGCCATGGTATGTCCAGAGCCCAGTCAAGGCCTGCCAGAATGAGGAAGAATATGAGGAGGCCATGGACACTTGCATGAATCACTTGAGTGGATGGAAAAAAAGCCAAAAAAGCAAAAAGTAATAGAAAATATTTTTAAGTACATCAGAAGCAGGAAGCCTGCTCAACAACCAGTGGGGCCTTCGGATGATCGAGATGACAAAGGAGCACTCAAAGATGATAAGGTCATTGCAGAGAAACTAAATGAATTCTTTCCTTCAATCTTCACAGCTGAGGATGCTAGGGAAATTCCCAAACCTGAACCATTCTTTTTAAGTGACAAAATTGTCCCAGATTGAGGTGTCATTAGAGGAGGTTTTGGAACAAATTGATAAACTTAACATAACAAGTCACCGGGACCAGATGGGATTCACCCAAGAATTCTGTTGTTCGTATCCTATCCTTTAAATCAGCTTCTGTACCTAATGACTGGAAGATAGCTAATGTGATGCCAATATTTAAAAAGAGCTCTAAAAGTGATCCTGGCAATTACAGACCAGTAAGACTAACATCAGTACTGGGCAAATTAGTTGAAACTATAGTAAATAATAAAATTGTCAGATACATAGATGAACATAATTTGTTGGGGGGAAGTCAACATGGTTTCTGTAAGGGAAAATCATGCCTTACTAATCTACTAGAGTTCTTTGAGGGGGTCAACAATCATGTGGACAAGGAGGATCCAGTGGATATAGTATACTTAGATTTCCAGAAAGCTTTTGACAAAGTCCCTCACCAAAGGCTCTTAAGGAAAATAAGTTGGCTTAGGATAAAAGGGAAGGTCCTTGCATGGACTGATAACTGGTTAAAAGACTGGAAACAAAGGGTAGGAATAAATGATCAGTTTTCAGAATAGAGAGGGATAACTAGCGGTATCCCTCAAAGGTGTGTACTAGGACCAATCCTATTTAACCTATTTATAAATGATCTGGAAAAAGGTATAAACAGTGAGGTGGTAAAATTTGCAAATGATACTAACCTGCTCAAGATAGTTAAGACCAAAGCACTGTGAAGAGCTTCAAAAGATCTCACAAAACTAAGTGATTGGGCAACAAAATGGCAAATGAAATTTAATGTTGATAAATGTAAAGTAATGCACATTGGAAAAAATAATCCTAGCTATATATGCAATATGATGGGGACCAATTTAGCTATAACTACTCAAGAGAGAGATCTTGGAGTCATTGTGGATAGTTCTCTGAAAACATCCACTCAATGTGCAGTGGCAGTCAAAAAAGCAAACAGAATGTTAGGAATCATTTAAAAAGGGATAGAGAATAAGACAAAGCATCTTATTGCCTCTATATAAAACCGTGTTACACCTACATCATGAATACTGCGTATAAATGTGATCTCCTCATCTCTAAAAAGATATATTCGCATTGGAAAAGATTCAGAAAAGGGCAACAAAAATTATTAGGGGTTTGGAATGGGTCCCATATGAAAAGAGATTAAAAAGACTGGGACTTTTCAGCTTAGAAAAGAGGGGGGATATGAAAGAGGTTTATGCATTCATGACTCGTGTAGAAAAAGTGAATAAGGAAAAGTTATTTACTTGTTCGCATAACATAACAACTAGGGGTCACCAAGTGAAATTAATAGGCAGTAGGTTTAAAACAAACAAAAGGAAGTTTTTCTTCACACAGAGCATGGTCATCCTGTGGAACTCCTTGCCAGAGGAGATTATGAAGGCTAGGACGTTAACAGGGTTCAATAAAGAACTAGATACATTCATGGAGGTTAGGTCCATCAATGGCTACTAGCCAGGATGGGTAGGAATGGTGCCCTTTGCCTTTGCCAGAGGCTGGAAATGGGTGACAGGAGAGGGACTGCTTGATGATTCCCTGTTCACTCCCTCTGGGCCATCTGGCATTTGTCACTTTCAGCAGACAGGATACTGGCTAGATGGACCTTTGGTCTGACCCAATATGACTGTTCTTATGTTCTTAGCAATTGGCAGGTGCTGACAGCAGTCAATTCTCTTCACAGATGGAATGTTGGTTCTGGTGCTATGAGAAAAGCACAGATTGATGGGTCCACATAGATATGAGCTATGGGATGATCAGCAGTGGCTGCAAAACTTTCACATGCATAAGGCCACTTTTGTGGAATTTTTCAAATTTCTTTTCTCTTCCTGGAAATGCAACAATACCAGAATGAGACCTGCTGTGACAGTGGAGAAACATGTACAATAGCCCTGTGGAAGCTTGCAATGCCAGACAGCTACCGATCAGTTGGGAATCAATTCGGAATTGGTAAATCTACAGTGGGGGCTGCTGTGATCTAAGTAGCCAAGGCAATCAATGCCCTTCTGCTAAGAAGAATAGTGACTCTGGGAAACGTGAAGGACATAGTGGAGGGATTTGCCCTGATAGGGTTCCCTAACTATGATGGGGTGATAGGTGAAACACACATCTCTATCTTGACACTTGACCATCTTGCTGAAGAGTACACAAACCCCAAGAAGTACTTCTTGATGGTATTGTAGGTGCTGGTGGATCACAAGGTCCATTTCACCAATATTAGCATGCGATGGTCAGAAAATGTGCATGATGTGCACATCCTTAGGAATGCTGGATCTTCAGAAAGCTGCAAGATGGAACTTTCTTCCCAGACCAGAGAATTACCCTCAGAGGTGTTGAAATGCTAATAGTGATCCTTGGAGAACAAGCTTACCCCCTTGCTCCTGTAGCTCATGAAGTAGGGGCAGCCTAGACAGCACTAAGGAACAGTTCAACTACATGAAGCAATGAGCTTAAACTGTAACAGGGAGATTCAGGAAAATTGGACATCAGGAAAAAATCCCTGCCTGTCAGGGTGGTTAAACACCAGAATAAATTGCCTACAGGGGTTGTGGAATCTCCATCACTTGAGATACTTAATAGCAGGCTAGATAGACACCAGTCAGGGATGATCTAAGAGGTCATTGCTGTGAAGGCAGGGGACTGGACTCTCAAGGTCCCTTCCAGTTCTAGCATTCTATGATTCTATGATTCTACAAGCTGAGCAAGTGCAGAATGGTGGCAGAATGTGCTTTTGGAAATTTAAAGGGAAGGTTTCACAGTCTACTGATTAGATTAGACTGCAGTGAAAGCAACGCTGCCATTGTTGTGGCAGCTGGCTGCGTGCTCCATAATATCTGTGAAACTAACAGGGAAAATCTCAGACTTGAATAGGAGAATTAAAATAGGCCCAAATGCATTCCCTTGTAGCTGATACCTGATCCCCAAGCCTTGAGCAATGAGAGATCTTACACCCTAAATTAGGATTTGTTGAATGATGAAGAGATCATATTAGGAATAAACTGTATGTAATGCCTGTATATTTTTTTAGAACAGGAGAAAGGAAAACCTATATTAGGCCCATTTCTGTTATATTTTTTCATCAGCCTCCAATATTTACAATGGATTATTATTTATTTTCCTTTGCATATTGAATTTGTTATTCATGAAAGGAAAGGATCAATACTACTGGTTATTTCCAACATAGCTTCATGGAAGATTTCAAACCTATCTTTACAGGCATCCTCACCTTTTCTTGAGCAAAGACTGCAAACTCTGTGAGCGGTTTGGTGATATGCCTCAATTCCACTTTTGACTGTTAAACTTATTTCCATCAGTGGAGAGATGAGTGGAGGATCCACATGCCCAGAGAAAAAAAAGCTTTTTAGTTAACCTATTGCACTATCAACCCCCATCATAGAGGATTTTGTGGGCATTACTTGCATTATAGGACTATGGCCTTAATTTGTAAGAGGGGAGGGGAGAGTTCTCTGCACTTCAGTGGCTGTTAGCTTTTTTTTTTCTTTTTGATAAAATCAAAATTAAAAACCCTCTCCAAGGCCTGCCGCTCTTAAAGAAGATATATGTGTTTTGAAGTGGCCTCCTTTTGCAAAATCTCGGCAACATGTGATGGGAAAGAGAGTGCAGAAGATTACAAAACAACATAATCAAGTGCAATAATTAATATTTCAACAAGCAGACATTTCAAAGTTTTAATTAAAACTAGTAGTGCTATTGATATTGTAATGTCTTTGGGTAACATTCAGACGAGTAATCACAGACCTCCCAAATGGACTGCATTACACATGCAATTAATTATAGAAGATGTTGCTGCAGAAATTACCTTGGGATCTCTGAGATTTAAGCAAGTTCTCACAAGTTTAACTACAGAAGGCAGTTCCAATAGCACATAGAGCATATTAACTATGATACTTAACACAAATACCACATCTCTGTGCTGTGGCTCAGATCTGTTCCGCTAGGAACAATCTGCTCATCTTCTTTAATAATAAAAATGTTTCTCCTGTTGCCTAAAGTGAAAGTTTCTTTTTTTAAAGCAGAGGCCTTGCCCTTATGGGGGGGAAATCACCTAGTAAGAAGTACTTGTCACAAAAAATACTCCAAACTGCAAGAAGGAGCTTTTAATCAAAGTATAATGCTTGCTCTTACTTTCCTTTTGCTCTGACAGTGCATCCCATGCCCCTACTCTAATGCTTCTTTGTGAAACTCATGCTTTTCTAAAGTCTCTCCTTTGTCACTAAGGAGAAAGTTTTGAGGCATCAGACAAAGGTATCTTAATCTCAGTCCACAAAATAATGGCTTCATGTAGTACACTGAGGTGCTGTTTAGAACCTGCCACTTTACACCAGGCTCATTTGCATTTTTACTCTGCCACTATCAGATGATCTCAATGCATATTTTAAAAGAAAAGCCAAAGTTCCCCTAAATGGAATAAAACTCTTGTTTTGAAAGCTGATCCTGAGTCTTAGATTCACTGGATAAATCTCTCCCTGAACACATTCCCGCTCAGATGAAAAGCTTTCTGTCAGAAAACATGAGAGCCTAGTCTCAGATCATTCTTTCTTATAAATGTATGAGCTCCATGCAATGTGGGATCAAATACGGTATATTTTAAAATAAATAAAGAGGTGAGATAGTAGCTTTCTTGTGACCTCTTTGCAAGTCAAGTCAAATGTTCTACTCCTAATGTGAAAAAAACAGCAAGCACATGGTCTGGTAGCACTTTATAGACTAACAAAACCATCTACATATTTTGTTAGTCTATAATGTGTTACCAGACCATTTGCTTGCTGTTTTCCTCTGTAACAGACTAACTCGGCTACCCCCTGAAGCTCCTAATGTGAAAGATGCCTTTCTCCAAATGGGCCCCTGAGCACACTGTATTTACCAACTAAATATAAAATTTGAAGACCAGACCAACCCCTTATTCATGCCAGTGGGAGTTTTGCCGAAATAGACCCTTAGGAATGAATTCATTCCAACCCTGACCTCAAACTTCTCTTAAAACTACCACCAGGTAACTCAAAGTTCTGCCATAGATGTAGGTGGCAGCTACAAAAGATTAACAGGGAGAGTTCTCCTAGGCCAAGCTAGTTCTCTGAAAGGCATTTGGAGCTGGCCCTCAGTGCTGTTAAGGAGCTATCACCAGCTGGAGAATTTGGGTCTTCATCTGCAAGATCTAGAGTACTAACCAATAGCTGTTCACCAAGACAGAGCAGCTACACAGATGTTTTCATCAAAGGGAATAAAGAACTGGTGTTTTGTATGACCCTTCACTGACATTGTTAACATGCCTTAGAACACACACTTTCTTGCAAAGAACATTTAATATTGAAAAATAATAACATGCATCGTGGCATTTGTTAGTGTCCATCCAAGAGAACTGAAAATATCACTTAGGATATGTCCACACCTACAAAACCCACATCAGTGAGTCTCACAGCCTGGCAGGCTCACCCTAAGTAAACTACACTCAACCAAAAATAGCAATGTAGACATTTGGGCTTATACTGGAACCTGGTCTCTGAAACCCAGCAAAAGAAGTCTCACAGCCTGGAGTCAGCCCAAGTGAGAACATATGCATTACTATTTTTAGCTCCATAGCACAAGACTGTGTCAGGTGACCTGGGGGCTCAGAGACTTGCTGCCACAGGGAATTTTTTTTTTTTTTTTGGAATGCATATACCCTCACAATTAAACTGTGGCATTTAGCTTCATGTGCAGGATAATGCAGCCTTCTTTCCACCCCTGTGCAGATAGCCTATTTGCCATGGCCCCACCTCTTGCCAGCTTCTTTAACAGTCTTGTCAGGTTTGGGGCATCCCAGTTACATGCCCCGTTGCCCAGGGTCCTGGCTGCTGGTTCTTCAGCCCTGCCACCTCGGGTCCCAGCCTTTGGGCCCACTGATGCCCCGGGGTTTTGCTGTCAGACCCAGATTCTGCTTGGCCACTGGCTCTGTGCCAGGAGCTCCATCATGGGGCCCCACATGTGGGGTCTTGCCCAGTCACTGCACCTAGGGTCCTGGCCACTAGCCTCACTTGTGGGGTTCCAGCTTCCAGCCTCTATGGGGCAGTGAGGGATACGGACAGAGGTAAGGGAGGTACAGCTGAGCAGCCCCACACCAAAAATTGTTCCAGTAGCACTGAGAGAGAGTAATCCTCGCATTAATTAGGCCAGAATGGGAAGGCACCCCCTAATAATATGATTAATGGACCCTGGTCTTGTTTATCTCATGTCAATGTTTTTAAATATGAACACACTTTGAGAAGTTATCTAATCTGAATTTAAACTGGCTGCAGGACTAAATGCTTGTTCATAAGCTTTAAGATCAGCCAAAATGTTTCAAATTAGGAACAAATTTTAGCAAAAGTTAATAAAATTCAGTGTGAGTGGTTTTCAGGTAGTAGGGAGGGGGGAAGTGTGACCCATTTTTATATTTCCCTATGTCTCAAATAGGAAATTAGCTTTTTGGTACAAAAAAGAAGAGAGAGAGAAAGAGAGTGTGGGTGTCTTCAGATCTTTAATCTATAATTAGACTAATTGCTTTTGGTATCTTAAAAATATCAAATGGCTGAGTTATTGCCGGAAAAGTGGTTTTCTTTGACTTACTGTGATGATTTCTTAGCACTAAATAAGAATTGAAGGTAGCACTTAAAAACTGTACTGTAATCTGCATGAGCAGCAATTGACTACTTTCTGGTTCCCCCCTTTTTTTTAACTTGAATTCTTTCTTACGGAACTTTTAGCATGATAATGTGTGCAGCTGTATTGATTTCCTAGGCCTTTACCAGAGGTCTCAAATCCACAATCCAGCCCACACACAGTGGCAGGCACATGAGCTCCTGTGGCCTTTGGGGGGATGGGTGTTCAAACCTTTCTCCCATGTCCAGCCCTGCTCTGACTCCACCCCATCTCTTCTGCCCCTGCTCTTCCCTCTCCCCCATAGCACCTCTTCTATCAAATCCCCTTGCCTGACCGAAGCAGCCTCAGGGATTACTGGGAAGCCTGGCACAGGGCAGCAGCAGAGGTCGCCTCCCCCTCACTGCGGTGTCAGGCACTGTGGGGAAGCAGAGCAATGCAGCAGCCTTTGCTCTACTCTGCCACCATCTCCCAGGCCATTCTGGTCACTCTAATTCACCACAGTAGTGGGAGGTGGAGTGCCTCAGCCCTAGTAGGCTGGCTGAGGAGATGGCAGTGGAGCAGAGCAAAGGCTGCTGCATCACTCTGCTGCTCCATGGCTCCTGCCATCACCAGAGGGGCCTGACCCCTCCTGCCAGCCCCAGACCGCCCAAGGCCCTGTGGCCTAACCTAAGTATGGGGGGATCATCCCATCCATGGGAAGCTTGGAGTGGCTGCTTCGGGGCCCCCCAGAGCATGAGCTAGCAGCTGAAAACTGCTCTAGCCCTGCTGTGCTGCTGATGGTGATGCCGGGGATGCCTGGGAGCGGGGTTTAAATCACTTGGGGGCAGCAGGGAGGGCTGGAGGTTGCACAGGGGGAGCAGCTTAATATCTATGCTGCATATCTGAGATTTCTATCACAGATCAGTTTGGACCAATTGCTTGCAGTCAGTTCTGAACTTTCCAATATAATGGTCAGCCAATAACTTCTGCTATGGACAGGATATTAAGCCTGACTGGCCAGTCGGCTGATTTGGCAGAATAAATCCTGTGTTTTCCCATGCAAACATGTGAGACGGTACATTCACATTGTTGATGAGAACCATGTCTTCATTTAAAGCACATACTGATAGAAAAGCTTCAGTGGATCCATTCATACTGTATTTGTGAATTCCAGTTTCAAATTAGTGACTATCCAACACATGAGAAGCCTTTGCCATCCGTCAATCTTTCTTCTTTTATGAAAAAAAACCCTACAAATTAGTCAAGGTTACTTTTCCCTATCTCTAACCAATAAAATACCTTCATTTGGACAGTAAAATTAGATTCTGAATGGCAACAAACAGCACCGCAGAATATTTTTGGATATATAGCACCATGATGACTTAGCCAATGTTACAGTCGATGGTGACTGTATGAGACAGAAGTTGCTAGGAAAATGCTGAGCATGTTAGCTTAAACAACAAACTCACAGTGATTCCAGAAGAACTTGCACTGTAATTCATTACTGAATGGCTTTTCATATATCTAGAGAAAGAGGTAGGGAGGACAGTCTGGGACATTAAGAACATTAAATCTACAAGTTCTACAATTAAATGCTGAAATGAATTCAGTTCTTCAGTGTGGGGGAAGAGCTTCTATGTTTTTTCAGCGCATAGAAAATAGTTTTTTTGGGAAACTTATGGGGAATAACTCAGAATGAGGGTTGTCAACACCTCCTTTAAAATGCCTCCATTAGATGAAAATATATGGGTAGCCTAGTCATCACTGAATCACTTTGGGTTCTATAAACTCCTGAAAGCTGTTGAGCAACGAGCTTAGATGAATTTGGATGAGCTTGTTACTTCTAAGGCATATTTTAAGGCAGTTGTTTATTCTGCAGAAGTGTTTGAGATTCAGCTAGACAGATGAGTGAAAAAGAAATCAAATGAAAGCATGGAAATGTAAAAGAGAAAATAAGTTGAGCTTTACTACAGAGTGCTTACCACAAGCACTTTTCTACAGCCAATATAATATTTCTACCAAAATGAAAGTCTGTCATAGCCATTTAGAGCAAGATAGTCCTACAAGGAGGATGCTTTCAGCAACTAGTATTGGCAAAAAGTGAGCCAGGAGGATTCTCTTAAAGCAGGGATGAGCAATAATTTTTAATGGGGGGCCACACCAAGATTTTGGTAAGTTGTCAAGGGCCTCACTTTTCTGTGGAGGGGCTGCGGGGTTTGGGATGGAGACTGGGTGAGTAAGAAGCTCAGGGTACAGGACGGGGCTGCAGGAGAGGGGGTGTGGTCTAAGAGGGAGTTTGGGTGCAGGCAGAGGTTGTGACACTGTCACACCCTAATGGCCCCCTCCCTCAAGGGTCCCCCTGGAGAGGCAGGTCAGCATTGTTCATTGCTAACGCTGTTGCAAGCACTGCAGGGCATTTTGGGAAGGATCAAAGGTGTGAGTGTGGAATGAATGAAGGACTCCTTTGCAGGTCGCAAAAGTCCAAGGGTGGGGAGAGATGAAGAGAGCAGAGAGCGAGTTAACTCCACACTTCTGCTAGGCCCAGAGATAAGACGTTGGCTCCAGCCCGCTGAAGGCCACAGCGCACATCTGACTCTCAGCTGCTGGCCAAGAAAGAGAGGGGGCCTGGACTCCACCAACAAGCCATATGAAAGACATTAAACTGAACCAATCTGCAGAGCCAGCCCATAACAAGCAAGAAAAGCGAAAGCCAGCATGGAGGAAAGCAAAGAGAACAACAGAGTCTAGCTGGTGTGTTTGGGAAAGTCAAGGAGACCACAGAAAGCCGGTTTGGACTGGCACAAAGAGCACCAGGAGCAGAGGTTGCGGAATGGAATACCCCCAAAGGAGCCCAGGACTTAAAACCCTCCTGAGAGCTGGAGCAATCTGGAGATCACAGTGGACCCTGGACAACCTGTGTGCACAGGACCGAACTCCCGTCCACCCTTCCCCCTCTTCTTCTGTCGTTACACCCAGGCCTGGCCAGCCTCGGGTAGTGAGTGTGTGAGTATGAAAGCGGGTTAGGGCTCGGGGCACTAATGCTTTCTTCCTTCTTCTGAGTGACGTGGGAAGCACCCATCACTCTCCACTGTTATTTTATTATTTTATCAATAAAGCTTTAAAACTTAGACACTTGGTGTGTTCCATCATCTCCTCCCTTAATGATCCTGTGGCCTCAACCCGATCACCTGACACCTCAGGCAGATTGGTAACAGAAATCTGTCACAACGTGGGGCACAGAATTGGGGTGCAGGATCTTGTAGGGGGTATGAGTGCAGAAGAGGATTGTAGCCTGGGGGAGGGATGTAAGAGGGGTTGGAAGGTCTGGGGGGAGCTGTGACCTGGGGGTGGGAGGGTGCAGAGAGTTTGGCTCTGACCTGTGGCAGGGGATTGAGTTGCAGGATGTTGGAGGAGGTATGGGTGCATGAAAGGACTGTGGTATGGGTATGAGTGCATGATAGGAGGTGCATGGTCTGGAAGGGGAATGGGAGATTGGAAGGGTATGGGTGCCAGAGGCAGGCTTTGGTTGGGAGGCACTTACCTTAGCAGCTCCTAGACCATAGCCCTCACAGACAGGCTTCCCCCACAGCAGTCCCAGACCCTTGGCTAGCTGTGCATGTAGCTCTCTGCACTGCAGAGAAGAGGGAGGGGGAGGATTCATGCACTGTCCCCGCTTTCATCTCCTATTAATCATAAACTAGACAATAGGAACTAAGAAATTGTGCTGCATTGCTCTCCCCAGAAAATCTCTCAGCTCCCATTGGCCAGTTTCTGGCCAATAGGAACTGAGAGCTTTTGCTGTGGGGCAGGGACAGTGTGCTAATGCCTCTCCCTCCCTTCTTTCCACTCCCTGCAGCACAGAGAGCCACAGTGAGCAGCTAGCCACTTTGGTCAGCATTGCTTCCTGCTGCAGGGATAGGCGGGGGCTGGCTCAAAAGGCTTGGTGGGCTTGATACAGCCTGCGGGCTATTTCTTGCTCACTTCTGTCTTACACCATAGGTGCTGACTCTATGGGGGTATGTCTACACTAGTTCGGACTAGGCTTCCTAGTTTCCTCGTTTCACGAGGAGTAACGGTACTTCGGACTAGGAAGCCTAGTCTGAACTACCTAGTCCGTGCCGCGTGTAGCCGCGGGGCACGGAGTCCGCACTAGTGGACATTTAAAAATGGTGGCGCCCGGCTTTATGCAAATGAAGCCCGGGAAATTCAAATCCCGGGCTTCATTTGCAACTCCGGTTGCCTACATTACCACCCTAGTTCGAACTAGGGTGGTAGTGTAGACATACCCTGGGTGCTCTGGGGCTGGATCACCCATCATATATATAGTATCCCATTGTCTGTGAGTCTGTAACGCTGACGTACACAGCCACGCCCCCTGACCTTGTACGTCAGCTCCCCATCCCTCTTCCCCTTCCTTTGTGGCGGTTCGGTCCAGTGCTGCGCTGCTCACCTGGGCCCCAGCGGCGCCACGAAGGGAGGGGAAGGGGGGTGGGGCACCACGCAGCGAGGGGTAGGGGGTGGGGCTGGCCAGAAGGGGGGTGAGAAGCAGAGCTGGGGGGAGGCATTGGGGGCTGTGGGGCTTGAGGGGAGGATGGGGGGGCCGAGAGGAAGTGGGGAGGGAAGCATCGCTGGCAGAGGGGTAGGAGGGGGATGTCCAGGGAGCCATGAGGCTGGCAGGCAGGAAGAGGGGGCAGGAAGCAGAGCTGGGGGGGGAATCGGGGGCCGTGGGGCTGGACGGGACAAGGGGGGCGGGAAGCAGACCTGGCGAGGGGGAGGGGTACAGCCACTGGCTGTAGCCAGACCGCCAACGGCCGCTTGCTGCCGCTTGCTCCCCGGCTGTGTCCCAGCTGAGTGGTGCTGGTGCTGCGCTGTTCAGCTGAGCTCCAGTGGGACAGGAAGGGGGGCGGGGCAGTGATGTACACAGCCAGGGGGTGGGGCTGTGTACGTCACCGCCCCCCCTTCCTCCTCCCGCCGTGGCGTTGAGTGGTGCGCCTCTCAGCCGGGCCGCCGTAGGAGGGGGGGGCGGTGACGTAGACAGCCCCACCCCCTGGCCGTGTACGTCACCGCCCCGCTCCCCTCCCTCGCAGCAGCCCGGCTGAACAGGCAGCACTCAGCCAACTGCCATGGCGGGAGGGAAGGGGAAGGGGAAGGGGAAGGGAGGTGAGGAGAGACAGAAGGGAGAGTGAGAGGCAGGAGGGGGAGAAGAGAAAGAAAGGGACAGAGAGAGAGGCAGGAGGTGGAGGAGAGCTGGGGGGGAGGAAGTAGGAGGAGAGAGAGAGAGAGAGACAGACAGAGCGAGAGAGCTCAGGAGAGAAGACCTGAAAATCCCGTCCTATGACTAATTGGCTAGTAGGGAAAAATAATAGTGGATGCTTAGCATCCACCAGCCACAGCTCTGAGCAGTGCTATCTATTAGCTGTTTGACAGTGCCCTTGATCAGCTGATCAAAGATCCTACCAAAAGCTGATCAGTGGCTCAGAGAAAGACTTGGGGAAGATCAGAGGTCGACAAGTGGTAAGCGGGCTGGCGCCTCCAGGAGAGGGCAGAACAGGGACAGGAAGAAACAGAGTGAGACCTGGGGAAGGGGCAGAGCAGGGGCAGGGCCTCAAGTAGAGTAAGGATATAGCACTCTGGGGGAAAAGTAAAAGTTGGTGCCTGTATCCTAAACAAAAGACCCTAGTATTAAAAGTGCATCTTTTTGATTTTGGAAACTTGCAAAATTGCACTCCTCAAACATTCAAAATCGAAAGTGATCATTTTTACCCATGATCTTCTTGTAGGCCAGGGGGGAAATACTTGATCTTTCTAATTAAGAAATAATTGGTTAGTAGGTAATGGAGGGGTCTGTCGTGATTTCTCCTTCCCCTCCCCCCTCTTTTTCTTCTTCTGTCTTCCTGAATCATCTATGAAAAATCAATTTTGGATGGTAGGTAGAACTAGGATAATTTGTGGCACTGAAAATTATTTGTGCATTTTACCCCTTTTTTACATTTATAAATGTTTATGTTTATATAAAAATATATAATTATTTATGACTATTTAACACATTGTTTATATGAACATATTTCAGCTTGTGAGTTATGCCATTGATATCAAGTGGTAATGTCTAGATGCTTTAAGAACTGAATTATTGGAAGAATTACTTCTTAAAGTAGTTATTATTCATTTATTTCCTAGTGTAGAAGGGTGGGAAATGGTTGCTGCTGTGGAAACTGTCCATGCTGCTAAGCTGCTATATCTGCTCAGTATTCTATTCTTGAAGCTTCAATGTTATCAGCACTAGCAAATAGTGCAGCCTCCTAAGTTAGCAGACCTCGAAGTTATTCATAAAGGAAGACCACTGGCGTGATTTGATGGTCAAGTGCTCATCTAGGTTTATTGCCAGCGAAGCAGTCCTAATGCCTCAGGGGAGCTACAATTACACTAAACACATGCATAGCTATGACAAATGAGAAGCTCAGTCATCAAGGGGAGTATCTGCTATACCCTAAGTTGGACAAAGGTGCCCTTCCTATGATTTTCCCTTTTATACACCGATACAAAGAAGTTACTTATTGCATTTCTGAAATTAATGAGCAGTCCTATGACACCTTAGGGCACATCTACACTGCAGGGCAAAAGTCGAATTAAGCTATGTCAATTGTGTAGCTGAAGTCGAAATAGCTTAATTTGGTATTTTGGTGCTATCTACACAGCAGGAAGTCAAAGGAAGAGCACTCTTCCTCTGACTTCCCTTACTCCTTGTGAAATGAGAATTACAGAAGTCAGAGTAAGCCATCCTCCATCTTGAAATTATTTCGAAATAATGGCTTGCTGTGTAGTCATGCACTTTGTTATTTCAAAACAATGTCAGTTACTTCAAAATAACACTGCTGTGTAGACGTGCCTTTAGAGACTAACAAAAATATATAGTATCGGAAACTTTCATGGTTAAAACCTACTTCATCAGATGAGCATCTGAAGAAGTGGATTTTGCCCCACAAAAGCTCATGATACTCACTATATATTTTTGTTAGTCTCTAAGGTGCCACAGGACTACTCATTGTTTTTAAAGTTACAGACTGACATGGCTATCCCCTGTGACTTTTTAACATTCCTGAAATTGTACCTACTGGTTCAAACAAAACATCTTCATTCATTATTCTGTCATCCCTTTCTTATCTTACTTGGGGTCAGCATGTTCCTATACTTTCTCCTAGGAACCTCTTTATTGTTATGTGAGAATTCTAGGCATTTCTATGCCATCCTCTAGGAATATGCTTACAAAAATGCCGAGTACTTAGTTTGCTTAGGAGCTCCTGTGTTTTAGCAACACTAGCCATACCTTTGCCAAGTTAATAGTACCAGACAATGAACTTGTAAGCAAGTATTTGCTTTTGATAGGGCCTGACTTTTCCTCATTGCATAGCCTGGTTTTGTTGACTATGCTTCAGGCTTCAGATCTTGCACCAGCATCCATACTCCAGCCTTTGTCTCTATGACACAGAAGGCTTTTTTTTTTCACGTGTATTTGAGTATATTTAGATTGCACAAGATAGTGTGGCACCCAATTTCTTTTGATAATGCTAGACTGAGAATTTAATTCTTAGCCCACAGCAAAGAAGCAGCACTTTTCTGCACTGTCCCAAGACTAGATCAGAGAGGAAGTCTTCCAAAGTCAGATTTCACAAAATATGCCTTTAATGGGTTATGTCCCTTCCATTCTGGTTTATCTGTGCTGGCTGAAGCATAGGAGGCAACAGAGTCAAAGAAGCTATGACCTATCATGTGTCTTCTACAGGAGATTGAAGTGTCTGCCTTACTCCTCTGCATGGGTATATATCTTGCCCATTCTTATCTTCTATTGTGGATACTAAAATATCGAAGAGCTGATAGGCAGAACTATGTGCAGAGTCAAAGAATGTACCAAACCAGATCGTGAGTAACTCGTAGATCTTACACTTGCACAGAAAAAGGGAAGTGAAGAGTGACAAAAAGCGATAATACTGAAATCACAGGCAACCTCCATTCAGGTATTTTCTGACATTTTACTTTGCATCCGTACTAGTATTTTTAATATAATTCTAACAAAAGTCTTTTTCAGCATTAGAAGAAAGAGACATTTCCTGTGATTCTTGTCCCATGATAGTCAGTGTTGATGATGTGTCTGAAGGCCAAGTTCTGCCAGAAATCAGGTGTCTTACTGACTTTTTGGAACCCATTCAAACCCTCTTGGAAAGCAAAAGAGAAAAAGCATTTTAGTCCTTCCAATGGGAAACATGGCTCTTAAGTCTTCTGCAAGAAACAAAAAGAATAAATACATGACAGGACACCGTATGCGAGTTGACTACAGTGCTGAATCTGCCATTTAAATGCACACAGGCAAGGGAGCTGACAGCTTTCGCAAGCCCCTGTGCAAGGTAGGGAGGCTGACTCCAGGCTCCCAGAAGGGGCAGGGCCTTGGGTGGAAGTGGCGAGGCTAGGGGCAGACAGCCCTCTATGCCACACAGAATGCAGCATGCCCCTCCACCCCAGCTTTCAGAACCACACAGAATAGGCAGTGTGGCACTCCAGTGGCAATTTACAGGCCCAGGACTCCGGCTGCTGCTGCTCTATTCTGTAGTGTCTTATTGTGCTCAGATTATTCAGCAAATTTGCCTAGTCTTTCTGTTGGCGTAATCATTTACAAAAACTGGGCTGCCAGATCTTTGTCATCCTTCTTAATTAGTTTCTCTGCACAGTGTTGACGATGCTGTAGTGTCCTCACTCGGCCTGACCTTCTGTCATTCTGGCTTACATTTTCTGCATGCCATGTTTGGCTTTGCTTTAGCCACCTAAAATTATTAGTGACAGTCAATAACAAAAGTTCTTCAAAACAAACACCTTAAGTTAATACCTCCAGCTGCTGTTGTTTCAAACTGCCATCTTGAAAATCATGGAGAGTTTCAGAAAGATGAATTTCCTAAGCACAAAATCTACAGATAGAGAGCATTGACTCAATCCATTAAAGCAAATACTGGCTGACCTTCTAATTCCATT
The DNA here is from genome assembly GCF_049634645.1 of Pelodiscus sinensis. NCBI lineage: Eukaryota > Metazoa > Chordata > Testudines > Trionychidae > Pelodiscus > Pelodiscus sinensis. The sequence goes on from NC_134711.1 coordinate 204,450,340, forward strand.
ATTTGCAAGAGAGCTCAATTTGTGAAAGCCACTTAATAAAATAAATAAAAAATAAACAATTAATAATAAATAATAATAATAATAATAATAGTAGTAGTAGTAGTGGTGGCATTATTGGTATTATTGTTGTTGTTATTGTTATTATCAAAACAGAAGCCAAGAACAAAAGCAGAATCCAAAAACCAAAAGTTCATTTTTTTAGGTTGGCAGAGGAAATGTTAAAATCAAGTGAGGCTGAATTATATAATTCACGAGGTTGATATAACCTCAGACTTGAGCAATATGAAGATTGGGAACGACAAAGTAAATGCAAATATGTCATATGACATATAGGCTGATTCTGTTCTCACTTCACCAGTTTCACCTGGGTATCACTCCCACTAGCTTCAGCTCAGTTATTACTTATATATTCTGGTGTAAACAAGAGGAAAATCAGCCTTATAATATTTGCCAAAATCTGCCTACCCCAAGAGGCAGTCATTCATCCTGTATCATGCCTCATTCACACCTCACCCTGCCAACAGATTGATTTAAAAGTGAAGCTGGTGAGCAGAAAAGAGAATTGGGCGGGCAGGGAGAGGAAGTTGGAGAATCTAAGGAGGAAGATGCCATAAATGTGTGCTAATATAAGAAACACAGACAATGACCCAGTTCCATAAGGTTAAAATATGTCCTTCTCCTGTTCTCCTTCTGAATTTTACTGAAATTGGTAAGCAAAGACATTGCCTGCTAGAGCAGTGGGGTATAGCAATTGCAAAGGATCAAATAATCACATCTGTGTCTCAGTCTGCTCTGTGGAGGGTAACTTTTATCAAAGGGGGGGCAGGCGTGTGGATAGCACAATGGGTTGGGTCTCAGGAAGCTTCTTTTCTGTTCTGTTCCCTTCTCTACTGTGATCCCAGGTAACTTACCTCACCTCTATGTGTAATTCCCTGTCATATTTTAACCTAAAACTTACAGACTTCTCTCATCGAAGTATTTTCTTTCTTCTTTGTGACTGAGGCTGCAAACCCAGAATCCCAGGGTCTGGAATTTCTAGGAGCAAAGGATAGCTGTGATTCAAGGTCTATAATTCCACCAGAAGTGACAATTTGTCACTGTCAAGCATGCTAATTTTTAAGGTCCATCTATTGCTGTTCTGTTCTGCTATCTCCATGGACACTGACTTGCAAATAGAAAACACATGAGGGGACTCAACTTCAGGGGAATCTAGTTACCAGCTCATTACCTTGCATCCCTTGCTGTTTCCACCATCCGAGAGAGAATGATTTGACCCTGGCAAGTATATTTGTCAGGGATGGAGCTGTCCAAATAATATTGTGGTCTAAGAAAAATATGGTTGTGCAATGATGCTGATGTGGCATGCTGATAATATATATCACTGACACTGACAAATTCTATCAGGGAAATGGATACTTCATAATATGAAATAGTCCAGGGACCTTTTTAAATCACAGGTTACTATGTGGCAATTACATGGCCTGACTCACTGTCGCCAAACAGAGAGAGAGTGGCAATGTCATGACTGTACTAGCAGCAAGGCTAAAAGAACCCATGGGATTAAAAAAAATGAAGCAAAAAATTGTAGTCAAGGGGACAGTATAAGAAGTCACAGCTGAGATTTTCACTATATGTCATGTGAATCCTGCTTGGGTCACTCTTGTTCAGCAGAGGCAGGATAACTTAATCTGTCAATTTTAAAGAACAGTAACCAGGGGAGCTGGTATTTAGTACTAGTGTGAAGGCTGCTGTGCTTTTAACAGGACATGTACCAGCCTCTGCCCTCCTAACCCATGCCATCTTGCCTCTGATGGGAGTTATTTTCCTGGGAGTCAATGGCATATGAGAAAGGTGACGATTTGGCTCTAAGAGTCTGGTGAATCTAAACCTTTTTTTACATTAAAACTTCTCTTTTAAAAAAAAATATTTAACTATGAAAATAAACAAAAGAAAGCAAGGAAAAAAATTAAAATATGAAGGCATAATTGCACACATCTAGTGGGCTGCTATTTTACACCCATATTTCAATCTTCATATTCCCCACACACATCGTCCATAAACATGAGTACAGAAAGAATAGTTTTGATTACCAAACTACACATGTATATTTTGTTATGTAAAGGGTCCAAAAGAATACATTTATATCATATATGTTAGTATTAAAATGACAGAACAGCTTAGAAGTTCCCACTGAGCTTCAGGCCCTATTGTGCTAGGCAGTTTCCATATATCTCAGAGACATCCCCTCAGTTGAGGAATTGACAGTTTATCGTTCTCATACAGCTTCACAGAGGTCCATAGAAAGACTTATATTGACTTCCATGGGAGTTGGATCAAGCTCTCAATCAGGGATGGACAATAATTTTTGATGGGAAGGCAACTCCAAGAATTTGGTAAGTGGTCAAGGGCTGCACCCTTCTATTTTATTTATGGAGGAGATGGGGATTGGGTACAGAAGAGAGCTGCCTTGCAATAAAGCATTGGGGTGCAAGAGAGGGTGCAGGATCCAGTAGGGAGTATTGGTGTAGGAAGAAGGAAGAGAGTTAAGGGAGGGGTACCTAAAGAGTACTAGCTCAGGACCTCTGTCTGTTCCCTGTAAAGATTTTTTGTTTGAGTTCTTTTAAAGAATATTGTTTTTATTTTTGAATACTAAGATAAAGTGATAATAAAAACATTCATGACAATTCAGCATGACACAGAAACCACACGTAATCACAAAGGTTACAGTAAATACTTTAGAATGAAAAGGGGTTGATTAAAAGAAATAATAAAAAGAGAAAGGACACATTATGGGTAAAACATGCAAACCACTTAATGAGTAACCAAGTCCCATTTTTCAAAAAGGCCTAAGTTACTTAGGAACCTATGTTGTAATAGAGGCCACTTAGGCACGTTTGAAATTTTTGCCTGATAGCTACATCTCTTTATCTTTATAACCCTCAGTCAATATCAATAAATCTCTCTAGGGATAGATACGTAGATAAACACAAAATTGTAAGAAAATTGAAATTGGTAAGTCCAAATTCTGAGTCATAGTTCTTAAAATTCCTTATACCAAAGCTTAGTAGTAACATGTATGCAATTTTTCAGTGGGTATGGGAGTACTGATACCCTAATATTTGAAATGAATTATGATTATCTAAAAATTAAATTTAGCAAAGATAGATGAGTCTAATTAATAGGAGAAAGAAGAGCATGACTTCTTAACATTTATCCTGTAGCCTAGCATTTATTTCGTTTACTTAGTTAAGTCAGATCTGAACACCCCTGCACTTTGAGGAAGTTCAAATCCATGTCCAGTTCTGAAATTTGTGACCAACCCTTGTCTCTATCATGGGAAAAATCAAACCCGCCTCAACAGGGGGGACAGAGGGAATATCTGGATTCAAGTCCAGGTCTGGATCCTTGCTTTGGACCCAGTTGAGCCAATCATTTAAGCACACGTTTAAATGCTTTGAGAAAAAGGATATATTGGGTCTCTGTGCTCAGGCCCATCTCTATATATTTCAAAATAAGTGAAGAGATCAAAAAATAGCATCAGAATTAGACACTGAACAATCAAGGGTGAACTTACAATACCATTTTCAATCATGTCTTTATTAAGTTTTGATACGTTAGAAATAAAAAACACAAAGCAAAACATGATTTGCAATGCCTTCATTCTTTGAAATATGAAACAATAACGAGGGTGTTGCATGCTCATTCTACTGCAATTACCAAAGAAGTGTCCCATTAGTCTCTACAATTTGTGAATAATGAGAGCACATGAAGTGAACTGAAAATAACATCGTCAAACAACCGACAAATGAAAATAATGGAAGAAAAATGGTGTGACTGCAAGGTCAGGCTATCAAATACACAACAATAAAAACCTAATGTGTGTGGCTGTAATAGCATTGCTCGCATTTAAATATTCATGCATATTAGAAGTAATTCAGTCCAATAAAATTACATCTCATTTACACTCTTGTCTATGTCATTCTTTATTTGATTGTATGTGGAAAGATAAATACAAATCAAGTCAATAAACAGATTTTAGATAAATCAAAAGCCCTATTTAGACATGGTCTTATTCAGGGGCTTCAGGGATTGTAAATCTGAGCCACTTAGATTTAGACCAATATTTACTATTTGGTGCAGGGAGGTGAGAGGATAGGGCCAGTGCTGAAAGTAACTTAAAATTTCTTACAGGTACTGTCCTATTTCAACCCAGGTCCCTGCCAGCTCTTTATATAGCTCCCTGGTGGTCTATGACAGATGCAGGACTTTAGATTGAAAAATCATACAAAGTTTTATTAAGTAGTGTCATTCTTGCAATATCATGGCCAAAAGAAATGTTGTTTGATGCCAAAAGTAGCCAGGGATAGTGATTATCCAGACCATGAAGGATGTGCTAAATATACCCATGCGGTTTAGACCATTTGATCCTCTCAATGTAGTCTTATGCAGTGGAATGATATTCATGACTCTCAGATCTCTTGTAATTACTTCCAGGCTGAAATAGCTCATTGTTGACCTAAAATGTCATCCTTGATCAATTGCAAATCTAAGGCCAATTCTGCAAGGGTCACAGTAATTTTCAGCATTATCTTAAACCCACGGGCTTTCTGAAAACGTGCACGACACCTGTTTTACTTGTAATAATACAGTAAGGCACTATTTGTCATTACTTTGCTATGTAGAACAACCTTTTTGTCTTAATCAGCATAGTCACTGCTTAGAAATATGACATCCTTGAAGGTATGAAGCACAATGGGGGAAATTTATCCGGTTTTTGTTTGTTCTTTTTTAATTCTTATGATAAACTTTTAACCCTTTGGCAGTGAAAATGCTGATGTAGACAGCCCTTCTGAATGGCACTAACTCAGAGGGGAAATAATAGCTCTGGTTTAAAGAGCTGCTGATCTGCATAGCAGGTGCATTCATCACACACACACACACATTATTTGCATTTATCATAGCATGCTTTTATCTATCACTATTTAACGCACAGTGAAGAGCACATAACCAATTCCATTTGCAGTATTTATTATTCTATTTTGGCAATGTTGCAACCATGCAATATGTTTATCAGCCACCTCATAAAATTAACAAGCATCTAGAATGTTAGCCTCTTCAGCTCACCAACATGAATAACCTAAATAACAATATACTGCATTAAAAATCATTCTCCTCATGCATCATACATGGTATTTATATTAAGAATAACCATACTAGGTCAGACCAAAGGTCCATCTAGCCCAGTATCCTATCTGACGACAGTGGTGAATACCAGATGCTCCAGAGGGAGGGAACACAACAGGTAATCCTCACATGATCCCTCTCCTGTCACCCACTTCCAGACAAACAGAGGCTAGGGACCATTCCTACGCATTCTGGCTAATAGCCATTGATGGACCTAACTTCCATGAATCTATCCAGCTCTTTTTTTAACCTTGTTAAAGTCCTAGTCTTCACCACACCCTCTGGCAAGGCATTCCACAGGTTGACCGTGCGCTAAGTGAAGAAAACCTTCCTATTCAGACAGAGAGGGTAAAATATAGTATTTCTCTTTGCATATTACATTACCACATTTCTAGTCAATGAAAAATTTGCAGCAGGAAGCAGACAATAATTGAGTCATTTCCTAAGTGTCCATAACTGGCAGCTTTAAAAGTGTTTTCTTAATAATTCAAGCCAGTGATATTATGGAAGATTGTCTCAATATCTCTTAGCTATGGGAAAGTAGGGAAAATACTAGAAACATGACAATCAATATGAGTATATCTACACTACCACCCTAGTTCGAACTAGGGTGGTAATGTAGGCAACCGGAGTTGCAAATGAAACCCGGGATTTGAATTTCCCGGGCTTCTTTTGCATAAAGCCGGGCACTGCCATTTTTAAATGTCCGCTAGTGCGGACTCCGTGCTGCGTGGCTACACGCGGCACGGACTAGGTAGTTCGGATTAGGCTTCCTAGTCTGAACTACCATTACTCCTCGTTTCACGGAGTCCGCACTAGCAGACATTTAAAAATGGCGGCACCCGGCTTTATGCAAATGAAGCCCGGGAAATTCAAATCCCGGGCTTCATTTGCAACTCCGGTTGCCTACATTACCACCCTAGTTCGAACTAGGGTGGTAGTGTAGACATACCCTCAGAGAGAAAATTAACACCCATAAGAAGAGGCGAGAGAAAGGCAATATATGTGGAATCAAGAGATTACGATGAGAAAAAAATCAGTAAGAGGAATATGACCAAGGTACATACAATAAAAAACTACATAATATGAAGCAAAAACAAAAAAGAGATAACAGAGAAACCCAGAAGAGAAGGACTAGTACTAGTACACAGACAACACAACCAGATACTCACTTTACACAGAATTGTTCAATTTTTAAGAGAACAACAGTAAGATAGTAAAGAAAAATGTCTCAATGTCTTTTGAAAGAAAGTCCCAGTTTTGTACCGAAAGCCACATAATTCCTAAGCCAGGGATGGATGAGCTATTAATAATTATAATTTATTTTACTGATATTTATTGCTTACATACCAGCGATGCCACAAACCTGCGATGGTGCTATAGAAAACAGAGAAAGTCTCTTCTTCAAAAGAATTTACACTTTGAGGGCATGTCCTAGTACTAATCCAAAACAGTTCATTTTTACATGCCTAAATACGTATTTAGGTACTGGACTTTAGATTCTTGAGCATATTTGCCTTGATGGCTTTTATTTCAAATTTCTTTGTATTTGTGGCCAGCACATAGATACATTATGCTAAGAGTTACCAAGATGGCTTTAGTGCCACATATATCCCTATTTATGAGTCAGGGATATAGATACCTCATTGAATAAGTTGTCTTTCTTGTTTCTAATCAGGAAAAAAAAGGCTTTTACCAGAAGAAGAGCGGGTATTTCACAGCTCCAAAAGTCTACTGGAGTGGGAAGTGAATCCTGTTCCTCAATAATCCTGTAAGATCTAGCACAGACCACATTCAGACAATCACAATTGCTCTCCTTCCACCAAATAATCAGTGGAGAGGGAGAGGAACTACCTGGCATCAGCAGGTAGTGCTTTGGTACCCAGTCACCAGACATCAATGGTGAGAAGGGGCCCAGAGTAAAGGGGTAGTATCTTCTCAAAATACTGCATCAGTATAGAGCCTGCAGCTCCATGTTAACTTGACCCATTGCTAAGCCATGTGAAAGTACAGTGCAGGGCTTGATTTGTGTGGCCCACGTTAAGCAGTCACTGCAGGATTCTCCCAGCAGTGCTTTGGGCTATTGGCTGAGCTGCAAACACCCCTGGGGAAAGTGCTAGTATTGCTATTGCTCTGAAGGAATCAGCCCATCCTGAACTACTTAGACATTTCTGAGATGATTCCCATCTTAATGTGACCAAGTCTGATTCTGTGTCATAACTTCTGAGATCTAACAGGATCATGCAGCTCCATGTGGTACAGCAGCATGGTCCACAAGAGACTGTCAATTGGAGCTGATGTTTAGCACCACAGACATACAGAATAACTCTGATTTAAGTAGATGGTTTTAGACTTTTAAATAGATAATCATAGCAGAAAAATGTATTTGAGGAATAATTTATTTGCATCAGGGAAGTTGATGTATGTATTTATCTGAGCTAAAAATCACATCTGGCTTGGTAAGATGGAAATCTTGGCAGTATTATAACTGAGAAACTGCTTGTAACATTTCTCATGTTAAGAAATTTCTCAGCCCTTCTTACTGTCATCGGATTAGAACTTCACAAAGAGAGGGGCAAATTAATTCCTGTTTTGATGTAATTGGAATTACAGCAGGAATGCTTTTAGCTGAGTAAGACTGAAGTCACTCCATTTTAAGCAGTTCTAAATATTTAGAATCTAAGTGTCTGGGCCACTTTGATTTCTATGGACATTAGAGCGGGCCTTGTATTGAGTCAGAGTATGTGTCCTTGAGCCCCCATCAGCTGCGCTTTATGTGATGCTGATAGACCAGGTCAGGCCAGAGCCAGAGACCACTCACTTGTGTGCGAATGTCAAAGGAGTTAAATGTACTGGTATGTGTTCAGATCAATTCACTTGCATATTAATAGAGATCAAAGGAGATGTTCATTGTATTGTTTTTTCCTGTTGTTTACTTTTTCATTACATTTGCATTATGCATACCAAATCATTAAATAACTCTAGGTCAAAGTGTGTGTTAATGTAAAAGTATGTTCAGGTGTGGGAGCTTCATGAAAACTAATGAAATGTTACTTGTATTGTTTTCACTTATTTATTCCTATTGTAATGAATTTACATTATATATCTACTGTGACTGAATAATTCAAATTAAGAAAAGTGCTAAATTCAAAGCAATTGGCCATTGTGTGGACACAGACTGTCAGATTGTTGTCTGTGAAAAGGAGGTATAAATACTGATTCAAAGAGAGATCCTTGATCTTTGGATTGTTTGGATTCTAACAGGGCAGAATAACTGAACAAGAAGATGGAGGTCCTCTGAGTAATTCTGGGTAGTTCTCAAAAAGACTTTTAGGAAACTAGCAGTTTATTATATCACTGCCACTACTTGGAGTTACAAACTGTGATTTGCCAGGTATTCATTTTATCTACTTTAACTTCTCAATAACTGTCCTTTTTGCTTTTTTCAGTATCCCAAAATAGCATTTTCTGCATCTTAGAAACAAGACCATTATTTCAAAATATATTCGAAAAACAGGCTTACTATTCCAACGTCCTGGTAAACCTCGTTCCACAAGAATTAAGGTACTTGTCAGAATAGCAGTCTATTTCAAAATTAATTTCAAAATAGGCTATCTCAAAATAAGCTATGCAATTTGCATAGCTCTAATTGCATCTTATTTTGAGCTATACAGCACTGTATAGCTGTACCCTTGGAACTGAGAGAAACCTGGTATGGTGTGATTTTTTGGTTTATGTCAACATCATCAGTAAGTCTGGTTAGTAATTGGAAAACTCATTGTCTGGAAGTCCATGATAAGACTGCTATAGTAATCTATGAGTTCATAATTGTTACTGGATTGGTGAAAACGAACTATAGAACACATCAACAATTCGGGATGCCTGCCCTATATCTGACAGTCTGCCCTGAGATAGGCATTCACAGTTGTGAGCCACCTTAAATGAAGCATCAAAGAAGAAGCAGATGAGGCTGCATATGAAGTGCCATTCTGATGTGCTGATGAGAAATATAGCCAACCAGCCATTTTAAAATTACTTTTTTATATTCTGCTGAAAGCAACTGCAGGACTTTGTCCACCAGAATCACCTTGATGAAGAACTTTATATGTGGCCCAACTCTCTTGGCTCAAATGAAGTCCCATAGTCACACAGTACCCAATAAGTTTTTAAATACCATAAAATGGAGAAAGGGGGGAGATTTTACAGAAACAAACAATCACGAGTCAGGCCTCAGAAAAATTATTATTTTGTCTTAAAATTGTGGGATTTAAAAAAATAACATGATTGGAGTTCTTTTTGTTTGCCTTTTGCGGGGGGTGGGGGGGCGTCAAGCCTGAGGGTTCAGATTTTCTAGCTTTTCCTACAAGTGCAGATTCTCCCATAATAAAATACAGGACTATGTAGCACTTTAAAGACTAACAAGATGGTTTATTAGATGATGAGCTACTGGCCCACAAAAGCTCATCATCTAATAAACCATCTTGTTAGTCTTTAAAGTGCTACATAGTCCTGTATTTTGTTTCAGCTAGACCAGACTAACATGGCTACATTTCTATCTCTATTCCCATAATAAAATTACTGAAGAGGAGAGAACTTTAAGAAAAATGCTAAATATTCTGGGAGACTTGGCAATACTGGGATGCATAAAAAAGTAGGCAGGAAAATAATATTGAAATTATTGTAATGTTATTAGCTGAATGAATGGCATGGTGTCCAAATCCACTTAATTTATCTTTAATATTTTTAATAATCAAATGTAGATGAAGTCCAGAGATGAGTAGTGAAAATAGCAAGAAGCATAGAAAAACTTCCATGTGAGGAGAGAGAGAAAAGATTTGGACTGTGTAACTAAAAGAAGCAAAAATAAGCAAAGTCATGATAGACCTATGCTGATAGTGAAAGGTACAGTGACGATAAATCAGGTATTCTTGTTTACTATTTCTCATAAGAGAAGGGACCATGATCATCCTGTGGATCTCACCGCTACAATATATTGAGGCCAAGAATTTAGAAGGATTCTAAAAAGAATTCAATATGCAAATTGATAGTGTAAATATTTATTTACTCTTGTGGCAGCAGTCTGATCCCTGCTGGACAGTAAAGGGGTTAATAATAAACTTAGTAGCGATGAGCTGGTGGGGAAAGTAGTGAAAGGAAGCATATTTCAGAATAACTTGGAAGTGTGCCTTCCTCCTATCCTTCTGTGCCTTTCTCTCACTAATCAACATTGCTTGGCCTAAAACTTTATTTGGAATGAACATGTTGCCTTTTAACTCAGGTCATTGCTTTGTAAGCAAGGATAATTGAGTTATCATTTAAATATCAGAAAGCTCAGAGTGACTTATATTAATAAAACTGCATGTGGCGAGGCAAACCAAAGACAGCAGGCTGCAGTAGTTTGATGAAGGGCAAGTATACAGGAAGCTGGGTGAGCAAGTCCCTGTTCCCAAACTAAGATGACAGAGACTACTGCCCAACAATTAAGTCAGGCAGGCACCTGAGACTCATTAAGAGCTGGCCTACAGCAGTAGGCTAGTGGCTAGTTAGGGCCTGCTGGTCCATTATAAAAGGTTCCCCTCAGGCATGGAGGGAGAAGGAGAAGAGGGATGGACTGGAGTGAAGGAGGAAGCGCACACTGAGGCAAGGTATAGGTGGGAAGCAGGAGAGGTTTTTTCCCCAAGATGTCAAGGAGACGGTATTGTGGGAGTAGTTGGGGAATTGTCTCAGGGAGCGGCTGCTATATGGTAGGGATAAGAGCAAGAGCCCTACTAGTAGATGCTACCTAGGGCCCTGGTCTGGAACCTGGAGTAAGTGGACAGGACCAGGTTCCCCCCAACCCTCCCCACACCCGATGGGCTGCCACCAGGGAAAAGGGCCATGGAAAGGTTTTTCCCTCCAAGGGTGAAAATGGCTCATCAAGTGGGGAGCCCTTGCCTCTGAGAGAAACAAGAGGCAGTGGGAAGTTCACCCCAAGCCTCTGAGGCATCTTAAAATCCCCCAGGAAGTGCAGGACCCAGGGGGCACTACCAGAGCTCTGTCACAGTGGAAATATCTAATCTACAGAGGAAACAGCATAAAATTTTACTTAAATCCCCATTTAAATATATATTATAGGAAAAGTCTGCTCTCTCAGACTTCAAAAATGTGCTTTAGTAATTTAAATGTATTGGTTTGTTCTTTTTGTTTGTATTGATTTTTGTATTTGTTTCATATCACACTAATAATATGCTAAATTAGAAGAATGTAAATATAGGGATGCTTGTTAGGGAAACAGGGGAGTGGCTATGGCTGTCACTAAATGTTTATCATATAAAAAAAGTGAAAAATCAATGAGGTTTGGGTGTTAAAAATGACTGTTAAATCCTGAGGGGGTATTTTTAAAAATTGAAGGGCACAACTGCATACTGATGACCTCTGTGTGGACCCTGCAAACATCTGTGATATCCTATAACTAGGAAACATTGTAGGGGTTTTTATTGGAAAGACAAGAGGATTTATTGAGCCTTTTATCCACCACAGGTGTAGTCTACCCACAAAATACAAATATTTGTCTTTGTACCTACACAATGCCTCTTTGTGACACTAACGGAAAGAAGTGCTTGAAAAGTATTAATCATATATATATATATATATATATATATTCATTTAAGGAAAGATGATGCAGCAGAGCTAGCCTTTGAGCAGGAGGGAATGCTTAAGAATTGTAATGGTGACCTCCAGTGGCAACTATGGGAAATGAAGGATTGTTTCTATGAATATATTGTGGAATGTAACTGTATTAAAATATGTTCTTTACAGGGATATTGGTAATTCCATTGATTTGTAGAAAATTAATTATATTTTAGTTCACAAAATCAATGTCACTTTCCCAGTTTTAGTTTTACTAGTTAGAGATATTGTGACTATATCAAAAGACAGATGGGGATATTTTTAAGAATACAGTGTAAATTTTGAAAGTTGCATGAACACTAGTTATTCCCTCTCCACAAAGGACAAACAATCTGGCCAGACATGTTCCACTGTCTACTTTTGTGCCATTGCTAACCCTTGTGGACAAATATTCTGCTTCATCTGGAATAGCATGTGCTGTTTGGAGGTTACTTGTGCAATTTTTATTTTGACAGCAGTACAACAGATTTGACATGGAAAAATAATGTTTTTACAAAGTTTAAAATCTAAAACCAATAAGACCATGCATCATATTTAGGTAGAAATAATTTTGTCATAAGTATCTACATCTCTTGTACACCCATCGGAGGTTTTATCTTCAAAAAACATGCACACAAATTTTGCAGATGCACATAAAATCTAGTTATTGAGCCTCTAATTTGCACTAACAAATGCAAATTTTGCACATATCTGTGATTGCATACACATTTCTTAAGGAAATCTTAGAGGTCTGTTTGAAAATGTGTTCCAAAAGGGTTTGATTTGCATGAAAGATTATGAATAGCTATTTATTATTCTTAAAGTGATAGCAATTAACTGAATCGATTAGGTTTAAGGAGTCATATTACTAAAGACGGTCTATATACATAGAAATACATGGTTCTTGAACCAAATGACTTATGAAAGACTGTGGCAGCAATAGCAATATAAATGTGGTCACAACATTTTAAAATCCATGGCCTCTTAAATATTACTTCTGGACTTTTCTTTAGGAGTTTGCTCCCTATGATATATAGAGCAGCATATGAAGAAAAGGCTATTGGACATGCGATCATAAAAATAAGGGAATAGTAAAAAAACAACTTATTCACACTAATTTAAGAATTAGTGAATCTTTAATATACTTTCTTTGTACACCTGGGTATGTGATAGATGCAAGTATGGTGAGCAGTTCTAACATATATTCAGTATGTGCTGTTGAATCTGGATACAGGACTTACATCAATAATAGGTACATTGCTTGTTTACCATTAACAAGAATGGTTAATTTTGCTTAAATCTCCATTTAAATGTATATTACATGAAAAGACTGGTCTCTCATCCTTCAAAATATATATTTTAGCAATTTAAATTTATTGTCTTGTTCTTTTTGTTTGTACTGATTTTTATTTGTTTCATATCACACTAATAATGTGATAAACAAGAAGAAAATAAAAGTAGGGATGTTTGTTAGGAGAACAGAGGAGCTCTAGTAGTCCTGTATTACCTAGAATAAAATCAGTGGAAAATAATATTGGCACTATTCAGTATTGTTTGTGTTCTAAGTGTTGTACTAATGTTAATTACTTCATTTTAAATGTAAGTAAATAATTAAGAACTACTTATTTATGTGTCCTGTGGCACCTTATAGACTAACAGATTTATTGGAGCATAAGCTTTTGTGGGCAAAGACCCATTTCGTCAGATGCATGCAGTGGAAATTCCAGAAGCAGGTATAAATATACAGGCATAAGAAAAGAGTACCAGTCAACAGTAAGGCTAGAGATAATGAGATCAATTCAGTCAGGGAGGATGAGGCCCACTTCTAGCAGCTGATTTGGAGGCGTGAACACCAAGAGAGGAGAAACTGCTTTTGTAGTTGGCTAGCCATTCACAGTATTTGTTTAATCCTAAGGTGATGGTGTCAAATTTGCAGATGAACTGTAGCTCAGCAGTTTCTCTTTGAAGACTGGGCTTGAAGTTTTTTTTGTTGCAGGATGGCTACCTTTAAATCTACTATTGTGTGTCCAGGGAGATTGAAGTGCTCTCCTAGAGGTTTATGTATATTACCATTCCTGATATCTCATTTGTGTCCATTTATTCTTTTACATAGGGACTGTCTAGTTTGGCCGATATATATAGCAGAGGGGCATTGCTAGCACATGATGGAGTATATTACATTGGCAGATGTGCAGGTGAATGAACCAGTGATAGTTTGGCTGATCTGGTTAGGCCCTGTGATGATGTCGCTAGTATAGATATGTAGGCAGAGTTGGCACCGAGGTTTGTTGCATGGATTGGTTCCTGAGTTAGAGTTACTATGGTGTGGTGTATAGTTGTGGGTGAGAATTTGCTTCAGGTAGGCGGGTTGTCTGTGGGCGAGGACTAGCCTGCCTCCCAAAGCCTGTGAAAGTGAGGGATTATTGTCCAGGATGAGTTGTAGATCACTGATGTGTTGGAGAGGTTTTAGCTGAGGACTGTGTGGCTATGTCTAGACTGCAAGCCTCTTTCGAAAGAGGCTTTTTTGAAAGATACTTTCGAAAAAGCCTCTTTCGAAACAGAGCATCTAGACTGCACGCGGAACTTTCGAAAAAGCAAGCCGCTTTTTTGAAAGAAAGCAGCAAGTGAGTCTGGATGCTCTCTTTCTAAAAAGCCCTGTTTTCTTTCAAGAATGCCTTTTTTCGAAAGAGCACTTTTGAAAAAAGGCGTTCTTCCTCGTGAAATGAGGTTTACAACCATCGAAAGAAAAACCACGTTCTTTCGATTTAATTTCGAAAATGCGGCTGCAGTCTAGACGCAGGTTAAGTTTTTTCGAAAAAAGGCTACTTTTTTCGAAAAACCCCCCTGAGTCTGGACACAGTCTAGGTGATGGCCAGTGGTGTTCTGTTTCTTTGTTGGGCTTGTCTTGTAGTAGGAAGCTTCTGGGTACATGTCTGGCTCTGTTAATCTGTTTCCTCACTTCCTTGGGTGGGTATTGTAGTTTCAAGAATGTTTGGTGAAGATCTTGTAGGTGTTTGTCTCTGTCTGAGGGGCTGGAGCAAATGCGGTTGTACCTTCGTGCTTAGCTGTAGACAATGGATCATGTGGTGTGTCCAGAATGGAAGCTGAAGGCATGAAAGTAGGCATAGCAGTCAGTAGGTTTTCGGTATAGGATAGTGTTTATGTGACCATCACTTATTTGCACCGTAGTGTTCAGGAAGTGGATCTCTTGTGTAGATTGGTCCAAGCTGAGGGTGATGTGGGGGTGGAAATTATTGAAATTGCAGTGGAATTCTTCTAGAGCCTCTTTCCCAGATGATGAAGATGTCATCAACATAGCATAAGTAGAGAAGGGGCGCTAGTGGGTGAGAGCTGAGGAAGCACTGTTCCAGGTAAGCCATAAAAATGTTGGCATATTGTGGGGCAATGCGGGTGCCCATAGCGGTGCCACGGGTTTGGAGGTATATATTGTCACCAAATCTGAAATAGTTGTATGTGAGGATAAAGTCACAGAGCTCAGCCACCAGTAGTGCTGTGGCATCATCAGGGATACTTTTCCTGACAGCTTGTATTCCATCTGTGTGTGGGATGTTGGTGTAGAGAGCCTCTACATCCATGGTGGCTAGGATGGTGTTTTCTGGAAGATCACCAATGCACTGTAGTTTTCTCAGGAAGAGCTGGCAGTGCTGATTGTATAGGGTCTGAGCAGAGAGTCCACATATCCAGACAGTCCTGCAGTGAGAGTGCCAATGCCCGAGATGATGGGGCGTTAAGGATTTCCAGGTTTGTGGATCTTGGGTAGTAGATCTGCGGCATCCTCAGGAAGAGCTATCTGAGCAATACGAGTTTCTTCTATGGCCCATTGTTAGTGATGTGTTCTTAATGAGCCATCAACACAGAGCTTTCTAGCACTGATGTAAATCTATCAGAGGTGTCACCCAGAAACAAACACATTTGAGATACCGATAGGCAATATTCATAACTTTGTATATGTGTAATTAACCAGGATACTCATATCTGATAGGTTATAACTTTTCCATTGATACCTTGCATGATATACTTTGTATAAAATGTTGCAATTATATAACAATGGTAATTTCAATTATATAAATCAAGGGTGGTGGAGAACCTTTTTTGGGTCAGGCACTGCAAACCCACAGAAAAATCAGTCAGGCCCAGGCTGGTAGATTTTGTGTGTTGCAGCCCCATGGGGAGAACAGCAGGGGGAGAGGGGCGCTGATGTACCCGTGCAGGCTCCCCAGTGCTGAGGGGAATCCCTGAGTCTTAGGGGCTGAATCCAGGCAAGTCCTAGGTTCCCCACCCCTGGAATAAATGGTCTTATTCATTCATACAGCATCAGAAATTCAATGTCACTGATATCTTTGGAGAATTATTTCTTTTATTGCCCTAGGACACACAAGTAACAGCCAGGATATGTACTTTCTATCTACAGGGCCAAATTGGACACAGACAGATGAAAGTTTGTATATGGAATGAAGGTTGAATACAGCACTGTATTTGCACTCTGCTTGCTTCCTCTGTCTTGTTTAGTGCTACTATAGTTTGGGACATTTTACATTTCCAGGAAGATAAAAGAGCAAAGTACAGCACCTCTGTTCAGAGTGGGAGTGTACATTTGTTTGTTTGTTTTGTTTTACTGATTTGCAGCAGGGCAGGTGCCATAAAGAGTTCACAATGCCTGCAGCCTGTCATACTTTGTGGTTTCTTGACTCCCTCTAGTCCATGGTAGTTTGTGGGAAGTTACTGTGTAAAATCCCTGATATCCTCTCTATATATTATATCCTGCTATATAACTGGTATCCTCGGATTCTCAAGAATAAATGCTCACCTACCTAAATATAACCAGAAAAGTGAAAGTTTGATTTTTCCCTGCCTGTTATATTTGTGTTTATTATCAAAGCAGAATATATTTACCATAATCATAAAAATGGTATGAATCTGAGGGAGGGAAAATTTACATAAAATTTTAAACATGTACATTGGCACCTATTTATTTCATTTAATACTTGGAATATTCAGTAATATGAAGTGAATTCTCAATTGAAGTTATATTTTGTGTGACCATAAGAGGCTGCCTGTTATACAGGAAATCAGTACTATTACAAGTAGCAGTGTGACTGTGAAACAAAACACAGGGTGCATCTATACTGTAACACTTTTTCGAAACAACTAGCACTATTCCGAAATAACTTAGTCCACTTCTACACAGCAGGCAGTTATTTTGAAATGGTGTCAAAATATTGTCAAGCTGGAGGAGTTCTTACTCCAACTCCTGTAACCCTCATTGTACAAGGAATAAGGGAAGTCAAAGGCAGAGTGCTCTATTTCAAAATAAGTGCTATGTTGATGCTCCCAATTTCAGAATAAGCTATTTCTAAATAAGTATGCAATTGATGCAACTCAATTTGCGTAGCTTATTTTGAGTTAAGCCCTGCTGTGTAGATACACCCTAGGAGGGCAGATTTACAATGATACATAAGATACTGATAAATGCCTCATGAAATTGTCAGACTGCTAGGGTGTGTCTAGACTACATGCCTCCTTCGACGGAGGCATGTAGATTAGCCAGATCGGAAGAGGGAAATGAAGCCGCGATTAAAATAATCGCGGCTTCATTTAAATTTAAATGGCTGCCCCGATCTGCCGATCAGCTGTTTGTCGGCAGATCGGGGGAGTCTGGACGCGATGCCCCGACAAAGAAGCCTTTCTTCATCGACACAGGTAAGCCTGGTTTCACGAGGCTTACCTGTGTCGATGAAGAAAGGCTTCTTTGTCGGGGCATCGCGTCCAGACTCCCCCGATCTGCCGACAAACAGCTGATCGGCAGATCGGGGCAGCCATTTAAATTTAAATGAAGCCGCGATTATTTTAATCGCGGCTTCATTTCCCTCTTCCGATCTGGCTAATCTACATGCCTCCGTCGAAGGAGGCATGTAGTCTAGACACACCCCTAGGCAGGTTAGGGACCTAACTAAGATGCTTTAAAAAATTCCACTTGCCTCTGCGGGTATGTCTATACTGCATGGCTATTTTGGATTCTGAAATAACTACCCTGCATCTACACAAGCTGCCCGTTATTTCAAAAAATATTTTGAAATAACGGGCGCACTATTTTGCCATCCCAGTAAACTGCGTTTCATGAGGGATAAGGGATGGCTTGAAATAGTATGTTATTTTGAAATTTGGCGCTGTTTAGATGCACCAAATTTCAAAATAAGCTATTTTGAAAAAAGATACTATTGTGTATCTTATCTTCTTTCAAGTTTAGGGTACTGAGTAGATGCACTCTTCCATGCTTAAATACAACTGTAAATCCGGCCTCTAGTGTTTAGTTTCACATTCACACTGCTATTTGTAACACATTAACTATTTCAATGGCTCAATGACATTGTAAATCTAAACCTTTATCTTAATACGTAAGCCTGGGAAGTAGTCTAGCCGGACCCCCAAGTTTTGGACACCCTGACCCATGCCCCTATTACCCAGGATCCCGGCCGTCTGCTTTGTGCCCTTGCTGCCTGGAGTCCTGACCAACTGGGGTCCCAGCCTCTAGCCCCACTGTCTGCTGCTTTCTCTCGATCTCACCCAGCTAAGGAGCCCACTCAGCCACCAGCCCTGTGCTCAGGGACTCTGATGCCAGTTCCAGGGTCTCAGCTGCTGTCCTCAGTTCTCAGCTGCTGTCCTCAGTTCTAGGGAAGGTGAGGGGCAAAGACAAGGGTGGGAGGGGCAGCTCAGCACCCCAACTCCGAAGATACAGCACCCCATGCTCTGGGTGTCCCTAAATCTCTGACTGCCAGAAGCTTGGATTGGGTGACAATGGATGTATCACTCAATAAATTTTCCTATTCTGCTCAATCCCTTTGAATAATCTGGCACAGGCCACTGTCACAAGAGGATATTGGACTACAGGAAGCATTCATCTAACCCACTATGACTATTTTATCTGTTGCTTATTTTGGCAAAGACTGCATCTGAAAATCAGGTATTTACACACAGACTGCCCTTGCAGATAATGTAGCAGCAGGTACAAGATTGTGTCTAAGATTGTTTGCATACAAGGAATCTAACTGAAAAATAGAATTACTCACAGAAACTAAAAGCTCCATTACTTGTCTGCTCTACATTGGTGTTTATCTTAGACTTAATTCTTCCTGTTTAGATGTCCCTGGCTGATGATTTCTTGATTACACAAAAACAAACATACAAATAAACAAAAAGCGCCTTCTTGCTGCAAAGCAGAACAACTCATCAAAATCTTTGCAAAGCTTCAGCAGTAGCAGCCAAATGGCCAATGGGCGGGGGAGGGGAGAGATTCAAATATCCAATCATAATGTCTCCCTGAACATCACCTTTTTCCCTCAGACTCAAGATACCTTTCATGACAAATTCTAGTTAATTTTAATGACTGACACTTTGAAGGATAGTTTAGCCTCTTGTGTCCCCAATTTCCTGATTGCATTAGGATTTCTGCCAACTATCCTTTAATTATCAGGTGCCCTTGGGACTATTTAATAATGAAAGGATTTAACAAATACAAACATTAAAATGCTCCTTTCCCTGAAAGATAAAATGAAAAACTGCTTAAAACTTTATTTAAATGAATTTTCCTCTTCTCCACTTCACACTCGAACAAGTTCTATAACCATACTTATTACATAGCAGTATGGGAGTAAGGATGAATAAAAGAAATTAGGGGAGGGGGAAAATCCTAGCTAATGGTGTCAATAGATGGGTCATAAACCAAGATGGTAATCTCAGTACAGTCCCTCGTGGTCATATGGCTACATCAAAAGCACAGCTGATAATCTCAGATGAGAAACTAAAGAGGCAATTCTCTGGTCTGCCAAAGACATTTTGTACTGTATAAACCATCTCTCTGGTGGCCCAGGATTGGGAAGGGTGGAGAAAGGTTAGGAATGTTCTGAGGGCAGACAGGGAAGGAGACTTGTATCTGATCTTCTGATGATGTAAAGACCAGATCTTTAAGCCAGATTTTGAAGGAGGTCCCCTTCTGCTCTAACCAAAGTTAATCAATGTTTTTTCCTATCAGAAGGTTGAGATGCAAATGGAGAAGAAATGTTTTTGTGTAAACACTTTTCATAGAAAATTTCAATTTTTCATAAAATGCTGAATATAAAAAAATTGGCTGAAAACGGAAAAAGTTTGGCCCAAATATTAATCGTTCATATCAGAAATGTTTGTGCACTGCCTCACTGGCATTTTATTTTGGGTACATGATGCTTCGGTTATACTCTATGGGCTTTACTTCCTGCTCTGCCTACATTTTCCATTACCATAGTTTCCACTTTTGGAAAAGGGGGTAGTACATCATGGGAATTCCTGGCCATGCTGCATTGTGGGAAATGTAGTCCAACTGAGGAACCTGACCCATTGAAGAGAAAAGGGACATAAGATAACTGAACTAAATCACTCATGAGGCATAAATAGTAGAATGTCCAAATAGACATTTCAATTTTCAGTCAAAATAGTTTTTCAGGGCATTCAGTTTTTGGGACAAGGAATTAAAATTTTCTTCAGAAAGCTGACACATTTAATTAATATTTTTTTTATTTGAAAACCAAATTTTCTAAAAAATTAAAATAAAACTGATGGAAAATTTTCATCCAGCTGCAGCTCTAACTTATGTCTTGGAGCATAGTTCATACATACTGGAGAAGTAGGATCAAAGTGAACTTTCTGCTCTGGAAAGTGTCTATGTAAAATGTATATTGTTATTCCAATGATTAATTCTTTGTGTGTGTACTCAGTTATAGCTGCATGTTTTACTGACAATAATACACTTTTACTACTTTCTAGTCTTAGCAGTGCCAAGGCAATACAGCTGAAGGAGAGTGAGATAGATTTTAATCTAGCTTGCACACCATCAGAGGAATTGTTAATGAACTCCCACTTGCAGAATCTTTATTGCAGGAGATGCATGAGGCTGATACATCTGAACTTGACTATTTGAGACTGGGTTTACAGGAATAACTTACAGAAAAAAATATCATTTTACTTGGACACTGAGTAGATTTGAATAAGGGGGTAGCCGTATTAGTCTCAACCTGCAAAAGCGGCGAGGAGTCCTGTGGCACCTTACTGAACTGTAGGAGCATAAGCTTTCGTGGGCAAAGAACCAATTCGTCAGATGCATGCACAGGACTCCTCACCACTCTTGAGTAGATTTGATTAGGAATCACTGAGAGACAATAAGCATGGTACCACTTTTACAAGTTAATTTTCAGAGTGGAAGCACTCAGTGGCCCATAGAACTATATTCTCACGCTTACTGAGTTCCTTCAGATCAGAAGTGATGCAGAAGTCATGGATGCATAAGTCATATATACCATATATATTTTGTTATATGGTAGACCATTACTCAGAAGGAAAAAGACAACAGACACACAGCAATGGATGCATGTAGTGGAAATTTCCAGAGACAGGTATAAATATGCAGGCCAGAATCAGGCTGGAGGTGACAAGGTGGATCCAATCAAGAAGGATGAGGCCCACTTCTAGTAGCTGATCTGGAGGTGTGAATTCCAAGAGAGGAGAAGCTGCTTTTGTAGTTACCAAGCCATTCACAGACTTTGTTTAATCCAGAGTTGATTGTGTCACACTTGAAGATGAATTGTAGCTCAGCAGTTTCTCTTTGAAGTCTGGTCTTGAAGTTTTTTTGCTGCAGGATGGCTACCTTTAGATCTGCAATTGTGTGTCCAGGAAGATTGAAGTGTTCCCCTACAGGTTTTTGTATGTTGCCATTCCTAATATCTGATTTGTGTCCATTGATTCTTTTACGTAGAGACTGTCCAGTTTGGCCGATGTATATAGCAGTGGGGCATTGTTGGCACATGATGGCATATATTACTTTAGTAGATGTGCAGGAGAATGAACCAGTGACAGTATGGCTGATCTGATTAGATCCTGTGATGGTGTTGCTGGTGTATATATGTGGGCAGAGTTGGCACCTAGGTTTGTTGCATGGATTGGTTCCTGAGTTAGAGTTATTATGGTGCGGTGTATAGTTGCTGGTGAGAATATGCTTCAGGTTGGCGGGTTGTCTGTGGGCAAGGACTGGCCTACCTCCCAAGGCCTGTGAAAGTGAGGGATCATTGTCCAGAATGGGTGGTAGATCACTAATGATGCATTGGAGAGGTTTTAGCTGAGGACTGTAGGTGATGGCCAGTGGTGTTCTGTTGGTTTCTTTCTTGGGCTTGTCCCGTAGCAGGAGGCTTCTAGGTACACGTCTGGCTCTGTCAATCTGTCTCCTCACTTCCTCGTGTGGGTATCGTAGTTTACAGAATTCTTGTTGAAGACCTTGTAGGTGTAGGTCTCCGTCTGAGGGGTTGGAGAATATGCGGTTGTACCTCAGTGCTTGGCTGTAAACAATGGATCATGTGGTGTGTCCAGGATGGAAGCTGGAGGCATGCAGGTAAGCATAGCAGTCAGAATTCTTGGAATTCACACCTCCAGATCAGCTACTAGAAGTGGGCCTCATCCTCCTTGATTGGATCCACCTCGTCATCTCCAGCCTGATTCTGGCCTGCATATTTGTACCCGCCTCTGGAAATTTTTCACTACATGCATCTGACGAAGTGGGTCTTTGCCTACGAAAGCTTATGCTCCAATACTTCAGTTAGTCTATAAGATGCCACAGGACTCCTCGCCGCTTTTGCAGATTCAGACTAACACGGCTACCCCTCTGATGCTTGACAGCAATGGACAATGTTAAATGTATTTTTTTTTCAGTGTTCACCCAAAAAGGTAGCCATGACAGGATAACATAGTGAATATCACTGTAAATGGGAGAGGATCAGAGGCTAAAATAGGCTTTTGATACTGTATCATGTAATCTTCTCATAAACAAACTAGAAAAATACAGCCAAGACAAGCCTACCATAATGTAAGTGCACAACGGGCTGGAAAAATACATTCAGAGAGTATATTCAGTGGTGCAGTGTCATGTTGGAAGGGCACCTTGAGTGGGGTCACACAGGGGAACTGTAGTGGGTCCAGTTCCACTCGAAGGCTACGTCTACACTGGCCCCTTTTCCGAAAGGGGCATGTTAATTTCACAGGTCGTAATAGGGAAATCCGCGGGGGATTTTAATATCCCCCGCGGCATTTAAATAAAGATGTCCGCCGCTTTTTTCCAGCTTTTAGAAAAGCCGGAAAAGAGCGTCTACACTGGCCCCGATCCTCCGGAAAAAAAGCCCTTTTCCGGAGGATCTTATTCCTACTTCAAAGTAGGAATAAGATCCTCCGGAAAAGGGCGCTTTTTCCGGAGGATCGGGGCCAGTGTAGATGCTCTTTTCCGGCTTTTCTAAAAGCCGGAAAAAAGCGGCGGACATTTTTATTTAAATGCCGCGGGGGATATTTAAATTCCCCGCGGATTTCCCTATTACGATCCCAAAAATTACCATGCCCCTTCCAGAAAAGGGGCCAATGTAGACGAGCCCCAGAAGTAGTCCTGCTATTCTGCTCAGCTCTGGTAAGGTCCCACCTAGAGTATTGTGTCCATCTCTGGGCACCACACTTCAGGAAAGATGTGGACAAACGGGAGAGTCCAGAGGACAGCAACAAAAATGATTAGAGGTCAAGAAAATGCGACTTGTGAGGAATGACTGAAAAAAAACCTGGGTTATTTTGTCTGGAGAAAGAGAAAATTGGGGAGAAACATGATAACAGTCAAGTATGTAATAGGTTGTTACAAATAGACGTTAATAATTGGTCTCCTTAACTATTGAGGAAAGGACAAGGCATAATGGGCTTAAATTGAAGCAAGGTAGATTTAAACTAGACATTAGGAAAAACCATGAACAGCTGAGCTCTATAATAAATTATCACGGCAGTTATAGGATCTGGTGTCATGGGAGGTTTTCAGGAACAAATTAGACAAATGGATGTCAGGGTAGGTCTAGATAACTTAGTCCTGCCTCAGTGCGGGGGTCTGATCTACATGACCTATCAAGGTCGCTTCCAATCTTATTTCTGTGGTTGCATTATATACAAGTCTTTCCTTGTTATGAATGCTGCCCGTGTTGAATCTGTTTGGAACATTAGTCTACAGCATGTCACAACCCTACGTGCACTTCCAAGATGTCCAGATTTTCTTATTAACTTTTGTTTTCAAAATAAATTACTTTTAAAATATTTAGGCCTGTATTACTGTCCTGCACCAGAATGCAAGACTTCTGGTAATTACTGCAGCAGCTCAAGCGCTCAGATACAGATCAATAATGTTACATGGGCCCATGGATTGTTAAAATTATATAGTTTCACGTATATTTTAACCTTAGCTTTCATCTGAATCAACTTGTGAACTTGCTGTTCGACAGAGCTCAACCAGAGCTTTGCAGCCTTGCCAGGGTCTGACCCTGAAGAGCACTCCTACCGTTGGAGAGGAGTCGCTCCTGGGCACAGCGCACAATTTCCGCATAGAGAACTAGTCCTATCCCCTCTTTCAGAAGTGGGGCATAAGACTCAACTTTCCCCAGAGATATGAATGGCTGAGTGAGTAGAGATGGAGTGGCATGACATCTCTGACTGGGGGACACTATCCGCAGTTCGTTCCCAACCCCAGAGTCAAAGAGGAGAAACCACAAAAATTCTAATTAAATCTATGTTTGGTAGTCAGACTGTGGCTGACCCCTTGCACAAGATGTGTATAGGGTTTTCCTTCCTTGATCCTCCCCGCTTCTCTGTACCCAACAAATACCGATTGTGGCTGGGTCAGCCGAAATTACAGTGGTCCCTCTGCTCAATTCAGAGCAAGCTTTTCTCCCTGCTACCAAACCACTCCAAATATGTAGGAAGATACAGGCTTTTGGGCCTGCCAGAAGCTTGCCTTGGCCAATGGAATTGACCAGTCAACCATGGAGGAGGGTACATGTTACACTTTTCTAAGAGATGAGGACTTGTTTCTACATGGATTGTTAACTCTGCCTTGCCCCTAAATATAATTTGGTCTTTGATGTTAAGTTTGGTCCTGTTATACCTTTCCTTCATTGTAGGGCTCCTCCACACCACAACTGTGTCATTGCATTCTATTGCGGTAATAACTAACAAGAACCTAATACTCATTACAAAAGCTTGCAGAACGGTTGCATGCATGAGGTAAGTTTTCTTGGCCTAATAACAATGAGGCTTGTGCAGGCCAGAAACCTACTGCGCTTTTTCAGTTAACATTCACATTAAAGGGCAGAATTGGGACCCAAAGGAAGTACATAATCTTTTTTTAATTATTTTTATTAGTGTTAGTATTTTCCCTGAAGTCTTTGATACTATTTTTATTTCAATAAATTAAGTAAGTTATTGTTAACGTGATGCTCCTCTCTGCTTTATTACAGAATACTTGATTTCTGCTCTTATCTTCTATTCCCACTACTATTTCTCCACAATATGCAATAGCCCAAGGACTCATAGCACTAACGCTGCAGTGACTGAATTGTTATACCACAGACCTGGAAATAGGGTAATTGAGGAAGTAGGAATTACAGAGGCTGCAGATGAATCTAGGATTTCTCTCTACAAAACAGATAACCAGGAATACTAAATCTCAGCAGAGTGGTGACAGAAGTTAAGTGCACCCTGGTTACTATGAAATAACCTATGTCATTTCATGGTAAATGGGGTAACTGAAAAGGAATTCTTTTAGAGACAATAGTAGTAACACAATAACCTACATTAAAGCTACCTCATTCTCTCCTGATAACTGTGCAATTAACTCATGACACTACTGTAATAACATTTTCCCAAAAAAATCAATAATAAATTCCGCTTCACTGAAAGCTGACATGTGAAAGTTAGATGGATAATTATAGCACATGCATTTCCTGTAAGCTCATTTTCTGCTTTTGGATCAATGATTCATCAAAGGGATAATGGTAAGCTGTGGAAGACTGGAATGTTAATAAATGAAAGGGCCCTGCTACTGCTTAGTCAGAAAACCTCTAGGAAAACCAAGTCTTCTAGTCATATTTCACTAGCACTTATCCACCAGCAGTCCATTTCTGAGGCAAAAATTCCATTGCCTAAGTAAGAACTGTAGGACTGGACCCAAGTTGCCACTTGTCCTTCTAAATTCAGTGATTCAGGGTGATGTGAGGTGACACTGTGCTATCAAAGCTGCCATTTTGAGAAGCCATCTGGAACTGAAAACCTCAGCACTTGTCATTAAAATAGTGATGTTACTTTATGCATGTCTGATGGTGTGAGCCCCTATCTCCCAGCTAAGCCCAACTTACATTTTGCTGTGTGAAATTCCATCAGATTTCAACTACATGAAGGATTCTGTAGCTGGCTTAAAAATTGCATCTAGCATTGCTAGGTGTCATTAAAAAGTACTCACATAGCTCCTCTTTTATGGGTGAGTGAAGTGATTCCTACATGCATATATGTGAACATT
Source organism: Pelodiscus sinensis (assembly GCF_049634645.1). Lineage (NCBI taxonomy): Eukaryota > Metazoa > Chordata > Testudines > Trionychidae > Pelodiscus > Pelodiscus sinensis. The sequence continues at coordinate 204,476,579 of NC_134711.1, forward strand.
TATTTTCAAAAACCTCATTTCGATAATTTTTGCATTAAAAACAAACAGATTTTAAATTTCTTTTCATTGTGTTCTATTGGGAAAATCCCACTATATCATACTTTTTCATTTTTTTCTCACTTATTCCACTGGGGTGGGGGGAACAAGGTAGTAAAAAAAAGCAGGGGAAAGGAAATTCAGCTGCTCCTCCAGTGGAGAAAAGAGGGGAAAGTAAATATGTACAAGAAACTAGGAAAAAACCCCACACATCCTCACATTTTAGTTTTTTGTCCTACTAGAATAAGTGGTCAAGGATTAACATTTTCAAAAACTTCTCCTAAGGATATGTCTTCACACTATTCTGCAGCCCATGGCAGCAATACTCTAAACACAGGAGGATAGACTTGGCTTGTGGGGCTCGCACTAGCATTCTGAAAATAGCAGAGGCAGAACTTGGGTTGGAGGTCAGGCTCTGAAACACATACTCCTTTCCTAGGCTTCATAGCTCAAGCTCCAGCCCAGTCCATAACTTCAAAGTTCTACTTACACAACTATTTTTAGAGCATTAGCGTAAGCGTTTAACCGAGGCTGGCAGTCTTGCTTTCAATAGGGCTGACAGCCACCACAGGCCCCCCGGGGGGCGCTGCATCCCAAGAAGGGGCGGGGCCTCAGGCAAAAGGGGCGTGGCTGGAGCAACCAACCCTACATGTCACCTAGACCATAACACACCCCCACCCAGCTCTCTGAGCCACACAGAGCACTCAGCATAGTATTCCAGCACTGATTTAAAGGGTCCTGGGCTCTGATCAATGCCATTGCAGTAATCACTGGGCCCTGGAGCATCTGTGCCCCCTGTTGGCAGGCCTGCTGGCTCCTGATTACTCCAAAAAGCTGTGTAGACGTACCTGAAAGGGAAGATTTTCAAAGGTATTGAGGTGCCTGAAGATGCAGAGAGGCACTTAGTGGGCTTTTGAAAGGTGCCTTACCAGGCCTGACTCTCATTAGAAATCTATCTTTCCCTGTGATAGTAGCACTGAAAGTAACACTTGAAACTCTTAACACTTAAAAATGAAGGTGACAATCTCCCTTTTTAAATCTTTTTGTTTCAGCACCAACACTCAGAAATGTTCCACTTCAGCACTGATATTATAAAGTGAAGGTGTTACTTCATCTTATTTTTTATTTCCTCCCAGACACACACACAGACTTTTATCCAGTGGAAAAAGGGAATGGGAGTATTTTTTAAAAAGGAGAGAAGATGGGCACTTCCCCACAATTTCAAAATAAAAACATTCAGCTCTACCTCAAACCCTCCCCCCCCCCCAACTCCCGGTTTTCCTAGTTTCCTTTTTTAAATATTTTAAGGGAAAAGGAGTCAATAATTAAAATGTTCACAAAAATATTTCATTTTCTATAAAACTTTATTTTTATTAAAAATAAGAAAAATTCATCTAATTCCAGTATGCATGTGTGTGTGTTCTTATTAGTCATAGGCAGAGTTGATAGCAATATCCATAGTTAAGGCTGCCTATTGCTTTCCATTTCAAGCACTGTTGTTAGTTGCTATGTCACATCCTCCTAGACCAGATATAATGGATGGTCCTTACAACTCAATAAACCCTATTTCTAAGGGTATGTCTAGACTCCGTCAATGGAGCCATGTAAACTAGTTTACCCGACACAGTCAATGAAGCAGGGATTTAAATAATCCCTGCTTCATTAAAATAAAAATGGCTGCCACGCTGTGCCGAAAATCAGCTGATCCTGCACAGCGTGGCAGTCTAGACGTGGATCGGTCAACAAAGGAAACCTTTGTCGACCACTCCTGTAAACCTCGTTTCACGAGGCATAAGGGAAGGGTAGACAAAGGCTTCCCTTGTTGACCACCACACACACACACACACACACACCCATTTCAATTCCTGAGGAAAATACTGATTCTGGCAGATGAGGAAAGAGCTGAATGTGAAAAATATGAAAGACTGAAGAAAAGTACAATATATGAGCATAAAAAAATCCCCCAGCATGTTCAGAACATGTTTGTAATAATGACTATATCCATTAGATTCTCAGTTGATAATACTGGCTGTGTTTGTAGTTATTGTATAATGTGGTGATTGGTTTGAAATGGATGAAGTATTTAGGAACATAAAGTTCTTGGTAAAATAGGACATGATCTTTGCAGTCATGAGGAACATAGGCAGAACTTTGTAATGGTTTGCTAATTACCCTGAGTAAAGTAATTTGTTTTATCTGTCTGGCATTTGGTTTCCTGCAAAGTAGAGAAAAAAACTATTATGGGATTTTGCTGAAACTAATTACTACTATTTTATCATGAAGACTGCTGAAGCGTAATCCCTTCACTCTCTATGCCCCCCTCCTCCATCCTGAAGTTAAAATCTTATGGAAAGCCAAGATGTACTTTAATCACCTTGTTTTGGAATAGATCCTGCTGATACTCAGTCTCCCACTTTAATAATATGTAGTGATATTGCAGTACTATAAGGTCAATTCTCTCTGGCTAACCACTTAGAGTATGTCTACACTAGCCCCTTTGCTCAAACTAGAGAGGCTAATGTAGGCATTCAAAGTTGCAAATCAAGCCCGGGATTTAAATATCCCGCGCTTGATTTGCATCTTGCCGGCCAGTCGCCATTTTTGAAATTTACAGGTCCGGACTAACTGCCCGCGTCTACATGTGGCAGGGACCCAGTAGTTCGAAATAAAGCCCTAGTTTGAACTACCTGTTAAACCTCATTCCAGGAGGAATAACAGGTAGTTCGAACTAGGGCTTTATTTCGAACTATCGGGTCCCTGCCGCATGTAGACACAGGCAGTTAGTCCAGACTTGTAAATTTCAAAAATGGTGACCGGTCGGGAAGATGCAAATGAAGAGCGGGATATTTAAATCCTGGGCTTGATTTGCAACTTCGAATGCCTACATTAGCCTCCCTGGTTCGAACTAGGGGGCTAGTGTAGACATACTCTTAGTTAGTTAGTTAGTTAGTTAGTTAGTTAGTTAGTTAGTTAGTTAGTTAGTTAGTTAGTTAGTTAGTTAGTTAGTTGTCATATAATCTGTGGAATCCACAAACATCAATGAAAGGAGGAGATAGGAGGCAAACTTTCTCCATTTCTTCATGTTAGAACAATAAACACTAAGGGTATGTCTACACTACCCCGCTAGTTCGAACTAGGAGGGTAATGTAGGCATACCGCACTTGCAAATGAAGCCCGGGATTTGAATTTCCCAGGCTTCATTTGCATAAGCGGGGAGCCGCCATTTTTAAATCCCTGCTGCTTCGAACCCCGTGCAGCGCGGCTACACGGGGCTCGAACTAGGTAGTTCGGACTAGGTTCCTATTCCGAACTACCGTTACTCCTCGTGAAATGAGGTGTACCGGTAGTTCGGAATAGGCACCCTAGTCCGAACTACCTAGTTCGAGCCCCGTGTAGCCGCGCTGCACGGGGTTCGAAGCAGCGGGGATTTAAAAATGGCGGCTCCCCGCTTATGCAAATGAAGCCCGGGAAATTCAAATCCCGGGCTTCATTTGCAAGTGCGGTATGCCTACATTACCCCGCTAGTTCGAACTAGCGGGGTAGTGTAGACATACCCTAAGCTATTGACTGATAAATTTAAGGTGAGGATTACTTGCCTCAATCTCCACCCATCCAGCTCATTTTGTAGTTCTTTTAAACACTGATGGCTTTGTGAATCAATAGTGACAGTCTATCACAGAATTAATGAGATATCTGGTTAGTAATCATAATTTGATAGAAACCCTGTGATATTTATTTTTGAACATTAATACGCAATCCTGCTAATGTTGAAATATCTCATTAGAATGCTTGGCATGTCGTCTTTGATTGAAATTATTGTTCTGTTGAGATGAATGACAGTGCCTAAATGTGTTCTGTCAAATCTTGATAGTTAATTACATTGATTTTATCAGGATAATCAACCACTCAAAATACAAACCATTAAAGAGCTTATTTGACTAGAAAATAAATTGATCACCAGCCTTTCGTTCTTTATGAAGATGAAGTACAGAAGTTATTGACATTTCTTATTAAACATTAGCAATAAAGATTCAATAAACATAGATGGTTACTAAGGGATTATGCTTCACTTAAAAAATACACCACTGGAAGTTTAATTTCTTTGAACAGCAAGCAACGATTGTTAGTTACAAATAATAGCTGCAAGTAGATCTTTAAGTAGGAGATGAGGTGTCTCAGAACAAAAGTGAAGAGAGAATTACAACTTTTGTCACTGAATTCCTGAAAGTGCAAGATCAGCTCTGGCCCTACAAGGGAGACTCTCTCTAATTTTAAACTTTCAGATAGTCAAATAGTTTTGCATTCAGAAATACCAGTAAAGTGAGACATAAAAACAGATATTTGTGGTTAAAACATATGTCCTGAATTGCACCCTTTCTTCTAAAAAAATCTCACTCTCTTTTTCAAAAGGTTTTATTCTCACTACAAATTTTTGGACATTTGAGTTTCTACTACACAAATAACTGTGTCAAATTCCACAACTCTACAAATGGACTGAAGGCAGAAGGTGTGAATTTGGCTGTGAATGCGAACAGTTTATTACATTCCTTATTTACATATTATGCATCACTAAATATGTCTACTAACTAAACATGGATATGTACAGAACAGAGCTGGACTAATGCAGCAAAAATGTACTGCTAATAATTACACAAATGTTAAAACTAGTCAAAGTGAAATTATTTTCATCCCCATTTCTGTTCTCCCTTCTATCAGCATGCATGAAACCCAATCTTAGGAAGATAGAAACTACCATAATGGGTCAGGTCAGTGGTCCATCCAATCCAGTATTTCCTTTCTGGCAGACCAATATCAAGTGCTTCTTAGAAAGGTGCAAGAAATTCCAATTTTTGGTTATTTTAAACTGTCAACCATATGTTGTCACATGGTAGCATTTTCAAACTTGCCTAGAGAACAGATTTATTTTATGGTCTTTAGGTACCTAAATATGCATAAAACCTAAACATGCATGGAAGCTAGGCACACAGGCAATTTTGAAAATCCCACTGGGTATCTATTTGCATCTTTAGGCACCTAAATACCTTTAAAAATCTGGCCTTTAGGAGCCTCAGTTCCATTAACTTTCAATGGCTCCTAAGTCAATTAAATGGTTTTGAGAATTTTATATATGATCTTTCCAAAACACGAAATAAAAAAGTGAGGGAGAATTGAGTCAAAGTTAAGTCAGACAAATAGCAATAAGCAATTAAAACAAATTACTAGGAAAGGACAATGAACTCTTCCTGTTCCTAAGTAGGTTCTTTAATGAGCATGAACAATGAAGAAAAAAAGAAATGCAGCAAAATAACTAAGTAAACAATAAAACCAAAGCTGTGCAGCACTTCTAACGGAACTGAAAGCAAAGACCATTTAATAAAGTATAATACACAGTACAGATCAATTACATGCTCTTTGATTGAATAAAAGACAGTAATTCAATTGAAAGAGTCCTTCTTCATTCTCATGGCATAAGAAGAACAACAGAACCTTGAAATTGAATTAGAGACTTGGTGTTCGCTTTGGGACTATAAGCAATACTATAAATATGTATTGAATGATTACTGCAGATTTTGAAACAAGAAAAAGGATGCCTGTAACGCCAAGAGCACAGGCAAGTGGGGCAAGAAATTCATGAGTCAGATGGGGCATCATTGTTTTGTTTTGTATTACAAAGCTATATTTCAAACAATTGGCCCTCTGTCAGAGAGTATCATCTGTCAGAGTGGTTTCAAAGAAGGTGGTAATAATACAAACAGCAGCAGGACCCTTCGGACAGAAAGACAGCCTTGATAATTAAATTCTTCATCATTCTTATAATACAGATTGAATGCACATAACCAAGGTTTTTAATTTTTCTTTGCAATGTAATATCAAGCACATGGCTCTCTTGAAGAGATGTTAACCATTGCATCACTATTATTCTTCATCTATTAAGATTTCCAACATTTGTGAACATCACACTTCATGCCATGAGTCTTTTATTCCTGGTGAATATTTACATGACAGCTCTTCCTCTCAAACACAATATTGTTGCCCCTGTCTCTATCAATGTGCAAAAATTGCTCTTTCACTTGCAATGTCCTAGATCTCCTCAGAGGCATCCCATCTCATTCCAGCCTGCTATTCTGGAAATTCAGAGTCTTAATTTGAAATTACTGATGCAAGGATGCCAGTTATTGAAGTGAGAGCTATTGTATTACCAATATAATAGAGGAAAAATGGTTGTGTTACTGACTTAGAAAGAAAAAGATTAGTCTTTGATGTTAAATAAGGATTACAACTGAGATGAAGCAGAAAAACGATTAAGTTACTGATGAAGGAAAATGGAGGTTATTTTATTAGTGACGTACAACAGGTGGGGGAAATCCATTCTTTTAGTGATATACTAGGAAAATTTCACTTTGCATGGGGCACTTTGCAGAGAGCAATAATCTTGGATGCTCAGACTGTATATTTCCTTAATGGACCAACATAAACAAAGAATTCATTACAGTCACTAAAAGAAGAAAGTGCTATTTTCTCAAACTGTGGGTCTGGCCCTGAATCTCCATTGCCCAATTTTGCCAATGTTGCACAATTATTTCAAAATAAACTATTCTGGACGACACACTCCGAAATAACCTTATTTCAAAATAGAATGTCTATTCTACAGGGAAGCCTCAACATTAGTCCAAGGCAGGCTTCCCAAATGTGCATGCACTATCTTGATTTAGACCCCCAGGAGGCACTGGGGAGTAATTATTTGGAATGGCCCTGGGGAGGAGCTATTTCAAAATAGCAGCAGTGGAGCGTTCATACTATCACTATCCTGAAATAGCTATTTTGGAATAGACATTATTCCTCATGGAATAAGCTGTCAGTTATTTCGAATTTATTTTGAAATAACAGAATTGATGCGTAGCAGCTCGCAATGTTATTTCAGAATAATGTCAGTTATTTTGAAATAACTGTGCTGTGTAGACTCACCCTTACAGAGCATATGGTTAAAGTGAATCCAGAGAAGGCCAAGGTGATGCCAATAGGAAGTGAAGTGCACTTTGAAGTACTTGCTGCCTTCGGGATGCCCCCATTTACTGAAGTATCTTCCTTCGGGTTGGGACATTGGTCTGTAGTTTTGGCCTCCTTTTGGACACCTTGATGCTATTGTAAAGCCCAAATAGTTATAGCAGGGGGAGGGAACCTCAATTTGTGACTGCCTCCTCTCCTAGCAGACTCAGAGATGTTCATAGGTGTATTAGCCATAGCCATTACTGACAATTGTAATTGGCTATTTCTATGAAGGAAGTGTTTGGGCAGCCACTCAGAAGAGATTCAAATGCTGGTTCAGCTAAAGAGATTCAGCTGATTAGCTGAGTGCCCACAGCATCCACACTTGCCAACATATATTTTTATTGATGGTGCACATCTGCACATGTCAGTGCACATAACAAAATGTATTCCACACACAGACGAAAAAAATTTAGAGGGAACACTGGTCACCATGAACAGGCTCAATAGATAGATAGATAGATAGATTAGATAGATAGATAGATAGATAGATAGATAGATAGATAGATAGATAGATAGATAGATAGATAGATAGATAGATAGATAGATAGATAGATAGATAGATAGATAGATAGATAGATTGAAAAAGCACTCTACCTTCCTGCTGTAAAATAAGACCACTCTTATTTCTAAGCAGTCAAGGAATCATCTAAAAAATCAACTGTAGACCCCCCTTGCCCTCAAAAAGCAAAACAACTATCTCACAGTGTTGCAGGACACTCCATTGTCAGACATGCATGTCTACACCATTAAGGAAATCTGAAATGAGAAATATGCTTGGTTTGTTTATCTTCCCATGCAATATATCTTGCACTATTAACCTTCAACTAACCACAAAATGGAAAGTGCCAATATGTTCTGGAGGAGATTAATCTATTCCATAATTTCACAACTATCCTGTCCATTTCAGCTATGTTTAAATTCTTATTGAAAAGGGTAGCATTGTCCAGGTTGTAAAAATAAGCTTCCACATTTGATTCTGGAGACAAATTGCCTGAAATAATAGCTTGAATGGTATGTCTACATTATAACTGAGGTGTGAATAGATGCTTGTGTAGGTATACATATGCTATTTATACTCTAGCTATCTCACTAAAAATTGAAGAGGGGGTGCCATGGAATGGGCTGCACAAGTCTGTCTGACTCCACTGGGAATGTGATCTCTAGTAAGCTACACCCAGTTGTTTCAGGGTGCAAGTAACTCTGAAGCCTAATTATGATACTATGCATGCAAAAATTACATGCATAATAGTACTTATTGAGAGTTACTTATTGAGCTTACCTGCTGGATTCCACGGTGTTTGCAGCAGAAGCTGGCCCATTCTCATAGTAATTCTAACAGGATATATTGCTGAGAGCAGTGGAGCGCTGTAGTCGTTGAGTAGTCTCTGTGTCTATCACCCAAGAAGTCTGGTGGAGTTGTGGAGAGCAAATACTATGTTGCTGGACTGCACCCACACCTCTCCTGTCCATGAACAAAGAAAAACAAGCTATGCCTCTGCATTCTCAGGTTTCTGACTGGAGTCTGGGAGTAGAAAAGCTGTCACTAACCTTTCCTCTGTTCCTGAAGAGCAGAGTGGGAAACAACACAGAGACAAGCTTTTTTCCCTTCCCCTTTCAAATATTTTTTTCTCCCTGAGAGCAAAAGGTGATGCTAATGGCTGCTGAGATGTAGCTAATTGCTCTTTCCTGTCCTCCCTCCTCGTGCGTGCGTGCCCCCTTCAGTGCAGCACAGAGTTCAGGGGAAAGGTACGAATGGTGTTTAGAGAGATGATGGGCACAGATAGGACTGATATGAAAAAGAAGAACTACGGTAGTAACTTACCCAGGCCTGGGAAGAGGGGAGAAAAGGATCTTTGCATATGCACCACTATCTTCCCCTTGATCCCAGCATCATGCCACCACACAAAGTTTATTACAGAACAGTTCACAATCTAAGGCCACTCTGAAATACTGCTATTTGGGATCTGGACTGAGGAAACTGTGGGAACTGTAGAGGAGCAAGGAAAATTAGGGAGGTGGGCTAACAAGCTCTTGTCTCCAGATCAAGATATTCTAGTCAGGATGCTTTGGTAAACAGAACTGACTTGACAGTTAGTTTAGGGGTCATGTGGCTCTGTATTTTCCAGTGACTACAAGTAATACAATAGCCAATGTGTAGAACTGGCTAAACTTATTTTTTTAATTTGCAAACATTTTGAAGTTATTTCTTTTGCATATTTCACAAATGGACCTGTTACATTTACAGCAGCAGCATTACTTACTTGCTTATAGGTGGCTGTTTTTGCAAAACAAAAATGTGTCCATACCCATTTCAGTTGTGGTTTCAATATTATGTCCCATGCTAATTCTGAATAAAAATGTGAAAAACATTATCATGAAAAAAATCTAAAAAGTCAACAGTTGTTCATGAAATCTTTAAAATGCATGCAATTTCAAAGCAAACATATAAAAGGACTGCAGGATCAGACTCACAACATTAATCTGAAATATAAATTATTGCCTGTTTCCTGTTTACTAGCCATAGGATTAATTTGTTTCTAAGTACACAGGCGTTGTGAATGTGCCTGTAAAGGAAAGTGAGATTACTTTAAATGTCCTTTTCTTAGAAAAGTTTTTATTAACTTATTTGGGAAAGAATAACTTTAAATATCCATCATTTCTAGCTGCAGCTAATACATTTCACTAAGCTCCTGATAGGCCATGAAATATTATCATGAAATGGAAATCATATTAATGTAACTTCTTAGGTTGGGGAGGGGGGATTAGATAACCTAATTTGTACTTCAATTTTGAAGACAACTATTTGTTAACTATGTAATTTAGCACCATCTAATATCATTTACGTTCATTTCCGATCTGAAGATTTAATTAGTTTCCTTCTGTGTACAAGTGATTTTCCTGAACCTTTCCAGACAACCTGCACACCTCCCAACAAATGTTCCTGTTAGCACTGGAAAGAAATCAATAACCTCCATGACTATTCAGTAAAAGCTACAAATGTTTCCCAGTCAGGCATGAAAACAGCACTGGTGCTCCTGCTGGTAAGTAGCACTGCAGCCTAAGATTGGCTAATGGCAGAACACATCTAGGCCTGGGCCTGACGAAAATTATTTGCCCTGGAGGAAGATCATAAATAATCTTATGTAGCATGAAGCCATGTGTTTCACCTCTCATAATAAACACACAGCATGATATCAGAATTGTTTGAATCAAACTGCTTCCAAGATGAGCTCAGTTCAATAAGACATCTTTTTATTTTTTTCTGTATTACATGATCAAATGTCACAGAAGGGCCTGACAGATTATGTCTCAAGCCTGGAAATTAACCTTCTGTGGTAGGAGTGGCCATGCTTACTGGCCCTCAAAGCCACCTACTACAATCCTCACAGGTTCAAGAACCAGGACACAGGGACACAGGCTTCAGCCCCACAGGAAGTGTTTTATGAGGCTTGGGCTTCAACCTCACTCCTTCGGAAGCCCCAAACCCCATCAGGTGCACCCTGCAGGGTTGAAGCCCTGAGACCCTCTTGATATTGCATCATGTAGCGTGTGTGTGCTATTTATACTCTAGCTATCTCACTAAAAATCGAAGAGGGGATGCCATGGCATGGGCTGCCCAAGTCTGTCTGACTCTGCTGGGAATGTGATAGCTGTGTCTGCACCCTGCAGAGCCAAGGGCATATCTCTTTGGGATAGGTGTCATTTCCTTTATTGTACAGATCCTGGCATAATCGAGGCTTGTGACAGCGTGAGGTCCCACCGCTGCCTCAAAGACAGTGTCTTCTGCTCTATTTACACAAACTATTCAGAGACCACGTGCTTTATTTACATTGCTTTTCCCACCACATTACAGATCCATACAGTGCATCATGTATAGCAACTCTTTCTCCTCTGCTCAGGAGAGGACAGGAAAGAGACCTTTCCAACCAGTGAGATCTTTGCTCTGACTCCGCTAGTCTGTCTCTATCTCCTGCCTTCTTCTACCTTCTGCATTAAGCAATTGATTAGCTCTTTAGTTCTCCCCAGTTGCCTTGAATCCACTAACTGGGCCCCATCAGATCCACCCTGGGGAGGTATTAAATGGTATTTAAGTGATCAGAGTGCTGGCTCAGCTGTTGATGCCCAGCACTGGGTCATACGTCTTTTATTCTTGAGCAGAACCCCTGATACACAATCCTCATCGTAATGTGCAGGTGGTGGACTCACCCTTGGTGAGCCATAAGATGGCCTTGATGAGTACCATCAGACTCAGATACTTCATGGACTACAGTCAGAGAGATGGGGTGGATCCCACAGCGCTTGGCCAGCACACGGGGATGCCTGCATCATGTGCTCTGGGAGGTGAAGGCAGCCTTTCCTTGTGCTTCTCTCACTTTCCTCAAACGCATCCTGTCAGAGGTTGCTCTCTGCCCACACCTCACCTCTAGCCATCCATCAGTCATCACTGGGCTCCTGTCATGCATGCTCCCCAGCCACCCTAGGCACACCACCTGAGCCAGTTGAATAGCATCCAACTGGTTTGTCTCTAAACCGGAGAACTTCTGTACAATTGCATGCATCATATCATCCGCTCCTTTCCCTTGTGTCCCTCTCTGACACCAAGTGGCAGGTCCTGTTGCCACCTGAGAAGGACAAGGATCCCCAGTGGCCAGCCTACATTCCAATCTGATCTCATGACCCCCTACAGATGTAAGTTAGAAGCTCTTCTGTAAGGCATTGAGCACAAGTTTGTACTTGGCATGGTTCACAAATTCCTGACACCTGTCCTTTTGTGGCAAGATGGAAATCTTGGCACACATCTGTGTAACCGTCCTCTTAAAGGCCACCCTGAGTTCGGGTGGAACATCGTCCTAGGTGGGGGTTATGCTCCCTGCTTGGGCCTCTGGCCTCACCGTAGCGCCCGCGTCGCTGGAGCGGGTCGAGACTATGTAGATCCCAAGGGGGGACCGGGAAGGGGGCTCGGGCCCTCCCTCACTCTGAGCCTCGACCCAGGGCCCTGAGAAAAGGGGACGTGCGTCCCCTGTCAGTGAAGGGGGTCAAGTTCCCCCAAACCCTCCACTCGCGGGGTTTCGCGGCCCCACCCTGGGTCCCTTCTTCCCCGTCGATGTCTCTACTGATTCCCCCAGCGGGGGGACAAGCTTACCCTCCGTCTAATTAGCGCTGTAGTGTTGACATACCCTGACTGACTGTAACTCCTTTTTGTGTTGAAAATAATTATTTATTTTATTACTCATTATATTTCAGTAAAGCCTGGAGGCCAGTAGCTATGTTGCTAGCATGGGGCTCAGGACACTGAAGTGCATACCTGTCCTCTGCCAGGGTATGTCTACACTACCACCCTAGTTCGAACTAGGGTGGTAATGTAGGCAACCGGAGTTGCAAATGAAGCCCGGGATTTGAATTTCCTGGGTTTCATTTGCATATTGCCGGGCGCCACCTTGATTTTCAAGCTTAACATCCGTTAGTTCGAATTAACTTTGTAGTGTAGACATACCCTCATATATTATGTATTTTATTTGATTCACAATAATAGATTTTGACCGCAATTATAACTTTCTCTCTGACTGCATGCATTGGACCTGTAATACTATCACAACGATTTATGGGTTACATTAGCATTCTTATCAGGAGCTTCACACTACCCAGAGACATTTAGAATTGGGAGGAGGTGTGGGGGAGAAGGTACTCATAACAATAGATATGACATATTTCTCAGTAGGCTCAGAAATTAATCTGTAGAGGTCTGAGTACTGACAAAGAACACTGTATAAAAAAATCACAATTACTGTCAAATTTCCTCCTTCCGCTATACAGAATACAAGGCCAATCTACTGAAAGACCTTGAACAGACATGTATTATCCAATAAATCTGACTGTCACATCTTGTGGGTACAGCCTGGGCAAATATTTCCCTCCTCTGAGTCAACTTGACATTATGAGACCCAGTGACGAAGGGGAAGATAGAAACACTACCAGTGGAAGGAACAGTGTTATACTTCTTTCCCTTTATGTCTGTTTTCTTCCTTTACTTCTCTTCTTCTCCCATTGCTCCTTTCTATCTCCCTTGTAACTTCTCAGGGCTCAGTTGTAGCTTTGCTACAATTCCTGACTCAGGGACAGTTCATACTCAGAGTAATAATTGTCCCCAGTTCCCTCCTTGTTCCAGGAAGGACTGGGGAAAAGAGACTGTATAAAGCAATAGGAAAGATTACTTCCCTGGCTCATTGGCTGGGGATGCTGGGGAAATGAAACCAAGTTTTTGCCCACTCCCCGTCTACACAGGAAATGGAGCAGTAGGTGCTCTCCCCACTGTACTGTGAGACAATACAGGTAGAGAGCACAAGAATATAAAGGGTGCTACATACCATTCTTTTCTCTTATGCATGGGCATGCAGCAATGGTCCCACGACCTATCCCTCAGCCAGAAAAGATGTTGGAGCCTCATTGGACTAATAGAAATGGAAATGCTGGTAGGGCACTTTTCAACAGGGATGCTGCCCTTGGGGATCACTTTGCTCCACCATTCCAAGCCCAAATATATTAGCCTTTGTGGCAGGTTTCCATGTCCATCCATTTTCTCATGTTATTTGGGATGGAGTGGGCTAATGGCTAGAAAGTGGTGTTATGGGTGGGGCTGTTACCATGGTGGGTGAGTAATAGTAGTACAATATTGTGTGCAGGTCTTTGTGTTCTTGTCATGTATTCTTATATTTCATTAACTTTAGGTTCTAATTCTGAATCTGAGAGAATACAGGAGTAGCAGTCCATTCATCTGCTATCATTTGCAGGATTCGGGGAGAGAGGCCTAGCTTATATATTTTATCACCGTGAAAATCCTTAGGATCCAGTATAGAGGCTTAATTTAAACAAAAAAATTAATAAATTAGTATTTACAATGTGACTCAAAGTTCAAAAATTTCAGAATCCTTTTCTTGTCCATTCCTCTTAAGTATTCATGGAGTGCCCATCACCGTAGAGTGTAGACTGTTGTCTCTATAGATGAGGCTCTTGCTTTGTTTGCTTAGTCACAATCATTGTTTTACCTAGAGTATGAAAAATAAAAGTTTGCCTGCAAAAGTTCACTTTTAGCTACTCAGGTCATAACTCGGAGAGGTGGGGGGGGGGTTAAGAAAAAGAACCCCCCAGGGAGCGTAGTTATTTCTGCACTTTGGCAAATCTTTCATATCTTTTCATTTAAACCAAAGAAAGGACCCGAAGAGACCCCTTTGCTGACATTTTGGTACATTAAGCTTCCAGCTTCTCATATTTTCCTTTGAGGATACTGCTCCTCACAACTGGGATCTCACAATCCACAATCACTTTCCTGGGAGCACTTGTACTTATTTAGGTTTTTTCACCCTCCTACCAGGACTCCTTTAACACAAGCAAAGGCAAGATGCCCCACATATTCTTCACAGGAAAAAAGTTCTCTAGACACATCAGTAGGAAATGCCCCAGATTTCATTTTTCAGTTTCTCAGTATATCCTGCAATCTCATCACCTACACAGAGCCTGTTATCAAGTTCTTCTTATTCTTATTTTGAAGCGTTTTTTTAAGACGCAGGATGTCAACAAATATGCCATCATATCCTGAGGCAGCGTAGGTTTGTGCCAATAACTTACAGACTTCAGGGAATACTTCACTTTTGTATTAATTGTGCTCCCTCTGGAACTTCAGTATTGAATCTATTCTCTAAAATAGTTTCCCTGAGATCTTGTAGGAAGTGTTGTTGCATCCATACCAGTCCCAGGGTATTAGAAAGACAAAGAGGGTGAAATATCATCTTTTATTGGACCAATTTCTGTTGGTAAGAGAAAGAGAAACAAGTTTTCATGCTTACTTAGCTCTTTTTTTGGGTCTAGGAAATGTACTAAAAGTGTCACAACTAACACAAGGTGGAACAGATTGTTTAGGATAAATAATTCACAATATTTCAAGGAACCATTGAAGGTGAAGTGACCTGTTCACCAAGTCACAGGTGAGGGGTGGGGAGGAAAGGGAGCCATTACAGGTGGGGGCAAGGTTGTTAGTGAGTTATATATTGTTGTAATAAACCAAAATCCAATAAGTTCCCAGGCTTCTCTTTTCAAAGTTTTGTGCAGGTTTCCTTTGAGGATGGAGACTGATAGGTCAGATATTAGGAGCTTCAGGGGGTAGCCGAGTTAGTCTGTTATAGGAAAAACAACAAATGGTCTGGTAGCACTTTATAGACTAACAAAAACATGTAGGGTATGTCTAGACTACAGCGCTAATTCGAACTAAGGGTATGTCTACACTACCCTCCTAGTTCGAACTAGGAGGGGAATGTAGGCATACCGCACTTGCAAATGAAGCCCGGGATTTGAATTTCCCGGGCTTCAATTGCATAAGCGGGGAGCCGCCATTTTTAAAACCCCGCTGGTTCGAACCCCGTGCAGCGCGGCTACACGGGGAACGAACTAGGTAGTTCGAACTAGGAAGCCTAGTTTGAGCTACCTAGTTCGTGTCCCGTGTAGCCGCGCTGCACAGGGTTCGAACCAGCGGGATTTTAAAAATGGCGGCTCCCCGCTTATGCAAATGAAGCCTGGGAAATTCAAATCCCGGGCTTCATTTGCAAGTGCGGTATGCCTACATTACCCCGCTAGTTCGAACTAGGGTGGTAGTGTAGACATAACCTATCTTAGTTCAAAATTAGTTAATTCGAACTAAGCTAATTCGAACTAACGCATCTAGAACTAAAAACTAGTTCGAATTAGCGTTTTGCTAATTCGAACTAGCATGTCCACATTAAGTGGACCCTGAACCGGGGATAAGGATGGCCGGAAGCAGTGCCGGCAGGGCATCAGATGAGGACTTAGAGCGTGGAGCTGCTGCCTCAGGCTAGCCGAGGGCTGTGCTTAAAGGGACCCGAGCCCCACCCTGGACAGACAGTTCTCAGGGGTGCCCCACTTGCAAAGCAGTCCTGGCTTGGAGTGCCCTGAGTGCCCACACTGGGCACATCACAGCACTCGGCCATCAGACCGGCTGCACTTGCCGCAGGCTGCCATCAGGCGAGAGGGGGCAATTGGGGGGCTGCAGGAGAGGTTCCACCCCCAGAAGCCCACAGAGCCAGCCCAGTCCTCCCCATCGGGGGCTTGTACCCCTTTCCTCCCTCACCTCCTTCCACTTACCCTTCCCTAGCCCCCCTTCCTGATGTACAAAATAAAGAAAACGTGTGGTCAAAAATAGAATCTCTATTTATTGAACAAAACTCGGGGAGACTGGGAAAAGGAGGTGGGAGAGGGGAAGAGAGAGGGTGGGAGAGGGGAGGGCAACTAAAATGATCAGAGGTTGGGAACAGGTCCCATATGAAGAGAGTATAAAGAGACTGGGACTTTTCAGTTTAGAAAAGAGGAGACGGAGGGGGGATAGGATAGAGGTCTATAAAGGCATGAGTGGGGTGGAGAGGGTGCATACAGAAAAGTTCTTCATTAGTTCCCATAATAGAAGGACTAGAGGACACCACAGGAAAGGAATGGATAGCAGGCTTCAAACTAGTAACAGAAAGTTGTTCTTCACAAAGCAAAGAGTCAACCTGTGGAACTCCTTGCTGCAGGAGGCTGTGAAGGCTAGAACTAGAACAGAGTTTAAAGAGAAGTGAGATAAAGAGATGGAGGTTGGATCCATGGAGTGGTATTAGCCGGCGGGTAGGAGTGGTGTCCCTGCCCAAAGTTTGTGGAAGGCTGGAGAGGGATGGCATGAGACAAATGGCTTGGTCACTGTCTTCGGTCCATCCCCTCCAGGGTCTCTAGGGTTGGCCGCTGTCGGCAGACAGGCTACTGGGCTAGATGGACCTTTGGTCTGACCCAGTACGGCCATTGTAAGCTCAGGGCTCAGGGTCGGGGGTCTCAGTGGACCACCTTGATTTTCATGCACACCTGCTCCTGGGTGGCCAGGCTGGCAGCTCTCCTGCCCTAGACGGCCACTTTCCTGTGCCTAGTGCGGAGGTCGTGGATGAGGTCCACGATGTCCGCACTAGACCAGGCGGGTGCCCGCCTCTTGTGGTCCTGGGCAAGCTCCCGGGTGTCGCCAGCCTGGTCCCGGGAAGAGGGGGAGGGCTGGGGGGCATCGGGTGGCTGGCTCGAGCCATGCCAGGTGCAGGGTCTGCTTGCTGGGTGCTGGCAGGCTTGCACCTGGCATGGGCACCGTAGCCAGCCTGTGCCCCTTTAAGGGGTCCCGGCCGGGAGGGGGGCAGACGAGTTTCCCTGGTGTTGGCCAGAGTGGCCACCAGGGAAAGCTGGGGAGGTTTAGCCTCCCACTAGTTCGAATTAAGGGGCTACACACCCCTTAATTCGAACTAGTAAGTTCGAACTAGGCTTAGTCCTCGTGGAATGAGGTTTACCTAGTTCGAACTAAGCGCTCCGCTAGTTCGAATTAAGTTCGAACTAGTGGAGCGCTAGTGTAGCGCCTATCAAAGTTAATTCGAACTAACGTCCATTAGTTCAAATTAACTTTGTAGTGTAGACATACCCGTAGATAGTATCATGGGCTTTCATGGGCAAAACCCACTTCTTCAGATGACCGGAGTTATGAGTTGGGGATATGAAAACTCGAAATAAATAGGAGAGGGGAGAGAAAGAAAAAAGGGAGGGGGTGGGAAACAGAGCATCATTAAGTATCTGGAGAACGGGTACTTAAACCTAAGCAAATACAAATCAAAGTCAATAGATAGATTCCTAAACCAGGAAGGATACCACTCAGGGAGCTGTTAGCACCTTCAGTGGTTATTAAGTAGATAGAGTCCCCACCAGCCCATATCACGATTGAGTCCATTAGCATGTGAATTGAATTTGTGGATGAACTGGGATTCCAGGGCTTCTCTGTGTATTTGGCTTATAGAGCTGGTTTGTGATAAGACAATTACTTGCAGGTCTGTCAGACTGTGATTAGTCAAGCTGAAATGCTCACCGACAGGCTTCTGTATATTCTCTTTACGTATATCTGATTTATGTCCATTGATTCTTTCCCGCAGAGACCGTCCAGTTTGTCCAATATATATAGCAGTGGGGCACTGCTGGCATTTGATGGCATAGATCAAATTACTGGATGTACAGTCAAATGACCCTTTGATACTCATAGACAATAGGGTGTTTTTGTATTTTTTCATTTTCCTGTGTAAGTTTGTTCAAGAGCACAGGGTTTGTCTGGTTTCACCCACATAGCTATTCTTGGCACATTGAGTGTATTGGATGAAGTACACCACCACATATTGTGATAGACATGGGTAGGACCCATAGACCTTGAAAGGTGTGTTATGGGGAATATTGTAGCAGGTTACAGGTTTTGCATCTATTATTCTGGCACAATCTGTTGCTGCTTTGATTTGATGTGTCCTGATCTATGAGGAGCTTGCTTTTGATGATGAGTTTGGAGAGATTAGGGCTTTTTTTGAAGGCCAGAAAAAAAAGGTTCAGAAAAGATGAGAAAAGTTCCACTATCTAAAATGTGCCTTCATGTCATTCTGAATCAATAATTAGTACCAGTCTTCTCCAGCCTTCGATTGCCATTTTCCTCAGTAATAGAGTTCACATTCTAGAATTATTATTTATTTAATCACTTCTTTATTTGCAAATTATTTTACTTTTATACAGTGGTCACCATTATAAGGTCAGCAGCATTTGCTCAGAGTTGCCTCAGACTAATATGTAAGATACAGTAGCATTTTCCTACATCTACAGTACAAATTAATGCCTTGCTGCTGTTTCTATAGAAAGCAAATTATAAAAATCTAAATGATCTCAATGGGCGTAGATATGCACCTTACCTGCATTCTCTCATATATTACAGTGTGGTCAGAAGCGCTCTCTCACTTTCTCTCTCTCTCTCTCTCTCTCTCTCTCTCTCACATACACAAACACTGAGGGTATGTCTACACTACAGCACTATTTCGAAGCTAATTCGAAATAACGCATCTAGACACAAATTAATTTGAAATAGCGTTTTTCTAATTCGAAATAGCGCGTCCACAGTGAGTGGACCCTGAATTGAAGGTAAGGATGGCCAGAACCAGTGCCAGCAGGGCATCAGGGTCAGACTTAATGTGTGGGGCTGCTGCCTCAGGCTATCCAAAGTCTGTGCTTAAAGGAACCCTACCCCCCCATCCCGGACAGACTATTCTCAGGTTTCTCTGCTTCCTGGTCTACCTCGCTGAGGGACAGCAAAGCATTTGTGTCTCGGAGTGCTCTGCTTGCCCTCACTCGGGACACCATGGCACTCTGCAACATGGAACCAGACCTGTCCCTGGGCACACCGGTGTGTCTCGTGGGGTCGTTGCCATTAGCCCAGCTGCACTTACTGAAGGCTGCTATCCGGGAGGTCCATCAGGGGGTTGTCAGGATCCAGGAGGCCCTGCGGGAGAGCTTCCACCCCAAGGAGCCCTCAGAGCCACCCCGGTCCTCTCCACCAGGGTCTCGTGCCCCATTCCTCCTTCATGTCCTTCCACTTACCCCTCCCTAGCCCCCCTTCCTGATGTCAAATAAAATACACGTTTTTTCATAAACACGGGGGCTACATCTACATTGGCACCCCTTTCGGAAAAGGGATGCTAATGTAGCACGTTGGAATAGGCAAAAGTAGGAATAAGATCTTCCGGAAAAGGGCGCTTTTTCTGGAGGATCGGGGCCAGTGTAGATGCTCTTTTCCGGCTTTTCTAAAAGCCGGAAAAAAGCGGCGGACATTTTTATTTAAATGCCGCGGGGGATATTTAAATCCCCCACGGATTTCCCTATTGCGATCGCTGAAATTAACATGCCCCTTCCGGAAAAGGGGCCAGTGTAGACGTAGCCAGACAGTTTCCTTAATCAGACTCAAATCCAAAACCCTAGCTCCCACCTCACTGAGATTAACATATTGTATTGATATATGTACTTTTACCTTAGAAATCTTTTATTACAACTTCAAAAAAGTTTGTTTTTTGGATTCTGTTTTATTTAGACACTATATGTTGAATGTTTATTTAACTGTCTCAGCTGCACTCTGTTCACTAGTCCACTAATTCTGAATGGTTTCAAACAGCAGACAGTTTTCTTTTCCATTTAAAATTGCAGAGAAATATTTCCTTCCTCCTCCTTGTGAGCAGGAATTTTCTGGTGCAAGGGATCTTAAGAAGTAGAAGTAGAAATCAGAATGACATTTCCATCCCTTATAGATGTTCCTTTCAAACTTTTTCAGCTTGACAGCAATGATTGCTAAGACCTGTGCACACTATGCAGTTTTGTTGACAGTTTCATCAGTAAAAAGTGGAGGTGTACACACTTCAGTGGTCCTCCCATTGATTTAACCCTCCCGCTACACTGACAAAATAAAACCACTTTGTTGAGAAGTGTAGTTCTTTGTGACAGAGTTAAATCAATGTAAACACTGTTCTTGCTTATGTCACACTAATTGGCCTCCCAAATATATTTCACAATGCCTATCATGACTGCTCTGGTCAGCAGTTGGAACTCTATTGCCCTGAAAGCTTGCACCCTTCCCCTGTTTAAAGGCCTGGGGAATTTTGAAAAGCCTTGTCCTGTTTGCTCGGCATCAACAGTTCACACAGCATCTTCACAGATGACCAGGCCAGCTTTCTGCAACAGAAATACTCCAATGTGAAGTACACTGGAATTTTTAGGTCTGCTTAGTCGTTAGGGAGAGGAGGCTGTTCAGTTTCAGCTTTGCCCCAGCCATAGGAACTTTGATACCAATTGTCTGATTGCCAGTGGGATGCAGAAGAAGAGGCATGAGAGGGACATGCATCAGCATCATGCTAAGATCAAAGAGCTGAGGTGGGTGAACCAGAAGGCAAGGGAGGCCCATCATTGCTGTGGTGCACCATGGAAAGCATACCACTTTGATAAAGAGCTGCATGCCAGTCTTAGCAACAATCCCATCTCAACTGCCAAGAGCTCTATGGATATTTCGGGATGATTGGAGACAGCACTCAGCAGTCAACCCTGAGGACAAAGTAGGTAGACGAGGAAATGAAGTGAAGTGTAATGTAGAAATGACCTAAGATGCACATCAGAGTTTAGTGATAAGTTTCTAGTCTCCCTTAAAAATTATAAGCCTCAATCAGAAATCAAGGAAATACAAAATTATTACTATATAACATTATAATTTCTAAAAAAAAAAAATCTCTTTAATCCTCATAGATAATGTCCATTAATTTACACAGATCTCAGTTTCACTATAGGCTTTTCTTGACCTACACATTTCAAAATAGATTTTCAACTGAGCAGAAGCCAGCCTCTCTGTTTATAGTAACTAGTTTTGCAATCTCAAATTACCTTTATGTGCAAAGCTACTTAACTATAAGTAGTTAGATACAAAACTACAAGATGAGTAGTCAAAGGTGAATTGCGAATGTGAAGTTGCAGGTGCATTGTTGCAGATGCAAATTGGGCCTGCAAAATGGAGGCCAGATATTTAACAATATATATCCTTTTATGAATACATTCATTTTGCGGTGAAAAATATTTGCACAGAAATGAAGAACTGAGTCACTCATGCTGTGCCTCTGTGTATGATACCAACAGCAGTACAATTTGCAATTTCAGTCTTTGTCTCGGGTAACAAAGATAATTCTCTATTCCAACACTCCAAGTGAGAGGGACCAGTAATGCATTAGCCTCCACTGTATTGGGAGAAAGAGTCAGCTGGAAGGACACAACAGGATACACCATTAGGCATTTCAGGACATAACAAAATTAGCAAGGTTGAGAAGGAACTCAGATGTATTAGTATTTCCAGTGGATTTCTAAGTACTGGTGCCATCCTTCTGACTAACTTCTCTGGTGGCCACACTGTCCCACAAGCTCTTTGGTGGCCTGGATCAATGGTATTGCATCTTTAGGTAGTATTTAATTAGATTTCAAATGTCTTGTATTTAGCTGTACTATTTTCTACTCTTTTTTTTCATAGCGCATGCTTCAGGGGAATCAAGTAAATGGACATGCTTAGATTATAGTAAGGGATGATCATCAGGAAGTAAGAGAATGCTTGACCAAGAGAACCTTAAGATAGATGAAACAAATGGACTGCTCACTGAAGAATTAGGGAAAGATGACCAAATTTAAGGAGAAGAAAAGAATATGCAGCAGGAAATCATCAAGGTGCCGGGACATTCTCAGTCGTGCAAGAGCTGTGAAATAGCATATTGGGCAGGGCTGGGCAATAATTTTCACAGGAGGGCCATTTTATTAATTTTGGTATGTGGTCACAAGCCAGCTTCACCCACGGAAGGGGTGGAATTTGGGGTGGAATGGGTAGGGCTGGGAACTAGCCTCCCCACAGATTGTCTGGGGCCAGAGACTTTGAAGTACAAACAAAGCAAAGGGCTCACAGCTCTGGCCCCTGCCAAGGTAATGCCACAGCTGAGAGCTGAGAGCCATTTAAATAGGATTCTGCTGCCTGTGCCACTTCCTGGAAATTCAGCGGCACAGGCAGCAGGATATAAAAAGAAAGCGGCCAGACGCAGTCTGTAGGCCAGATCAAAGTATTAGGTGGGTCAGATTCGGCCCCTAGGCCACATTGTGCCCGGCCCTCTTGTTGGGAGTGAGGCATGGTTGGCAGGAGGCAGAATAGACTCTGAGGTGGGAAAGGGGGTAAAGTTCCGAATCTTAGAGATAATGGAGGGAAGAGAATAGGGAGGAGAGAGCTGTAAGCAGTAGAGAAGTCAAAGCACATTAATGAACCAGAAATCATAGAGGTGTCAGGGGGATGGAGAGTGACAGGTGGCAGATGGGTGATGCTGAAAGATATGAGGTGTTTGTCAAAGAGTAGCAAGACAACTGAGAAATCAGAACGAGAACAGTGAAAGTAAAGATAAGGTGAAGCAAGTGGCTATTTTGGTACATGAGAGCGAACTAATCTAAAGATGAAGGAAATGTGAGGCTAAAAAAGGGGAACAGGGGTCATTCTGAATATAGAAGACACTTGAACCTGTAATGATCGGTGGCACAAAGTTCATCTGGAGCCTTCAAGGATCAAGTGGGGATCCCCACTCTCATAGACACAATAGAATCAGAGCAGAAAGACACTCATTGACCTCTTCATGTTCGCATCCAAAAAATCCAGCAGGATCAAGAGAGGAAAACACCTGTTGCCTGCTTCTTCATCTGAAGCAGCATGATCATAAAGATAGGCAGAGCTCTATCGCCTTCAGGAGACTTCAGGTTCCCTCCTTGAAGATCTACAGATCCCTCCCGGTATCCCTTGCTTTTGTTTGGTACTGGAGACCCTTTTCCCCCTGGAGGATTCATTTTCAATTGAACTGAAATAAGTCCAAAGTAAATGTATTTAATGCAAAAAAAAATTGAAATAGGAACCCTTGATCTATTTTCTGGTATGTATGCTTTGGCGTTTTGTAATTTTTTTCTTTCAGACTTCAAGGTTTTAATAATATAGAAAGTACAGAGCAATTTTTATGTAATGTTTACTTTTCTATAGCAAATGGAAAATTACAAACCCAGGAAGCAAATTTCAGGCAAGTTGAATTGTACAGTAGCTCTGCTAAGAGTGTGGGAAAGTGGTAGCACAGCAGTATCAATTTTCAGCAGAAGCTGATGAATTCCTAAATAATTAGGATCTTATTTTTATAGAAATATATTGCTGAAATTATCCATCTGCTTGTATGACTTCCATTATTGCAGAAACTAGCAGTAAAAAACAAAATAAGCTGAATATACATCACCTTAAGCAAAATAGTTTCTACTGTGTGCATTTGCTAAGAAACAGGCTCCTTTACTGTTAGGTAAGTTCTTAAATTATAAGGGGAAAGGATTCACAGATTTTCACAAAACACAGCATTTCTTTTAGGAAAGATGTAAATCTCTTGTGAAATACGCATAAACCTGCATGGGAGACTAAGACTTTATTTTAGTGCTAGGTTGAAAAAGGCAGCCCTCACGGGAGTCCGAGTATGCAGTCTAGGCAGGAATTCATGGCACCATGTTAAGTAATATTAGTCATGCCTTTCTTTTCTCTCTCTCTTTTTTCCCAAAGCTTGATATTTGACCCTCTGCTAAAACACCAGGAACTATCTTGTATTAACACTGATGCTTTTTCATCCTAGTCAGGAATGGTGTGGCTGCTACTTCATACCCAATTATAAATCAAACCAAGTGGAAAGTTTTGGGACTACAATATGCCAATTTGCCAGTATTTTTAAAATATTTCTATACACCATCATAAAAGCACAGAGCAACATTATTCCATATGGCAGACTAAAATCAACCAGTCTCTAGACACTTACATATCAGCGAGGAATTATTACACTAATGTATATCCAATCCAGTGGGCTAGCAAAATAAAAACAGATAGAGTTGAATTAACTAATACCCAGTTCCAACTCTTTATGACAATGTCGCCATGAAAGACTTCTCTTTTATATTCACAGGCTACGTCTAGACTGGCATGATTTTCCAGAAATGCTTTTAACAGAAAAGTTTTCCGTTAAAAGAATTTTCGGAAAAGAGCGTCTAGATTGGCAGGATGCTTTTCCACAAAAGCACTTTCTGCGGAAAAGTGTCCGTGGCCAATCTAGACGTGATTTTCTGCAAAAAAGCCCCGATCGCCATTTTTGCGATCGGGGCTTTTTTGCAGAAAAGAAATCTCTGCTGTCTACACTGGCCCTTTTGCGCAAAAGTCTTTCGGAAAAAGACTTTTGCCCGAACGGGAGCAGCATAGTATTTCCGCAAGAAGCACTGATTTCTTACAGTAGGAAGTCAGTGCTTTTGCAGAAATTCAAGCGGCCAGTGTAGATAGCTGGCAAGTTTTTTCAGAAAAGCGGCTGATTTTCTGGAAAAACTGGCCAGTCTAGACACAGGCACACTGAGTAGGGCTTGACACTGACCCTGAGAACATTCAAGGGAAAAGTGACCACATGCAAAAATCATGTCTGAAAGACAGAGAGAGGGTTACAACCTTTTAATGAGGAAAAGGGTTTGAATGAGATGACCTTGAGGCTCATCTTGTGAAGGAGGAACAGTCACTACCAGTATCATTCTCAGTCCTTGGAAGATCATGTATGTCTTCACCCTACTCAGAGCACAACAACATATAATGAGGCCGAGTATTCGTACACTCATATACAGGTAACAGAGGCCAGTTATAGTATCCTTTGGACACTGTTTACAACTTCCTTATCAACCACTGCTGAAAATATGGGGGTTTGCATATGATGATCTGTGGATATGTTACTGCTTTCTTCAAATCATCTGGAAGAAAGCTTTTCAAAATACTGAATGAATCAAGACAGATTCCTGCTCAGTGAAATGCTATACACAATGCTCCAAATTATTTCCCTGGTACAAGCTCTCTAGATCCCCAAGGTGGCTATAGGGAAAGGAGTCCTCCCATAGGATTCACAGAGATCATTATGCCATCCTTAAGGATTAATGCAGCTCCCTGTGCTCTGAGGCACCTCGTCTAAGGGGAATGGCTAGTGGATACACATAGCAACAGAGCTGATGCCCACCTCCACTTCATTCCCAAACCTGGTGTGACATTGTACAGTGCAGTAGCTGAAGTCTGCACTTCTGCACTAGAACCTCAGTTCTTGTCCCTCTTCTCCTTGCAAAATGAAACTATGCCAGTGCTGTTGCAAGTAGTTGTCTTTGTGCCCACAGAGGCTATGTCTACATGGTGGAGCTATTTTGAGATACTATTCCGCATCTTTTGAGCAAGCCCCTTATTTCAAAATCTAATAGGCTCGCTATTCCGACGCCCCTGTAAACCTCGTTCCATGAGGAGTAAGGGACCTTTTGGAATAGCGCTTTATTTCAAAATTAACTCAAAATAAGCTACACAATTTGCGTAGCTTATTTCTAGCTCCGGGTGCAGTGTAGATGCACCCTGTAGAGAGGGCTCAGAAGTGTAAAAATTAATGTTCTCTGCTTTAGAGGTTCTGAAGCAGCTACAAAGGTCATGTATCCCTGAAGACAACCTTAAGCAATAATTTTCAGGTAAGACCTTTGGGTGATAAGCATGGTAGATACCTTTTGGTATATCACATGGGTCAAGAGGATGCATGAAAATTTTAGGGATGCCTATGTGTACTTGGAAAGCTGCCTGTTTAAGTATTGACCCATCTATAGAGAAAAACAGATGCAGAATTGGATAATGATGATTCAGAATTATTTAATGCATTGTTTTGACAGATTTCAAATCATAAAAGTAAAAGCAAACTCTTAATAGTAAAATATAGATGGAGATGGAAACACAGCAGAGCAACAAAGAGTATAATGGGAAGTATTTGAAGCTATTTTGACACTTTTTTCTCTCTAAACAATAGTCTTTATGTAAATTTGTAAACTAGAGTGAATATATTCATGAGAGGTGGGAAAACAACAAGGAATACTATTGAGAGTAAAGGCTAAAATAGCAAAATCAGCAATGTGTCATGTGCATATATAGAGCAATGACCTGACAATAACTAATATGGAAAACCATGACTATGGGCTTGAGCCAGAATTCACTGAAGCCAACAGATAAGTACCCACAGGCTACTATCAGGGCTGAGTCAAGCCATAGCTGATTAGTTGTACGATACTAGTTCATTCATGTTCATGTATACTAAATTGACATACATATAAAGATAACCTCTTATATGGGGGAAAATGGCATATATGACTTCCTCAGTTAAGAGCTTTGTAATATACACACAAAGTTGATAACTATCCTTGCAGGGGGCATGCCTGGTACACACAATTTAAATAGAGAAAAAAGACAAAGGATGGAAGGGGTAAAAAAGAGGTGAGTAACTTGCCCCAGCCACAAACACAGAACTAGAACGAATGTTTTCTAAGTCTCAGCCCACTGTACACTTCCCTGGCCCACAATCTCCCATACTATAGCTGCCCCAAACGCGTTACCTTTAACATCTTACCTCTGTGATATATTATATGCAGAGACACTTGAGTGGAAATATATCAGGTTAGGTGGGAATGCCTGTGAGCATGAAGAGAGTAATGCATATTGGTTTCACCTTTAAATGTGACATGAGGATCTATTCTAAGTCACTCACTGTTGAGACCCTCCAGCTCATGGTCTAGCCAGGATGAAAGCCAAGCTGATATGGCAAGGTGTCAGCAGCCACAGCTTTCCACTGAAATGAATCTTGAAGTGACCCACATGAAAGCAGCCTGTTACTTCATAACAGCCCTGACTCAGAATGACTGGAAGACTGTTGGCAGGTCAGAGAGCCAGTATCTTGCCACTCACCAGTGTTCAGGTGATCAGGGTGCCTGTGAGGACAAAGGCAGTCAGCAGGCACTTTCTCTTGTGGATCACTAGTAATCCTCTTGTGGCCTGACTTCCACTACAGTCAGCTTCTCTGTGCACAAGGCAACAAAAATGATTAGAGGGTTGGAACAGGTCCCATATGAAGAGAGATTAAAAAGACTAGGACATTTCAGCTTAGAAAAGAGGAGACCGAGGGAGGGTTATGTTAGAGGACTACAAAATTATGACTGGAGAGGAAAAAGTGAATATGGAAAAGTTATTTACTTATTCCTATAACATAAGAGCTAAGTGTCACCAAATGAAATTAGTAGGTAGCAAGTTTAAAACAAAAGGAAGTTTTTCTTCACGCAGAACACAGTCAACCTGTGGAACTCCTTGACAGAGGATGTTGTGAAGACCAGAACTTTAACAGGGTTCAAAAAAGAACTAGATAAATTCATGGAGGTTAGGTCCATCAATGGCTATTAGCCACGATGGGTTGGAACAGTGTCCCTAGCCTTTGTTTGTTTGTTATTACTGCATGTCATGACCTGAACACTATGACTACAAGGAAAACATGATGTCACACAAACCTCAGCTTTAATACAGCAAAAACATAACAAATCAGTGCTGTAAACAGCCTCAGCATAGGAAAAAATGCACATGTATAAATATGGTGATAAGGGGACAACAGAAGGTTCAGACTTACCTAAACTTTCTGAACCTAGAAAATACTTCAATAGGCTTTGTGATCTTTTGTTCCACACAATTCCCCTCCACATGTACCTGCTGGCATCTTTCTTTGGGGGAAAGAAGGGATTGATGACCTGCAGTCCCTCTCTACTGTCTTTAGTGGGAAAAGACTGTCTTCACATATAATTATAAACTCTTCTCAAGCATTTTTGTCTCGTTATCTAAATTGGACCAAGGAGTTCCAGGTAGAGTATGTCTGAGATTGCTCTGGCACAGATTATATTATTATTCCCTCACAACTGGCTAGAATATTCTTGAAGTAAGCTGGTGCTAGACATGAGAGGAAAAAAAACTGTATTATGGTTTTAGAAGTGTAGCTGCCCTTATAGTTACAGAGCAATACACAGAGAGGCAAGCAGGGGCTTAAGGGAGGATAAATATTAAGAACTAAACACACACTGTAGAGAAAAAGCCAGGTGGCAAGCCAGGAGACCGTGGACAAATAAATGAGAAACAGTGAAGAGGTTTAATCAGCATGGAGAGAGTAAAGAAGCCCTCAGATTGCACTGAGGCTGAGCTAAAACTGTGGCTGTATATAACTAGAAGGAGACTTCAATAAGCAGTGAGTAACCCCTGTTACAAAAATAACTGAAAAGCAACCAGATCCTATAGAAAGTTTCCAAGTCTTCCAATCATTTGAAAATCTTTCCCATAAGTCCCACTATATTTCAGAAGAGGGCACTGTGGGATGGAGATCTGTTAAGAGTGAAAGAATTCAGCCCAGTTCTCTACATGAATTGCCAACACCATGTAATTTGCAATTAATTATTTCTTTTATTTTTATCCAGAGAACTGAGAGGGTGATATATTTTGTACAAATATATGATCATTCAAATTTAAAGACCACTCAGTCTTAGATGTAGAAGAAGATTATTTAGACATTAAGATACATGACCAGCACCACAAAAAGGTTCAAAATTACTGAAGTGCTGTTTTACATAGTTGCACTTTTTTATTTTTAATGAATGATAACCAAATAAACTGTTCTTTATCTTTGGATAAATATCATAAGATAAACTGGCCCTTTGACAATTAAAGAAATAAAAGTAGGTATCCTCCCAAAACAGATGAATACTAAATATAGCACACTAGCACAATTAAACCCAAATTATATGGTAGCACAAATATTGGACTTCATTTCCTACTTTGATCTACATTCCATTTAGACTTTTCAGAATATATCATTTGACTATCCCATTTTAAAATGACTTTTAGTTCAATTTTTATATATTTGATGAAACAATCAAAATCAGAACAATGCATTTCAGCTTTTTTTTAAACTAAATGTTTTATTGACCTAAAACAAGTTGGTTTTGAAAGAGGGATTTTCATTTCATGGAAAATTTGAAAAATATATTTGTTTTGGGGGAGGTGGTTATTTGTTTATTTTCATTTCAGAATTTTTTGTTTTTATCCAGGAAACTGGGGAAGAAACTGGGGAAACTGGGGAAGATTTGTATTTTGTACAAATAGCAGAATATCCTATGATAGGAAAAATCCATCCATCTCTATTCAATAGCCAATGAGGGTCTCTTGTAAATACTCCAGCAGAGCAATTGTTTAGTCTTTTTGTAAGTTTTGAAAACACAAAGGATATTTGATCCTCCTGTCCAGTCTATATTGTACACTGACGTGTTAAAACTGAGCTAAATGTGTTAAACTGCATCAACATTGTTGTTAAGTGGGGCGTTCAACAAATAAAGGTAGATCGGCTGTTTGAGAAGAGCACCTTTTCTCTGAGGGTATGTCTACACTAGAGTTTTGTCGAAAAAATGGCCGTTTTTCTGACAAAATTTGAGGAACATCCACACTGTAATTGTGTTCTTTCGCAAGTAAACGAAAAGAATAGAGGGGTTTTTGCAGTATTGGTAATCCTTATTCTATGAGGAAGAAGCCTTTTTGCAAAAGAGCTCTTTCTCAAAAAGGCATGTGTGGACAGGGAAGAGGGAGTTTTTTCGGAAGAAGAGGGAAGAGGAAAAAGCACAAGTGCCCTGGTGGCCATTCTGTCCACAGCAATCACTGCTTACATGCGAGATAGTGTCCAGACTGCCTGGACACTATCTTTTGAAAAAGCGATGCACTTTTTCGATGCGCTTTTGCAGTGTGGACACTCTCTTTCGCAAGAAGTTTTTTCAGAAATCTCTTCCAAAAAAAGCTTCTTGCGCAAGAAGCCTGTAGTCTAGATGTAGCCTTGAGTGTAGATAATACCCTTCTCAATAGTCATAATAATGTCCTTGTTTGTAATCATATTGTGTGTTTGGCCTTAAGTTATGATATGTATACTATAGGCAGGGTAACCAACTGCTGAGTGTTTGTATTTGTTCAACTTTAGAAGAGAACTAAAAAACAATAATCGGAAACAAATGGTATTTTTTCTGTGAGGAATATGGTGTGAGGAATATGGCATGAGGAAATGTGGGTGTTAAATAAGTCTATATTTGAACAGGCTGTTTAAATATTATGTAAATGAAGCAGTCAGAATCCATTCCAACAAGCACACTGTTTTAAATTATATTAATTTAAATCCATTTTATAGTCCGGTTACATACTTTTTTTCCCCTCCTTAATTTACAGTGAAAGGCCATTGCTCTGTTAAGACTGCTGCCCCTTCACTGAGGCTCAAGGATATTAAGATCATAAGTAGCTGTTGTCATGTTTAACTAAAATTAGGAAACTTACAGCACTGGTGTGTAATGAATGCTGTAGTCAAAACTGAGAAGTGCTGCAGATGTAGATGGTTCATGTATTTTTTCCTTTTAAAAGTACGTCAAGAGCTCTCAGCACTCTGAATGGGTTCCTTTGGTATGGAGATGTTTTTTAGATAGAAATAGGTTTCAGCCACACTTTGTATTGTGGTTCCATTTGGTCAATAAACAATTAATTATTTTGAGATGTTTTAATAAATGTTTAAACCAATGTTATGTGTCTCAAAATATGGTTTAAAAAAAATCTCTGCTACCTCATACTAATTTGCTTATGAACATTTGTAGAACAGATTTATGTCTGTAGAAAGCTTGTATCATCTGTTAGTAAGTTAACTGTATAATTATTTTGTATTACTATTATTACTGTAAGCAGGGTCAGGATAAGCTCTACCCTGACATCTGGTGGTGAACTGTGGTGGGCGGTGCAAAGAGACTTCAGGGACTGATCTCATTTGCATAGATACACCCAATTTGCATAGAAACACACACCCCACCCAGTATATGCTCACAGCAGCCCAAATGGTCACTTTAGCCACTGTGGGATCCCCAGTCTCTCTGTTATTGAAGCAGGGAAGATAAAAATATTGTTACCCTGATTATGTGAATCACGGACAATGGAATGGTGGAACTGTTTATGACAGAGGGATTCGCCATAAACTAAGTAGCACTCGTTAGACAAGGGACATGGGTTCCAAACTCAGTAAGGATGAGAGACTAGGGACAGGTTTTTGTACTTGGTGATGGGGCTCTGTTTGAGAGCCCAGACAACACTGATTGCATCCCCTCCTTGCTCCAGTGTGGAATATCAGAACTAATTTCGATTCCATTAGGAGTCTAATTGTGAGTTGCTGAGTTGACTTCACTGTGGGCCGGTGGAGCACTAGCACTGAGGCTCCTCTGTCATGAGCTGAAGTCACTTTGTGCTGTGGGGAGCCTGGCACTATACTGCAGAAGAGCTGAAATCACTATTGCTGTGGGGAGCCTAGCGCTATGCTACTGAGCAACTAGCAGAGCAGCTTGCAGGGACAACTAGCATGCGCAGGCGGACAGCAGGGCGATTTGCGGGGACGACCAGCGGGTGGAGGCGGACAGCAGAGTGGTTTGCAGAGTGACCGGCGGGTGTAGACGTCCAGCAGAACGGCTGGTGGGGACGACCTGCAGGCGGTAGGAGCGGCAGCAGACAGCCAGTGGAGCAGCTGCAGAAGCAACCAGCTGGCGGCCAGGGGTGTGGACCGAGATGGCTGGCGGAGCCGGACAGTTTGTGGGACAGCTGAGGCCGCTCACTGGACAACAGGTGGAGTGTGGCAGAGTGACTCGCGTTGACGGCGGCAGCAGAACCCTAAGGAGAGGCGGAGCCATCAGTGGACCACGTAAGGTGTATCAATCTCCGCCACCTCCAGCTTGGGATGGTAAAACCCTGCCTGGTGAACTTTTGAACCCTGGAGCAGTACTGACCCAGGGCAGAGACTTTTGGGGTGTTGGACTTTGGGACTTTGGGTGATTTTTAGGTTGCTGGACTCAAGAGACTCTTGGGGTGATGGACTTTTGGGACTTTCGGTGATTCATGGCTGAGGGGAGGGTCTTTGCTCATGTTTGGTCTACGAATCCGAGTTGTGGTGTTTTCCCAAGTTAATGCTGATGTCGGTTACCTCATGTTATTAAAGGTTTGCTGCTATACTGAGGCTCTGTGCTTGCGAGAGGGGAAGAATTGCCTCTTTGAGGTGCCCAGAGGTATATGTAAGATTTCCCAGGTCACTGGGTGGTGGCTCGAGCCTGTGTTGTATTACCTTGTTGGGAGGAGACCCCTAGATACTGAACCCAGCCCTTGCTGCTATTAACTCGGCCTGGCAAAAGGGTTACATTACTAATAATTAATAATTTGTTACATATACATTGTTAAATTATCAATGGTTATACATTAATCAATATTACATTATTAATAAATGCTACAAAAACATTATAGCTGTTTTTAAATACATCAGTGAAGGTTACAAATCATGACTTTTAAGCCGTTGTATGCTAAAACATTTGATCAAATGTTAAAATGTCTCTTAGCCATATATTAATCCTTTATTAACCATATTTTATAAAAAGAAAATATTTAGTACCACCAGTATTTCCATTATAATTCCCCAACATATGCTCTCTGGCAGAAAATGTCCATGTTTGAGTCTCAGCACAATTAAGCAATTTTTTTTATTTCAAAGTTCATTTATTTTTGATACAGCATTATTACTGAGGAGGGAAGAGGAAGTGAAATATTTGTGTTTTAACAATAAGCAAATTATATTTTTGCTAACTTTGCAAAAATTACATGCTTATTGCTTCAGAAGATATGCCACTAGTTTGAAGTACAAAACTGCAACTATATTCTCTAGGTCCAGTAGTCTCTACTTAACATAAAGTGGAACATTACAATTAGTTCTTAGTTTGCTCAATACAATATGTAACAGGTTGCAACTGCAATTTTGTGCCCACAGTAAACAACTGACCAAAATGCTAATATACTAAATGCTAGTATTTGCACCCCATGTTACCTGTAGGCACAAAATTGCACCAATAAAACTGGGCTTTAAAAACAAATCAGGCCTGTTATGACATAATTTTTATAATCTACTATATGTATGCGAGAGTTTGTGTGTATCATTCTGTCTATGTGTCCGCCCATCTGTCTGTGAGTCTGGTTGCTCAATAACTCCTTCTACACGGTAAGAGCTAGGACCACCAAATTTGGTATACAGCTTCCTTTTATCATAATTTAAAGCAAGATCCAGGTTTGGTTGTGTCAGGACAATGGGATATTCATGGAATGCGATTGTTTCTCACCAAATGGAAAGGAAGAGCTGTGAGAGCAGGAACAGTTAATACCCCTGAATGACCACAAGGGGCAGCAAGCACCCCAGCCCTGGGGAGCAACCACCAGCAGGGCAGTGAGGCCTCCACCGGCTATATAGCGCAGTCCCCCCCTCCTGACCTGAGTCGCCCCCCACTCCCTTCTCTGAGCCCCACCACATCTCCCAAGTCCCTACCCTCACTCCTGCATCCCCAACCAAGTAGGGTTGCCAGATACTTTCACAAAAAATCCCAAACATGGCAGGGAAAAAATTGGTTGAGCAAAAAAAAAACCGGGGACCAGACTAGGGGTATGACTACACTACATGGCTCCATCAACGGAGCCATGTAGAAAATAACTTTGTAGACATAGGAAAAGGAAGCGGTGATTATTTAAATCTCCACTTCATTTAAATTAAAATGGCTGTCACGCTGTGCTGATCAGCTGTTTTTCGGCACAGTGCTGTAGTCTGGACGCTCCGCAGTCGACATCAAAGGCATTTGTCGACCTCCCCAATAAACCTCATCCCACGAGGCATACCGGGCGGGAAGGTCGACAAATGCCTTTTTATGTCGACCGCGGAGTGTCCAGACTACAGCGCTGTGCTGACAAACAGCTGATCAGCACAGCACGGCAGCCATTTTAATTTAAATGAAGCGGCGATTTAAATAATCGCCGCTTCATTTTCCTATGTCTACAAAGGTAATCTACATGGCTCCGTCGACGGAGCCATGTAGTGTAGACATACCCTTGCTGAGCAAAAAAAAAAAAAAAAGAGTCGCTACACCTTTAAATTCCTGTGCTCCCCACTCCCTCCACCCCCACCAGATGCGGCATTTTTGGGGGATGGGGGTTACCAGGCAGAAGACACAATTACCAAACTGTCTGGGTAAAAACCGGACACCTGGCAACCCTACACCCAAACCTTGAGACCCTCCACTCCCTGCACATCCCCCCCTTGTCCCGAGCACCTCCTCACCCCCTAAACCTGACTTCTGCACCCACACACACACCAGCCCCCCACTCTGAGGGACTCAAGCAATGCTAGGTAAATTTTCCAGTTTATTTATATAGTTTCTTCTTACCTTCTTCTTCTTCTTCTCCCCCACCCTAGGAATTACCTGAACAAATCACTGTCACCAACTTTTTTTGTTTTGTTAAATAAGATTTGAACCCAACAGGGTGATTATTCCCTCTGTGCTTGTTCATTAGACAGAGTGGGAAGTTGTGGCACACGAGTGAAATCACAGTCAGAAATAGATCTGTGTCTACAGGTTTAATCAACATATATAAAACTGACAGGCAAAAATGTGTGCAGCATTCTTATTATGAAAATTCACTAATCTTCCTCCTACATCCCACAACAACATCAGAGAAGTTTTGTTAGTCAAACAACATTTGATGTTCTAAAGTACAAAATGAGCTTGTGAATGATGCTAATGTACCCAATAATCACTGCTCAGGCGGTTTTACTTGGAAAGTGTGACAATGAAAAATGTAATTGTTTAGGGAATTGTGCAGGTAATAAAATGCTACTGTACTGTACTTAAGGTAAATTAACAGGATCAAGCATAAAATAGTTATACTGACGCCTTTAAAAGATAAGATGTAAGTATAGTAAATGAAAAAGAAATTGTAATATAGTCCGAAAAGAGGAATCCCTTAAAATTGATCACATCTCAACCGCTCTGATAATGGACTGAAAATTGTCATTCAGTCCATTTATTTTTTCTAAAATGTTTGTATTTCCCTCAAACACTTAAGAGTTTTTTTTACATCAATGGGAACTTTTCCTGATTATAGTGACTACGTGGCATCGTCTGCCAGATGATGTGATCTAATGGACAGAGCAAGGGACCAGGAGTCCTGACATTGTTGTGTTCTCAGTCTAATCTGGAGAAAGCCTCATGCAGGTGAATAGACTCCCTTAGGGAATGTTACAGGCTGTGACCGCAATTTGAGAATGTGTCTTCATAGCACAGTTAGCACATTCAACTCACATGTTAACCTTAGCTTGACTCAGTCCACACCACAAAAATCTCTTTCTTGAGTGAAGTGGTGTTGTGAAGCTCAAGCTAGATGGCCCATCAGGAACAGTGGGTTGAAGCTCAAGAGATGCTGATGCCCCAGCTAATAAAGGAGTGGGGAAGCAACAGTGTGAGTTCCAACAACTCATTAGCAGTTAATCCGATGGCTCTGTGCTGCTAGTCCAATCGCTGCGTCTAGCTGTGTGACTCTAGGCCTACGTCTAGACTGGCATGATTTTCTGGAAATGCTTTTAATGGAAAAGTTTTCCTTAAAAGCATTTTCAGAAAAAAGCGTCTAGATTGGCACGGAGGCTTTTCCGTAAAAGCACTTTTTGCGGAAAAGCATCCTTGCCAATCTAGACGCGCTTTTGCGCAAAAAAGCCCTGATCACCATTTTAGCCATTGGGGCTTTTTTGCGCAAAACAGTACTGTGCTGTCTGCACTGGCCCTCTTGCGCAAATGATTTATGCAAGAGGGCTTTTGCCCGAACGGGAGCAGCATAGTATTTCCTCAAGAACACTGACAATCTTACATGAGATCGTCAGTGCTTTTGCAGAAATTCAGGCAGCCAGTGTAAACAGCTGTGTATGTGTGCATGTGTGTAGGCTAAACCCAATTCCCTTAAGGCTCATTTTCACTGCAACAGTTAGCTTGAGTTAGTACACTTGAGTTATTGCACTGGAGCTAGCCTTCAGTGAAATCAACCACACTTAAAACCACTGGGCTGTGTCTAGACTGGCCAGTTTTTCCAGAAAATCAGCCGCTTTTCCGGAAAAACTTGCCAGCTGTCTACACTGGCCGTTTGAATTTCCGCAAGAACACTGACGATCTCATGTAAAATTGTCAGTGTTCTTGTGGAAATACTATGCTGCTCCCGTTCGGGCAAAAGCCCTCTTGCGCAAATCATTTGCACAAGAGGGCCAGTGTAGACAGCACAGTACTGTTTTGTGCAAAAAAGCCCCGATGGCTAAAATGGCGATCGGGGCTTTTTTGCACAAAAGCACGTCTAGATTGGCACGGATGCTTTTCCGCAAAAAGTGCTTTTACGGAAAAGCGTCCGTGCCAATCTAGACGCTTTTTTCCGAAAATGC
The DNA here is from genome assembly GCF_049634645.1 of Pelodiscus sinensis. Taxonomy (NCBI): domain Eukaryota; kingdom Metazoa; phylum Chordata; order Testudines; family Trionychidae; genus Pelodiscus; species Pelodiscus sinensis. The sequence continues at coordinate 204,513,295 of NC_134711.1, forward strand.
TTTTAACGGAAAACTGTTCCATTAAAAGCATTTCCGGAAAATCATGCCAGTCTAGACGTAGCCCAGCTGAGGCCTAACCAGAGCTGAGTAGAGTGATACTATCACTTTCTGTGAGTTGCATGGTGTGCCTATGTTAATGCAACCTAAAATTGCATTTGCTTTCTTTGCAACAGTGTCATACTGTTGACTCACATTGAGCTTTCAACCCACCTTAGCTATCCCCTATTCTGTATTTTTCATTTAGTTTTCCTTCCGTAAGTGTAGCACCTATATTTTAATTTGTTGAATTTCATTTTATTCTCTATGGCCCAATTCTCCAATTTATAAAGATCCCTTTGAATATTAGCTCTATCTCCAAAGTGTAAGCAACCCTCTCCCATATTTATGTCATCTGCAAATATGATCGGCATACTCTCTTTTCCTACAGCCAAGCCTTTAATAAAGATGTTAAACAACAGGAGGCTCAGAGTATATCCATGTGTAATCCTACTTGAGATCTCCCTCCAATTCAATATCATTCCATTAATAGTTACTCTTTGTTTATGGTTGTTTAATCATTTATGTGCCCGCTTAATTATAGTTATGTTGAACCCATCTTTCTCCATTTTATGTATCATATGGGACTGTGTCAGATGCCTTGCTGAAAGCCAGGTATATTATGTCCACCACATTACCCCATCCACCACAAACCAGTTACCCTGTCAAAGAAGGAATCAGGCTGGTTTGACATGATTTGTTGTTAGTAAATCCATGCTGGCTGATCATGATTACTCCTTCATCCTGCAGGGAATCACAAATTGAATGTTTTAATACATTGCTCTAGTAGACTCCAAGGTATCAAGGTCAGACTAACTGGTTAATAGTTCCTAGGCTCCTCCTTTTTCCCCTTTTAAAGATGGATAGTATGTTAGTCTTTCTCCAATCTTCTGAGACATCTCTTATCATTCATGAGTTTGAAAATACTATTGCCAGTGGTCAGCTAATTCCTTCAGCACCCTGGGATGAATAGTATCATTCGTTCAAATTGATAGAAGATCTCTGACATGTTCTTTACTTATTCTAATCTGTAGCCCTTCCTCTTCTGTAATTTTACAGTAACTTTGCTAGTCAACTGCCCACGTTATTTTTCTGCAAGAACACTGAAGCAAAGTAGCAGCTCTGCCTTCTTATCTTCCATTACCAGCTCATCTTCACACAACATCTGTGATCTTTCGTTTTGTCTGACATATTTGTATACCATCTTCTTGATGTCCATAACATTTCTTGCCAGCTGTAATTCATTCTTTGCCTTGGTTTTCCTGCTTTTGTCTCATGCTATTCCCAAGTATATTTTCTTAGTAACATGTCCCTTTTTCCATTTCTTGCATACATCCCTATTGGTTTTAGATGGCTAAAAAGTTCATTGTGCAGCCACCTTCTGTGACTCTTCTTATCTTTCTTCTGCATCAGAATAGCTTAATGCTGAGCTTCTACTACTGAATATTTTAGGAACTGCTATCCCACTTTGATGCCTTTTCTTCCTAATTGGTCTTTTCATGGGACCAACGCACTAAATAAAGTTTTAAAAAAAACCCTCACTATGTCTCAGTTTTCAATCTGTAAAATAAGGCTAAAAACAAATGCTAGCTTTGCTACAGTGGATCTTTCTTTAGGCAAAAAGAGAATATAAAATAATTACTGCTCTTTCCTACTGGAATGAACTTTGTCTTCCAGCTCTATTCTTTAAGGATACTTTGCCATCTTGAACAGGTAGCCTTCAGCTTTGAAAATTTCCAAGCTAGCTAGCTTACACTTTCCCTAGGTGGCCAGCTAAGGGATTTGCCCTTGTGCTGATTTTTAAAAATATAGGTATTAACTTTGTGCGTTAGATTTCCTGCTTGTAAAAACTAACCTGCTAAAATATTTTAAACCTTATTTAACTATTTTATTTAGTGTTTCTAGAAAAAGATCATAAGATGAAAGGTGCTATAGGAGTACAGTGTTGTGGGTCATATCGTGCAGAGTATATTTTTAGAGTTAGTGAAATGGTTTCAGTTACATGCTTGCTTTTGGCATTATTCTTCCTGTGCCGAATTCATCATCATATTCAGATCTGAGTTGGTATCTTATCCCAGTTGAACCGCTTCTTCCTGTGTTTCAGGAGAAATAAATTTTATGAAGTGTTCAAACCAGCATCACAATAGTTAATAGTTAAACTGTGAAGCCATTGCTATTGTTTTTTAAAGCCCTCAGAGTTGTAAGAGATAAATCATTCACCTGAAATTTCAAGTAATCAAGAGTCACCTTTCTTGCTATAAATCTTATTCACTTTTCGTCCTTCATGATCTTTCATCTGAGGATTATAAAAAAGAGATAAGGAAAGTCCAAACATGAATTACAAGCTAAGCTAAATGGATCTGAGGGGAGGGAGATATGCAGCAAACACAGATTATGCCTATTTTAGGAACAATGGGGCCTTTTGGAGTCTTAACTTAATGCTAAAAATATAGGTAGGCCCTTTGGGGAAAGTTTTACGGTTGTCTGGAAATAGGAAAAGCAGGATTCTATCACCGCTTTGTTCCTTCTGGTTTAGATAGGTGTGAAATACCAATGATGGACCCAAAAAAGGAAAGTCATAATTTAATTTAAAGATTTATTTATTGAACAGACACATAGCACTGGCTTCGAGAGAACATGAAAAGTCAATCTTGATAAAGATCGGGGCCATCTTTTTACCCATGTAAAGAAACATGTAAAAAAAATAGGACACACACTTAGCTGTGACAGAATAATAACATTTAAAACACCACAGACGACTCTGCTCTGTCCCCCATGCTCCACTTGCAATCCCAAACTGTTCTTGGTGAAGCTCTAAGACCTCCAGATGCTAAGCACTTTCAGTTCCTGTGTCTCTTATAGAGGCAAATGGCCACTTAGTAGCAGGGATGCACAGTTAGGTCAGATAAAATAAGAACTAAGTCAAATCTTCACTGAAATCTTGAGGTTCAAAAAATGTTGTGTAACTTTTAAGTTGAATACGACTCTTCCTTTTCTAGTTTCAAATGAAAGTGGGAATGGCATAAGAAGAAAAGGTAATTTCACCATACTTCCAACTTGAAAGAAACAAGAAAGTACCAGAAAACTCATGAGAGAGCCTGTGCTCAGAAGATTTATGACCCAAGCGTTCAACCAAAGAGGTTTGAGGTCATTTTTGCAAATCATCTCTACTCTTCAAATTGTTAGTTAGATTCAATAGATAAAATAGCCTGTTTCTTTCATTGTACTCCCTATGACCCCAATCCTGCAAACAGTTACTTTGTTCACATGAGTAGTCCCACTGCAGTTGAGTGAAGTTATATGTATGTGTGTTTCCAAGATTGGAGCCAACACAGTATTTTAAAAATTGAAGCCATGGCATAAGAGATGCTATAATGCTTCTTATAGAGCCCCTCTGCACACACAGTACTTTAGGCCAATAGGCCAAATTAAGTAAATTGTTTAATACTTGTGTTTATTATGTTATTATGATGTGTTTACAACTGAAAAGAAAACACTGGTTCATTCTATTTAGTTCTGTTTTGATTTGTTTTGTTCTGTAAGAAGTTTTGGTTTTGAAATTGCTGAGCTGTTCTGTGTGTAAGAAGTATCCCTATGTGGAATACAAAGGCATAACAGATAAGGTGCCAGCACAAAATGGACCTGTTTATATGGAAAGGGAAGCAAAGAAAGAAGACAACAGTGAAATGTTGACATCATTATTCTGAGGGTTGAAGATAACAGACTGATGACCCTAAAGTGAAAGGCGTCTATCCCTAAAACAAGAACAAGGTACAAAAAAAAAAGATGGAGGATGACTGCAAAAACAACCTTGTGGAAGAACAACCAGTAGGTGATTAACAATCTGAACATGACATAGCAAGATTCATAGTCTTACATGGAGGCTATGTCTGGACTGCAGGTTTTTTCGGAACAAGATACGCAAATTGCGAGCCGCTTTTTCTGCTTTTTTTTTGAAAGAGGCTTTTCTGAAATTTGGCCTGTCTACACGGGACCAAATTTCAGAAAAACCTCCTCTTTTGGAACATCTCTTATTCCTCTCACCAAAAAGAATACAGAGATGCTGAAAGAACACTGCCAAAAGAAACTGTTCCGAAAAAGTGAACGTATTCCCTGGATGCTGCACAGTTTTTCCGGAATACCAGAGGTCTAGACATAGCCGGAGACTAACCACTATAAGAGGCTGGCAAGGGCTGAGGGACTTTGGGTTTGTCCTGGATTAAGAACAGAACATCGGATCATGACCAACAGAACCCAGCTCCCCACTTGTATTCAGTCTAGCTACCCACTAGATTAACTTGAGCAATGATAAGAACAAATAATTATAACACCAGCTGCAGGACTTCTGTAGAGGGAGCGGGTGAGCGTATGCCTATGCTGATATTTATTATGCACTTTTAATAAATGTGGCATATTGCCTAGTCCCCTATGAAAGATTCCATGTGCTTTTTACAAGAATAACAATCCAAACTCTTCAGCGGGCTCTATTAGGCTTTGTGTTAGGTGTTGTCTCTTACCTGTGACATAGCTATCTTAAGGGAAAGGTACATTTACACATCAACTTCAAGGAGGTTTTAATTCAACCCAAAATAACCCAGCTCATAACAACATTCTAGTTTTTATTTGCGCAAGCAAACTTCCTATTTGTGCACTCTAATAGGCATTTGTGTGCACACAAATCAGGCAACTGTGTAACTACCCAATTTCTGTGCTTATCCAAACAAGGGATTTGCATAACCACATAGCAACGATTGAAAATTTGACATCAAGTGACTGGACAAATTATGTATTTTAACGTGTAAGTGCATAATATTTGAATTTTTCATTCTAGATACGGCAACATGACATCTAAGGCTATAATCCTATATTTTGCCATGTCTAGATCCTCATTCCCTTGTAACTCACTTTTATTTTCTGCTTTGAGTCACTGGTGTTTTCTGCTTTGCATCAGACTCTAATTGATCCTCCTTAATAATTTCATTTGGATTTGTCATTGTAGTGATGACATTTACTAAGGTTCATTTGATGCTTAATACACTTACACAGTCTATGAAAATAACAGCTAGAGAAGTGCCATTGGTGGCAATTTCAATGTGTGGGAGTTTGTGGAAGTGTCTTCCATTTGGCAGGGGCTTACATCCCTTGATTTTTCCCCCTTTGTGTTTCTTGGTGTAAAGGACTCCCAGACAAGGTGTTCGTCTGAAATGGAGATGACCTACATACAATTTGTTGGTCTCGTTAATCACTGAAATAAGCACTGAATCCTTTGATTGCAATTATGCACTCTTTCTCATTAATCATGACACTAAGTCATTTACCTTAACAATGTAAACAAAGTCATCATGATCTCCATTCATAGTTCAAAAGCAACACAAAAGACATAGATTTGTGACCACAGTCTATAGATTCCAAATAGTTAGGAAAACAACTAAATGAACTCCATAGAATTCAAGAGTACATTTCCCAGACTTGAAGAAATGCTCTGTGTAAACTTGAAAGCTTGTCTCTCTCTTTCACCTACTTTTCATCCACCTTGTCTCTCTAATATCCTGGGACCTAACAAAGCCACAACTACATTGCATATAAAATTGCCCCCATTCAAAAGTAAGATTTTGACTGCTAGAATAATTATGGTCTAGCTACACTTTTTTACAGAGCAACTTTGACACCTACTGGTCAGTTGGCTTAATGCAGTAAACTAGTAACTTCCTTTTGAAGATAAGATCATGTGTAGAAAAGGATCTAACCATTTGGACATGTGCAAATGTTGTATGCTATGTACAGTTTAAAATTAGAAGGACAGGTAAGTTTAAGAGGAGTGAAAGAGACTGAGAATAGCCAGAGTGAGTGAAGCCCATTTTGTTCTCTTGCCCTAATACTTTTTATTGGTTAGATCATGGTTCCAGGACAAACTGCACCTGATTTATTTCAGTCCCTCTCCAGGCCAGCTTCCTATATCTCACTCTGGAGGGCAAAGGCTGGAGCAGCCCCTGGAAAAAATAATGTATGGTCAGCAACCATCAGCCACTCGCTGATCAGCTGTTCGTCTGGCTGATCAGCACCATCCTCTGTTTGGTGGCCAGCAGAAGGTGCTGGGAGTGGAGAGAAAGAGCAAGGACAGGGCAAGCTCGAAAGAGGGGATGAAGCAGGTTGTGGTGGAGCCTCCAGGGAGAGGTGGAGCAGGGTCAGGAAGAGGCAGGAAGAGGGAGTAGCCCTGGGAGAAGGAGCAGGGCAGGGGCAGGCCTTGGGTGAAGCAGGGGTGGAGCACCCATCGGAAAAGCTGAGAGTCAGCACTTGTGCAAGGTGAATCTAGCCACTCAAGGTGGATCTCTGGGATGCAGCCTTCCTGTTTCCCAACTACATTAAAAACACCGGCCTGACTACGTTTTGTCACCTGTAAATTCTCCTTCAGGAGCCTCTGACAGTGGTACATAAACAGCATGTTTGAAACAAAGTATGATTTATTCATTCCTCAAAAGAACCAAGCCTATATGGAGCAGAAGGTAAACAGTACAAGGCCTACATTCATGGGCATTACTTACACTTTTGTAAATTCCCCTCAGTACAGCTAATTCCACCCCTGTCTGAGTCTCAGCTGGGAATCAATCTAGCCTAGATGGAGCCAGAGAGGCAATTTTCCCCAGTAATCCATTTTTGTTGTTTTCCTCAGGATGTATCTCTATGTCATTGTTTTATTTCCTGTTGATTTCTCCCTTAACCCCTTTCTTTGATTTAACTTATGGAACTCAGGCAGGTACCCAGAGGGAAATAAATTTAAAAAAATACACATAACTTCCTTATTCTCCAGGACTTCATAAGTCCAATAATAGGTCCCCAAAGGGTCAATGAAATAGTCATTGATACCGCCTATCCCCAATTTACAGACACAGAGAACACATTTTGATCTCTAGCACACACACACACACACAGACACACACACACACACACACACAAACAAACATATTTTACAAACAAAATTAATAACAATAACGCTGAGAAATTTAGAGATTATGGGTTGTCATTTCGCCTGTAACCAAGCAGCAGTGGTGATATACACTATCCCTCCTATCTATTCATACAGTATTAAACAGTGATGCACCTTTCCAACACACAGCATAACTGTAAAGCCTTTGGAAGAAAATTAGGGTAACCTTTCCTTCAGTCTGCCAAGGGACTATGTAACCTTGTAATTATCTGGCTTTAGATAGAGGAGATACAATGTAATTGTGTACAAAAGAGGTCACTGGTTTACACATTCTCTGACAGACTGCAGAGCAAGAACTACTGTAGAGCCTCTCTAGCAGACCTTTTTAATTTATTTTCCCTTAAATGCCGCAAATTTTAATGCTGTCTCTCTGACCCATATGTTAGTGTTTTTATGAGCATGCCATTAACTGGTACCACAATAGAAAGACTAAAGTGTCAAGAATCACATTCTCTTGGGATTTCTTTTCTTTTCTAGAAAGTATCGAAGTCAAATATTCCACAAAGAAACACAGACTGCAGTTTTTTTTTAAATAAAGGACAAATAAGCAATTACTATGCAGTAAAAATAGGAAGAATATGTTTACAAATAGCATTATGAACATTGTAGCACTGAGTATTGCTATGTATTACTTGCATTTTGTCAGTGCCTAACGGCCCCATTCCTTGATCAGGTCTCTACTGTGCTTGGTGTTGTACAAACACAAAACAAAAAGTCTCCTTGAGACATGGACAGATTCAGCGAGGAGACAAAGGGTACATAAGATAACAATGAGAGAAAACTGGTCAGCATAAAAAACAGTGGTCACAGCACACACCAATTGTCTAACCACTGTCAGGTATTTATAGGCATCACAGCAGGGGAGAGTTTTAAGGAGGAATTTGAAGGAGGTGGTGTAGTACAGACTCAATGATCTTAGTCGCAGTTCAGAGCAACTGCACCTGCCTTTTCCTCTCCATGGTTGGCACTCATGAGGTTTTATGTCTCCTACTGGGTTCCACACTGTAGGCCTTGTCTACACTGGCATGTTTTGTCACCAAAAACAGCCTTTGGTTGACAAAACAGTGAGAGCATACACACTACAATGCAACTTTTGTTGGGAAAAATACCCAGTTTTGGTAACAAAATACTTCCACCCCTTGAGAGACTTTTGTCTTTTCCCCTCCCTTTGTTGACGGTAAAGAGCCAGTGTGGACTCTGTTGTTTGTTTGGTTGAGAGAACTGGCTTTCACTAGTATCCCACAATCTCTGCCTAATGGCTCTGCTCAATGTTTTGTGATCTCTGCTGCACTGCAAGCATGCACTCCTCTCCTTTCAAAGCTCCAGGAAGTATCTGACAGCTGAGTGAGCTACTCTGTTTGGGGAACAAACAAAAAGGGCAAATCATTGGAATGCTCTCATTCTGCCCTGGTAGAAACACAGCAGCAGGCAGACATCTGCTGCAGGGGAAGGCTGGAGAGACTGCTGTGTTGTTTGACATTCCTCAGCATGGAGAGCTCACAGAGCTACTCATGATGCTGCTCCCAACATCTGGGGATGCTGAGGGAGAACTTGGAAAGAATCTTAAGAAGTGCAGGGATCAGCTCTGCCTTTCCCCAGCAGTGCATTGTGGGATATTTACCCACATTGCTTTGCTCTATCTGGTGAGAGGGGAACAAGCAATATGGCCATGAAATTTCAACAATGAAAGGCAGAAAAAAAACAATTTGACCAGTTTTCTCTTTTGCTGACTTTTGCGTGTCACCAACACTTTGGTTGCCAAACCTTCCCAGTGTAGAAACAACCTTAGGAAAGACATGGACAAACTGGAGAGATTACAGAGGAGAGCAACAAAAATGATAAAAGGTTTAGAAATCCTGACCTATATGGATTATAAAAAATACTGGGCATATGGCATGTTTAGTGTTGAGAAAAGAAGGCTGAAGGTAGGATAAGAAGTAGTGGCTTAATCTGCAGCAAGGGACATTTAAGTTAGATATTAGGAAAATCTTTCTAACTGTAAGAGTAATTGAGCTCTGGAGTAGATTTTCAAAGGAGGTTGTGTGGAATCTCCATCAACAGAGGATTTTAAAAACATATTAGACAAGCACCTGGTGGATGGTCTAGGTGTATTTGGTCCTACCCCTGCAAAGGGGGCTGGACCTGATGACCTCTTGAGCTCCATTCCCACCAGATGTGCTATAAACAATCACAGAAAATAATCACAGAACTGACCTCATGAACAGCAATTACATTTTGAAGGCAGAATGAGCTTCAATGTGTACAACTTTATTATACTGTAATTTGTACTGATTACAAAAGAGTTCAATTTTCATGTTATTCACCCGCTAATCTGAAGGCAAATACTCACTGTTGCCATTTCTGGGGAGGAAAGAATGGAGTGGGAAAAGCCATTACAGCTGCTAAGTGAAGAGAGCTAAATTAAGCAAGCTGTAAAGAACAAGCCTTGGTATCTAGGAAGGCTGCTTCCAGGATGCAGTGTACTGAACTGCTGTGAAGAGACTTGTTCTGAAGATCACTCTCACTTTTTTCTGCTATGCTTCCAGCATATTACATAGCAAAAATGTTACAATCTCTCTCATACTATTTCAAGCTCTTTATATAGCTTCTTCTCAACTTACAAACCGGTTACAGACAAAGCAATTGATTGTAACTCGGTTCGTTCGTAAATCAGACTCCATAGAATTACACGTGACCACGCTGTTTGTAAGCACAGATCAAGTTCGTAACTTGGGGTCCGCCATTTACAACAGCTTTGGTCGTAACTGTGAACGGTCATAAGTCTGTACTACAACATGCTCTGTAAAGGTGACCTGGAAAAGACTTTTTAAAGTAGGTCTGTGCTATTTTCTATACTGGATAATGGAAACCTGGAAGGTGTTTTGATTAAATAATAGAGCTCTGTTTGGTCTTTTTCATTAAAACGCCAAAGAATTTGGTGTCTGGACCTTTATGCTTATGCTAGAGGACCTAAATGAGATCTCAAAGACACAATTTCAACATTTATTTTCATCCCAAATTGGGACAAAAAGTGTAAAAGTTTTCATAATTCACAGAAATTTTCCCAGCTACCCACTCCAATCAATTCAGACGTATGAAAGCATTTTGTTTCAAAACTTTTAATAAAAATGAAATATTTCAACATCCACGAAACTGAAACATTTCATTTTGGTTTGTTGAACTGACCCTAAATGTTTTGTTTCAAATCAGTTCAAAATTACACTGCATTTTCCCACACTGTGCATCCTGTGAGTTGTATCTCAGTTCACATCTCCCGTAGTACATCAAGGGTCATGTGACTCCCATGAAGCACTATTCAGTTTGATCAGCACAAAATCTGTGTTGTATAATGTAAGTAGGAATAAGAGATCCTCCGGAAAAGGGCTTATTTTCCGGAGAATCACGTCTAGACTGGCGCTTTTCTGCGGCTTATCCCCAAGCCGGAAAAAAACGGCAGCCATGTAAATGCAAATGCCGTGGGAGATATTTAAATCCCTCGTGGATTTTGCTATTCTGAAGTCTACATTAGCATCCCTTTTCCGGAAAGGGGTGCCAATGTAGACACAGCCATTATGTTTACATTCTAACTCAGAAATTTCATTCTCAGAATTTTTCCTTTACACCAGACTTACATAGCTCTAGAGTTCAGTGGTAAATATTTTACATTTCTTAATTTAGAATTCTTCATTTTGCTGCCCAGAGATGACATTGGAATTTGGGGTTATTTCATACCATCCTTCCTAAATTAAGACCCACAGTCAACAAGGCTCTCCTTTTGTAAATACAGACATGAATTAGATAGAGAGTTTAGATGCACTGAGAAATGGAAAGGAGCTGGGGGGCAGGGCTGCAGAGTAAACATGGCCTCATGATCTTCAAAGAAAAGAAACCCAATCTCATGGTGGTATGCTTATTTGCTCTACACAGATGGCTGCCTGCCCTTCCCCCATCAGCATGGTTCCTTTAGGAACCATGTTTCCAGCTGTCCAGCTTCCCAGGTCTTACCTGAGAGTGCAAAGGTTCACAGCAAGATTAACTGCTCTGGAGGTTTTTTAATCGCCAAGGTACCAGGTATGATGGATAGGAGGAGTACCGGCCAGTCCCCGTGACTAAGGGGTTAAACTCAGGTAGCTAGCAAAGGTGTTGGCAGGGGGCCAGAAGAACCAATGGGAATACAGTGCTGAAATTTGAATTGTATTTAGATACCTTGCCTGCACTCTTTGTGTGATTCTAAGTTAAGGGCTGGAGAGAGCAGATGCAGTTATCAGAATCACCATGCCTATAAGAAATATTGGACTTGGGAGTAAACTGGGCCTTGAAGTACAGGTCAACACAGATTGTGAGTCGAGGGAGAAGTGTATCTAACTATGAACAGGGTAATTTTCTTTATTTTGGTTGTTTGGTTTAAACTTTTCTGTGTGAATCCATGCCTTTCCTCCCCCATTCACTATCTAAGAGTTTTTTCCAGAGATTTTCTCTGTGTTTTAATGTGATTTACTCAGTTGCTCTGTAACACCTAGCAACCAAGTATGCTTTATCAAGTATATCTTCAGTTAATGTAAACAAGGTCTGAACCAATGCTTCCAATGCAGTCTACTGGAAGGGGAAAGGAATCCATGGTGTGGTTATGCTCACTCAGTTGTTTAGCCCTGTAATGTATTCAACTGTTGTTATGTAAATATATTTCATGCTGGAATGGGAAAGAAATCCTGGGTGTGCTTATGTCAGTCCAGTTCAGTCAGTGCTATAGGCCCAATTGCACAATTGTTAGAATGGTATTTTGCCTGTTGTAACTAATTTGACTGTTGTGGGGTCACAAACCATGTTAACCCTAAATGCAGAATTGTAAAATATGACCACCAATGCTTGCAGGAGGGACACTGTCATTGTAAAGAATCTCGGATGGACAAGCCTTTCCCTTCCAGACTCCAGTGGATAGGACTGGATAGGGAAGAGCACAGCAGAGCTCTGAACCACCCAGCTACATGCTCTCCAGGCATGAGCTGTAAGACTGGTTCTACCTGTTTCTCTTCCTCCCTGTTCTAATGATAGAACTAAAACAGACTCCATAAAGAGTCTTTTTATTTTCTGGGACAAGAGCTAAAATCACTGAGAATCATAGGGAATCATAGGGTATGTCTACACTATAGCGTTATTTCGAATTAACTTATTTCAAATTAGATCCAAAATTCTAATTCAAAATAGCATTTGCTAATTTGAATTAGCGCATCCACACTGATTGGACGCTGGATTGCATTTAAGGCTAGCTGAAACCAGTTCCAGTAGGGCATCAGGTCAGTAGCTGCTTTGTGTGGCTGCTGTCTGAGGCTATCTGAGGCTCATGCTTAAAGGGACCCCCCTGGACAGTCTGGGTATGTCTACACTACAAAGTTAGTTCGAACTAACGGACGTTAGTTCGAACTAACTTTCATAGGTACTACACTAGCGCTCCGTTAGTTCGAATTTAATTCGAACTAACGGAGCGCATAATTCGAACTAGGAAAACCTCATTTTACGAGGATTAAGCTTAGTTCGAACTAGCTAGTTCGAATTAAGGGGTGTGTAGCCCCCTAATTCGAACTAGTGGGAGGCTAGCCCTCCCCAGGTTTCCCTGATGGCCACTCTGGCCAACACCAGGGAAACTTGTATGCCCCCCTCCCGGCCCCGGACCCTTTAAAGGGGCACGGGCTGGCTACGGTGCCCGTGCCAGGTGCAAGCCTGCCAGCACCCAGCCAGCAGACCCTGCACCTGGCACGAATCGAGCCACCCACCCGATGCCCTCTACCCCTCCCCTCTTCCCGGGACCAGGCTGGCGGCTCCCGGGAGCTTGCCCGGGACCGCAAGAGGCGGGCACCCGCCTGGGCTAGTGCAGACATCGTGGACCTTGTCCACGATCTCCGCACTAGGCACAGGAAAGTGGCCGTCTAGGGCAGGATAGCTGCCAGCCTGGCTACCCAGGAGCAGGAGTGCAAGAGAATCAAGGGGGTCCAGTGAGACCCCCGACCCTGAGCCCTGAGCTTACAATGGCCGTTCTGGGTCAGACCAAAGGTCCATCTAGCCCAGTAGCCTGTCTGCCGACAGCAGCCAACCCTAGAGACCCTGGAAGGGATGGACCGAAGACAGTGACCAAGCCATTTGTCTCGTGCCATCCCTCTCCAGCCTGCCACAAAGTTTGGGCAGGGACACCACTCCTACGCCCTGGCTAATACCACTCCATGGACCCAGCCTCCATGACTTGATCTCACTTCCCTTTAAACTCTGTTCTAGTTCTAGCCTTCACAGCCTCCTGCAGCAAGGAGTTCCACAGGTTGACTCTTGCTTTGTGAAGAAGAACTTTCTGTTACTAGTTTGAAGCCTGCTACCCATTCCTTTCCTGTGGTGTCCTCTAGTCCTTCTTTATGGGAACTAATGAAGAACTTTTCTGTATGCACCCTCTCCACCCCACTCATGCTTTTAGAGACCTCTATCCTGTCCCCCCTCCGTCTCCTCTTTTCTAAGCTGAAAAATCCCAGTCTCTTTAGCCTCTCTTCATATGGGACCTGTTCCCACCCCCTGATCATTTTAGTTGCCCTCCCCTCTTCCAGCCTCTCTCTTCCCCTCTCCCACCTCCTTTTCCCAGTCTCCCCCAGTTTTGTTCAATAAAGACAGATTCCATTTTGGAAGACATATTACCTTTATTTTGTACATCAAGAAGAGGGGCTAGGGAAGGGTAAGTGGAAGGAGGTGAGGGAGGAATGGGGTACGAGCCCCCGATGGGGAGGACTGAGCTGGCTCTGCGGGCTTCTGGGGGTGGAAGCTCTCTTGCAGCCCCCCAATTGTCCCCTCTCCCCAGATGGCAGCCTACGGCAAGTGCAGCCGGGCTGATGGCCGAGTGGTGTGATGTGCCCAGTGTGGGTAGTCTGGGCAATCCAAGCCAGGACTGCTTTACAAGCAGGGCACCCCTGAGAACTGTCTGTCCGGGGTGGGGGTAGGGACCCTTTAAGCACAGCCCTCGGCTAGCCTGAGAAAGCAGCTCCACGCTCTAAGTTCTTCTCTGATGCCCTGCTGGCACTGCTTCCGGCCATCCTTAAGCCCGGTTCAGGGTCCACTTAATGTGGACATGCTAGTTCGAATTAGCAAAACGCTAATTTGAACTAGTTTTTTAGTCTGGATCCGTTAGTTCAAATTAGCTTAGTTCGAATTAACTAATTCGAACTAAGTTAGTTCGAATTAACGTTGTAGTGTAGACATACCCTCTGTTCTCAGCTTTTCCACTTGCTTGACTCCCTCGTTGAGCGATAGCAAAGCGTTTTCCTCTCTGCCTGTCTGTTTCAGTCGTTCTCATTGGGGACATCGCAGCAGTTGGCACCATGGAGCCAGAGCTGCCCCTGGGCATTCTGGTGCAGTTTTTGGATTTGTTGCTGCAAGCCTGGCAGCAATGGCTGGAGGTTGCCTGGCACCATCTGGTGCACGTCAGCCCCCTGCCCCTCCCCCTGGCCTCCCTGGGGGCCATCGAGGTGCCACAGCAGTGCCCAAATGCCAGCATGCCCCGCCGCATCTAGCGTCTGGACACCAGCAGCGATTGGTGGGACTGCATCGTCCTGGAGTGCTGGGGAGACCAACAGTGGACCTAGAACTTCAGGGTGAAGAAGGACACCTTCCTGGAGCTCTGCAAGTGGCTCACCCCTGCTTTGCGGTGATGGGACACTCGCATGAGGCCCTCCATTCCCCTCCACAAGCGTGTGGCCATCGCCCTATGGAAGCTCTCCACACCGGACAGCTACCAATCTGTCGAGAACCAGTTCGGTGTGGGGAAATCCACCGCTGGAGCAGTGCTCATGCAGGTACGGCACTCACCAGCCACTGGGCTGGGGGGGCGGGCTGCAAGGAGGGGATGGGCTACCCCAGGGAAAACAGGGGCGAGAAGGTGAAAGTTCCCTGCACAGGAGGGTTTGGTCTGTCCCAGCCATACTACACATCTCCCGCGGTGGCCAGAATTGCAGCGGGGGTTGCTTCCGAGAGTGGGGCGTGGGGCAGTGCCAGGGAACAAAAGGTATGTCTACACTACCACCCTAGTTCGAACTAGGGTAGTTAATGTAGGCAACTGGAGTTGCAAATGAAGCCTGGGATTTGAATTTCCCGGGCTTCATTTGCATATTGCCAGGTGCCACCATTTTTAAATGTCTGCTAGTTCGGACTCCGTGCCCGCGGCTACACGCGGCACGAACTAGGTAGTTCGGATTAGGCTTCCTATTCCGAACTACCGGTACACCTTGTTCCACGAGGAGTAACGGTAATTTGGAATAGGAAGCCTAATGGAAACTACCTAGTTCGTGCCGCTAAATGTCGGCGCCCGGCAATATGCAAATGAAACCCGGGAAATTCAAATCCCGGGCTTCATTAGCAACTCCGGTTGCCTACATCAACCACCCTAGTTCGAACTAGGGTGGTAGTGTAGACATACCCAAACACTCCCAGCCACCCGGGCACCCCAGTGATTCTCGATTTTGTGTGTCTCTCTGCTGGTGGTCAAGGCCATCAACAGGGTGCTGCTCTGCAGGGTTGTCTGCTTCACCAACCTGGACGCAGTCATCCAGTGGTTCGGCACCCTCGGCCTCCCCAACTGCGGGGGGGGGCCATCGGGTATATCAACAGGAAGGGCTACTTCTCCGTGCTCCTGCAGGCCGTGTCTTACCACCGAGCCAGGTCACGGACATCAATGTGGGCTGGTCCGGCAAGGCACATGACACATGGGTGTTCCGCAACTCATCCGTGTACCAGAGGCTGCACGCCGGGACCTTCTTCCCCGACCGCCACATCAGGGTCGGGGACATGGACATGCCAGTGTGCCTGCTGAGAGATGCGGCCTAACCTCTACAGCCCTGGTTGATGAAGCCCTACATGGGACACCTCAGCTCCTCCCGGCAGGCCTTCAATGCCAGACTCCCTAGGGCCCGCATTGTGGTGGAGGGGGCCTTCAGACGCCCGAAAGCTTTCCTCAATCTCGCCGAGCATAATATTCCTCCCGTGGTGGCAGCATGTTGTGTGCTGAACAATTTATGTGAGAGGAAGGGGGAGGCTTTCCTGCCAGCCTGGATGGCTGAGGCGGAACACTTGACTGGCCTGTACGCGGAGCTCCTTCACCGATGCCATCTGGGAGGCCGAGTAGGGGGGCTGTCCGGATCCAGGAAGCCCTGCGGGAGAGCTTCCAGGCAGAGGAGTACTGAACTCTCCCTGGCATGCCCCACTGGTGCCTTCTTCTACCCTCACCTCCTTCCCCTTTCCCCTCCCCAACCCCCCTTGCTAATGTAAAATAAAAACACCTATTTTGCCAACAAATATATCTGTTTATTTCACAGAACTGAGGTGGGGAGAGGGGAAATGAGGGTGGGAGAGGAGAGGGGGAAACCTGGGAGAAGGGAGCTAGAAGCGGGAGGCAGGGGGAGGAAGGGAAGGGAAAGCTCAGGGTTTGGGGTCTTGCTGGCTCTCCCGTCTCGCAGCACTGCGGGCGCGGGGGCATCGGGGGGGGAGTGAGTGTGGAGGGTGGGGCAGGAGGCACGGTGGAGGAAGCGGGAGGGGAGGAGGAGCGAGAGCTGGGGCGGCCGCAGGGGCTGGAGCAGGAGGAGGCGGGAACCTGTCCACCAGGGTCTGGAGGTGGCCTCGGAAGGCATGGCCCTCCTCCTCTAGCACCTGCAAGCTCTGCTGCCACAGCTGCACGTCCTCGCGGACCCAGTGCTCCTGGTTGCGGAGCTTCTGCCCCAGTAGCCACAGGTGCCACCGCTGGTAGTCGTCCAGGTTCCTGGTGCGCCTGCTGGCCTGGATACGGGTAGCTGGTCCGGGCGGGATGGTGTGCCCTGCACTCACAGGTGCTGCGGCTGTGGTGAAACAAGAGCAGTGCTCAGTTCTCCCTGGGGACATGGTGGGTGATACCCACCACCCTCTGCAAGGCGAGGTCGGAGTGTGGGGAATGAGCCAGGGCCCCTGCATTACACCTAGCTGCTGCTCGATGGTGGGCAAGGCCCAAGCGCACGGTCCCTGGGCTCCCTCTCCCCCCACCCGTACACAAAAGGGGACCATGATGGCACTCACATGTGGAGTCTTTGACACAGATGACACAGCTGATGGGCTCTGTGGGATGACTCAGGGGTCCTGAGTGCTAGACAGGCTCCCTGCAGGCTCCTGGCTGTCATCCTCCTCATCTTCCTCCTTTTGCCCTGTTTCAGGGGCTGGGCCCTCTGCCCCGGGGTCAATCACCACCCAGGGGGCATGGACTGTGTGAGCCCCCAAGATGCGGTCCAGGGCCTCATAATGAGGGCAGGTGTCTGGGTCAGCTCCTGGTTGGGAGCCCCTGGTGTAGGCCTGCCGCAGGTCTTTAATTTTGCACTGCCCCTGCTCCTGGCTGCGCAGGTGGCCTCTGGCAGCCAGGCTGGCAGCCATGTGGCTGTAGACGGCCGCATTCCTGTGCCTAGTGTGGAGATCATGGTCATTGGAGGCCTCCCCCCAAACCTCAATGAGGTCCATGATCTCCGCATTAGGCCAGGTGGGCGCCCATCTTTTTCGGCCCCTGGCAGGCTCCTGGGAGCCGCCAGTCTGGTCCTAGGGAGCGGTGGAGGTCTGGGTGGCAGTGGGTGGCTGGCTCATGGTGTGTCAGGTGCAGGGACTGCTGGCTGGATGCTGGCAGGCTAGCAACTGGCACAAGCATTGTGGCCAGAATCTGCCCCTTTAAGGGCTCCGAGGCTGGGAGGGGGGCAGAAGAGTTTTCCTGGTTTGGGCCAGAGTGGCCATCAGGGGAACCTGGGAAGGGCTAGCCTCCAGCTAGTTTGAATTAAATGGCTAGACAGCACTTAATTCAAACTACTTAATTCGAATAAGGTGTTACTCCTCGTAGAAGGAGATTTACCAAGTTCGAATTAAGCGCTCTGCTAGTTTGATTTAAATTCGAACTAGCAGTTTGTATGTATAGCCGCTATTAAAGTTAATTCGAACTAACAGCTGTTAGTTCGAATTAACTTTGTAGTGTAGACATACCCATAGAGAGCTGAAATCACTAGGTTTGGCCCAGATCCAAACCTATCAGCAGCAGGGGGCCAGCAGGGCAGCTGGCAGGAGCAAGCGGTCAGTAGGTGGTCGGCGGTAGCGGCAGCAGGTGGCCAGCAGGACAGCTGGCAGGAACAAGTGACCAGCAGGCGGCCAGCAGAGCAGCTGGCAGGAGCAAGTAGCCGGCAGGTGGTAGGAGTGGTGGCAAGTAAGCAACTGAGTGGCTGAGACACCTCCTATCCTCACTCCGCCCAACAGTGGGAGGTGAGCTCTGAAAATCACCTCTGAGCTCTGGTCTGCCCTGACTAAGGGCAGCAACTGTGAGTGAGGTATAGCGAAAGGTGGGCCATGTGAATGGGAACTTATATTGCTGGACTTGTGAGCCTGAGAAGCAAAGGACATGGCTCAATCCACTTGAGTGGGACATTTACCTGTGGTTTGTGGTGTTTTCCCAAGTTAATGCCACATTACTTCCCTCCCTCTTTCACTAAAAGTTTCTTTTCTACGCTTAGACTCTGTGCTTGCGAGTGGGGAAGTGTTGCCTCCCAGAGGCACCAAAAGATGTGTGTGAATTTCCCAGGCTACTGATTGGGGGCTCAAGTCAGTTCTGAGTGGGATGGATGAAAAGTAACCCCTAGATATTGAACCTGGCCCTGGCTGCTGCCGGCGCTACTTGGCAGAAGGGTTACATTAATAAAAATCACTTTTTTAAGGTGATGATTTGATTCTTGTGTCCTGGAAAGTAAAAGGGTATCTGTGGTGTGTCTGCCTGCCTAAGAGTGAATGGTCAGCTACCAAAGACTGCAGCTTGTTTTTTTATCTTTGCTTTTTTGAAACTCTCTTGGGGCAAAAGAGCTTAGGGGTACCCCATGGGAAGGAATTCAAATGTACCCTCCTGGGTTTTTTTTTTCATGGTTAAATCACTTGATGGTGGCAGCTTTTGTTTTTTTCTCAGAACCAGTGTATCTGTGACTCTGGGGAGTTTTTGTAAGCATAGCCTATAGAGGCAAGATATTTAAGGTCTCTTGCAAGCCCTCATCTTCTGCACTCAGAGTTCCAGAGTGGGGAACAGTCCCACCACCAGGTAAGGCATCATGCAACCAACAGCCTCTGTTCTCTCTTCCTTTTATTTCCCCCATACATGACACAAACCACCACCAACCCCAGAAATTCCACAATAATCTCACTTCAGTAGTTAGCACCAAAGGATTTCCATGCAGTCTAGAAAAGTGGAGAACTTACTTCCATTCCCTTATTTGTGTTGGTTCAGTGACTCCTCTGCCCTGTTTGCTCTTTTTGCTCCTTCTTCAATAACAGAAGGAAGACTAGAGGTCCTTAGACATTTTCCACCAAATAGAATAGGTAAATGGTGTTTATACATTGTGTTGGATTCTCTGTTTCTTGTTAAATCCTCCTTGTACAACCCCTTATTATTCTTTAGCTGTCTCTCCTAAACCAAGCAGGTCAATTACAACTTAAGTACACTTCAAGGAGAAAAGTCTGGTAGAGAAACACACTGACTTTTTTCTTAGTGTTGTGTAATTACTGTATATCCTTGATCCTGAAAAGGGACTGCACAGTGGCCATTGTTAATTATTTCCCCTTCAAATAGACACACATTCTAAATTCTAAAGTGCACATTGGCAAGTGGCAATCATTTCATCCTCTTGATCTTGGAGCCATGTGAAACAGACTGCTTAGGTAAACAAATATGGACATGAAACACAGTAGGAAATGTTCCTATACACTAATAAGAAGGAAATTTCCCCTGCTCAATTTTCTTGGTTGTTAAAATAAACAAGGGCTAGAAGGGAAACTGTCCTGGATAGTAAGAAGCACCAGACATGCTGTAGCTCATCTTGGCCCATTTTTAGTTCACACAATCTTGGGTTTGGTCCCTCTCTCTCTCTCTACACTTCTACTGAAAAGAATATGACACTTCAGGGCAGTCAATTATGCATTTAATTATCCTCCTCAGTGATGAAAAAGTGTAAAATGATTTCTGAAAAGCAGAAAGTCTCAACTAGGGCATTAAAGAAGAGAGGAGATTAGAAGCAGGGATACAATGCACTGATGCTGAGTGTGTTCCAGACTTCTCTGTTTATTGTTGTTTTTGGAGTCTCAGAGTTTGTTTTGGGGCTTTTATATTGTCTAAATTGAGTTGACAAAAGATTATTTACTGGTTTACCTCCTTATTTAGTAATATTCATTCTGAAACCTCTTTCCCCATCGTCATATAATTTTGTATGAGAACTCATATAGAAAAAAACATTTGTTTTCTTTTCATAAACTATTAAACTCTGATAATCTAATGAGATCAGTTCATCTGTGTTAAAATATGGGAAGAAGGTTTTTATTTTTTCAGCAAATCTAATAAGAGTTCCTTCCCCCCTGCTGTGTACATTTAGAAGGAAAGAGAAATGATATACAATGGATTATTGATCACTCTTGGCAGAGCACCAGGAATGATAAATCATATGTGACTCCACAGTTCATTAGACATTGACAGGATGGGGTACTGCGGTTCTGGAATACTTAGAGCAGGCAGCAAGCAGAGGAATTGTATAAAATACTTTTTTTTAATACTACTCAGCTGTCCCTAAAACTAAGAAGAATTCTTTTTGTGAACATTTTTCCCTCTTTCAGCCTGATCAATCATTCCAGGCAAAGAAATAAACTTCCACTGATGCCAACAGGAATTCTGCCTATGCAGGATCAGATAGCAAAGATCCCACTCTTCCAGAATAGCCATTTTGCATATGTCTTCCAGGATCATTTTCTTTTTCTTTCAAAAGCCATCTATATGAGTTTTACAGATAATAAGACACACAGCTTAAAAACATTACAGTCTCCAGTTAGTGTTAGAAATGGAAATAAATCGTTCATCGTGATTATTTATACATCTAATGATGCTATTGCTATGCGTTACTGATGTCTTTCACCAGTAATTGTTACTTGCTTTTCATGTCACTACCCAAATAGTGTAACCTAGCACGGAATCACATACATCACTGTGGTGTATGTGACGCCCACAAAAGGATTAATCAGCTCTCATTAGTTGCTAGGTAACAGTACCTTGACCTTAGTGTATATTCAGCCAATGAGGGCATTCTGCTGTAGTTATGTTTCTAATTTGTACTATTGTTGCTCCATATCCCGTTAGGGGAATTGTGTGGGGTTTCTCTAAAACTAGAAACTTTACTACAATGATTAATGCTCAATAGGTAAATTAGACAATAATTATCCACTATGGGGCTTTTTGGCACTTCCTCTGACAAATCCCAGAGGGGTAGCCACGTTAGTCTGTTCCAGAAAAAACAACAAGGTATGCAGTGGCACCTTAAAGAGTAATAATTTTATTATGACATTAAAAGTTTATGCTAGAATAAAATTGTCTGGCATATCTGGTACTAGCCCTTATCAGAAATAGAATTGTATTGCTCCAATCTGGTGTAGCAATTCCTCTAGTCCTAGATAAAACTAGGCTTATTTGGTTCCCTATTTAAAAAAAACACTCCTGTCACACTACTTGTATGCTAGTTACATTTGCCTGTGTGTTTTTGTAATATTTTTAATTTAATTGTTATCAAGACCGCAATGTATTAGGTACTGTATAAGTTCATCGTGAGAGCCAGTCCCTGCCCTGAAGTGTTTACACAGTAAATAGACAAGAAAGATGACATGTGAGAGAAAGGAAGCAACAGTATCCCTATTTCACAGATGAGAAACTGAGGTACAAAGAAATCAAGTGATTGTCCAAAGTCACATAGACAGCATGTGGCAGAGCAAAGAACTAAATCCAGATTTCTCAAGTCCTCATCCAGTTCCTTAGCCATAATAACACCAATCATTACAGTAGTGTTCTCCATCTTCTACTCTAGCTCAGAAGTCTTCCATTAGAAGAAGCAGAAAACAATTTTGCAAACATAATTTCAAACACCTGGCATTATCCACTGTGGGCTTGATCTGACCCACTATGATTAGGATTATGTCAGTTGTGTAATGGAGTAAATGCACTCCACAATCTGAAATAGGTGCTCCAGCTAATGTGATAGTGTAAAAACAGTATAGGAGACAAAAGTTTTGTTTGTAAAACCAAACCAGTTCCCAGGTGAATCCCTAGTTTACCTAAAGCCTCAGAATTCAGGCCAATGTTACTATTTGAAAGTAGAGCTCTGTATACTTTCTGTGAATTTTATTAAAAAGAATAAACAAGCAATTATTAAAATGCAAACATATCACTAAGGCTATGTGTAGACTACCGGCTTCTTGTGCAAGAAGCTTTTTTCGGAAGGGATCTTCCGAAAAAACTTCTTGCGCAAGAGAGCGTCCCCACTGCAAAAGTGCATCAAAAAAGCGATGTGCTTTTTCGAAAGACAGCATCCAGACTGCCTGGATGCTATCTCGTATGCAAGTAGTGATTGCTATGGACAGAATGGCTATTAGGGCACCTGTGCTTTTTCCTCTTCCCTCTTCTTCCGAATAAACTTCCTCGTCCCCATCCACACACGCCTTTTTGTGAAAGAGCTCTTTCACAAAAAGACTTCTTCCTCGTAGAATGAGGATTACCAGTTGTGCAAAAAGCCCACTGTTCTTTCAATTTACTGTTGAAAAAACGCACTTGCAGTGTAGACGTAACTCTAGTTTTGTCGGTAAAATGGCTATTTTTCTGACAAAACTCTGTAGTTTAGACATAGCCTCAGACTAGAACTACTAAACTAATTGTATATTCAGTTAGACAGAAACTGGGTGAGGTAATATCTTTCATTGGATAAAATAGCATAACATAACAGAAGTTGGTCCAATAAAAGATATTACCTCACCCATCTTGTCTTTCGAATATCCTGGGACCAATGCGGCAACAATAATATTTGTAATTACTAAATTAACTACAAATAGAATAATGAAATTATGAAATAAAGATCAGAATTAAAATTGCATAAAACTGGATTAACAATAATACTAGGTTAAATCATAGATGAAGCACATCACCAAATTCATACAGCAAGTAAGCAAATTTTGAATTTAATATTTCTTATCATTCCTAAATCAGAAAATTGAAGGAGGTAGCTGTTTACTTGATTTAAAACCCTGACTAAAAGATCTGGTAAAAGGTAGTAAAGTTTTAAGGAGTTATAAAAATCAAATTGTGGTTTATTTTTTAGTTATGACCTTAATGCTAATTCAGTCTTTCTCCTTAAAGCTCACTGTTGTTATGGTGACTAATATTTCTCTCTTCTCCTTTGTTCCCCCTGCCATCCTGCACTCACAAGATGTAATTTTACCAAGTCATGTCAAAAAGAGGAAGTTTGGAAAAGAATTTTTTAGCAACTTTTACTAATGAAGGAAAACATTTTAAGTACTCAAGGTCAGAATTAGGACTACATTGGGAATTACTATTGGGTGCCTTCCCATTCTGAACTCACTTTACAGACATGCACACACAAAAAACATATGCACACACACCATACAGTCTCACCCTGACAGTAGTAAGAGATGTTTCTCTTTTCAAACATAAAATTAGAAAATTGAGAAAATGTTCTTCTGCTTCTTGGTTTTCCATCTTTGACTCACCTGGTATAGAACTGTGACTGCAGTTAGAGGAATCAGATGACTGAATAGCTGGTTGTAGTATTTGCCACCTGTGGGGGTGTTTTAGGAAAGTATTGTACAACAGGATTGTAGTAGTACAGTGAGACAGACATAGCCAAAGACCAATGTCTTTGTCTCTTCTTCATGTAGGTGGCCTGCCTATGGAAATAAGAAGGCCTCTTGAATCGGATATTTTCAGTAATCTGACAAAGCACACTGGCCTTCCTCCATGACTTGGTCCTTGCAGCAGGCAAATTCCTCTTATTCCAATTAGATTGTTCATAAATTCTGAATATAGTCAATGTGGGCCAATCCCATCACACTGACCAGACTTTGGCCTGAGACCACTCTGGAAAGCCCTGCTCAGGATGACTGTTTTCTGTATATTATCCAACTACATGTCTCCCAAAACATGTAAAGCAGGAGAAATATAACACTTGCTTTTGATAAAACTGCCCCTCTTCTCTTCTAGGGTCAGGACAACTGGGTGCTGTCTGACATCCATGATTGGAGTAAGCATAAGCAGTTTCATAAAAACACTAGAGACCTCATCAGCAACATTTGGCTCACTCATACACGAGCACACATCCTCTCAAAAGTCTGCAAATAAATTTAACTAACCCATGGCTGTTTATCGCATCTTTCATCAGACAAGAAAATTAGGGCACTAGCTAAGGTGGCTTTTACTATGTGACAGGCCGTGTCTCACTTCTAGTAATGTTCACCTCAAAGCAAAAAAGCTGCTTTTGTATCTTAGCAGTATAAATTCCATTTGATATAAGGCAATTCAAGTTTAATGCCAAACCAGAATTCTCATCTGGGTTATATCTCTCAGAACAGACGGTGCAGCAGACGTAAAGCATTGAAAGCAAGTATGATTATATGTTACAAGAGAGTATGCACTACCATGCTGATTAGCACAGACTATCAAAGATATTTAGATACCTAATTCCCACTGAAATCCAGGGGAACTAGGTGCCTCAGTATGTGTTGGATCTGGGCCTTGGTGCCTATCTTAAATGTAATGAGATAGACGCTAAAGACCAGTGAATTTATCTGACCAGGAAATATATCAGTAGCCTGGCCAGCCAGCAGAGGAGGCAAAAAGGGCAATTGCCCCAGGGCCTAGTGATTCAAAAGGCCCAGTGCTCCTAGCCACCACTGGAGCACCACATGGTGCACTCCAAGCAGCACTGAGGGCTGGGGGGAGCATGCCACAGTTTGGGCAGCATTGAAGACTGGCTGTCCCAGCCCTTCCCCTCTACTCAAGGCCTGCCCCTTTCCAGGCATGCAGAGTGGGAGCCTCCCACCTTGTCCAGTTTATTGCTCATGCTTTATTGTGAAATTCAGTAGAATAATTCATAGCTTCCATTTCTCTTTTTATACTAGGAAGTGAGTTGAAGTTGGTCAAATTTCTACAGACAGTTGACAAAGGCCACCCTAAGGAGAAGAGGCAGAAAGCAATGTAAAACAGCTACCTCTCTCCTTTTTCATTCCCAGCTTCTTCGGTGCCCTGTCTCCATACCCTTCCATATTCAGCTACATCTCTTGGAAGCAGTCAAACTCTTGTAAACCTATTTTACCAAAGAAAGTGAATTGGGAGCTTTCTTAAAGTCTATCTTTGATTTGGCTAAGACCTTGTCTACATGCAGACTTAACTTGATATGAACTAAATTGGTTTTAATTCAAACAGGGTTGCATGTGAACACACTTATTTTGGAACAAAAGGACCCTATTTCAATTTTGCTTAAGTTGATAAGGCAGGCCTTCTTCCTACAGCTTTCTCTCTTGCAGTCACCCAAATGCCTCGAAATGTATTCTGATGAGGAAAGTGAAACTGGAAGCCTGTAGGAAGAGTGAATTCAGGGGACTGCAAGGGACAGAAGCAAGATTCAAAAGGAACTCCAGACAGCTATTGTAAATAGCACTTTCAATTCGGTTAGCGATGTAAGGGAGCAGGGAGATGGGGAGGTAGATGGAGAGGCAAAAGGGATCAAGGATTTTTTTAAGAAGGGAAAGATGGAGAAAAAGAGCCAGAGGAGAGTGAGAGCTTAGGAGGCACAGTAAGAGAGAGAATTAAAGTGGGCACAAGGGAAATCAGGGTATGACACAGGATAAGTGCGGAAAGAGGAGAGGAACAGATGAGAAACAACTGCATCCATGAGCAGGGAGCAGAAGGAGAGTGGTCTTTGGGCTGTGGGAAGGGGGTAGAGAAGGCAATACAAGGGGAGGGAAAAGGTCATGCTGTTTTGCCAAGTTTCTCATGGAAGAAATTGTCAAGATCAATGCTGAGAGAAAAGTAGAACCAAGAGAAGAGCATTTTGGGAGTGAGTCCAAGGTTTCTAGAAGGTGTCTGGGATTGTGGGCATGGAATTCAATAAAGTTGGAGGAGTAGCACTGTTTAGCTAGGTTGATGACAAAACTGAAACAGGAGAGAACAAATCTGTAATGGAGGAAGTCAACCTAGTCACAAGACCTTCACCAGAGATGTTCTATAGCACAAGAACAGGCGCAGAGGCAGTTGATAAACAGAGTGATCCAAGGCTATGGATTGGTAAGGCAGACTTTGTGCTGGAAGAGGCAGAAAAACAGTCAGGCTGTGTCTACACTGGGCCACTTATTCCGGAAAAGCAGCCACTTTTCCAGAATAAGCTGCGAGCTGTCTACTCTGGCCGCTTGCTTTTCCAGAAAAGCAATGACGATCTACTGTAAAATTGTCAGTGTTTTTCCGGAAAAACTATGCTGCTCCCATTCAGGTAAAAGTCCTTTTCCGGGAAAACTGTTCCGGAAAAGGGCCAGTGTAGACAGCACAGTAGTCTTTTCCGCAAAAAAAGCCCCGATTGCGAAAATGACGATCAGGGCTTTTTTCCGGAAAAGTGCGTCTACATTGGCCACAGACACTTTTCTGGAAAAAGTGCTTTTCCAGAAAAGCATCCTGCCAATGTAGACGCGCTTTTTCCGGAAATACTTATAACGGAAAACTGTTCCGTTTTAAGAATTTCCGGAAAAGGGTGCCAGTGTAGACGTAGCCTCAAGGAATAGAGGAGAATGAGAAATGGAAAGAATCAACAAGTGTATCAATGGAAGGAAGGGTAGGGAGCAGGTGACTGATAGCAAATGAGAGTTCATAAATGTTGATGGACAGAAAGTCATAGAAAGGCCAAGTGACAGGACATGAGGAAGAGGGCTTATGAGTGATGTTGAAGGACTAGCTCCAATGGGAGTTCCCAACTAGGACTACTCACATAAAGTAGCTACTTGTGTGTAAAGTTATTCATATGCGTGAGCAATTACAAGATCAGAGCGTAAATATGCAAGAAGAAGAACTCTTGAATAATGCATTGAGTCTGCAGAATATTCTGCAAAGACATTTTAACAAAAACTGATCCGTCCATACTGAGGGGGAGAGGAATCAGGCTAGCTGAACCTGCTTTTAACATTGGTTTTCCAGCATAGTCATTTTCCAAGTATATATCACATATGACATTCTATATCACTAACACAGAGATCCAGTTATCAAAAGGTATTACAAGTATAACTTCTGATTAGTTGCTTTCATGTAATTCATTTCCTTTTTTTCCCCTTTTATTTTGTTACATAACCATCTCTCAGGTCACTAGTTGTCTCATTACATATTTGCTGTGAAAAGTAATAAGTTGATAATTTGTAGCAACTATCAGAAGAAAACAATGAAGGTGCTATCGGTTTAGAAAGAGAGGGGGTTCTGTTCTTTTAACTAAATAGGAATATGTATTTGATCTCTGTAAAATAAACAATCAAATGACTCAGGAACAAATGCTTCATTATTATTTGTTAATGTTAATTAGATTACAAGATTTTAAGAACATTAAAAGAGAACCTAAAGTGATATGGCTAAGAAGAATCAATTTTCAGGGGTACAGAGAGAAAACAGGAGAAGCAGCAAGAATAGGAAAGGAGGAGTTTAAATGGTGTACATAGGAAAGAAAAATTAAAGTCTAATTTATTATCTCTTTAGTATAGCAGACTGGGCAACTAAAAAGCTAGACTGAGGAAACTAAATCCAGAAAGCATTTTTTTTAAGATGCCCTAACAATAATGCAGCAGGGTGAAAAGATCAGGACCACTTTATACACATTGTGCTAATTACTGCAAGTACTTAAAGTTGTAATTAGCTTATTATACTGCAGAGAACCTAACATGGCATGTCTTTCAAAAAAAATTTCTCTCCAGATCATTAGTGGGAAAGCTAACAACATCTGCTTCAAATAGAATCAACCAATTAGCACAGGCAACTTCACATAGTTTGCAATCAGAGAATTATATTGTGCCAAGTGCTAATTTCAATGTGAATACTATCTCCTTCTTCTATCCCACGCTTATCTGCCAGCACAGCTGGTGTTTAACACCACTGACTTCAGTGGAGTCTCCAAAAACTTATGTTAATTTGAAGTAACCTAATCAAAAGTGTGCAACGCAGACTGGGCTTGATCTCAGCTTAATTAAAACTGACCTTGTCATTTCATTGCCTATAAAACACCATTATCTCACCATTTATCGCTCAGCTACAATAAATATTCAGTTCGTGAGACTCCAGGAAGACAAGTGTCTCACTAAAAGAGCTATTTTCAGATATCAAAGCTTGAATTTAACATACTGTAACATGCAATCTGCAAATAATTCAACCAAAAGAACCTTCAGCCTGCCAAAACTCCCAAACAGGCAATTCACCCGGGCAATCTACTTCTGTTCACAACCAGAAACATTAATCAAAAACTCACTTCTGGACCTGGCAGCATATGTGAATGAAATATTCCTTTTTAAATTGTCTATATATTATTTGATATTACACTGGCTCATTCATCACAAAGACTGTGATTTTGGCTCAGAAAATAGTAATACATTTCAGGGCAGAGTTGGGTAGAAACTATGTCATGGAAAGGTCCCCTAATAGTGAGGTTTTCACTGAGGTCTGGGGAAAAGGAGGGGGCTGGAAAGTGAGCCCACCCTATATCACCTGACTTCAGTGGCTGCTGTTCCATGGGGCTGAGCCTAGTTGCCCATTTTGGACATTGCAACCTGACACATGGAATCACAGCACCACTCAAGTTTGACCCATCCACCCCTCTATTTCCATCTGTGGAGCTTCAACCATTTTTTTAAAAACAAGTTTTATAGATCAAAGAATGTTTGAATAACATAAGGTATCTGATAAGAGTTAATTATGGTTTGGCAGATACTCTCTTGTTCCTGTTCCCTCAGCAGGAACTAGTTTGACCTAGGAAAGCCTAAATCATGGACTAGCATTTAGCTCCCAATTGGAACACAACAGAACTCAACCCTGCTTCTTCTTCAAAACAATTAAACACAGGCAACCGTTCAAACATGACACAGCATGGATGTGATCAGGGAAGAGAATAGGCCAAAAGTTATATATAAAAACATTTCTTGAAGATGGTTATGCTCCATTTGGGCACAAAATAGCACAGTCACGGCTAAAATGTTCAATAATTCAAGGCCTTTTATAGACTTAGCCAGCAGTCATCTATTTATTATTTGTTAAACAGTGAGAGCATGCTTGGTGTACAAACCCAAAGAAATGTGTTTCTGGAAGGGATTTGAATGAAAGCTGAGTGATCATCTTGGACATGCAGTATTGTAGGTACCTATGTCCAAAACAGAAATCTTTGAAAACCCTGATAAACTGCTGCTTAACCCTGTTGGTACCTAAATTCCCTAGGTGCCTATGTTTCCACCAGCAAGGTCCCCTAAGCATCTACAAATCTGCCAGTGACTATGCACAAACCTAGCACCTATTCCAGTGGTCACCAACCAGTATATCTTGATCTACTGGTAGATCTTGGAGTCTCTGACAGATGATCCTGACTGGTTTAGCTGAGAGGCTATTAAGTGCCTGCACTTCTGCTGTGCTGCTCCTGCCTTCTGTCTTGGAGCTGCCCCCAAGAGCCTCCTGCTGGCTTTCCAGGGGCGGGGAAGCAGAAGAGGGAAGTGCTGATGTCAGGATGTCATCCTCCATCCACTCCTGTACCCAGTCTCTACAGAATGAGCAGAATGGGGTCTTGGAGAAGGGGAGTAGGGCCTTGAAAAAGGGGTGGGGAAGGAGGTGGGATAAAGGTAATTGGGTTTGAGGTAGATCCTTGATCGACTTAAATTGAAAAATCTTTGGGCCCCTTTCTGATCCTAACCCTTAGAAGACTATTCCTGAGCACATCTCAAATTATTAGACTTTTCAAAATGTGAATTAAAGGGTTTTGGGAAATGTTATGCTTCATCTTTAAATGGTTGTTACTCTAGCTAACAGTGTGAGAAATCTTAGCCTATGTTTGTCATCTACCTAAACACATCTTTTAACACCACAGAGAAAGGCCATTCATACAGAAATAATGTGTGTCCATGAAAGGCTCGTTTTTCTTATATGAAACACTAGTACTCATAGTATACTTACTCAAGCTCATCTGAAGAAGTAAGCTTTGCCCATGAACGCTCATGACACTATATATATATATAAATATTTTTGTTAGTCTCTAATATGGTGCGTCTACACTTTCTCCCTAGTTTGAACTAGAGATGCAAATGTAGCCGACCGAAATTGGTAATGAAGCGGGGATTTAAATATCCTACGCTTCATTCGCATAATCTTGCCCACGCGCTATTCCACTCGCCAGCTGATTTGAACCAAGAAGTGCGAATATTTTGAGGAGCAAATCATTTTTTGAGGTTTAACGTTCGTTTGAACCAAGGGATTGGATTCGAACTAAAGCATCCCGGAGCACACTTCCTGGTTTTAAATTAGCTGGTGAGAGGAATAGCACGTGGGCGAGATTATGCTAATGAAGCACAGGATATTTAAATCCCCACTTCATTAGCAATTTTAGTAGGCTACATTTGCATCCCTAGTTCAAACTAGGGAGCAAGTGTAGATGTACCCTCATGTGCCAGAGGACTACTCATGGATAATATACTAAGACACTGGTTCCAAACTTTTTTCCCCTCAAGTATTCCTTTGGCATCTTACCAAGTCTCTCAGAGTCCCTATCAGAATGCCCCCATGAATGCCCTTTCATGCAAAGTATATGCAAAGTCACACGAAACCAAATGGCATTCTCCATGTATCAAAAGTGCCCCCATGCAGCAAAAGTGCCAGCACGTTGTTCCAGAGTGTGCCGGCTCCAGATCAAGGGATCTCCTTATAACCCACCATCCAACTGCCTGGAGTGGCTCAAAGGTATGAGTATCAACCTCATGGAGCACTGTTAAAAAGCAGGACTCACCCCCAAATTGACTATGAGTTCTGTACTTAGATGCTATACCAACCTAACATCAAATGTGCAGTCCTCAGGCACGACAACAGCCTGAATATGGCATCATAGACATTCCCTTGGGTAGTCTGATCTATCTTGGTACCCAGATCTACTTGCTTTTTGTGATAGATGGTCCCTCACACCAAAAAGCATGACAATCTTCAGGTTTCTTACTTCAGATCCCAAAGGACCAGTCCCCCCCAGGTCAATTGCACTTCAGATCTTACACTAAATATCATGCTTGTAGCCAATTCTATAGTAAGCTAATTAAACATTTATTAACTAAGAAAAAGGAATAAGAGAACGACTTACAAGCTTAAAGCATGTAAACACACACACAAATCAGTTACAGTCTTATGTTCCAAAAGGTGGTACCAGATTTTATAATTAGCATTCTCTATCCATCCTTGAGGGATAATCCTGGCTGAGCACTGAGGATCTTTTGCTTATGCTTAGTGATCCTTGCCTCTCAGATTCCAAGCAGTGTAAAGATCCAAGTTTCTTTTTGTCAGGGATTTTTATTCCTTTCCTCCCAGAATTCAAGTTAATGGCATGAGTTCACACACAGCTCTCCTCTTTATGTGGGAGAGGAAGTAGAGGAAAGTAATTAAGAAAGTCTTTGGTTTTGGATTTAACACAGTGGCTTATTTATTTTCATTTAACCTTTTGGTGGGCAGGACCTAACCCTCTTCCCTAGGAAGCCAGAATTTTACAATAGTTAATGCTTCTTTCCTGTTTGAGAACTTACCAAATTACAGAAGTTTACAATGCCAACACTCAGTAGAACCTTATAACATGGTATCCAGTTGTTATGAGTAAGAATACTACATGCAGCACCCTAAAAGCATCTCTTAAAACTTAAAGACTAAATACATTCTCATAAACATCTTATTAATATCTCGTTCAACAGTGCTAATGCTCAGGTGAGCCAGCTGGGCTTCCAGCTCTTTCCTGGTCAATGTTCAGTTGAGGGCTAGGGGCTTGGCATGAGCTATCACATGGACCTGGGATCTCACTTGGGGAATCATTGTACTAAGACACATAATACAACACAAACCAACTGCTAAAGATAAAGTGATATGTCAACTTTGTACTATACCTGTCTAGCCAGAAAATTAACAGGCTATTCAGCTTTCAGTGCATTGGAATTAAACTTTCTGTAAAACACACATTGGCAAAGTTGCCTGCAAGTCAATTAAGTTAAGGACTTAGCCAGTCAAATTTTTAGTGATGATATTATTGAGTTTGGTCATGAAACCATCTGGGCTAGCCACAGAGGTCAATGGTGCATGGGGGTTTCTTGCAAATTTAAAGCATGTTCATCACTATCTAAATAGGATAAATACTGTAGGAAAACAAACACCCACTAAAACCAAGCTTCTCAAATACAGCACCTCCTGTGAAAGACTTATGGACTTGACCTTGAGTACCCTCAGCTCTCATTGATTTTAATGGTAATCAAGAGGCATTTTGCAGTACTGAGCCCTAAAAGCAAGAGAAAGTATCTTTTTCTTGCCATTTTCATTGATTTTTTAAAGGAATTGACCGCAACCCATATATAAATGCACATTAATATCAGCAACCCTGCACAATATAAAGACCAGTGCCTTGAGGGGTATACAATAAAGAGAAAAAAATAATTTATTTAGAAAAGAGGAGAGAAAATGCCTCCCCCGAGGAAACCCAGACTCAGATTTCCAGGGCCCTCATTCAAATGCACACGCTTTCTTTCCTTTCCCAGCCTACAAGTTACTCCCAGTGAAATAGTGACTCATAGACAATCCTGTCATGGTGTGGGCTCTCAACTCCCGTTGAAATCATCAGCTCCGCACTTTCAGGGATCAGCTCCAGAGTTATTATAGTAGTCTCTTCAGCATTCTGATTTATGATCACTTAAACCCTGTTCCGACACCTTTTCTAATTTTGACAAAAATTAACCAATCTACAGCAGCAGCTACTGGACTCCCAAGGCCCATGTCCAGTGTGCCATGGCTGGTATGTATTTAAAAGTCTGATTTCCCAGGCAATGAGCTTCCTAATGGCCATGTCAGACCCACTGGGGCATTTCCAACCGAGGATGACTGCATCTTCAGGCAACAAGGTTTCACAATATAGTTTTATCTGGTTTAATCCATAGTTCATTGTGCTCTTAAATTACTCAGATTCATCACACAGTGCTAACATACAAATAACAAGAACACCTGTGGCACTTTGAGGGCCTGTGACGGGGCGGTCCAGCCCCACACTGGCCAAGGGGGGAGCCAGCTGGCCTGCTGGGCTGTGCTATCCCCGTCCCCACAGCAGTGCTGGGCATGCTCCAACTGCAGGCCAGGTATAAAGGCCAGAGAAACAGCTCAGTTAGGGCTGGCCTCCAGGGAGGGATGAGCTTCTACCCAACCTCCAGAGCCACAGCCAGACCTGCCGCCGGAGCAAGAGCCTCTGGGATTGTCGCCGTTGCCGCTACCATCCCCGGGCTGAGCACACCCGCAACACTGACCCCGGAGTTCTGCCCGCCCCGCCGCGGTGGACAACCCCTTCGCTGCTGCCCCAGACGCCGGACCTGCCAACGTCACGGCCACCGCCAGCCCAGCGTCTGCAGGTGGGGTCTCCGTCGGCCATGGGACTGGTGTAGGAAGCAACCCAAGGCAAGGGGCAGGGAACACCCCGGTGGGCTCGGTGCATTTTGGGGAGCACTCCCTGCTAATCCAGTGGTGGGAACCACCCACCACTAAAACGGCCCTGAGTTGGGGTCCGGAGGAGAGGGAGGGCCCAGAGCCCCCTACCCCATCCACCCAGAGCGTGGACTAGGCCTCAGGGCCTGCATTTGGACTGAACTAGGCCTCCGGGCCTGCGAGTGTACTGCCCGACTCCAGGGCCGAGCAGTGCGAGGTGGGGGCTCCCCACGACATGGCCAGTGTACATTTAAAAGTCCTAAGGAAATTCTCAGACAAAAAAGACTTTCAGTAGAGTATGAAGTATGAACACGTAGCGTTACTGTACAGTGTGATATGACAGGGACCTCAATATCCATCAAGTCACTCCTGTAAGTACAGCTCAGTGTGAGGTAGGGCTAGCTTTAAACTCTGGTGCACTAGGCAATAGCCACATGCTCTGATTTTGACAAAGTACAAGGGAAAATTCCAAAATTATGCAGTATTTTAGCTGTCCTCAGCTAGAAGCAGCAGACTTTCTTAAATCACTTAGCAACAGAGAAAGCATTTGGAGTCTACCAAAAAGCTCTACAGGACTTTTAAATCCTATAGGATTTAAGGAGTGGTTATTTCATGAGATATACAACTGGCACATATCTAGCTTATATACCAGATGATGTATACCATGTGTGCTTCATGTAAAAGGTGGCAGTGATATAGTGGCAGAGTGCAGCGTGTTTGACTGACTTTTATTGTATATGTAGATATGTTCCTACATTTAGTGTTTTTGTAATTCTTCCTTATTTTTGGATTACTTTTGCATGATTCATCCTAGTTTAGTTTAAGCATCTACATCCTTTTACAGTTTTTTCACCCTGGAGAGAATGTTAGGTAATGTGTGAAGCTAATATTATGTTATGTATGGGTCTGTGGGAAGTGAAATATGTGGTTGGACATTAAATAGTGATTTAACATCTGAGGACTCTGTAAAGGCCAATTTGTTTACAAAGAGCCCTTCTTCAGAGGTGAAGGTGGAGGGAACATTGCAAGCTGCCTGGTGGGCAGAGCTAGGAGGACCATGCCCTGCCTGCCAGAAGCAGATAGATGAGACAGGAAGAGGAAGTATAAAAGGCCAGCCCAGCAGCTCAGTTAAAAGGGAGCTGCTAAGGCAAAAAGTTGCTTATTTCCTGCTGCTGGAGAAGGATGCTGAGGAGAACCACAGCTGACCCTACAGCTTGAACAAGCTTCCAGAAAGCTCTGCCACTCCCAACATGGAGAAGTTGCTACTGCTTCTCTTGGCAATATATCCTAGGAAGACTGAGGATGACCCCTGAATACAGGTACACCTGAGTGGAGAGCAGGAAAAGCCTGAGAAACTAGACAGCAGAGTTGTTGACTTGAGTCCCACGACCTGAACTCGAGTCCGACTTAAGTCTCCTGGGTGACTAGACTTGAGACTTGACTCGGGTTCATTGTTTGTGACTTGAGACTCAACTTGAGACATGCTAATTTTGTTAAATCGACTTGGTGAAAAAATTGTCCGAAAATGCCGATACTGATGGCTTGTACAAAAGTGACTTGTCATTTTTTAAATTAAGACTTGAGTCTCGACTTGGGACTTGACTCAAAAGTGACTTTAGGGACTCGAGACTCGACTTGAGACTTGAACTGTAGTGACTTGAGACTCGCAAAAATAAACCGCCCATTATTTCAAAATTATTTTGAAATAACGAACTAGCTGTGGAGATGCTCACACAGTTATTTGAGAATAATGGATGCTGTGTAGACGTACCCTAGCAGACCAGACTGCAAGCAGGGATGGCCTCCCTCAGAAGCTGAGTAGGGGGGACAGCCATACTCAGCGTGCATCTACTCTGCAGCTGTAGCTCAAAATAAGCTACATAATTTGAACTACACAAATTGCATAGTTTTTTTGGAGTCAATTTCAAAATAGCTTATTTTGTAATTTGGCATTGTCTACACAGCACTTATTTTAAAATAAATCACTATTCCAAAACATCCCTTACCCCTCATGGAATGAGGTTTACAGGGATGTCAGAATAGCGAGCCTGTTATATTTAAAAATAACAGGCATGCTCAAAAGATGCAGAATAGCTATTTTGGGATACCTCTGGAATCACGAAATAGTGCTGCAGTATAGACGTAGCCTTCTAAACCAACATGGAATGTTTGTTCCAATGCATCAGTGGAGTGAGATCTCGTGAACAGGAGAGTTAAGGCTTATAGGCTGGAAGTAGATTTTACTAGAACCTGGTTTTTAAGGTACCAGACTAGTTAATCAGGGACCGTAGGGGTACGTCTACACTGCAATGCTAGTTCGGGAGTATCCCAAAATAGCTATCCCACATCTTCACGGAAAGTCCATTATTTCGGGTATGTTTCAGAATAGTGCTTTATTTTGGAATTTGGCACAGTGTAGACAGTGCCAAATGATGAAATAAGCTATTTTGAAATAGCTTCGAAATAAGATACATAATTTGCGTAACTCACATTGCATATCTTATTTTGAGTTACAATGCAGTATAGACGCAACCTAGGAGTTCAGACTATTATCAGTTGGTACCGAGGCCAAGTTCAGGGGCTGGAGTTCCCAGCCACTTCTTAAGAAAGAAGTCTGAACTGGGAACCATAATAACACTTACTTGTGTTGGAGAGAGTAAAGAGCGTACCACTAAAAGAATAGTAACTGAGTTCATTCATGGTTTGCTTGTAACTAATAAAGTAAAAGCTGGTTACCCAACTCTGGAGTGGAGCAGTGGGTGGGTTGTCCTACAACAACAGCTTTAAAGCAGCACCTACCATATTGATCAATGAGTAACCTACATCTGGGAAAAAAGTCCCTGGAATAAAAGACCCAAAATGAGGGGCAACATGATATGAAAATTCAAAGTGTGAAGCTTGGGAGTGAAAACAGTTACCTGAGGGTGGGGCATAAAAAACCTGAGATCTTTCAGGTACTTTATTTTTATTTTCACAGAGTTTATTGCATGAGAATTCTTTTTTTTCTTGTGAGAAGACATTCACTCTCTAGAACAAAAACACGTGTCCAATTAAGAGGCATTCATATACTTTAACCATGCAGGGAAATGTAACCTGTTAGCCTATCGTGTTAATAATCAGTGGGAAGGCCAGGACAAATGTGCATTTTAAAAGGAAAAGTATGTTTAAATATTGTTACAATTTCATCTTATGTAGGTGCTAATTATTGCAATGTAGTTTTAACAACACAATTTAGAATATAAATATATTTAGAGTTTATTTCCTTTATGCTGTCGTCTTGCTCGAAGTTCAGAGAGCTACTCCAGTGTTTCACTTCAAATAAATGCATGTCATTTTAATCAGTGTTCTACTGAAAAGTGTCACTCTGGGCTGTTAGTAATAAAATAGTTTTATGCACAGTTTAAATTCACAGATGATGTGATATGTGTGAACCTGTGGTGATTCAATTTGAAGTTTTACCCCTGTGGGACTGAAAGCAATTTATAAAAGACTAGCAGTAGGAACAGCATGCAAACCTCATACAGTGGGGAGCTAGCTAAGGATTTCTTTTCTTTAAAAAAAAATCTGTTCATACCACTGACAGATAAATATACATCCTAATGAGTGCCACCAGTGATCTTAAAATATTGATAATATCTGGAATTAAAAACATCTATAAATAGGAGTAAAAAAATCCCCTTCAGTCTAAAATGCATTAGCCCTAATTCCTGTCTCCTGCTCAGGGAGAGGAAATTGGATGCCTTTGAAATGATCCTTTGACACTGACTTTTGTCTTGCCACAGTTCCATACATCACCTGATGCTTGCCACTGCAACAGGTGAAGGCAGCACCTTCATCAGGATGGAGCAGTGGTCACCAACCAATAGATCGGGATCTACTTGTAGATCTTGGAGCCTCTGACAGCTGATCCTGACTGGTCTGGCCAAGAGGATATCAAGTGCCAACTTTTCAGCTGCCCCTTCCTCCACTGCTGTGCACCTCTTGCCCTTTGCCTTGGAGCTGTCTCCTCCCATCTCCGGGAGCCTCCTGCTTGCTGTGCAGGGCAGAGGAGAAAGAGAAGGGGTGCTGATGTCAAGATGCCCCCCCACACACACACCCTGTATTCTATCTCCACAGAGCAGGGCTGGAGGCCCAACAGGACTTGGGAGGGAGTTTGCTGGCTGCTTTGGGGAGTAGTGCTGGGCCGGGGCAGAGGTGAGTCTGCCTTAGCCCCACTTCACCACCACCCAGGAGCCATCTGAGGTAAGTGATGCCCAGTTGGAGCCCACATCCTGAAACTCTACTCCAGTCACGAACCTCCTCCTGCACTTCATGCCCCTGCTCTAGCAACAGGCACCCCTGCATCCCAACACCCTCTCAGAGCCTGCACTTAGAACCACTTCCAGGACCCCATCTGCCTGCCCCAAGCTCATCTCAGAGCCCCTCTGGCACTCCAAATCCCTTAATCCAAGACCAGAGCCTGCACCCCAACTCACAGCCCCAGGCTGGTGAAAGTGAGGGAAGATGAGGAGGGAGGGAGGATGCAGTAAGCAGCTGTGGAGCCTCTAAGAAGGGGCACAAAGGAGGCGGGGCAAGGATGTCTGAGTTTGATGTAGAACTTGGATTGCAGTTACATTCAAGAAGTGATCTCATGCTTTAAAAGGTTGGAGACCACTGGGATAGAGCAATGCAGCCAGATTCTAGTGCCCCCCTATTGGTCATGGCATTTACACGCAGCACTTAAAATGCCAAATATGTTTTGGATGACGCACTGTCTGGAATGATGAGTACCACTGCATTCCAATTCAGCAGCAGCTGTGAAACTACCAACAGGTGTCCTGAGACCAGGTTTCGTTGCACATCTATTGTTGCTTAATGGGAACAAAAATGATTATATAGGATCTGCCAACATGATAAAATGCTACAATTATCCTAACAGGATAATACCTATTGGTACTTTAGTAGGGGGAACAGGGGACTTATTCTCAAGAAAAGTTAACTCAGTGAATCACCTGAGTTCTTCTTTTTAGTTGTTTTAATTTCAAGAAAAGCCACAAAAACATAAGAATAATTCAGTTTCCCTAAGGAAATAAACTTAACGCAGAGATCAAACTCCAGCATGCTGTAAAAAACATTTTTCCAACTTTCCCTTGTTATTGTGTGTGTGTTCACTCACCAATGGTTGTTTTTCTTAGACTCATCTCTAATGAACAGTAAGTCATAAAGTTGGGGGGGGGGGAGCCAAAAGTTTTGGGATGCCCAGATCCAGGAGTTTGTTATGGTCCTGTCACCTACTCATGGTGATTATGTATGCTATGAATGACTTGAAAACCCATCATCACAGCCATCAGAAAACATAAGATAGTATAAGTAGCAAAGGAAAGAATAAATGCTACCTGCCAAAATAGGAAAGATGTTCAATATTGCCAGCTGTGCAATGAGCTTATATTGATCATGTCCATTATCCAGTATGCATTGGACTCCATGCTGATGTCATTGAAAATGCAACGAAATATCAGAATCAATAAATCCACCTATCCTAATAACAAGAAGTGCACAAGGTTAAAACCCTTACCTAATCACCTTCCCTCACCCTTCAGGTCAGCTCTCCTGCCTTACATCTGACCCTTATCTCTTCCTCTCCATTAAAATTCTCACATCCAAGTCAGCTCTCTTTATGTGGATTATTCTGAGACCCTACAATTAATAACTATTGTAGTTGATTCAGTGCTTGCTATTTCAATATGATTACTAGTTGTATTGTAGGAGCATGGGAGAGCCTTGGTCATTGACCACAACCCATGATGTTAGGTGCTGTACAAACACAGCAAATCTGATATTGGCTTGTCTACATATGTCATGGGTGCAAATTACAATGAAGGGGCTCATGTCCAAGACAGTAGTACATATAAAAATCCTGCAGCATAACAACCAGAAATGAGAGAAGCATCTATGAAACAAAGGTTGTGGAATCTCCATGTCTGGAGATATTTAAGAGCAGGTTAGATAGACCTATGTCAGGGATGGTCTAGACAGTGCTTGGTCTTGCCATGAGGGCGGGAGACTGGACTCGATGACCTCTCCAGGTTCCTTCCAGGACTAGTGTTCTATGATTCTATGAAAGTAACTGTGTGGATGATGAGGGAGAAGGATTAGGAACTATATTAACTGCTGCTAGAGGCAAGGATGGATCCCTATTTCTCATTGGTACACTTTGGATTTTTAAAACTTGTTCTCCTTACCAACTGCCCTTCACAAATCAAAACTTATTTTTCTAACATGGTCCGATCCAAGCTTTAACGAAGGGTCAGAATTAGTTCAAAAAT
This sequence comes from Pelodiscus sinensis, assembly GCF_049634645.1. Taxonomy (NCBI): domain Eukaryota; kingdom Metazoa; phylum Chordata; order Testudines; family Trionychidae; genus Pelodiscus; species Pelodiscus sinensis. Next base: position 204,553,202 of record NC_134711.1, read on the forward strand.
GTCAAAAAGTTCCCATTTTTTTCTAAAGCACACTCCTCACCCTTCCCCTCCCTCCAATCAATTGCCATCAATTCCATTTTGAGCAGGCTAGAGGTATTCTTTTTAAGAACGTTTAAATGAACTGAATGCTTGTGAAAGAAGCAATCTAGGTTGAAAGTCCTGGAGACCAAAGCATTCTCTCCACAGAACAGCTACAACATAAAATACAGCACTGCAAAAAACCTCTCCACAAACATGCTTCAGTCAGCTTTTAGGGCCAAGACAGTAACTCACCTTCCATTCCTTAACCTTTCAGTGGATACTGCCAGCCATGTTACCAGTTAGAGCTAATTATGATGTGGACACCTGTCTGCTACAAGGAGGACTGAATGCAATTATTAAGTCATTTTACATAAGCCATTGAGCATCTGTCAGATGGTAGTAACTTGTAGTCACTGCTGAATTTGGCTACATTGAACCTGGTGGCCAAAGGTGAAAGGTCACAACCTATTTTCTAGGTCATCCAGTTTCAGATTGTAATTCACTCTTCTACATTCCCTCAGATTAGCCATGGAATGAAGAATGTCAGATCTACTGTTTCTGTGTTGAATGAAGCCACGCCTATTGAGTTTGTGTGCTTCACAAGTATAAATGAATTTATATTTCATAAAAACCCTGTGAAGTGAGGTAGCATTTTTATCCCAATTTTCCAAATTGGGAGCTACAGCCATGATCTAGTAATTTTTGGATGGCCAACCAGATACACGGGACCTTTTCAGAATACTTAGCATTAGTATGTAGTTGGCGCTAGGGGAGAACAAAACTGAACCCTGTTATCTTTTGTATTGATCAGTGACAAAAAAAACTCTGATTGTGTCATAGCCAGTATCATGACAGTTTGCTCCCCACCACATTACTTTCTGAGCCTATCATCACAACACTATCCATTTATTCACTGTTCAGTTTTTCAGTATTGAGCATCTAGGATAATAAGATAAAAAGTAATAGTCAGCTTGAATTATTCAAGAATAAATCGTGCCAAGCTACCTTAATTTTCTCCTTTGACAAAGGTACTGGAAAGATGCAATAGATGTGATGGATCTTGATTTTAGAAAGGCTTCCGGCCCAGTCCTACATTGCATTCTCAGAACCAAACTAGGGACAAAGAGGGTATGTCTACACTACCCCCCTAGTTCAAACTAGGGGGGTAATGTATGCATACCGAACTTGCTAATGAAGCCCGGGATTTGAATTTCCCGGGATTCATTAGCATAAAGCCGGCGCCGCCATTTTTAAAAGCCGGCTAGTGCGAACCCCGTGCCGCGCGGCTACACGTGGCACGGACTAGATAGTTCGGATTAGGAAGCACTAACCAGCTTTTAAAAATGGCGGCGCCGGCTTTATGCTAATGAAGCCCGGGAAATTCAAATCCCGGGCTTCATTAGCAAGTTCGGTATGCATACATTACCCCCCTAGTTCGAACTAGGGGGGTAGTGTAGACATACCCAGAGTGTGCATGAAAGTACTACAAGGTAGGTGCACAACTGGTTGAAAGATCATAATGAGAAGTTATCAATGGTTCACTGTCTAACTGTGGGGATGTATTTACAGGGGTCCCACAGGAGTCTGTGCTGGGTTTGGTACTAGGCAATGTCATCATGTAATGTTCTGAATAATAGGGTGGATGGTATACTTATAAAATTTGCAGAGGACATGAGGCTGGAGGGGTTGCTAGCTCTTTGGAGCACAGGATTAGAATTTAAAAGGACCTTGACAATTCGGAGAACTGGTCTGAAATCAACAAGATAAATTCCAATAAAGACAAGTGCAAAGTGCTATATTTTAAACTAGGGCAGTACTTTTTCAGATAAGGTTAAAACAAGACAGATTCAATGTAAAGAGAAAAAATCTGGCATACAGCTTGACTTGTTATAAAACTTGAACTTCAGTTATTGCTTCTCCCTAAATCCTCCTTTGAAACAAAACATCATCAAACAGAAACAGTAACTTCACAGTTGGCAAAACTTGGCATTTGACAAGTTTGTATAGCAGTGCAGAACTGCAGACTGAATCATCATGTGTCCTCACCAGTAGGGTCCCAATCTTCTGTAGCATCTCCTTTATCCTGGTTGCCTCTGAATCTTAAGGGTATTGTCATTTCAATAAGTATAACTCTGGCTGATTGGCAACCTGAATTTCAATGAAGCAAGTGTGTGCTGCCCAATTCCCACCCCAACCCTGCCAACAATGCCCATCTCAAAATTTTGGCTGCAGCTAATTTTTTCCCCCAAAAATGGGCATTATTGAAGCACTATATTTTGATTTTATCGTGGACCATTATATTATCAAAACAATCCTATCTGAATACAGCGCTTCATGCTTATAAAAGCATTTGGTAACTTTTTGGAAAAATGTTTGACAAAATCAATCCAGTCCCGTAAAATATTAATTTTTATTGGAATCAGCATTTTTCTAGTAGAAAACTGTTGCACTGGAAAATTTTAGCTCCATTCCAGATTCATACTGTTTCACCTGAAATAGACAACACTGACCTAGGAGACAGAGTGTTTAGTGGGTTAAAATCATAGGCTTTTAAGAAACAAATTGTTTTATGAATGTTGCCCTAATGGACCGTAGACTCATGAAGTAGACTCATGAAGTCAGCCAGAGAGGGTACCAGAAACTGCCAGTGCATCAGTCCCTCTCCCTCCTGCACTCCCTGAGGAAGCAGTGACAGAACTACGCCACAGGGACTCTGTCTTCACAGGCTACAGCAATGGAAGGGGGTTTTTCATCACTAGAAGAACATCACCTCTCTGAGCAGTGTCAGGTATGTTGAATGAAGCATTCTTCCATCGACCCAGATGTACCTACACAATAGCTAGGCTGCCATAGCTACAGCGCATGAGAAATGGAATTGTCACGTCCCTGAGCACTGTAGTTATGTCAACCTACCTTTTTAAGAAAGGACCAGACTTAGCAGGACTATGGTTCATGCCCCAGCTCATAGATTATGAACTTTGCTTCAGTTTTAACATTTACACAATGGGAAGGAAACTAGATTGTATCCTATTTGTTTACTTTCACATTCAGACAATGGTAGCCCAGCCATCTGTTTAATTTTTGTTTGCAATTGGTTTGACTCTAATGCATGGATGCTAGATGTCTGGTTTCAAAGTATTCAGGGTAAGGTTTAAATCTAATAAAAAACCTGTTTTCATTGGAATTCAGGGAAACATTTCAGTCAGAATTAGACTTCCATAGACCTTCTCTCTACAAAACCAAAATCTTGGCTCCAAATCTGATAATGTCTTATTAGGGATCAGTTTTATGATTTGACTATTTAATTTCTCTCTGTTTTACAAATCAACATTTGTTTTAATTTTAATAAAGCTCTTTCTTAAGAGTCACATTTCTCCCAGTTCTTATGCTACTGGGTTAAATGTAACCAGCAAAACAGTTTCATTCACATTTTCCATATGTTTAGTTGATATCATATTTAACTTTGTATGTTATAATATGCATGTTAAAAAGAGATAAAAGCTGTTTGCAAGCAGGAAAGAATATTAGCAGAGAAGGAATGAAAACTGGAAAAATAAAGGCATTTGTTAAAGAATAAAACATATTTGTAGAGCAAGCTTTTGAAAAATTAGAAGACCTGGTGAAGAGCAATGTCTTTGTCTGAAATTCTCCTGCTCCAGCACATTATTATTAGTCCCTAGTGACTGCTCATTCAATTCTTTAAAGACTGTGCTGGTACAGAAAATCATGCCTTGTCATTGACAACCTGGTTCTGAGATCAATAAATCAAAATAATTTGATTCCAGTCATAAGCTTCAGTAACACTTAATATTGAAGATTAAACTATAGCCAAGTGTATTGGTACAAATCTAATAAAAGTGTCTTGGCATTTATACATTTTCCCATTAACTTTAATAGCATTATAAGGGATTTTTAAAGTTTTATGGTTAGCTTTAGAAAGAGAGAGCACCCCTAGGGAGCCCACATTTTCATATGCGGTCTCCATTTGATTCCACAAGGTAATGTTTTTAATATAGGGCAGCTAAAAAAAAGTGATCACAAGGCTAAGACTGGTCACCTTGTGATAGAAATGTAACAGTGACTTTTTGCTAAATGAGGGCTACAATGGAGTGTTAAATCACGTATTACGGGCCAGTGCACATTGCCTCTGGAGATGCTTCCCAGAGACACAATGATTCTGTCAGCAAAGCAGGAAGGTCATCACACTTACATCCTTGCACAAAAGCAAGAAGTGTGGTGCCCAAATCAGAAAAAAAGTCCATGTTTCAAAATATCCCATCCAACTACATTTCCCAAAAAAGTCTGGCCTTAATCATTGACTGTTGTGTTATCTAAACTCTAGTAATGTATTGGTAACTATTGAGCAAAACTCAACTCTTTTCCCATAAAATATTTAATTTTCATGGAATTAGAATTTTCTAACAAACTTGTCCATCAGAAAATTTTGAATCCACTCTAGAGTCACAGTGTTCATCTGAAATGGGCAAACATCCTGCCAATTGCCCAGTGCTGGCACAGCTAAGTGGACTGATTTCAGAAGCAAAGGCAGGGCTACAGTCATATCTCCACATTACCACTCCCTTTATGGGGGACAGACCCTGGTGGGTTTTCACATTTTTTGTAACTAGACCCAATGCAAGAGTCCAGAAAGGTGGGGTGAAACTTAAGGTCTTCCCATGCACTTGTGCAAGGCTCCTAATGGCTGATTCTCCCTTAACTAGAAACAATGAGCTAAAAACTTCTCTGATGGGCTAAAAACCACCACTGACATTTGTGACGGGGTGCAGTCACAGACAACCCCTCGGGGTGCCACCCAGGGTGCTGACATGGCCACTGCCACTCGCCTTCCTGCTCTCTGGGGCTCCTCACCGCTCAGTCCTGCTGGGCCAGCTCCGCTGGTCTCCCCCAGCCAAGGCCCCAAGCTGAGGTCCTTTCTCCCACTGAGAAGCAGTACAGACACTGAACAACTTCAGGTCCAAGGAGAGTGCAGTTTAGGGCCCAGCCTCCTGAGAGCACTCCCCAGACGGGATCAAACCTCAAAGAATTAGGTAAGCCCCCTTTAGCAATGAAAGGGGGAATGTGCACACTGGTTTCCCCCCCTACCCCCGGTAACAATCGCTTACATTGGGTATGATCAAAAATAAAAATGGTTTTATTAAGTTGAAGCAGTAGGATTTAAGTAGTAATAAGAGAAAGCGGAGCAAAGTAGGTTACAAATCAAGAGAAACAAAACCGCTTGGCTAATTCTCCACTGAAACCTGAGTTCAAACTTAAACTCACTCTAAAACCTCTTTTCCAGCTGCCACTCTAAACCAGGGCTGTCTTCCCCACCCTGGGGTCTCAGGCACCTTCCTTCAGGTGCAGCCCAGCCAAAAGACCTAGGCCTCTCCTCTCCTATTCTTTTTGTTAAAGAATTGAGGCCCCCTCCCTGCCAACCACTGCTCAGACTGAAGGACAAAAGAGATATGCTCACTCAAATTGTTTAGCCCTGAAAGAAAATTATGTAAATACAGCTCATGCAGGGATGGAGAAGGAATCCGGGGTGTGGTTATGTAAATCCAATTCAGCAAGAGCTGATGGAGGCTGAATTGTTGGAATGGAATGTGGTGTATTGTAATTCATTTGGCTATCGTGGGATCACAAACCATGCTACCCCTAAATGTAGGAGCTGTAAAATATGACACCAATGCTTGCAGGAGAGACACCGTCATTGTACAGGATCTCAGATGAACAAGCTTCTCCCTTCTAGATTTGAGTGGATGAGTTGTGGGGTCCGGGCCCGGGCCCTGGCCCAGGCCCTGGCCCTGGCTTGGCCTGGCCTGGCCTGCTCTGCTCTGCTTCATACCTGCCAGATGTGAGCTGTAAGATTGGTTCAACCTGTCTTGTTCCCTCCTCCTCCCCCTCCCCACCCTGGTTCTAAGGATAGACCTAAAGCAGACTCCATAAGGAGTCTCTCTGGGTGTGTCTAAACTACACCCCTCTGCCGTCAGAGGGATGTAGATTAGGCACATCGCTATTGCAAATGAAGCAGAGATTTAAATACCCTGTGCTTCATTTGAATAAAAATGGCCACCATTGTTTGCCGATGTGGCACTTTGCCAGCAAAAAGCGGCAGTCTAGACAAGGAAAGCCTTTTCCGACCGGTCCCTTATGCCTCGTGCATACATAAAGGACTACCCTTTGGTCTGGTCGGCATCTAAAACTTAGGTTGACCTAGCTGTGTCACACAGGGTGTGAAAAATTCACACCACTGATAGACATAGTTAATACAAGTTTTAATACAGACACCATTTGTTTCTTGAAATAATAGTCTTACATTGTAAGTACACTGCTCTGTAACCACTCAGCAGTGTAATGAGCCATCTGGGAACAGGGAATGGAAGCAGGGGGAGGGAGGTGGAAATGTATTCCCATTCATAAATCTAGTCCATTTCAGGTAAAGGTGGTCTGTAGGTGACAAAATCATTTGCCTCAAATTCATCTTGGGTTTGACAATGCATCCAGAAGTGAAGGGAGTGGGAAGAGTGGGAATGGGAGATGACAGGGGAGTTCACATGCAGTCATAACTGACTAAGCCTCATGAATTCTGACCCAATCCCAGGCACTGAGACTTTTCCTGAAGCAGGAACTCCAGTTAAGAAGTCACATTTCAGGCAAAGGAGTATTTTCCAAGCCTGCTATGGTAACTGACCAGGCCACTCAACTCATAGATGTGCTGATCAGTTACTATACATTTGACTATTTTACAGGCATACACTCCGGCTATGTCTAGACTACATCCCTTTTTCGTAAAAGGGATGTAAATTAGACGTATCACAATTGCTAATGAAGCAGGGATTTAAATCTCCCCCACTTCATTAGTATAAAAATGGCTAAGGGATCTTTCGGAAAAGGCTTTATTTTCCGCAAGATCAGCGTCTAGACTGGCGCTTTTTTCCGACAAAGCTCCGTGCGGAAAAAAAGCGGCAGCCATTTTTATGCTAATGAAGCGGGGGAGATTTAAATCCCTGCTTCATTAGCAATTGCGATACGTCTAATTTACATCCCTTTTACAAAAAAGGGATGTAGTCTAGACGTAGCCTCCTGGTTTACCACTGGCATCATCTCCTTTTGCCAGTCAGGCAGCACAAGAGCTACTATGTGCTCCAAAAATGTGGAATTCCTGAAATGATAAATGTTTGCATCTCTCAGGTCATTTATTTGAGCTCTGTGTTGTTTAAGAAAGTTTCATTTTAAAGTAATAATTATTAGCACCATTTGAATAACAACTAAGGACATATTTTAATGAATTAGGTATATGACCCAGAAATAAATATATTAACTACACTTATTAGGTTGACCTCCCTGCTTTTACAAAATTAAGATATGTGGCTGACAGAAAATTAATGTACACTAAATGGAAATGAAATCATTAGAAAAATAATGTGTCAGTAACTAACTTGAGTTGAACAAAAGTCAGACATAAAATCTAGCACTCTGTTTTGATGCATTCCCAAAATTCTAACAGCACATGTAGGAGGGTTTTTCAGAAGGCAACAGTGGTTGGCACTTTATATTAAAACAAGAGCTGGTAAGAAATGTTAAATATTTGTCATGAAAAAATTACATAACTCAATACTTCATCCTTTTGTAGAAAAAAGTTTCAAAATAATTTTCTGAAAAAAATCATTTTGGGGGGAAGAGGTATTTTTTGTAAAAAGAAATGTCAAGCTAAATTTTTTTATCAGTTCTAATTAAAATTCTGTTAAGGAGCACCATCTTCAAGAAAGAAATGGAAGTGTTGTCCTCAGCACTAGCTACTAATAGTGATATAGCCCCTGTTGCCATTCCTTACATACCTCTCAATTTTTTTCCATCTGGGTGGAATAAATGTTGTTGTGTGTACTGAGGCATGTGTGGATGTGCACCACTATTAGAAACACATGCTGTCAGCTCTGGGAGCTGTGGGCACTCTGTTAATTAGCCGGGCAGCATTTGAATCTCTCCTGAGTGGCCGCCCAAGCAGTCAGCTTATAGGGAACACTACTTACCTGCCCTATTCAGACACCTATTACAGACTGTTCAAAATTACTAGTGCTTCTTGTGAATAAACTACGTGCATAACACTGTTACAGACATGTCTATATTGCAGTGCCTAGCTGGCGAGACAGCAGTTCACTAGCATTAAGATATGTGCTTGTTGAACATTCTGCTCTAGGTTCAATTGCTTACATCTTTGACACATGCTTCTCACTCAGCTTCACTCTGTCTTTGTGATGCCTTCAGCTGAAAAAAAGCAGCTTCCACCTGACATATCACCAAAGGGTTCCTATTGGTTGAATCAGACAATTGTTTCATTATTTGAGAATTCCAGTTATGTGATTTTGGAGAGTCACTTACCTATCACTCTCCACTTCCCTGCCGTTCTCCCAAGCAGTCCTAGAACCTGCACAAAATCAGTACTGGCTTTTCTTTTTATTTTCAATCCAGTGCAAAAGGGTTACAGTCGCTTGTTGTCTTTCTTTGATGCTAGAGGGCTTTATGTTTCAGGATAGAGCTAAATGTGACTAAGATTCTTGTTGAATGGAGGGCTTGTGCTTTCGCACCAGTGTACTTACTGAATATTTATCAGATGTTTGGAATGAAAAGGGCCAACGCAATCTACCAGTCATGTGCTTATAATGATGGTTTATTTTAAAAGAATGGACAAGAGTAAAATAAGCGAGGGCTGGAAAGCGTATCATACAATAATGATTAAGTCTGTTTAGATGAGCAGATGCAAGCTATATTTGTGGCGATTTCCCTCAGTTTGGTCTTGGACAGGTTTTCTTACCACAAAGAAGAATATGTTCTTTTATTCTCCGTTTCATTCAAGTAATCATGAACCCAACTTCTCCTTGGTATTGTGTGATAACCTGCTGAGGAAATGGCCCAAAATAATGAGAGATGGGGCTCAGTGAAATACTGTTCATATTTATACTGCCATAGAGATCCAGACAAAGGCTCTGCAATAGAAGAAGCATTTGCTGATCCACTGATTTTCTTCTATGTAGCCCCTGCGGGGACTACAAATAACGAGGAAAAAATAAAGAAGCCACTTAAAGTTCGGCGACAGCACTTGGTATAAATGTTTCATCAAATGAGGCAGGCCATCAGAACATAATGTGTCCATATAGTGCTCTATTTCATCCACTCAGATGAAAAACAAACCTAATCATACTTCTTGCTCAAGTTAAAAATAGCAAGAGAGGTCAAGGATTAAGTGGTCATGGAGAATGAACAAGCTTTCACCCCTGGAAATAGTTTCTACTCAACAGGGTTGAGGCACATTGGTGGTATGGTGTGGGGAACTTGCATTGTCACTGTCTAAATTACCTACCTGTGTTGTACCTGGTTTTTAGATAAACAGAGGACTTCAGTTTCTAGGCTGAACATTCTGAAGCACTACATCATTTAAAAAAAATGTTTGCATAGGAAAAATATACATTGATTAATTTAAATCTATGATGAAGGGAATTATATGAAAAGACTGCCTACGATTTAAATATACAGGTTAAACCTCTCTAGTCTGGCACTCTCTAGTCCAGCAACATCTGTGGTCCAGCATGATTTTAGTTAGCTGAATGTCCACTTATCATGGGTGTGGCTGAGTTTCCCGCAGTCCCATAAATTTTGTCTACAGCCACCAGTTCTGGCTTTCAGTGTCCTGTGCTCTTATTTAGCTCTAATTTACCCTAAATGTCTTCTAAGAGCCCAGTAAGCAGTGGAAGTGTTGGCAATGCTGCTAGACAATATTGACCTCTTGTGCAAATTCTCAGGTTCAGCACCGGTCAGGTCCCGGGGATGCCAGACTAGAGAGGTTCAACCTGTAGCCTTTTGTAGAACTGTTATGTAGCTATGTGAGGAATGCCCTGAGAACTACACTCTGTCATGTCTAGTCACAAGATGGATTTAACTAGAAATGAAAGGAACATTATATAATTCTGATCAGCAATCCAAAAGATCAAAGTGAATGTCAAATCATTACTACAGGGAATTAAGCGGTAACATCCCTCACTTGTAATTATGCAATTTGAAAACCATTTCTGAGCAAACAGTCCACAGATCACAGCTCTTACAAATTTATGAAAATATTTATCATCTGTAGGTTTTAATTTGCTTTTCCAGGGACACCAACAATCTTCAAGTATGTAGGTTTGATTCAAGCAGCTTCGCTTGTGGTAGAAGTTACCTCGGAACACAGGGGTGCAAGGTGCTTACAACTCCCGTTCTGAGGGGAATACCTACCCACTCAGCAGAGCTCCAGAAGGTGATGGTGTTTACTAGGAAATGGATAATTTGGGGTTACGTTGTTTTACCATATTTCAAAGACAACCTCCCTACCTTGGCTGCTACATAGATTTTGAGGTTGCAAGGGAGAAAAACTGTATAGGGTGGGCTAAGGAGAAACCTCTAAGGGCTTCAGACATCATAAAGAAAAACTTAGACTATCAGGAAAACAGATACTAACAATTATGTCTATTAAAGGGTGGAAGCCTCCTCCTAGGGAAGTCCACTGACTTGAACCATTTAATGATGCCCTGGCAGAAACATTTAAGTATATACAATCATGTAACAACCATAAATTAGCAAGGCAATGTTGTCGTTGTTTCAGTAGGTCTCTTACATTTCTAATTTGTGCAATTCTTCTCTCACACCCTGCACAAATATTCCTCTGCTTTAATAAATTCAATAACCTCAAAGTGGTTGAATAAATGATACCACTGTTCAAATGTCAAATGGACCCTGAATTTTGAATGTTGGCCCTTGTTCCCAATCACCCCTTTTGCGGGACACAAACATTCAGATACACATAGCTGTAAGTGACACAACTGGTTAGCACAGAAATGGGAGAAATTAAAAAAGTTAAAGGGCAAAAAAATGATACACTTGGCTGAAGGATGGAATATTTATCAATTCAATTAAACATATTTTTAAAATATGGAAATACTACCTAAAATGCTGTTCAATTGACAGATAGGCCCGAACCTAGATATTTAGATCTGAATCTGATCTTTTTCAACATTCAGGGATGTTTGGATGTGAGGTTTTGATCAAGCTGGTTTTCTGTTCTGTCATGGCAGAGAAAATATAAATTGCAAATTAGAGAGGCAAAGAGGAAATGCAAAGAATAAAATGTATTACAATAAAAGATTTTAAATGTTTTCATATATTCAGAATGAATAGAAAACATTTTTTCTATGAACCATATGGGACAAACACGAATGAGAGGGACAAACAAAGTTGATAATGTTATTGAAGAGAAGCTAAATGAATTTTTTGCATGACTCTTTTTCAAGAAAATGATGGCGGGAGGATATTCTCTATAGGAACCTCATCTCTTTTCAAACTTTTCATAGCTGAAAATTGTCTTCAATTACTTTTTCTGAAAAAAATGCAGTAACCCTAAACAATGACAAACTCCGCAATGCTATTTTACCCTTTAGAGCACAAGACACAACAATAAGATTTTAATCAACTTCTTTTCAGCAGACCCAACTAATCTAAAATACTGTGGGACAGAACTGATATAAATCACTGTGGTTCCAATGAAGGTAATGGTGATATGCTAATTTACACTAGTAGTCAATCTGAATGAAAATTTTCCTTTTTCATGCACATGCTCAAATGTTTGCTGGATTAGGGAGTATTCATTCATTAATTCTACTGCTGATGAAGTGCAGAGTGCACACGTTGGGCCAGCCATTTCCAGAAAACCTGGTATCCTGCCTCTGTTGCAGCCTGCTCTATAGATAAGATGAGGTTGGTAAGGGCAGTAGTTATGACATCCCTCAAACACGTGTGAGGTCTTCTCCATCCAGTTTTGTTGGGTCAAATGGATAAAGCTAATGGAATGGTATGGACTCTGGCATACGGAGCAGATGGTCAAGTCACCTGAGCCAACACTGAGTCACTTGGGAAGACACAGTATGAAATCACCACATGCCTTCAACATATTGTTGCTATTTCAAATGGAAAGCATCTAGTTGGTGCATTTAGATTTCTGTGATGGCCCAGGTTTCAGAACCTTGCAAAAAAAGACAGAAATCACGGCTCTTTGATATTTAGCCCCTCATGTTCACTAGCCGAGTATGAGGTTATTCAACATAGGCCTTGTGACTTTTTACACAACTCTGGGAGACTAGGCCTGAGGCACCGTGTTGTATATCTGTGTGGCACCTCAAACCAGACTCACGCTGACAAACCAGCCCCTCCTCTTTGCATGCAGCCTATGTGCTTCCAGCTCAGTCCCTGCTGAGCCCATGTGGGGGAGCACAGGGTACAGGAAGTTCTCCCAACACGCCACAGTTTGTAGTACACAACTTGTAGTTCCCAGAGCTGCTGCTGAAGCACACTGGACCTTGGGCTACAGATAAATATGTATGTTAGCCCAAGTTGATATGCAGCATTAATGCCACAGATGCTTCCGAAGAATGTGCATAACACCTGTAGCCTTGCTGATGCAGAGCTTCATGTCAGCAAGGCAACCTCCCTCCTGGCTGACGACAGAGCCAAGATACTCAAATGAGGATGGGCCATCAATTATGATGGGCATGGACAGAGGTCTATCACTTTTATCAGTTTGGTCTTCTAATTGACTTGAAGACCAAGCTTCTGCTTCTTCTGTAAATATATTGAGCTCATTTATGAGATTACTTTATAAGGATGAAAATATAGCTGGGCCATCCACATAGTCAAGATCTGTTATGCAGAAGTCATGGAGTATCATTCCCTGTATAACGCTAGGGAGGCCTCCATCTTAGGGGTCAATAATGGTGCTAAAGAGATCAGGAGTGGCCACGCACCCTCTAGAGATGACACTGTTGTCCTCAAACCAGCTGGGTACCTTGGTATCTAAGTTCTCACTTTGGCAGTGCATTTTTTTAAGAAGAATGCAACAGGACCTTGCCAAGTACACCAGCAGCTTTGAGACCAAGCCAAAAGGCCAGTTGTGGTAACTTACATTTCTGCAAACTGAAGATGTGCACTTGCCAAAGCTGCTAATTAAGTAAAACGTATTGTTTCCTTAATTCCTTAAACTTCAAAAACATCTATTTTAATCTTTGCAAACCACGTGTATGTGTGTGAGTGTGTATATGGTATGTTTTTGCATATCTACTGTAACTCCAGAGCAGTTTTAGATTTTATTAATTATTATGCATAATAGGCTTTGTATATTATATATAACATGCAAAGATTAATTTATTTATTCAGGCAGGCTATTTAACAATTCTCATACCTTCCACACAGGTTCCAGAACCTTTGGTTTGCCACATATAACTGAGAGAGATTTTTGGATTGAAATGATTGTGACAACTGCAATAATTTTTATTTATATAACATCTTTCATCTAGAAGGAAAGAATTTAAAAATGCTTTATGTGGAAGCAATGTGTGTCAAAAATTTCAGCACAGTAATCCAGTTAGATATAAGCCATGAAATAGAGCTGAATTGCACAAGATGTGATGGACTTAAACTCCTTGTATGAATGTTTGTAATTAGCAGACTCAGAGTATTCCAGTCAATTCTAAGCACAGATGTCACATGTGCTGAGCTGGACCCAGTTTGAAGCAGCAAACACTCACTCACCTGCTGACTGCTGGAAATGACTGACTCTAGGGAACAAGCTGTAAAATCAATTATTCACATCTACTCTGTTGCCACCTCCTACACATCTTGCAGCAGCACTAGGGAAACCAGGATTGGTTTGACCTGATTTTAATATCTTCATACACACTATCTTTATCTGTGGCTGGAGTAGGAAAATTATTAAACAAACATAAAAATAAGCAAATTGCTCCACTCAGAGCTACCGGTAATGCCTTAGTCCCGCAAAGGCCCCTCCTCCAGCTAGCCTCCCTGTTTACATTACCTTTGCCTCCTCCTTTGATCTTCAGAAATTCTCCTGGGGGCTTTCAGACTGAGTTGCTATGCTTACACATATGTACACACCCAGAATGTAAGGTGATGCTTGGGACGTTTGATTATTTGTTGGTTTTACCAAAAGATGAAAAGAGAAAATGTGTTTGCATTTGTTTTTTGCCCATCACATTCACTTTCTGAAGAAGTAGTTGTCAGCAGCAAAGATTTATACTTAATAATTTGATTGATACAGCAGGAAGGGAAGAAGTAAGCAGTTTGAAAAGTAAGAAATTACTGGATGAGTGTATAGGGAGAAGGTTGGGGGGGGGGTAATTATCCCAGGAATAAAACTACTAGGGAGCTAATTTAGTTTGGAGTAAAGAAGGAAGAATGTATTCAATATACCCAGTTCCGTGCATGAAAATATTTCCTCCAAGATTTTTGGAAGGAGAAGTAAATGTCTTCCCAATTTTGAGGAAATATTCTTGGGTGGATTAACTTCATTCTTGAAATAAAAACATTAAGGAGTAAATCTTGCTTGGGACAATTTTACAAAAAACTACACATTGCAATAGAACTAAATTATACATATTCTAACTTCACAAGGATTACGCTTGGTGTTTCAGTGACTGTCACCATTTGTAATAGCATCAATATATTATCCTTGAATTTCTCAGTGGCAGAAAGCAATTTTTTAATAAATCTGAATATTTTGTCATCTATGTTACTTTTAGATGAACCCCAGAGAACCTCTGGGTCCACGTGAAAGGAATTCTAGCAATGCCTATACCTGCAGGTGCCATTCAGGAGACTGATACTGGTTACCTGCTTTACTCTGTAGTTACAAGGATTATGGCTTCTCTTTAATAATTGAGATTCAAATTTGTGGCCCTCAGTAAAGCAAAACTCCCCTTAGATTTGGCAACATCTGTGCAGACATATATGACCATAATGTAGTCCTAAACAAGGCATGCTAATATTAGCCTACCACATATTTGCATCTAATTCTGTCAGGCTATGTCTATACAGCAGTGTTATTTTGGAATAACCGACGTTATTCCGAAATAACAGAGTCTGCATCTACACAGCAGGCAGTTATTTCAACATAACGTCAAAATAATGTCGACCTGGAGGACTTCTTACTCCGACTCCTATAACTCTCATTTTACAAGGCGTAAGGGAAGTCGGAGGAAGAGTGCTCTAACTCAGACTTCCTGCTGTGTAGACACCTCCAAAAGCCAAAATAAGCTATTCTGACTTACGTTACATAAATGATGTAGCTCAACTTGCATAGCTTATTTTGGCTTCAGCCCTGCTGTGTAGTCATGCCCTCACAGTCTCCCCCTCTCATATTTTTGTTATACATTTCCTATTCTGGATGCCATAATCTGATGAGCATGTTGTCCAACAAGTTTTAATTTCCTTGGTTGTAAGGTATGTGTAGAAACAGGCCAGCCGACTTGGGGGGTTGTGCAATTGCCCCCGGGCTCCATGATACAAAAGGGCCTGGAGCTCATGGCCACCGTTGCCTCTACTGCAGCGTATAGAGCCTGACACCCTTTAAATCGCTACCAGAGTGCCATGCAGTGCACTCTGGGCAGCACTGAGGGCTGCCTTGGGAAGGCATAGTACTCTCCCAGCAGCACTAAGGACTGCCTAGTCCCAGCTCCACCCCTTCTACTCAAGACCCCGCCCCTTCTTCTCAAGGCCCCACTACTTCCAGGGTGTGTGGAGCGCACACCCTCACCCTGTCTTGCTTGGAAGCCCAGCAAGGCGATCTGACCCACTACATAGAAATTACCTCTTTAATCCAAACTTTCTAGAGCATTGTGTGGACCATATTGTCCCTATATCTTCTGGTAGTATCCAAACATAAAAAGTGGAGTATTCTCTGGAGCAGTGGTCCCCAATGTGGTGCCCGCGGGTGCCATGGTGCCTGCTGGGCCATTTATGTGCGCCTGCGGAACAATCTGGACTGGCTCCGCCCCCAGGCATGTGGCACAAGTGCAGTGCCGGCCCCTGGCGCATGGGCGGCCCCTGCCCCGGGTTGTGGGACATGCCGGTGCCAGCCCTGGGTGTGAGACACATGGGCGGCCCCTACCCCGCAGTCACGGCACATGCTGGCACTGGCCCCTGACACGTGGCACTTGTGCGACCCCACCCCCGAGCATACGTTGCATATGCGGCCCTGCCCCCAGGCGCGCGCATGCACGGTCCCGCCCCTGGGCGCGCAGCCCATGATCGGTCCCTCCCCCGATGCGCAGCGCGTGAGTGGCCCCGCCCCTGGGACCCCAGGTGCCCCAAAAGGTTGGGGACCACTGCTCTGGAGTATCTCTACAGTATTGTCCTAGAGTATCTCTACAGTCTAAACTAGCCTTTTCTGAATGTTCAGGTTGCAAACTTAAACAATTTCTTCAAATTAATGTCCGAAAACAATCCAACTCTAGTCCGTTAAGACTAACGTTTCTTTAATACATTCCTGTAGAGAGTCTCCTGATAAGTTGTGCTCTTGTGCAGCAATTCAGGAGAGATTCTAATGCCGCCCAGCTGATTAACAAAACATCAACCCAAAGTTTTTTTGTTCCTATTGGTTGTGCACTGCCTTGATACCCATAAAAAATTATTCTGAATATAGATGGGGAAAAAATCTGCATATGGATGGAAAAGATTAGAGGGGAAATGTAGGCCTTGCTAAAATGAGTGCCTTCGTATGATTATAACATCAATGGCCTCTAGCAGTTTAGAGAATTTGGTGTACAGTACCTGTGCTAACGCTGAAATTAAGAAACAGCTACTAAAAGCTGCAAAAGAGATCCGGAAGTTTAGATTGATTGGGACTTGTCATAGTTTAAGCTTTTGTAAACAAGTCAGTGGGTTATATGATCTTTAATGTAATCCACTAGGGAGGCATTTTCTGCGGACTGTCATGCCTTAGGATATTGATTGCAGATCCTGCACATACTTGGAAATGGCTGTAAACCATGCCTATATAAATAGGGAAGCATGACAAGAGGTTTCTTTGGCTGTACATTTTGAATGGCATTCAGAAAAATTAGATAAATAGGTATTCAAATGCAGCAACAGCTTAAAACTTAAATAAATTCATATGCATAGCAGTTATGGATGTGTCGATGGAAAATACTGTAAATATTATTCCTGCCCTTAGATGTGTTGTGATATCTTAATAAGGACAGAATCTTAAAATATCCTAATTATGTCTTCAAAATAGTTTCGTGACTATTCTCACCCACCTGCATTTATTTTTTTACATAGAATAAGTTTAGATTTTAGCAAATGCTAGCCTAACCATTTTTGTCCTCATGTTTGTCTTTAATTTCATATATGGAATGAGCAAAAGAGAGTCACAAACCATGTTGAATAGCTCTTTGAAAGAACCAGAATTGTTTACATATAGAATGTAGACCTATAGAATGGTGTTGTCTCCAATAACCTAATGTTATTAGGTAAAACTGCCTTTGCTGTTTTAACTGGAATGTATTCGTCCTATCTGGAGTTGAAGTTTATTTCCAAGAACTGATATTTCAAGAGATAAGAAAAAGAGTGTTTCCCTATTCACAATCAGGGATTACTTGTACAAAGCCGATCAAGCTTGTTTTGTTTTACCTTATTCTGTTCTGTCATTTGCTGAATTGCTACTCTCTATTTTTAAAATTTTTCTTGGGCAATTTGCACTTATACAAATTGTAAGCATAAATTGCTTAGATTGATGTTCAAGGAACAGAAAGAAGCAACATTATAGGGCTTTTTCCTTGCTTATGGGTAATTCCCATTGATGGTAATGAGGGAACCATTGTAAAGGACAAATTGGTTCCCTAATTCTATAATAAACAAATGAATTTAATTTGTTCAAAAATATAAAATAAAACACTATCCCCAGTGATACTCTCCTGTAGTTTTAACTAATTGGCCTGTCCCTTCCACCTACCTATGCAAAAGAAAGTTGAAGTATTAGATTAAAAACTATGTTGCAAACTGGGTCACTTAGTGAATAATAGAAACAATCCACTTGTCCCCTAGAGGGACTGCACAGGATTTATGAGTTATGAAACCTGCTTTACTTGGATATTTTTCACAATCTACCCAGTGACACTCTTTATCCTCTCTGTGTAATCTGGAATCCTTTTATCTTTGTACATCTCTCCAGTTGCAATGGGAATAAAAACAACTCAGCAGCACAAAGTCAGATTTCAAAGTTGAGCCACACAAAGTATAGCCTAAAGTAACTTAACCTCTGTTGTGCTTATGACTGGAAGAAACACTGTCATCCAAGCAGCACTAATATGGCCACCCAGCTTAAATCATATATCATGCTGCCCCACTCATTTGAAAGTTCATAGCACTGAGCATGAACAAGGACATGTCATTTGAGGACTTAAATTAAATGAAACAGGGGAAAGCAGCAGCAGCTTAATTCTATTAATCCCACAGCAAACTGCACCTCCTTGAACCAGTAAGATATCCTACAGAGAGAATGAGATTTATCCCTATTTTAAATCAGAACCCTCGTAAAGGACACATCCTGAAACTGTCCTAGCTTCAACCTTTTCCTAGCTGCCCACTTCTGGGTCTGTGCTGGCTTTATTCAGCCTCCCCCCACCCCAAATGAGAGAGCCACACAACTCCCTGTGGGAAAGAGAGTCCTTGCCCCTTACAGCCACTGGCATAGCCCATAGCTGAACATATTTCAATATCTTTTGTAGAATTGAAGTACCATCATTAGGGACCTATGTCTACACAGCAGTGTTATTTCAGAATTACTGATATTATTCCAAAATAACATAGTCTACATCTACACACAAGCAGTTATTTAGATATAACGTCTAAATAATGTTAAGCTGGAGGACTGCTTACTCCTACTCCTGTAACCCTCATTGTACAAGGAGTAAGGGAATTTGGGGGAAGAGTGCTCAATCTCGAAATAACTGCTGTGTAGACAGCACCAAAAGTTGGAATAAGCTATTTCGATTTAAGCTATGCAATTAGCATAGCTCAAATTGCGCGGCTTATTTCAAGTTTAGCCCTGCTGTGTAGATGTGCCCACAAAGATTAAGGGACATTTTGGAATAGTACTCTATTTTGAAATTTGGTACTGTGTAGACAGCACCAAATTTTGAAATAAGCTATTTAGAAATTAACTTGAAATAAGCTATGCAATTTGCATAGCTCAAATTGCATAGCTTATTTTGAGATAAGGGTGCAGTGTAGACCCACTCTGAATGAACCCAATGAACCAGGCCAATGTGTCTGAAACATGTAGATAAACTTCAGTGCTTGAATTGTTGGATGGGAGGTTAGGATTGGATAGCCCATCCCAGTTCTTACCAGTGTAGACAGGGGTGGGGGTGAGAAAATGCAGGGGGGAGCAGAAATAGCATGGTATTTTTCTCCAGTTCAAGCACTGAAAAGACTTATTATAGTTTTAAGCAAGATGAGGATAAACAGTACTACAATGCCTCTAGTACTCAGCAAGATTTTAATACCAAAAAGCAACCCATAGCACATGCACACCCTTCTTGGAGCGCCTCTGATTCCCCCAATGTGGTACACTCCTTGTTTCCCCCGGATAGTGACTCTGGCCAGATCTACGCTCTAAACTTGCATTGGTATAAAACTAGGTTGCTCAGGGGATTGAAAAAATCTATGCCCATGAGCAATCCACTAACCAAACCTCTGGTGTAGACAGAGTTTCTCCTGTTGACATAGCTACACCCTATTGGCATAGTAGCGTCTTCACTGCAGCACTAAGGCATTTCAAGTGGAGATCTGCCCTCTGTGTCCCCACTTTACAAAACAATAGGCCCTGGGTTCTTTGTGGTTCTCCGGCTGGCGATAGGTTCAGCTCCTAGCTTGCTGTTTCCTTAGAGCAAAACTCAATTTTCAATGTGTTGTGCTTCCACCTAGTGGAGAAGTCAGTATATTAATATACAGCCCCTGTGACCTCGAGAACATTGTGAATTAAAAGGAACCAGGAACTAACCAATTTTAAGAAGGAACAGAACACTTTTAGGGGATAAGGTTGGGTTAAATTAAAAGGAGGAGTAAAAATAGATATTGTGGCAAAAGGGAAAAGCAAGGGAAATCAAGGGGAACAGCCAAATGAATAACACACAACATTCAGACCCTCCTTCAAATACAAACATCCTCTCTAGGCATTACATTTACTCAAATTTCACAGACTGTAAATGCCGTCATATGTCATTCAATCTGACTGAAGAAAGTGATATTTGTACAATTAGATAGCCAAAGAGGCATTGCAGACCTGATCATTATTTGTGTACCAGTGTGGTGCTAAACCTACCAACACTATTTTTGGCTAGCTATACCCCCACTGGCCTGGCCTGTTCTCAGCCTGCAGTCCTTTGGAATGAAAACAGTAGTTACTGTTAATAGTCGCAACTGTGAGGCTGGCGGAAGAGATCCATGGGCTTCTATAACCCTGGCCTGTCCCTGATTTACAGAGGGAGGGAAGCACTGTGGCAGATAATCCTCTCCATCTGGGTTAAGCTCACGGATGATGATTGTTTAGGTGGGGGTGGGCTTTATTCTAACCAGTATCTTCTTTAATGGAGCTGTGTGGGGGACACCTGATGGATGTGTGCTTCTGTCAGCTGGCCCCTCTAACTGACAGGCAAAATGGAATACAGTCTTCTGTTCTGTAGGGAGCAACCTGCATCATCTTCTGCCACTGGAAGCTGATCCCTGCAGCCAATGCCTTTCCCCCAGACACTATCATCCACCTCAAAGCATGTGTCTATTGGTTCCAGCTGTGAGCAGGTGATTCAGGGCCTGCAGGTGATTATCCTGATACATCAATCAAGCCCCTGTACTGAGAAATATGACTCCCTTTCTCAGAGGATTTCAATATTCTGACATTTGGTTTTGCTCTGATTTGGAACAAAGACAAAAAATATCAAAATTCTCTATGAAAAGGCAGCTTCAAGGGCAGATAGTATGGGGGCAGTCCACTATGGGGTGCTCACTGGCACCACAGAGCCTGGATGCCTAGGCTGCTGAGGAGCCACATGCCCAGGAGCATGGTTCCCACCTCCCCACAGAACTTGGGAACCACAGCTGGGAACCCCTAGAGACCTGCTCTGCAGCAACCCATGAAATGAACTGTGTAGGACCCAAAGAGCCTGGAGGCTTAGAACTCTGTGATCAATGGCTCCCAGACTCACCCCATCAGCCCTCCAGGGAGCCTGCTTGGCAACCTGACAGGTGAAGGCTGGCAGAAATCAGGCAGATTTTGAAATCCATTTTGGTTTCTATGACAATTTGGTCAAAATCAAACCATTTTTGTGAAACTTAAATTTCAACGTGTCAGCATTTTCAGGTGGAATAATGCTCCCCTAGAAAGTTTCTAACCAGCTCTGCTCCAGGCTTACTAACTATTTCTCCAGTTCTCTGTTCTTTAGTTGAGACCTCAGACAGTTTGTTTCCCAGCTCAGTGCTGCTACCAGTTTCTGGAAACTGCTTCCATGAAGTCCCCAAAGTGACCGGAGGGCAACATGGCTATGTATTAATATAGCAGACTATTTGTGCATGTGCTGCATGTTTTCATTTAAAATATAAAGCTGGCTCCCTCAAAAGCAATAGCAATAAGACATAACTATTGTTCTGAAAAGCACATGAAAGTGCTATTCTCAAATCTCTTCTGTTCTAGTGATGCAATTAGAACTGAGTATAATAGAATACAGTATTCCACAATTAGGAATTCAAAGCTGTAAAGTGCTGAACAGCTCTGAGGAAATGCTGAGCACCTTCTTCTCATATTGACCCTAAATCAGTTTGAGAGATTCACTTCCTGGGCCTCCTTAATTTTGTATAATGAATTATTAAGGGCTAATATGAGTAGATTGCAGCCTACAAGTACGTTTCTGGCACAAGGCAGCCACTAAGAGTTAACTCTAATGAAAAGTCTGCTTTAGCAGAATTTCCTGCTCCCTTATGCCACCTGGTGGAACAGGCTGAAAACCCTGTTCTAAAGGAGATTATGCAGCCAATTTAAGATACTGCAACTTTTAACAAGACAACAGCATGCACTGTGCCCCAGGAGCACTGTTTTTATCTATTTTTTTCTTATTCAATAGGCTGCTTTATCTTCTAAGCATAGCAAAGATAACTGACAGTATGGTAACCCCACCAAGAAAGCCACTGAAGATTTTTTTCAGAAAATAGAACAGGGTGACAAACACATTGAAACCTACACTAAAGACTCTCTCTAGTACCAACCCCAAAAGGCCAGTTATAGTAACTAGCCATTTAAAGTACCCAGTAGGGCTCCATTACAATTTTTGACCTTTCAATGAAAGAATAACTTATATATCAAGCAAGCGATTTTTGCTGGTCACCTGGGTGACTGTTTAAAGCAGTTTCACTGTATAATCTCACAAATGCAATATTCTTCTTTATGTCTTTGTCTTCTATGAAATTGAACTAAGGTTCATTTTGGAGAAGGGGATTACCCAACTTGAGGGGATGAAGTTTAGTAGGCACCGAATATAATATAATTAAATTTTCTTGTAAGTAAGCCCGAAAGCATCGTTAGATAATAATTTGGCATAACTAAAAGCAAGTAAGAAATATAAGGAATAGCGGAACGTTCCTTATTTTCAAAATTCAGCAAATATCATATTTGGCTGTAAATACAAAATATTTCTTCCCTCCCTTTATTTAGCATGATTGGAGTTCAGTATCTACATTCCTTTCCTTATTTTTGCAATATGTTTTATTTTTTCTTGGTACCATAGAAAGGTAGGGCTGAAAGAGACCTCAATCTATTATCAAGCCCCTGCATTGTGGTAAGATGAAGTAAACTTAAACCATCCCTAACAAGTGTTTATCTAATCTTTTCCTAAAAACCTTCAGACGCAGAGATTCCACAGCCTCCTTTGGAACTCTATTTCACCACTTAACTAACATTATAGTTAGAAAAGTTTTTCCTAATATCTAACCTAAGTCTCCCTGACTGCATATTAAGCCTGTTTCTTCTGGTCCTACCTTCAGTGAACACAGAGAACAGTTGATCCCTGTCCCCTTTATAACAGTCCTTAACATATTGAAAGATTGATATGAGGTCCTCTCTAAGTCTTCTTTTCTCAAGACTATGACATGTTCCGTTTTTTTAACCGTTTCTCACGGTCAAGCTTTCTAAACTTGTTCCTGTTTTTGTTGCTCTACCTCTTTTCTAAAGTGTGGAATCCAGAACTAGATACAATACTTCAGCTGAAGCTTCACCAGTGCCAAATAGAGCAGGATAGTTACTTCCTGGTCTTGCATATGGCACTCTTCTTAATATACCCGAGATGGGTGTACCAGGCCTTTGTGGCCCCATGCTGGAGACCTTGTGGTCTTACTACACCTCACCAAGAACTGGAGGCATGAAGGCGAGTCCTCCAAACCTACCTAGAAAAGCAGCACAGAATCAACCAGTCACAGATCAAAAGGCTCAGATAAAAGGTGTTTCAGGATCTTAGCAGGGACCAAAGGAGGGAAGAAGGGTGCTCTGGTCAATGGTGTTTGACAATTAGCCAGAAGTTATTGCTGGTTGAACTTACATAGTTGGAACTGTGGAGAGAGAAGAACTTAAGAACTCTGAGCTAAGGGGTGAAGATGGGGAAGAGGCCCAGAGAAGCAACAACAACAAATTGAAGTGAGTGATATGTGGCTGTTGTGTATAGGATCCCTGAGTTGGACCAGGAGTAATGAATAGGCCTGGTTTCCACCACCCGGAAAATGGCCTAACCCGCAAGAAGGGGACAAGATTTGTTTGGAAGTCTGAGCGAAAGGCTAAAATTAAATGGCCTAGAGCAGGAGTGGGGAACCTTTTTTGGGTCGGGGGGGGACCACTGACCCACAGAAAAATCAGTAAGGGGCCACACACAAGTGAGAAGAAAAAAACCCTCACTAATGTGGCCCCCACCTGAGAAGGAGAAAGACACTCCCCACATTCCTTTCCCACACCAAAGCTCAAGGTGCCCAGCCTAGTAGAATGTTATGTGCTGGGGGTGATGGAGGTGATGTGTGGTGGGGTGATGTGTGGTGGGGTGATGGAGGGGTGCTGGAGCAATAGTGCGGGCTCCCCAATGCTTGTGAGTCCTGAGCCTTGGGTGGACAGATCCAGGCAATCCTGGGGCCACATCTGGCCCTCGGGCCTGAAGTTCCTCACTCCTGGCCTAGAGGTAAGGTGGAAGACCATAATAATTCGAACTAGCTAGTTCGAACTAGGCTTAATCCTCGTGGAATGAGGATTACCTAGTTCGAACTAAGCGCTCCGTTAGTTCGAATTAAATTCGAACTAACGGAGCGCTAGTGTAGCGCCTATGAAAGTTAGTTCGAACTAACGTCTGTTAGTTCGAACTAACTTTGTAGTGTAGACATACCCTCAGCTTCTCCTCATAGGTCATGTGCTCCATCCGCCTTATCATTTTGGTCACCCTCCGCTGGACCCTCTCCAATGCGTCTACATCCTTTCTATAGTGGAGGATACAGAACTGGACACAATAAAGGGGAATAATCATTTCTCTGGATCTCTTAATGCACCCTAATATGCCATTAGCCCTCTTGGCTACAAGGGCACACTATTGACTCATACCCAGCTTCTCATCCACTGTAATTCCCACGTCCTTTTCTGCAGAACTGCTTCTTAGCTAGCTGGTCCCCAGCCTGTAACAATGCTTGGGATTCTTCTGTCCCAAGTGCAGGACTCTACACTTGTCCTTGTTGAACCTCATCAGATTTCTTTTGGCCCAATCCTCTAATCTGTCCAGGGTTCCCTTCAGCGTATCTACGTCTCCCCCTAGGGTACTGTCATCTGCGAACTTGCTGAGGGTGCAATCCATCCCCTCGTCCAGGTCATTAATAAAGATGTTGAAAAGAAAAAAGGTCCAAGAACAGATCCTTGGGGCACTCCACTAGAAACCGCCACCAACCTGACATCGAGCCGTTAATCACTACCTGTTGGGCCCGACAGTCTAGCCAGCTTTCTATCAATCTTACAGTCCATTTATCCAAGCCATACTCCCTTAACTTGTTGGCAAGAATATTCTGGGAGATCGTATCAAAAGCTTTGCTAAAGTAAAGGTATATCACATCCACTGACTTTCCCATATTCACAAAGCCAGTTATCTCATCATAGAAGCTAATCAGATTGGTCAGGCATGATTTGCCCAGAAGTAAACTGTGAGGGCATGATTTGCCCTTTCTGAATCCATGTTGATTATTCTTGATCACTGTTCCCTCTTCCAAGTACTTCAAAATGGATTCCTTGAGGATCCCCTCCATGATTTTTCCGGGGACTGAGGTAAGGCTGACTGGTCTGTAGTTCCTTGGATCATCCTTCTTTCCTTTTTTAAAGATGGGCACTACATTTGCCTTTTTCCAATCATCCAGGATCTCTCCCGATCTCCACGAGTTTTCAAAGATCATGGCCAAAGTCTCCGCAATGACATTTGCCAACTCCCTCGGTACCCTTAGATGCATTAAATCAGGGCCCATGGATTTGTGTGTGTTTAGCTTTTCTAAATAGTCCTAACTTGTTCTTTCCCCACCAAGGGCTGTCCACCTCCTTCCCATACTGCATTGCCTAGTGCATTTATCTGGGAGCTGACCTTGTCCGTGAAGACAGACGCAAAGAATGTATTGAGTACTTCAGCTTTTTCCCATCTGTCACTAGGTTACCTCTCTCATCCAGTAAGGGTCCCACACCCTCTCCGATCACCCTCTTATTGCTAACATACCTGTAGAAACCTTTCTTTTTACCCTTCACATCCCTTGCTAGCTGCAATTCCAATTGAGCTTTCGCCTTCCTGATAACTCCCCTGCATTCTCGAGCAATATATTTATACTCCTCCCTAGTCATCTGTCCAAGTTTCCACTTCTTTTAAGCTTCCTTTTTTTGTTTAAGCTCACCAAGGATGTCCCCAGTAAGACAATCTGGTTACCTACCATATTTGCTTTTCTTGCTGCACATCAAGATGGTTTCTTCCTGTGCCTTCAATAAGGCTTCTTTAAAATGCTGCCAGCTCTCCTGGACTCCTTTCCCCTCCATGTAAGTATCCCAGGGTATGTCTACACTGCCACCCTAGTTCGAACTAGGGTGGCTAATGTAGGCATTCGAACTTGCAAATGAAGTCCGGGATTAAAATATCCCGGGCTTCATTTGCATGTTCCCGGGTGGGAGCCATTTTTAAATGCCTGTAGTTCGAACTACCTGCCTGCGGCTACACGCAGCACAGACTAGGTAGTTCGAATGAAAGCTCCTAATTCGAACTACCATTAAACCTCCTTGCAGGAGGAATAATGGTAGTTCAAATTAGGAGCTTTAATTCAAACTACCTAGTCCGTGTTACATGTAGCCCCAGGGAGTTCGAACTACAGGCATTTAAAAATGGCGCCCACCCGGGAACATGCAAATGAAGCCCAGGATATATAAATCCCAGGCTTCATTTGCAAGTTCGAATGCCTACACTAGCCACCCTAGTTTGAACTAGGGTGGCAGTGTTGACATACCCCCAGGGAATCCTGCCCATCAGTTCTCTGAGGGAGTCAAAGTCTGATTTTCTGAAATCCAGGGTATGTATTTTGCTACTCTCCTTTCTTCCTTTGGTCAGGATCTTGAAATCTATCATCTTGTGATCACTGCTTCCCAGGTTGTCACCCACCTCTACTTCCCCTACTAGTTCCTCTCTGTTTGTGAGCAGCAGGTCAAGCTGCACATTGCCCCTGGTCGGTTCCTTCAGCACTTGTACCAAGAAGTTATCCCCAACATTCTCCAAAAATTTCCTGGATTGTCTGTGCACTACTGTATTGGTCTCCCAACAGATGTCAGAGTGATTGAAGTCCCCCAAGAGAAGCAGGGCCTGCAATCTGGAAGCTTCTCTCAGTTGTCTGAAGAAAGCCTTGACTACCTCATCCACCTGATCTGGCAGTCTATAGCAGACACCAACCACAACTTCACCCCTGTTGCTTCCACCTCTAAACTTAACGCATAGAGTCTCAACAGTCTTTTCTCCCTCTAAATACTGGAGCTCCTAGCAATCATACTGCTCTCTCTTAGGGTATGTCTACACTACCCTCCTAGTTCGAACTAGCGGGGTAATGTAGGCATACCGCACTTGCAAATGAAGCCCGGGATTTGAATTTCCCGGGCTTCATTTGCATAAGCAGGGAGCCGCCATTTTTAAATCCCCGCTTGTTCGAACCCCATGTAGTGCGGCTACACGGGGCTCGAACTAGGTAGTTCGGACTAGGATTCCTATGCCGAACTACCGGTACACCTCATTTCACGGGCTTCGAACAAGTGGGGATTTAAAAATGGCGGCTCCCCTCTTATGCAAATGAAGCCCGGGAAATTCAAATCCTGGGCTTCATTTGCAAGTGCGGTATGCCTACATTACCCCGCTAGTTCGAACTAGCGGGGTAGTGTAGACATACCCTTACATACAATGCAACTCCTCCTCCTTTATTTATTTTGAATGTATTTCTTCCTGCAATGCGGTCCCTGTTCCTCTAAAGAAGGGGGAATCGTCAGAAGCTAATATTCCTAAAGATCATCCTATGTGAAGCACAGATTCTGTCCATTTTAGCACAGGACTGCAGCCACCAAACTTTGTCCATATATACTAGAATGTAGCTTTGTTAATTAAATAACTACCCCAAAATGCTTCTGCATTTGCTCTCTCATTTTCATGAAGGATGGAATTCTTTGAAGACTACAATTACATTGCTTTCTCTGACGCTTAACCTTTCTCTGGGTATGTCTACACTACCCTCCTAGTTCGAACTAGGAGGGTAATGTATGCATACCGCACTTGCTAATGAAGCCCGGGATTTGAATTTCCTGGGCTTCATTAGCATAAGCGGGGAGCCGCCATTTTTAAATCCCCGCTGCTTCGAACCCCGTGCAGCGCGGCTACACGGGGCTCGAACTAGGTAGTTCGGACTAGGTTCCTATTCCGAACTACCATTACTCCTCATGAAACGAGGTGTACCGGTAGTTCGGAATAGGCACCCTAGTCCGAACTACCTAGTTCGAGCCCCGTGTAGCCGCGCTGCATGGGGTTCGAAGCAGCGGGGATTTAAAAATGGCGGCTCCCCGCTTATGCTAATGAAGCCCAGGAAATTCAAATCCCGGGTTTCATTAGCAAGTGCGGTATGCATACATTACCCCGCTAGTTCGAACTAGCGGGGTAGTGTAGACATACCCTCTGAGAGGATCAAGCAGAACCTTAGAAAGTGTTATAGGGAGCATGAAGAATCATGGCTTTAAGATATACTTCAGTGGAGCTTGGGGCAAAAAAACTACAGCTGTGTGTCAGAAGTTACTTGACAAGACAGAGAGGCTTAGCAGGAGGGAGGTTCTGAGTTCACAGACCAACCCATGCCCTCTCCAAAAATAATAGGAATCATCATAAAAATGAAAATGCAAGAAACATGGAAGTTAGTGCTGTGTGGCAGGGCCTTAGTAAAATTTCGCAGACAGGGGCTCTATCACTACATCTTCCCACAGAGTAACATTTATAGTTATTACTTTCTTGCTGCTGGAAGCAAGCCTTTATAGACATTTTGAGAATACATCCAATATAGGAAATGGCCTGTTGTTTTTGCTTTCTTCCAGCTACATTATTGATATTTTAGGAGAGTAATTGAACTTCGCAGTGCTAGCTTGTTTTCTCCATGAACTACTATCTCCTGTTGATAAGTGTATTCTCAGGGCATATGCTAAAGTAACTGTAAATCCTATTCCTAAATGGCACTTGTATTTTATCAGCCTTTATAGAGAAAAAAAGGCATCCTTGCTGTAAAATATCTGGCTGCAGTTTAAATTGTACCGTGGCTTGTCACACATGCACACTGCTATTTCATCGTCTTTTTTTTATCTGAGGCAAGAGACATTTGACTTTTGAAAACAGAGAGTAATGTCTCTTTTCATCATCTTCCTTATAAGAAGGGCTGCACGTATTTATTTTTTTTGTTACTGAATACTTGTTTCATCCCACATACGCCAGATGTTATACCAATTGCAATGTTAAGTAACGAAATTAAAAAGAGATTTGTAGCACATATAGCTGGGCAAATATTACAAAATAATTCCACGGAAAGCAGTAAGGTCTAGAGGAAAGAGTCCAGGAGTAGATAGTTTAAATCTTGTTTTATGGGCTTGGGCAAATCGTCAATTCACCTTTGTACCTGTTTTCTCAAGCCACATCTAGTGCTGGAAGGTCTAGTAAAGACCCGTTAAATGGAATGCTGAGGGCACTGCTATCAGCACTTGTACTCCTTGTGACATAAGGGAAGTCGACAGGAGCATTTCTCCTGTCGACCTGCCGCTGTGGGATGGTACCAAAGTTCAGCTTAAGGTACGTCAACTCCAGCTATGCTCCTCCTCCTCTCACTCTCCCCCTCCTCCCGAGTATAGACCTGGCCTCAGATGTAAAAGAAAGTTGATATGATGCATCATTTGGGGCTATGTCCCACCAGTAATGGCATCACTACAACTGACTGGCAGGGGGAGGGGAAGAGAATATTTGTCTTCAAAATGTTCATGAAAGATTAGTTTATTTTTCCTCTTACATAAGAACAGCCATAATGGGTCAGACCAAGCCTCGATTTAGCCCAGTATCCTGTCTTCTGACAGTGGCCAATGTTCAGTGCTTCACAGGGATTAAATAAAATAGGCAATCATCAAGTGATCCAACCCGCTGTTGCCCATGTCCAGGCTCTGGCAAACAGAGTCTAAGGGCCATCCTTGGCCTAACATCCATTGGACATATCTTCCATAAATTTATCTTGCTCTTTTCTGAATGCTGTTATAATCTTGGCTTTTATGGCATCCTATAGGGAGTTCCACAGTGTAACTGTGATATGTTGTATGGAGAAATACTTCTTTTTGTTTTAAACTTCCTGCCTCTTAATTTCATTTGGTGACCACTAGTTCTTGTGTTATTAAACAGAGTAAATATCACTTCCTTATCTATTTTCTCCACACCAATCATGATTTTATAGACCTTTTATCATGCCCACCTCAGTCATCTCTTTTTCAAGCTGAAGAGTCACAGTCTTAATTTCTCCACACACGGAAGCTTTTCCATACCCCAATCATTTTGTTGCCTTTTTCTACATCTTTTCCAATTCCAAAGTATCTTTTTTGTTAATAGGTCAGCCTCATCTTCACAAAAAATTCAAGATGGATGTGTACCATGGATTTATACAGAGGCAATATGATATCCGATCGTTTTTCCAGAAGAGGCTTTTCCACCATTTGGCCCAGTCTAGACAGGGCCAGATGGCAGAAAAGCCTCCTCTTTCAGCAGAGCCCTTATCCCTCACGAAATGAGGTATACAGGGCTCCCTGAAAGAGCGTGTTTGCTCTCCACAAAAAAAAGCAGAAGAGCAAACACGTTCCTTGGATGCGGTGGAGTTTTTCTGGGAATCTCCAGTATCCCGGAAAACCCGTGCAGTGTAGACATAGCCCATGTGGCTAACAATGGGGACTCCAGACCTAGCAACAGACAGACAGGAAGCAGCAAGAGGAGTCACAATGCAAGCAGGTATCTTTTCCGTAGTATCACAGAGACATAGTATAGGACAGTTTACATGTGCTTCTTGCAGCCTCCATCACCCTTTCTGAAACGTGTGGCCTCAGAAGGACAAGGCTCAAAGCAAGAGCATGAATGTCTGGGGGGGGCTATTTCAAGTAGGGGTTGCCACTGTAGGTTAGACATCTCTTTCTATATATATACAAAATGTTTTCCTGTGGAACAACAGAGTGATGCCATCCATGCCCTCTCCCAACCATGCCCTTTCATCTCTGGAGCCAGGCCCCACCCACTGCCAGCCCAGTCCTCTCTGGCAGCCAACTGGAGAGCTGGGGTTGGGGCGCCATGGCCTCGGCCTTCTCCAGCCACCAGGAATAGAGCCGGGCCTGGCACGCGGCAGCCTCAGCCCATCCCTCCCTGGCTACCAGGAGCAGAGCTGGACCTGGCATGATGAGGGTAGGCGGGGCTGGCACAGCCAGGAAGGGAGAGAGAGAAATGACCTGGGCTGGTGTGGACGCGGGGGGGAAGGAAATCAAAAGAACTCAGGCTGTCACAGGAGTGGCCCAGAGGGAGAGAGAAAGGGCCTGGACTGGTGCAGGTGCAGCCTGGGCGTGGGGGGGGAGAGAAAGGGCCCAGACTGGCAAGGGTGTGGCTTGGGAAGAGAGAGAGAGGGCTGGGCTGGCACAGCCTGAGGAGTGGGGAAAGGGATGGGGCTAGCTTGGCTGGGGGCATGTTGGGGACAGAAAGGGCCAGGGCTGCTGCGGCCCAGCCCTCCCTGGTGTGGGAGGTTGGTGAGCAAAGCAAGTAGGGGTTGCAGCCCCCTAATAATCTTTAATGAAAGATTAATTTTTAATTTCTGGAGACTAGGGCAACCCTGGAAAGTTGGCCACTCTAATTCCAGATCACACATTTTCATATATCTGCATCACATAATCTCTCCTTCTGTTTTCCAGAGCTCTCAGCATATACCACAAAAGATTATCCAAGATCAATATAAGTTTGGGGATGTCATCTACTGTGGCTTCACTTTCTATTGCATCCGCTTAATTCGAGCAATTATCAAAAAGCTATCCTTTTGCTGTGCTGGGAGTCAGGTAGGATAAAGACAAAAATTCTGTGCCTGGGGACTGATTTTCAGAGCCAGAAGGGCTATGTACATGCATAGAGGAAGGTGGCATTTTATTCTGATTCTGGGCTCTCAAGAGGAAGAGGGTCTATGGTAAACAGGATGGTTCTGAGCTATGGAAAAGTTTAGTGGGGAAAGAGTAGCCTCACCCTAAGCCTGTGGTCACCAACCAGTAGATCGTGATCTGCTGGTAGATCTTGGAGCCTCTGACAGATGATCCTGACAGGTTTGGTTATGACAAAGCCCTGCTGTGAGCTAGGTGGCACAACCTTAAGCAATGTATGTACAACATAGTATCAGGCAATAACTGACATATAATAGCAAATGAGTGAATAGCACACTGGGTAAGACTTTAGAAAACTGGAACTAATCAAATAGAATGGCAGATAAACAGTCCTTGTCGAGGACCATTTGGCAGCTTTCATGATAACAGAATAATATCTTTCTAAGCTATCAATCATAGTTCTTTTATACATAATGAAATGGGGAAACAGATGTTTATGTTACCATCATAAAGGCAAACCCATAATCCCATGTTATTTCATTTGGCTGGCAAAATGGGCATAATGTACATGGTAAGAAAGTAAGTAATTTAATTACCTCTCAGTGAGGGTTTTGTTGACCAGAGTATCTCAAAAAGCACCATTTGTACGCTTATCTCCATGCAACATCAACTTTAATTGCCAGTTACTTTTGCCTTCAAGCTGACCTGAAAACGCTTAAGGTCCAACCCTGATCTCATGTTGGTGAGAATCAGGAGCAATTTTCTATAGACATCACTGGAGATACACAAGAGTAAAAATGGTAAAGGGAGCTTAGAATCAGGCCCTTAGTTCCATGAATATTTATGACTTAACTCTGCATGTACAGCTTTCGGAATGCATTTTTGCTCCATTTCCAACATTCAGAAAACTAGGACTTTTGGGTCCCTGAGAGATATGCCAAGCAGGCAGTCCAGAAGTTGCCTCCTAGCTCAGCTACACATATTTATAGGCTCCTCAGGGACAGCTTTAGACTTTGGTTTATTCAAAATCTTCTCCAAAGATTTCTTGATAGAATAGCCTTATTTTGATCCTACTTCTACAAATGGTTTCATCAACAACTTCCATGAGAGCAGAGAGATGGTAGGGGAATTAAAAAAGTTACATCTTTAAAGAATGTAATTTAAGGAGGTTAGGCAGAAAAATTGGCATGATTTAGAGATAGCCTGGCTGCGAGGTCCTAGAGAGATGTTTGAGTCAGGCTATGTCTACACAATGGGGGTTTTCCAGGAAACTTCGCCACGTCCAGGGAACACGTCTGCTCTTTCACTTTTTTTTGCGGAAGAGCAGATGTGCTCTTTTGGAAGTCCTGTCTTCCTCCTCCCACGAGGAAGAAGGCTCTTCCGAAAGAGGAGGCTTTTCCGAAATTTGGCCCAGTGTAGACGGGCCAAATTTCGGAAAAGCCTCTTCTGAAAAACGTATGCAAATTCTGGAGTGCAATTTGTGTACCTTTTTCCAATAGATCACTAGTGTAGTCATAGCCTCATCAGACACAGAAGCTAAGGATCAGAGTAAGATGCAGTATGGTGGTATTGTCCACACTGTAAAGAGGTAGGGGAAGGGCTTGAGGAGAAAGACTAACAGTTGTTTCAGCCATGTCAAGTTTGAGTTGACAGGTAGACATCAAAGATATGTCAGACAGAACTAGTCACTTCACCCTCCCCCCCAGTGCAGCCTCTTTCTGAGGCAGCAAGGTGGGGGAGCAGGAGCTAGTGCTGGGGGGAGCCAGCTTAAAAGCCGGTTCTCCCCTCCTCCCCCCCAGTACCGTCTCCACAGGGGACAGGGAGGACACTAATATATATTCATCATAATTGTAGTTATTACATTGTGCTGCTACAAAATCATCACACTTGTTTAGGCTCCGGTCTATACCATTATTTCAAAATAACAAACAGAGCGTCCACACTACTAAGCCCGTTATTTTAAAATAAGGGGCTGGTTATTTAGAAATAATAACTCCTACTTTGAATGAGGAATAACACTTACTTTGAAATAGTTATTTTTTTTGAAATAGCGATAGAGTGGATGCTCTGCTGCTGCTATTTCAAAATAACTACTCCCCCGAGTCATTCAAAATGCTTACTCACTAGTTCTTTCTGGGTCTGTAAGTAGAGGTAGCGCATCCACATTAAAGGAGCCTGCCTTAGACTAATTTTGAGGCTTGCTTATAGTGTGGACATGCTATTTTGAAATAATTATTTTGGGAGTTATTATTTTGAAATAAGTTATTTTGAAATAATGTCTTAGCATAGTCATGCCTAGGTAGTCTACCTTCACATTTCTATACATTAGGGGTATGTCTAGACTGCATGCCTCTGCCGACATAGTCAAACTAGGCTACCCGACATAGTCAAAGAAGCCGGGATTTAAATATCCCTGGCTTCATTAAAATAAACATGGCCACCGCGCTGTGCCAGCTCAGCTTATCATTGGCACAGCGTGCGAGTCAAAATGTGGATCGGTTGGCAGGGGAAGCCTTTGTCTACTGCTCCTGTAAACCTCATTTCACGAGGCTTCCTCTGTTGACCGATCCATGTCTTGACTTGCGCTCTGTACCAACGATCAGCTGAGCCAACACAGCACGGCGGCCATGTTTATTGTAATGAAGCTGAGGATATTTAAATCCCGGCTTTTTTGACTATGTCGGGTAGCCTAGTTTGACTATGTCGGCAGAGGCATGTAGTCTAGACATACCCTAACATATTTGGATTTCTTCACATTTGAATTTCCTGGATTTATTATGCTTGCTTTGGGATAATGAAAACACACCAGAATGTATTTTACTCTAAATTATTGATATGTACTTTAAACATTAGCTCTATCTTATAGTCACTGATTGCAAATTTAACTAGAGGTCAGAATTTGTAAATTAATGTGAACACTCACTTGGTTTCTCAAAGCACATTTAGGCTACATCTATCCCACATCTTAACAGCAAGCCCATTATTCCAACGTCCCTGTAAACCTCATTCCATGAGGAGTAAGGGACATTTCAGAATAGTGATTTATTTTGAAATCAATGCTGTGTAGACAGCGCCAAATTACAAAATAAGCTATTTCGAAATTGACTCAAAATAAGCTACACAATTTGCGTAGCTCAAATTGAGTAGCTTATTTCAAGCTACAGCTGCAATGTAGACACACCCTTACAAAGTTGAGCTGGTTTTCCAAATTTCAGGCTTGCAAATTTTAGGGAATTTGCTACAATAGCTATCTCTTAGTGTAACTCAGGAGAAGCAGCGCGCTAACTGTCCGAAAGCTATAGACACAGATGAGATGGTGGACAACCCAAATGCACAGGACATAACTTTTATTCTATTATCTGAAGAAAGGTAAGATTGAAGGCACAAAAGCATTGCAATGCCTAGCCCTTAGGTGATCTGTGGTTTAGTGGAATCCTCAGACCCAAGTTAGGCAACCAAGGTCCCTATGTTTTGTATGGGGAGAGTTAGGTGCCTAAGGAAGATATCATCAAAAGTTAGCAGTAAATATGCAGAAGAAAGGAGTGAGGTTAGGCCTAAATTCTCCAAGGCTGCATCTAGATTGGCATGATTTTCCGGAAATGCTTTTAACGGAAAAGTTTTCCGTTAAAAGCATTTTCGGAACAGAGCGTCTAGATTGGCACAGACGCTTTTCCGCAAAAGCACTTTTTGCAGAAAAGCGTCCGTGCCAATCTAGACGTGCTTTTCCACAAAAAAAGCCATTTTCATGATCGGGGCTTTTTTGTGGAAAACAAATCTGAGCTGTCTACACTGGCCCCTTTGGGCAAAAGCTTTGCGCAAAAGGGACTTTTGCCTGAACAGGAACAAAATAGTATTTCCGCAAGAAGCACTGATTTCTTACAGTAGGAAGTCAGTGATTTTGCAGAAATTCAAGCGGCAGTGTAGACAGCTGGCAAGTTTTTCCGGAAAAGCAGCTGATTTTCCAGAAAAACTGGCCAGTCTGGACACAGCCCAAGTATCTAGGATCTAAAATACATTGATCTAAGATCCCCTCCACTTGCAATTCTCAGTCCTAAATACTCATGTGGAGTCAGGCATTTAAGACAGATCAGCTGTGTCAGTAGACAGAAAAGGAAGAGATTCACACACATAAACACACACACCAGGACACCTAATAGCAAACTGGGATGTGTGAGACCTATTGTGATAATTGGGCATACATTTGTAAAGGAAAGCAATACACTTAAGTAAGGCTACATCTACACTGCAGGCTTCTTGCGCAAGAACTTTTTGCTCAAGAGTTCTTTTTGTTCAAGAGTGCGTCCACACTGCCATGTGCTTTTGAGCAGGAGATGTGCTTTTGCACAAGAGCGTCCATGGTAGTGTGGATGCTCTCTTGCACAAGAAAGCTTTGATGGCCATTTTGGCCATGAGGGTTTCTTTCACAAGAAACCCCTGTTGCCCGTCTATACATGCCTTTTTGCGCAAGAGCTCTTGTGCAAAAAGGCTTATTCCTCATAGAAAGAGGAATAACTCTTGTGCAAAAAGCCCTGTGTTCTTACGATTTACTGTACTTTTTCTTGCACAAGAAAGCACTTATAGTGTGGATGCTCTGCAAGTTTTTGCGCCAAAAGAACTGTTTTTGTGCAAAAACTCTTCAGTGTAGACATAGCCTAAGAGTGCCATCAGAGCTAAAGTTTTTCTCTAAATAAACAAGCTTAAACATTTCTGCATAACATTTTCATAGAGTCTGTAAATATACAGCTGTAACTGTGTAAGTGGACAAGAAAGGAAATGTTTTTGCCACTGTTACTCATTCTGAAGTTACAAGCTGGTTTGTTCCTAAACTTCTTACAAACCTATAATGGTAGCAGCTAAGTTCAGCAGCAAATGAAGAGAGTTGTGAATTCTTAAATTTTATCATCTGAAAGGTTTAATTGTCATTGTTTTTGCAGTATTTAAGGATTTGTAAAGCCCAATTTGGGGATAAAGATTTTGCATACCTTACATTATAACCAACTAGTTCCCCACCACCGCTCTTTCCTTTATATACGTCAACCAAAATAAGATTTTCTGTGTAATTGTGGTTTTATGAACAAGTGTCTGATCCTAGGCAAGCTGGTTCATGAAAGAGGGATTATGTTGTAATAATCAGGTCTATACATTTACTCTAATTGTGAGCTCAAATATATAAGTTCATAAAATGTTACAATAGCTTATAATAACAAATGCTGAGGGGGGAAAAAGTATGCAAGGGAGACAAAGACTAAATTAGTCTTGACAAAAAGACCTACTGAAAGAATTCAAAGACTCTGTTAAGCTTGTGCTTACTAACCTGAAGTTGTAAAACCAGAAATTAATTAACCAAAATTGGTGTGTTGGTGGACAAAATGCAGCTATTCAACTCCATCATTCACTGTCAGGGTTCTTACGTGATGAGATTGGTAGGGGAAAAGAAATATGAAAAAATATTTGGGGGCTACAGGAGCAAGCTTCACCATCATGGCTTCCACTCCTACCCTTTTCTGGGACCCTGGCCTTTTGTCATCCTGGTTCTGAGAGATATTCTGACCACACCACACCATAAATTGGGGGAGGTGATGTCATCTGGATCCTTCTGCACACTACCGCTAAATCCCAACTACCACATGCAATAAAAGAGGTTTGAACTTTACCAGCAGCCACCCCAGCTTCTTCCAACTAACTTCTTCTCTTTTACCCAAACGGAAAGTTATTACCACCTTTAATAGCATCTATGAGATAGTCAGGCATGAGGCTTTTCATTTCTTCTAAAACTCTCCCCTGAAGGTAAAAGGAACAAAATTTGTTGTTAAAATTAAAGCCTGGTACAACACTTGACATTTCAAGTGCTTTAACTGCTTCTTTTCTGTATCTTTAATAAAAGGATAAAAGGATTTCTGATGTGGTTTGCCATGGTACTAAGCAGGCTGAGGTCTCTGTATGCAAAATCATGGAGCTTGTTTAATGGTAGACAGTAACTATTATATTAATAAACTGAAAAAACAACACATGATCTGGTAGTACTTTATAGACTAACAAAACATGCAGATGGTATCATGACCTTTCGTGGGCATAACCCACATAGACCAGTCATCTGAAGAAGTGGGTTGTGCCCCGAAAGCTCATGATACCATCTACATGTTTTATTAGTCTATAAAGTGCTACCAGATCATTTATTGCTTTTTAAGTTTATCCTGTACAGACTAATTTGGCTAACCCCTGAAGCTTTTATGTTAATACCATTCACCCATTTAGTCCCTGCTCTTCCTGAATTGGACTCAAACTCACATCCCAGGAGAGTGTTTTAACCACTAAGAGTGACACATGCTCAGTCTGTGCACCACCTCTCCTTTGTGAAGGGTATCAGTCTTAAGCACGCTCTGAGAATGCCTACAGCACGGGGTCCTCCTGAGATAGTCAGGATAACACCTCGTATGAGAATCCTACTTTGTAGCTAATGGGCTACAGCTAAAGTAAGCTTTGTAAACGCTGCCTTGCAGAAACTTAGATGCCTTGAAGACTTAGGGATGTAAAGGATCAAGCAGCCAAGCTGTGGTTTTGAGATTGACATAGGTGTCTAAATGGAGAACTGAAACACCTAACTACCTTTTTGTATCTATCTCTGTGTATATTTACTGATATTTTTAGATTGTTCCTGAGGGACTAATCTCCTGTTGTTTGCTGTCAGCATGATTCACGGAAGAGTAATAGTGGCTTCACATTAGAAGATTAAGAAAAGTTGAATAGAATGAGGCCCAATTGTCTAGTCCTGCACCTGTAAGTACATTAGATGATAACTGAACAAAAAATAGAGGAATGTTCCAAAGCAAGTAGTACTTTAGAAAAGGTGTACTCTCTCATTTCCACAGGTAGATACTTCCCATTTCTAGCCCTCATTTGTCATGAGATAATGGAGCTTAAGCCTGTCACTAAACATTGCCTCTCTGGTACCATGGACAAAGGCAATTTGTGATTATTGCAATTTTGGGAGAGAGGGTGTTTTGTTTGCTTTTTTATGGTAAGTCTTTGAAACTGATCAGATGTTTGGAAGGTTAGAACAAATTGTGATGGGTTAGCTTACAGAGATCCCCCTGAGACTGTCACTTGAAGTGCTGAAATACCATTGAGTGTGCCTACCTTTCCTTTGGGGTGCCCCATTAGCCTGTCCCTCTGATGCAGACCCTCCAGCTCCCTCCAGAGATGACACAAAGATGGGGTCACCAAAGCAGAGTAATATAGACACTGAGATCAGCTCTGGAATGGTTAAGTCAAAGGGACTTGCTAGAATATCCCAGTACACACCCTCAATGGGACCAGAACCTCATATAAATCCCTTTTATTCTGTATAAAGTTTTACATAAGCATGCTCATATTATCCACCCTCTTTATTATGTAAAGAGAGATATGCAGAGCATACCTCCCCTTCAGGTAACAATTATTTACATTGAGTTTATTCATAAATGAACGTGAATTAAGTATAAAAATTAGGATTTAAGTGATCATAAGAGATAGCAGACAGAACAATGCAGGTTACTAAATGAAATAAACCAAATATGAAAGTTAAGCTTACTACACTAAGGCTACATCTACACTATGAGTTTTTTTCAGCAGAAAATATGAAAATGAGGGACTTAATAGCATGTGTTGTGTCATCATTAGCATATTTTCTGCCATTTCTTTTTGCACAAGGGGTTTTTGCGCAAAAAGAAGCAGTGTGGATGTTTTCTTTTTGCACAAAACTCCCGTTTTGCACAAGATCCTATGCCTGTCCATTGTCTCTTTCGAATGGGCTATTACTCTGCATCTCACTGCTTCCTTGTTTTTCCCAATGGGTTGATAATAATTAATTCTATAGTTAATATTCCTAATTTCAGATAAAGACATGGTATATGCATACAAATAGTATATACACATTCAGCAGATTACAATTTTTAAAATGATTATCTTGCATATATTTTCCATAAAGCATTTTCCAGTTATGCATATTCATAAAAAGCATACTTACATAAAGAATGTGAAATGCACCATCACACAAGTTCCTCAAGAGATGGATTTCTGGGCAGAGTAGAGTTAAATGGCCACAGGAGGGTATTAAATGCAATTTATCACGTAGTTTTTAATAGCAAATATGTTATGAGTGCATTATAAAATAGCATATATTATTAAGTTTCTCAAAACAAGCTTGGCACAATGAATGACATCTTAGTAGTGTTGTACATTTTCACATTTTAAGGAAACAGATTCATCTGGTTCTTTTAAATAATATTGTTGATAAATAGTATTCTTTTTCTAAAAATATCTTGCTATTGTTCCAACATTTAAAATAGTGTCTGTGCCTTGTTCAATTGTTACATATCTCCATATTAGAAAAATATATTGAGATTTCTGGAACCTTTGGACTCAAGCTGCTTGCTTTACACAAAAATAGTTTTGTTTTCCTGACACTATATTTTTTTAAAATTGAAGAAATGAGGGTCTCACTAATGTTCATTTTTTTCCCCATGTGGTGATGCTTGGAAGAAATTAAATTTGGCAAAACTATTATCTTGCAGTTTTGGCTTCCCTTATGATCGGGTTATTTATTATTCCACTTCTGAAAATTATGTTTACTATGCCATTATTAATAAATAAACTTGGACATATGCTGAGCAATTTAAAAAAACATTTATCTATCTGTCAAAGGCTATCACAGGCTTCCTGTTCACCAAAATTAGTTTGGAATGTATAGTCTTACCAATTCCCACTATGGCTATAATTCTCAAAGTTCTGATGTAAGTTATGGCACAACTTGAAAAATTCAAGCATAATCACCAAAACTAGGCAGTATTCACAGGTTTGTCAAGGGAATAAAGCAAGAGATACTGACTATGAAATGCATTATATATCCTTTTAAACAACAATTTTTTGGGGGATCCATCTAGACTACACCCTTAGCTTGAGAAAAGCTACGCAATTTGAGCTACGCAAATTGCGTAGCTTATTTCTAGTTGAAGTATCCCGAAATAGCACCACAGTGTAGACGTACCCTGAGTGTTAGCAACTGGGCATTGTGATGCCTCACTTAAAATAAAAGGACTAAGGGGGAAAAAATACAAATACAAATCAGTAGTCACCTTCATCTCACTAGGCATCAATTCTTTATAAGTGACCATCTATTTTTCCATTACTGTTCCTACACTGACATTGCAAACAAACTTTTAGAACTTTTGTACTTTTTGGAGTGGAAAGGGGCTGCAATTACAAACTTCAAAAGCATGTTAGGAAAATGACTGAAATGAAAAAGAAATTGGGAACATTTTATACTGAAATTTCCTAGGCAATTTTTCCTAAGTTTTACACAAAAATTTCCATAACTTTGTGTACGTGCATTTTGCATAGCTCTGCTGACTTGTGGTTAACAAGTGCTTTCCCCACTTGATTTTCCAAATAAAAAGTTTCTTTTAAACACACACATATACGAATCCTCTTGACAATGATGGGAAGAAAAACAGAGAGGCTACATCTAGCCTACATCCCTTTTTCGTAAAAGGGATGTAAATTAGACGTATCGCAATTGCTAATGAAGCAGGGTTTAAATCTCCCCCGCTTCATTAGCATAAAAATGGCTGCCGCTTTTTTTCCGCATGGAGCTTTGTCGGAAAAAAGTGCCAGTCTAGACGCTGATCTTGTGGAAAATAAAGCCTTTTCTGAAAGAATCCTTATCCCTCTATTAAACCATCTTGTTAGTCTTTAAAGTGCTATATATTTTTTCCTTTTGTTTTAGCAAGATCAGACTAACACAGTTACCTCTCTATTACCATTCAGTGTGGATGCTCTCTTTTGAATAAGCAGATCACTTTTTCAACACGCTTTAGCTGTGTAGATGCTCTCTTTCGGAAGAAGTTTCTTCAGAAGATCTATTTCGGAAAAGTTTCTTCCAAAAGAAGCCTGAAGTCTAAACATAGCCCTACATATCAGTGTTATTTCGGAATAACTGACATTATTCCAAAATAACATAGTCCACGTCTACACTGCAAACAGTTATTTCAACATAATGTTGAAATAATGGTGAGGTGGAGGACTTCTTACTCTGATTCTAGTAATCCTCATTTTATGAGGAGTAAGGGAAGTCAAAGGAAGAGTGCTATACCTCGGACTTCCTGCTGTGTAGACAGTGGCAAAAGCCAAAATAAGCTATTTCAATTCTACGCAGTTGACGTAGCTGAAGTTGCATAGCTTATTCCAGCTTTAGCCCTGCTTTGTAGACATACCCAGAAAGTTACTTTTCCCCTAACACTGAATATGGAACTTCATTAAAATAAGGACACAAAGCATTATCTTTACAGCTTGTAAGGATTTGTCCACACAATGCCAAAAAAACCATACCTTTGTGAGCATTAAGATACAAATACAAGAAGATTGTGCTGAGGATGCTTGGGAATAGAAAAATGCACATTTAGCTAATCACGTTTAAAATGTTACAGTTAATCAAGAATTTCCTGAAGGTTTTTGCTTCAGTATCCCAAGGATAAGCAGACATCACACAGACACTTTCAGAAAGAAACATGACTATGAAAGGAATGCAGTGTTGTGATGCTAGAGCAATACATTTACATGTAAAGTGAACCTGTACTTGTCTCAGCCCCTTTTCTTTTCAAAGAAATAATTCTAAAAATATCCTTATTGACATTTATGTTTTTTGTAAACACAGTTAAGTCTTCATTCTTTATACCTGGACAACATTTATGGAGGGAAAAAGTTTCTGGCAGATGCAGGGTTCCCGTCAGAAAACAATGAATCTTATAAAGCTTATTGTAAATAGAGGAGTGAGATGGGCCACCAATTAAAGTGAAGGTTTCAGATTGTGACATTCACCAGTGTACACTATTAAAATATCGTTTTGATCCAAACTTATAATATGAAAGAAAAATATCTTCGGGAGAGGCTGGAAAAATGACTCCTTCCTCACAATCTATAATGGGATTTCATTTCCTTTCACTTTGTCTGTGGAACAGACAAGTGAAAGGCCATTCACTGCCCCCATAAGAAAGAGAGATGCAAGCTGCCAGAACACATCAACCAAAAGCTGGGCAGCTCTTTTGGTTCCCTCTTTTGAGGAACATGAACTGTCAAAGGGAAAGGAAGTCAGGAAGCTGAGGGCCCCACTCTGCAGAAGAAGGCTTTTGATTTTCAGGGCTATTCTGAAAACCAATCAGAGGAAGGTGAAGGCAGCCAATCAGGACCAGGCTAGGCCCTATAAGAAGGACTGATGGGCAGCAATAGCTTAGTCTCTCCCTGTCTAGGTCTGGAAGGAAAATGACCTCCCCTGGTCCTGCAAAATCCTTCATCTGGGAAAGACAGGTCTCGAGGTTGCCGGACCACAGAGCTCCAACCTGTAGTAACAGCAGGTAAAGCACTGCCAGAGGAGGGCACTCCAGTTCTGTAAAAAGCTAATTCTCAGAGGACCAGCAGGGAGCACTA
Organism: Pelodiscus sinensis; assembly: GCF_049634645.1. NCBI lineage: Eukaryota > Metazoa > Chordata > Testudines > Trionychidae > Pelodiscus > Pelodiscus sinensis. Next base: position 204,596,253 of record NC_134711.1, read on the forward strand.
AGGCAGTGAGCATAAACCTGTTACACTCCTTCACAGGAGGGATATGAGTTTAATGTTTGAAAAATGCTTTGAGATCTTCAGGTTAAATGCTGCTGCTGAAGGGTGTCGGTTCCAATATATTGATTCCATTTTCAAGCTGTTTTTAAATCATTTAGCTTTATATCACTCTGAAGTCATGGCTTTCTTTACTAGCTGTAAAATGAGATCAATTTGTATATCATAAATGAGGATATAAAAAAACTACTTGCTACTCAGATTCCTTAGATAAATGCACTCATACAAAATATACCTTAACCTTTGTCATCTTCATGTAACATTTGCTTGTCTTTCTTTTTAAAGTGAGACACTATTATCTACCATCATTCTTAACATCATATCACACCATTCCAGAGGTTGTGATATAGCTGGCATAATCATCATTGGTATTTACTGCACTTCACAGCAGATCCACATTAACCATTCAGCAAAAACACAGTTGTAGCATGTTTCAGAGTTTGGCAGTTATTCACAGTAGTTAGATGTTGTTGCAACATCACTTACGTAATCAGTCATTTCACACTGTAATCACGCGTGGTTTTCCAAAAGATACCAACACCAGGATACCTCTCCACCACTCCCTGAGTGAAATTTCTTGATCATTAGAAAATAGTCACATTGAAATATCACAGGGAAATAAAGGACAAAGGTATGACAGGCTGTGTGGTAGACTGATGTTTTAAATTGTAGTCTACCTTAAGGATCCCCCAAAATCTACTCTCCTTATCATAAACTTCTTCAATGTGTGTTTTTCTTTCTATTCTTGTGACTCTTTTAATAAGAATGTGGGTGTATTTATTAGAAATGATATTGTGTATTTATCCGTTATTCATTAATGAAGCCAAATGATCACCCTGTGATGTAATGAGGCACTATTATAACCACAAGGTTTGAAAGAAGTTGAAGCACAGCAGGAGTTATACCAACAATATTTTCAGATGTATCCATTAATTCTGAATGCCACTAGTTTTTTTTGAGGGGGGGAGGTACATAGCTTGACACCCTCAGAGTTGATTTTCAAAGGTGTTGAACATGTGTAACTGTGCTTTAAGTCAACAGGAGTTACACTTGCTCTCACTTCAGGTGAGTTCTATAACTTTTCCTATCTCTACGTGGGGGCAGTTGGTGGGCTGTAAGGGGTTGCGTGCTCCTTTTTTGGCCTACTTGGCCTCAGGGCTGCACAACAGCCTGTGCATGTGTGTGCACATGGAACACCAATACAGAGCACTCAGTCTCATAACGCTCTCACACAGGAACCCCTCAGTCCTTTTCAGAAGGTTCCTGGAGAGACCTGCCTTACTCCCAACTCCGTGACGGTTCACCTTCCCATGACAAGCCAAGGAGTCTGGGGTCAGGGAAACACACAGCCGTGCCGCACACAGCACAGCATCATGCCTGCAGCAACTGCTCCTGGTCACATGCAGAGATGTGGAAGAGACTGATCCTGTGGGAATCTTCAGGGAGGGGAAAAAGAGGGGAACCCAGTAGCACTCTCCCCTGCAAGCATCGTTTGCCACTTACACACACTTCCCCCAACACCACTCCCCCCATTCCCAACTTCTCCAGCAGGCTGGGATAGAAATTATCTCTCTGCAGGATGCTGCCACTGCTAAACCAATGTGTGTGAGACACAGAAGAAAGTTGAGCCACCCCATCTCCTCCCCCCGACTGCAGGCTCCTGGCCTGGCCAGCTTCTCCATGGGCCATGGGTGTAGCGATGCTCCCCGGGGACATCTGTGTCCCTGCAGGAAAGTGCTCACCGTCTAGGCAACAGATGGTTTTGCTCAAAGCACATCACCATTGTCTAAATTGAGACTTTTGGTGTCGGCTCACAGATTAGAGCAAGGCTTCATACACAGTGTCTCTTGGGATGACTGCCTTTGTCACTTTTCTTCACATCTGGGCCAGCTGCAAGCTTGGTGCATCCCCCAACCCATATACCCGAGTTCATGTGATCCACAGGAGGAAATGCACCTGGGAGGACCTCATGCATGAGTAGATGGCCTGCCTGCAGTCCCTCATCCAGGGGCTTGAGGACAAGTGTCAGGAGTGGGCTGCCAACCAGGAGTGCTGAGCCAACTTGGAGGAGTGCCAGGCTAACTGGGAGCAAAGGAAGGTTGCCTAGGACCAGCTAGAGTGCCAGCATGACGCCATGTGCTCCTCCCTCACCTCGATGATGGAGCGCATGGCATCATGCATGGAGTGGGTCACCAGCCACCTCTCCTCCCCTCCCCCTGTACCCTCCCTTTCCTTTCCTAGCCTCCCAAGGAGTCACCAGGGCCGCAGAACACAAGGTGGTGGCACCGCTTGGGCAACCAGTGCCTCCTGACACCCAAAGGCAGCCCCATCCCTGAGCCCCCCTCCCTTCTCTCCCATTCCAGGTTCTTTACCCAGTCCCCCCCCAGTCTATACCCCCCGCCCCAATAAACAGTCCTGTTTTTTTTTTTAAATGGTTTTATTATTTGCTCTGAATGGAGGAGGGAAATTGGGAAGGGAGGGTGGTGAAGGGAAGGGTGTGGGAGGAAGGTCATACAGAGAGAATGCAGGGGCCTTTGTGGAGTGGGGAAAGTCTCACAACTGAATTTGCATGAAACTCTCCTTCAAATGCTCTCTGATGTGCACAGCCCCTTGATGCTCTCTCTGAATAGCACTGGTGTCCACCTGCTCAAATTCCCTGGCCAGCCATTTAGCCTCTGCACCACTAACCTGGCAGGAAAGTTTCCCTCTTGCTTTCACATAGGTTGTGGAGCACACAGCAGGCCATCAACAAGAAGGGGATGTTGCTCCCACTGAGGTCCAGGTGGATGAGGAGACTCCTGAACCTCCCCTTTAAACATCCCAATGCACATTCAATGACTGTGCAGCATGTGTTCAGCCTGGTGTTGAACTCCTCCTTGCTGGGGTCCAGGCTGCCTATGTAGGGCTTCATGAACCAGGGGAGCAAGGGGTAACTGCATCACCCAGGATGTCGATGGGCATGTCCACCTTACTGACTGGTGTGGTTGGGAAAAAAAGTGCCAGTGCGCTTCTTTCAGAACAGACATGAGTTCCAGAAGATGAGGGGGTGTGCCTTTCCCAACCAGCCGATGTTGATGTCAGTGAAGCATCCCCTGTGAGACGGAGATGGAGAAATACCCCTTTCTGTTGATGAAGACAGAGGCCTGGTAGTTAGGGGTCTGGATGGGGATATATCTATGGCCCACATGGGGCTGTGGATCCATGGTTTCCCCCAGAGTTGGGGAAGTCCATGGCAGCAAAGTCATCAATGATGCTGTTCATGTTCCCCAGAGTGATGACCCTCCGTAGCAGCACCTGGTTGATGGCCTTTGTTACTTGAATGTTCATGGCCCTGACTGTGGATTTCCCATGCCAGACTGGTTCCTGACAGAGTGGCAGATGTCCAGCGTGGGAGGCTTCCACAGGGCGATGGCCATGCACTTCTGCATGGGGATGACGAGTTGCATGCAAATATCCTGTCACCTGAGGCAGGGGCAAGCCACTCTCAGAGCTCCAGAAAGGTGGCCTTCTGCATTCGGAAGTTCTGCAACCACTGCTGATTGTCTCATCCCAGCAGGACGATCCGGTCCCACCAGTCCAAACTGGTCTCTTGCCACCAGAAGCGGTGTTCTGCGGCGTGTAGGGGATTGAGGAGCATGCACAGCAGCAGGAGTAAAAGGACCTAGGTGAGTAGGGTCTGCTGTCCCCACTGGGGTTTGTTTGGCAGGTCCTTGTCCTAGTCCTGCTGGAGCAGCATGCAGGCAGTCTTGAAGTACTGTGCTATGAGGCACAGCACAAGGCCTGTGAGCCTAGCACCGATTTCCAGCAGTTCTGGCTCCATGCTGTAAGTGCTGTGGCATCCGCAAGGGCAACCAGAGCTCACTGCATCCCTTTTGTGTCCTGTGACGGGGGAGGCAGTGGAGAAGTGGCTTGTGAGACCTGGTCATAGTGAGGAGCTCCTGTGTCTCAACTTGTGTATCAGCTAGTCTGACCGAGCAGCTACTGGAAGTATCCACCCTCCTGGTACCCTCACAAAGTGCTTCCAGGGGCTCTAAGTCAGAGGCAGGCTGCAATCAGTGTGGACATGCTATTTCATTTTTATTAAATTGAGAGTTATGTTGATTTTAATAATTTCAAAGTAAGTTCCCAGTGTAGACATGGTCTTAGAGTCTCAAAGGGGATAGATAACTTTTGCTCTAACATGGTCGTGGCCCACTGCTCTTTATAAAACACACAGTGGCTGATATATACCGACCAATCCAAAGAGGCCTCTTTGCCCATACCTTTACAGAAAAGACTCATCTTGCTATTTGTCACTTTTGACATAGTCACTGGCTCAGGGCAATGGAATGTTGTCAAGGGCCCCAAAAATTCATTTCTTACAGCAATGCTTGTCTGTCTAATGCAGTGTTTCTTAAACTTTTTAAGACTGAGGAACACCAGACAAACATTTTTTTTATGGGGAACATCAAGGAATTTTTGTTGAGAAAAAAAAAGGAAGCTTGCCCCTTTAAGGGTGGCCATTCTGCAGGGAAAAGTTGTTGACCAAAAAATTAAGCCCCCAGGGAAATATTGTTGAGCAAAAAAATTAATAGTAATTAATTAAATAAATAATGGAGGCTTGTCCCTTTAAGGGCAGCCATTTTTAATTCTGTTCTCTCCACAGCACACCTTCAACTGCCTCGCAATACATCAGTGTGTTGCGGAACACACTTTAAGAAATGCTGGTCTAATGGAAGCCTCTGGAATAACAAGCCATCAGTTTCTGCAAGGTGTTGATGCCATGTAGAGGAGCTCCTGTTTTATCCAACATCGCGCCTATTCCTATTATTCCAGGGAAGCAATTTTGTTATAAAGAAATGGTTTGTTATTTTAAAGCCTTGCCAGATAAACCCATGAAAAAGATTCATTGGGAAACGTGGCAAGACTTCTGAGAAGGAAACTGTGCTGCTAGCTTAATTTCTTTTGTTTTATAGAAAGGGCCAGGATTTGGCATGAGCAAAAATCTATAAAGTCATTTGTCAGGCTCAGCTTGCATCAGTATGATGCCTTCAAGAACTGACTGCTTTACCTCTTGTATACTCAGATGGGGAAGAGATGTTGCTGCTTAAATCCTAAACACTGGGGAAGGCACAAAATGCACAAATTGGAGTTGTTGATAGAGAATTCAGGGACATTTAGAAACAGGAACACAATGTATAAGCAAGGTCTGAATGAATGTTTCCCTGACAGCTAGCTGGGGGAGAAACTTGGGTGTATTTGTATAAATACAGTGTGCTCCAGCTCTGCTTTAGCAATGCAGTGGTGTCAAAGTGATCAACTTTGGCTGATGTTGGGTACAAATCACCTTATTACTGAAGGCTGGGGGTAGTGAAATGGTGCCAATGTTATAACAGATATGGGACTAAAGAGAAGCTAAAGATTGTGCTTAACCTGTCCCAAATAAGGCGGGGGGAACACCCTCATTTGAAACATTAAGCCAGGGGCTCAAATGTTAGAGCCCTGTGAAGTTAAGAGGGGTGGGAACAGGTATTCCAACCAGGAGGCCAAAACTCTCACCAAGGGTCATCCCTAGATGGGTTAAGCCTGTTCCTCTCCACTGTTCAAAGAACAGAGTGAATAGGCTTCCTTAGGAGACTCTTTGTTATGCTAAATGCTCAGTCAGAGCTGAAAACTGTTGTGATGGGACTGTTTCTGTCCTGCCTGCTGTGAGCTAAAACATCACTGAGAGCTGGACTCATTTGAGATGGGGCAGTGTTCCTGCCCCGTCTGCAAAGAGCTGAAAATGTCTAAGAGGCTGATGTGCAGAGGTCACAGCAGAGAGGCAGGTGGCAGCAGAAGGCAACTGACAACCAGCTGATGAATGAGTGGCTGGTGAAGGAGAGAAAGCCAGAAGAGCAGCCAGCAGGGTGGTGGTAGAGGCGGACAATGAGTGGCCATCAGAGTGGCCAGTGGAGAGGTGCAGCAGGAGCAATGAGCAGCCAGCAGGGACAGCTGTTGAGCAGTTAGCTCAGGGGGCCTGAGCAGTGGAGCCAGTAAGGTGTCTCTTTACCCCACTTGGGGGGGATTCATTTCTTACAGCAATGCTTGTCTGTCTAATGGAAGCCTCTGGAATAACCAGCCTTCAGTTTCTGCAAGGTGTTGACGCCATGTAGAGGAGCTCCTGCTTTATCCAACATCGCGCCTATTCCTATGATCCCAGGGAAACAAGTTTGTTATAAATAAATGGTTTGTTTTTTAAAAGCTGTCATGACCATGAGAGATGGGCAGAAGCCTGGGGACTAAGTGGTTAACTGTACCTAGCCAGGTATCTGCTCAGCCAGTAGAAATGCAGATAGGGATTTCAAACTGAGACAAAGGAATTGTTGGGTTTTTCCCTCCTTTGTCTCAGGGGCAGTTTCTCTCCAGTTACTGAGGGAGACAGACATGTCTCTCTCCAAGAAAAGACTCTTTACCATCTGTAAGTAGGGTAAAGTTTAGATAAAGCTGTTAGGTTTTATTGTTTTATAGTTTAGGAATGGGAATCTGATGTCTGTGCATTCAAAAATGGGTTTTTCTCTCCTTTGTAACTAAGTTTTGGCCCATGGTGGAATTCCCCAGGAGTTTATTAATTGGTGATTTTTCCATCTAGTCATTATGCTTATAACAGCAGTATTGTGGTGATAATAAAAGTTCTTTCTCTTTCTTTTTTTATTAACCTGGTATTGGTTAATTTTTTGTGTCATGGTTTTACTTTAGGGCTGAGATTTCCCAAGAGATCTCTTCCCTGGTTTTCTTATCATTATTTGGGTGGTGGCAGTGGATTTTTATCCCCAAAATCTAGGTTTTTAAGGTTCTGGAGGGAAGTTTTATACCAAAGTCTGGAAAGATAAGGTTTTGGGGTATTTTTGCGGGCCCCCACTTCTGCATTCATTATGCCAGAGTGGGGATTGGGCCCTGACAAAAGCCTTGCCAGACAAGATTCATATGGAGACATGGCAAGATTTTGGGAAGAGAAACTGTGCTGCTAACTTAATTTCTTTTGTTTTATAGAAAGGAAATATCTATAATGTAATTTGTCAAGCTCAGCTTGCATCAGCGTGATGCCCTTGAAAACAGACTGCTTTACCTCATGCATACTCAGATGGGGAGGAGAGGCTGCTGCTTAAATCCTAAACACTGGGGAAGGCACAAGTTGCACAAATTTGGAGCTTTAAATAGAGAATTCAGGAACATTTAGAAACAGGAACACAATGTATGCAAATTATTTAGGCTTTCCATCCCTACACTATCTCTCCTCTAAGAAATGGGTTATTAGTTTTTCTCAAGCTTTATTGAAAGAAATCCCAGACATTGCAGTGTAGATGGTCAAGAGATGGTAGCCAGTCATATAAAACGACATCCTTTAGATATGGAGCTGAATCAAGAAAAAATAGCCATGTTCTCAAAGGCAGTAACAAGCATGAAATAAGTGATGCAAGTCTACGTATCTAGTCATGTAAATTGGTGCAACCAGTTTTATCATCAGCCTTCCAAATCTTGTTCACCTGACTTTTAAGTTTCTTACCAGGCAGTTTTAACTATACATTTTCTCAGCGCTGTAGGGGTCAACTCCTTATATTGAAGTCATTAGCATTTAGGGATCTATACTTCGCAAGACATGCTTCAGAATAGGGAACCAGTAATAGGGAAGCTTTCTTTGTGCATCATTCAGAATACTTTCCATAGCCACTTAAACTTCTTAATGACAAAAGAGAAAGATACCAGAAGAGGGTAGTAAACTACAGAAAGAAAGCCCCTTCAAGTTGGAAAAATGACTTTATAAAAATTAAGAAATGAAACTTGAGGTAGGGCAGTTAGGTTACATCTACACAGCAGCCTACATTCGAAATAAGCTACACAAATTGCACTACGCAATTGTGTATATTATTTGGTTTAAATTTCAAAATAACACACTATTTCGAGACATTCCTTAACCCTCATTATATAGTGGTGATGGGACTCACCAACCAAAAGCTAGCTTCTTATTTCCATTTTAATAGTATTCTGTGTCTCAGATTTTATAAGGCTATTGGACCAAATTGTGGCTTCAGTTACACCTGTATAAATCAGGTATAACTCCATGGACTTCAGATAAATTATTTCATATTAGAGTGAATTAGAGAACAGAATTTCCATTCTGCCACAAATTCTGATATATCAGGGTGAATTGGAACAAAGGAGTAACATTCTGAATTGTTCCACCAATCAAAAATTCTGTGATTTGGGTCCACTAAAAACATTTCATTGTTAATATTGAATCATTTCATTCATCTGTGTCAAAATACTTCCTTTTGGTAAGATAAAAATGTATAATTTTGATAATGTTGATTCATTTTGGTTTTACTTGTATGTTATATTAAAACATTAAATATTACATATAAACACAATCTGATATTAAAAATATTGTACAATAATATAAAAAGTCAAAAAAGAGTAAAAACAATAGCTAAAATGAAATTTTTCAATACTATCTGAATGAGAAAGTCAGCATGATTTGTTTCAGCTTTTTTTCAAACTTCATCAAAATTGACATGTTCTTACAAAACGTTTCTATTTCAATGACACTGCATTTTTTGATGGATAGCTATTCCACTGAAAATTTTTGACCAGCTCTGATCCTACTAAAATGTGACTGACAGCATAATCTATCCATTGAAGGGAGGGGAAATAATGGGTCTGATTCTTTGGTCCATTGAAGTAAATAGAGTTACAGTGGCTTAATAATAGCACAACAGAGTAGAGAATCAGGTCCAGAGGCCCAAACCCATAGACTTTATCTCACAGTCAGTATAACAAAAGGGACATAGAGAGAAGGGTTAACTTTTCAATTGCTGTAGCAGAAAGGATCTAAGAAAATGGACTTATGCAGCAGACCACAGAATTTGATCCCTCAGCAACAGAGTGGTTAAGGTCACCTAGGCTGTATGAATATGCTTGGATCACTTGTTCCTAAAATAGGAAGAACTACGTATTTATTACTGCAAATTCATAACCTTTGACAAGTTTTGATATCCCCTACACTAACACATACCGTATGAATGTCTGAAATATGGATTACTTCCATATCTAGCATTGCATAGTACATGTCACCTTAGCAGTAGACTAAAGTCATTCTCCATGTTGCATTCACAGTGCAACTTAGGAGGCAGAAATTGATTCTCCACTCATGCAGAACATTTTAGGGCATGTGGAACTGATGGAATGATTCATATTTCCAAAATTATCATGTTTCCTCCTCCTTTACTGTGCTCCTCAAACAGTTCATTTTAATGTTAGCATCTTAACAACATACCTGAACTGTAAGTTTTTCATAGACTCAGAAGTACGTGTTGGCTTCTGTGGTGAAGAATAATATAAATTCCTCTGTTCACAGGCAGAAGACTGAGCCCAAATTTCACCTTCAGTAACACCCATCCAACTCAATTGATTTTAATCTGGGTGTAACTGGAAGCAGTTATGAGCCTGTGGAGATGGAGGAACGTCTGTCGAAGCAGCATAATTGTAGCCTTGTGCCTCCAGCATAGCAATGATTCTCAATACACCTTTTAAATAAACAGGATCACTTACATAGCCATTAGCACTACAGTGATAGCATTTGTTAATCCACATTTGTAGCCAAAATACATCTATCTCTGTCATGGGTGCACCAGCAGAGGAAAGCTACTCTGCCCATTCTTACTTAGCCCACTTTCCACAAGTAGAAACTATTAGCTTCTCTGTCACAATGCAGAAGCTATTCTAACTTCTGCAAGCTAACAGTGGTCACCAAAGGCATGTCTACACACCACCCTTACCTCAAAATAAGCTATGCATAGCTTATTTTGAATATATTTCAAAAGAGCATATTTCTTAATTTGGCATGGTCTACACAGCACCAAATTTTGAAATAAACCACTATTCCAAAATGTCCCTTAATCCTCATGGAATGAGGTTTACCGGGATTTCAGAATAACATGCCCATTATTTCAAAAGATATTTTGAAATAACCGGCTTGTTCAAAAGACACGGAATAGCTATTTCAGGACACCAGAAGTATTCCAAAATAGCACTGCAGTGTAGACATATCCCAAAAGATAACAAGTTTTGCAAGCTCTGGCCTCACCTCTTCTCCTATATAAACATATCTGGTTCCCTCCCCACAGCTTCTATCACTATGCCTACTGGGTACTCACCTATGCTGGGGAAATCTTCAGCAGAGGCTTTGCAAGCAGCACTCCATTTAAGAATCTGAGGGTGCAAAACATGCTAGAGAATATGCCCTGAGAATTGATGGTCACACCTAAGCCTTTGTAAAACAAGGCATTTGGTGCTCAAGATGAAAAAGCTGCACCACTGAGCTAAAAAAATCTTAACCATTCCATAATTATCAACCACCTATAAGAGGAATAATACAGATAATAAAAGCCATGTTTCACAGCATAATGATCACTATAGGTTATCAGGTAGGAGTAGCATTTTAAATTTGGCTAAGTGCACTAAAAGGCCTTCTTCTGCATCAGTTAATGCACACTAAACAGAACAATTATATGATTCCATGCTGGAAGTCCTGTGCATAATTTGGTGAAATCTAAAATTAACCACAGAAATATGCTTAGCTATTTCATAATGTCTTGGTACGTCTCTTATGTATATAACCAAAAGTAAGTCCTCCATCTCCATAGAAATACTTGTAAGGATGTGGTAGAAAGAGCAAGGAACCTCTTTAGAAATGAAGAGCAGAATATATTTAAAGCAACCAAGTAAATCAATGCAAACCACAAGAATGTACAGTACAGCAAACTAATTCAGAGTACATTTCAGAAAAAACTATGGTTTCTAAATGACTAGTATCAAAACATCAACATTCACAATTTTAAATACTTTATGCATATGTCTGTTTTAGATAGATGTTGAACAATAAATTATAAACATTTAGACAACTGTAAAGAATTGATATGAATGTTCTGAATGTAACTTTACAAATCAGTAAAAATTTCTTTATATGAACTTTGGATAATTATAATGCTGCTAATCTGGAACAAAACTATACTAGAAAAGCTCATTTATTTTAACTAATCTGTAAAAAAATCATTTTTACAACTGTCAGACAGAAAACCATCCATATGGATATAAACATAATATCATTATTTATTCAAAACCAAAAGGATCAATCAAGAACTTTAAAAATAAATGTTTTTTCAATCATTTATTTGGAAATGCTTCATCTTCACAAATTCAATAAACCTCTGAAGCTCTGGCTACAAAGAAAAGACAGAAGAAAAAATGACAGGTGCAGGAACCGTTTGTATAGTGGGGATGCTGAGAGCTATTAAACCAAACTGTAAACCCTATGTATAATTGAAATCACTTCAAGCCAGAGGGTATAGCCCCATGTTCATAGCCCAGCACCTGTGAAAAAGGTAGCTAACACTCTGAAGATTTAAAAATGAAAGTTTTGATTTTCCATATTCACAGTGACTTACCTCTTCTCCTTTAAAAGCCATAAAACTACTTGTGTCGATGTTATTCTGAAAAAATGCACCAAGCTACAAAGCTTGTACACAATCAATATTTATTTATTTATTTGTGAGTTCTATACTTAGATTTCACCAACAAAGCATCAAGTGTGAATTCCTCAAGCATTGTAACAACTCTGTCAGGAAGTCACAAACAATCTGCTTGGGGACTATGGTCCACCTTGCCACCTAGATGCAGTTTGGAAGAATCTGGGGTATTTTAATCAGTCACCTATACAGCACAAGTCAGTTTTCTGAGGTTACTCCATGTTATGCCAGAGGTGACTCCATGTAATGCCAGCCTCCAGCCAGCCACAGGATTGCAACAGGCAGAAAAGGGGCATCACACCATGCATGTGGATTTATCAATGAACAGATATTTTTATTTGATAATCCCAGATGAAAATCAAGCTGTCTGGAGTGACTGAGAGCATGATTACCAATCACAGGGAAAACTGTTAAGAAGCAGAGAACAAATCCCAAACTAGTTGTGCGTTCTATATTTAGATTTCACCAAGCAAGCATATAGTATTAACTCCTCAAGTATTATAACAGCCCAGTCAAGGAGTCTGCTTGGAAAGGCTTTGTGATAGTCTCTTACACCAAGAATCACACTTCCAGTACCAAAGGACCAATCACTTACTGCAGCTCAATTCAACCTTAGTTTTCACACCAAAGAAAACAGTTGCTGCCAATTCAATCATAAACTACCTAAAGATTTATTAACTAAGAAAAATAAATAAGAGATATTTACAAGGTTAAAGCTAGTAAATGTACATACACAAATGAAGTACACAGGGGGGTAGCCATGTTAGTCTGTAACTTTAAAAATGAGTAGCCCTGTGGCACTATGGGCTATGACTACACTTCCTGGCTATTACGAAATAAGCTATTTTGAAATAATAACTCCTGAATTAACTATTTTGAAATAGCACATCCGCACTACAAGTCCCCATCAAAATAGCACAGTATTATATTGAAATAGAGTGTCCACACTTATTGGAGCCAGAATTGCATTTAAACACCCCCGAAAGCGCTTTAGAGAGGGCATCAGGACAGCTGTCACTTCCTATAGCTGCTTCCTGAGATTAGCTGAAACTCATGCTTAAAGGAGCTCCCGTCTATGGCTGTGTCTTAGACTCTTCTCCATTTTCTACCTCCTTGAGTAGAACTCATACCACGTGCTCTGGTTGCCCTGGAAGACACCACAGCACTGCCAGCATGGAGCCAGAGCTGCTGCAAAGCAGTGCCAGGCTCTTTGATTTTCTGCTGCACCTCCCAGCACAGTTCATGCAGACTTCCCTTGTGGTGCTGCAGGAGGACAACGACCAGCCTGGAATAAGGGACCTCCTCACCCAGGCCCCAGCACTCCTCCTACACCACATTCCCTTTCATCCTCCCCTGCACATCATGCACCACCACTTCTGGCACCAGGAGGCCCAGTTCCAACTAGTGGAACCGCATCATCATGGAGTGGTGGGATGACCAGCAGTGGCTCCAGAACTTCCTCATGCAGAACATCTTCCTGGAGCTCTGAGAGTGGCTCACCCCGGCCACAGGACGCCCAGATGAGTCCCACTATTCCCCTCCAGAAGCGTGTTGCCATCACACTCTGAAAGCTTGCCACGCCAGATAGCTCTGTCAAGAACCAGTTTGGTGTGGGGAGATTGACCATTAGGGCCATGCTCATGCAGGTTTGACTCTCTTACTATTTTAATAGGAGGGTGGTGAAGCACTGGAGTTCGCTATGGACAGGGGTGGAATCTCCCTCTCTGGAGGTTTTGCAGGTTGGGGTTTTGGGGGTTGCTCCTGGTGTAGAAAGGGACTTGGACTCGGGGAACCCTCGAGGGTTCTGACATCCTGTGATTCTATATTTCTATGATTCTATAGGTGGTGAAGGCCATCAACACCATCCTCCTGTGCAGGGTCATCATCCCAGGCAACATGGAGCCCATGATTGCTGGCTTTGTTGCCATGGGCTTCCCCAACTATAGAGGCTGGACATTGATGGCACCCACATCCCCATCCTGACCCCCGACCACCATGCCTGTAACTATATAAATAGAAAAGGGTATTTTTCAATAGTGGCCCTCGAGGACCAATGGGTCAGGTTCACAGACTTATATGTGGGTGGTTGGAAAGGCTCATGATGCCCACGTGTTCAGGAACTCCAGCCTCTTCCAGAGGATGCATGCTGGCACATATTTCCCCAACCTCACCATCAGGATCAGTGAAGTGGACATGCCCATCTGAATCATAGGAGACACAGCCTACCCCTTGCTTCCCTGGACAAAGAAGCTCGGGACCCCACAAAAGAGCGCTTCAACAACAGGCTCAGCAGGTGCCACGTCATTATGGAGAGTGCCTTCGGCTGCCTCAAGTGGAGGTTTTGAAGCCTCCTTGCCCACTGGGACCTCGGTGTCCAGAACATCCCCCAGATAGTGGCAGCCTGCTATGTGGTCCACAACCTTTGTGAGAACAAGGGGGAGACTTTCCTGCCAGGGTGGGGGGCAGAGGCTGAGTGGCTCACCAGGGCTTTTGAGCAACCAGGCATGGCTGTCACCCAGCAAGCCCATCAGGTGGCTCTGCTCATCCAGGAGGCCTTGAGAAAGAGTTCCAGCCAAGACCACCTGTGAGATTCTCCCCCAGGCCTCCCCACAAGGGGCCTCTGCATTGCCCCTGTATGCCTTTCCTCCTCCATCCCTCCCTTCCCCTGCCCTCCCTTCCCACCTTCCCCTCTTCACCTGCAGATAAAATAAACTAGACCTTTTGTTTGAAACAATAAACTCAGTAACTTTTATTGGGGAATATATAACTGAGGAGGGACTGGTGAAAAAACCTGGGAGGAGGAATTGTTAGGTTCCCCCCTTTTCTCTCCACTCTGCTCATCTGAGGAAGTGGGTATTACCCATGAAAGCTAGTCTCTAAAATGCTTCAGGATCACTCCTTGTTTTTAAATAAAGTAGTCATTGGTTCCAAAAGCTTCCATAATAATCCAAGCAAATCACTGGGGATCTTTTGTTTATGCTTAGTAATCCTTGTTCCTCAGAGACCAACAAGCTCAAAAATACATTTTTTTTATTCTCAGGGATTTGTGTTCCCTTCCCTTAGAGTTCACACTGAGATGAGTCCACATGCACTGCTCCCACACACACACGCGCACGCAAAGAGGAGACATCAGCAAAGAATTTGTTCTTTGATGTTTTACAATGGCTCATTTGTTTTCAATGGGTCTTCTTATTGGTTAATAACTAACATTTTGTGTAGGAAACTACTATTCCACCCTTGGTAATGCTTCTCTTCTGACTGTTTTTGAATTACACAGTTAGGCTGTGTCTAGACTGGCCAGTTTTTCTGGAAAATCAGCCACTTTTCTGGAAAAACTTGCCAGCTGTCTACACTGGCCACTTGAATTTCCGCAAAAGCACTGACTTCCTACTGTAAGAAATCAGTGCTTTTTGCAGAAATACTATGCTGCTCCCGTTCGGGCAAAAGTCTTTTTCTGAAAGACTTTTGCGCAAAAGGGCCAGTGTAGACAGCAGAGATTTCTTTTCCGCAAAAAAGCCCCGATCGCGAAAATGGCGATCGGGGCTTTTTTGCGGAAAAGCGCATCTAGATTGGCCACGGACGCTTTTCCACAAAAAGTGCTTTTGCGGAAAAGCGTCCTGCCAATCTAGACGCTCTTTTCCGAAAATGCTTTTAACAGAAAACTTTTCTGTTAAAAGCATTTCCGGAAAATCATGCCAGTCTAGACGTAGCCTGAGGGGTTTACAATGAAAACCCTCAAAATAACCTTATAACATGGGATACCGATCATATAAATGAGATTACTACATACAGCATCCTACAAGTATTTCATTCTTATAAACATCATTTTAACAATGCTAGCACACAACTGAGTCATGTGTGCTAGCATTGGGTTTCCAGCTATATTCTGGTTAATATTCAATTTAGGCATAAGGGCATTGGTATGAGTTGGCATTTGGTCTGCCACCATCACACCAGTTAACACAGAGGTTTATTTACAGTTGAATGGACTGTGATATTCACCATTTTCTTAGGTACAGTTGTTCACAAAAGACCTATGTATGGATGAAGGAGGGTAGGGGTCATGTTGTCCAAAACCAAAAAGAAAGTGATTCTGTTTAAGTAATTCATCCTTCTGGTTACACATTTCCAACAGATCTTTCAATTGATTTAATGTGGCACTGGATTTGACTCACTATTATTTCTGATGGACGACCTCATTTATTTCAGAACTAATGGGTGAGAGTTAGCTCACATTTTTCCATCTTCGCTGACAAGAAAATAACTTACAATTGGTATATTTAAGAAATACACTGAAAACAAAAAAATGGAATGATGCACCAAAGGATAAATCATGAACAGGATTTATAGTGTAGAAAAATGATGTTCTTGCAAAATATATAGATATATCACTTGCTTGCAATGACTAATATAGTCTAAGTGCTGTTCAGAGAGCTACTACTGCATTTTTACCTGAGTTAGAGCATCACCAATCACAACCTGAACCTATATTCTATTGTAAGTGCTGCAGTGATTAAAACCCCATTGTCCATAGAGCCAAACAGCAGGAGAGACCGCTTCTAAGTAGAGAGGTTATCTGTTTGACATTACTTTATAATGAGTAACAGGTATAAATTATTATTCCTTTCCTACTTACTGTCTGTTGTAAGAGTTACTGTGAAGATTAATTCTTTCGGTAACACTGTGCATGTGATTACAGTATCACATTAGCAGCACAATGATTATGATCAAGAAGACACTTCTGTTATAATCCCTCATTTCAGATACTCATAAGTTTTTAAGGTGAGGAAAAAAACAGAAAACAATTATATTCTTTCCCTTCAAATTTACCATGTTTTTGACCCCCAGCCTAAAGACAAACTTTTTTTAATATAGTTCATTGAGGTGATAATTAAGATGCCTGAGCATAAAAACAGTGGCATTTTTTTTCTCTACACCTCAGTATCAGAATTTATTATCTATGCACTTGGATAACTCAAAATTGGCTTTTTAAAGCTTCAGGGCCTGATTCTTAGACTTCTGGGAGGTCAAAAAACAACCTTAAAGCTGTCCAGCTGAGGTAGCTAAGGGTTCCCTTGGCTTGGGGAAAAACACTGGATGGAAAAAGCTGAGGTAGCTGACTGTCAGGATCTTCTAATTTGTGTCAGGGGTCACAGTAGCCTCCAACCACCCCTAGAATGCAGGAGGGAGAAAAAGGATCATAAGATCAGATCTGCTTCTGCTCCTTCAGGTACACTGAGCTAAGTTTAGGAACACCTGAAAACTTAGTCCTCACACTGATCCAGGAACAGATTATTAGCCAGGATAACTTTTGATGTGCATGCAGAAACAACGAGAAGTGTGACAGGCATCTGACGAAGTGAGTCTTTACACACGAAAGCTTATGCTCCAATAAATCTGTTAGTCTATAAGGTGCCACTGGACTTCTCGTTATTTATGCAGATTCAGACTAACATGGCTACCTCTCTAATAGTTGTGTATGCAGAACATTGTTTTACCAATCAGGACATTAAAAGTATTTGTGTAAAAAAATCCCAATGACAAAGTAAAACCAATTAATCCTCTCCATGTACCTGGCCATAACAGGCACCTGGGGCAAAATGTGCCTTCAGTGCTTTCCATATACTAGATACATCACAATAAAGTGCTTGTATTTTAAGAATGCAGCTGAATTCTACTACAGCAGAGCTATTGTTAGCTAATCAAATCAGGCAACTCAGGCCTGATTTCAGTTAATTTAAGAAGATACAAGGGATCTGAAAGGAGGCCCAAGTTTAATAAGGGAAATAGAGTTTTCCCATCCTCACCAATCTTTGTCCACAGAAAAGAGGTGCCTCCTCTCTTAGTCCTGATTCAATACAGAAAGTCCCATTGACACTGCTCTCAGAAAATATGAGGAGAGCATAATCCCCTATGAACCCCATTAGCACAACTGTGTTAATAAATAGAGAGAGAGAAAACTGCACAACCTGAGCTGCTAGTTCACTCCTGGTTTGGGGTCCTACTCCCTGGAGTTGTATAAAAGGAGAACAATCTCTCCCTCCCAAAGTGATAGTAAGCAGCTGCGCTCCCATGTCATGCACCAGTAACAAACTGGTTGGCTGAGGGCAGGGCTCTGGATGCTACCAGCAACATGGGTGATATGGCCACAGCTCACCCAGGCTCCAGCCTCAGTTCTCCAGCAGCTGGGCAGCGTGGTTGCCTCACTCTGGCCAGTCCCAGTCAGGTAGCTCAGTGGCCTCAAGTTCTACACACACAGCCCCTGCTCTGAGTCCCCTGCCCCTCCCCATACACACACACACTCCACAACCCCCTGCCCTGACTCCTACATCCTCCAGCCCCTCCACCTCCCTTACTGAGCCCCCCATTCCTGCCCTGACTCCTACACCTCCCACAACCCAACCCCCTACCCTGGCTCCTGTACCTCCCAGCCCCTCCACACTCTTTCCTGAGCCCCCCACTCCTGCCCTGACTCCTGCATCTCCCACAACCCAATGCCCCACCCTGGCTCCTGCATCACCCCACATCTCCTGTTCCCTGCCCTGAGTTCCCACACACACACCCCAGTCCCCTGCACTGAGCTTCCTACACTCCATCCTACACTTACATTCCTTACAGGAACTTTCCTATCACAACCCCCCACAGCCTCCTGACCTCTCCTGCCCCCACAAGGGGGTTATAATAGGACAGTACCACTAGGAAAATATGTTACTTTTAGC
This sequence comes from Pelodiscus sinensis, assembly GCF_049634645.1. Lineage (NCBI taxonomy): Eukaryota > Metazoa > Chordata > Testudines > Trionychidae > Pelodiscus > Pelodiscus sinensis. Next base: position 204,614,569 of record NC_134711.1, read on the forward strand.
CCTGCACCCAAAACTAGACGACTTATTTTTTGTTAAGAAATACAGTGTTTACTCTTGGAATAGATTTTAAATGTAATACAAACATGTTTTATCTATATGTCTTTAGAACAGCAAGAGCAAGCACTTATATTTCCTTCTTAATCAGCTTTTTCCAGAAGACAGATGTTATAAAGCTCCAAAGGATACGGTGCCTGTCACAGAAAGTTGCACGCCAAAAGCTGATACAGCAAGACAATGAATGAGTGAACAAATCACTCTCTGAGGCCCATATGAGAATTGTGGGGTTTGCCTCTAGTGAGAAATACAATATGATACAAGTCTTAAGAACACATGAACTGACACTTACAGTGCGTCTAGACTGTAGGGGGTTTTTTTATGGTGGGGGTTAAAAAAAGGCTGTTTTTCCGAAAAAACTTCACTTATGTCCATACTGCTATTGAGTTCTTTCGAAAGAAAATTGAACGAATGCAAGGGGTTTCCCGACATTGGTAAACCTCATTCCATGAGGAAGAACACCTTTTCCAAAACTGCTCTTTCAGAAAAAGGTGTATATGGATGCAGAAGAGGGAGTTTTTTCGAAAGTAGAGGCCTCCAGGAAAAAACACAGGTGCCCTGGTGGCCACTCCGTCCATAGAAATCACAGCTTGCACACGAGAGAGCATCCAATAAGTGTGGATTCTCTCTTTTGAAAAAGCAGATCGCTTTTTCAAAGCACTTTTTAAATGTGGCCGCTCTCTTTCAGAAGAAGTTTTTTCGGAAGATCTCTTCCAAAAAAGCTTCTTTAGAAAGAAGCTTGCAGTCTAGCCATATCCTTTGTTTTGTTCTCTCATTGGGGTACAAGGAACAGATGGCTGGCCAGACAGAAAGATTTACTGAGTCCTTTATTGTTCATCATGAATGAATGCTATCAATAAATGGTGCTAGACTTGAGATACCAAGCATATATTAAGGTTATATTTCAAATGTAAGATACTTCTTCCATTTGTAAAGGCTCAAGCAATCCTGACTTTGTGGTTTATGGTGACCTCAGCAAGAAGCTCTTCTAGTGAATTATGGCTTTGCAAATTGGCTGGGCCTGATGTAGAGATATACTGGAGTAGAAATGCTGAAAAATATTACAAGAGTAAATGTCTCCATATCTTAAATTTATGCTGAAATCCATTACTGTTAAATGACTAGGTCTGTAACTATTGCTTCATGCTTCAGTTGTATCTCTGTTAAGAAAAAATGCCAATGGACCAAAATGCTGATATAGACTAATATCTCCAACTGCAGATACATAGAACTCTAAGATTAAGAAAGACATATGAAAAATAACTATCAAGTCACAGCTGGGATATTTATTTCCAATATAGATCAAAACAGAAAGATCTCTAGGAAGAAAACCCAAGATGAAGTAGTGAGAAGCTAATAACCCTATGAACTACTTTTGAAGGCTGGCTGTAATTTCAGGATTAGTAAACACCTCTGTAAGCAGCTTTGTGTTTAGTTTTGCAATTGAGATAGTGGTTTGCTGCATGTGTTCATGCACAGCTTTCCTATGGTAATCTTGCCATAGAAGTATGTATCTCATTTTGTTATGCTGACTTGGAGAAGGAGGCAGAATTAGATTGAAACCACCAACTCATTCACGCAGACCATCAATCAATTGTTGGATGATAACTTTCAATCACTAAAGAGCTCGCCTGGATTTGACTTGGTGACCCAGAGAGGAAAGATTTGAATTCCATTACCAACCACCCAAACTGCAGCTTAGCTACTGTGTTGAACTTTCCACTGCTTGAACAAATTAAACTGAAGGGCAACTGGAATCCTGGCATGCTTCAGGACCAACTTGTTCCCAAATGTAAGACAATAATCTGGCAAAACTCAGGCCATTATGTTTCTGTGGTACATATAGCATGTAACTGTGTGCTAGGACAGAAAGAGTGCATTATTGGTTGAAGGCCTCATGACCATGGGTTATTCTCCTTTGTAAGAATTTAACCATATCAGCATGCAGATTATTTTCCAGAATGCATACACTGTGCATGAGAAAATATAACAGTGGGGTAGGAGGGACACAACAGGAGCTATCCTACAAATCACAGACATCATCATTTTAGTATGGAACACTTCAGTACTGAAAGGGTTAACAGGCAATCCAGTAGCTCTGTGTAAAATTGGAACCAATGTTTTCAGCCATATTTCTTCATTTCCCATGCCAAGCTGGTTGACAATTGCAACAAGTGCCAGCCAATTAGAGTATATATCATGACATCAACTTTTAAGCTGGGTATGCAAAAAACAAACAAAAGGCAGGAGTCTGGGACTGGAGGAGTCTAATTTTTCAAGGCTTTTGGAAAAGTGTTGCTATAGTTTTTGACAACATAATTTAAAGCCTTTTATATAGAGCAATCTACACCTCCGCCCTTCTCCATCTTGCCTTCCCCCTTGGTATTGTCTTGGCTGTCAATTATTGGGAAAGGAGCCTGTTCTTTAAAAGGCTTTTAAATTATTAGAAGTTATTTGGAATATCATCTAAAAGCTCTTGAAAAAAGAACAAACACTACCCCCACCTCCCTCTTTCTCTTTCTTTCTTTCTCTCTCTCTCTCTTTTTATACACACACACACACACACACACACACACACACACGTACTATCTTATTTATTTGTACTGTCAAACTAAACATGAAGTGACACAAGACATGATTGGCTGACATCTGGAATCATTCCCTATGCTGACCTTATAATCTGAGCTGCCTGGATGTTTAATCAAAAATCTAATGCTTAGCTTTCAAGGGCCAAATATGTCACCTAGCCATCTATTTCCTTTTATTTCTGTAATAAAGTGGGGATTTGTACAGAAGAACTGAGGGAATGTAGGGTCCTTATAACAGAGTGGGTAGTATTCCTGCTCGAAATATGCATACAGTAAGCAAAGCAAAGACAGCTGCACCATTTTGCCAAGTAAGCAAAATTGTTGATAATTCAGGGTTTGTTTGTTCTGATACAAAACAGATTCTGGTTCTTTCACATCAGACTGACTATGGCATTGAGGGATATTGTATTATAAATTTTACATTATAATAGTGTTTACTGAAGGAATAAATTACATACCTGTATGAAGGGATGGAAAGAAGACATCATTCATTATCACATTCAGCAGCGTGCTGAATACAGCTGTGAACAGTGGTAACCGTGCCAACTAATTTAAAGTGATCATATCTGAGGAAAGGTGTTCATACAACTAGAGAATGCTAATATCTGATGTCAAATATGAACATTTCCCATTATTTTCTAAAAATGCCCTTGTAATCCATAGGCCAAATTCATAGCTGACTTGTAAATTACATCACACTATGGGTGTGTCTAGACTGCATCCCTCTGTCGACAGAGAGATGTAGATTAGGCACATTGAAATTGCTAATTAAGCAGGGATTTAAATATCCTGTGCCTCATTAACATAAACATGGCCGCTGCTTTTTTTTTAAACAGAGGTTTTTTTTAAAAAAAAAAAAAACGGCAGTCTAGACGTGGATCTGTCGAAAAAAAAGCCATTTTCGACAGGTCCTGTAAACCTCATTTTTGAGGAATACAGGACCTGTCGAAAAAGGGTTTATTTTTTGACAGATCCGCGTCTAGATTGCTTTTTTTTAAAAAAACTCCATTTCGAAAAAAGCGGCGGCCATGTTTATGCTAATGAGGCACCGGATATTTAAATTCCTGCTTCATTAGCAATTTTGATGTGCCTAATCTACATCTCTCTGGGTGTAGTCTAGATACACCCTATATGTCAGTAAATTCGTGTAAATCGGGTGGGAGCATAAGAATGGGGGGAATATTAGTCAGTGAGATAGGGGATTAGGAAAGTCTGCAACAGAATAAAAAGCCATAGACAGATTTAAAAAGATGTAAGACCTTGTTATACCTTACATGTTTCTTTGATTGCTTTTTACTGATATAATCTCACCTGATACATTACTCTGACCTGCACATGGCCTCTACCAACACGCAGTTTATACAGCTTACTAGTCAAGATGAAAAGCCCTATTATTTGATTAAGTGAACAGAAATGTGAAGTGAGTGAGGTAATGGGGTCCAATGGGTAGGAGACGAGCCCCAAAATTAAGAGGTCTTGGTTCTTTCAGGTTCCACTAGTGACTTACTCAGAGTATGAGGGTAAATCACTTAGAGCAGATGTTTTAATAAATTCAATGCCCAAAGTTACAGATTTAGGTTCCTACTTAGGCATTTCACAAATATGGTCTGTTCTCCAAAGAGGCTGATCTCCTCCTGCTTCCATTTTGGAAGAGAATTAAGCAGTCAACATCTTCAAATGAACATGCTTATGTATTTATGTGTCAAACTTTATAAATGCCTTAGTTGGAACATTTTGATCTAAACCTCTTACTCAGTTTTTGTGCCTATAAATCTAGATGAAAACTTTTGGCCTTTATAGTAAGGGCTTCTTTTAAGATTCCGTCCCAAGATTTGCCCCAGAATCCATACCTTGCCTATACCTCACTTCTAAATCCAAGATTTCTATTACAGACAACTTGTCTTTAATAGACAGTCTTATAGATCTTATTGTTACTGACTGAATGCCGCATTAACTCAGCCAGCTCTGTGCAGAAGGGGGGCATAGCCACTGGAAATGGCTCAGTAACAGGGATGCAAAAAATACATAGACAGGAGGAACAACTAATTGAAAGTGCCATTGTTTGTGGTGTGTTCCACAGGTTTGTGTTCCAATATTTATCTGCACGCACTCCGACTGCCACTGACCTAAGTAGAGCTATTGAAGGGCAGAGGGCTTAGTCAGTGTAGGCTGCAGAGCTGTCACTGTGATTTGAGTAGAGGCTCATGTGTACCACAAGGGCATAACCACGAGTGGGCCTGAATGGGCCAGGACCCACCCACTTAACCTGTAGGCCCACGCACCCTCAACCCTGTCTCTGCTTCTGCCAGGGCACAGAGGCTTGCCCCGCTCCAAGTGGTGCTCCAGCTAGGCCAGGGGAGTGGTGTCAGGCTCTTGCCCTGCTCCTTTCATCTGGCACTCCTGACAGGGAGCAGAGCCAGGGGCTTGCAAACCTCTGTGCTCCAACCCAGCTTGTCTGAAGTTTAGGGATAGTTGCGTTGGATCAGGCCTGCTGACAGGGAGGCAAAAGGGGCAATTGCCCCAGACTCTGGCAATTTTAAAGAACCTGGGACTCTCTGCACTGCCATTGCTATTGCAGCAGTGGCAGCGCCCAGAGCCCTGGTCCTTTTAAATAGCTGTCAGACTGCTGCGCACGGTGCTCCGGGTAGCTCTGAGGGCCGGCTGTCCTGAGCCTGCCACATCCACATGAAGCTCTGCCTCTTCCGGGAGCATGGAGCCGGGGCCCCTCATCACTTTCTCATGGGCCCAGTGAGGCTGTCAGCTCCCCTGTGTCTGATGTTCTGGAAGGGTACAAGTGGGCTTTAGTCAACCTAAATGCTGCATTTATTAAAATTTTGGGCAGTGAATCTTGTACAGTTTTTGGTCTCAATGAGCTCCACAATCTAATCTAATCATGTGTGAAAGTATTTCCTTTTATCCATTTTGCCACCTTTTACATGAATTAAATGTTCCCTTATTCTTGTGTTATTGGAACAGGGAGAGCAGAAGCTATGGACCTATCTATATATCTTTTTATATGTTTTCTTCAAGGCCCTTCATATTTGTCTCCTTTCTAAAGTAATTCCATTCTTTTCAATGGGGCTTTACGTAAAATATGTAGCTGGAGTCAGCTTACCTTAAGCCAAGTTTGGCAGCATCCCCACAGCAGGAGATTGTCAGGAGCAAATGCTCCCCTCGGCTTTCCTTCTCCTTGCAAGAGCAGGAGTACTGGATGCAAGTGGGGGCGCCCTCTGAGTTCGATTTAGCAAGTCTTAACCAGACTCATCAAATTGAAATCTGTGGAGTGACGACAAGCCCTGTGAGAGAGTTTTTTCCTCATCTGTCTTCTCTGGTCTTCAACCTAATTCTGCACTATCCTTTTTGTGATGTGGTGAGTGATATGGCATATAATAATCCAGAAGAGGGTAAACTATTGCTTTATATGACAATATTTTCTGTACTATTCTCCTTTCTCATTTCTCATGTGTTCCTAACATTTGGCTTTTTTTTATTGTAACTTCATGTTGAGCAAAATCTTTACAGAAACATTTACAGTGGTGGCCAGTTCCCTTTCTTGGAGCTGATATGGATACTTTAAAACTTTCTAAGATCTATGATTAGTTGATTGTTTTTTACTTACTTTGTGTTTATTAACACTCAGTTTCACTTGTGATTACCTTGCCCGTTCTTCTACCTTGGTTAGGTCCCTCTTAAGTTCCCCAGAGTCTTTGGTGGATTTGACTAAACTAAATTTTCTATCATTGGCAAAATTTGCCACCTGAATGCTCATCCCATTTTGTTAGATCATTAATAAATATACCAAACAGCATCAGTCCCAGTATAGCCTTCTGACATACACTCCATTGACTTTTTGCAATGGAAAAGCTATTTATTCCAACTCTCTTTTCCCACTCTCTTTGCCAGTTTTTGACAATACTTGGCGCCTCACCCTAATATTACTTTGTTTCTTTATTAGACTTTGTTGAAGGATCTTGTTATGGGTTTTCTGAAAGTCTAAATGATAGCAACTGGTTCTCCTTTATTGAAACAAAGAATTCTAATAGATGGGTGAAACATGACTTTCCAGTACAAAACTCTGCTTTTTAGACACTATGAAATCAAGATTTCTGGGTATTTTGTCATTCTCTTTTTTCAACTGTTCCATTGACTAATTTACCAGTTATAATGTAAATACTGGGTCATATCTAGAGTAGATAGATAGATAGATAGATAGATAGATAGATAGATAGATAGATAGATAGATAGATAGATAGATAGATAGATAGATAGATAGATAGATAGATAGATAGATCACATTACTCTTCTATACTCTGCTGTACTAGCTGATTGTAATGAAAGATTGGATATTTTTGCTAGCAGCTCAGCAATCTGATTCTTGTGCTCCATAAAGGATCACCTGGGTCCGGAAAGGGAACATATTCCTTTTTAATGTATCCGTTTTTCTGACACCTGAAACGTACATGATATATATAAGAGTTTACTTCTTAGACTTTCGGGTCTTTTGAATCACTTCTTTTTATTGAAATTTCTCTTTTTAAAGGGTAATGTCACAGAGTTAGTTTTCAATACATTTCTGCTTCCTAGGATGTAGAACCTAATGATATCATGGTCATTACAACTCAACTACTGTTACTTCTTGAACTCACTCCTACATATTATTTAAGATTAATCTGAAAACAGTCCCTCCTTTTGTTTGCTCTAGAACCAGCTGTCCCAAAAAGCAAACACTTAAAATGTTCAGAAATTACTTCTCTAACTTTCTGCCACTTAAGCAGTTTATAAAGTAGCTAGGTGAAGTTCTCCTGTTATCATCATACTTTTGCTAGATTTTGCTGTCTCTTTCATCTGACTCAACATTATGTATTGAATATCCCTTTCTCAATCCAGAGGTCAGATTACTCCCACTGATATATTTGGAATCTTCCTGCTTGGGATTTATATCCCTAGAGAGTCAACGGTGTGGACCTCAGTTTCTCACACTCAGCTCTTTGTAGTCCATTAGATAGGGTGCTACTCCTGCACCTTTGCAATTTAATCTTTCTATCTTATGGTTCATAGACAAGTATCATAGTATCTCTCTGATCTGGCATGCTACCATGCTTCACTAAGGGCTATTATATATCAAGGCCGTCTTCCACTGCACACACCCCAATTCATCTAGTTCTGCTTTTATAATTTTCCCCCATGTATATGTAATCATTTACAGTTTTTATTTTTGCATATATACCTACTATGATTTAACTCCTTACTACGATACCTTCTTAACTTAAATGAAATTTCCTCTGATTTCCCTTTTTCTTTCTCTTGTTCAGTTCTGTTTTGTGTCCTGCCCTTTACTGAATTCAGATGTGCCTTGGTATTCTTAGCAGAGCTCTGTGTACTTGTGTGCACCTCAGCTTTTGTTGGCCTTCCTCAAAGCTCCTAATATAAACATTCCCCATCAAAATGTTCTGAGTTATAATACCATCTGCTTCCATCTTGATTGAGATGGAACCCATCCCTTCTATATAGGCTCTTCTTTTCCCAACATATTCCCCAGCAACTAACAAGTTTAATCCACTCTTCTTAACCCTAAGATTGAGAGATGTAATGTTCACATTTTACCCAAAAAATGCAGACTTAACTCAGGTTAAACAACACAGTGATGAGATGGCAACCTGGCTATTAGTTCATATTAAAGCCAATGGGATAGCCTGCATTTGAACTCAAGTTGCTAACCCAAGTTAAAGATGACCTGCTGTGTCTTCACTGTTATTTAACCTCAGTTTGAGTGGGCGGAGGAAGAGGAGTAACTTTTTTAGCTATGGAGACATGCCCTTAGACTCTGGCATTCCCCCTGACAATCTGTGCCTACTTATGGGATAGGAAGAATTTCAGAGGTGCTAGACTTAAGCCTTTTTCCTAATAGCCTAAATTTAGCCTCCAGGACCTCCCTTCTACATCTCCCTATTTCACTGGTACTAATATGTGTTATGGCTGCAAGCTCTTGCCACAAGAAGCTCTTCTAGGCAATATCTGCTACCCTCTCATCCGGCATACAAGTCACTGGGTGGATCTGACTGTCACCATCTTCCCATCTTCCCATCTGATAGCTGAAGCCATTGTAATGGCAGATTTTTGTATCTCCCAATTATACTCACATTCCCTAGAGCAACATCCTTACTGCATGGGGAATTTGCAGCTTCCTCCATTTTAGCCAGCGGGTCAGTCTCATCTGAGGGTTGTCCCTCCATTCTACATAGGTGCCCTTCTATTATGAGCCTGGCTTCCTCAGCTGGATTCTTGAAGACATCAGTTCTGAGGCTGACCTGTTGAACAATGTCCCTTTATGTTGTATCTATAAACTGCTCTTGCTTTCTGTGATCATCCAGTTTAGCAACTCTGCCTCAAGGTGCTCTAATAGCCTTGGAGGGCCATAAGTTGCCTGCAACAGGTTCACACATACTCTGCATAGCCATAAGACAAGTAATTTACCCATTTCAACTAGCACCGACAGTGGTTAATTTGCTGTGGATCTTCTACTTCCATAGTTAAACTGGGTTTTAAGCTCTGACTAGTGTTAGAATGGCCGGGATATTTAAATTATTCTAGCTTATTAGTTTACTGAGGATAAAATTTCTGACTGCTCATCCTTACTATCTTAGGGTATGTCTACACTACCACCCTAGTTCGAACTAGGGTGGTTAATGTAGGCAACTGAAGTTGCAAATGAAGCCCGGGATTTAAATATCTCGGGCTTCATTTGCATCTTGCCGGGTGCCGCCATTTTTAAAGCCCCGGTAGTTCGGACTCCGTGCCCGCGGCTACACGCGGCACGGAGTAGGTAGTTCGAATTAGGCTTTCTAATTTGAACTACCGTTACTCCTCATGGAACGAGGTGTACCGGTAGTTCGAATTAGAAATCCTAATTCGAACTACCTACTCCGTGCTGCGTGTAGCCACAGGCACGGAGTCCGAACTACCGGGGCTTTAAAAATGGCGGCGCCTGGCAAGATACAAATGAAGCCCGAGATATTTAAATCCCGGGCTTCATTTGCAACTTCGGTTGCCTACATTAACCACCCTAGTTCGAACGAGGGTGGTAGTGCAGATATACCCTAACTCCCACTTACTCTATATTGCCCTCACCTCACTTCATTAGTGACCTCAGGCCATTTAAGAATTAGTATCTGGATTTTCACAGATTCTGGATGATCACAGAAAGCAAGCTCACTTAGCAGCATGGTCCAACTACTTTATTCATGCTGAGTATTACAGTGTGAGTGGCTCAATTGATTCAGTGGGACCAATCACAAAGTAAAGTACTTTTCAACATGAATGAAGGTATCAAAATCGAGCCCTCAGGAAAAAGGAAGAATCTAGTCCTCAGGAAAGGCCTTACAAAGATTCTCATCTGCCACTAAAAATGTTACCAATAAGCTTTTGCACCACATGAGAGTACTTATTAATGGATACTAAAGTGACTATCTAAAACAGAAATGATCTAATGAAGGGGATTCTAACTTCCATGTTTAGTGGAACTGAACCTAGGATCTCAGTGTATGAGTCTCTACTGTTTGAGCTAAAAGCCAGCTGGCTCTCAGCTAAGGCTATAGAGCACATTCCTTTCTTTCTGTAAGTGGTCTAAGTGCCACTATGTGGGAAAGTGAACCACACCCAGTAGGCGTGTGAGATACACATGCACCACAGTTAATCTAATTTGCTCCATTAATTATGCTATGGGATGATCGGGGGAGTCATTTTAAAGATGACAGATTTTCTTTGCCCCGAGTGAGGAGAGTCACTTAAGAGGTGTCTAAATGACATTCCAGAGGATAGTAAATGTGTCACAGGTGATTTCTATCACTATTCTACAGGTGAGTGAGTTATCTTCCAAAACAATTCTACCCAACCTTTGATCTTCACTTCAAGTTTGTTGAGTTACAATAAACGAGTAGGGCATTTTGGGTGGTTAGAGGAAAAGATTTACAGAATTGCAAAGCAAAACTGAAAATAAAGTGAATTCTTAAGCCAGTTTGTAGATGTAAAACAGAAAGGAAAAATGGGGCTAAGAGGAAAATAAATATGAGCCCTTAATGCGGGTCTACTCAACACATGGCCCATAGGCCCCATGCAGCCCACAGCCTGTTTGTTTGCAGCCCGCAGATGGGAGCCAAAACCAAACAGTAGTCAATATAATGGTCTTTGTTGATATGAGTTTTAGTAGTTACATTCCTGGATTGTCATTGCTCATTAAAAGTGCTGTCATATGGATGGAAATCGGGTAAATATTGCATTTTATTAATATCAGCAGAACTGACTTAAATGGGGCGTCTGTGTTGTGTAGTCTTGCCTTAATCTTTGTATTCATGCCTGTCAGTGTGAAAGAAGCTATTTGCATATATTTGCATATATATTTGCATGTATCTGCAACCACTCTTAAGTTGCAGCCCTTGGCATGTGCTGTGAATATCATTGTGGCCCCCGGGGCTTCCAAAGTTGAGTAGTCCTGCCTTAATGTATCTAATTGTTTTCCTCTCATAGTTACAACTATTATCTAAATGTATGTCATCCATACATTTGCTCCATTCCTATTTCTCTATCATTTATCTGTCTTCCACCTGCCTGAAAGTGCCTATCTATTTGGAAAAGCAAGATAAGCTGCCTTTATCTGAAGGGGGGGAAAAGATGAAAATGAAAAATCTTGGTGTAACATAAATGGCAATTAAGTGAAAGCTACTGCTTGATGTGCGTATGAATCCTGTAAATGAAGTGGCCCTTGAATTAAATTAATTTAAATCCTGGCAAATATTACTCGGCATGTTTGTCAATGTGCTGTATAATTATTAATTTGTTCATTGAAGCAACTGTATAAATAAATAGAAAGCAGAATGCCATGATTAAGCTAACATTAAAAATCTAGGGTCAAGGAGCCTCACTATACAGAGATCTAAATAGCTTTCCTGGGTCCTATTTTTACATCTCCATACAGATCTGCAGGTCTGTAACTGCGAATTAATTGGCACGCATTTAGATGCCAACAGGGCTTTTGTATTCTCAGTGCACATTTTGTCTTTTCAGAGTGAGATATTAGTAATGGAGGTTTTAATATTACCCCTAGGGGAGCACCAGAAAATCTTAACAATTTCCTTCACTAGAGTATTTTCATTAGAGCTAAATGCTGTGCAATTTACATTTGAAATAAGGTGTAGGGGTAAGTATAATGTGACAAGACATGTTGCAGTGTTAGGGGGTTTGGGTTTTTTTTTTTTCAAATGTTCCTTATTTACTGCAATATACCCTGAAATGATAAGCATGCACTTAAAATAAAAAATCTTGATTTTAACCACTTGTAATTGGGCTGTTATTGGGATAACAGGAGCACATAACGGCACTTTGTTTAAAGCACCCAAAGTACAGGATTAAAACATTATTCCAGCTTTTTAAAAAACAGTTCCAACAATAGACTCTACATTGCATAAATAAGTTAATCATCAATAAATCAGGCACAAAAATCTCCCTTTATAACAACCATGTAACTGTATGGAGCTCAAAATCCAGAGACCTCTGTCTGAGTCGAAAAATAAATAAAATCAAGATTTTCCAGTAGACAACATGCCCAAACAAAAAGAACTGGAATGAGTCTAAAAATGTGCTGCACCTCTCTCTCAATATTAATTAATAAATACGGCACACAAATACACGCACCGAGCATTGCACTGTCTATGGTGCATGATACTCTGCTGAGCAATGTTGATGTCTTAAAACCCACCCATCACAGGCACCACTAGAAGAAAGACAGTCCTTGAACAAAGGACAAAAGGCAGACTGGGAGCTGAGGTCGGCAACTGAAAAGGCCACCAGAACAAATCCTGGCCTGTAGTTGGAGGACATTTTTAGGGACAGCCCTGAGGAGCAGCCTGCTACAGAACAAGTACTGGAGCCCGGACCTGAGCTGGTAAATTTTTGCCACCAAGTTTATTTTTATTAATAAATCAGGCACAATATAAGTGGAAGGTTTTTCGGATTATGGAGCTATTCAGTTATTAATACAAGCTGAGATATTTTTTAGTATGCTTCTATTCAGGGTAAGACCTAGGTTATTCCCCTAGCACTTCCCCTGCCCTCATGAAGGATTCAATATGGACACTGCAAAAAGATGAAATGAAGTATTCAAGCATTTGAGAAGTTTTTACGGGTTATTCACTAGTTGGTATATGTGTGAGTTGATGCGCCATCATTTATAGCCTCATAACCCCCGACCCATAGAGCACACCTTATAAATCAGCCAGGCATGCACTGTTCCCAGCTTCCTGTGAACTGAGGCTCAAAAAACAGGCTATTGTGAAGTTAAACAAAACAAGAGTGTGTATAGTCCATTGCCAGCTTTAATATGAGCCCAAACTGAAGCAGAGGAGGGCGGTCTGTGTTAGGGGTCCCAATAGGTGGCAAGGAATGAAGTATTTCAAGGAAGGAGGGTGCCAGCAAGGAGGCTGTACTGTGTCTCCATGCTAAATCAACATCTTGTTGATTTCACAAACAATTTTCACCCATTGATGACCATTGATAAAAGGAATTGCCTCATGGAGTAAGAACTTCCAGATGGGCATGTTGTGTTCCTGGGCCTGGCATGCTTATTTGGGCCACCTCTGAAACTCTTGAGCCCCTCCATTTTGGGGCTGGTGATGTGTGGGTCAGTCACTTGAAGATGAAAGTGCTCTTTAGGATGCTCAAATGGCTGTCCTCTACTGCCCTCACACTGAAGCTCATGCTTCTACTCTCAGGACTTTCAGAATATCCATTTTCCCTTCAGGCAGCATGAGCTCTGAAGACTGAGCCCCTCCCTCCCCCTTGCTTGCAACAAGACCACTCAGAACTCACCCTCCAAAAATGAGATATAGAAATACTTAGAGTTGACGTATATGTGTATTATCATGATGTCCACTGACTGTAAATTGTGCTACAAAGAACATTTGAAAGGGGTGGAAAAATTGGGACGAGTCGAAAGGACAGCAACAGAAATGCTAACATGTAGAGATAACCTGACCTATGAGGAATGGTTACAAAGCTGGGCATAAGAAAAGAAGACTGAGAAGGAACCTGGGAACATCCTTCAGATATGTTAAGGGCTGTTCTAAAGAGGATGGTTCTCAATCGCCCTTCAGGTCTGTTGAAAGTAGGACAGATGTAATGGACTTAATGGGCAACAAGAGAGATTAAGTTTAGATATTAGAAAAATCTTTCTAACTATAATGTAGTTAATCTTTGGAATGGGCTTTCAAGGGAAGCAGTAGAATCCTCACTATTGGTGGTGTTTAAAAGCCAGGGGACCTGGCACACTGTGAAATTTATGAGCCCTGCTGGCCAGTGATGTTTGGGCCATGTGAGTTGTCAAGAGCAGCTTGAGCTCTAGAGACCATTGACCCTGCTGAGCTCCTCAGGGGCACATAAAAACAGGTTGGACAAATACCTGTCAGAAATGGTCTACGTTTATTTGGAATTGCCTCCGTGCAAGGGGCAGGACTTGAAAATTTCACAAGGTACTTTCCAGCCCTACCATTCTATGAGTTAAAGAAATGCAATAGGTGTAACTATCCAGATTCCAGTCTCAATTATACACATGTAAATCTGAAGCTAAGGAAGAGCCTCTTCTACACTGGTAAAGTTTAGGAGGCCATTTATGCTCTCCTTAAGCTTCAACTAGGCAGAATACTCTACAGCATCATTACAATAGATGCAGCCAATATTTATCATACAGGTTATCTTCAGATGTAGCCTGTGTCTGGATCTGAAGGGGTTCTACACCCAGTTATGCAAGTTTCTGTGGTTCACCAACAACCATGTTATTTGTAGCAATGGATTCCTTACAAATTAGCACCCAGTTATTTGTGCTTATGTGGAGAAAACCAGTGTGCCTATTTTTGGTTTACAATTCATTCAACATTCCTAGGACCATTTTAGTAGCATCTCCATAGTGCAGTACTGATTCTATGAAAAGCCCTACATTCACTTCCATCATAGCTTTACATTTGAAATGTGACTGTTGTGATTACCTTCAAAGTACCCTAGGATTCTTAATGACTGAAAACACTTGGTCAAACAATTTTTAATACGTGGAAGCTTAATAGTGATGCTTAAATCTGTGGGGTCTTCCTTCCTCATAAATAAGGTCACGGTTATAAACGTTCAAGCTGCTATTGTCCAGTAAAAATAGTGCAAGGGACCAGGGAGACTGTGCAGTTAATGAGCCCTGTTGGTCAGTGCAGTCTGAGCCTCGTGAGTTGTGGAGGGCAGTCTGAGTTCTGGAGGAACCAAGGACTCCGAAGAATTCCTCAGCACCACATGTCAGGGAAAGAGGTGGAGCCAGGAATACACAAGTTCCTGAACTCTGAAATTCATGGAAAGGTGAGATGGAGCTGGGAACTGTGTGGGATTCTTTAGCTCTGTACAGTTCATAACTACATTGCCTTTGCATTAAGTTAAGAAAATATAAAACACCAAGGCATTTGGACAAAAACTGACTTGGTATGATGTGTGCGTGTGTGTGTTTGGGTGTGTGTGTATATGTGTGTAAATAATATTACAGTTAAAACAACTAATCATTGGAAAAGGTTGAAATGAACAGTTAAAAGAAAGGAAATTAAGGTTAGTCTCTTATAAGCATACATGCATATTCTAAGGACAGCTTCAAATGTTCCCATATAGTTATCTGCTCCACATCTGCACGTCTATCATTACCACTATCTCTTTAAACATGTTTAAATCACTGAGGCTATGTCTACACTATGGCTTTTGCCAGCAGAGGCAATGCAAATGAAGCACTGATTAGCATTTGCATAATCTATTCCGAGCCATTTTTGCACAAGGGGTTTTTGTGCAAAAACAAGCAGTGAGGCTGTGTCTGTTTTGCGCAAAAAAACCCTTTTGCGCAAGATCCTTACGCCTTCCCGTGAAAAGCCATAGTGTAGACAAAGCCTGACTCTTTGAAAATGTACTCTAAATTCTATGGACATGATGGCTATCTTCTCTCCTCTGTAAATATCGGTGACAGGGGCGGCCTCAGGCTGCTCCTGATCTGTGATGTACTACAACAGCTAAATATGGACAAATATGTATCTGTAATCTAGATTTCTGAAGGTGTCATTTCTGCCCCATAATGCATGGGTGAATAGCTAAAGTATAATAGGGTTTTTAGTACCTATAGGGAGAGTGACCAGCATAAATTTTCTGTCTCAGAACAAAATAATCGTTGAGTATGGACGGATGTTGTTTTTTTACTATATATGGAGAGTAATATGTGGTAAATCCTGCATAACAAAAATGTGGGAGAGTCAAACCTCTGGTCTTTGAAGAACAAGCAGCAAGATATAATATCACTTCCTTATAATGAGCAGGTGAATTGGAAGATGGAAGTTACACCATGGCTGTGTCTAGACTGGCAAGTTTTTCCAGAAAATCATCTGCTTTTCCGGAAAAACTTGCCAGCTGTCTACACTGGCCACTTGAATTTCCGGAAAAGCACTGACGATCTCATGTAAAATCATCAGTGCTTTTCCGGAAAAACTATGCTGCTCCCGTTTGGGCAAAAGTCTTTTTCCGAAAGACTTTTGCGCAAAAGGGCCAGTGTAGACAGCATAGTACTGTTTTCCGCAAAAAAGCCCCGATCATGAAAAAGGCGATCGGGGCTTTTCCGTCTAGATTGGCCACGGATGCTTTTCTGCAAAAAGTGGTTTTGTGGAAAAGCATCCTGCCAATCTAGACACGCTTTTCCGAAAATGCTTTTAACGGACAACTTTTCCGTTAAAAGCATTTTCGGAAATTCATGCCAGTGTAGACATAGCCCATATGTTAAGGATTCCTGGGAGAAAGAAAGCTTGGATCCAGAATTGCAAGACTTTGATACAGCAGAGAATGGTATAACAATCCAGTGGTTGGAAGTAGAACCTAGACAAATTCAGATAGAAATAAGGCATGGATTTTTTAACTGTCAGAGCAATTCACCACTGGTACCGCTTACTTAGGGCCATGGTGGAGTCTCCATCACTAATGGTTTTAAAATAAAAAATGGTGAGTGTCCTAAAAGATCTGATCTAGGAATTATCTGGGGAAAGTTCTGTAGCCTGTGTAAGACTAGATCAGACTAGATTGTGACAATCTAGAAGTCAGACTGTCACAATGGCCCATTTAGGCCTTTACATCTATGAAAATGTACTTGATGCTGGATGCATGGGTGTCATTTCTGTTCTAGAATTTGTGCCTCAGGTGGGGGTACTGGAGCAAAATTAAGTCCTGGCTTTGTTGCTTAACTTTTATTTTACATTAAGGTAACTAGACTGAACTTTAGCCATTTATGCAAAGTCAATCAATAAGACAGCATTCTTGGACAGAATTAAATAGAGAAAAGCAACAATCCAGGCATTACATATTGTACATTGTTTAGAGAGAGAAACTGTAGTCCAGATTATAGCAAACACACAGATAGACTGTGAGGAAGCCCAGGTGCTCAGGGAAGGCAGAAGGTACCCCTTGAGTTGTTGGCAGCATAAGCTCTAGACTAGGTTAGCCTCCCAAAAAGGGAAGCCATAAGGGCATGGTAAGAGATAGCCATTGCCTGTCACTCCTTTCTACAACAGCCAGGGGAGTTCCTGCTCCATTACATTCTTTCTGAACCACCAGAGAATACTGATAAAGTCATCCAAGGTTTAAAGACACCTCCCCACCGTGCAGACAATGGCTTAAAACAGGAGTGGGCTAGCCACCACCACTATATTTACCTATGCCTCAGCAGGTACAGGTGATTGCAGCTACCATTGGCTGTGGATCGCCATTTCCGGCCAATGGGAGCTACAGGATGTGGTATGAACCTGGACACCATTTCCCGTAGCTCCAATTGACTGGTAATAGCCATTCACAGCCAAAGGGAGCTGCAATCACCCATGCCTATGGAGACACAGGTAAATACAATGGTGGCAGCCTGCCAGGGTAACCCTGGGGAACCAGATCCAGCCCATGGGCCAGTATTTGCCCACCTCTGGCTTAAAGACACTTACTGTCTTTATATAGAGAGAAATCATTTTATCCGCCACTGAAGCACAGCTGCCTACAAACTGGAAGACTGTAACTCCTTGATAGTGCAGAGAAATAGGGCTCGTCTACACTGGCCCCTTTTCCGGAAGGGGCATGTAAATTTCACCTATCGTAGTAGGGAAATCCGCGGGGGATATTTAAATCCCCCGCGGCATTTAAATAAAAATGTCCGCCGCTTTTTTCTGGCTTTTAAAAAAGCCGGAAAAGAGCGTCTACACTGGCCCCGATCCTCCGGAAAAAGCGCCCTTTTCCGGAGGCTCTTATTCCTACTTTGAATAAGACTTTGAAGTAGGAATAAGAGCCTCCGGAAAAGGGCGCTTTTTCTGGAGGATCGGGGCCGGTGTAGACGCTCTTTTCCAGCTTTTTTAAAAGCCGGAAAAAAGCGGCGGACATTTTTATTTAAATGCCGCGGGGGATATTTAAATCCCCCGCGGATTTCCCTACTACGATAGGTGAAATTTACATGCCCCTTCCGGAAAAGGGGCCAGTGTAGACGAGCCCATAGTGTGTAACGAAGAACAGAGAGTATTATATCCAATTAAAAGTCATCTTCTGCAGGGAATTTTCAAGTAGGTAGAAAGCAACTAGTCAAGCAACAGTTTGGCCCTGACACCAGGGTTAATATCTCTTCTCTGCTGAAAAGGGCTATCGGAACTTTAAAAATAAAACTTTTGTGAAAACCAGAATCTTGGCCCCAGTCCACCAGAATACTTAAGCACAAACTTACCTTGATGTATATTGATTTCAGTTGGACTACTCATATGCTTGAAGTTAAGCATGTGCTTTAATTTTTGCTAGATCAGGATCTTTGTTTACATAGTACAAAATTTTGTCTTTTAATAAAGAACCTTACTGACCTGAATAGAGCTAGAAGAGTTCCTCTCAATGAGTTTTATTATTATTTAGAGTGTAATCTCTTCCGGGCAAGGATATTGTCTTCATACTTGTCTATACAGCAGTTGGTAGTAGGACTTGTATTCCAGAAGCCTCCAGAAGTCCCTATTGTCAATCAATGTCCTATTATGCTTGTATGTACACACACACCCTGCCATTGCAAAAAGAGTTTGCAGTCAGAGTATAAGATGAGACAACTGGTGGAAACAACAAGTAGGCAAAGAGACACAAAGAAACAGTTAGGTGATCATGGAGAAGGAGTTTGGAAGTGACTTAAAGGCAGCTGGTGCGTAAGCATGAGAGTCAATCTGAGTGGAAATGAAATGGTGCATGACTAGGAAAATGACTGAGCTAAATATGGAGAGGATGCATTTGTAGTTCAGAAAATCCATGTCATTTTGGGATTTATGCCAGAGGCACATGAGCCAGAGCAGATGAAGCAGATGTTGGTGGTGAACTGGGGCTTGAAGGTCAGAAGAATGAACCTTGCAGTGGGAGAAATGGGAGAAGACAAGAGAGGTGGCAAACAATGTTCCCACTAGTTTTTTCCATCCATGTGTGGGGTTTTTCCATCCATGTGTGGAATAAATGTTTGCATGTGCACTGAGGCATATACTAATGTGCAGCCCCAGTAGAAATAAAACATAGCTGTGGGTGCTCTGCTAATCAGCTGAGCAGCATTTGAATTTCTCCAGTGTTACCCAAGTGCACAGCTTAGAGGCAACACTGGTGGAAATTCAAAAAAGGAGAGAATCAATCACTGAGTCAGAGAAAAACAGGAAGAAGTTGGCTGAATAGCTAGGAAACCTTGAATATCAGTGATTAGGGAAGGACCAAAAGGCAGGGCAAAGGACAATGAGGCAGATGGATAACGCAAAGGAGATGAGATGGAGATCAAAGAGAGGACCCCAGTGCTAAAGAGATCAGAACAGGAAAACAACTTGATGAAACTAAGATTAAACAAGTGACAGCATTAGTGAGTACAGGAGTTGGTCCAGGAATGAAGGTCAGTGAGGAAGTGAACAAAAAGAGAATTGGCTCCCTGTTAAATATTTAAAGATGAAATGAGAAATGTTAAAACAACTCCTGAGTTTAGCTTTTACAAAATAGCATAACAGATAAATGTGTCCTCAACATGGGAGGAGCACTGTTAAAAACCGCAGCCAAACCAACAGATACTTTTTTTCAAAAAAAGGGCTATATTTGGTCAACAAGCTACTGTTATTCCATCAGTTTGATAGCAGATCAATCGTATAATAACCTTCTAGTGTCAGATCAATAGTATAGAAAAGATTTACAGTGACAGCTTAACAATGGGAAAATGCTAGCATCTAATCTTCATACAGCATTTGGATGTTTTTACAAGGATCATTGCAGTAAAAAAAAAGATGTCAAGGTAGTTTCTATAAAATGAAAAAGGAATAGAAAAGCCCCCTTAAAATGTTAGGGCTCATTCTTAATAGGAAATAATAACTAATGAGGAAACTAAGTCCTCTAGTCCAGTTTGTGGAAAAGATATGTTTGTCATGCCATAGACAGTAACTTATGGCTCTAGCTCAGAGGCCACTCAGTAAAGGTTTGCGTTTTTGTCTGTCAAACAACCTTTATCTGTGTGTTTGTCTCATTAATGTAACACTTTGCTCTAGCCTTACTTCTCCCATTTTTTCCTCTTGTTTGCTGTAGTAGTGTGAGCATCTTCTCAGACAGAGGGCCAGTAGAACTATAACTACATCTGGTGGAAGGAATGCAAACTAAAGATGAGAAGGGAACCAAACAAGTGGGCGTCAGCCACTAAGGGTATGTCTACACTAGAAAGTTAGTTCGAACTAACGGACGTTAGTTCGAACTAACTTTCCTATGCGCTACACTAGCGATCCGTTAGTTCGAACTTAATTCGAACTAACGGAGCGCTTAGTTCGAACTAGGTAAACCTCATTTTACGAGGACTAATGCCTAGTTCGAACTAGCTAGTTCGAACTAAGGGCTGTGTAGCCCTTTAGTTCGAACTAGTGGGAGGCTAAGGCTTCCCAGGTTTCCCTGGTGGCCACTCTGGCCAACACCAGGGAAACTCTATTGCCCCCCTCCCGGCCCCGGAGCCCTTAAAGGGCCACGGGCTGGCTACTCACTTTGTGCCAGTTGCAAGGCTGCCAGCACCCGTGCCTGCACAGCCTGCACCTGCCACAGGATGAGCCAGCCATCCGAGGGCTCCCAGCCCTCCACTGCTCCCCACGACCAGCCTGGCGGCTCCCGGGAGCCTGCCCGGGGGCGCAAAAGGCGGGCGCCCGCCTGGTCAAGTGCGGAGATCGTGGACCTCATCGAGGTTTGGGGGGAAGCCTCAAATGTCCACGATCTCCGCACTAGCCACCGGAACGCGGCCGTCTATGGACGCATGGCTGCCAGCCTGGCCGCCAGGGGCCACCAGCGCAGCCGGGAGCAGGTGCGCTGCAAGATTAAAGACTTGCGGCAGTCCTACTCCCGGGCCTGCCTGCCAGGGGCTGACCCGGAGGCCTGCCCCCACTTCCATGCCCTGGACCGCATCCTGGGGCCTCATGCCGTCCCTGCCCCCCGGGACGTGATTGACCCCGGGGCAGAGGGACCGCTCCTGGACACCGAGGAGGAGGAAGAGGGCTCTGAGAGCCAGGAGCCTGCTGCCAGCCTTCCCAGGACCCGGGACCCCCGAGGCACCCCACAGAGCCGCTCGCCTGCATCATCAGAGGCCGGGGAGGCATCCACCTGTGAGTACCCTCGTGTTCCCCTTATGTGTACGGGGGGCTGGGGCGAGAGGGAGCCCCGGGACCGTGCGCCTGGGCCTTGCCCACTACGGAGCAGCAGCTGGGGATCCTGCAGGGGCCCTGGCCTTGCAGAGGGGAGCTGGGTTTCACACACCTGGGCCCCTGGGGTAATTGACCGCTGGTCTTCTTGCACCACAGCTGCAGCACCGGGGACTGCAGGGCGCACCACACCGCCTGCAGCAGCCGCCCGCGCCCGGGCAAGCAGGACAGCCAGGAACCAGGAGGACTACCAGAGGCGGCATCTCCGGTTCCTGGACCGACAGCTCCGTCTCCAGGACCACTGGGTCCAGGAGGACCTCAGGCTGCGCCAGAGGAGTCTGGAGGCCCTGGAGGAGCAGGGCCGTGCCCTGCGAGGCCACCTCCAGAGCCTGCTAGACCGCTTTCCATTTCCTCCTCCCCCTGCTCCCCCTCTTGCTCCCCCTCTTGCTCCCCCTGCTCCCCCTCTTGCTCCCCCTCTTGCTCCCCCTGCTCCCCCTGCTCCTCCTGCTCCTCCTGCTTCCGCTCCTGCTTCCGCTCCTGCTTCCTCCACACCCCCTGTCCTCTCTGCCCCCCCCTCCACAACCATTCCCCACCGACGCCCCCGGACCCGCAGTGTGGCGAGACGGGAGAGGCACCCAGACTCCCACCCCTGAGCTTTCCTTTCCCTTCCTCCCTTCCCTCCCCTCCCCTTCCAGCTCCCTCGTCCCAGGTTTCCCCCTCCCTTCTCCCACCTTCATTCCTCCCTCCCCCACCCCAGTTCTCTGAAATAAACAGACGTTTTTGTTTGAAAAACAGGTGTCTTTATTGTACAGTAGATAGGGAGGGGAAAGGGGAAGGGGGGGGATAGGGTGGAAGAAGGCCCCGGTGGGGCATGCAGGGAGAGGTCAGTCCTCCTCCTCCTCCACCTGGAAGCTCTCCCGCAGGGCTTCCCGGATCCGGATGGCCCCCCGCTGGGCTTCCCGGACGGCGGCGGTGCGGGGCTGACCGTAGTGTCCAGCCATGCGGTCAGCCTCAGCCATCCAGGCTGGCAAGAAAGCCTCCCCCTTCCGCTCACACAAATTGTGGAGCACACAACATGCCGCCACCACGGGAGGGATGTTGTGCTCGGCCAGGTCCAGACGGGTGAGGAGGCATCGAAAGCGGGTTTTCAGTCGCCCGAAGGCCCCCTCCACCACGATGCGGGCCCTGCTCAGCCTGTTATTGAAGGCCTGGCGGGAGGGATTGAGGTGTCCCGTGTAGGGCTTCATGAGCCAGGGCTGCAGTGGGTAGGCGGCATCCCCCACCAGGCAGACGGGCATGTCCACGTCCCCGACCCTGATGTGGCGGTCGGGGAAGAAGGTCCCGTCCTGCAGCCGCTGGCACACGGAGGAGTTCCGGTACACCCGGGCGTCGTGTGCTTTGCCGGACCAGCCCACATTTATGTCCGTCAACTGTCCCCGGTGGTCACATACGGCCTGCAGGATGACGGAGAAGTACCCCTTGCGGTTCACGTACCGGGACGCCTGGTGTTCCGGGGCACGGATGGGGATGTGCGTCCCGTCGATGGCCCCCCCGCAGTTGGGGAAGCCGAGGGCGCCGAATCCCCGGATGACGGCATCCGGGTTGGCGAGGCGGACCACCCTGCGGAGCAGCACCCGGTTGATGGCCTTGACCACCTGCGGAGAGAGACACAGCAAAGCGTCAATCAGTGGGGCGCCCGGGTGGCTGGGAGCGTGCGTGCCCTGGCAGTGCCCCGCGCCCCACTCCCGGAAGCAACCCCCCTGGCGGCGTGTAGTACGGCCGGGACAGCCCGACCCCTCCGGTGCGGGGCGCTTTCGCCTCCTCCCGCCCCCCCCTTTGTCCCTGGGGCGGCCCATCCCCTCCTCGCAGCCCCCCTCCCCCCCGGCTCGGTGGCCGACGAGCGCCGTACCTGCATGAGCACTGCTCCGACAGTGGATCTCCCCACGCCGAACTGGTTCCCGACGGATCGGTAGCTGTCCGGCGTGGAGAGCTTCCAGAGGGCAATGGCCACCCGCTTCTGGAGGGGGATGGCGGGCCTCATGCGAGTGTCCCTTCTTTGCAGGGCAGGGGCGAGCCACTCGCAGAGCTCCAGGAAGGTGTCCCTCCTCATCCTAAAGTTCTGGGTCCACTGTCGGTCGTCCCAGTGCTCCAGGACGATGCGGTCCCACCAGTCGCTGCTGGTGTCCAGACGCCAGATGCGGCGGGGCACGCCGGTGCCGGGGCGCCGCCGCGGCTCCTCCACGGCCCCCAGGGCGGCCAGGCGGAGAGGCAGGGGGCTGACGTTCCCCAGGTGGTGCCAGGCAGCCTCGAGCCATTGCTGGCAGGCTTGCAGCAGCAAGTCCAGAACGTGCACCAGAAGGTGCAGGGCGAGCCGTGGCTCCATGTTGCCACCTGCGGCGGCCCCCCCGAAGGGAAGCACCGACACAGACGGGCACAGAGACCGACGCTTTGCTGTCCCTCGGCGAGGTTGGCAAGCAAGCAGGAAAAGCTGAGAACCGGCTGTCCAGGGGGGGTCCCTTTAAGCACGAGCCTCAGATAGCCTCAGACAGCAGCCACACAAAGCAACTGCTGACCTGATGCCCTGCCAGAACCGGTTTCAGCTGCCCTTAAATGCCCCCCTGCGTCCAATCAGTGTGGACGCGCTAGTTCGAACTAGCAAAACGCTAGTTCGAACTAGTTTTTAGTTCTAGATGCGCTAGTTCGAACTAGCTTAGTTCGAATTAACTAATTCGAACTAAGTTAGTTCGAACTAGCGCTGTAGTGTAGACGTACCCTAAGAGAATGCATGAATTAAGCTGAGAATGAATGGATTAAGAAAATGAGGAAACCAAGAACAGCTGGGAGCCCAAGGTCTATAATGTGAGCACTGGTGGGAAAAATACCTTCTTTAGTGCTAAATGTGGTTTATAAAAGGCAAAAGGACAGGACAAAAGCAATAGGAAGCCTGAAGTGTAGACAGCCCTAGCAGCTAAGATAGGTGATAAGTGAGTAATCCCAACTGGTTGGAGAGAGACTTAATTAAGAGCTAAGTGAGAAAGCACCAGAGTTAATTCCGAGCTTTTCAAAGAAGCTTCAGTTGACAAACTGGATTTCTGAGACAGCAGGTAAGTTTTGCCATGCATACTACCTGATGAGAATCCAGGGACTGAAATCAGTTTCAGGCTATAACACGCTGGGCAATGGACCCAAATCGTACAGAATGGATGACTTTGTTCTTTTACAGATTGAGGGACTGTTGGTCAAAATGTTTTGATATATGAAATAATTGTTTTAATTATAAAACTAAACTTTGAAGGGTTGAAGCTCCTTCTGCATATACTGCTGTAGAAACTTTGAATCTCTGCTTTTCTGTCTCTTTCTGCTTCCTGCTAATATAGACACTTCTCACAGACACATCATATTTCCATCACCTCCTGGCCCCTCCAAACTTATCAACGGCATAGAAGGGCAAGGAGGAAGATGGAGCAAGAAGTTTTGGGTGCCTCCTGATTAGTGGACCCATGTTCTCTGAAAGGACTGGGCTGGGTACCACATAACTGGAGAATACGAGGAGTTACCCTGGAAGAAATTCAGCCATGTGGAGAGAGCAATGCACAGTTTAATAAAGTCCCACTTGTTCAACTTAATCTTCATGCAGCTTCACAGTTTGTGAATCAAACATAGTGGGAGAGTATGAGCTGTGAGTTCTCTGCTGTACAGCAGCTAGTAGTATTAGGCATGGAATTCAGTCTGAAGCCCTCCAGAGCTCTGGATTTTGCAGGCACAAACTTAAGTTGAGTGATGGATCCAGTGGAAGGAAGCATTAAAGCTGTACACAGACCAGGCCATACAGGAGGACAACAAAGCAGAAACTTTTTTTTTAACTTTACTGGAGAACAAGGCTGAGAGGCCTGCAGCACTCTGAAGTGGACTACTATTTCAAGCATCACATCAGTCTTAGGTGCCCTGGGGACCTATTGCTCCCCCAAACCAGAACAAAACTGGAGAGAGAGACAAGGCTTTTCACTAGAGACCAATCTGAGAGAGGAGGATGGATCCCTGTGTTACAGCCTTACACATACTGGCTGCCACATGCATGTCTGGAGGCACTGACAGACTCCCTGTTTCAGGATGACATAGCTGTCAGTATTTGTGATCACTACAGGCAATAATGGCTTCCCCAGGGAGTCACTCTTACATCAAACAGATGCCTTGAGGTGGGGCATCTAGGAAAGCCTCAAGTATAAGGATGAAATTCCTAGGAAGGCACCACCACTCTCCCAACTATAAGCATAGTAAGAAGTCAGCAAAGAAGAGCACGTGACCAGGTTTCCACACCCATCATGAGATGTGAGAGAAACTATGAACAGATAGAAGAGAAGTGGCCCAGCACTAGGGCAGCATCACAAGCTGAACCATTCTTGCAGTGGTGGGCAAAACCAAAAGAAGCTCTCCAAAAGATTCAGGCAGATGTGTACCAGTGGGGACATCAAACAGCATCCTGATTTTCTCTCTGAGTCCGAGCTCATATCACCTTCAGGCCTTCAGGACAGGAAAACCACAAGAGACATTACCCAACCTCCGTGTATTCCACCATGGCACTAGGGAAACATAATGTGTGATTCCAGCTGGCATCCAGCAGTGTGATTCCTCTGGCTGAACTGGACTCAAACATGCCCATTGAGAAGCACAGGCACACTCTCCTGGTGCACAATCAGAGCATAATGATGCAGTCCACAGGAAAGTACAACTTCATAGTGATTAACCTGAAAAATAACAGTCTGTGCCAACTAGTTTGTGGCCATGGATAGTTAACACCTCGTGCCCTTCTTGGGACGTACAGCCTTAAAACGATGGTTCTGGTCAGTGTGCAATATACATTTTATAGCTGCAGCACAAGAAGCAAAAGGAGGAATCCCATGGACAATGAAGACAAATTTAAAATCACATGGGGATGTTTTTATAGGTGACGGGCGCCTCCAAGGAAAGCTGTGACTAGAAATAGACCTAACAATGGAATCTGTCTGCTCCGCTTTTCTCACAGAATGATTTCCATGACACTATAACTCATAAGCCAGTACACAGGGAGCTTGGAAGTCTGCAGAGCAGGGGTATCATAGCGCAGTATAGCCCAATGTAACCCCTTTGGAAGGGATACTCTTGAAAAAGCACAATGAGAATCTAGAGGACTTGCCTCTGTACTACAGCAGTAATTGTGGCAGAGGCTTAGGACTCCAATTCCCAGAAAACCTAGAGTCCAGGGCAGAGAAAGAACTGTCTAGCAACACTACTCAGACCAATTATGACCCAGGATGCCAAGTAAAAGAACTGACCTTGCTCAGCTGACAATTTTTGGAATGTAACAAGGAAGCACTCCCCAGCCAAAGAACTCTGCTACTTTCCACTAGAGAAGGCTGAGCCCTCTGGGGATTTTAGAGATGTTGAACAATGTCATCTCATCAAAGATCAGAAACCCAGGAGGCTGAGAAGAGCATCAAAGTCAGACTACCAAGCAACAGCCTAAATGCACATTTCAGTCCAGACCAGATAGCCACATGGATGATCTTACCATGCCTGGTGTGACTACCTAGTAAGAACAACCTGGCTGTTTGCTTTGATATTGTATTTTCAACCACCCAGGAAGGTCAGCACTGCACCACACATCAAAGACTGAGCCCAAACTTGCTATTTGCCTAGCTGGATTCTGGCAAGGAGCAGTGTGGTTTGTAGTGGCTGTAAATATTGGGCAGAATAGAATTAATGTATGGTTAATTTTGTCTTTTGGTATCCTAATCACTTTTTCCAGTGTTCCCTGTTCTATATAAGCCTAATAAAACCCTTACAGTTTTATTTCTTTGGGAATTGAGATGGCTGTTCTATTTATGTGCTTCAGCTGACATTTTGCTGTATGAGATAGAGTGTTAAATATTTTCCCAACGCTCAGCATCAGAGGTATTTCGAAGAATACTCGCCTAGTGCTGGAAGGACTGGTTGGGGTGAAAGATGATGTCCTCATTCTAGATGATGGGAGCAATGAAACAGAAGCTAAATGAGAGCATGACAGAAAACTACAAAAACAACACTGAGTCCTCTGGCATCCTAGGGCACACTTCATTTGCATAATGGTGGCCACGCATTCTTTCGAAAGGGCTTTTTTCAAACCCCGACTTCATTTGCAATTTTGATCTGTCTAATTTACATCCCTCTTTTGAAAGAGGGATGGATGTAGTCTAGACATGCCCTTAAAGACTTGGGGTATGTCTACACTACCACCCTAGTTCGAACTAGGGTGGTTAATGTAGGCAACCGAAGTTGCAAATGAAGCCCGGGATTTGAATTTCCTGGGCTTCATTTGCATCTTGCCAGGTGCCGCCATTTTTATATCCCTGCTAGTTCGGACTCCATGCCTGCAACTTCGGTTGCCTACATTAACCACCCTAGTTCGAACTAGGGTGGTAGTGTAGACATACCCTAACAGAGTTATTTGGGGATAAGCTTTCATGGGCAGAGACCAGGAGGAGTTAGAATAGTGGCAGGAAACATCTGCTCACAAAGAGGGACTGAAAGCAGATCCCTGCAAGATTAAGGCAGGCCGAGACATGTCCATTCCAGTGGATGCAAAAGAGGTACAGAAGTTGATAGGAATGATAAATTCTCTGCCCAAGCTCTATCCACACCTACCTGGAGACGCAGAACCCATACATCCCAGCTCACAAGTCAGGATGTTGAGTGGAAAGGAGCAGGTTCCCCAAGTAAGCTTTTGACATGCTAAAACAAGGATGATGGAGGCCTCTCTCCTGAAATACCCTCTGCCAAGAGAGCCACTGGCAATCTTTGGGAGAAAGAATTGGGTGTCATTCTTTTTCAGGAGCAGCTGGTTACTTATGCCAGCAAAGTCCTGTCAGAAACTGAATGTCCAAATAGAAAAAGTGCTCTGGCTGTGGTATTTGATGATCAAAATACCCAGTTATAGTGAAATCAGGTCACATACACCTGAGGACTATGACAGCAAAGCGCGTCCTTAGTGCTTCAAAGAAACTGCAGCTCAATGCTAGCCACTGAAGATTGGATACAGTCCAGAATGATTCCTGGTGCTAGCTCACACCCCGAGCAGGACATATATACCCAACACCAACTCGTTCAGGAAAGGGAATCGGGACATTATACAATACATTAATGGATTCAGTCTCCCAGTTTCCACAGCAAAGCTGATGGAAACCAACAAGGCTACAAAAAAGAACATCAAAGTACAGGCAGTCAAGAGAGTGATACTAGCAGTGCAGCCAGAAGACAAAAGCCAAGTACTGGTAGGCACAGAACCATATTTTCAAATTAAAGATGAGTTGAGTGTGTAGGATGGAATCATACTTCAAGGACAGGGAACTGTTGTCCCCACCTCATTACATAAGGATGTCATGCAAAACAATACATGCCTCATATTGGGACATTGACAGCTGTCTTTGTTCGGAAGTGTGTTTACTGGCCAGCAATGAATACCCAGCTCCACTCCTTGATAGAAAGGTGTGACACATGCCAGTCATGTGGTAACTGCCAGCAGAAAGAGATTTACTGCACAGTCTGCCCATCCAACCATGGGAAGAGGGGGGAGCGGACATATTTACCTTAAAAGAATAGTACTTGATTATTCAAACTTTCAGCCCTGCCTCGAACCAAAAACAAATCAGTGACTGACAAAATGAAAGTACACTTTGCAAGAGATGGCATTCCACACACTATATTCTATAATATATATCCAACAAGGGTCCCCAGTCTGCTTCAGAATTCAAGGAAATTGCAGGCACCTTCACTACAGCATACCCACAGAATAATGATAAGGTAGAATCAGCCAAGAAAACAGCTAAGAGACTGTTATACCAGAAACAGTCAGAGAAACTAGGCACTAAGGGTATGTCTAGACTACATGGCTCCATCGACGGAGCCATGTAAACTAGTTTACCCAGCATAGACAAAGATTAAAATAAACATGGCCACCGTGCTGTGCCAACGATCAGCTGATCTGGCACAGCGCGGCAGTCTAGACGCAGATCTGTCGGCTGGGGAAGCCTTTGCTGACCGATCCTGTAAACCTCATTTCACAAGGCATAAGGGAACGGTCAGCAAAGGTTTTCCCAGCTGACAGATCCATAAAGACTACTCGACTAGTCGACTATCCAATAAACATTTGTTTATCGGTTAGTCTTTTGATTTGTTGACTAGTTGATATCCTCCTCCCCGTCCCCCTGTCCCCCGCTGATATAGAGGCAGCAAAGGGGGGGGGGAGGGATACTTCAAAGGGGCAGCCACTGCATAGCTGATGGTGATGCTGGCCCAGGGTATTTGCATTGATGGCGAATCGGGTAGCAGCAGACTCCTCTGCCTTTCTGTCCCAACATCGCTCTTGGTCCAAGACTTTGCTGAGTCTATGTCTTTTAGAGCCCCATTGCCTGGACAGGCCGCTGCACCTGTGAGTCTGTCTGTGCCTTTCTCTGATGTTTCCCTTTCACAGTCAGTGAAAATGGAACCAAAGCCATGCTCACCACAAAGTGTAACACCAGAACTTGGCCAAATTACACTACAGCCATATGGGGTGTATTTAGTTATCACTGATTAAAAGCCAAACCCAACATAGCTAGGAATAGTTGCCAGATTTCTCTTAGGCAAAGCCAAATTGCTGCAGCATGCTGTTTTTACTAATCAGAATGGAAGAAAGAGGGAAAGTTAACCCAGAAAAAAAATAAAAATGACCTTGGTCCTAAGTATCCCTGACATACATGTTTTATTGTTATTGTGACTAAAAATTCTAAAAAAAATGCTTTGCTAATAAAAAATAATGAGCAATTTGTTAAACCTAAAAAATTGGCAACCCAGTAGGGGTTATTATAAATTATGTGTTTTATAAGAGTTAGCTATAAAAACATTAACTAAAAAATAAGTACCTTAAAAATAGTCCAGAAAAACTTTTCTATACCTAAGCTTCCCAATAGCTCAAAAAAAAGGGCCCCCAAAAGCTTGGCTGGTAATCACACCAAACCATTTCAAACTTGCTCATGTCAACATAACATTGGAAGTTCTTGCTCGTGTCAACATAACATTGCACTTCCATGATTGACTGGATTTCATCTGAAACACCGGATGGTCAACTTTGGTTCTCACTCAGAAAATTAAGCTCCTTGAGGCCCTAATAGATTCTACAGATTCTACAAATTCAAGAGAGATTCTGCTCACCACCCTTTTCAAATGATTTGCCACCTTTGCTTCCGTCTACAGTCTCAGCCTTTCATGACAGTTTGGATGTGCCTGATGCTCTTAGGCCACATGTCCACTTGCACATAAGTGGTTCACTTTGCAATGTTGTACTCTTCATCTTGGCTCAGGATGCACATTGGGATGGCACCATTTCATATAGCTAGCGGTGGGGCTATGGCCACAAAGTGCAAGGGCTGTTCCTCTACTGACGCTTCTTGGCAAAATTCTCTGGTTTCAGGATACTGGCCACACACGCACCTGAGTAGAATACATGTCTGCATCACACCTCCAAGAACCATCGTTACAGTAAGTAACAGTTCCTTTAAGACCTAAAGGCAGAAGAACAGATAGTAGGGGTTTGCTGGCTGGCATCCCTGAGGCTGAAAGCAGGAGGAGCAGCAGAGAGAGTTGGCTGCTGGCTCTGTTTCCAAAGGCTGGAACCAAAGGGCCAGAAGAACTGATGGCAGGGGAGCAGCAGAGATGCTGACATCTCCAGGGACACAGAGCAGGACCCAAAAAATTATGAGAAGGCTGAAGAGGGAGGAATTGGAGATGCTGTCCTTGTACAAATGATATGCCAGCAAAGAGGCTGTGGCAGCTCCCATTGGGAAGAATGGGGTTGCACTGCAAAAGGAAGGGTTAGAGTGGTTGTCCGGGGACAAGGACAGGGAAGGGTTATTGCAAAGTGTGGGCTCAGTTGCAGGCATCAGTGTGTGATATGTGGGCATTATGGGATGAGACGCCAGGTGATCTGAATGACTGTTTGCACTGGAATGAGAAATGAACTATGTGTATATAGGACTTATATTCTGGACCATTTGCATAATATTTTATAATAAACTGGGGAGAGATTATTGTGTCAAGACATCTTGCATAGAGTTTGTGAGGAATCTGAAGGGGGAAATGAGACCAGTGTGCCTGTCATGCTGCGAACTGCCGCAGTAGGATGTTCCAGGCAGGAGGGCGCTCAATGATAATCCATTGAAGTCAATGGAGTTACATAAGAGTTAAATGTAACCTTATTCTTTTCATCTGCTAGCTCCATTTATACCAGCATCTCAACCTTGGCACCATGGGCTTGGCATGGCTTTCCTTTATGACAAGGAAAAGGATGAAAATATTAAGTTTTGCTTACAGTCCCTTCTCTCCTTTTCTACTCCCGCTAATATCTGAGCCATTGTTACAAGTTATTAGCAAACTAAACAAGACCACTACCATGAAAAAAGCTGTTGTGCACTACTTTTGCAATAAGTATTAGAGATGGAGTTTCTAAATTGCAGCTAACACTAGCTTTGGAGTTTATTGTTCTCATCACAAGTCTTAATGTGTGAAATTTGCAACACCTGTGTTCATTAACAAATTTCACTCAAGCTTTTCCTTTAGTTAGTTCGGTACGGTGGGGTATTCAAGATTAAAAAGATTTTTTTCTAAATTGTGTTACTTGTGGTTTTTAAGATTAAACATGCCTGCAGAGTACCGAGTGCATATTTTACACAAAATAAATACCCATGAAATGTCAATGTTGAGAAAAAAAATACTGGTGATTATGTAGATGGGGTGGAACTGGGCCAGCACATAGTCCTATTGCTTTTCTTTTTGCCTTTTAATCCAGTTATGATTTCTAGACCCTTCTTGAGAAAACAGCCCCTTTCCCTTGTCTTTGTGACTTGTACCTAGATGCACATTAGCTGTATTTATATCACTATCCCCTATAGGATCTAGTGTAAAGCTTTTCTTATTAAATGCTTGCTACATAATGTCAAATGATGCCTTTCCTAGTATTGATAGATTGAGTCCTTCCAAGTACAGTAATCCTCTTTCCTAAAACATCAGATCATTGTCAAAGAAGCCAGAGCCCTCCTGCTGACATCACCTGAGTAGCCATGCATTGACTTACATAATTTTGATGGTCCCTTCCCAGGCCTTTTCCTTCCACAGGGAGGATGAACAAGAGTATCATGAGTACCCCCAAACTCTTTTATCCTTCTTCCCAGAGCCATGTAGTCTGCAGTGATTCACTCAAGGTTATTCTTGGCAGTATTGTTGGCACTCACAAGGATAAGTAGAAAGGGATAGTGATCCAAGGGTTTGATGAGTCTCAACGGTCTCTTAATCACATCCTGAATTCTAGCTCCAGACATTCAGCACACTTCTCGGGATTCCCAATCCAGACAGCAAGTGGAAGACTATATCCCCCTTGGGAAGGTGTCCCGACCACCACAACCCTTCTCCTCGTTTTGGGAGTGCTGATCATCAAACAGCTATCCCTAAGACAATGCATCCCTGGACTTGAGACAGATTTAAAGACTGATATCACATGAACTATTAGCATTAGAAACCTAGGCCAAAAATTTCAAAGAGGCCTCCATGGGCTGTTTCCATAGATGTTCAATGGCTTGGGATGAAGAGTCCTCCTCTTTTGTCCCAATGCACATCTGCCCAACACCAAGCCCAGTTCAGGCCAGGTACTATACTGAGGTTTTGGGCCATAATGAACAGACATACAAAAGACAAGTTTATATTTGAGCAAAAAGACATTATTATGAATAGAAAGTATGTCAGGAAACCCTAGAGAACAAACAGTGACATTATTGTGCATGGAAACCAACAGAAAATATTAGAGATCCTAATTAATTGATCAATCATCTTTGTGATGCTGACCATCACAAAGGGGTGACAAATCAAAACAAAAGCATTCAATTTGCATCCAGTTAAATTCATAAGAAATTATTCACATTCTGAATCCAAGGATTTTGATTTTTTTTCTCATAATCATGCTGTGTAATCCTAACAGAAGAGTTTCTGTCAAACACTGCAAAGTCCAAAGAGCTACTAAGCCACCAAGAGCAGTGAGAAGTCCTGTGGCACCTTATAGACTAACTGAAGTGTTGGAACATAAGCTTTCGTGGGCAAAGACCCACTTCGTCAGATGCATGCATGTTAGTCTAGAAGGTGCCACAGGACTCCTCACCGCTTTTGCAGATTCAGACTAACACTGCTACCCCTCTGATACTAAGCCACCAAGCTATCATCTAGTTCTTCCAGAGAAAACAGAAATTGTCACCACTGCATTTATCACCATGCTGAGTCTGAAGGGGGAGATTTCGTGATAATTGCCATGGGTCACTCATTGACACATATCCTCAGAAAACATATTTGAAATGTAATGTAGCTCTTGTACATTAAGCTGGGGACCTATTTGCCAAAAGCACTGGATGTAAAGGCATTCCAACAAACAACTTCAATGGAATGATTTCAACAGCATTTTTGCCATGGTTGAATTCCCCCAATGCTACCAGATAGAATGGCTTGTTTTCAGAAGCAGTCTTCTGAATAGAAGAGTTATCTATTACTCCAAACTTCATATGTCACTGCTGACTAGAGGCCCGATTCTGCTCTTACTCACATGGACTAGAGCCTTATTCCATCTATTGAAATCAATAGTTCTCTTTATGAGGAAAGGTACTGCTCAATAGGACTATCAGTTCTGGCAGGATAAGACCCTAAATATAGTTTCAAAGATGGATTTAAAGGGTAGGTGATGAACTAAATGTACATAAAAATGAAAGGCATCTCCAAAAATAACTGATCTATGCAGTAACTTTAAATTCAGTTCGCTACTTACAACAATAAAGTAATTTGGTACTTGTGAGTTAGCCATTTATAAAGACAACTTTCACCTATTCCACATTCACATTCTTGCCTAATATATGGGTATTTCATCTGTAAAATTATTTTAGACACTCACAAAGTGCCCCTAATGCAACCATCAGTGCTTAACCTCCTTCACGGCTGATCTTCTACTGAGCCTGCTGTGCTGCTGTCATGCTATTAACATTCCATTGAAGTCACTGGAATGTTAGGATGTACCTGGTATATTCAGCAGCACAGCAGGTGCCTTCTGCTTGGACGTACAGTACCTGCAATGTCAAGCAGCAGTCACAAGGTTAACACTGTAGGAAAGTATGTAATTTTTAGACAACAACTACTTACATACATAAAGAAATTGCTACACTTTCTATGTACAGATTGCTCAGGTTCCAGGAAGCAATTATGGACCAAGACCCAAAGCACACAAATAATTAGCACTTATGAGTAATAAGTTATTTTATTTCCCTGCATGTCACTTTGTGATCGGAAAATGTGGATGGATTCCTAAGTTACTTGGTATACATTTATATGATTCAACCAGTCCTAGAAGTTTCCAGAGCATTCAGGTAATGATATAATGTTATAAGTTGCTCATAAGTGTCTCCAGAAAGCCTCCCATGTAAATTTCATATCTTATTATACAGTTTGCTTACTTATGCTTCAAAATCATTTGGTGAATTGCCGATAGACTCTAAGGCTATGTCTACACTCACGGCTTCTTGCGCGAGTAATATGCAAATGAGGCTAAGCGTGGAATATCACCGAGCCTCATTTGCATACCTAATGATCCACCATTTTTTTCAGAAGAGGCTCTTGCACAAGAAGGAGCATCTACACTGCCCCTTCTTGCGCAAGAAAAACCCTCTTGCCCAATGCCGTTACACCTATTACTTGACAGGAAGAATGGCATTGAGCAAGAGGGTTTTTCTTGCACAAGAAGGGGCAGTGTAGATGCTCCTTCTTGTGCAAGAGCCTCTTCTGAAAAAAATGGTGGCTCATTAGGTATGCAAATGAGGCTCGGCGATATTCCACGCTTAGCCTCATTTGCATATTACTCAGGCAAGAAGCCATGAGTGTAGACATAGCCTAAGGGTGTGTCTAAACTACATGGCTCTGTCGATGGAGCCATGTAGATTAGGCTGATCGGCAGAGGGAAATGAAGCCTCAATTTAAATAATCGCGGCTTCATTTAAATTTAAATGGTTGCCGTGCTCTGCTGACCAGCTGATGATCAGCTGTTTGTCGGCAGATCGGGGCAGTCTGGACGTGTCGCTGTCGACAAGGAAGCCTTTGTCAACCGGCGCAGGTAAACCTCGTTTCACGAGGCATACCTGCGCTGATAAACAAAGGCTTCCTTGTTGACAGCAGCGTGTCCAGACTGTCCAATCTGCCAACAAACAGCTGATCATTAGCTGGTCAGCAGAGAGCGGCAACCATTTAAATTTAAATGAAGCCGTGATTATTTAAATTGAGGCTTCATTTCCCTCTGTCGATCAGCCTAATCTACATGGCTCCATCAACAGAGCCATGTAGTTTAGACACACCCTAAGAGGAAACCACAACTTAAAAACACATTTAGATTTCCCTATGACATCCCCATTAACTCTATTGCCAGGGAAAGCCTCTGACTTCCCAAGGAAAGAGTACAGGGATCCTAATTCAATCTCTACATTCCTTTCATACCAGTTTTTCCTCATTTTTTAGTTATTGTTATTATTAGTGTCACATAAAAAGCCATATGTGAGCCTACAGGGGCTAAATTTGCATTCCTCTAAGCTAGCCATGAGCCCTGCTGGTAAAAATACCAGGTGTTCTTTTTCAAACAGCCTTCATCAGCTGCAACTCCCTATCCTTGCTAGCTAAGAGCAGAATATGGGATAAATAACATGACTTTGGTTCTCAGCCCCTTGGTAACGTTGAGTGACATTGGGCCAGGATGCACACACCCGGTAAACAACTGTAGTATAACTAGTGTAGGGAGTCTCATGTCTGGTGAGTCTCACCAGGGGCCTAGACCTCAAAGGGTGACCTGGATCCCCCCAGCTGGAGCCATGTCCACTGCAGCTGGGTGTAAGATGACCAGAACGGGACTCCCCACAGACTGAAGGAGTGTAAGCATTTCCAAGTACCTGTTACTCTTTTATGCATTGTTCTGCTTATACTTATTGGTGTATTACTTCACAGTAGCTGTGTAACCATCTGGCAGTATTAAACCTGTAATAGTAATGACGCAGTGAGATTAATAAAAGCAACTATCCCTAATCAACTCTGTCTTGAAGCGAATCCACAGCTCTGTTGGATGCTGCTCCTGTGAGCTGACAATTAGTCTGGCTAAATTCTAATTCCAATGAAAATTGGGAAGAGCTACAGATGACTAGCGTCAAATTTAGTAAGTCTGGTTGTCATGCAGATTTCCCCACACAGCTCTGCAAATTCCTTCTTCCAGGACTAAAATAATATGGTCCCTTCTTGATGAGTGAGTACCAAAGGTAAAAGCCAATTTTGGAATGATTTCAATGCTGTTAATATGTGTCTGATTGAGCAGATACCAATAGAGCTATTTCACATGTGTTCTCACCCAAATTTTAGAACATCCATTTTCCAAAATGAAAGGCATGGGCTTGAACCCGTTTCACTGCTTGTTAAGTATTTTTTTCACTTGGGGCACTTAGAAGTAAGGCACAGCCTGAACTTTTAGCACACACATAACTATAACTTTTCCATTGAGAAGTTCTATATAGTGGTTTCCACTGAAGAGTCAACATTTGCCTTTTCTGTCTTTAGCTACCCACCCAGAAAATCCAAGAAGCAATGTTGCTGGGCAAACAACAATTGCTCCCTTCAGGGAAAAAGGGATCATCTAAAGTACCGGTCCCTGCACTGGCACAAAGAGGGTGCAAGACCACCTTTTTGTACTACTAAAATAAAGTTAGCCCCATTCACTACAAAATTATGAATGTGCCCATAGGAATGGCCAATTCCCCTCATTTCTATCAGTGTGGCAGATAAGTTTATGGTGTCTAAGATTTAAATATTGATGAATATTTTTCCACTAATTCCAGCCTCTTGTGTGTAGATGTAAATTTGGTAGGGCAAATTGATGCTGAAGGGCTTGTGCCACTAAAATTAATAGTAGGCACAAATCAGATGGAGCTATCTGAAGCAGGGACAGTCTTCTTTGATATTTGTGTGTACAGCATCTTGCATAATAGATATTTGAT
This sequence comes from Pelodiscus sinensis, assembly GCF_049634645.1. Classification (NCBI taxonomy): domain Eukaryota; kingdom Metazoa; phylum Chordata; order Testudines; family Trionychidae; genus Pelodiscus; species Pelodiscus sinensis. The sequence goes on from NC_134711.1 coordinate 204,652,039, forward strand.
CAGTGATTACATTTTGAGGCACTTCCGTAATGTAAATGACAATAATAAGTTCAGCTGCTCAGATTTTCACTCACTACAGATATCCAGAATTAAACCTGAGCATAAAAATTTTATCCACAAAAAGGGAGGACCACTTTTCTGACAATTTAAGGTTAAAAAGGGTTCGCTTCCCCACCTTCATCCCCATGTGATGCATCTCACCAGAGTTTCACAGCAATTAACTTTAAATACAGCATCTTTTTGAGTGCAAAAGGAATCTGTAGACACATTTTCAATTTGCCACCAGAGGGCAGAGCATACACATGGAAATACATCAGAGACCCCTTAAATGAACAATCTACGCTTCAGCTGTCATGTAACAGGTTTCTCTGTTTAATATTTCAGTGTAAAAAGGTCTGCAGTTACAGGTCTGCATCTTACCCCCCCCACACACACACACACCCCAATATTAACCTATTATGTGCTATTTCCAAATCCAATGACATGTATCTGAAAATTTCCTTACCCCCTAGCCTTTACCCCTTCTCCGTGTTTTCTGAAAAACACTTCTCTTGCAAGAAAAGTCACGTAGGCAAGGTGCCAAGTTTATTTATTTAAGAAGATTTCACCTACAAGAATTCATCAAAGCTAATACAGAATAAATGTCTTCATTTAGTAGTCTGAGTTTCTAAACCCTTGACACTGGGAATTGGGATTTCCCAATGCTATTAGCACTTAGCAGTAGGAGCTCCAGACCAGCCAAGAACAAGGGATTAAGAGGTATTTGTCTAAACTAATTTCACTCTGTATACTGGGTCTATAGAGACTGGTGTTAATCTGCGGGAATTGTGCAACACTGCTAATTGGCTACAAATTTAACAGTGGCAGGGTTCCCACAGGAGTATGCTACGTATTCATTATACATATTCTTTCCACAAATGTATTCTTGCAGTAGACATTTGTGGTTTAGGATTCCCAGTGCAGTGTTTGAAAGGCTGGCTGGCTACCCACCATTGTATTTCCTTTTGTCTTTCTCTGAAAGATTCTGAGATGCTTTTCATCAAGAACATCAACTTTAAAACGTTCATTTTTATTGGATCAGTTCAGAAGCACTGGCTAAATTTCCTGAGAAGAGCCTCTGTGCATCTCTTGAAATAGCAAATAAATACATAAGTAATAATAGTAAAAACGTAATTTACATGTATATAGCATGATTGGTTCTCAAACTTTGTAATATTGTGAATGAATTCTGAGGATGCTGAAGATGCAAATCCTCTAATTACTCGTGCCCCTTTCCAGTATTATTCAGAAAAGATGAAAAACTTGTGTCAATGGATGTGGGTTCTGGAGTACATTGCAATTTTGCATCTGCTCTGTGTGTTCTTCTTTCTAGACATAGGGCTTTTATTAGTAGAAAAACACCGATCCTTATTTACAACCCTCACTGTTCTAATCTCTCTATGTCACTTTGCAGTGTGATTTTGTTGGGTGTTTGTGACTGCACAATTTTAGTGTTGTCTACAAATATGCTAAAAGTTGAATTTACACCACGCAAACACCTGACAAAGGAGAGAGATTAAGCAGTCATTCAGAGCGCACAGATGTGCTTGGGTTCCTTTTATTCTTTTTTTTTTTACATGTGCACCCATGTGTGTTTTTGTTCTGTTTTGTTTTTAGTTTAGTTTTGTTCAGTTTTGTTTCATTTAGTCAAAAAAGTCTCACAAATCCCATAAAAAGTCCTGGATCATGTTAGAACTGACAGAAACTATCACTGATTGAAGACATTATTGTTACATGGACCACCTGTGAATACTCCACAGATTAATTGTGATCCCCAGACACAGATGCGAACAACAGACATAACATTTTTCATCCTGAATGACTCTGTACTTTACCCCACACATGTAGCAGCACCACTGAATTGCTGCCTCTTCTGGGATGGAAGACAGTACAATAACAGGAAAAGGGAAGATTTTGGCCAAGAATACTGGGACAAGCTCATGCAACTGAAAACAAGACATGCAAATTTTAATATCTTTTTCAAATAAATGAAACAGGACTTCAGTGTCTATGGAATTTCAAATAGACTTCCTCGAGTCAAAATAGTGCAATCACTATTGTGAGGGCTAGAGAGGTCACCTTGAAGAAATGAAGTTAACAATGTCACCCCCAGACTACCTGCAGTCCTTGCAAGGGAATTAAGAGAGAAGTCTAATCAAATCATAGTTCTTACAGGGAAGTTCAGAAAACTAGTCGGTAGGCCATTAGTCCACCAAAAATGAATGTATTTTCATTTGTAGATTTATACTGACTTTAATAAAATAAAATTAATAGGAAATCAGTAGTAACCATTTAAAAATAAGGGAATTCAGAATGTTTTCAAGTACTATCCCTTTTTGTTAGCATTTTAAGGTGTTAAATAAAGTTAGTTTTAGGAAATATGGAAATATCTGATTGTTCTTCAGCTATGTCTGCTGTACAGTTTCTCAAACTTCAGAAAAAAGCTAATGATCTAGGAGCTCTTTATTGGAAAGGTGCCTCTCTCAGTATCTTCTGTAGTCATGACTCCAGTCAGAGGTAACCATATGTATAATAAGGATAAAAATATGTCCTAACTTCACAGGGGTGCTATTTGAATAAATACATTAAGTACTATGGGGAGCTCAGATATTGTGGCAATAAGGCCATAAATGTACCTTAGTTGGACTGAGTATCAACCATGCCATAGGACATACAGGTTGGACCTCCCCCAATCGGCACCCTGGGGACCTGATCAGTCCCAACTGAGGAGATTTGCCAGATCAGGGAAGATCCCTCACAACATGGCCCATGCTGAGCTCCTGCCCCTGCTAGGGCTCCAGCCTGGCACCACAGCTACCTTACCAGCCGTGGCTCCCCAGGCTGGAGCTCCTTATCTGCTGCTGCCAGACCCAAGCTCTATGGCCAGGTCCAGAGCTCCACAGCCACTGCTGAACCCAAACTCCAGGGCCAGAGCAGGAGCTCCACAGCCGCTGCCAGATCTGAGCTCCCTGGCTGTGGCTGGGGGCAGAGCTCCGTGGTCACTGCCAACCCCTTCTACCTCCTGGCCACAAGGGGCAGAACTCTCCTCTGTGCTGCCCACCCCTCCACATCCCTCCCCACCACATAGGGTTCCCAGATGAGTGACTGGATCCCTTGCCGTGCTCCTGCCCTATGGTCTGACCTCTCTATACCTGGGCTCTGTGGTCCAAGAATATCTCTGGTCCTGCCAGACCACAGATGATGCCAGACCAGAGAGTCCAGGTTAAGAGAGGTACAAGCTAAATTTGTTTTCCTGTGCTGAGATGACCCTAAGGAGTGGAATGTTGTGTTTAGTGGAGTCATTAGAAAAATTCCCATTGACTTCAGTGGGGTCAGGTTTTTAACTCAAGGAGATCATAAAGGATGGATATCTGTTTGCCTTCTGGATTCTGATTTATGTTAACCACAAAAAGAAAGGTGCTTACTGATGTACTCTGAGTAACTATTTTCTAAAATGTGCCAAGGAGTGTCTGGAGCAAAAGGTAGGTGCTCTTTATTATGGAGGAAGTGTACACATTGACAGATAATAAATAATAAGGTAATAACTTAGGGTCATGTAGTACCCTCCATTTCCATTGTCAGATGGGATGAATCTCAACCAACCTTTATAAATAAAATTAATGTGCAATACTAATCCTGTCACTTTCAGTGGAGATTATAACTCATTATAATCCTTAATGGGAGAACATTGTTCACCCATTTAAGAGATACAATTAATAAATAAAAAAGCAGAATTTAGCTGTAGGGTTCACTAATTTCAGACATAAAAAAGAACACTTAAGGATGCTCCTGAAACAAAGTTATAAGAAATGATTGGGGTTAACTGATGAGTTTTTTAAATTAAATATAATTTTACTGGCCACAGAGTTACTAAACACCTTAGTTTATGATGGTAAATTCAGACTAATTGCTGGAGTCTGTGGACCTGGTACATATTATCAAACTGGTAAAATCCAAACACTTTCTAGGTAGTATCAATTAAAGACTGATTAAAGACTCCTACAATATAATAAAGTATAGACCCAGCTCTTTGGAATAGAATCTAACTAAATTCATACAGTGTTTCTCTTTTCATATCAGTAGAGCATTTGACAGTGTTGAATGGAGGTATCATGTTACCTTTTTATACATGACAGGGGAAAGAAGGTGAATTTAGTTAAATATATCCTAACCTTATTTATCAGGGCAAAATAAATTGTAGCTAGAACCTACTTGAACTAAGGCTTACTAGTGAAAATGAAAGACCCCCATAGCAATAAGCAAACCTACTGAATGTCTTCAATTTTAAAGGAAGGACTCCAGTTCAATGAGGTATTAAAATATGTGCCTGACTTTGAACACAGGAATAATTCAGTTGACTTCACAGGGATTACAGTATTTTTCTAGATTAGGACCAAAGTGAATTTAGTAGTGTTATTTCATTAAATTCTAACATGTGACACTTAATAGGCACACATAAACAAACTACTTAATAAGCAACCTTAGACTAAGCTAAAACATTGGTGCAGAACCTTTTTTGGGTTGGGGGCAGCTGAGCCACATCAAAATCAGTTGGGACCTGCACAAAAGTGAGAAACAAAAACAAAAAAATTGCCCCCCCCCCCCCCATTAAGAAGCAAAAAGATACTCCTCACATTTCCTTCACACACCAGAGAAGGGAGACCCAGGCTAGTAGATTTTTGTGGGCCCCCTATGCTTTAGTTTGGGACCAAAATTGAGAGGGTTAGTGTGTGGGAGGGGAGGCTGCCGGGAAGCAGACCTGGGGTGTGGGGTCTGGGCAGGACGAAGTGGGTTGGGGGTTGGTGGGACTAGGAATGTGGTAGGGTACAGGAGCAGGTGAGGGGTGGGAGGCCTGAAATGGTAGGGTGCAAGAGTGGGCTGGGGGTGGGGGACCTTGGCAGAAAGGGGGTTCAGGAGCTGCTATCTCCCACCACCCATGGGTTTGATCTGATTCTGGCTTATGACACTCGAGGCTTTCTCCCCCACAGTGAGGACCTGACACTCCAACCCCCTAGAGCAACTGCAGGGGACTGAAGAGCTGGAATGCCAGCACCAGCTCCCCAATGCTGGGGAGGAGCCCCAAGCCTTGGAGGCCGGATCCAGGCATGCTGGGGGCCAGATATAATCCCCTGGGCCTTATGTTCCCCGTCCATGAGCTAAAATGGCAGAAGTTAAGCATGGACAACATGTAATTTATTTTGTTTAATGAATTTCATGACTTCTATCATGCTTACCATGTTGTTCTTTCATTCGTTTGTGAGACTAAATAGAAATTTGTAAGAGGATTGTGGGTGTTGTTTGTTTTTAGCTTGGTTTTAGCAGATTTGTTTTTGCAAGATGTTGAGATACTAGGCTGACAAGCTTGGTTCAAAAAAGTGTTTATAAATTTATTTGACTTGCCCCTTACAAACTATCCCAGTGAGCTAGATTCAACCCAAAATAAACCACCACAGATTTATAATTTTTTTCAGATATCTTAATAGAACAACGTTTTAGGGAATGCTTCCATGGACAGTTTGCAAACAAAACAAAACAAAAATGAGTAAACCACTGCCAGATTGAAGATGCAATTTAAATGTGAACCACGGCTAATTGAGAGGATTTTGCACTTCATCCAGCAATATCTATGTGGTCTCGTTTGTTCTATTACAGGGATGCTCAAATCCTGTGGTGATGGAAACTTTATAAATGAGTTAGACAGACAGAAGTTTGAGGGCACATTGGCAAGATTATCATGTGGCAGTGGACAAAATAAGAGTCAACTTGATGATGATCACAAAGAGAACAAGAAAACAATAAAAAGGAAATTATTTTAATAATTAAATATCTGTTCCTTTCTCTGCCCTGCCCCCTGCTGGCCCAGTGGGTCTATAGCTGTTCTGGTCCCCATATCTGGCCTCTTGCTGGCCCCCATGGTCATTCTGCAGTATAAAAGTCCCTCCTGCCAGACCCATCCCTTTCCATATTATGAGAAACAATTGAATTCCAGGCATATCCCATTGTCCTGGCACAACCAAACCCTGACCTTGCTTTAAGTTAGGAGAAGAGGAAGCTCCCTACTAAATTTGGTGATCCTAACTCTTGCCATTTAGGAGTTCTTGAACAAACAGACTCGCAGATGGACAGAAAGACAGACAGGGACACATTTCTTAAATATATATTTTAATATTGAGAAAATGAGACAAACAAATCACAGTGCTATAGGTTCTATGTTCATATTTAAGTCCTTCTAGACTCACAACCCCATATTCTCTACTACATAAGATAGCATAACACTGCTGAAATCAATAGAGCTATTCCAATTTATACCTACCCATTAACATATCCAACAAGTATTACCTATCCACAGTGCTACAATATCTTTATGGCTCTGCACTGCTCAGAACCCTTCAGCTTTGTAAAAGTATAGTAAGTGGTAGGTACCTTCTCTTTTAGTTGATTAACAACTACATAGCTACCTCAATTCTTCTAATATGGCAGGCTATGATGAATTGTTGAAGTTACTGTGGTCTTTGTATCTGATAACCAGTCTAATTGTCTATATTTGTTTCCCATGTTTCTGCATGAAAAGTATGGGCAAGACAATGAAAGAGGCATTCTAAACCAATATAAATACCCTCTTGTCCAAGTTGCATGGAATCAATCTGAGCAGTGCTGACTTCTCATGGTGTATTTTTCCATTTATGCATTTTTCAAGATTCTGTTCCATATTAAGTTGCAACCAGAAACAGTGTACCTGAAGTAGACTTATACATGTGACTTCCCAACAGGGGATGCTCACTTTGCATTTTAAGTTCTACACAAAATCATAGCCTAACATTATAAGCAAAGCAAAAAAAAACCTAATGGAAACATGAATTCAGAAGACCAGATCATGGAATATTATGAATAAGGTTATTTGTTCAGAAGGTTAAAAACAACCAAATTTGAATCAGACTTGTGTGTGCTCATTAAGGAGAAATCATAACTTCACTTTGTACAATGATCAGGCCTTCAGAATAACAGGAATCAATCCAGATTGAATGTGTGATTTTGACACAATATTAGGAAAATAAACATCTTTTGTAAATAATTATATCTTCATATCAAAGACTATGATTCCAGCCAACACTTATACTTATACATACAAGAAGTCTCACTAAAGCCAATGGGGCTATTTATGTGCACAAGCATTTCCAAGACCAGGACCTAAGAAGGGATGTGTAGGCATACAGACATACTCACTCAGATGATTTTTTACACTTGTTACAACTTATTAGAAATCTGCCAAAGTCTTTAAAATCCAACAGTTTCTACCATATGAAGAATTATTCTGTAACTTAAAGATTAAGGCTAGTTAGAGGTTCCTCTTCATTGTATCTCTGTAAAGTGCATGTTATTAAATTAACAAACAAAAACTATGTCTAGTGACTGTGGAGACTGTGTCAAGAGACATTACATCTCCCAAAACCCCTAAAAGCACCTTTATATTGCCTAGAACCCAGTCAATAATGCACTCTAATGCCCCAAAAGACTGTTTCCAATAGCTACCAAAATATACACCTCAACTTGATCAAAAGTGCACATTCATGTGAAACGTGAACAGTGACCTCATATCTCTGATATGATATTACCAGATCATTTGGGAAGTTATTTTGTCTTATAACTGTGGAAGTCATTGTTGGGTTTTGTGTCAGAGTGGAACTTTGGTGAAACTGAGTAGATGTTTGTGACACTGTGGGCATTATCAGAGGAGCTTGACCGTCTTCTCTAATAAATATTAAAGGCTCTAGTAAGGTTTAAAAACTTTTTGTACATGTTCTGAACTTCTAACACTGTTCTTCAGCTATCTTTCCCTCCCCCCATCACCTCAAGCACCACCCAGTGGTCGCATCCCATCAATTTCACAGAAACCATGATATACTGACAAATGGTGGATGATTGTGATCTGATTGGAAAATGTATTCATTAAAACAACCAAAGGACTCCAAGGTCAGTGCAGTGAATCAAAGCTACTAAGGGCTCAGCAGTGCATGAAGGTGACCTCTACCATTTCCACTCTAACTCCTGAAACTAACACACTAGGAAAAGACTGTTAGCTCCATAGAATCATAGAATCCCAGAGTTGGAAGAGACCTTAAGAGGTCATCGAGTCCAAAGCAGGACCAACCCTAACTAAATCATCCCAGCCAGGGCTTTATCAAGCTGGGACTTAAAAACCTCTAGGGATGGAGATTCCACCACCTCTCTAGGTAACCCATTCCAGGCTACAATCTATGGGTATGTCTACACTACAGTGCTATTTCGAATTAACTTAATTTGAAATAGTTAATTCGAATTAAGCTAATTCAAAATAATGCATCGATACACAAAAACTATTTCAAAATAGTGTTTCGTTATTTCAAAATATCACATCCACACTGAGTGGACCCTGAACCAAAGTTAAGGCTGGCCGGAACCAGTGCTGGCAGGGCATCAAGTTAGGACTTAGTGTGAGGGGCTGCTTCCTGAGGCTCACTGAGCTCCGTGCTTAAAGGCACCCTACCCCCACCCTGGACAGAGTTCTGAGGGTTCCCCTGGGTACGTCTACTCTACAACGTTAATTCGAACTAACTTAGTTCGAATTAGTTAATTCGAACTAACTTAGTTCGAATTAGTTAATTCGAACTAAGCTAATTCGAACTAACGGATCCAGACTAAAAAACTAGTTCGAATTAGCGTTTTGCTAATTTGAACTAGCATGTCCACATTAAGTGGTCCCTGAACCAGGCTTAAGGATGGCCGGAAGCAGTGCCGGCAGGGCATCAGAGGAGGACTTAGAGCGTGGAGATGCTATCTCAGGCTAGCCGAGGGCTGTGCTTAAAGGGTCCCGACCCCCACCCCGGACAGACAGTTCTCAGGGGTGCCCCGCTTGCAAAGCAGTCCTGGCTTGGAGTGCCCTGAGTGCCCACACTGGGCACATCACAGCACTCGGCCATCAGCCCGGCTGCACTTGCCGCAGGCTGCCATCTGGGGAGAGGGGGAAATTGGGGGGCTGCAGGAGAGCTTCCACCCCCAGAAGCTATTTTGAAATAGCATCGAAATAGGATGCGCAATTTGCATAGCTCAAATTGAGTATCTTCTTTCGAGTTACAGTGCAGTGTAGATGCATCCTAAATGGCAAGCCTCCTCCTTTGTAAGGAATAAACTAGTTAGTATTCCCCTCTCTCTCTCTCTCTCTCTTTTCTCTCCTACCAGCAGTCTTTCCCCACATGTGTGCAGCTAACATGCTTTAATAAATGTATAACTAACAGCCATTTACCACTCCCAAAAACTAATCTAAGAATCATACTCTGAAACTCTGTAGCACATTTCTGGAGTGATGCTGAAAATGACAGGGGTTGCATAACTCTCTTTGCACTTCTGTTGGTCCTAGGGCACTCCAGGGGTTGACATAACAAAAACAGAGTGTGTGTATTTGTAGTAGGAACCTGTGCAGTAAATGACCTTTGAGCCTTCCACCTGTCACTGAACATTCCAGCCATACACCACGTTTTCTTTGTGATCTGGTATCAAAGACTGCACAATCTCAATGGGGCCAGCCAGCTGTCCTAATATCCTTTGACCAGTTGGAGAAAATATTTGAATAGGGCATGTCCTCCAAAAAAAATATCACTGAGTCCTGAGAGGTACATATCAGAAGTCACATTTGCCATCTCATATTGGTTTACAGTTACATTTTTAAACCTGCTAGAACTGTCAGTGAAATTATTCTACCTTAGGAGCTTTTCATTCTCTTTCTACCTTGTCCCCACTCTCAAGAGAGTTTGAAAGCCAGGAGTTTTTCTTTTTAAAAAGACAGCATCAGTGGAAATTGTTGTCTGTGTCACAAGATGTATTTCTAGAGTGGGCGGTAAGCTTCTTCACTACCACATAAAAAGGAAGCTGCTGGCTTTTGTGTGTGTTTAACATTTCCTACCCCCTTACAAAATTATGCTAATACATACACCTGCAGCACAGATGGTAGAAGTTTTCATCATATGAGATTAACAAGTAAATCTGCAAATCCTATTTTCACATACATCAGCACCTAACTGTGGCAATTACAATAACTGAAAAGATGCTCAAATGTTTATTTCTCCATTAGGACTTTACACCACTATCTAGTCTAAATGGTGCAGTAAATCCCAGTAGAAACGGCTTTTATGGTGATAGTGTTATTTTTACAGCAAATTCAAATATGCTGTTGAATTTTAGTGGAGGGAGAAAGCCACTAAGATATGATTAGAAAGGAGCAGTTTTCTTTAAACCCTTTATTTATGTAAGATGTGCCTGTTATCAAATACTTGCCCATAAAGCCATCACTTGATATGAAAAAAGGTAAGGGGAGAGCAATAAAACCTATTTAATTATTTTGGGCACATCTATACTTAGCACAAAAAGATCAATGCTCCAGAGGTCAATCTTCTAGCGTTTGTTTAACAGGTCTAGGATAGATCAGTAAATCGAATGCTGAGAGCAGCCCCCACCGGCATCCAGTACGCCTCCTTCTGAGAGAAGTAAGGGGAGCCAACAGGAGCATTTGCTCCCATTAGTCTCCCATTGTGTGGACACCGCCACAGCTCAGTTTAAGGTAAGCTGACTCCAGCTATGCATTTTGAGTACCTTAAGCTGACCTTCTTGGTCTAGTATAGACCAGGCCTTCTAGAACAACATGTAAAAACAGCTCACTTCACATGACAGTAGCTTTGAGTGGATTCACAATGAAATGATTCCAGAGAGTCTTTCCTCCTGGCCATGGTGTCCTTGACCTCACCATAGGGTTAATTCTGATGTTCTCAGCCAGGCTTGCATCTTTACTTTGTTATGTATTCTGGGAGCCTATCAAGGGGCCAGGAGAAAGTTCTGTTAATGACTACCTACGGGACTGTGAGTAAGTCACTTGACTCTCTGTCTGCTCATATACTCCTTGATGAAATTGGGAATAAACAACACCTCTTCAAAAGAAAAATGTATGTAAAAGCTTCAGAGGGATTAGTCTTTAACTAGAAAAACTTAAAAAACAACTAATAGTCTAGTAGCACCTTAAAGACTAACAAAACAGGTAGATGGTATGAGCTTTTGTGGGCACAACCCACTTCTTCTGTGTGCCCACAAAAGCTCATGATATTTAGTTAATGCTGGTGAAGAACTTCAGTGCAAGATGCCACTTGGTTACTACTCAGGTACTTGCAAAGCCCTGGTGGGCTCTCAGCTCTGCCCATCTTTTCAGGCTGTTAATGTAGAAACAAAGTTGTTCGCATTGATCAATATTCAAAGGTGTGTACTAGGGACAGAACAAGCATCCATTTGGGCATGTCTTCAGAGTACAAGAAAAGCAGAAGAAGAACCAAGACAAACTTTGAAGTTTACAAATTGCTATTTAGACAAGCAGACTTTTACCACATCGCCTTATGTCTAAATAGTCCTGTAATTGAAGGAAGCTCCAAACCACTAGAGAGCAACTCCACCTCCAAAACAGTTATGCTACAAGCTTTGGTATACATGTATCTGACCATCCAATTACAGATAAGAAATGTGGCTTGAACATGAAGTTAATACAGGAATAAGATAAGGTGTAGTTCTTCCAGTGATTTTGGCACTGGCAATAATGCTGTTCTGCAGAGCTGAACTAACTTGGGAACAGAATCCCAGATTTCAAGAGACTGAGGTGGAAATACACCTTTAGTATTTTCATTGAAACTAATTGGCTCTATTTATATTGAAAGAATATTATGGCATCTCTTGAGTGCTACAAGAGCAACCTTTGACACATGATTTGATCCCTTGTGCTTCCAATCCTGGCCTATCTATGAAGTGAGACATGTGACATGAATGATAATGTGCGAAGGGCCAAAGTTAAACAATCATTCTGGAGTATCAAGAAACATTTAGCCTGAGAGAAGGATAAAGATTTGGATCTGGTCTTATTTTACCCAATCTGAATTGTCTGCCGTCAGATCACACTAATTCCCCCTTGCCTCTGCCCATTGGCAAAGAACCAGAATGAAAGCCTAATCCCATTGACATCAGTGGGTGTTTTACCTTTATTGATTTCAGTGGGGGAGTAGGCTTGTCACCCAAGCTGTAACAATGCCACAATTACTGGAGAAGCTGCAGCAGACAGGAACTGGGTCTTGCAGTTCCTTTTTCAATAATGTATTTGCTTATCCCAGATTATAGCCAATATTTTCTATTGAGGATCACATCAAAACAGAGTGAACTGTGGGAACCTTGGGAATGTGGACTGCAGTAACACAGCAGGTTCAGTAGCTGCTGTCTCTGTCTCTCTCTGACTTCCCATTAAGCACTGCAAGTTGAATCCTTTAAGTAATCTGAATATTATTAAAAGCAGATATTTCTGGATAAAAAAATTGTGAGGTATTCTGGGGGGAAGGAAGACTGGAGATATGAAGTATATCTGGAGACTTACAAGTGTAACTGAAAACTTATGATTCCAGAATGAGGTTACCCATGCTGCCATCTGCTAACCTTGAATTGACCATTTTCTGTCAAGCACATCCTATATAATTTTTCAGCAAGCTTGGACTCCCTTTGATTTTTGGTTTGCCACTTGTTATTCAAGCCATTTAAAATAGTAGCAGTAAAATAATATTTTAAACTATTTTCTCCTTTAAGTTTTCTTTAAATACACAGGACAGAACAGTAAATTCCTGTTACAGTAAATCTTCCAGAATTCCTTAAATGGTATTTAGCAAACAAACTTCAAGGCAAACTTAAGCAATATTTTCTTTTTGTTTGTGTTATTTTTTATTATCTGTTGTATATCTTTAACATGATAAACTTTAAGTAGTTTAATCTCAAGGACTGTGTCTAACAACATTTTGTTTGATCTCTTTATTTAATGCTGCATTTCAGCCTCAGCATAATTATATATTTAAAAACCCTTCCTTTTCTCCATTATAGGTACATACACATACACACTCACTCTCCTGACAATATGATTACTTGATACTGACCTGCCAAATTAACTGATTTACTTTACCAACTTGGTGGATATACAGTATCTTGACATTTGCTATTTGAAAATATTATGGATTTTTCACATGGCCAAAGAGCAAATGTCAAGGAAGACAAAGGAGAAAGGAAAAATGTTTAAAGAGAGAAGAGGAAGGAATCAATTGAGATATATAGAAAGAAGGAAAAATGAGGGAGAGGCTGAACAATATGTAATGGGTAGACCGTTAGAACCTGTCTTCTTACAATCACATAAAAGTCATTCCAACTGCTAATTTAACAACAGCAGGGAAAGTTTGATATTAATTGCAAACTGCACCTTTGTACCTAATGTATTGGACCTCTTGGACAAAAAGGGTATGTCTGCACTACAGCGTTATTTCGAAATATCTTATTTCAAAATAGCTTATTTAGAAATAACGCGTCTAGACACAAAATGCATTTTGAAATAGCATTTTGCTCTTTTGAAATAGGGCATCCACACTGAGTGGACGCTGAAGCGCATTTAAGGCTGGCCGGAACCAGGTCCAGCAGGGCATCAGGTCAGGAGTTACTTTGTGTAGCTACTGCCTGAAGCTATCTGAGGCCTGTGCTTAAATGGACCCCCCCACCCCGCCCCGGACAGCCGGTTCTCAGCTTTCCCTGCTTGCTTGCCTACCTTGATGAGGGACAGCAAAGCATTTTGTCTCTGCGTGCTCTAGTTGCCCTCACTTGGGACACCACAGCACTCTGCAACATGGAGCCAGAGATGCCCCTGAGCACTCTGGTGCTTCTCGTGGACATGTTGCTGACAGCCTGGCTGCACTTTCTGCAGTCTGACATCCGGGAGGTCCATCAGGGGGCTGTCAGTATCCAAGAGGCCCTGCAGGAGAGCTTCCACTCTGAGGAGCACTAAGAGCCTCCCTGGTCTGCCCCACTGGGAGCTTGTGCCTCATTCTTCCCTCACATCTTTCCATCTACCCCTCCCTAACTCCCCTTCCGGATGTCAAATAAAATACATGTATTTTCATGAACACAAACTCTTTTTATTTAACAAAACTGGGAGGAGGGGGAATGAAACTCTGGTGAGACTAGGGAAAGGAGGTGGGAGAGGGGAGAATAAAGGGTGTCATAGACAGCCGCATTCCTCCATCTAGCGCGGAGATCATAGATGTTGGGGGCATCCCCCCCAAACCTGAATAAGGTCCATGATCTCTGCACTGGACCAGGAAGGCGCCCACCTTCTCCGGGCCCTGGCAGGCTCCTGGGAGCTGTCAGACTGCTCCTGGAGAGTGGTGGAGGGCTGGCTGCCAGTGTCTTGCTGGCTCATGTTTTGGGGCCACTGGGTCAAGGGCAGTGACTGCTGGCTCTGGGCTGGCAGGCTTGGAGCTGGCACAGACACTGTGGCCAGAGTCACCCCTTTAAGGGCTCCAGGGAGGGGGGAGGGAGAGGAGTGTTCTTGGTTGAGGCTGGAGTGGTCACTAGGGCACCCTGGGAAGGCTGGAGGCCCCCTATTTTGAAATAAGTGTCTACACTGCACTTATTTCGAAATAGCTATTTTGAATTTGACGTTATTCTTCATGGAATAAGGTTTACCAAATTCGAAATAAGTGCTCCACTATTTCAAATTACAGCCGGTCCCCAAGTTACGAACGGGTTACAGACCAAATACCTGGCCGTAACTCGAAATGTTCATAAGTCGGACCCAATTGAGTTACATTGTGACCGCGCTGTTCGTAAGCATGGTCGCATTCGTAACACGAGAACAGCCTTTACAACAACTTAATGGGAGGTTTGGTCATAAATCAACCTTTTGTAACTCAGGGACCGGCTGTAATTTCAAAATAGCGGTTTGGCTGTGTAGACATACCCAAATAGAGCTACTTAAACATTTGTCAATGAAAAAATGTTCAATGGCAAAATACATTTTCAGGAAATTAAAATGAAAGGAAATTAAAATACTCATGAAACATTTGGCCCCATCAATATTTTTTCAATTTTTGATTAAATAAACATTTTTGTTTAAATTCAATTTTTTAAAAACGTTTCATCTTGGTTTCGGGTTTTCTCCCTTCTTGAAAGCAAAATGAAATGAAAATTCTCTTTAATAGAAATCTCAAAAGCTACATGAAAGGTTTCAGTTTAAATGAACATTTTTTTCATAAAACTGTTTCACAGACTATTTTTCTAGTAGTCCTTGGCAAAGCATACCTTCAATGTTATATCATATACCCTACTAGAGGATTTACCTTGCATTGTTCAAGTCCTTAACAAATAATTTTTGTTTTTCTTCATTTACATCATTGCTCTGTGGTGGGGCTGGTGGTGAGAAGTTCAGTATGCAAGCTGATCCAGGGAGAATTATTCTAACCCTTTCTTACCACAGCAGCTTGGAGCCACATGAAAAGCACCTGTCCATGGCTGCTGCAGCTGCAGCAGGCATAGCCGGGGGAGGAGTGCATATCCCCCTGCTGGGGGACAAACACACACACAGACAAACTCTCTGAAATATAGAGTAGATAGCTGTCCCGTTCTCCAGCCCTGCCCCCTGCCTGGCCCAGTGGAGTAATAGCTGTTCCAATCCCTATCTCTGGCCCTTGCTGCCCCCTTGTGGTCATTCTGCAGTATAACTCTCTCCTACCGGACCTCTCCCTTTCCATTTGATGTGAAACAATCATATTCCAGGCATATCCCATTGTCCTGGCATAACTTAAAGCAAGGTCAGGATTTGGTTATGATAAGAGGAAGTTGCATAGCAAATGTGATGGTTTAGCTCTTGCCGTTTAAGAAGAGTTCTTGAACAGACTCATGGACAGATGGATGGACAGACAAACAGACATATATTTCTAAAATATGCAGTAAAATGTATGTTCCACTATTATACTGATATTTTAAAAAAACACAGCAGACAATGAGGAAAGTAGAAACTCACAGTAACAAAATGGTAATAAAGGTACTCTGACATTTGCAGTTATTCATAATGATATAGTGTATACATTCCTGTGCCACACAGTCATACACAAGGTGGTAGCCAAATTGATAGGAAGTGTGGTAACCTTTTATGCCATGGCTATTCTGATATTTTGTACGTGCATTTCTGAACTGAAGGACAGGTAGTCAAGGAAAACAACTTGGATAAAGGTGGGTTAAACGAGGACAGTGCCAACCCAAAAAGAGCTCGACAGGAACTGCTGGGTACTTGGCAGATTGTGAAAATTTTCTGTCACATGCAGGGTGGACAGTCAACTTTTTCCACACTGTGCCACAGAGCAAGGGCTAGAGTGTCCATAGTTCAGGGGGGTACTAGGAAGCCTAGGAGAGGGTGGTTTAACTCAGGTCTGGGTAGTGGAATGTGGACTCGGGAGCCCCAGGGTTGGGGCCTGGGAGCAGAAATTCTAAATCTAAGATCAATGTGAAATATGCTCAAGCCCTGAGCCTGTAGCCCAGGTTCAGTGGACTCGTGTCCTACTAACCCTGCATTTCCACTGCTGCATAGACATACAGTAAACGAACAGACTACATAATTAAGGTTGTGTGAAAGTAACCTGAAGGGCTGCAAAGTCATTTGTTGTGTTTGTTATAGGTTGCTAGTTTAGTTAGGAAATTTTAAAAGGGTTCTTTAAAAAAAAAAAAAAGGAAGATGTGCTATGGAGCAAATCCTCCATGGTGTATACAGCTACCACACTTTTCATGTTGTCCTCATGAAGTCTTTGGCTTCGCTGAAACAAAGCCCAGGACATTTGCTACCACATTCCTTTGTATAGTTTATATTCATAATAACATATTTATCTCCACGCCAGTCCACTGAGTAAGATATTGCACATAGAACCTAATGCAACAAGGCCCTAATCCTTGACTAGATCCTCAAGGTGCAACTGTAGTACAAAAAAATAAATAATAACACCATTGTCATGAGGCTAAAAGCCATTTCTGTTTCACCAAAATGTCCATGAATCATTTTTCCCATTATTTGGTCACCGCTACTGATGACCATGGTGTTTACATATGGACAATTGCTGGATGAACAGAGGTGCTGATCTTGAAAGAAACAGTAGTAGAAACAAAAAGGAATACATGTTCTTTGTGTTCAAGGCCCTGCACCGATTTCTGGGAGATGTTTTTAACCTTAATTGGAGAAGAATACCAGACCTATGGGTCAATGTTTCCTCTAATATTTTCCATCTATGAGCGGATTTTTCCATTCATGTGCAGAATAATTTTTCTTTGTGCACAGAATCACGTATGAATGTGCACCACCAGGAGAAACACAAACCTAGTTGTGGGCACTCTGCTAATCAGCTGGGTGGCATTTGAATCTTCTTGAGCGGCTGCAGAAGCACCCAGGTTACAGGGAACACTGCTCGGAGTATTTGATTGAGAAGAAAGGCAGGTCTATAAGAAAGAAGAAATTTATCTCTTCCTAGGCATTTGGCTATGAACGATATACAAACTGAACATCAAAATCTCAATATGGCCAATATTTATTTCCTGAAAATGTAGTGCAGAAACATCTATATCCAAACCACAGCCTGAATCCAAATATCCAGGAAGTGCGCATGCCCCTACCAGTTTACTTGGAAAGACCTGTTCTTGCTATTCTAGAAGCAGAAAAAGTAGCAGAGGCAAAGCAGTTCTAATTGTAATTTTAGAACTGTTATTCTGAATGTAGCCAAAGATTTGCTTCTTCAAGTCTATACAAAATGGAAAGCTGACAACATTTTTATTCTGTGACTCTTCATTGTCAGAATCTCTTATGGGAAACAATTCAGAAGCTCAGCCACTGAAGCCTATCACTTTTTTATGTACTCCTTTTAATACAGGGGAGATATTTATAACTGTTGCCGACTGTCTTGAAATAAGTATACAGTGCAAGGCTACCCATTGTGTATCTTACCCATTGAGCAAAGAAAGGCAAAGACAAATAAAAAACAATACAGACAGGACATACGGAAGATACTGACAATATCATAGAGCTTCTGGTATTAGGAATACTAAGAACTGAGTTTGGAAGAACACTAAACATTAGTACTGGTTCTGTTTAGGCACATCTTCAATCCATTAAAATATTAACCTACTATTTATTTCTCTTTCGTCTTTGTTTTCCTAGTCTGTTTTTTTATTTTTGTTTCTTTGTATCTATTCTATAGAACTGAATAGTGCTGAGCTGCTGAGAAATCACATATCACTGGATTTTTGTTTAGTTCTAGGCATAATTTGAGACAATTTAACATGAATAGCAAATTCTGTATTCACATCTTTTATTTATTAAGGCTCTTCAAAATACAGGAAAAGGGGGGGACAAAAACCAGTTCTGCATAATACAGGGAACATCACAGTGGGGAAACAGAAGGACAAAGAAAGAAAGGCTATATTTGAAAAGAAAAGATATTGACCCTGCTTATCACCAGCCCAGAGATGTATTCAAAGATGGAAACAGGAAGTTGACAGCCAGACTCAGTCATTCTCTGACCTGTACAGCTCTGTTTCTAACCCCAGCAGCAGTTAAAGCAACTTTGGGGTAACTGTAGCCTACCTCAATGATTCTCAAAGGAAGATCCATCAGACTGAAGATGGAGAACTTTGGTATCCCTGACCTGCCAGGAAGGGAGAGTAGCATGCAAGACAACTGCAGCAGTTTTATACATATGGGAGATTTCCCCCATCCTTCCAGGGAATTCACAGCTCTCCAGATATTACCAGTAATTGTCCCCTTTGCACCACCTAAGTGACCATGAACCCTGGGGAGAAAATCTGGCCCTGTGTATTTGCTTGTCTTTAACATTGGCCTAAATCATAGCTCTATGTAAGTCTCACACTGACTACATGGTACTGGGACATACCATCAAACCCCAGATACACACTTACTCCTGACCTGAAGTTAGCCCCCTATTTTTGTTTCAATATTTTCAACAGTTTAACAAGGAATCTGCTGAATGAGTAACCACATGTTCCCAAAAAAGGTGTCTGCTCCTGCAGAGTGCCAGACATGTTTTCAAAAGATGTAATATGCAGTATTGCCAGAATGCACTGGGAAAGGCTCAAAGCTTAATCATCTCATAGTCATTTTCTGTTCTTAGTAACCACTAAGTCACAGGGAAAAGAAGATTCCAAGCACACGCAAGGGAAGGCGTATTGATCATTTAGCCATGGTGTATCATTCAGGATCCCTCTTGCTTTCCTTGGGGGAACAGTGTTAAATTAGAAAGGGTTCTGGATATTTACCCAGCATTTGGGAAAGATAACAAATCACTATCTGACTCTTGTTATAGATCTGATTGAGCTCTCCTTGGTGGACATTTGTCTGACTGTTGGGAGGTGATCCAAACACTGAATCCTACCTGCCCTTAGCTTGTTGGGTACAGACAGAGTTAGGCCGTGGCTTCAGACTTCTACGCACACACTATAGATGCAGACCTTGTGTCTAACACCCCTCTAGGCTCTTGACACCCTCTATCCAATTGTCTTGCCCTAAGACTAGTACTGTCTTCCCCAAACTTTCCCAGCAGCTCTTGTGCATTTCCCAGAACCTCACCAAAGGTGAAAGTTTTCTAGTTCATAGATTACTCCTTCAGGGGCATGCTGCAGTGAAAGAAACAGACACACAGGTAGACTGCACAGGATTTTAGAACACCAATTCTCTTTACTTAACCACAGGTCTAGACACACTAATGAACATACTTATCCATATTTCCCCGTTCTCACTATCCTGGAGGTTCTTTGGGCTGGACAGTGTCCTCTGGGACCTTTCCCTGCAGTTCATTACTTCCAAATTATGGAACTTGTCTAGCCCTGCTAGCTGTCTCTTCTCCTTCCAGTTACTGCTGAGGGACCCTCTCCTTCATAACCTTCAGACCCCTTTGTCAGGGAGCTGCCTGATGAGCCTCAACATAAGATAGCAGCTTTTCCAGCTGCCATGATTGCCAGGCAACTTCTCCCCTGATAAACCAGTTCTGCTATTTATTCTCATAGGCTACATCTAGACTGGCATGATTTTCCGCAAATGCTTTTAACGGAAAAGTTTTTCCGTTAAAAGCATTTGCAGAAAAGAGCGTCTAGTTTGGCATGGACGCTTTTCCACAAAAGCACTTTTTGCGGAAAAGCGTCCGTGCCAATCTAGACGCGATTTTGCGCAAAAAAAGCCCGATCGCCATTTTCGCCATTGGGGCTTTTTTGCGCAAAACAGTTTTCAGCTGTCTACCTGGCCCTTTTGCGCAAAAGCATTTCCGGAAAAGGGCTTTTGCCCAAACGGGAATGTCAAAGCATTTGTGCAAGAAGCACTGATTTCGGACAGTAGAACGTCAGTGCTTTTGCGCAAAATCAAGCGGCCAATGTAGACAGCTGGCAAGTTTTTCTGCAAAAGCACCTGCTTTTGCAGAAAAACTTGCCAGTCTAGATGCAGCCCATTTGAAAAGAAAACCATCCACATTTCATGATTCTCTGCTATAAGCTCTGTACCATCACCCCTCAGAATTCTAGCTCGGTAAAAGGAAAACAGAGACGTAAACAAGATGCACATTCAGAAAAGATAAACTTGAAAAACAACAAATAGTCAGGTAGCACTTTACAGACTAACAAAACATGTAGAAGGTATCATGAGCTTTCGTGGGCACAGCCCACTTCTTCAGATGATTGTGCCCACAAAAGCTCATGATACCATCTACATGTTTTGTTAGTCTACAACATGCTACCAGACCATTTGTTGTTTTTCAAGTTTATCCTGTACAGACTAACTCAGCTACCCCCTGAAGATTCAGAAAAGAGTTTGCAGCTTGGTAAAGGTTCATACACAGAGGCTGTGTCTAGACTGGCCGGTTTTTCTGGAAAATCAGCCGCTTTTCCGGAAAAACTTGCCAGCTGTCTACACTGGCCGCTTGAATTTCCGCAAAAGCAACTTCCTACTGTAAGAAATCAGTGCTTTTTGCAGAAATACTATGCTGCTCCTGTTCGGGCAAAAGTCCCTTTTGCACAAAACTGTTGTGCAAAAGGGCCAGTATAGACAGCTTAGATTTGTTTGCCGCAAAAAAGCCCCGATCGAGAAAATGGCGACCGGGGCTTTTTTGCGGAAAAGCGCATCTAGATTGGCATGTGCCAATCTAGACGCTCTTTTCCGCAAATGCTTTTAATGGAAAACTTGTCTGTTAAAAGCATTTCCGGAAAATCATGCCAGTCTAGACGTAGCCAGAGAGTTCATAATCTCATGAAGAATTCATAAACTGTACATAGATGGATTGTCCCAAGTGTTACAACACATAGGATCAATGTAGTGTTTAAAAATGCATTTAAGTAACTTGTATGAAAGGATCAGGCCAGAGGGATACATGAGAGTAACTCAAGTAGTGTATAGTAGCCTCAGACTCAGTAAATCTCTGTTTCCAGGGTAAACTGGCAGGGGCTAGTCTAAACCAGCAAGAACTTGCAAGAATCAATCAGTGTAATTAAGGACATGGTGCTAATTAAGTGGGTTTAGAGAGTCATGTGAGCCAAGGCTAGTTGGAACACCTGGGGCCAATTAAAGAACCAGCTGAGACTGGTTTAAAAGAGTTTCCCTGCAATTAGTTAGTGTGTAGGGAGCTGAGAGGATGGAGGGAGTGCTGCTGAGAGGATGGAGGGTTTTGTAGCTGTTTTATGGCTGGTGTTGGATACCTTTATAGGCAGCTGCTATTACTGAGCCCTGGGCTGGAACTTGGAGTAGAGGGTGGGCCTGTGTTTCCCCCAATATCCACGGGTTTGGGAAAAGAAAGGGGTCTACCCAGCCCTGTATCATTTGAAGAGCCGTCCAAGACTGTGAAGTTGCATTTTCCCTCTATGCCTTGTGCTGGCCAATGATAGGAATAGCACAACAAATAGCAAGCTGATGCCGTAGGTGTGGTGCCTAAACCCACCTAGTTTGAGTAGGAGCTCTGTCACACTTGCAATATTAAAAATAAATATAAGCCCAATGATGCATATGACTAGGTAACTGGCACAACTTTGTTTTCTGTGTTCTGAATCTTTACTGCCGAGATTTTCAAAAGCAGATGCCTATCATGAAGCTCACATGTTCCAACAGAAAGTGCTGAGCAGTTCAGTAAGTCAAGAGGGCTCTGTGCAAAGGTGAACACCCATGTGGAACTTCCAGTAAAGAGTAAAACTTCCAGTAAAGAGCTCACATAATAAGTGTGTTTTATTGCTGAATCAGATCATCCAGTCCACTGAATTAAAATGTTTTACAATTACAATATTTCAGTTGAGTTAAAATCTAACATTTTCAGAAGAAAAACATTTTGTGCACTGAAAAAAATGCCAAGAAACTTTCCCAAAAGAGAATGGAGGCCCATTTGCAATTTACAACGTGGCTAATCTGGAGAGAGTTAATTATAATAGTATTAATAAAATTGGGATTAAAGACTAGAGAGATTTGTTCTGTATGTTTGTGGTTCATGTAACAACGCTTTGTGTTGTTCACGCTAGCGTTGCCAGGTGTCCAGTTTTCAACCAAACACCCAGTCAAAAAAGGGACCCTCCTCAACTGTCCCCAGCATAGTGAAAATGAGTAAGTGAGGGAGGGTGACGGAGAGCAAAAGATGGAGACAAGCATAGGATGGAGCAAGCATAGACTACATCTACACTTCAGGAATTTGTCAGCAGAGGCAATGCAAATGAAGCAGTCATTAGCATTTCTCGTGCTCCCATTTGCATAGTCTCTTCTGACCCGTTTTGCAAAAGAGGTTTTTGAGCAAAAAAACTCAGTGTAGACAGGGCCATTTTACACACACACACAAAACCCCTTTTGCGCAAGAACCTTTATCCCTCAAAAAAGCAGGTATACAGGAGCTTGCACAAAAAGGGGTTTTTGCCCCATCTACATTGCAGTTTTTTTGTGCAAAAACCTCTTCCGCAAAACAGATCGGAAGAGACTATGCCAATGAAAGCACGAGAAATGCTAATGAGCGCTTCATTTGCATTGCCTCTGCCAACAAATTCCTGCAACGTAGGCATAGCCCATAGTAGGGCCTTGGAAAAGGGATGAGGGCAAGGGTGTTTGATTTTGTTTGGTCAGAAAGTTGGCAGCCCACCCATTTCCCCTATATCTTTCTTTCACTTCTTCTCTGAAGAACAATTTGACAGTTTGGGGTTTTTTAAGAAAATAAAAATGTTTTCTGTTTCTGCAGTAATGAACAAATCAAGTACTAATACAAGAACAATTAGAGAGGTGGCCAAGAATAAGAATTCATGCTTAAGACCATCTACAACCTGATCCCTTCTAAAGCTATGAGGAGCTCTGACATGCGGTACCTCCGTAAGCAATTAATATGTGGCTTGGATGTGGTGATGAGACCTGAGGACCAAAGGCAGAGGGACTGATCAGCAAAGAAGTGAAACTCATCCTGAAATGCTGATCCCATTGCTACGATGAAGTAGAATATATATCTAAAAACAGACCTATTGCATTAGGATCACAGGAATTGCTTCACTGACAGCCTATTATAAAGCTCCAACTGGGTCCAGCTTTCTGCAGCCATTTCATAATTATATTTATCAGAATGAATAATGTGCAAAAGTGCACATCTTTTTTTAAATATTTCTTATTGAAACAAGTATGCTAGGAGTATCATGCAGAGTCCTTCTACAGCTAACAAGATTTGTATGTTCTAAACATAGAGAACATAGTATAAGGAATAGTCTGCTTTATACTATTGGATCTACATACCTTTCTGTGCCTGTTTCCCCTCTTACCTTGAGTGATTCTTGTCTGCTTACATTTTAATCTCTACAGGGCCGTCACAGTCAGTGTTCCCTGTAAGCTGTGCACTTGGGCGGCCATCCAGGAGAGATTTAAGTGCTGCCCAGCTGGATTGGAAGACTGCCCACAATCAGCAGCATGTGTTCCTACTGCTGGAGCACATCCACACTTGCCTCAGTGCACATAACAAAATGTATTATGCACATGGGGAAAGAATTAGAGGGGATGCTGATCAGAGTGTCTTTTCATTTCTTTGTTTACAATACCTAGCACGGTGGGACCCCAATTTCAGTGAGGGTATGTCTACACTACAGAGTTTTTTCAGAAAAACTTGAATTACATCCACACTGCAATCGCGTTCTTTCAAAAGAAAATTGAAAGAACAGAGGGGTTTTTTTCTGACATTAGTAAACCTCTTTCTGTGAGGAAGAAGCCTTTTTCTGAAAGAGTTCTTTCAAAAAAGAGCTCTTTCGGAAAAAGGCCCATGTGGACAAGGAAGAGGGTTTTCTTTCGAAAGAAGAGGCCTCCGCCCTCCCCAAATGCCCCTTTCCTGAGGGTCCCTCTTTTCCAGGACTTCCCCCCCCCCCTCCTCCTGTGCAGGGACTGCAGCCTGAGAGTGCCTTACCTCCATGAGGAGGGCCCCAATGGTAGACTTCCCCACACCAAATTGGTTGCCCACCAACCGGTAGTTATCGGGGATGGTGAGCTTCCAGAGGGCGATTGTGACCTGCTTCTCCAGCGGGATGGCAGGATGCAGGCGGGTATTGCACCTCCGGAGGGTGGGGGCGAGCCAGGCACACACTTTCAAAAAGGTGGCCTTCTGCAGGTGGAAGTTTTGGAGCCACTGCTGGTTGTCCCTCCGCTCCATGACTAGCCAGTCCCAGCAGTTGGAACTGGTGTCCAGCCTCCAGAAACACTTTCCACTGAGGGTTGCAGTTGCAAAGATGTTACTCCTGCACCCAGGAAGAGCAAACCAAGAATGAGCTCTGGGTCGAGCTCAGTCATGACCCGGAAGGAAACTAGCAGAAAGTGCTGCAGAAACTGTAGCATGGCCATGTGGGGCCATCACATGCCATGGGGCAGCTCCGGCTCCATGGCACCAAGAGAAAAGCTGTGGCATCCAAAAAAGCAGGGCAGCCACAATAGGCACTGTGAGAGCTTTGCTGTCCCTCGAAGTGGTAGGCAAGCAGGCAGCAGAAGCAGAGAAATGGCTGTCCAGGGGGTTCCCAGTAAGCACATGTTTCTGCTAGGCTCTGACACCAGCACTTAGAAGCAACTCTGTGCTTGCCTGAAGTGGTTCTGGGTGGCCTTATATGCAAGAGAGTGTCCAGTCTGGATGCTTTGGTAGTGTGGACGCTCTCTTTCGGAAGCAGTTTTTTCGGAAGATTTCTTCCGGAAAAGCTTCTTCTGAAAGAAGCCTGCAGTCTAGAGGTAACCTTAGACTCTTTAGAGATTACTATCATAGAAGTAAATAAATAAATAATGATGACCATAGACAACGTTTTCATGATTTTTGTTAAGTCTTCTCAGCATATATACTGTTCTTTGGGGTGATTTTTGAGAAATTTCTGGAATCCATTCATCTCTCATAAGGACCTTTTTTGACTTCCACTACTATGTGATGCCCAAAATCCCTGAAAAAGCAGAATGTACAGAAATTCCTGTGCCTGAGAAGTTGTGTCACACACTGATGAGATCCACTCAAGCACTATTCATGCATTTAGTGGAGAATTTGTATCTTGGTCCCACTGTTCACTCAGTACTTGTTTATTTGTCCAGCACTTTTAATTGAGTTCCACACTGTACATGTCTAACCAGCATGCTTCTAGTTCACTCAATCCTTTATTCCCTTTTCTATACATTCCTAGTACACTTCTTTGAAACTTTGTAAAGTTCACTTATTGGGAGATACTCTTGCACAAAAATTCTTCCAGAATAATGGGGGTCTGTGGATGTGTTCCATAGGCTGCCTTGTGCTTCCAGAGTTGTTCATCCATTTGATCACCAAGGTGTAGATCCAGATTCATAGCTGGACTGAGTGCTAGAGAACCAAAGCAGAGAAAAAAATTTTCAGCATCAGGTCCTGGAGCAGATGTGGATCTGTTCCATTAGAGCTCCTTCAGCCCAATGGATGAAGTTATCTAGAAGACACTCCCATGCTGTTCTACCCACATAATTCACAAGTCTCAGAGGGGTAGCTGTGTTAGTCTATAACTTTAAAAACAATGAGTAGTCCTGTAGCATCGTAGGTCATGTCTACACAAGTAAGTTATTTCAAAATAACTTATTTTGAAATAACCCCTGAAATGACTATTTCGAAATAGCATGTCCCCAGTACAAGGAAGCCTCAAAATTTGTTTGAGGCAGTTTCCCTTAATGTGGACGTGCTACCTCAACTTAGAGCTCCAGGAAATACAGGAGAGCAATTACTCTGAATAACTGTGGGGAGTAGTTATTTCGAAATAGCAGCAGTGGTGCAGCCACACTAATGCAATTTTGAAATAAGCATTATTCCCCAAGGAAAGCAGTGGTACAGATTTTGAAATTACCAGCCTGTTATTTTGAAATAATGGGCTTCGGAGTGTGAATGCTCCACTTATTTCAAAATAAGGGGGGTTATTTTGAAATAACTCCCTACTGTAGAACAGGGCTGTGAAACTAGCAAAAATATATATAGCATCGTGAGCTTTTGTGGGCAAAACCCACTTCATCTGATGATAAGCTGGAGTGGAAATAATAGAACCAAGACATTTATGATAAGAGGGGG
This sequence comes from Pelodiscus sinensis, assembly GCF_049634645.1. Lineage (NCBI taxonomy): Eukaryota > Metazoa > Chordata > Testudines > Trionychidae > Pelodiscus > Pelodiscus sinensis. The sequence goes on from NC_134711.1 coordinate 204,678,522, forward strand.
AAGAAAAAAAGTGCCTATCAATTATAGGACCGGTGCTAATGAGGCTTTAAGGGTATGTCTACACTACAGCACTAATTCAAACTAACTTAATTCAAATTAGTTAATTAGAAATAAGCTAATTAGAATTAGTGCATCTAGACCTAAAAACTAATCGAATTAGCATTTTGCTAATTCGAAATAGCATGTCCACATTGAGTGGACCCTGAACCGAGGTTAAGGATGGCCGGAACCAGTGCCGGCAGTGCATCAGGTTAGGACTTAGAGTGTGGAGCTGCTGCCTCAGGCTAGCCGAGGGCTGTGCTTAAAGGGACCCGACCCCCACCCCAGACAGACAGTTCTCAGGGTTCCCCGCTCGCTTGTCTAACTCGATGAGGGACAGCAAAGCAGTCCTGGCTTGGAGTGCCCTAAGAGCCCACACTCGGCACATCACAGCACTCGGCCATCAGCCCGGCTGCACTTGCTGCAGGCTGCCATCCGGGGAGGTCAATCAGGGCGCTGTCAGGATCCAGGAGGCCCTGCAGGAGAGCTTCCACCCCGAGGAGCCCGCAGAGCCACCCCAGTCCTCCCTATCAGGGGCTCCTGCCCCTTTCCTCCCTCACCTCCTTCCACTTACCCCTCCCTAGCCTCCCTTCCTGATGTACAAAATAAAGGACACGTGTGTTCAAAAATAGAAACTTTCTTTATTTAACAAAACTGGGGGGGGGGGGGAATAATCTCTGGGGAGACTGGGAAAAGGAGGTGGGAGAGGGGAAGAGAGAGGGTGGAAAAGGGGAGGGGAAAACCTGGGAGGAGGGAGCTAGAAGGGGGAAGCCAGGGGAAGAAGGAGGAGGGGAAGTATAAAACTATGGTACGCCCACATCTTGAGTACTGTGTACAGATGTGGTCTCCTGACCTCAGAAAAGAGATTTTGGCCTTGGAAAGGGTTCAGAAAAGGGTAACTAAAATGATTAGGGGTTTGGAACAGGTCCCATATGAAGAGAGGCAGAAGCGACTGGGACTTTTCAGTTTGGAAAAGAGGAGACTGAGGAGGGATATGATAGAGCTATATAAAATCATGAGTGGTGTGGAGAGGGTTGTGACGGCGTGTTGGGGGTTCCCCGTCTCCTGCAGCCCGAGATGTCACAAACAGACTGTACCAGCCAGTGGAATAGAGGAAGTTTATTGCCTCTCCAGGATACAGCACAGCACAGATGTAGTCTGGTCACAGAACTGGGCTAGGATGCCTCAGGCCCCCTTGAGTTGGGGGGAGACTGGGCCCCTAAACTCCAGCTCCTCTCCCTAGGCTGTCTCCTCCATGCTCTCCCACAGTCAGCAACCAACTCACTAACTTCCAGCCCTGCCCCCCAGCCAAGGCAGCATCCACCTTCCTTTGTTCCTCTCCATGGGGGGTGTCTGGTCACTGGTTTGCATAGTGACTCATCCTGTTTTGCTGGGTCGTGGTCCCCACGACAGCCAGTGGGGGTTACCCCAGAGCCAGCAGCATAGAAACCAGCCAGGTACCCCCACTACGTCACAGTTCTCCCCCCTCCGAGAGCGAACTGAGCAGGGTCACTCCGCTCGTGACCTGGGGAAGTTCGGGTCCTCTGCGTGGGAACCCGCCCTGGGGACATGGGTGCTCCCCTTGACTCGGGCCGGCCGTGGCGAGGCCCCACATGAGCTGGCTTCCCTCTGTCCACTCGCCGCCCCGCTCCAGGGCGACTGGCACAGGCCTGTCCTCGGGGGTCACACCCACCCTTCCACTGGCCTTGATCTCTGGCCAGGGTCTCTCGGGCCGGGGCCATGAGCCCAGCGAGCCTTCTCTGGACAGCCAGGGCGGCTTCCACCCCCGATGCTCCATCCAGGGAGGACTTCCCCTCCCATAACTCTCTCAGCAAGCCCAGAGGGTCTATCTGGGGTAGAGACCCCCAAGCCGCTTTCCTACTGTCTTGGGCCTTCCCGCCCCTCTGGCAGGAGTCACAGGACCGGCAGTACCGCTGCACGGCTGTAAAGATTCCCGGCCAATAGAAGTGCTGGAGCAGCCTCAGCCGGGTGCTCCGGATCCCCCGGTGGCCCCCAACGGGGGAATCGTGGGCCAAATACAGCAGCTTGAGGCGATACTTTCGGGGGACGACCAGCTGCCGCTCTACCCTCCATGCCCTTGCCTTCCTGGGGGGGAGCCACTCACGGAACAGGAGCCCACGCTCCCGCAGGAATCTCTCCTGGCCACCTCTCCCCCGGGGCTGAGCTGCATGGAGGCCAGCCTGGTCCCTCAGCCTCTGCAAGGAGGGGTCTGCCTGCACCTCAGCCTGGAATTCAGCTGCTGAGGCAGGGATCGGGACCTGTCCCCCACCTCTGCCTAGGTCCGGAGTCCCAGCCTGGCTGGACCCCGTGTCCACTGGGATGGGACCCTGAGGATGCTGCCAGGAGTCCTTCCCTGGACCCACGTTGTCAGCCCCCCGCTGGCTCTGGCTCCAGGTAGTGACTAGAGCCCGCTGGGATTCATGGGGCCACTCCTCTAGGTCATTCCCCATCAGCACCTCAGTGGGCAAGTGCGGGTGCACCCCCACTTCCTTGAGGCCTTCCTTCGCCCCCCATTTCAGATGCACCCGGGCTACAGGCACCTTAAACGGGGACCCGTCTATGCCCTTCAGGGTCAGCTGCGCGTGGGGTAGTATCCGCTCCGGGGCCACTATGTCGGATCGGGCCAGAGTCACCTCCGCCCCCGTGTCCCAGAAGCCCGTCACCTTCCTACCATCCACCTCCAGGGGTATGAGGCACTCGCTCCGCAGGGGCCGTCCTGCCCCCACCCGGTACACGGAGAAATCCGCCTCCTGAGAATCAGACCTCCCAGGGGAGGTGCACAGAGCATCCTTCCCCTCTCTCTGAGCTGAGGTTTGCCTGCCAGCCCCTGCCTCTGGGGCAGCCTGCCCTTCCTCCCGCCCCAGCCAGTTAACCCTGGAAAGTCCCCGGTCCTGGGACCTGGTGCACTGAGCCCTCTTGTGGCCTTTTTGCCCACAGCGATGGCAAGTTAGGCTTTGGGCTGTCTCTGTCCCGGCCCTGGCTGGTTCTCTGGGGCACAGATGACCTGTTCCTTGGTCTCGCCCCGTAGTTGACTCCCTCCGTCGCTCAGCCGAGATCCGGTCTCTGCGCGGTTCCCTCTCTCTCCGGGACTCCCGTTCACACCCGGACCGGCTCTCCGTGAACTCATCCGCCAGTCTCCCGGCCTCCTGGGGGTTCTCTGGTCTCCGGTCCTTGAGCCACAGCCTCAGTTTGGGTGGGCACGCTTCATAGAACTGCTCCATCATGACCAGCTTGAGCAGCTCCCCTGCGGTCTGGGCTCCGACTCCAGACACCCACTTGCGGCAGTATTGCGCCAGGCGGGAGGCCAGGTCCACATAGGTCTCCCGTGGCCCTTTCTGTACCCCCCGGAACTTCTTCCTGTACATCTCGGGGGTCAGCCCGAACTTGTGCAGCAGGGCCTCCTTGACTCGGTTGTAATCCCCTGGCTGTAGGTCCTCCTTCTGACTGAGCACTCCGGCCGCCTCCTGGCTCAGTGCGGGGATGAGCTCCTGCAGCCAGTCAGCTGGGGGAACCCGTTGCAGTCCACAGGCCCTCTCAAAGGTACTGAGGAACCCGTCTATGTCACCCATGTCCTTCAATTGGGCCACCACGAGCCTCTCCAAGCGCCGGGCAGCCCCGGGACCCTGGGGCCCATCCGCACTTGGCGCAGCCGGTGCCCCGCCGGTTCTCCGCTCTGCCATGGCCAGCTCATGCTGCCGCTGCCTCTCTCGATCTTGGCGCTCCCTCTCTCGGTCCTGGCGGTCCCTCTCTCGGTCCTGGCGGTCCTTCTCTCGGTCCTCTACTTCCAATTCCCTGATCCGCAGCTGGATCTCCAGGCGCCGCAGCTCCGCTGGGCTGTCCCCTGCCCTAGATGGGCTACGGCTTGCAGGCCTCCCGGGAGACGCTGTCTCATCTCTCCGTTGGGTTCCAGCGCTCCTCCCCCTCTCTGAGCCTGACACACTCTCAGCGGGGGTCTGGCTGCTTCCCCTGGGGACAAGATCCTGGCCCTGTGGCTGGTCATTATCTTCCAGCTGGGCAATCAGCTGGGCCTTGGTTGCTTTCTGCACAGGCAAGCCCCTCTCTCTGCACAGCTCCACCAGCTCTGCCTTCAAGAGTCGGGCGTAGGCCATCTGCCCGCTGGGCCCCTCGGTGCAGACTCACCAGTCTAGTGCTGCAGCGCCCCACGATTCCCAGGAACCGCTTCGCTCTGTCTCCAGCACGCCTGGCTCCAGGGCTCTTGCTTCTACAGCGCCTTGTCGCTCACCGCTGGAAGCTCCATCCACGGGGTGCAGTGCATCCCACTTCTGACACCAGTGTGACGGCGTGTTGGGGGTTCCCCGTCTCCTGCAGCCCGAGATGTCACAAACAGACTGTACCAGCCAGTGGAATAGAGGAAGTTTATTGCCTCTCCAGGATACAGCACAGCACAGATGTAGTCTGGTCACAGAACTGGGCTAGGATGCCTCAGGCCCCCTTGAGTTGGGGGGAGACTGGGCCCCTAAACTCCAGCTCCTCTCCCTAGGCTGTCTCCTCCATGCTCTCCCACAGTCAGCAACCAACTCACTAACTTCCAGCCCTGCCCCCCAGCCAAGGCAGCATCCACCTTCCTTTGTTCCTCTCCATGGGGGGTGTCTGGTCACTGGTTTGCATAGTGACTCATCCTGTTTTGCTGGGTCGTGGTCCCCACGACAGCCAGTGGGGGTTACCCCAGAGCCAGCAGCATAGAAACCAGCCAGGTACCCCCACTACGTCACAAGGGTGAATAAAGAAAAGTTATTCATTAGTTCCCATATTATAAGGACTAGAGGACACCAAATGAAATTAATGAGTAGCAGGTTTAAAACTAATAAAAGAAAGTTCTTCTTCACACAGCACATAGTCAACCTGTGGAACTCCTTGCCACAGGAGGCTGTGAAGTCTAGAACTATAACAGAGTTTAAAGAGAAGTGAGATAAATTCATGGAGGTTGGGTCCATGGAGTGGTATTAGCCAGGGGGTAGGAATGGTGTCCCTGGCCTCTGTTTGTGGAAGGCTGGAGATGGATGGCACGAGACAAATCGCTTGGACATTTTAAGAAAGGATACAATTAAATTAACATTTTTTTTAATTGTATCCTTGGGTATATATGATTGTGACAATTTTCTTCCACTATTTGATCTGAGGAAGTGGGTCTGACCCACGAAAGCTCATCATCTAATAAACCGTCTTGTTAGTCTTTAAAGTGCTACATAGTCCTGTTTTTTGTTTGGATTTACTAAGGTTGGGACACTTTCAGTCCACTTAATTAGCTTCATTAGCACTTGTCCTACATTTGACAGGCACTTTTTTTTCTTCCCTCTCTGTGTTTCTGTTGTTTCTACTCCATTTCATCATCTGAAGAACTGGGTTTTGCCCACAAATCTCATGATTCTATATATATTTTTGTTAGTCTCAGGTACCACAGGACTACTCATTACAATTCACAGGGATAAGCATAAAAGTGCATTCCTGTTCTATGTGCTGGTCCCTGCCAGCTCCTGCCAACAGGGTACTTTCATAAGGCAGAGTTCCCTCCATACACACCTATTGGATAGTCCCCTATCCCTATATTTAGCCCTCTCTGAAACAGTGAATCCAGACAAGTTCTGCTGCACAGGAGTCTTCCATAGCCATGAAGGAAGGGGCTAGCTTTGCCTCTAATTGCAGTATAAGCATAAGTAACAAATTCAGGCACAGCAGGTTCAGCGAGCATCCTCGCCCATCCATTAGGGATGAGGTGCTCATATCTCTGAACGGAAATGACCCTTGGTTAGAAGACTTGATTATAAACTTGTATTGAAATAAAAACTTGGGCCATAAATCACTGGAAAGATTTCAAATAATTTACTTTGCGAAATATCATCTCTGATCTTACCAGTACCTGGATTCCTGTCCTTTGGACTCTGAATATCCAGACAGTGTACTAAAGGGGTTGTTCCACAACGGGGATTTGGGGAACCATGCACACATCCCTACTACCTTCTTCAGGCCCACCAACATGGGGAGGGAGGAAAGGGGCAGTTGCCCAGTGGAAGCAGCTGGAGCCCAGGCCCTTTAAATCGCCAATGGAGCACCACACCTTGCACTCCGCATGGCTCTGCGGGCTGGGGGGCACACCATGGTCTGAGTAGCACCGAGGGCTGGCTGACCCCCGGCTCCACTGCTTCCGTTTCCGGGCCGGGGTCACAGAGCCTGACCCCACCCACACCTTGCCCAGGTGCCCACAGTGGATGTCAGTCCTGAGGGCCTTTCTTGCATGTTTTTCCAGGACCTTGAAAGTGCTTCTTTTAAATCCCAGCATCTGTTTTTTAATTTGAATCCACTAAACACTCCTCCGCCCTTAACCATCTAGCTGTACTCCTTACAGAAATTCTGATTTAGCACAGCTGCCCCAGTGTCCCCCGCCTCAGCACAACTAAAGTCCAGGATTCATGCTGAAGCAAGCGGCATTCTGGGGGGTGGAGTGTGGGTGGAGCCATGCCTGGCAGTTTGGGAAGGCAATTCCTTCCCCCACTTCTAATACCCTCCACCCATGCTGCCCTTCATCACAAAGAATGAGTGACAGTGTGGTTGGCTGTCCATAGAGTTCAACCTGCACGTATACAGGGCCTAACATGACATTGGTTCCCTCTTTAACACCTTCAGGATGACGTCAGTGCATTGCAGAGGATGGTGGCTGAGTTTGACTGTAGCAGAAACAAGTTTTTATCCTGTCCGGTTTTCACATCTTTCTGATATGTGAAACCAGGCCCCGGCATTAATTGCTTCTTTAGTGCCTTGCTTCGTAGACAGCACACAAGCCAGACATGAAGGGTGTAACACAAAACAGCATTGAATTCACAGGACCAGCTCTCTCAGGGTATGTCTATGGGAGAAAGTCAAATTAAGATACCCAACTTCAGCTACATTAATTGCATAGCTGAAGTCAAAGTAGCTTAACTCGACTTTTGGAGCTGTCCACACTGCAGGAAGTTGAAGGAAGAACACTCTACCTTCCATTTCCCTTACTCCTCCTGAAAGCCGGGTTGCCAGCATTGACTGGAGTATCCCTCTCAGTTTGAATTAGCTGTCTTAACTAGACCGCTAATTGGAACCCTGAAAGATCAACAATGGCAGCTTCAATCTTCCTCTGTAGTGTAGAGGTACCCATAAAGGGTGTAAACTGGCACAGCTGTATCTCCTTTCTAAACATCTGCTTGTTGTGACATCATTTCTCTTTTTCTCTCAGCAACCACCAGTAGCTTCCATGCAAAAGGTAGCTGCAGTTCAGTTGGCTAAATCATTTATAATGAAAAAGGTTACCCAAGCAACTTTGCCTCTTTGTCCATAGAGAGATCACTGTCTTCTCTCATGTGCTCATTATTCAAAATTATCAGCTGAATAAGCGCTCCCAATAATTACTGGTTTGTAGCTTACTAACAAGCAGTTCACAGCAGATATCTAAGATTCAGTAGCTTTAATTCAGCCTGTTTTGATTGGACACAAAGCACATGGAAAGGTTCTGTTCCCTGACTGGATGACTATGACATATATAATTATATTTTTCTAAGCTTCAGAATAAACTGTTGTTTGACTTTCACTTATGGATGTAGGCATTGAAAAGGAGGGATTTCTGCTAACCATGAGGTGAAAGAGGGACAGACTGTGGCTTTCAGCCAGTTGGTGGCATTAGAAGCAAGGAGGAAGGGGCATTAGAGTCACAATTTCTCTGGGAGAGGTAGGCTGATGCTCCACCACCACTTTACAGGGTGCTGTGAACACTCCCACCTCTTGAGATGACTCAGCTATGCTAGTCATGGCAGAGTGAGTTAGGAGCAAGTCCCAGCCTCATCCAACCCCCTTCTGCGCTCTTTAGAGATGACACGCAGTCTGGAGTGAGTCACAACTCTGACCACCTATCTCAGAATAGACCATCAGAAAAACAGGGCAAATACCCCAAACTGGTGGTTTGTTCTATAATTGGATTTCACTAAGCCAGTAACAAATGTGAACTCCTGAATCACAATACCGGTCTTACCATTGAGTCAAGACAGTCCCCGTAGACTCTCCAGCCTATTTTGCCAGACAAAGTAGGCTTATTGTTAATAACGGTCACAAACTAAAAATCACACCACATCAAATTGCTCCCAGGCCCAGCGGACTAGTCACTTACCTCAGATCATTTGGTGCTCCCAATCTTACAAAGAAAATAACAGAGCCAATTCTATAGAACACTAACTAAAAGTTTATTAGCTAAAAAAAGGAAATGAGAGTTATTGAGAGGTTAAAGCAGGTAAAATATATGTACAGATGGGTCACAGTTTATGATTTCAAATGGTGGCATTGATGTAATAAACTGCCAGACTCCTAAAAGTCTTTTCAGCATTCCTAGATTGTCTCTAGCAATCTCCACTTTGCATCTGGCACACTTTCCTGTAAAAATCGAAACAATCCAGAGATGAAGAATTTCAGCAGCATCAAGGTAGACATCTTGCTTGATTATATTTTCATAATTGGCATCTGGGAGTTGTGCCACAGAGCCCACCATGACTGCGCTCCACTTCCCTGAAGGTACACAGGTACACACTCCTCTCCCTTGTAAAGGCCTGGGGATTTTTGAAATTCCTCTTCCAGCAATTTGGCACACACAGTTCTTAAAACATCTTCCCAGCTGACCATGCTGAGCAAACAGGAAGAGGAATTTTAAAATAAAGTCAAAAGTCCATGAAATGATTGGATAAGACAAACTGTATCATGGGATGGCAAGCATGCCTCATGATGCACCACAATCTGTTCCCAGAGCTTCCTGTGGCAGAGGGTGATGAGTTGTACAGTGGAATAACTATCCATAAAGCAATGCTCTGTCAATGCAAGAGCACTGATTGTGGATGCACTCCACCAATACAAGGAACACTGTGTGGACTCATACAACTGAAGTAATTCAAGTGGCTTAAGATTGCCAATATAACTTGACATAACTCTATAATGTAAATATGCCCTTAAGTTACAGGGATATACTCTATCTAAATGTTTTCTACTATATTATAATAGGAACAGAAAGGTAAAAACAATACCTGTAACATCCTAGTAGATTTCATGATGTTTAAATACCAAATATTTTCTTATACATGTAACAATCACTTTGTTCTATACTAATACACAGTAAGGATGTTAAGGACTAGTCAATTAGTCGATCCCCACCCCTCCTTGCTGCCACTATCAGATAGAGGCAGCAAATGTGGGAGGAAGTGAGGTACTTCAAAGCGGCAGCACTGCATGGAGCCCAGAGTCAGCTGAGGAGTCCCCAGCTGATCCTGGGTTCCACAGAAATGCCACACAGAGCCTAGCTGACTCCCCAGCTGACCTAGGCCTCTGCATGGCATTTCAAAGCAGCAGCGCTGCATGGAGCCCAGGGTCAGCAGGGAACAATAAGTTTCCTGCCAGTCCCAGGCTCCATGTGGGCGCTTCTGCTTTGAAATGCACAAGAGCCCCCGCTGGGGACTCTTGTACATTTCAAAGCTGGCACACCCACGTGCAGCCCAGAGTTAGCAGGACTTCCCATTGGCCCCGGGCTGCACATGGAGTTCTGCATTCCTCCTTTGGAATTTCAAAGGAGGAATGCAGAAGTGCCTATCGACTAGTTAAGTAGTCAATGGAAATTCCATCGACTACTCGACTAGTAAATTACTCGCTATTTAACATCCTTAATACATATGTGAATTGGCCAGGGGCTTCAGCATGAGCTGCCACCTGTTCTGCCAGCATTACAAGGGACACTAACGCTAATGTTACACACTTATAGTGCTCATGTCTCATAGCGCAGCTAGTCCTTACATACACCCTCTGAGCTACCAGCCGCTTCTCCATGTACACCCTAGCAACTATACAGGACTAGTTCCTAAAATGTCCATCCAGCAAAACTTCAGCAACTTGCTTTTACTGACCTCAGTATATCTGAGATACAGGCAGGGCAGAATACAGACCCTGATTCGGAAAGCATCCATATTCAGGGAGGACACATAATAACCACATATTCAAATACTTTCCTGAATCAGAATGTACACACCCATTTGGGACACAGAGGAGTGGCAAAATACACAACATAAATGTGGAAATCCAGAAGAGGTTTATGTCACTCTTCTTTACTTCCCATTATCCCTTTCTCCATCCATTCCACTCCCCACCCCAGTCTTTGTTTCTTCATCTCTTATTCAGATTTTGAAGGCCCTTGAGAGTATTAAGTCATTGGTTACAAGTCTCTTTCTGACATGCACATAAATATACCATCTCACACCCTTCATACTGGTGAGTGGCTCACGTGTCAGTTTTCTATTTCCAGCAACAAAGCACAGCAAAACTGCCGCATGGGTTTTTTCCTAGTATTTTTATTCAATATACAGAAGTCCCCTACCATGATATTTTTTTATTTCACTTAATGCCTAGCCTCTTCCTTTCCTGACAGCTACACAAATCTTCCTAGAGGCGGTTGTTCCTGGACCTGCTACGTTTTCTGTGTTAAAAGTCATTTATCCCTAGCTCAGTGCTTTCCGGAGACAGAGTAAACAATTAAGTTCTGCAATTTACCTTGTAAATAGGGCATGATCATTTATTACCTGCTATCGCTGAAGTCTGTAACCTAAGGTTTACTCAGTTCAATAAATAGTGGAACAAAGGGTATTCTGCCGTGAAAGACTGTTTATATCCCATACTGGATTTTTATTTTTGAATCATTTTCCATTAAACTATTGAATGGCCATCAAACTGTGATTGTTCCCTATTATTGAAATTGTACCTCTGGTCCTCCTCCCAGAGTAGTCCTATAACCTCCCAGCACATCATCATACAGAATGTGCCTATGTGAAATAAGGTGCTGAGACAATAGCAATGGGCTTTTTGTGCAACACAAACATATATTAAAAAATACATAATGTAACTTGTCTTAATATACTTTTCTGAGTCTAAAAATATGCCAGACCAAAAGAAACATATTTACATAAAAAGCAGACAAGGTCAAATAACAAAGAAAGCCCTTAATTAGTTGTAATCAACTTTAATTTGCATACCGTATATAATTCCTAAATGATTGTTAATAATAACTTTATATAATGGACTTCCAATTTTCATGAAAATGGCACATTTTGATAAGCAGACACAAAACCCTAGTACTAATAAGGTTTAATTTGCATACATTAGACTGATTATCCAAACAAAAGGATTACAGTATTACTTCTCCATACCTTTATGTCCTTATTATGCACATTTATTAACTTCACAAAAGCTAGCTGTTAGTGACAAACAATAGCCATGGCTGAAAGAGAAATCTATGGTATGAATAAAGTGCATTTTAATGCTAAAGAGCAAAGTTTATACAGCGTGAATGTTTTGTTTAACTCTTTCTAAGCGAAAAGCACTAATGTTCTATGAGGCGTGTGTTATTAGAGGAATAAATCATCTTTCTTTCATTATGTGCAGGTTTCTGGTCGTGCATTACTTAACACAAAAAGTCCAACAAGCTTCATCATCCCGCTTTCTTAATGAATCTATCTGAAGCTAAAAAGCATGGAAGAGTTTGAAAGTATTCAGCGATTATGTTTACAGAAGCAGCAGAATTAAACTTTTAGTTCATGTGACTTCTGGGCACCATGCTAATAAATATAATTCAACAAGCTTAGTTTTCAGCAGTGTAAATAATAATATAGATGGCATTAGAATGGCTCTCTTCTAAATGGTGTCATAGATTCATAGAGTTTAAAGCCATTAAAGGGGAACATTAGGTCATCTAGCCTGGGCTTCTATTTATCACAGGTCATAGAATTTCATCCAGTTACTAGTATACTATACCCAATAACTTTTGTTCGGCTACCTAACAACGTAAGCCACAGCATTAGGGGCTCGTACACCTGCACATCCACTAATGTGAAATATGCCATTAAGGGCCAGCAATGCCCCTCTGCCATGTACATTGGCCACACTGGACAGTCTCTGTGTGAACACAAATCAGACATCAGGAATGGTAATACACATAAACCTGTAGGGCACCATTTTAACCTGCATGGTCACTCAATCATGGATTTGAAAGTAACCATTCTTCTACAAAGGAATTTTATGACCCAGTTACAAGGGAGACATCTGAACTGGAATTCATTTATCAATTTAGAAATGATGAGTAGTCCTGTGGCACTTTAGAGACTAACAAATATATAGAATCATGAGCTTTCCTGGGTAAAACCCACTTCATCAGATGATTTGGAGTGGAAATAGTAGAATCCAAGGCATATATGACAGCAAAAGCAGTCACCTGTCAATTGTAGGACCTGTGTTAATGAAACTAAGTAAGTAGGCTGGATGTGTCCCAGTCATAGCTTTTGATGTGAAAATGTCAGTGATGGGGGAACTGGCTTCCAGTTAATATCTTTAGTCAAGCCCAGGTTGAGAGTGTCAAATTTGTAAATAAATTCAGATTTTAATTAATGATAGACCCTTTAGCCCAGTAATTACAGCATTCACCCAGGATGTGAGAGACCTACAGTCAAAACCTCACTCTGCACAGTTTGAGCAGGAATTCAAACTAAGGCCTATAAACATAGGAGAGGCCCCTAATTTCTGGGCTATGGGATATTCTGGGAGAGAGTGTCTTTCATGATTTCATCTATTGAAGCTGTTCCACATTACATAAATAAAAAGACATTGAGCCAGAGAGAGAGAATGACTTTGTAGCCCAGGAGCGAGGGCAGACACTTTGGGATATGGAGACTCATAATGAAGTTCTCTTCCCTTTTTGTTTTAAGAGAAAATGCTTAAGCAAGTAACTGCAGGACAGAGTAGTGGTAATTTATGGAGAACCTAGGACTATGAGTCATCTGAGTACCCTATCTCCAGTGAGAGGTAGCCTTTCCTATGGTGGTTAAGTGCCAGCTCCCTACCACCACCAGCCTAACAGCTACTGAAGCAATTTCCTTCAGGCCAAATCAGCCCTGTCTTCATTTTGCAGCTCTTTCATGTTGAAGGGACCAGTCTGAGTCACCACTTGACACCACTTGAAGGAAAAGAGAAAATTAGTCACCTTGTGCAATAACAATGGTTCTTTGAGATGAGTGTCCCCATGGGTGCTTCACTGCCCTCCCTTCCACCCCTCTACTTTGGAGCTCATTAAAGGATTTCGGGTAGAAAAGGAACATAGGGGACAGCTAACGGATGAAAACAGTGCAAGAAGGTGACTGTGCATGTGCAACATGGGAGGGCACTGGTAGGCTAAAAAAAAGCTGATCACCAGCATGAGGACGCACCAACACCTGAATGGAGCACCCACAGGTTCACACCTCTCAAAGAACCATTGTTACTACACAAGGTGAGTAACTTCCTCTTCCTGTGGAACCCCGCTAGAAAAGCCCCATTCAATGATTCCCCCCATTGACAGCTACTTTTGAGATCTGTCCATTAGCTAGTTTTAGCCTATTTCATGCATGCCTTATGTAGATCGTACAGTGCTAATTTTTAATCAGAAGATCACGTGGTACTAAATCTTATGAAAGTCTATACCTATTACATCTAGACAGTTATTTTAATCACACTTGTAATCTCAATGAATGAAATCAGTTTTATTTGACAAGACATATTTTCCATAAAACCAGGGTGACTGGCATTAATGATATTCCTATCCTTTAATTCTTTATTAGTTGAATCCCAGATCAACTTTTCAATTAATTTACTCAAAATTAATGTCAGACTAACTGCCCTTTAGTTACTTAGGTCATCCCACCTACCTTTTTGAATATTGGCACAACATTTGCACTCTTTCAGTCTTCTAGAATTTCCACGGTGCTCTAAGATTGATGAACATGAACATCTATGGGCCAGAGATCTCCTCAGACAGCTCCTAAAACATTAATCAGACCTACTCATTTTTAAATGTTTAGCCCTATTAGATATTGTTTAATGCCCTCCTTGTTTACTAATTGACTGGAAAGCACTTCATCATGCTCATCTGATGCAAGTAAATCACCTCTCTCTCAAACAATGAAATTGTTATTGATTGATATGACCTCTTCTGTATCATAAACCACTTTACCAAGTCCATCAGACAATGGACCTATAGTGGTGCTAGGATTTTTTTGTTCCTAATATACTTTAAAAAAAAAATTCTTTATTGTTTTTAGTCCTGCCAGCCCTCAACTTTCCCCATGATATTCTTAGCTTCCCTAATCAATTTTCTACATTTCATACTTTTTAATAATATACGATGGCTGTCCATTTCTTATTATTTCCATTTGTTGTATATTGCTTTTTTATTTCTAATTTCCACCTTCACTTTGCCAGTGAACCCAGATGGACTTTTAGATCAATTTGTCCTCTTCCTTGATTGTGGCCTTTTGGTCACATAATAAATTCTTTATTAATTCCCCATTTTCACTCACATTTTTCAAATTTAATTCAATTTTCTTCAGCTTTGTGAGATTAGCCCTCTTGAAGCATCAGGAATTTGTGTTCCTATTGGGACTTTCCTCTGCATACTGTGGCGGGGTGTCTAGCCCTCCACAGTCCAGCCCTGGGGCCAAATCTCTCACAAACAGGCCCTGAGGCCTAATCCCTCATGAACAGGCCTTGAGGCCTAGTCTCTTAGGATCTGCTCCTAGTCCGGGATCTGGGAAGAAGGGGTAGGGGGGCTCGGGCCCTCCCTCTCCACTGGGCCCTATCAGTGATGGGTGGTTTCCACCACTGGCTCAGTGGGGAGTTCTCCCCAAAACGCGCCAAGCCCACCGGGGCCTTTCCTGCTCCCTGCCCTGGGCTGCTTCCTACCCCATCTCCCTGGCCGGCATAGGTCCCACCTGTATATGCTGGCTGTGGCAGCAGCGTTGGCAGACACTGTCTGGTGCAACGGTGGTGTCGGATTTGGGGTTGGCGATTGGCAAGGTGGCAGTTGGTGCGGTGACAGTGGCTAGGGTGGCTGCAAGCCATGGGTGATGGGGCGGCAGAGCCCGGTATGGTATCTGTAGCTGCGGAGTTGGCTGGGCCTGGGGTTCCGGCTCAGGCAGTAGCTCCTTCCCCTCTGGAAGTCAGCCCCGACAGAGCTGTCTCCCTGGCCTTTATAGCTGGCCCGCAGTTGGAGCATGCGCAGCACTGCGGCGGGGTAGGGGTCTTCCCAGGCCAGAAGGCCAGTTTGCCCTCACCTTGGCCATTGCGGGGTTGGATCACCCCGTCACAATACCTAATCGATACGGATCATGATCATTTGTTCCTAGGCAATACAAACTTTGAGCCAAGTGATTAATTTATCTTTTTCCGTCATAGAAGTCCAAAATAATACTACCTCATCTTGAATGCAACACCTTTTATGTTAAAAAAAAAATCTATATTTGAAAATGTCATGGGACAGTTTTACTCATAACTGCTGAGTTCTCCGATACATGTCTCCCAAACTGAAATCCTTCTCTCCCAACATAATAGACCAAGGGTGGGCTCGCAGCGTTCAGAGCCCGCATGGCTCCCACAGCTGCTCTGAGTGTCCTGCTGGGGCATGGAAGGCAGGGATCCTAGCTAAAGAATTTGCTGGGCTACTGGCTAGGAGACACCTGGGTCCAACAGAGTCCAGGTACAAGGAGATCAGACCACAGGGCAAGAGTATTGGGGAGGGACTCAGCATTGAGAGAGAGGGGTGGGCAGTGCAGCAGGGATTTCTAGTTCCTTCTGCTGGGCTGTACAGAGTTGCATCATCCAACAAGCCCGGCAACCATGGAGCTCCAGTCTGGAGAGTCCCAGCCAGGCAGGCAGCAGTGGGGCTCAGCTGGAGTCCTAGCCAGGAGCAGCACAGGCCACGTTCGGAAGGACCTCCCCTTATTCAGCAAATCCCCTTGTTTGGGACCAGGTAGGTCCTGAGGGTGCCAGATGAGGGAGGTCCACCCTATATGAGAGGGGGCTCCAGCCTGAGGTAGAGGGATGGGTGTGGGAGGGAGTGATGGCCCTGCCTGGGCATATGGGCTCGAGGACGGGGACAGGGATGAGGGGCTTGGGCTACAGAAGAGGTTCCAAGCAGGGGCCAAGGTGTTTGGCGTGCAGGAGGGGTTGCTGGGTTTGGGCTCTGGGAGAGAGTTTGGGTGTGGTAGGCTGCTCAGTCAGGGCTGGGGGTTGGGGCATGGGAGGGATTTTAAGTTGCCAGATCCAAACAGTGCTCACCTTCGGGTGGCAGCCTGCACACGGCAACAAGTCCCCGTGCTCCTAGGCTCTGTGCACTGTCTCTGCCTGCAGGTAGCGACCCTGCAGCTTCCACTGGCCGTGGTCCCCAGTCAATAGAGCTAAGGAGCTAACACTCAGAGTTGGGACTACGCAGAGACTACGGAGCCCCTGTGAGCATTCCTCCACCTAGAAGCCGCTTGCAATACAGCTTGTACCTCCCTGAATTAGGACTCCCTGGTCTGGCAACATCCGTGGGCTGGCACAGAGCATGGATGTTCCTGGACCACAGAGCCCAGGAACAGGGAGGTCTAGTGGTGGGGCACAAGTGCCATAGGGGGCAGCGGCGACTCAGCACAATGGGTGGCACAGTGGGGAGTTTTGGCTCCAGCAGCAGCCGTGGAGCTCCAGCCACAGCGGCAGCCAAGGAGCTCTGGCCTGGCCTAAGAGCTCTGGACCTGGCCCTTCATTCCAGCCCTGGCTGCGCAGCTCCGGCCCCAGCTGCGAAGTGAGGTGGCTGAAGAGCTCTGTCCCAGCTGCCAAGGCTCCAGTCGCTGATTCAGGCAGCTGCAGAGCTCCAGCCCCATCTGTGGAGCTCAGGCCATGGCACTCAGGGGGACAGGGATTTCTACTATATTTTATAAATTTATGAGGACTTATTTTGCTAGCCACCCAGCACATCCATGCCATATTCCACTCTGTGGAGATTTGGGGTGGGGGGGGGAATTCCCTCGCTTGTGGTTTTCTGTCATGTTAGATCATGATTTCTACAGAGGACAGCTTGCTTACTTACCAGATTAGCTGTCGGGGTCACCAATATAGTAGTTAAGAACAGCAGTATAGTAAATTCAGGATGCACCGGTGAGACAACCTGACAAGTCTCCTGCTCCGTCAGTGATGATAAACGTTTGGTTATGTGCATTTCCCTATGCTCCCTCAGTATATCATGTCAGCTCTGCACAGGTAACTAGCATAATAGACTTCACGAGAGCCCCCCCAAAGACCACAGACTCAGATAAGATATGAAAGCACCCGAGTCAGGTTTATTGTCAAACAAAGTACATGAATAGTCATTGGTAGTCAGATGGCCTCCAAGCCCCTATGGGCTTGTACCCATGACAATGGACTCGGCTCAATCAATAGTATGGATTTCACTCTTGTCCCCTGGGCTGGACAAAGAATTAAGTCAAAGTACCCAACATTAATACACAGAGATCAACAATCTATGATACACACCTTACGTATCATCTTACGCATTAATGGCAGGTTTGGTACCTCCCGTTGTGCTTTCCTCCAAAGCATTCACTAGCCATTGTTGTACTTTCACTCCTGTTGTTTCAAACTATTTTACTGTGTACTAAGTTGGGGTGTCCTTGTACTGTCCTAGAGGAATGTATTTACATATTTCATGTGTTTTAGCAGTGCTAGCAGTTCTAGAGCTGAGAGGCAAACATCTGCTTTTGACAAGGCCTGTCTGTTTCTCAGAGCATAACTCTTATTTTGAGCCCATGCCTGAGGCTCTTTCTTTCTCCTACACCAGCCACACGGTAACAAGCCGAACCAAACATACTTTACCTTCAAACACAGGCTCCGCAGCTATTTTCTCTGAAACTGTGCCTGCTTAATTGCAGGGTGTGCATGAAGATTTCTGAATGGGCAAACTATAGGAGAAAAAAAGCATTAATAGTGCACCTACATTCACACACATCTGAGGCAAATATAACTCAAACGGGCCTGTAAAAGAGCCAGCCTTGAAACAAACGGAATGATATTTCTGAGTCGCCTTTGAGTTGTCTTTCATGGTACTGGGCTGTGATGGCATGCAGTGGTGTTCGTGATGGGTGTGTCTAGACTACAGGGTTTTGTCAACAAAAGTGGGCTTTTGTCGACAAAACTATACCTGCGTCTACACTACCGCCACATTCTGTCAACAGTACATCAACAGAACGCGGCAGTTTTGTTGATAGCGATAAACCTTGTTTTAGGAGGAAGAACGTCTTTGTTGACAGAGATCTGTTGACAAAAGAGTGTGTGTGGATGCAGGGAGCCAGTTCTGTCGACAAAAGAGGCCTCCAAGAAGAAGCCTTGGGGAACAGTCTAGCCTTTACAGGTACAGCACCTCTGTGGTTCCTGGCCGCAGCCTCTTAAAGGCACAGGCACTCAGACAGGCCTTGCTGTCCGACAGCTAGCCAGAGCACCCGTGCCTGCCATGCCAGCCACGTCCCAGCCTCAAGGGAGGGTCGTGGCCCTTCTCCTGGCCCTTCTTGGGACAGAGATGAGGACCCACCCAGGGGCACCAAAAGGTGGGGATCAGCCTAGTCAGGGCCAGAAATCAAAAAACCTGCTGGAGCTCTGGTCCCAGGAAGAAGCCCTGCAGGTCCTCCAAACACGCCTGCAAACACAGGAATGTGGACACTTACGAGCGCCTGGCCCAGGGACTGGCCCCCAAAGGGCATCACCCCTGCACCATGGCACAAGTGAGGGCCAAGGCAAAGGAGCTGAGGCAGGGATATGCCAGGGCCTAGGACCAGAGCTCCCGCTCCGGGGCAGCCCCTGAGGCCTGCCCTTACTACCAGGAGTTGGAGCAGATCCTGGGCAGTGTGGAAGCCCAGACTCCACTGCGCATGGTAGAGTCTGGGTTACCTCACCACATCGTGGACCAACCCCTCCTGAGGGAGGAATACCAGGCAGGAGAGGCAGGAGAGCTGCACCAGGAGGAGGAGGAGGAGGAAGAGGAGGCAGCAGGGACCCAGACTCCAGAGGCCCCCCAGATGTCCATGGACATCAGGGAGGGAACATCAGATGAGTGCTTTTGGAGGTCACCACACACGGGTTGGCAGTGTGGGGGGCCAGCTAGTCCCATTGCCACTGGGGGGCCCATGTGAGGCTTTCAGGCTGCTGCCCAACTCACACGCAGTGTCACGTGTAACACCCCAAGTCTCCTGTCCAAAGGAGAGCTCCTGACAGTCCCGGCATGCCCTCGGGGACAGCAGGGGTGCACACAGACACCTTTTTCCTCTACAGCCGGACCCTCTACCCAACAGGGGAGCATCATACCCGCCCCACCACCATCCTGGACCCGTGGCACCCACAGGCACTGACGTGTGTACACAGACCTGCTGAGGGAGCACATTGTGGCCATGCAGGACCTCAGCAGGACTCTCCAGCAGAGGACATGGGCAGAGGCCAAGAGGCGCACAAGGCTGCTGGACGAGCTGGTCCAGCAGTGCACTGACATCTGTGCCACAATGAGGTAGCTCTTCGCCTTGCCTGCCCCTGTCACGGGCACTGCTCCTCCTGCTCCCCCTGCTCCTTCAGTTCCCCCAGACTCCCATCCTCCCCCGCCACCCCTTCCCCCCAACCTCAGCTCGCCTTCCCTTCCCCCCCGCCCCCCGCCCAGGGGCAGCTCAGGCTCCATGGCCAAATAAAAGGTGAAAAGCAGAAAAAAAACCTGCAAACAAACTGCTGTGGTGTCCGAGGAAGCAGGGCAACCAGAGCAAAAACTGCAGCAGCTTTGCTTTCCCTCTAGGAGGTAGGCAAGCCAGAAGCAGGAGCAGAGCAACGGCTGTCCAGGGGAATTCCTTTAAGCGTGCGTCTCTGCAAAGGGCAGGCAGCAGCACCTGGAAATAAAGGCTGCTCCCATGCCCTGCCAGAAGCACTTCCTGGTGCCTTCTTTTGTTGACAGAGAATCTGGCAGTCTGGACACTCTTTTTTGAAAAAGCAGATCAATTTTTCAATCAGCAATGTAACCTAGACGCTCTTTTTTGACAGAGGCTTTGGTACTGTTGACAAAGCCTCTGTCGAAAAAGACGTGCAGTCTAGATGTAGCCGATGTGAAAAGAGGGATATCAGAAAATGAAGTCTCTTTTTCACATCATCAATAGATACTTTTAATGTCCCCCTGGTGAGGCATCACATCTAAACAGAAATAAAAAGATAGAATAAGTCCCTACAGAAGTCCTTGAGGTCAGTTTTTTCCTTACTGCTGCTAACAAATAGGCTACATCTAGACTGCCATGAATTTCCAAAAATGCTTTTAACGGAAAAGTTTTCCGTTAAAAGCATTTTCGGAAAAGCGCGTCTAGATTGGCAGGATGTCCGTGGCCAATCTTGACGCGCTTTTCCGCAAAAAAGCCCCGGTCGCCATTTTCGCGATCGGGGCTTTTTTGCGGAAAACAGTACTGTGCTGTCTACACTGGCCCTTTTGCACAAAAGTCTTTCGGAAAAAGACTTTTGCCCGAACGGGAGCAGCATAGTATTTCCGGAAAAGCACTGACGATATTACATGAGATCGTCAGTGCTTTTCCGGAAATTCAAGCGGCCAGTGTAGACAGCTGGCAAGTTTTTCCAGAAAAGCGGCTGATTTTCCGGAAAAACTTGCCAGTCTAGATACAGCCATATAGTACCTATTCCACCCAACCCCCTTAGAAAGGTTTCTACTATCTTCTATTTCAGGGAAGAAGGTTACTACTTGAATCCTCTCCAAAAGAGGTACCATCTGTAAGAGGGCTCATTACATAGTTTCCACTCTCTATGAAGAAATTGATCTTACTTCTATTTAAGGGTCTGAATTTTTGTTCCAGCATTTCTCTTTAATACCAGAAGGTCAAATCCCAAGACCCTTAGAAAGCCAAAACTCTGGGCTCGAATGGAAATTCTGAAAGAATGAGGATAGCAGAATTCAGTCTGGACTACATGACTAGAGAATTTGAGTAATTGCTCAAGCCAGGATCAATAAGCAAGTGTCAGCCTCAGAGTCAGGCTGCTGTCAAAGACCAGAGAGATCTACCAGGCTGGAATCAGGAGGAAGAAGCTGGATGGGAGTCAAGTTGAGGTCAGAGACTGGAGATCCTGAAACAAAGTGAGGTATCAGATGAGACACTTGGGACTGCCCAGACAACTTCCTGGTCCATCCTCTACAATTAAATAGTGAGCATGGGCCAATCAAACGTCGGCATGGCACTGCCAAGCTGGGCTGTTTGGGCATTAGTTCCTCTGGCACCTAATTGTCAAAGTGCTCCTTGGAGGCAGCAGTCCACAGCCTACTGGTGGTGATGGAGGAATGTCTTGTGTCCTGCATTTTTTAGGCCACTGGTCTTTTATTGCAGTGTAGACATACCCGTAGAATCTGGCCCTGATCTTTTCCCTAGATTAAAAGAATCTGTTTCTAATGGGTCAGCTCTCCAACTGGTGTAAATAGGCATAACTTCACTAAAGTGATTGACTTATACAAGCTGATGCTATAACCCACTGTTGGCATCCCTGGATCCAAACTGCAATTATGTGCCTGTAAATCAGAGCTGTGTTAGCATAACTGCATGAGATTAGAATAGGCACTTACAGTCAGTACTCGTTTCCCCATGTTAGTAATAATGTGGGGGTATACTTCTCTCGGGATGTGCACTCCTTTCGCTTTCTTTGCAAAAACCCTAACAGTCATACTAAATGCACTGAATCTAGTTCAGCTCTTTTTTTCCCATTGCACTGTTACCGAAAAAATGAAATAAATACTTTTTCACGTTACAGAGATATTGCTTTTTTTATGTGTCACACTGCAGATCAGAAGCTACTCTGAATTCTAGAGAACAAAAATCATTTTGCCCATTTAGCTGATTACTGGAAAACATCCAGCTTCATCAAAGCCTTTTAATACCAAATCCTTGGCACAGCCGCTTTCCAGCAGGACTTCTCATTAAGGTACAAAACCCAAGTCAAATTTCAAGAGATAGAGAGCAGGCAATTTTAAACACATGTAAATAGTTGTCCTATTAATTTCACCTGACAATCACAAAATCAGCCCAACTCTAATTGGCTAGGATTTTAACAAGTTCCAAGAGAGAGCTTCATTGGTAAGTGTAACTAAGCCTAATTCATGGGGCTAACTTAATTCAAGATATAGTAACTCGGCGGGTAAGGAAAATTCAGGCTACTCTTCAGGTGGCACTAGGATACTACAGTTGATGAGGGTAGCATAAAACTCTATATAGAACAGAACTATACCACTACTTCTCATCCACTTTCAAAGAAGAGGAAAGATACATTGTACTGTATATATTTAGCTAAAAATCATTAGGCTACTTAAAGGTTAGTTTCAAAGCAAACTAGAGCACCTTGTTGAAATACATGAGCTGAGTGGCTAAATCCCCTATTAATCTTTGAAAAGCTCAACCAAGGAGCACTACACATTCATTGTGTAGTAATTTGGGTCCAATCCTGCCAGCTTTTGTTCACACAAAGAAGCTGTCATTCACCTGAGAAAACTCAGTGTCTTGTTGATAAGGAATATTCAGGGTTACAGAATCGAACCAATAATTGGTAAGCCAAATCAAACTTTTTAAAGTTAGTTTTCCTACAATTGTACAAAAATCACTTAATTTACAACAGTCAAAATAATATCTTGATTCTGTAGATGCTAAACTAACAGTTTGATTTTTTTTAAAAAAAGTATAAAAACAAGGAAAGACCTTGGTTCAAAAAAATAAAATATGCCTTATGATTTAGAGAATTCTGCACTCTTTAGATGTGACCTAAGCTATCAACGTGCCCAGGTTTTTTTACCCCATGCTCATTGCAAATGTTTCTAAGAGTCATGGAGAGAATATGTTGTTTGTTAAAAAAATAAAAGCTTCAAATCAAAATTCCAATAAACTTCAACTGTCTGAATTTCTGAGTCAATGACCCATATAAATGTAGGTTTAGAAGTCATCTCAAGAGGTTACTTAATCCATCCCTTCATGCTCAGGCAGGCCCAAATATACCTGGATGATCCCTGAGTGGTGTTTGTCTAATCTGTTCTTAAAAACCTCAAGTGACAAGTATTCCACAACCTCCCTAGGTAATTTATTCATACCTAGCTAATCTTATGGTTAGAATGTTTTTCCTTCTATCTAACCTAAATTTCCCTTGCTGAAAACTAAGCTGATTACTCTTGTTGTTACTCTTGACATGGAGAACAATTAATCAACACCTCCTGAGCCTTCAACTAAAGTTTTTCACCTGAGAATCCATCTACATTTTGGCAGAACTGTTACACCTAACTGAGTCCCAATCATTCAAGCACACCTATCTGTGTGTTACTTTAAGCATGCAAATATTCCTGAGTGTAAATACTTTTTCAGGAGAAGGCTTAATTTTTCAACATCTAAATTATCAGTATTTTAATTAATTCAGAATGTTGAGTTTTCCTCACATCTACATCTTTCTCAATTTCAGTTTCTCTCTCATACTTTCTTAGCCCTACATTTAAAATGTAATGTAAATTTGGTACTTCAAAAGAAACGCTGCTGAGAATTGGTTTCTGCTTATTTTACCGCTATTGACAATGCTGTCTGTCCCTTCAAAAGCATTTTGGGGACCTTTCCACTTCATGACTCCCTCTGCTGAGTGCCATGTCATACTTGTCAACTCTTAAGTTCATTCACACTTCAATACTATCCAAGTTATTTTTATATAACATCCTTTTAAAGCACCACAGAATGCTTTACAGAGCAATTCAATCATAAGCTACAGAGAAACAGAATGTTAAACAATGAGATTGGGAGAGAAAAATGTAGGTTGCCATAACAAAGTAGATCAGTGGTCAATCTGATCTCTAGCCAGCAGTGCTTTGTACCATGTATGCTTCAGAAGGCAAAAACAACCAGCTACACACACAAAAATTGCCACCATGAATCCACACACACATACTCTCACACACACAATGTGCCTAGAAAATTGTATAATACTTCTAACATAACAGCTATTGAAGAAGTTTCTCTAACCACCACTAATTATCAGTTTATGACATAAAAATGCAAATCCCTCTACTTTTGCATAAGACTCCTCTAATCGTGTAAATGGCCAATACTTTTAAAATGTTTATAATAATATAATATTCCTCAGATGATCCCAAGTGTCAATGAGTTTTCCTGGAATAACAAATAAGAATAAATATTCTTGTTGATAGTAAGGATAATGATCTGAAAGCTCTTCACTATGCCATACATTAGTTTATGTATCTTCCTCCTATTATCATAGCTCCTTTTAATCCTGCTTCTCAGGACATGTCTACTTAGGAACAGGGATAGAAAATTTATCCAAATTAACTAAAGGTGTGACTTTAAAGTAGATTATTCAAACTTCATTAAAACCCTTTATGAACATCTTATTCCAACTCTTAATTGACTTCCAAAACTGAATTAAAGTCATATTAATTTTATCAAGAGCAGACATGCAGGGGGTAATTACATTGAACTAACCACATTAAATTCACATCTTCCATTAATTTGGATTAGCTTTCTTGGGTCCTTGGTCTACACTAAGCATGTCTATATTACACAGTTATTTTGAAATAACTCTGATTATTTCAAAATAACAAGGTGAGTGTTCACACAGCAAGCCCGCTATTTCAAACTTATTTTGAAATAATAAGCATGTTATTTCAAATAATAACCCCTGAATATACAAGGAATAAAGCCTATTTTGAAATTGGTATTTCAAATTAGGTTTAGTGTAGACCATGGGTTCCCAAACCGGGGGGGGGGGGGGGGGGCCTGAAGAAATTCCAAGGGGGACGCAAGGAGACCCAGCCTCCCCTCCCCATCAAGTTTTGCTGCCCTGGTCAGTTCCTTTTTTTTCTTTCTTTCTTTTTGCTCAACAAGTTTTGCTGCTATTTTGGGGGAGGAGGGTTCGGGTTTTTCAAAAATCAAATAGAGGGCATGATACTGAAAAGTTTGGGAACCACTGGTGTAGACACTCAGCTGCTATTATTTCAAAATAACTACTTCACGGAGTCATTCAGAGTAATTAATCCACAGTGCTTCCTGGGGCTCTAAGTTGAGGTAACGTGTCCACATTAAGGGTGTGTCTAGACTACAGGGATTTTTCGGAAAAAGTGGCCTTTTTTTGGAAAAATCTTTACCTGCGTCTAAACTACTGCCACGTTCTTTCAAAAGTAAATCGAAAGAATGCAACAGTTTTTTCAACTGCGGAAAACCTCGTTTTTACGAGGAATAAGACCTTTTTTCAAAAGTGCTCTTTCGAAAAAAGGTGCTATGTAATGCAAACTGTGCTTTTTTGAAAGAGAGCATCCAGTCTGCCTGGGTGCTCTCTTTCAAAAAAGTGGCTTGCTTTTTCAAAAGTACTGGTTGTAGTCTAGACGCTTTTTTTCAAAAGAGGCGTTTTCGAAAGATACTTTTGAAAAAGTCTCCTTTGAAAGAGGCGTGCAATCTAGACGTAGCCTAAGGGAGCCTGCCTTAGACTAATTTTGAGGCTTGTCTGTAGTGTGGACACACTATTTCGAAATAGATATTTCAGGAGTTATTATTTTGAACTAACTTTGTAGTGTAGACATGCTCTAAAAGTTTAGGCTGACCCAGCTACATCATTCATGGCAATCTCTGGGTAATGTAGTTAAGCTTACTTAACCCCTAGTGTAGACAGTACTAGATCTATGGAAGAATTCTCTCATGGATGTGGATTACCTTTGCCAATAGGAGAATCCTTCCTCTCAGCATAACTAGGGTATGTCTAGACTACATTCACGAGGCATAAGGGAGCGATCAACAAAGGTTTCCCCTGCTAACCGATCTGCATCTTGACTCACGCGCTGTGCTGTGGATCAGCTGAGCTGGCACAGTACGGCGGCCATTTTTGTTTTAATGAAGCGGGGGATATTTAAATCCCCGTTTCATTGACTATGTCAGGTAGCCTATTTTACATACCTCTGTCGGCAGAGGCATGTAGTCTAGACATACCCCTACTGTCTACACTGAAGCACTACAGCATCATAGCTGCAGCATTACAGCTGTGTTGCTATAAGTGTAAACAGGCCCCAAGTGTCCTTGTGTTGAGAGGCCTAAATAAACCTAATCCTTTCAATGTCTCCTTAGCAGGAAACTGCCATAGCAGCTCCATGCCATCACTGCTGTTCTTCTCTGGATCATTTTCATTTGTGCTCGGGCCCTTTGAGAATGCATTTACTGAAATAGAATGTAGGACCAGATGAAGGTCAACACCAAATTTAATCAAATAGCATGCAAAAATGCCCTTGAATACTCATTTAAATGTTAATAATTTGCTTCAGCTATCTACACAGCCCTTGAGTAATTGCGTTTCAGTGGCACAAATGCTTGCAGAAAAACACTGTTCAAAGTTACATGTATATAGGCAGAAAACACAGTTCACATACATGAACACAATTATTTATACTAGATGTGTTTGCACACTTATCCAGAAAAGCAACAGAAACAATACCATGTGACTTATCTCACCAGTCACCGCTGACTAACACAGTTTAAATAGCAAATACAGAATACCCACAGAGGACTGTTTGCAATCAATCCATACTGTTTCAAATTCAAAGAAATTACTGTATAATTTCCCACAACAAATACATTTGAGAAAATCATGATCTGCCCTTGGATATTCCATGAGCAAAGAACAAAGATAAATTTGACAAATAAATTATTTGTTATGAATCTTTTCTCAGCTCTAGTCAGCACATACAACAGAAAATAGCATACAAAATATAATGGAAAAGAAGTCGTATCTTTTTGATCATCACATTAATTTTGGATCTTTGTTCCTTAATGATCAGGTTAGACCTAGATTTTTTCCTGAGATTTTATTCATAGAGTTTAAGGGAAGAAGGGACTATTAGATCATCTACTCTAAACTTCTTGTATACCACAAGTCATAGAATTTCATGGATTTACTCCTGTACTGAGCCCAATAACTTGTGTTTGGCTAAAGCAGTGGTCTCCAACCTTTTTTAAGCATGAGATCACTTTTTGAATTTAAGTGCAATCAAAGATATACCTCATACCCAGATACCCTTGCCCTGCCTTCTTTGTGCCCCTTCTCTGAGGCCCCGCCCCTGCTCACTCCATCCTCCCGCCCTCCCTCACACTCTGTCACTTTCGCCGGGCTGGGGCTGAGGGTTGGGGTGCGGACTCTATTCTTGGATTAAGGGATTTGGAGTGTGAGAGGGGCTCTGAGCTGAGCTTGGGGCAGGCATTTGGGGTGCAGGACGGGATTCATGACTGGGGTAGGGTCTCGAGATGTGGGCACCAGCTGGGCACTGCTACCTCTGGTGGCTCTTGGGTGGTGGTGCAGTGGGGCTAAGGCAGGCTCCCCCCTGCCCTGGCCCTGCTCTACTCCCAAGAGCAGCCAGCAAACTCCCTCCCAAACCCTGTTGTGTCCCCTCTCTGCTCTGTGGAAATGGGATACAGAGTGGGAGGGGGGGCACTCTGACATCAGCACCACCTCCTGTCCCTCCCCTGCCCAGCAAGCAGGAGGCTTCTGAGGGGTGACCACTGGGCTAAAGTATTTCTTCCAGAAAGGCATCTTCATCTGAAGGGATCAAGAGAGACAGGATCCACCATTGTCCTGAAGGTAATGCAGTAAGAAGCAGCTAAAGGAACTGGCTCAGGAGAGTGACACACCACACAGAGGTGGAAAGTCACAGCAGAACAAAAGAGCAGATGCCAGAGCAGAAGGTCAGAGAGACAGGATGGAAAGAGCACGTGGAGCATTTTAAAGGCACAAACTGGCAATTTTGAATTTGAGGTCGATTCAAAGGCAGTGACTGTGACTGAAGAAGTGGTTGCTATGGTCCCATTCCTGCAGTGAGAGAGACAACCACCAGCTTCATTTGGGACCTCATGACATTTTGAGCATAGGAGTTCAAGAAGCCAATAATAGGCCTCAGTGATGAAGGTGGGAAGTAATGGAATCATTAACAAAGACCAGCAAAGTCAATGACGTGGAACCAAAGGGGTCATTTCAGGAGAAGGATTACAACCAGGGAATAAAGGCAAAGTATGGAGTATCTGTAAGGTGACACAATTAAAACAGACCAGTAAATGGGATGGAGAGCCATTAAAAAGCTTTTCATGGGAAGACAAAAAAAATGGATGTAATCTGGATTTATTCTGATTATATTGTTTAGTTCTGTGACGGCATCCATAGGCCTCATCTTGCCACACATTATATTGTTTAGCCACTGTCCCAAAGAGCTATCTAAATTAAGACAATATGATACACGTGAAAGTGACAAATAGTGGGATTTTGGGTGAAGATAGATTACATTGCTTGATTATGCGCTCAGCCTGATACTTCTGAATCATTTTAAAGTATTTTGCCTGGGGAGGATGTTCAGTCACTAAATATCAGTGAAAATGGCTGCCCCTCAATTTAGTTATTATTAGTGGACTGAGCTGTTGGCAGCATCACAGCAGAACTGTGTCTTGAGGGATATGAAAATGCGGTAGGTTAGCTCAGGGACTACGTTCTATGGGTAATGTGGAGGAAAGCACAGAGATGAATGGAGACAAAGTAGGCACTGAGACGGCTGATTGGAAGAGGTTGCTGTAATCATGAAATGAGATGATGCAGGCCCAGACCAGAGTGTTAGTGATGTGAACAAAAAGAAAAGATCATATTTTTTTCAAATATTATACATTGAGAAGCAGCAGAATTGGAACAAGGCAAGGGAAAGGAAGGATTCAAAAATAACCTTCAGATCCATATCTGAGACTATGCTGTTCTACAAAGGCACAGAGATAATAAGCACTGGAATTTTAAAGCTTGTCTTTTTCTCTCCATCTTTAAATCCTCAATTAAAACAGCCCACCAAATTCTGCTCTCAGACTCACTGGAGTGATGCTCATGGAAGTTAATTGGAGATATGCGCCCAGGCACATAAGTGGCCCTTGTCAATAACTGAAAGCCAAGTGGCAGACTTTTCAGATGGTCAAGGCAACATCCTTGGATCAGGTCACTGAGCTCACCCTTGTCCTCCAGTACAGGGACACCAGAATGAGAGCTGCACTGAGAGTGGAGACATAGGTGCTGACTTTTGATTTTGCCACTGGGTGCCCCATCCTGGCTCCACCTTCTTCCCCAAGGCCCTGCCCCCACTCCATGGCTTTCTGCCCTCTCCCCGCTAGATCCTACCACTGAGAACCTCCAGCCCGCTTCTTTCTGCCCTCTCCTGCTGTAAGAGCGAGAAGGGGGTATTGGGAGGGGTGCTCTGCCAATTTGGAGGGAGGCTATTTTCAGTATATTTTTATACTTCTTGTATATGCTAATTATGGAGTGTCTGCCCAGTATCATCGGTTTCTCCCCTTCCTGATGTTCCCCCTGCTTGCTCCCCATCTGTGTCCCTTTTCCCATCACATTCTCTTAGCTGGCAGCTCTATCTAGTGCCCGCTCCCATCTACTGACACTGACAATGCACCTATCGCTGTTGTGATTCTGGCACAATAGCATTTTATTGAATAACAAAAATACATAAAAAACATTCTGTGCAAATTAAAAGCAAGTACATTAGATCCTTAATACATTTAATGGAACAGAGCTTAAAGAAGGAGAAGAACATTCATGTCCATTTCAGCTACACATACCCCAGCCATGGCTCTCACTGGTCAGTGTATGTGAAGCTATTCTTGACCCTAATGCTCCCCAGTGTGGAGGGATGGGAGTTGGGATGCAGCCCCTTGTGACATGTTGATGAGGGGGATTGTGGACATACTATACTGCAGCCCTGCATGGACTGCAAAGGGAGGCAAGCCCAGGATTATTGAACCTGTAGGTCCACAAGAATATGTAGCATTTTCATTTGCTGTTGGAAAAGACCCATTACGTCCTGGTGCAACTGCCTGTCCCATTCCTGGCCTTTCTTTGCTTTTCCATACAGCCTTCCATATTCATTCTCCAGGCCCTTTATGCATAGTCTGATGCAGCACTGGCTTGCAGGATCTTGTTGAGCATGTCATGCTGAGTGCTTTTCCTTCCCCTCCTCATCAGGCTCCCATGTTTCTGTGGTTTTGGAAGGGGAGATCCTGAAGTCTGCAAAAGCAGCAGCTGTAGGTAGAACACCCAGAGGTATGGTTGTCTGTATAGTCACAGAGGAAAGTGAAAGTTAAAGCTGAGAACTCCTTTCCCTTGCTCCCCTAGAGTTTTAAACACCACGGCTGTGTCTACACTGGTAAGTTTTTCTGCAAAAGAAACTGCTTTTGCGGAAAAACTTGCCAGCTGTCTACACTGGCCGCTTGAATTTCCGCAAGAACACTGACTTCCTACTATCTGAAATCAGTGCTTCTTGCGGAAATACTATGCTGCTCCCATTCGGGCAAAAGTCCTTTTGCACAGAGCTTTTGCTCAAAAGGGCCAGTGTAGACAGCTCAGCTTTGTTTTGCACAAAAAAGCCCCAATCACGAAAATGGCGATCGAGGCTTTTTTGCGGAAAAGCGCGTCTAGATTGGCACGGACGCTTTTCCGCAAAAAGTGCTTTTGCGCAAAAGCGTCCGTGCCAATCTAGATGCTCTTTTCTGCAAATGCTTTTAATGGAAAACTTTTCCGTTAAAAGCATTTGCGGAAAATCATGCCAGTCTAGACGTAGCCCACATGCTTATTGGCACTTGTTTCGAGTCCTTGTGCACAGTATCGCTCCCTGCACCAGCCGGCATTAGTGTGGCTCACCAGAGGTGAGGGAAATGAAAAGAAAATTGCTGGGCTGCATGAAGCTATGAGCATAGGGCAATAGCATCAAATACTGGCACCATTTGTCACAGGGGGAGGTAATGTTATCAGATATCTCACTCCTGAGGGTGACAAAGGCAGAGTAGGCACAGCTGCTGCTGGTGTCCTGAAGCCACCTGGGCTTGTATGCGGTTAGCCTGTGTTCTGCAGTGGAGCCTGCTGAAGTTATCATGGAGTGGCGTGAGAAAGTGTCCAACTGCAGAGGAAGAAATAAGGCAGCCCTGCCTAGAAATCTTTGGCAGATGATCGCAGAGTAACTCTTATGAAAGTTTAATCAAGATCTTTCAGGAGGATTCAAGCAACATCCTATTTCCATAAACAAACTGCTCTGGGTGGCTCCCAGCCACCCTCTGGCTAACTCCAGAGGGGAAAGAAACGCAGATAGCTCTGCCTCTCTTGATTGTATCTCTACCTCTTCTAGCACAAGTTAGAAATTAATGAAAAGTCAATGGCTGTGTCCTGAAAAGTTGGGAGCACCATCACTGTAATGGGGAATAATCAACTAATGTTCCTCCCTCTGCATCAGGCTTACCCATACTCAACCATAGGGACTGACTGGTCCATAAGATACGCCTGCACAGCCTCTCCTTTCCACAGGCCCAGGAGATCCAATATGTCCTGTCTACTCTAGGCAGGAGTGTGTAGCCAGCATGCTCAGCTGGGCAGTTGCCTATAATGATGGGGAGCTGCTAGGTGTGCTTGCCCAAATGGACAAGAGGAAAAAACATTTTTAAAATGTGCTGGGCTTCAAAAGGTGGAGAGGGATCTTCACTTCTCCCTGATCTCTGGGCAGTGGAGTTCACAAATGTGACCAGATGAGTGAGTGTCACAGCTGCTGGAAGACTACTGAGGTCAACATGAGTAATACAGCATCACACTGCATCAACCTCAATTCAAAGACCATCATGCAACAAACACTGCGCAGAAAGGTGGTGTAAGTGTATTGGCATAATGGAGAGCTTGCATCAGGCAAAACAAACTTAACTGTGGACATGCACAAGGCTGGTGCAAGGTTCCTTACATTGACCTAACTTTGTAGTATAGACTAGGCCTTGATTTGAAATCCAGCCTACAGAGACATGTTTTTTCAAGGTTGATTTTTCACTTCTATATGCTTCCCTATTTTTGTATGTGTGTCAAGGGGAACACATGTTTTCTGGTAAATCTGGACTCTACTTCATTTTCCCTAGCTATCAGAAATTTGAATAAATGCTAGAGAAGGGCAAGTGATAAAGAGGATGCCAAGAGAAGGAGGTGAATTTGCTGTGGATTTTGGTTCTCAAATGTAAACAGCAGAAAGCATGGAGGATTCTCCTTCTTGCTGTTATTTTTTATTATTATTATTCTTTCATGCTTTCAGGAGGGGGAAAAAATAAGAATTATAAGAATTGTTATAACGCTCAATATTTTAAAAATCTGTTGATCACAAATTTGTAAAAGTCTGGACAAGTAGGAAGTGATGGAGACATCACAATATAGCCATTGAGAAAGGGGAGGGGATGAAAGAATACTGAGAACTTCTGAATATTATGAATAAGAATCAGTACTGATAACATATATGCTACAGTAACAAGAGAGAAAAATTCTAATCCTGAACTTGCTTGCACATGGGTAGACTGCTGCACTTGCATTAATTAAGGTTCTGATACTACAAAGCACTGATACTTAAGCTTAAATGTATGCATGTAAGACATCCTATTAAAGTTGGAATTTGCTGAACTGGAGCTTACTTTACTATCCTAACTGTCAGGGTGGTAAAGCGCTGGAATAAATTGCCTAGGGAGGTTGTGGAATCTCCATCACTGTAGATAATTAAGAGCAGGTTAGATAGACATCAATCAAGGGTGATCTAGATTGTGCTTGGTCCTTCCATGATAGCAGGGGACTAGATTTGATGACCTCTTGAGGTCCCTTCCAGTTTTAGTATTCTAGTATTCTATGATCCTGATGACAATTTTTTTCAGTTATGAAGAATCAAGGACATAAAGAAAGATTGGAGAGAAGTAAATGTAGTACTAATCTTCAGCTAAGGAAAGAAAAATGATCCTGGCAATTATCAACAACTAACTTTTATTCCTAGTAAAATAATGTAAAAAATATGAAGAGAAAACTGACTAACCAACTGAAAGATAATAACAATTGAGCCATATGGGTTTATAAAGCATTGATTTCCCCCAGACAAACTTGATTGCTTTTTGAATAAAATTAGACCCATATTCTGCAACTGCTTAGGTATCAGCTTAGTTTCTAGTGATGAGTAATATTTCCTTGCAACACGCTTAGCCCTCTAAGGGATCTTTTTAAAGTAACTAAGATGACATGAAAATATTTGAAATGGGGTCTGAAAAAAAGTCTTTTGCAAAATTGTCATCTTGAATATGAAATTGTTGTACGAATTTAATAGTGATGGAAGGACAATAATAACAGGCCAGAGACAACAGCACTGTGAAGAGGTGTCTGATGCAGTATCACAGAGACCATTGTTTGGCTTAGCTTTTCTTAGTATCTTTTTTAATGATGCGGAAGAAGAGAACAAAATGCACGTTCATGAAATTCACACATGATACTGAGCTAGGAGGAGTCGCAACCTTCCATTTTAATTAATTAATTGATCTTGAAAATTTGGAAATTTAGCAGGAAATATCAAAAAGAGAGCTTAAATGAGAAGATGGAAGCCCTGTGAATGTCCTGCCTCTATCTGCCACCTCTCTCCCTCACCTGTTTGTCCTTTCCTTCAAAATTCCTTTTTTCTCTTTGTTTAATCTTACCTCCTGCCACCTGACTTTCCGCACCACAAAATGTGTTTGGGTTGGAGAAGAGACTCTAAAAGGGAGGACAGGCCTTTCATAGAGCTGATCCTTCCCACGGGAGGATTTCTATCAAGTAGAGCTGGAACCCTACATAGAATTTAGTCTCCCTACTCCTGGACTAAAAAGTTGCTCTCATTCCTTTCCTGGCCCAATGACTCTTTGGTACGAAGTGGATCAGCATCAACAGAGAGACTGGGGGTGACTGAGTGATCCCTGCTTCTTCTGAATACTCCACAGCTACCTGGTTAAAGTGCCCTGCTGAGCCAAATCTGATAGGTACACGTAGTGCATGCCTACCATTTTGGATTTCAAAAGCAAGATAGGTGAGGTAACAACTAAGTTGGGAATCCCAGGGGGCTTGGGCATTTGAATATCGAGATGCAGGCAGCTGCATGCATGGTCAGCAGCAGAAATGTAGGGGACCTTATCAGCAAAAATGTAGGCACATCTAGGCTCCAGGCACCTATGGGGGGGTTAGATGCTAGTTGAACGGGTGGAAAGGGCAGTGATGATCTAAATTTTGGCATTAGGCACCTAAATACTTTGGTGGGATGCCTTAGCCCTCAATGACCCCACAATGATTTCCATCCCCTTGGCAGCATGATTGTAGGAGACACACACAGCCATGGCCTGGCCTTTTGCTACTGTGGCTCAGTCTTCCTTCCCTGAGAAATGTTGGTGACAGTGAACAGAGACGCCCATGCACAATAATGCTGACTGTTCGGCAGATAGACTCCAAGGTGTCCATGCAGAACACTATGCTCAGGCCAGAAAAAGATGCCTCCCTCTAGCTCCCCAAATCAATAGGGCCCTCTAAGTGCAATGTTCCCACGGGGACTTCCACATTGTAGGATCCAAAATAGAGTGTGCAGGATGCACTGCTCCCCATTTCCACATGCATGGGTACATCACGTCTTGCTCCTTAGCAAAGGAGAGCTTCTGACCCAACAGCTGTCTGCCCTCTCAACCTACTGAGATGTGTCATCAGTAGAATTCTGAATTAGGTGCACGATGAAAGCAGGCACAGGTCAATGTTGAAACAACCCTGTGTTTAATAAAATCTTTAAATTCGAGATAAATGAAATGTGGGAAATGGATGCCATACAGGAGCTAAAATGTCCTCCCCCCTCAGAATTGAATCATGCAGATTTGGGGTTGAGAAATCATGATAGTTGAATGGTAGTGTCCTATGCTATAAGCCAAACACTGCATGGGCTGAGGCTTACAGCAGGTGGGCTGCCTGCTCCTCCTAGTAGACATGGCTGGTGTTTTCCTGCCAGGTGCTATACAGACAGGGGATTCTAAGGAATCAGTCTGAAAAATAACAATTAGTATTTAAGAAAGACTGGTGGATGTGTCAACATCTCTGTGACAGAGAATGACTTAGAGTGTAGCCCATGGCAGCTGTCATTGCCAGGAAATAAGCGCAGTTATGATGGAAGAGTAACTCAGTTTGCATAGAAATAAAGAGGAAAAGCAGACAGGAAAATTTCAAGGTGTGATTCAGAACTAAAGAAGTGGAAGGATACCAGAATTCTGCTTAAAATTAACTTTCCTTTATTTACATTGTAGGGCCCAAATACTGTGAATGCATTTCTGTCTGACACACAAACACACACACCAATCTTCTCTGATCCCTTTTCCCTTACCAAATTTACATTAATGATTTAGGGTAAGTCTATATGCAATGTTATTTCAGAATAACTAACATTATTCCTAAATATAATAGTCCGCGTCTACACTAGAAGCAGTTATTTCGACATAATGTCAAAATAATGTCGAGCTGGAGGATTTCTTACTCCAACTCCTGTAACCCTCATTTTACAAGGACTAAGGGAAGTTGGAGGAAGAGTGCTCTTCCTCGGACTTCCTACTTTGTAGACAGCACCAAAAGCCGAAATAAGCTATTTTGACATAAACTATGCAATTGACATAGCTGAAGTTGTGTAGCTTGTTTTGGCTTTAGCCCTGCTGTGTAGATGTGCCATTACAGATTCCATTCCTCATAGAACCAGACCTGGGAAAGAGCATCTAGACAATGGCCTAAAGAATGTCTGGGATGAGAGATGAGGACCAGTTCTCAGGAACTGGGCTAGGACAGAGGTAGTTTCTACCTTTAGCTACAACCAGATTTCTTTCTCTGACAAAATAAACAAATATATACCCAAAAGGGGTGTTTAACTTTGAAAAATAGTTACCTACGTAATGATGATAACTATTATCAAATTATCATTATCACCCTTTCTGCATAGCAAAAGAACCCCTATGTTAAAACCCAGTTATAACCTGTTTCTCATTTGTGCCAGACGGGTCCCTGACCAGAGTTGAAAGGTGGCTCATCTACAGAGTTAATAGAACCAATATTGGCTCCAAAGCACTATACACACTGCACGTACACAACCTATGTGCAGAGTTAACTATGCTCTAACCTAGTTACACAAAGTAGCAATCAGTGGCATAAGTGGACCTTAGCAATTAGGGTTAACTTGCACTCATCAGCAATTTACAAACGTGTTGGATAGTCAGTTGCACTCCCTTGTCCATAACATAATTAAAACAATGCTGCATGAAACAAACTATCCTTCTGACCTGATTCTACAAACTTTGACAGACCAAGCCTCCTGTGACTTATTGTTCAAAGTGGTTTGTCTACAGAGCAACACGAACCCAAGTTGTAATTAGTTCTCCTAGTAGAGCTGTTTCTTCTAGACCAGAGGTTCTTACTCCAGGAGCACAAGGCAGAATAGTTTTTAAAGAATCACAAGCAATGTGCCTTTCCTTTTGACTAGATAGCAAAGTGATCCCCAAATTACTGAGCTAAGGAAAAGGTTGACAACTACTGACCTACCCCCCAAAAAACGTTGATTGTCTATGCAATTGGTAGGTGATGTGCTAGAAGCTGTCTGAAACTGATGAAAAACATAAATATATGTCAGTATTTTTGTTCATCTGTCCTTACCTCTTCTTGTTAGCTCGTTAGGATGGTGCTTAATTATTTCTCTTTACTGCTATGGACGTGCACACTACAACCATGCACTGTGGTGTTAGAACTACAGCAATATGGACTTTTGTGGGTGTAACTTTTAGAGTTTTCCTGGCTCTTATACAGGAAGCTGTTTAAATTACAGTTCAGGTTGCCATAAACCCAACAGAGTGCTATGGAGATGTTGGATCTGCCCTTTGTTATCAAAACTAAAATGGAACATTGAATTAAATGTGTAGGTGGCTACCTCCAAAATCCTCTGGGTCCCCTTGCTGACTGTTAAAACAGCTTGTGTATAGTTGACAGATCCTGGAAATGGGTTTAACCATTTCTTCTCTAGGCTTGACATCAAAAGCGTTTACTGACCGAAGGAGAAGAGAGTTAGGGGTAAAATACATTACACACATACACACACACACACACTCCATTCACAAATATGAGGAATGTATGTTCGGATCTCGGTCGTTTCGAACTGGCAGTCACCCAATTCACCACAGTTTGGCCAGATGATCAGAGAGGTGACCTTCCGGGAACAGCCCATTTTTCGGGAAAAGGAGACTGGGTGATTGGAAAACTCTACTCTCCGTGTGTGAGGGATGAAGTGTGTGTCATGAGCATGGACAAGCCCAGGAAATGTGGTTCTTACCGCAGGTATTTCCACTTCTCCGGTTCCCCGCAGAAAGGCGCAGGGGTGTTCCGCTGACCTTGGGAAAGAATTGGGCCGCAGGCAGCGGAGCAGCTGCTAGAGAGTGCGGGCTGCCTTCCCCCTTACGCCCAAAGCCCTCGATCAGCGATGTGCCACGGGGAGGATAGCGTAACAGCGCTAAACGGGGCACACCAGCTTCCCCGTGGCTTCCTGCCCAGATCTGGCTCCTCGGCCCCCTCCAGACCCGGAGGCGATGGGCTGTTGCAAAGGGAAGGACTGGCCAGAGCAGCCGCAGCAACCAACCTGCTTGCTGCTCCAGAGAGCACCGCTCTGGCTGTGGGGGGCTGCACTCGGGGCCGGAGCCAACACCCCATTGGCGTCCACGGGAGATCTGTGGACGCCAGTGGCGTGTGGTCCGTCGGGCCAGCCATGCCTGGGGGGGGGGGGGGAATCCCCATTGCTAGGGCATCGCGAGTCGGGTTCTCGCCCGCGGTAACTGCTGGCTGGGGGGTGCCCCAAGAGCTTTCTGCTCCCAAATAAAGCCTCGAGGGGCTGGTAACCGCGGGGAACCAGCGGGACCGGTGGCCTTCGGGGATGCTCTGGGGCTAGGCAGCCCCCCCCCCCCCACACACACACACACAAACCTGCCGCAGCCCCGAGGCCCTTCGAGCCCTACCAGGGGGGAACTGCCTTGTAGCCCGGACCCGGCACGGTCGGCTGGGCCCGCAGGGCCAGGGCTGCCCTAGTTATTCCTGGCAGCGCATTAAAACCGCGCCAGGCCCTGGCGCCCAGCGCCTGCTGCCCAAGTGCCCGTGGGAGGGAGAGGCGGCGCTTCCCGGGGGCTTAACGCGGCTGGGGCTGGTCGCTGGTGCCAAACCGATCGCCCTCTGGAGCTCGCCGGGACGGGGCCCTCCGGATAGTAGCGCGGGCTGCGAGTCCCGAGCGGGGATCGGGGTGTCCGGGGCTGGGACGCGCGCGCTCGGGGTCCGGGCAGCGGCGGAGTTTGGCGGCCGCTGGGGAAAGTTACTTGCTTCGCCTCGCACTACGCGGGCAGGCCGTTTCCGCTGCCTCGGGCGGGCTGGGCGGCTGCAGGTGGCACTTCCAGGAGCCACGCAATGATGCGAGAGCCGGAGAGGGACACTTGCCGCCGAGGAGCTACTCACCGGCTAACCCGGCTCCCCACGAGGGGGCTTTAATGGCAATCCCATTACCCGCCCTTGTTAGACGGGTCCATGGCTTTGCCACCCCGTGTGCAACTCCAGAGTGGGGGAAGGGATGGCGGAGGCTAAGCCAGGGGGGATATACTGCATTGTCTCCCACTCCCTCCCTCCCCATAGACCTGCAGTTGGGAATAACATTAGAGAGCGGGTCCTGGGTGCATAGAGCTGAAGTGGATATTGCTAGGAAAGCCACAGCCGAGGAGGTTAATCTTGGCTGGTTGGAGTTAAAAAAGGCAAATATTTCCGTTTGTGCCCTCCTGCCTTTCTCAGCATTGGTTGTCAATCCCCAAGCTTGTTATCCTTACAAGGCATCAGTTTGTTTGGCTGATCTCAGCAAGGTTTTCTTCTCCAAGTAGAACTATAATTGCTATAATTCTACTGTATCATTTGGATCATTGCAGTATTGTTGTTTTCTCTCTCTCTCTTCTCCCCCCACCCCGCACACACTGCAGTAACGCGCTCCAGTGTTAAATTAGCAGGTTGCGAGGGGAAAAAAAGACCACAAATGAATGAAAGTTTGTTAAAAAAAATAAATAAAACAACAAAGTGACTTGGCAAAGGCAGGATCTCATCGCAGAGAATCCTCGCGCGTAATCAGGGCTCATTGTCTCCCCTGCCTTTGGCTCCCAAATTGGCCGGCAGGCTCCAAACGAAGTTTATCTCCATTGTTTAAATACATGGTTTGAAGAGGTTGAGCTAAATGGGGGGGGGGGGGAGAGGGAGGAAGGGGGACGTTGGCAGAGCGGGACTGTTTTGAGTCCCTTCTGAGCATTTTACACGGCACAGTAAAGCATCGTAAAGGAAGGTGTATGTGAGACGCCACATACTCCAAATCGCTCCCGTTTGGAGATTTAGTACCAATGCCTTCATGCACGTTTCTTGCAAGTGCCAGTAGAACAACAAATGCACCATAAACTTAGCAGCTGCGACACATTTCACCATTTAAGGAAAACCCGTTCTTAGACGCTCCTGTGAACTTCAAGTCCAAACGATGTGGGCAGCCCAATTTGTACAGTAAACAACAGATTTTTATGGCGTTATAAATCCCAGACAGGTTGCAGTATTAAATGTGTCTTTTTTCATTTTAGTTATTGATTGTGAAAGCGGATGAGGCCGCTTTTTGCCACATCAATCAGACAGTAATGACGGAGAACAAGTCAGAAGTGTTCCGAACCGAGGCGCTTAAAATGCAATTTATTTTTAATAGTAGAGAGAGAGAGGCATGAATTATCATGCTAACAAAAATTAGAAAAAATAAAAAGCAGGAGTTCTCTCTGGCTTTTTTTATGCATCCCGCTCATTCTTCTTTTCTTATGAAAATTCGACACATTATTGTTATAAGACAAGAAATGTGCTAAAGTACTTTTCATAAAAAACCTGACTCGTAAAATCCGGTCGGTCCGTAACTAAGTTGTTTGCAGGCTCTGTATCTGCTCTAGGTACATTTAATATCTGATTTCGAGGTTTGTTTTTATTAGAATTGTCCTTGGCATGGCGCTCAAGAAGAGCAATAACTAAAGAAGGGATAAATAGAATAAATTGTAGCTTTTTTAAGCGGAAGATTTAGCTTGAGGCAACGTGGCAAACGTTCCAGGGTGAAAATGTGTCTGGTGGCAGGATCCCTTCTCCTCCGCGTTAAAAAGACTTTCTTTGCAAACCGCGTTCTCATTCCAGACCCAAGTATCTCGGAGCTACGATCTGAAAAATAGAAACTGGCAGGCAAAGCAAACAGGAACGCTACTGCAACTCAACACGCGAAGGGAATCTAGCTTACCGGAGACATTTCATAAAGGGGTTCAAGAAACTGGTTGATTGTATTTTAGTCACTCGTATTTATCATTAAAATGTAAAAACGATGTGATCGGCATGTTCATTGAATTGCCACGTGTGGAAACGAACACCCGGGCCCGCCTATCTCTTTTAAAAGGCATAAAATAAGAGGAAAAAAATACTATGCCTCTATATGTCCGATCGCTCTTGGAAATAATGCCTGCCTTTATGGTTAATATATGTGTATGTATGTATATAATACATAATTAGAATGTTATATATTTATACATACGCATGTCTTCTTTACAATTCGCTCTGTTTAAAGATTTTCAAGTGAAAGGTCCCCCCCTGAAAACTCTGTCCTGAGGATTGTGGTTGTGTATGATTAATAAGTAAAATAGAGCTGTCTCCCCCAGATCTTCAATAAGTGAATCATCATCTAAGTGTGCGAATGAATTATTTTAGGTCGACGAAGAAAATATAAGCGAGCTCCCTCCAACGTGTCTCCTGTGTTAGTAGGATGGGAACTGTAAATGCACATTTTACCGGGAGCCGCACGAATAATTAAAACATGCCAATTAAAACCGAACCTCAACTGTATAAACAGTCAACTCAAAATTCTGCTCGGGATGTAAATGCGATTGCTCGGTCAATGAACAAGAAAAGAAAATCCCAGACGTCTTTCAACAGCAAAAATGTGTTTAAAGTGTTTGAAAAGATGTGTGCTTACACCCAGAGGAGGGAAGGGAAAGGTAAGCGAGAAGCAAGCGAACGAAACCGTCTGGGTTTGAAAGTCCTGCAGCTTCCCCGGGGGATCTAGCGGTTCAGTTACCAATACTTCATGCAGCTCGAATTGTGTATTAAATACTTCTGCCAAGGCAGCCCCGGAATGTCTATCACCCATTAGCATTTGAAAGAGTTATCCAGATGTTTATTACAGTAAAAATCCCAATTATGAATCCTTGTATTTTTAAATACTGACTGTAAGCGATTCAAGTATATTCCTTTGTAAAACACTTTTCCTTTGACACAGTCAATGAGGGAGACCGGGAAGAAAGAAAACCAGAGATGGATTTCTTTTTTTTTTCTGCCCTCTCTCCCCTCCCCCCCAGCTTTTCCTCTTTGCTTTTCGCTTGGCCCTCGACTGCACTGCAGACAGCAGCGAGGGAATAGTGAGTTTGCTGGCTAGCTCAGTATCTCACTAGTCTTTGGAATTACCATTGCATCAACTCAATTGTCAAACCCGTTTGTTAGATTTAAAACGTCCTCCCTGTCACAATCATCTCTATGTCATGGGACATGGCTGGGTTTCAATTTAAAGGGAGATAAGGCTCACTTCAGACTTTCTGTTTCGGGGCTGAAAATCCAGATGGAAAGTCGGTTGCAAATATGTTGATCCAGATCTCTAGTCTTATTCTTACATTTCCTTCCAATGAAATTGTTGGTTTATCTCCAGTCAACATTATCAAATGAAGGATTCGTCCAGGGCACCAATTTTTCTCCTCAGATTATAACGTTTATCAAGTTCAGAGGGGTAGTCGTTTTAGTCTGTTTCCGCAAAAAAACAAGGAGGGGGTCCGGTGGCACCTTACAGACTCAGAATTTTATTGAGGCATAATCTTAATGAATCGCAACTCACTTCAGCTGATGCATGAAGTAAAAGAAAGAGAAAGCAGGGATACAGAGATGGGAGTGTTACAACAAGAGTTAAATCAATCGAGTATAAATCCAGCAAATCAAGATAATTTAGCCGTTCAGGTGAATGTCTAACAACTTGTTCTGTTAGTGTCTCCTGACACTGGCTTTTCATGTGTCCTTTTCCATCACCCAAGCCACGTTGCAGTCTGCCTGCATCCTTATCTTGCTGTTAAACCAATATTCAAGCGTAACTAGGAATGGAAACGTAACAGAGCTGCAACAAGTGCGCGCTCATCTGTATTAGCCCGGCTAAAGTACCTTAGTATCGTTATTTATTTCCAAACCACTACACAAAGTACACATGGATATTTGAAACCATGCCATGCCATGCCCCAATAAAGAAGAAAATGTCAACTGGAAATATGCTGAACTGTTCTGAAAGCACTGACTATGCCTGTAATAAAGAAGTGTAATCAGAAAGCTTCTAGCCAAATAAATGTGTTAGTCTTTAAGATGCCACAGGACTCCTGGTTGTTTTTACCCCTTTTCCTATCCCACCCCACGCAGGAGTTATAACTGACGGGAAGCAATGCCCTTGACAGACTCTCCCTCCGCCTAACGTTAGAGGCCTGGAGATCAGTAGTGGAAATAGCTTCAGCTGGATGGAGAAATAGGAGGGCAGGGAGCGAGGGGTTTGGAGTAGTTTTCTAGGAGACAAGGCGGGGTGACAGTGAACGCGGCTCCCGAGGAGGGGCCGAGGAACTAGTCCACGCTGGTGCAGATCCCCTAGTGATCCAAACCGGGCTTTGCTCGTAGCTGGAAGCCTGAAGCGGCCCTGCCTCTGGCGAGAGCCAATCAGAGGGCGGCTCCCAGCACGTGGAGGAGAGGGACTCCAGAGCAAAGCAATTGCAGCTCACTACACTTGTTACTAGTGTCCTGAGCAGGAAGAGGGGCGAGTGGAGCCGCTGGTGGGGGGATTAAAAAACACTCCAGCCCAAACCAAAAAAAAAACCCCAGATCCCAGCCCCCCACACACCCAGTCAGCCAGCCGGCCGGGCGAGCGAGGCAGCGCCTTACCGAAAGGGGAAAGCCAAAGCCATGAGCAATCAGTACCAAGAAGAGAGCTGCTCTGAGAGGCCTGAATGTAAAAGTAAATCTCCAACTTTACTCTCCTCCTACTGCATAGACAGCATCCTGGGCAGGAGGAGCCCCTGTAAAATGAGATTGCTAGGAGCAGCTCAGAGCCTGCCTTCTCTGTCTAACCGGACAGAACAGGACAAGGCCGTGCAAGGTAAGCAACAAACGGCGGGTTGCAAGCTACAGCAGCCGGGGCGGGGGGGAATAAAAGTAAAAGTGCAGCTGGAAGGGGAAGGATAGGGGCGAAGGGGGGGACCAACGAAGGAGCTTTCTAGGCCTGTTAACAGCTACGCCATTCCGAGCTCTAACCCCTGCTGGGTCGCTCCCCGTCTCACTTGCTGTTTTCCCCATCGCTCCGGCTTGCACCGGGATCCGTTAGTTTGGCCCTCAAAGTAATATATTTACAGCGATCGGCTTGTGTAAGCGAGAGGTGAGACCGAGCCGTCGCTGTTGGGTCGCCCGCGTGCGGAGCGGGCTCTCTGGGCGGCGGAGACCCCCTAATTCGGGAGCTCCGCGGGTGTCAGGCGGCGGGGGAAGAAATGCCATTGGCTCGGGGGGCATTTGGGTCAAGGCGATGTGGTATCTTCGCTTGAGATCGTTCGGATTTAGCACGAAGTGTATTTGGCGTAAGCGGAGCCCGGAGCGAGCGATGCGCATTGCAGGCTGCCGGGCTTGACCCGCTGGGAAACTGCGGGCTCCTTTGGCGTGGGTTTGAGCGTGACAGTCACCCGCCGGTCTCGCAGGGGGTGCCCGGGTATTTCAGAGGTGCCCCCCGGGCCGTGTGTGCCCTCGCGAAGCCGAATTCGATCCGTTCCGCTTTGCTGGCGGTGCAGAGACTCGCTGTAGTGGCAGCACAGCTGGGGGGAGGGGGCAGGAGCAATCCTGCCTATTTGTGTCAAACAATTCGCTCAGCTGCTGGACCCAGCCCGTGTGAACGGGCCCTTCGCAGCCAAGCCGCTTTTCCCGTCTCTTTTCGGTCAGGGCAGTTTCTTCCCGCTCCGGGGCTGTTTAGCCTTTGGGGAGATCATTGGCAGCAACGAGGGTGCTTTCTCCTGGCCAAAGAGACGGGCGGGTTGTGTGCTTGTTTGCCCCGGAGAGACTCCTGGCGCACCGCTCGGGCAAGCAAAAGGAGAGGAGTACCTCGGCCATGGAGGGGTTTTTCCAGATATCCCGGGGCTGGTTGAGGCTGGTGGCAGCGCGGAGCGCTCGGGTGGCGAGGGAAACGTGTGTCCGCGGGCCGTGGCGGCTCTCCGGGGCAGGGACGGGTTTGCTGAGCCAGTGCCTACAGCACGGGCAGGGCTTTATGCCACCAGCTCGGACCTTCTGCCCGCTTTGGGCGGCCACAGGCGGCTGGTCCAGTGGCCACTTGCTAGCCCGACTCTGGGAGCGGGGGAGCCGAAAGGGCCAGGGTAGTTTCCACCTGGTGGCAGCTGACCAGGATGGGGATGTCCCTGAAACTTCCCCGCGAGCCCCTGGCCAGTATCTGGCCCTGCCTAGCTGCCCCGGCTGCCCTGACCCGGTCTCTCTCTCTCTCTCTCTCTCTCCCTCCCCCTCTCTGTGTCCGGGGCGGGCTGTGTGTGTCTCTCTCGGCAGGATCCCCCAAGGGCAGCCCCCCGTTCGAGCCCGCCGAGCTGCATCTGCCCCCCAAGCTGCGCCGCCTGTACGGGCCCGGCGGGGGCCGGCTGCTGCCGGGGGCGGCCGG
Source organism: Pelodiscus sinensis (assembly GCF_049634645.1). Classification (NCBI taxonomy): domain Eukaryota; kingdom Metazoa; phylum Chordata; order Testudines; family Trionychidae; genus Pelodiscus; species Pelodiscus sinensis. Next base: position 204,723,154 of record NC_134711.1, read on the forward strand.
GCCGCGGGGGGAGCGTGCGGAGGGGGCCGCCGCCCCGTCCTGGGACACGCTGAAGATCAGCCAGGCGCCCCAGGTCAGCATCAGCCGCAGCAAGTCGTACCGAGAGAACGCGCCCTTCGCGCCCCCGCCGCCCGCCCTGGACGAGCTGGGGCGCCCCGAGGAGGGGCCGGGCCCGGCGGCCGCGGGAGCCCCGGAGGAGGAGGAGGAAGAGGACGAGGAGCTGTTGGAGGAGGAGGAGGAGGAGGAGGACGAGGAGCTGGAGGAGGAGGACGAGGAGGAGCTGCTGGGGGAGGCCGGCGGGGGGCTCCTGAAGGAGCCGAGGCGCGGCGCGGCCCCGGCCGCGGGGCCCGACGGAGGGGAGCTGTCCCCCAAGGAGGAGCTGCTGCTGCACCCGGAGGACACTGAGGGCAAGGACGGCGAGGACAGCGTGTGTCTGTCGGCGGGCAGCGACTCCGAGGAGGGGCTGCTCAAGAGGAAGCAGCGGCGCTACCGCACCACCTTCACCAGCTACCAGCTGGAGGAGCTGGAGAGGGCCTTCCAGAAAACACACTACCCCGATGTCTTCACCAGGTACAGGCTGGGGGGAGATTGAGGATGGCAGCCTGCCCAGCTGGGCACAGGGTCCCGCCCACCCCTGTGCCCAGAAAGGCAAGTCCTGGGGCGGGCTGGCTGGAGCCGGCGCCTTAGCGTGTCTCTGAGTTTCTTTACAGGCCACAATCATCACGCGTTCACTCTTGGTCTCACCCTGGCCCTTGTCGGATCTGCTGGGAAGTAGATCCCCCCCCCCCACCACCACTTTAATCAGATCGAGAGCCACTGAAATTGCTGCTCTGTAGTGGGAGAAGAAGGGGGAGAGGAAAGCCCAGTACAGGAGAGAAACTTCTGCGATTAGTTTGTCTTCCCTGCAGTGTTAATTAGACAAGGCCAGGTAGCGGTTCCCCAGCCCCTGGCTAAGCCACATCATGTTCTATTTTTATCCCCTGCCCTGACCCATATGAGCCACCAACAAGCTTGCTGGATATCAGTTACGCATTTCCCAGTGCAAGCTGGAACCCTGCCCTGCCCAGGGAAGTCCTGTGGGGGGAAAAGATCGAAGTATTCCAGCTTTGGATTCTAAGAATGTTTAACTAGATACTAGCTCCGCTAAAATACTGCGTGCGCCGCGTTTAACCTCTGCATCTGGAGACGTGTAGAGAGATACACACTTAGATCGGAGTCACAGGAGGGCTAGGGGGTGTTCTCGTATTCATAACAGGGGCTGTTGATATCGCTTATACTGTTTGTCTGCAGCTCATTTACCGCCCTTGCCCAGAAACGCGGAGAGGAATTGTCGAGTAGAAATAAGCGTAACCTTGTTTGTTTACAGTTCTGACGGGCCCTTTCCCGCTCTCCTCCTTTTCACACATTCTCCCCCCCCCCCCCCCCCCCCGTTCTCCTCAGCCCAGAAACTCGCTTGATTTTACACAACGTGAGGGGTTTTCCTGAAGCCAGATCCCGAGGACACAGTGTCAAAAGGGGAGAGCAAAATAGGGAGCGAGAGAGTCATCCCTGTAGAGCGCTCAAACACAGCCAGAGCGCCAATTTCAGAGATGAGCTGTCATACACGCACCTCTCTGGCTAACAGAAGGAAAATCAATCCCCCTTTTGAACAAATAAAACAGCGCTGCGCAGAGGCGCTTAAATGAGGACTTAACTGTGGTACCCGGAGGGCAACTTACGCTCCGCTGCATCTGACAGATTTCTGCTGTCTCCAGACAGCAGCGAATCTCTTTCCGCGGAAGACACAAGGGTTCATATTTTTAACAGTCCCCGGCCTTCCAAGGGGTTTTGCGCTGCCTCAGTGCTGCAGAGCTGCGCTCCAGAGCGGCCAATTTTAGCTACAATCTTCTGGAAAAAAATCCAACAGGCCGGTTTTATTATTGTTGTTCTTGCCCCTGCGCTTCCTGAGCCTTTTCCCTGGCTGCCCAGTTAAACGAAAAGCTCTCAGCCGGCTCGGAGCCTTGGGTGACAATGGCAAGCGCTTGCTACGGAGCGAAAGGGAAGGCGGCTGGGGTTTGGCTTCCCTCGGGCTGGAGGCTTTGAAAGTTGCAGGTGAGGCTGAGGGCTCTGAAAGCGAGCAGCCTCTTTGCAGCCCGGGGTCCCTTGGCCAGCCCAGCTCTTTTCTTTTTAGCGGAGGGAGATCCAATTATGCTCCGAGCTCTCATATTTGAGGTAAACAGATTATGAGCCGTTTTATAACATCTTAATGGTTTCCGATTTGCCTTAATTATTGCAATAATAACTGCAATGAAGGGGTAGGGTTTCAGCTCAATTGACTCCCCCTGCGCTGTGCAGCCTTTGCGGTGGGCCCTGGAAACACCACGCGGCTCGTGGGGTTTACACTCATTGCTTTTAAAGCGCGCTGCACTGCGAAGCCCGCGCCCGGCTCGAAGGTGACAGCGGAAGATAATTGCGGATGGCCTGACCCGGGGGGGACTTCGCCCCCTTTAGCCTCTCGCAGCTCCTGCTGGCTTGCGGAGGGGAAACACGCCCGAGCAGCCCATTTACTGCTGCTGCCCGGGCCGACGGGGTGGGAGCCAAACTACGCGCTGATTTCCGCCTCCGCGGAGTTTCGCTGAGCAGAATGTGACTCTTTGGGCGCTGAGCTCGGGCTGCACCCGGGTCCTGGCCTGCTTGCGGCGGATGCGCTGTGTTTGCGCGCAGCCCAAGCGCACGCCTGGGGGCCCGATCCGGCTGCCGTTCACGTGCCCCGCAGCCTGGGGACGGAGCAGCGCGGCCCCTGCTGCCCTGCGCCCCCGAGGGGAGTCTGACGGCGCGGTGTGTCTGTGTGCTTGTTTCCCTCTCAGGGAAGAACTGGCCATGCGGCTGGATCTGACCGAAGCCCGAGTGCAGGTGAGTCCGGACGAGAGCTGAGCCGGGTAAACAGGGGGCTGCGGTTTTCCCTCCCTTACCCCCGCGCCGAGTGCCGGGGGTGCCCTCGGGGCCCTGCCAGGCCAGCCCAGCCGCGCCCGCTGGGACTGTGAGCAGCTCTGAGCAGGTGGGTTGGAACCGGGGTGCCTTTGTCGATCGTTTGGGGGGGGGTGGATGGCCCGCAGGGACAGTGTGCTGGGAAGGGGAAAGACCGGAGGCGAGCAATCGCCCCTCTCCCACCCGACCCCGATACCCAGCAGGCGAAACTCACTTTGATTAAAATCGCCCGGCCACGCGGGGTTTTGGTTGTTAGACAAACCCGCTCTGCTCCGAGCAGGTATTTGGCCGTGATTAAATCTCCAATCGGGCTTCATAAAAGCTCACTTAGTGCTAGAACAAACAGGGCCATTTGAAGGCGAGATGTTGTTTGATTTCCTCTCCGCCTGCACAAGGAGCTGGCTAATGCTATTTGATTTCCCATTTTTGATAGCAATAAGCCCGCATTGATCTAATAGTGAGTGAGTGCAATGCTATTAAAGGTGTTTGCAGCCCCATACCAGAGTGCATTTCCTAACCCAAGCCTCATAACCAAAGAGACGATAAACATTGGGATGCCCTGATTGCCAACAGAAAACAGATGTCTCTGAGTCTGAAGCTGAGCAAATCACTTTACAGTTAAAATCAGGCGCTGATAAAGCATAATAAATTCCATATGGCTCATTTAATACACAACAGCTTCTTGCATTAGAGGGGCTAATGATGAGATTTGTCCCCTCCTTTCTGTTGACACATTTCTCCATTGTCAAACAGAGATGTGACAGCAAATCAGTATTTTCAGCTCAGGGGAACAAGTCGTGGGAAAGTTAAATAACTTTTTAAAAGAAAGACACCCCCTTTCTCTCTCCCCCTATTCACAGGAGAAGATGTAATTAAGGGAATATGAATTATGAGAGTCCCTTCGTTTACCTTTTGGGTGTACTCAGACTTATTAATTCAATAATGGGGAATTGCAGTGGGGACAGCGTGCTAATTGAGTTTTAGTTGGAAGAGACGATCCGCCTGTAGAAGATTTTTGGCTCCCCTTTAAGAACATTATGTCTCTTCGTATTTACGTCTACACATAGCAGTGCTGCCTTTATTCGTTTAGCTGCAGCAGAGATGAGATTTCATAATGATCTGCCAAACGTGAGCTATATTTAAAGGCGAAAATTCAACTCCCACCGCTTCACAAAATTAACAGATTATGTCTCTTTCAAGCTCTCCTTTGAGGTGTGATAGTTATACTTTGATATTAAGTGAACATTTGCCGTTAAAGTGGGATGTTTTATAAATCTCGCCTGTTTCAAAGAACAAACACACATAGATTAACGAGTGTTTAGGGTGAGGTTGCAATTCCGTGGTTGGCTAACAAAGTCATGTAAACTAAATCTTAAGAGCAGAGCTGGGGCATACATCTGATTATTTCAATAGCTTTGCGATTTTTAAAAAATATTTCATTTTACTTGCAGTCCCGATTTTTTAAATCCTTTAATCTTTAAAAAGATGAATGAGCCTCAAATGATTTGTAAATATTAACTTCAGTGAAAGATGCCATGCAGATCTTAGTGTGGGTGTGTGTATAGATCACCTCATAAAAATAATTGAGTTCTGGTGGGAATTAATTTTTAGAACATTTGACTACAGCAGTAATGTTTCAGTTAAAATGCCCATAAAAGAAAGCATTATTGTATGCTGCCAAAACCACCACCATGCTGTCAAGTATTTAAATTAAAACGCTTTACTCTCCACTCAAACCAGTAGGATGCCTCTGCAAAATGGATACATGTTAGCTTAGAAAGAAACTTCCGAATGTTGCACATATTTTCAGGGAATCATTATGCTGTGTGTTAAATGTTACGTACAGTCAGAGAATTCAGTACACACATGTGCGCTTATTTATACCTGTGAAATGGAAAGCCGGAGACGATTCAGTATTTATATATAGTATATGGCATGAGCAACCCTACTAAGGATAAAAGGCTTAACGGGTCAGCTCCACCTCAGCCTCATACTTTCTTTCAAAGAGGCAATCACTTTACCAGCAGGGTAAATATATAAACCAGGAGAAAGTGATAAAAACGCTTTCATGAAAGGTAACCATGCACCGCCCACTTCAGGGTTTGTTTAATCCTGTCTTAATGTGCGAGTTATTTGACCAGCCCGGGCCATTTATTATTTCATGTAATAACCACAACGTTTTCCCCCTCCCCTCCAATAGCTACCTAGAACTACTGCCATTTGTAGTCTAAAATCCTATCTGGATCTGACTTCCTGCCCACTGAGGGTTTCGCAGCAGAAATGCTCCAGGCCTGTCCCGACAATGCGTCATTTCTGCTGGGGCAAAACATTTGGAGACGAGGACGGAAATATTAAAATCTATTTTCTTTTGGCTTTTAGGTATGGTTCCAGAACCGTAGGGCTAAATGGCGGAAGAGGGAAAAGGCTGGGGCTCAGACGCACACCCCAGGTTTGCCTTTCCCTGGTCCCCTGTCAGCAACTCACCCACTCAGTCCATACCTTGATGCTAGTCCTTTCCCTCCTCATCACCCAGCTCTAGACTCCGCTTGGACTGCTGCTGCAGCAGCTGCTGCTGCCGCCTTCCCTAGTCTACCTCCTCCACCTGGTTCTGCAACTTTGCCACCAAGTGGGACTCCGCTAGGCCTCAGCACTTTCCTGGGCGCAGCTGTATTCCGGCATCCCGCCTTCATCAGCCCTGCTTTTGGCAGGTAACACGCGGCTCAGCGTTTTCCCTTTGCGAACGCGGGGTAGAAACGGTACAGGGGGTGGCGGAGGACGTGTGTGCCATGGAGCATGGCTTTCGGGAGCCAGAGCTGCCTCCTGGAATCCAGCGTGTGGGCACTTAATGCAGGTCTCTTGCCTGGATTAGTGATGCACCTCTTAGCTGAATTTACACTACCGAGTATTCATGGGGAGGGGGGCGGGAGAGCAAAGAAACACAAAAAAGACAAGCGAGAGAAAGGGGCAGAATTCCTGGCGCTTGACGTCTGCGCGCTCCATCCTGACTCACGAATGAGCTCTGCTCAGAGTCCCAGGCGAAGTCTATGAATGTGAGTAGAACTCTCTTGACATGAAAGAGTAACAAGCAAGGTTTGGAAGAGTTGCTGTGGTGGCACTGGGTCTAGAGGGAAAGGTCACTTCTCATCCTGGAGCGGTGCAACTGGTGTCCCCTTGGTGCCAACGATGCTTCCCGGTAGAGCCGGGTGAATCATTTGCAGCGTGTGACTTGATTAATTTTGCCTCTTCTGCTGTTCGCAAATTGTCCTGCAACAGCCTATCACTTGCTTGAACGTATTAGTTATTTAAAACCATTCACAGATGTATAATGACTCTGGGTTGGTAGATCTCTCGCCAGCAGTTCATTGTGGATTATTTGATATTCGAAATTCGAGCTGTGTTGGTTAGTGTTGATTGGGCGCACGGGTCACATGTTACGTTGCGGTTCCCTGACTAGATGAGGGTAACTCTTAGAATCAGATTGTCACCACGCACACTCTACTAATTCAAAATCTGCTCTCTGGAAATATTCTCTTATATTTACTTACCATTCTCTGTTTCCATAAAGAACCCTGCCTCTGGCATCCCTCGCTAGAGTATTTGTGGAAGGGGGACACAATACAGATGAAGCATTAAATAATTAGTAGACTCGTCGTAAAAATTATTTTTGGAGTATATGCCCGGCTCTCTTTCTTTTGTGTGTTTTATACCTGAATCTAACAGTCGTGTAAGACACTGAAATAAAAGAAACGATTCGCGTATATTATAGCTTCCTTTATTTAAATGAAAACCAAATGATGAACTAAAAAAAGTCTAGTTAAATCACAAAGACAGAGAAACAATGGGAGGATTTATTAAGTTGGAGAGAGAAGTGAAAATAAAAGTAAATGTAACTGCAATGATCTCTGTTCAGGAGAACAAAGAAATAATAGATTCATCCAACTGAGCAGCCACTTTAACCAACTCATCGTCGGGAGGAAAATAAAAAACCCTAAGTAAAATTAGATTCTTAATACAAACCAACACAATTAAACAGTTTATGCATCAAATTGTAGTCAGTGACTCAATTTCCCTAATGGAACAAGTGATGTTACAGCGCTGTCACGCCCCCTGCTTAGAGCGATGATTTCACAGTTTATCACTTCTCTTGTAGCCTTAGAGCAGTCCTTCTGCGGCTCTCTCCCCCGCCTCCCCCCCCCCCCACAACAAATTGAAAAGTGAATTGTAAAAGCTTACTAACATCAGCCTGGATAATGGGCTATAAGATTAAAATAGGCATGACAGAGCAAATTCACATCCACCTTGAAATGTAGCATTTCAGGATGTATTAGGTGATTTAAAACGGTTCCTTTTAACACGTTCACCACAACAGGGATTGCCTCCCACTAATCAAATCTATAATTGTTTTGATATATAGAGTATTGCTAGATTTTTTACCAGTAGAATTAGGGACTCTGAAGAGCTTAAAAGCTTGTGTTAAACTGAGCAGTTATTGACCTTTTAAAGGGAATGTATTCCATTCTTACCAATGTTAATACTTAATATCTGCATCAAAGACTCAGAAAGAAAAAAAAATTGCAGCAGCCAATATGGGAGCTTAGCATGCTAGGGCTTAGTATGTAGACCCTGATGCCTTCAGGGAACACAGTTCAATTCCTAGCCGTGATGATGTCAATAATCACATCCTTGGTTAATGGAGAGTCTGTACATCTTGATGTGCCAGTCAAGGGGGTCACTTGCACTCTTCAGAGTGACTGCTCTGGTGAGAGAAGTAAGAAAAACTAGAGGGAAGGCATTTAAAAGATTGTGTCATTGAGCCTGGATGCTAGGTTGCTGGATAATAATTGGCATTCCACTGTGAGGAAATCGACAGGAATGCCACTTCCTGCTGGTATGGGCATCAGTGCTGAGGAATGGTTAAGATACTTTGGGCATCAAGACTGCAGAACCTTTAAAAGAGGAAGATGATGCGAGGAGGGGGGAGGGGGAAAGGAAGAAATCCACGGGGGGCGGGGGAAGGAACAGTAAAACGGAGGAATTTCAGCTTTGCTATTTTAAATGATAGCTAAGGAGAAAACAGTCCCCCAAAGCGTTTCATTTTGGAATTCCTCTCCCCGTTAAGTGTAAATCACAGTATCAGCTGCTCCTGACAGTGTGCTCTAGTGTGAGCTGCTGTCACCAGCAAATCTGAGAGAATTAGATCCGCTTTTTTAAATCTTTTGACTGCCAGTGTTGAGGGTTTTTTTTTCAACGTCTTTGTCTTTTCTGCATTAGTGATAATACTTCGCTGCTTAGCTATGACATGAACTCAGAACTCTTAGTGAAAGCGAAGAAGGGGGGGGGGGAGAAGGAACAGACATGACAACGTTGGTCACCTTATTCTGACAAAACACCAGCAACAGACACACGCACAGAAGCTGCCTTGGTTTTGACCAACATGTTTACTTTACTTGCAGGCTCTTTTCCACTATGGCTCCCCTGACTAGTGCTTCCACTGCTGCTGCCCTACTGAGACAGCCCACTCCTGCCGTGGAAAGTGCAGTGCAATCAAGTGGGCTATCAGATCCAGCAACAGCTGCAGCAGACAGACGGGCTTCTAGCATAGCAGCTCTGAGGCTGAAAGCAAAAGAACACGCAGCTCAGCTCACACAGCTCAATATTATCCCTGGAAACAGCACAGGGAAAGAGGTGTGCTAAAATAAATAAATAAAGGTCACCTCAGCTAGCGCGAAACAAGACCAAATGGAAAAAGAGGACCAGCGACTAAGACATTGGATAGGTTCTCGGGTTAGGAACTTGAAGAAAGCACGCATCCTTTGCATCAGCACTCACATGAGTGGCCCAACATTTACAAGCTCCTGAATAAGTAACTCCTTGGCTGGTACATTTTTAAAGTATACACCGAGTTAATTTCTTCGTTGGTCATTAGTTAAAAAGAGCTCCTAAAAGATATTATATTATAGAATTAAAGTTACAGCCTTTCCTTCCTACCCCCTCCCCTTCTGGACGTCTGGCTAAATAAATAAGTCAATAAATTAAATTACAAATTAAAAAAAACTTAAACCTCCCACACGGCTTCTTAAAATAACATTTTAGGATGTTAAGTTGGTCTGTCAGGAGCACTGGAGAACTATTTTACATGTTATTGCAGCCTGCTGCATATTATCAACCAAGGATGCTGCCAGTGCAGACTGAAAGTGAATTGATGCTGTAAGATAACCAGTGCACTTAAAGGAAAGGGGTATATCTTTTTCTTGTTATATTCTTTAACACTACACCAACCAAGGTTTTTATATCAAACCAAAGGGAAATACACTGCTAGAATATGGACTGTTTAAGTCACTAAACTGTGATTATTGATTCTGTACATACCATTGTTATAAAAAAGAACAGAGCTTTGTATATTTGAAATGTTATAAAACAATTGCACTCAGTGTAGTGTTGTAAAAGTTTGTCATTCTGTAGATTCTTACTGTGTTGTAGATATAATAGGGTTCATAGACAAATATTTATGTACAACCCCTTTATTTAACTTATTAACTGTAGAGGTTTCTGAAACCCTAAAAAGGCAATGGTACAGTACTTTTGTGTAATGTCGTTATTGTTAACACTTTTCCTTGCCATCGAGTGGAGAAGTGCCACACTCAAAAAATTAAAAAAAAATATAAATATATGTTTAACAAAAATTGTGAAGGGTATATTGAAGTATATGGCATTTAATAGCGTCATTGGAAACAATCATGGAAATACCAGCGGTGCAACTAATACGGTCTGTTATAAATGCCTAAGAGACTGTTATCCCCAAAACTGCTGTAGGAGGAAGCTGGTATTCCTGCCTTTATCAGGGACAGGTTTTTATTGTTTTAAGACAACAAAACAGGCATTTGTTTTAAAAGATTGAAATTTCACTGTGTTTCTAATACGCCTGCCCTGACAACCCAAACAATTTGAATCTGAAGGAGAAGCAGAACCCTCCTACAGTCATTGGTGGCAGGATCCCGCCTGTGTGTATCTATGGTAGATATTAAATGTCATACAGACTTCAAGTCGGCCCCCAGGTGCTTTCAGGAAAACACTGAGTTACCCAAAGTGCGGGCTCGGCGCAGCCGCTGGCAGCACCACTGCCGTAGCTCTAGGCAGCTCAGGGGAACTAGCGGAAGTCAAAGTTTTCAAACTTCTTGGCGAAGGTGGTTGGCGCTCGGCGGGGAATGCTGTAATCCCCCCTCATTGCCCAGCCTCAGGTATTGCAACCTGACAAGCCCTGGCAGCAGGGACGCGCCACCCAGCAAGGGAGGTGAGGCTGGGGCGGGCCTTTGGAGAGGCTGTGTGTGTGTGGGGGGGGGGGGGGGGGGGAAGGGAGGGGTGTGTGTCTCTCGGTCCCTGCGTGTCCGGTTTCGCGGCTCCGCAGGGCAGCGCTGTGGCAGCGGGGCGGGGCTGCTTAGAGCTAAGCGAGGAGGGGCACCAGCAGCGGCCAGAGGTGCCCGGCGCTAGTCTCGGCTGCGGGGGGAGGGGTGTCTCGGTGGGTATCGTGGGCTGGGAGGCGGGGGGGGGGGGAGGGGAGCGCGGAATCCGGCGCCGCTCCCCACGGGAGTGGGGGGGGAAAGGGCGCAGCTGCGAGGCGGGAAAGCCCGGCTCGTGCCTCCTCCGCCTTGGCGGCCACGCGGGCTGCTGCACCCCCCCCCCCTAGGCTGAGGAGCGGGCAGGCTGGTTTGGGCCGCCCCGGGGCTGTGACACCCCTCCCCCCATCCCCGCTTGCAGCGCCCTCAGCCCGCTCCCCGGCCCCGCCAGCCTGCCCCAGCGACGCGCACCCGCAGCTGCCGGGCCCCGCCTGAGCGAGCCCCGCGGCCTTTCAAAGCGGCACAAGAAACCCACTTTCCTCCCCCCCCCCCCACCCGCGGGCTGCCCCGGCGCTGAATGCGGGGCTGGAAGGAGGCAGTGGAGCGTGGCGAGATTTGCCAGAACGAGTCACTCGAATTGCCAGCGGCATTAATGCCCCCGACCCGGCCCTAGTACCTGGGGACGCGCTGCTCCAGTCACACCCCGCCCCCAGCCCTGCGTGGCCTTTGCAAGCGCCACGCCACTAGTGCGGCTCGCATGCAACCCCGGCTCGCTGCCCGGGCCAGGTCTCTCGTCTCCCCCCCCCCCCCCATGTAAAAGCCGGCGGGAGTTCCCAAGCCAGGGGTCCCCTTCCTCCCTGCTCCGCCCAGGCCCGGTCATCCACGCTGCTGCAGGCTGGAGCCACGGCCCAGTGCAGCGGGAGGATCCAAACTCGACCCCAATACCGCCCGCCGCAGTGCAAACTGCTGGGCAGTGCATCCCGCGCGAAGGGCAGGGCCTCTGTGCACCCGCCGCCACAGGGCCCGTTCCAGTTCTCCCCCAACCCCAGCCCGCTTTTGCTCACGACGTAGTTGTATCAGGAGATGGTTGTAGCAGGACTCCTGCTCCGGAGTCGAATTGAGAGGTGCAAACCCCAGGGGAAGTTAAATAGTGTTTATCTGACTCCCCCCCCCCCCCAATTGTGCATGGAGGCGATCGCACACGGGCCACTTTGACATGCTGCAATTGTTTGTTTTTATGAACAAGCTACAGTTCCCCAAATAACTACACATCTCCCTGACAGCATTCTATAGACACATATGTATTTTAGAGTTTCCAAAGAGGGGGCAAAAATTATGGGAAAAATAACGTTTGCTCTTGGATGTTATTAACTGTACAGTTTGAAGTATACATTTTTACTGTAAAGAAAAGGGAATCATTATCAAGCCATTACGCATTAAGAAATGTCATTCAGTCATTTTTATTCTTTCTGCTGAAATCTTCGTAAAAGCCCGAATCATACTTCCACAAGCAGCAATTTTGCTAATCCAGGGGGTTATTACTCTGGGCCCTTATTAGGATCTATACTACTGGCAAGCAATCCTATAACGTTCTCAAAAGAAGTTTACCTCCGTGTTATAAAACCAGTAGTGGTATTTATACTGTGCAATAATTAGTGTATTACTTGAATCCACTAACAGGTTCATTTTATCTCTGCACAAAACCTCTGGTCTGCTTATAGAAAGCTTGTGCCTCCTTTGGTGCTGTTAAAGTGGTGACAGAGTGAATGAAGGCTGGTAGCACTTTCTCCTTTTGCCTTGCCTTAATTCCCATCTCTTTCTGCTCTCATCCAATTAGTGCAGTGTATTAAGCGGTTTATCATCTCATAGTCAGCTATTGAGAGAAACAAGGCGAACACTTTGCAATAGAGCCTGCTCTCCTTTGACACCCTCAGGTACTTACATATTCCACTGTGCTATGAATAATAGAGAAAGAATAGAGCACTAATTCCCTCATCAAAGAATGCCTTGTCTGCTGCTTTGCTCAACAACACCATTCTGATCAAAAGAAAAGCAATAAAGCTTAGCATAACAAAACGAAACCTACTTATTAGCTTAGTGGTTAAATTAATGCAGAGCCGCTGCTATTCAAAACCAAGGTTTGAAAACAGCCTCCAATAACCTGATAATGCTGCTTTCGGGATGAAGGAATTTTAATCTGAAATTTGAAGCTGGCACAGATGAGTTAATCTATTAAACTGCTATAAGGAGAATTCACCGCGGCTCGTTCAATTAAGAAATATTTAAGGTGCTCTACAGAAGCTAGGCATATACAGCAAAAGGGAAGATGTGCCCAAGTTTGGAATTAGCAAAGTGCATTTTGCAGTGAAAATGCAGATTCTGGCACAGGACCAAATGGGTTTGCAGTATGAATTTGTTTTTAACCACACACAAATAACTTCCCCTATGTGAAGTCTGGCCTCCGAGTTTATCTATCAATATTCCTTTCCCCAAATTGAAAAAAAGAGAAATTTGAGAAAAACATTTTAAATGTTTTTAACTACAGCAGGGCGAGGTGAAAGGGAGAATGTGAAGCAGTTCAGCCTAGATCAGTTTCAGAATACAAGTCTGTGAACTTCTACCTCTCCCAAATTATTTCCAGCACTAAATCAACTGCATCTATTTCCTATATACATAGACTATTGAAACAAATTTTAGAAAGATGATTTTGCATTTCCCAGTCTTTCTTCGGGGCTAAAAGAGAGACAAATCACGTAGGGCTTATTAGTTTCAGGGAAAAAGCATCTGTTCCTTGCCAGGAATTCAACTCTGATCTGAGAAGAAGCAACAATTGCTTGAAATTGGGAAAAGCATTCATTTCCCATTTGATTGTGGCTGGCTACAGTAACCATAGAGGAAAAGTTTCAAGATTTTGTGTTCTCTGTGTCATAAAAACAGGGATTAATTCTTCTTTTCTCTGTGACGGTAGTACAACTTTATTGAAGTTCCTAATGTGGATACTATATATATATATATATATATATATATATATATAGCCGCACTCTTCACAATTATTCCACAACTGTCTTTTAATTTTAACTCCTTACCCTAGTAAAAACTAATAGATTCTTCAGCAATGATTATGCTGACACATACAAATGTCATAGAAAAAGGTTTTGCCTTTTACAACCATTTACTTTGTATACAATACAATTACTTGAAAAATAACTTTTTACTTGTCTAAAAATTCTACCCATTCATACTGGTAAAGTCAAATAGTAACTTGACTAGATAAAAAAATATACAGGAAATAAAAGACAGGCTATTGATTAATGTATCTTTCAAAGATCTCTAACTTGGTTATTTCATTTAGACAGGCAGCAAGATCTTATTTCAGACCACAATACCTGAAAGATTATCTGTTACAATGATTAGACTAAATATGTCACATACATTACAACACAAGTAGCATAGCTTTATGCATCCAGATGTATGGAATAATACTGACCCTAAACAGGTAACTGTTGATACGTACATTCTCATTTACTTTAGGACTACTTGTGCATGTAAAACTTGCAGGAGTTAGCCACATTTGTGAGGAAGTAAATGTATACTTTGAGACACACACACACACACACACACACACACACACACGTACAATATCTATATGTACAAATACCATGGTTACCCCAGAGCACACTGATGCAGTTTTATAAACAACTATGATATAAACACGTATACTTAAATCACAATCATCTTCGGTAACTTGTGGGTTTGTGCTGGTACTCTCACTTTTTTTAAAAGGTTCAAGCCCTTTTCCTTAGTTTTCACTGAACCAAACTGACCTTTTTAAAGGCAGAGATGCATATACCTCTGTAAATTGTACTCTGGATTTAGAGGAATGGACTAAGGGCTAGTGTCAGCAGATTTGGGCTGTGGGGCATAAGATTGCAGTGTAGATGTTCAGTCTCTCTCTGGAAGGCTGGGCGTTAGCACATCCCGCCTTGTATCTGGTATAGATAACAGATCCAGTCACATTTCTTTCACTAGAAAACTTTATTTTTTCCTTCAAGCAATATGAAACTTTACATTGTATAGTGTTACACATTTTTAAAAGCATTTTATAGTTTCAAAAAATTAACAAAAATATGACCCAGTAAAACTAACAAAGAATTTAATACTTACTGAAAAGTATAAAGAACCTTACATTTTTCCTCCTCCAGAGCCGACAATTTTAATGGTAATTATTTTGTCATTTGTGTTTGTCATTTTACTGGCAGTAAACAGGCAATAAGATTTGTTTACAAAACTATTACAACTTTAGTATGGCCATAACTTTTTATGACATAACACTAATATTTTTTGGCTACACTGCATTGTACCCACATATTTGTCATTGACTGTTTATATATAATCTGAGTTTTTTGTGTACAGTACAATAAAGATTGATATCTATTTGCTTGGTATGTATATTTGGTGGGCTCACTACTTATATTTATTTCTGTAGAATAGCAAGACATAACTTATGTTTAAGTACAAAGAAATAACATTTAAAACAGAAAAAATGGTTTTCTATTTTTGGGAACTACAAGTCATAAAATTGCCATCCTTTGTTCAGTACCATTATATATAAATCTTAAAAGCAAAGCTCCCATCAGATGAAGATATTGGGACATTAGGAGGCTTTTAGGTTTAGTATTGTTTTTAATTGGTATGTTTACGATGGGAAAGTAGATAAACTATGAAAAGGCAAAACATTAGTGCTCCTACTGAGACCTCTACTAACCTCTCTTCTTGAGAGCACCTCTACTAAATACCCTGGAGCAAAGTCTAGGATCACTTACATTCCAGCAACTCTCACTGGGAATTATTCAATTAAAGTAGCAATTCCCCCACCCCTTTTTCCCTCATCGGTCTAGATACAACAAATATATATAACAAACTCAACTATTCAGGTGGTCCAGAAAAACACTGTATTCTGTTTTTATCTTTACGTTTTTTTCCACTAGTGAGAAACTAAGATGATTAAAACACATCTGTATTTTATGTATGCTGAAATCAGAGTATTGTATTTTAGAATGGGAAAGCCAGAAGAGAAAAGAGAGATTATTATTTTTAAAGGACAACAAACCTCTCTTCTCCCACCATTTTCACTTAATCATTGTCTTTCATTACTGGGATCTCCCACAGATTTCACTATACTGAAGGTCTGAAACAGTTTGCCAAGGTTTACTTCAGAATAGCTGCTCATGGACAGAAATCTGTCTACTGTGTTCTTCAACCTTCTGTAAACCTCTGTCTCATTTTTGGTCAGCTTCCTCTTCATGCTTTCTAAAAATAAAAAAGAAGGATTAAAAGATCAAAAGGGGAAACACATTTTCATTAATCTTTTAAAGTAAGGTGTATTTACTGCCACTGAGACATAAAACACATTTTTATTACAATAGCCTCAGACTTTACTACAATAGCTCTCATCCCCCACTTAGCTTCATCGACATGTTGAGGAAGGGTGTAAAAACTAACTCACAAAGACCCTGAATCTAGTTCAGCAAGGAATTAGACCATCTGTCACCCTGCAACTGAACTGGCACAGCACCTCCTGTCAGTAAATAACAGGAAGTGCTGCTTGTATAGTAATGCTGCCCAAGTGGTAAAGGGACCCAGGGATGGATTAGATACATCAGAGAAAACCACTCGTTTGTTGTTGCTGAAAAATTATTATAAAAATGTGATTTTTTAAAATGGAGGAAGCAACTTGTCTAGTCATTAGAAAAGGGAATGAGGCTTCTGGAGACCCAGCATGGCTTCAATGGAGCCACATTTTCATCCTTTATTTTTATTCCTATCTGTACTGCTGGATAACTGAAATGCTTTGGGCAGGTCTACTTCTCATTTCCCAGGAAGACTCCTCTGCAAAATGGAAATATTAATACTCATCTATCATTGTAGTGCACTTCAAGATCTCTGATGAAAGACATAAAGTGCACACTATTAACAAAGGAGGAACTCCCTATCACTGTAGCTTCTTACCCTAACAGGCAAGTGAGATTAGTCTACTATCTTAACCAGTAAGCCTTATGCAGAAGACATCAGGTTCTCTTGATACACCAATGAATAGGCCTTTCCAATGTATTTGGTTGGCATGATCTCTGCCAAAAGACCTAAGGCATGAAATAAAATATTTGTTTCTCAAACTCTGGATGAATTTATTGGCAAAGCCAGTTTATTTGTTCTATATTGTTATAGAACGAAATTTAAAAAAGAAACAACTCCGTTGTCTGTGAGTGTCTTCTCAAAATGACAAATACAATTCAGCTAAGAGTAACATTGGCAGATATTTCACAGCCACATGCCAACAGTCAAACACTTGGTAAAGATCAAGTCCAACAATACTCTATCCAATACTCTATCCAAACAATACTCTAACAATCATGTCCCTTCCTCTCCATAAGGCCAGGTAGACAGGCCTCATAATGTGCCCAGAAGGTCACTATACAGATACAGACCATTTTGGACTAGTGGACACACAGGAAAGAAGTGGTTCCAAAGTTGAGAGCCCGTCCTACTTTTATACTGGGGAGGGACACTCCAGCTGAAGCATCTCTGCTGATCAAAACTGTGACAGTACAGCACAGGGAGATAGGCAATCTCTCGAAACAGCTCTCAACCCATTTTGTCATAGCATAAGCATGCATCTTGTAAGCATCCCACACTGTTTAGCTATTGCACATCATTTTTGACATGCTTCAACATGTCTCACTCCTCTCTGTCCTCTGGCAGAGACTGAAACATTTCATTGCATTATTTATATTACAAAAATGCCACAAAGTACATATCCCATGTAAAAAAACCTGTAAGATTTCCTTAACTACCCAGTTCTACACTTGGTGGTTTGATAGAATAAAACTCATCTTAAAGCAATGAGCATTCCCCACGATCAATGAGAATTTACAGATTTTTTGGGGGACACAGTTTTCCAATTCATCCATGTAGGGTCAGGGTAAAGATATAACAGTGGAGAGGTAAAGATATCCCATCTAGCTTATGTCCCATCGAAGGAATGAGGACCCATCTAATGTGTAAGGATGTGGCAGAAAAAACATTAGATAAAAAGGACAGTAAGTATTGGGGAAAAATAATCATGTGTTACACACATATTTAAGGGTTTGCAGGATCAGGTCCTAGTCCTCAATATATGAAGTCTACTTGAGTATAATATAGCTGAATTACTCTTTGTCACTATTCAGACAAATAACTTCTCTCTAAAAGTGGTAAAAGATAACTTTAAGTTCAGCCTAAAGAAAATAAAAAAGCAATTTAAGAATTCTGTACTTTAATCAGATTTGAGTCACTAAAACACATGTAATTAACCTGGAAGCACTTTAAATGCTGGGTCTAATTAAACATAACTGTGAAAAGTTACATTAAAACCTGTAGTAACTCTGTATATTGTCAAACAAAAACTAAACTAACCATAAATACTCAAGACACTAAGCAGTTTATATATTGCTAAAAAGGGTAAGATGGATTAAAGGATTTTGTTTGCAACTGTTCACGTGCTAGCAAAACTGAGGAAATGTGTGCTTACTGTACCAACAACTGTATCATGAAATGTCTACACTTGAAGTTCAAATCTAGGCTAAAATAGTTTTAAAGCTTTACAGAGCCCAGGAGAGACTAAGGTGAAGTATCAATGTACAGAAACAGCTGCTACAGATGGAGAGAGCAGGAAGACACATTAATCAGGAAAAGAACAACTAAACTGAAACAATAAAGCAATGCTGAAGTGGAGAACAAAAAAACCCAGACACACATATCACTCAAAATCTGTCTCAAGCCATTCCACCAACAGAGGTTCTAGCTTTTGTTCACTAGATCTAAACATTCATTGTTCTCAGTAACCATTCTGAACATTTACATTAATTACTTTAGAAAGATTTCTGGATGGAATTATTTTTTTATGGCAGAAGGGAAAGGTGGAATGGGAAAGGAGAAATAAAAGTGACTGCATTAACTTAGTGTGAGGATAATTTTAAGTCTTAATTATAAAATACAATGTCACACCACTACATTCAGACTGCATTTCTCTCTGCAGTACAGCAATACTATGCATTTGAATGACACAAGTGCATCTGATGACCGGGGAGAACAGATTTAAAGAACTGTAGTAA